>NC_087443.1:53223790-54436647 GCF_036321535.1 Camelus dromedarius | reverse complement strand
CTTGCAGATTGAACCAGATGCCATGGAGAAACTTAAACATATCTCAGTCATTGTCCCTGCCTTCAAAAAGTGTACAGCCTTGCAGGAAAAGCTGAACATAATCAGAGTGCAAAGTGCAGTTATGTGCATGCATAAAAAAATTTGCAGACAACCTCCGAGGATTCATGTATCCTCTGAAACACATCCCTGGATCAGGTTAAGTCTTTGTGCCAAAGGCTGCAGTTTTGGTGATTACTGGGGTGGGGTATGGAATAGGAAGGAACATGGTTATAATAGCAAATAACACTGACTGAGTGGTTACTCTGGGCCTCGTGCTCTGCTAAGTGACTTACATGCTGAGACATCCTGCTTCTTTTAATCCTGACAACACCCCCATTTTTCGGATGAGGAAACTGAGGTAGTGAGATGAAGTGCTCGGCCCAGATCACCTAGTTCGCAAGTGCTGTCGCAGGGGCTGGAGCCCCAGCTGACGGGCTCCGGGACCTGCGTTCTCTCTCGGGCACTAGCGTGAGTGGAAGTACAGGCATGTTTGGGGAATGATAAGCTCCTGAGAGCAGAGCAAGGTGAAAGATTTCTCCAGAGCAAGCTTTGCTCCGGCTGCTGCTTCACCTCTTCTCTCTCTCTTCCCTCTGCTGCCTGGTGCCTGGTTTTGAGCTCAGGACTCTGCAGACCTTTTGTGAAGCAGAGATCTAACTGATTGTTTTAAGAAGGAAACTAGCACAACTAAATGCTGCGCGCTGAGTCCAATTTTGTGCCTCAGATACAAAACTTCCTTGATTAGACTACCGTCAGCTGAAGTCAGACCTGTCGGATGCCAATTTTCATGAATATAGCGCTAATAGGATTTTCTTTCTACAGAAACGACTGGGAGCCCCCAGATAAGAAAGTGGATACAAGAAAATACCGGGCAGAGCCCAAAAGCATTTACGAATATCAGCCGGGCAAGTCCTCCGTTCTGACCAACGAAAAGATGGTAATGTGCACACTGAAGTTCTTTTGTCTCACCCTGCCCGTGTTCTTTAATCCGGATTCATTGTGCACTTGGATTTCATTCTTTCTCCCTTGAGATAGACTTGCTTTGTTTAGAAGACAATGAAAAAATGAAGTATTTTTACCCTTTTCATTTTTGCAGGTATTCACAAAATAAGTCCCGAGAGTCTGCTCGGAAAGAACCCTCTCCTTGTGGCTTTGCTGCTGTTTCTGTGCGTGGTTTTCACTAATTTAAAAAATTGTTTTCTAATGTAAAGATTGATTTTGCCACTGTCTTTTTTAAAACGTCTAACCATTCATTTATCAGGCTTGTTACTAACTGGACTACAGTCAGGGTTTTTGTTGTTTTTTTTTTTTTAAAGGGACGCCTTATTTGCATAAACTTGTGGAAGCTACTAGTACATCATCAAAAGCCAAATAATTAGTATGATGATGTGACTGGAGGGGAAGAAAGCCCCGGGCTGTTAAAACCTGCCTCTTCTGACAAATGTAATAGGACGAATTTCATATCCAATCTGGTTTATGGTTCCCTACGCGAGTTCACAGCTCCAAACAACTACAGCGGGGATGGCCTGTAGGAGCCTGGTGGGCCGCCCTGCAAAAGCAGGGAAGGATTTTCACAGCCTGAGTAGCTTCATGTCTGCCGATCACGCTTCCTTTTATTCACCCTTCATTAGAAAAAGTTGGTTTGAGAATTCTGACCGTGGTTAAGAGGATCCTCCACAGCTCCGTAAACAGTGCAGCCCCCAGCCGTGCCAGCAGGTCGGAATGACCGTGCTGGGGACTGGCTCTTGTTAAGATGCTGTTACCGGTGGCACGAGTACAGAATAATTAGGCCTCGGAAATGAGGGTTCAAACTATTCCCTGCATGCCCCCCCCCCACCTCTTTTGCTCTACATATCTTTAAAGAATAATTGATTTGACTTTTACTAAAATACAGAGGTGACATCTTTAGAAGCACAAAGGGATAAAGGTTCACCAGTTCACAAAAATGCTTCGGGGTTGTCATTCTGCTGCATTTCCTGTGCACCACAGTTATTTTAAGCAGAAAGTTCTGAGGGGAGCAGAGAAGTTCGCCTCTGGCTCCACCCTTTGGTGGAGGTTCTCTCTCTGTTAGAAGGTTGCAGACACAGACACGGAAGGTCACCTTCCACACAGGTGTTCCTGGAAAGAAAGTCCCGCCCTTTGAGTATATTCCTGACACTTGAATAGGCCATGGACACACCGTCCCATGTCAAGACACTTCATTGATTTTAGAGACCCTGCAGTCCTTTGGGTGCTTTCATCTTGGCAATATTATTGTTCGTAGATGGTCATTGCTTTCATGGAAGGCTTGGCCCTTAATTTCTCCTTTGTTCCCTCCTCCTTTCCTTGGGTCCTAATAATTTGACCACTGTTCAAAACTAGGGGGAGAAAAACAACCTCGTTTTGTTTTTCTCATTGATACCACAGTGGTCACAGTACCGTCCGTAGCATCATCCTTGGGATTGTTTATATTGTTTTTACAAACCTCCAAAAGTCTCTGGTTTGCCAGAATTTGAGGAACCTCTTTTCCCCAGCCACCACACACACACACGCGTGCACACACACACTCACACACGTTTTTGTTGTGTTAACTGTAACTAAGTATACCAACTAGAGACAGACGTAGAATCTAAATTTGCTCTCAGAAATGCACATCTCCTTTTAGGGGGGGGAAAAACCCACTCCCCACCACCAGTTTTCTTTTCCAGCTGGAAGTGCTCGTGTCTGCTTAAGCCTGGCGGTTTAAATTGTGACCTCCCAGGCACATGTACCTGTTGTTTGCCAGAAGGGTTGAAGGGTTGATGCCTTAGAGCTCGTCTTGTCCCCGGGGTGAAGTCACAGCATCCCAGACAAGCGCTATGCTACCTTCAGATCCCCCCAGGAGAGTCACAGCCTTGGTGACCTGTTCAGCTGTTCGGCAAACTCAGATGAATTTCTTCACAGCTGTTTGGTGCCCCTCTTATCAGAGTATGAGTCCATGTCTTTCTCTCCTGGCCTTGGGAGAGGGGAGCTATTGGTCAGTCCCTGCTTTGTCTGAAATAGCTTTTTTTCAGGCTGTGTTTCTTTTACTTTTCTCCAGAGTCCCTTACAGAGCTGAATTTCAGCTCACTTCAACAAATATATACAATTGACCCTTGAACAACACAGGTTTGAACTGCGTGGTCCACTTACCTGCAGATTTTTTTTTTCATTATTAAATACTACAGTGCGACATGATCCGCAGTTGGTTGAATCCCTGGATAGAGAGAAACCATGACTACAGAGGGCCAACTATGGGATTTTCAACTGTGTGCACCCTTAATCCCTGTGTTGTTCAAGGGTCAGCTGTATAGAGTAATGTTTATGTGCTAAGCCCTGGCTTAGATGCTGGGGTCCCTGCTCCCCCAGGGTGTAGTGGGAAGGAAGGACATTAAAATAGTAATTACAGGTATATATTTGGAAGCGTAAAACAAGGGGATTTACCCAACTCGGTCTCCGCCTGAGCCAGTCACCTTGAGTTCCTTCCTGACTTCTCAAATTTGTCACTTGCCCCTGCTTTAGCTTGGCATCACCCGCAAACTTAGTGGGCCTGCCTGCTTCTCATGGGGACTGAGAGATGGTAAAGACACTGGACTGGGAGTCGGAAGACCTGAGTTCTGAGGTCACATTCCGACTCTGCCTTATGTTTTAGGGCATCACGTAACCTTTCTGAACCACAATGTTTTCATCTGTGAAATAGTTGTTATCTGGCCTGCCAACCAAACTGAAGTGTGGAGTGAGCAGATCCCATGTGATAATGTGGGTAAAAGAACTGTGAACATTATAAAGTGTTGTGTAAATGAACGTACCACATTCAGATTATTTAATTAAAATTTGAAGCTAGTCTCTGGCTCCTGTCCAAGCAGCAAGACTGTCCTTGGGGACAATCAGGTATTTCCCTCATGAGTCACCTGTTCTTTCTAAGGATGTTGCCAAGCTGGGAGAAATAGCCTCTGGGAGCAGGGAACTTAGCCTGGCCTTGTGGAATCTGCTCTGCCATGCCAGTAGAAAGAGCCTTTTCTGCACCCAGAAGGATGTTTTCTGTTTGCCCGCTCCATAATTGGACCTATGGCGGAGTTATAAATGGCAGAATCAAACACAGTGTGAGTGCTGTGTGGCGTTGCCCCTTTAACTTTCTCTCTGAGCAACTCAAAGCGCTGAGGCCAGCTGCTCTGGGCCCAAGCTGGTGGCATATCTCCTCATTCAATTCTCAGCACAGTATTAATCTCAGCAGTAAAACAATCTGCAAACAAACTGATAATAAAATGGGTTAATTCCATCTGGACTGAGTACCAAAATATTTAGGCAGTTTCCTAAAAGAGTTGGTACATTTTATTTTAGTTTTTTAATGAAAAAAAACCTATTCCCAGAGAGCAGTTTATAAATAGTCTTTTAAAATAATAAACATGAGCGGGAGGTAGGGTGTAGCTCAGTGGTAGAGCGTGTGCTTAGCATGCATGAGGTTTTGGGTTCAATCCCAGTCCCTCCATTAAAAATAAATAAATAAACCTAATTATCCCCCCCACACACACACACAAATATAAAATAAAATAATTAACATGAAATGGGTTTCCTGAAACCCCATCATGTAAGGATCCAGGGGGTCCCAGTGTCTACACTGCCCCTCCTTGTAACTGTTGTACCTCATTTCACTCAATAAACACAGAAGCCACTTAGAATCCATTACGTTACGTAATTACAGAATCCACTGAAAAGGAACACGGATTCCCCTTCAGGACTTAAGCCCTGCATCCCTCAAGACAATTGGAGGAGGTTTTACTCTGGATGCAAGAGGACAGACTCTGTTTCCATATATATTTCCCTTTGATTTCAGCTAACTTCTATCCAGTTAATTTCAGTGAAAGAAAGATTCTCTGCCAGGTCTCCCTCTGTTTAAAGCAAAAGTAGAAATAATGGTAAAGATTTTTATAGGGGTTTTAGAAGAGATTGGTAAAGGTCACCTAGAAAATTTGCAGCCATTTCAACGAGCTACTAAAGGCCTGTTAACTGAATGTTCAGAAAAACACACCTGGAGGAGCTGCTTTGTGGGGGAGTCACTTGGAGATGCAGCCACAGTTTCCTTCCTCTTGTGTTGTAGCCTTGAGGGCCTGAAGTTTCTGTATGATGTTTTCCACCTCTGTGGAAAATGTACATTTTCTATTTCATATAGTTGTCAGAATATCACCATCTCTCTCTTTTGTGATTATCAAGTTTTTCTGAAATGTATATACACATATGAATTAAGCTAGCACTTTTGTCTGACATGAACGTATCTCCAGTTTGTGAAGGGGAAAGCTGATTTGCTTTCTAGGCGTTCATTTTCCAACTATTTCCAGAAACACATGCTCTTCCAAAGAGCAAGGTACCAGAACCTCCTAAATATTTGATGAAACATGAAATCCCATGGAATCAAATTATCAGTCTGTGAACCACCTCTTAAGAGTTATATAAAATGAGAAATCTAACTTATTTTTGTAATATAACCCAGAAGTTTTTTTCCCCTGTTGTTCTGTTATCTGTCTTGTCCAGCTTTTCCCTCACTTTGTTTTTTCTTCCCCAGTTCTTTAACATTTATTTCTTAGAACTCAAAGTATATTCTGTCTGTATTCATCCCCCACAGATGCTTGTTTAAAATGTTTTTTCACTTGTGTCTTCTGTTTTTACTTACATCATCTTTCACTATACTGTGTGTGGGACATGGTTTCTCACCTACTCATGTGCCATTAAAGATGCAGTATTAACAAACTGGCTTTTATAAAAGCGTCAGTATTTGCTGTTTATTTTGAAAGCCTTAAGGCAGACTTGCAAATAAGTACTAAAACTGTACTAGCCCATAAGAAGTGTTCGCTCTACTTATCTGGCATGGATGTCTCAATGTTTGGTGTGTTCGCCAGGTTATTTGGTGGTAACTAATAGCTCTTTGTAAAGAGGAAATAAGGGCTCTCTCTTCTCCCACCGCCCCGACAATTACTGAGGAATACTGTTACGCCCGTATTCAGATTTGTTGTGACAGCAGTAGTGTTCTCCATCTGCAGTCCCTCTGCCTGGGAACCGAGAATGATTCATGCCCTGCTCCCTACCTCAGTGTGCCTATTTTCATAAACACATCCTTTCCCGCCTGTGTTAGCTCCCTGATTTTGCTATTGTCAGTTTAAAAAAGAAAAAATGGATGATTGCTGCTGTTGAGTGCAGGTGCTGTACATTTCTGGAAACCACTGCATCTCTACTGGCCGGTTCCTATGTAATCTCTGCATAATGTTATCCTTCTCTCTCTTCCATTTCCCTATCACCAACCCTATAGAGTCGGGATATAAGCCCAGAAGAGATAGATTTAAAGAATGAACCTTGGTATAAATTCTTTTCGGAATTGGAGTTTGGGAAACCGGTAAGTTTAATAGCTTCAGTGGTTATAGACACCTTTTTAAATAATGCTCTTGATGCATTGTTGCTGCTAAAGAATTAGATCTATTTGTAAGGAACTCAGGCCGTGGGGAGCAGCCTTACTGGCTGTCAGTGGTGGGACTGTCTAGTCTCACTATGGCCTGTAAGCTTTCCATTGCTTTGCTTCCCCAAGATCGGACAGTGAGCTCTGGAAAGTATTTCTTGGCTAGAAGATCCCAGGGAGACACAGCAAAATCATTACTTGTCTAGGACCTCCTACCAGTAGCAACAAATATCACACACCTTGTGGATTGCATTATTTCAGCCATTGATTCAGTTCCTTGACCAAAGTCTTGTCCTGAAGACAAGCAGGAAAACACAGTACACACTGAGAAGGACCAGCAATGTCACTGCTTTAAGTAGAAATTGTAAAAGCACATATGCAAGGGAAGTGCCACAGCAAGCCAAAAAGGGCTTCTCTGTGCAGATGTGATCTGCGGATGCCACCCCATCACAGGTGACTTTTAGGGAATGATTTCTGTTAGGTAAGGTACTATTTCTCAAAATTAGAACTGGGAACTAGCAATGCTAGCAAACTTAGTGTTCACCCTACTATCCTATAGCTTCCCTGCGATGTGTCTGAGTTGACTTTGGTACAAATTGATTTTTGGCACTTAAAAGAGAATTTTCTTGGCCCTGCACCCAAATGAATATCAAACAGAAGGAAGAACTGAGCTCATTTTTCCACTGGAGATGACTGGAAACTGACTTTAAAACTTCAGTTACTTTAAAGTCTTAATTACGACAGCCACAGAAAGAATTTACAGGTGGTGGCAGTAAGTATATAAAACTAGGACATTTTTTATGACACTTTAAGCATTGAATCCAGCATTCGAATCACTGTGATTTAGAACGATAGTTTTATTTGCAGATAGCAATTAACTTTATAGTTCAGTAAGATGTCCAATTCCCTAGTATTTTTTTCTTTCCCTAGTATATTTTTTAAAACAAAGACAGCAGGTGCTCTGGAATTGCTGATTTGATTTAGTGATGCTGAGCTTTGTTTGACTGTTCAGGCATCTTCTGAGTTAGGAGCACCTAACTTGCAAACACCTTGCTTGTAGGAACAGGCATTCCTCCCACCTTGTCCCCTCCCAGACACTGTCCCCTAATAGCAGCTAAGCAGTCATGGGTGAACAGCGCCACCTAGTGACCAGTGGAGAGGAACATGTCTAACCCAAAGTGCACCGTCTCCTCCCCTCCCCAAAGCTTTGGTACACACCTCACTTCTCTCTCTCCCTTCTTCCTCTGCTGCCCACCATTCAGATATCAGTGAAGCCTACCTCAGGCAGTCTTTTCCGCATGCAAATGTTTAACAGCATCCTAACCCTTTTTCTTTTTCTTAAAACCTACTCAGTTATCTCACGGATCTTTTGAAATGTAGGCCCCTCCCACACCCCCAAAAGGACCATGATTGGTGGACGTAACAATAATGCCATACTTTCATCAGGAAAAGCAAAAGCAGTTAGTTTTAAATTATATATAATAAGGAGTTCATGCCACTGATTTTTGAAGTCCTTTTCAGAATTCACAAATTTCTAGCTGTCTAATGTGCCAAATAACCAAGTTTTACTGAAATACTGACTTTTAGGAAAGGTTACAAAGCCATTTTTTTCTAATTAGTTGTGATTGATTTGTTTTTTACTAAATCTGTCATTTGTAAATACTTATATTTTTGTTAGCAATAGACAGTATTTCAGTCACAGCATACTTAAATAGGCTCTGTGAATAGTTCAGTAAATGACAGTGTCTCTACTGGAAACTGTGGTGTGAGCACCACACAGCCAATCCAGACAAATGTTGAGAACCAGTCCATTGTGTATTGGGACCTTCCTATCATTTGTACTCCTGTCCTGTTGTCCTAACTGCCTCTTAATTATTTAAAGACTTAGAGATGCTTTTCTAAAATGTCATTTTATCTGACCACAGAGTATTTCTTGCATAGACCTTAGAGTCCTTAAATGGGACTAGATGGGGCTTTTGAAGACTTGCCAAAATGACTAAGTCAAGTGCCCGTACCCTGAGGAAGAGCGTTTTGATGGACGGGTCCTTATGGTCCAAGGCGTCCTAAGGGTGGGCTTATCATATAGTTGAACCAAGTTGATGACTGGCTATTATTTCCAGGGTTTGGGAAGGTGTAGTGGGGAGAAATGTTTTCTTCTCTTCACTTCTCTCCTACCCCAGTCAACTCTGGGCCACAAAAGAGCAAGAGACACAAAGAAAAGGCATTTAAACCGTGGAAGTTGTTTTGGAAGATTTTCTAGTCATTCAGAAGCAGAATGAAATGAAAACTATCAAATCATGTGGATCATCATTTTTCTTTTTTATTCCACACCCACCCAGGCCCTGCTTCCCCCCAGGGAGGAAAGACTGCCTGAGCTGAAGGCGTTTACCCTGCACTCCCTTCTTCCTTGGCCCCTTTACTAAAAGGCACACAAAAGAAGCTGAAGTTTCAGCGAGCTCCTGACAGTAATACCTTTTTGGTCCAACAAGTTGTTGCAGAATATCAAATAATTCAAGACTCCGTGGACCATTTAGGGGAAGATTATTTAAAACAATTCAATTTGTAAGCACTGTCTTTTTTTTTTTTTTGCAGTAAATAAAGAAATGAATGGGGGTACTGTCAGTGACTTTAAAAAGTCTTCTTCCCCAGATGAACATTCCAAGTGTATTAAGCACTTAAAAATGAGTGAATATTGTTAATGGCACTCACTTTACAAATTGCAGAATGTGTGTATACAGAGATCCCATCACTGACCTGTTGATGTCAGTGGTGACACACAGGCACCCTAAATCAGATTACTTGTCATTTGTAAATTCATTATAAAGGGCCTGGGTGTCAGCTTTTTCTTCTTTCCCTGCCCTAATTTTTATAGAAACTGATGTGATTTCTGTAAATAAGCTCAAGGCAAAATGTAAAACCAATTTGAATGCTTCCATAGAGTTAGCGATGATGAAATTTGCACAAGATTGTAGGAGTTATTAATGGTCTCATCTTCCTGGAGGTCATTGTGTAAGAAATTTCAAGTCTAAGTAGGGAGAGAAAAGTTTACTCGGTGGGAGAAAGGTTCAGGGTTAGGAGTGGCTTGTAGCTTCCAGACATCCTACTTTCTGAATCCTCCCCTCATTAAACTTACAACTCCGGGCAGATTTCCACCTTGGGGATGCAGCTCTAACATGAAGAGTTAAAGGAGAAAAAACAAAAATAACCTTACAGGTCAGTATTTAAATTCAAAATATAAACTCTGTCCTCTGAGGGAGGTAGAAGTGCTACCACTCGCAGTGCTACCCAAGTCTAGTAAACTGGAAAAGGAGATGGTTTTAATTTATGAGATTGTCTGGTTACTCAGCACAGTACTTAACACCCATTTTGTACATGGATTTCATTGTCAGGAACCACAGAAAGCACATTTACCTCCATTTGCCCTCCATTGGTCAGATTTCCAGATCCACACATTTAGGAACACGAATGAATTTGATGGCAGGGAAGACTGCTTCAAAGACATAGGATCTCAGGGTCGATCTTGGTTGGAAAAGAACAATGAGGGATTTAAGTGTTTCCCTTTTTGTTCAAATTGGCACTCATACTCTTTTCGTCCTTTGTTCCTTTCAAAGTTTTCGATATTTAAAATCCAACGACGATTGACTCTTGAGACACAGACATGGAACAAACTCCCCACTTGGCATTTCCAGCCCCCGAGTTCCGTGGGGTCCCCAGGCGGTCTCAGGAGGCAGGGCGCCCGCTCCTTCTGTTTTTAGTTCACTTTTCCGTGTTGGGACAGTTCTCCCAGTGTTGCCCCTCCTTGTTTGAGCGAGTCTCCATGTTTGTCTCTATGTCTTTATGCTCATTTCTTCATTTCCTCCTCTGCTTCCCGTCAGCCTCCCAAAAAGATATGGGATTATACTCCTGGAGACTGCTCTATCCTTCCTAGAGAGGATAGAAAGGTAATTCCGCTGTGCCTCCTCCCGTGGGCTCTGTGTGTGTGTGCGCGCGCGCTCTGGCCTGGCTAGTGTGAGTGTGTTGTGGGGTTTTTTCTTTTATTTTCTTAAATCCCTTTTTTTTTTTTAACTTGATTGTAACTTATTTTTTGGCTTGGTGATGAAACAGTTTAACAAAGTCTCTAAGACTTACACTAATATGTAGAGAGGTGTTTAAAGCAATTACTTAGTCCTCTGACATAGTATGTTTGCCAGCGTCACCATGCTCTGAAAAGAGAGAAAATAGGTATTTCCTTAAAGGTAGGTGTTTGCAGGACTTGCAGTTCCTGTCTTTAGCAAGTAGCGTAGTGTTTTGGAGCGCTGATTACCTCGGGATTTACATTTACGCCTAATGCTGCATTCTGTTCTCCTGTCTCTAACTCATCTCGAGTAAGCTCTGTGTTTTAGTCTTGCCATCTTTGCCTTATTAACGTGTGACACTGAACAGACTCATTTTTTCAAACGTAACCGTCCATTCTGCCTGCCTTTCCTCCTAACTAAAGCACTCTTTCCCGTCTTTTCTTTCTTGAACCAGACTAACCTAGAAAAAGATCTCAACCTCTGCCAAACAGAGTTAGAGGCAGACTTAGAAAAACCGGAGACGCTTAATAAAGCACCCAGTGCAAACCTGTCACAGGTATTTCCGAGTTTTTCTCCTGCCCTCAGTGCCCTTTGCTTTCTTCTTTGTTCTACGGTTGTTGATGTAGTTGAGGTGATGAATGGTCACGCTGGTTATTTTTAAGCTGCATGGCTTTCTGACTCCTGTTTTAGATTACCTCCTCCCCCACCCCACCCCACTCCCCAACTTAATTTTTGCTTGGATTCCTTTTGAGCTTGGCATCTTCCTTAAAGTTCAGATATTTCGTAATAATGCAGGGTGGCTGGTGATTTAGCTACTCCTCCATACCATCCTCTTTCTCTACTTTCAAGGGGTCACCTTTTTAACTTCCTTCTGCCCCCTTTGGGTGTTCACCTCCTCTGAATTTTCAGGGAGTCATTTTTGGGCAACTTCCTTGTCTTTTCTGCAGCCCTGGGAGATACCAACCTCAGAGATCATTTTCCAAAACTCAGAGGCAGTGATGTGAGTGCCTCTTATATGCGTGGTGCTGTCAGAGTAGTAGTATTTGTAATTTGCAAGATCAGAAAGTTCTCAATGAAAAAATGCACTCCGGAGGCCAGACGGCCTGGCCACAAGCATTTGAAACTCAGCCTGCATTGATATTCCTAAAGGGACCTAGGTCCCGGTGCAGTTTATCAAAGGATATGTCAGAAAGAGAGAGCAGCCAAGGTAAATGGGCTCCCAAGAGGAAGAAAAAATACCAAATGTTTGGAGAACTGCCCCAGGGCTCCCCGACAAAACAAAGGAGACTCTTAGAAGGAAAGAGTCTCTTCACAGAAAATAAAAAAGGAATGAGAACATTGATGAAGAGGTGAAGACATCAGCGGACTATGGCAGGAGAAGTGGAAAATGCTAATGGATCATGTTGTTCTTAAGCAGAACTAAGACAAGGAGGGTCAGACCAGCAGCATGAGCAACTTGGGTACGAAGTCAGGAGAGTGTCAGAGACTCAAACCAGGGAAGAGGAAACCCAGGGGGGATGATGGCAGCGGCCCAGGGCCCGGGACAAGAGGGGCAGAAGCCGAGAAGGGCAAGCACATCCAGGGGAGTTAGGGTTTGGGAAGCCAGAGTCACCGAAGGGTGAGGCAGCCGCAGGACCAGCGGTCGGGCACAGGGGAGGCTGAGAAGGTGAGCAGAGTGCACACAATCAGGCGATGGGCGGGGAAAGTGGGGGGCTGAGTTACAGCCGGTATGGAGACTGGAACCAGCTGTAGCTGCTGTGGGGATGGAGGTCTGAGTGAGTCGGAGCAGAACTGTGGCTACAGCTAAGTCCTGAAGTGAGCTGGGGTGCAGGACGGGGGCCCAGAACAAATCAACACTTTCCAGGGTCTGAGGTGGTTCCTAAAACATGCCAGGATGGAGGACAACTGAAGGGCCACCTCCCTGGGCAGAGATGGCACCGGTACCTGCAGCCCTGCCCAGGGCTGGGTGGGTGCACCCAAAGGAGCGTCAGCTGCAGAGAAGAATCACCTTGATGGACTTGGGTTCAGCTGTGTGTCACCCTAATGCAGCTGAGATGTGCTGAGGGAGGTTCTGAATCAGCACAGAAACGGACTCTGCCCTCAGGAACATGGCAGCTTAGTCTCACTCACAAATAAACGTTCTCTAACACTGCACAGCAGGGCCTGGTAAGAACTGAACAAACACTGTGGGCTCTATGCTCTCAGAAGAGGGAGAGACCCTAGGGGAAATCGGGGAGGATTTCTCAGGAGTTGGCCGAGATCTTAAAGGACTGATGGAATTTAGGAACATGGTGGAAATGGGGACCGAGAATGGGACAGGTGCCAAGGGTGGGAGACTCCAGGAAAGGATGGGCCGGAGAGACTGGTGCAGGCAAAGGGGCTGGAAGGATGGATGTGGAGGTGAGAGCAGGGCCTTCTTAGGAGGGATGGGGGTGGCCGGGCCGGTGGGTGAGCCCTGACGGAGGTGCCTCCCCTCCTGTCATCTCCTTCATTCACCGTCTCTTCCTTTCCTTGCTCCTGTTTCTCTCCTTTCCTCAAGTATCTCTCCCCAGGTGGCTTGTTTTCCTTGATGTGGTCATTAGTAGAGGCAGGAGCATCTTTCAAAGCTAACGTTTACACTGATGTGTGCAACTGCCACATCATTTTTAAAAACAAATGTATCGAACCCTTTGCCTTTCTTCTTCCAAGACAGCAGAGACCCTAGACCGTGTGGTTGTGCTGCCTTTTCTCTGCACGGAGCTCCTGGCAGTTTTCTTCGTTTTGCGTAGTGGCCTGTAGTTTTATAACACCGTTCCTCCACTCATGCTGAAATGCTCATTGATAGGTTTAGTGAAACTGCATTTCTCCCCATTTCTACATGTCTAAATCTGCAGGGGGAAACAGTCTAAAACTGCTGTCTTTTAAAATGCATTTTTGTACGTTCTGTGCCTGAAGTGTTGGGTGACCCTCTCTGGCTGTGGCATTTGGGTGCATGAAGGAGTCCAGTGGGCTTGGCAGGGGGTCTGAGGGCTGGGGATGAGCTGGTGAAGGATGCTGTCCATGTCACTTATGCATGTTGCCAAATGGTGGGCCATCTGCCTGGCGGGCCTGCGACCGAAGGTAAACGTAAAGAGTTTATGTGGCTGTCCCCTGACCCACCCAGAGAGCCTTGGCTGTGGCCACTGGGAGGTACAGAGAGCCCTCCACCGGCACTGAAGCCTTTCCAGCCGGCTCTCTGTCTCCCAGGGGGCCTCATCTGAATTAGGAAAGGAAGGGGGCATCTCTCTCTTTTCCCCTTGACTTGAAACATCTGGGTCAAAATAAATCATCTACACCTTTTCTTTTTTTGACATTTACAGAGCTCTGCAGTCAGCCCCACTCCGGACATTTCTTCAGAGCCTCCTGGATAGTAAGTTGCCACTGTTTCCATGGCTTAATGTATGTATTAAATGTCAGAAATGGGTAGAAGCTTGTGTTTTATTTGTTATCAGTCTAGTGGCTCTGGATGATGTACAGTTCGGTGATAAGTAGCAATTTAATTATAGTCTTCCAATTATTTTTCTTTTTTCTCCTCATCCAAATTAATTTTGTGGGTGGTTTATATTACCTTTAATAAGCTTTTCTCTGCATTGGCATCTTTAGAATGTTTGTCTGAGTTTAGAATCAGCGTTCTCCTCATTTGCTGATTCTTGCGGGGAGCGGGTGAATGACTGAGGCCGCATCTGGTATAAAGGGGGATGGGGGTTAGGTCCTCGGGCTGGACCTGTCACGGGGAAAGATGGGGCCGAGAGGGGGCTAACTCGTTTGAGTCTCAGAGATCTGGATTTGTTTCCCCATACTAGTTCTTAGAATTCTACCTGGGTACACCGCACACACTTCCTCATGGGGTAACCACCAGCCTCCTTTCCTCCCCAAACCATCCCATATCCTGTCCCAGATTCCTGGTCTCAGTACTTTGTTATATAGCTGTCGTCCCAGCCAAAGATGTTGGTGCTGCCCCCACCCTTACAGACCTGGGAAATAGCTTGTATAACTGAGCTCTGAGCCTTCCTGTTCCCAGTCTCGCGTTCCTACATCTTACAGTGCTTACTTCTATTGCTCTGCACCTGAATTCTGCTCTTGTGTTGTTATAACTACTAGTAAGTTATAAACTCCATGCATCTCCATAGTGCCTGGTACATACAAGAGATCTGGGAGCTATCTGGCAGGAGTGGCTTCTCATCCCATCACCATTATGTCAGCACCTACAGCTCACTCTGAAATACAAGGGGGAAAGGCACACTCTAACCTGCTCCACGTAGGTGGGGTGAATCCACAGTGAGCAAAGTTCACTTGTTCAAACAGAAGCCTGACTTGGTCTGAATGCTGAGCTTATGGATCGGAGGGGCAAATATCATGGTCACTTGGGCATATCCAAGCTGCCCTGCCCAAGAAGGCATTTTGCAAGAGTAGTTTCATTTGAAAATCAGTCAGCAGGGATTGGCGTATTTGGGTGGAAAGTTGCTTCAGGTGGCTGGCTGGCTGAGTGAACTTCTGCTGGACCTAAGGCACTATGCTGGGTATTAGAAGAGGAGCATAAGATGCAGTCTCCCACTAGTTTTAGGGGCAAAACACACACAAAAATAAATGTTAATAAAGAATAAGGCAACATGGCCAATGAATGAAATAGATCATAAAGGTTAAAAGTACTCGGAAGAGAAGGCAGCTCCCACAGGCTGTCAGAGTGAGGAGCACAGGTCTTGAATGAAATGATAATTTTCATTCAACTTAGTATTTGCTACGTGCCAGGCCCTGTGCTTAGCATCGCATGTTCTTGACCTCATTTAGCCCTCAGCGTTCCAGGATCAGGCGTCATTTTTAATCCCCATTGTGTAGCTGAGGAAACGGGCACAACAAGGTAGCGTGTGCCCAGGTTCCACAGCTGTGCGTGGCAGAGCCGTCGCCCGAGGAGGGACGATGGAGCTCCAGGCCAGGGCCTGCCTCGATTGACGGGTGTTAGCAGTAAACTCTCACCTGCACACGTACTGATTCATAATAAGTGAACAGAAGGCATGCTAAGATTAACTGTCTTGAGTGATGAAAAACAACTTAAGCAACTATTTGTGTAGTAGTGTGTTAGCAGGATTGAAGGGGACTAATGCAAGCTTTTTAAGAGAGCAGACCACTTTCAGAGACTCTGAGCAATTGTGTACATAAAGGTATTTGAGGTGTGCATTTACCAAGCGCTCGTATTTGTATCATTGAAATAGGTCTCCAAAGACCTCTGTTTTTCAGCCATAGCCCCGCTCTCATGAAACACTTGGCAGGAAGGAATAAGCTTTTCCCTCCTGCTATTCTGTCATTTGGGGATTTTTCAGTAATTCAGGTTTGGTTTTCTCCCAGTTGGTTCAAGTGAGTAAGGTTTTTCTGTATTTGGAGTTGGTAAGGAGCCAGCCTAAGCCAGTGCCTGACACATGGGGAAACACACAATAAATGTTTGCTGAATAAATGAATGCATCTATAAATCTTAATTAACTGGAATCTGGCTCACGTAGTACCAAGGCAGGCAGCTTTGAACTGCATCTGGCCTTTTTCACCACATGGACAGGAATCACATGTGAAAAAAACACTGGCAAGGCTTGACTTAACCCAAGGACTGAAGAAAGAGGAATCACCAATGGCCCGGGTTCAGAAACTCTGTGGTCCCTGGAATAGTGGCGGTGTTGTTTTACATCCACATTCACATCTTGGGGAGACTGCGGTTTAGAATTTTATTAACTTGAGTCCATATCACAATATTGAAAGAACCTGGGAAGAGAGGAAGAAATTCTCGCATAGTCCCAATATCCTAATGCAACTATCAGTCCTTCCTCTCAAAAAATATATTTTTATGCTTGTGATCATAGTGTATGCCCCACTTCGTATTTTATTTCCCTGGAGTTTTCAGATTTATAAGTCAGTAGTGTAGACTACTTGTTATTTTCATCATTACTTAGCATTTTGACATTGATTAGCACAAATGCATGTTTTGCCTAACCAAAGAGCTTTACTGTATTCAGCCAGCAGGTGGCACTCAAGAACAAGCTGCTCTTTCCTAAATGGTGATGGTTCGCTAGAGAAAACACTTTTTCCCCCCTAATCTCATGTAAGATCAAAACACAAATCATTGCCTGAAGAACTGTATGAAAGATTAGAGATTCCTCTAGGTCTCTGTGTGCATGAAGGCATTTAATTTCATAGAATCGTTTTATTCCACTAATACATATTTATTGAACAACAGTGCTAGACACCAGGCATGCAAAGATTGATCAAATAAACTGCCTTCCCTTAAGGGACTCAGAGTGTCATTGGGAAATTATACACTTGTACATAACAATCAAAATGCAGTGTGGTAAATGCAGTGATGGGACCCACAAAGGAGTGAACACTTCTGTTGTCCGGGAGAGAAAAGAAAGGTTTCACAGAGCAGCAGCAAATGAGTTAGAGAGTGATAAATATATGATGTCACTTACATGTGGAATCTAAAAAATGATACAAATGAACTTATTTACAAAACAGAAATAGACTCACAGACATAGAGAACAAACATGGTTAACAAAGGGGAAAGAGGTGAGGAGGGATAAATTAGGAGTTTGGGATTAACAGATACAAACTACTGTGTATAAAATAAACAAGGACCTACCATATAGCACAGGGAACTAGATCAATATCATAGCCTGTAACAGAAAAGAATCTGAGAAAGAATAGATACATATGAATAGCTAAATCATGTTGCTGTATACCTGAAACTAACACAGCATTGTAAATCAACTATACTTCAATAAAAAAGTGAATGACAGTAACATATTATAAATACAAAACATTTTTTATGCAATACAAAGGCTCTAAGATTGTCTAGACTCCCTCCCCCAAAGTCTAGGCAGTTACTTTTTTTTTTTCTTTCTGAAAACAGCAAGTGGTTCTGAACAGTGAATTTAGTGAAGCTGGAATTTTTGTGTCTATTTTGTCCCCTGTTGAATCTCCATGTAGGAGAGTGATTGACACTTAGTAGATGCTTGGTAAATAATCGTGGAGTGAGTCAAGTGAGCAATGGAATGACATATTGAGATCTTCTCTAGAATTATCACTGGCAGTGATTTACAAAGATGATTGGAGAGACTCCAGTGGGAGCGATGGTGTGCTTTCTGCAGAGGTGGAGGTGAGCGCTTGTGAGCGGTCCAGGGAGGAAGAGAGAGAAAGGATGAATGTGTGCTGTTATCAAGGACAGGGAGTAAGCAGGACTTGGTGACTGCTTAGGTCTGGGAGCAAGGAGAGGGCGAAGGGGTTGATTCTTCAGCATTCTAGCATGAGTGAAGGAAGACAGAGGAGCAGAGCCAGGTTTGGTCTGGGACATGTTGGATTTAAGATGCCTGAGGACCACTCAGGTGAGGATGTCTAGAAGGCACTTGAATGTCTGTGTCTGGAGCTCAAAAGAAAATCTTCATCTATTTGAAGATGGATTTCTTGGGTAGTCTCACCATGCTTGTTAGTTTTGCAGTTGAAAGAAACTGAGGCTGAGCGAAGCCGATTGTTTCCAAGTTTTTAAACAGAGCGGGTTAGCCTCAGCTGATCCCATTCCTTGTTGGAGCCAGGGTGGAATCACAGCCTGCCAGGACCCTGCCTGCCTCCTCCGGAGCCCGCCTGTTAGCATGATTGGAAACAGTTGGCCCTAAAATGACTGCTCTGTTCTCTCACTTTATTCTTCTAGTGAATGTGTTTCTGTTGAATCCCCCTTGAAACTCAGCAGCCAGCTCTGCAGCTTAGCCAAGAGGATGAGTTCTCCGCACTGTCTCCTCCTGGCTTGCTCTTTCGGAGCTGAAAATGGCTCAACTCAGGCTGCAGGGGGCTGCGCTGCTGAATTTGACTTGATTTGTTAACTAATCGGTGGCTGCTGGTCCTGATTGGGCCTTCCTCCATCAGCCTGGCTGGTTTTCCCATCCTCTCTGATCTGTTTGAACCCAGCAAAGACCCAACAACTCTGTGACCTTCTGCAAATGCCTTCAGCACTCTTGGTCCTCAGGTTCCCCTCTGGGACAGTGGGACAGATGACAGGTCTCTCCAACATTAGGAAGTCTGATGGAGGTGATACATTTAAAAACATTGTTCCAGAGCTTTTGGACACTTTTTAAACAAGAAGCCCCTTAGTTGCAGTGTTACACATCTGGGAAAAGTGTGTTGGCTTTGGTATCAGAAAGAAAACAATTGGCTATGGCAAATCCATTCTGAGGGATTTCCTGAGTGCTGGTTTGTTGTTCTGTTGGGGAAACAGGAAAAAATGGTGATAAGGAGTGGAATAAAGCCAGAAGTGGGGTGGCTGTGGGTGGGAGCTGGGTTCTGACAGCTGGTGAGGTGGTGGGGGTGTGAAGTCAAGCAGCCGGTTATGGCCTTGAGTCATGACCAAATGAAGTTAGGAGGGACTAGAGCAGACTGGGTTGCAAGTCCTGACCAAGGCTGAGGCAGTTCAGAGAATGGCAGGGTAGGAGCTGCTGTCAGTCACTCCTGATGCTCAGGGAGATCTGGTGACTCCAGACTAAGGCGAGCAGGGCTTCTGAGACTGTCCCCTCACAAAATGAACCTCAGTCACCACGGTGTTGGTTGGTGAGGCTGAGGACATCTATATGTGGATCTTTTCTCAGTTGATGTTGTACAGAAAGGAGAAACATGGGGTTAAACTGAAGGATAGAGTCAGAAAATGCAACCAAAAGAAGAGGGTGGACTGAAAGGGAAATTTAGAAAAGGGCCTGATTGATTTTTAATAACAAAATTGAAAGTTAAAGCCAGTTTAGATGAGCTTACATTTGTTTAAATTGGCATATATTGCCACAACCTTGCCAGGCACCTTTAGGGGTCCTCCAGCCCTCTAGGGAGGGTTGACAGCATTTATCAACCAGAACATGGGATGGCAGCTGCAGGCAGAAGCAGGTGAGCCCAAAGCGGCATGCGTGGCAGCCCCTGTCCCCCAGCCTGGAAAGCCAAGCCTCTTGGTCTCTAGGGGTGGGAATGGGCGCCTCCAGGCAGGGGTCAGGGGCACCAGTAAGGAGAGCAGCGTAAGCCAGGGCCAGCCTAACTCCCTGCTTTGTTCCTCTTGCCACCCTTCCGATGACTCCAGTCACTGATGTCTGATGTCAGGAAATCGGAGCCCTTGGTAAATGTGATAGAATCCTTGTACCTGTGGATTTCTAAATACGTAATTTTGCAAATCACAACCTATCCTTAGTCAGATTGTGTGTGCCAAATTTGCTTTCCGAAAATGTGACCTTTGATTCATTCCACAAGTATTTATTGAGTGAATTCATGGCCGAGATAGTCTAGTGGGCTCCTGCAAATAAGAGTCTCACCCCTTCCCGCCCCCTCCCACGGGCTTCTTCTGTCTGAGACACACCTTGGAGGCTGCTCTGCAGACTCACGTCCTTCACATGCTTTTGTTCTTAGCTTCGAGGGAGGTTTTCTGGCCCGTCAGATTCCCAGTAATGCTCTCTGGCTTCAGCTGAGGAAAGAGGGAAAGCGTTTGACCCCCAGACCTAGGCCAGAGTGAATGAGGGGGTGCCCTGACTGCCTGGCAGGCCCCTGAATGGAGCACGTGGGGCCTGTAAACAGCAGGGGGCACAGGGCCAGGGCCCAGGGCTTGGTGGCGACTGGGAGGGGGTTACCAGGGCTGGAAGCAGTGGAATTGCTCAGGGGAACCTAACAGCACCAAGGCAGAGACATTACCTGTCCTACCACAGGGCCTCCGCCTCTTTTCCACTTCTGACCCCTAGTTCTGGACCCATGTGTCCCAGGGGTGCATTCATGGCAGGTGACACTCGGCAGTGATGATGCACACGGAGCTCCAGCATCCTTAAGTCCCTGTCTCCCCTGATGTGTGAGCCTGGGCCCTCAGAAGGCACTACCTCCTGGGTGGTGGGGAAATGCTACATAGAAAACAGCCACTGAGGGTACTAACCATGCCGGCTTTAACGAGAGCCTGACTCCCAGGGCCTCGTCCTCATCTGAAAATGGAGGAAATAGGATTGTTTGTGGGAATTAAAGAGAGAGTGATCACCCAGCACTTAGCGCAGTGCCTCCCACACAGGAGTGCTCGCCAAGAGGGGTGGGGCTGCTCTTGCCGTGACTGTCGGCACCGCAGGGGACCCAGAGTCTGTGGGAAGGGTAAAATGGTTCAATCATGATGCAAGGGTGAAGGGAAGGAGACGGACAGGTGTGTGAGAAAGCACATGCAGCCCAGTGTTCCTTGTAGAATCTAGGTTGGGCAGTGGTGTGTGGAATGTTCACTCGTATAATTCCTCAAGCTTTTCTTTCCACTGGATAATATTCATAATAAAATGTTGGGAATTGGTGATTCCATCCAGCTGTTTACAACTTCAGGGCTGAAAAGTCCATGGTGATGCCAGTAAACAGAATTCAGTAGGACTGAAAAGCAGCCTAGTGGGAGCCTGAGTGCTTCCGCAGGGAAGGGGTCATCACTTATCCGAGCGAGTGTGTGTGCACGTGTGTGAGTGTGCCTGTGTGTCGGTGTGCCAGTGGGTGAGGGCATGGAAAACTGGAATCAGGGGAAAGGGAGGCTTCAGCCAGTAAGTGCTCTTCATTTTTTCTGTGCCCCACCTGCTTCTAAAAAGGATTTGTGGTAACTTGCAAAAATGCCTAGACTTTCAACAAGACAAGAATAATTGAAGGATGTCAATGAGCAATAGTTTTTACTCATAATACACGTCATAAGGTTCTGAATACAGATCTGGAAAGCAGTGGGTGCAAAATGTGGCTGGGATCAGAGCATGTAGAATCCCAGCTTCCAGTTGCACTTGGTGGCTGATCTTCCGAGAGCCCAGAACAGCTGGGCCATCTCCTTTCACTGTTGATTTTAATGCTCCACTAGTCAAAGCCCTTCTGAAAAACCCAGAAAAATAACCCAGGTGGTGGACCTGAAGTGGCCAACGCTGGCCAGCAACATCTTAGAGGCCCCACTCATGTCCTCGACTGTCCCATCTTGTGTGCAGCCCCTGCACCCCCCCCCCCGCCTTCTGTCCCCAGGCAGTGTTTCTCAGAGTTATTCTTTTAGAGCACAAATGCAGGCATCTCAGTTAGAGAGCCCCGCTGTTTGGCTTCCTGAGCATTGAGGGGCACCCGTGGGCCTGTCTTGTCTGTAGAGCTCTGTCTAAATAAGATTGCCTTTTAAAAAGGACAGTGCTTGGTTGGGATGCCAGGAAATGTGTCCCCTTGTCCTCAGCTGATGGTGTGCTTTTTAGAAAAATGTTAAAAACACTAAAACTCTTATTTTCTGTTTTTTTTTCCCCCTTCTCTTTCTTTGAAAATTACCTTGTTCTTAGTATATATTCTTCCAACTTCCACGCCGTGAAGAGGGAATCAGATGGGGCTCCTGGGGATCTTGCTAGCTTGGAGAGCGAGAGGCAGATTTACAAAAGCGTCTTGGAAGGAGGAGACATCCCTCTCCAGGGCCTGAGCGGCCTCAAGCGGCCATCCAGCTCAGCCTCCACTAAAGGTAACTGGGTGAAGCCTGCTGGCTCTCGCCCGTCCACCCGGTGATCAGGGTGTCTCTCGCCACCCACACCTATTATCCAGGTGTTGGCAGTGTCTGAACCTCCAGCTCCTGAGATAAGTTTTGCCTTGTTCAGATCCATTTCCAGACCTTGGTGCCCTCTTGGTCCCCTCCCCTAGTTTCTCACCGGCCATTTTTCTTTCTGGTATTAATAGTTTCCCTTCCTCCAAACCCTACCCTTGCTCTCCCTGAAGCATCTCTCTCTTTTTTGTTGATTCCCTTTTCTTAGAAATTAGCTGAGCTTTAGCCTTTCCTAACTCTAGCAGGGTGGCCATTTTTCGTTGCATCTTTGCACCTGCTTTGCAGCACAGATTATTTTGCTTCCGGACATCGACTGGAAATTAAAACAAAACAAAACAAAAACCTTTATGACCAATAAGCATGTTACCTCTCCCCCCACCCCTTTTTTTAAAGCAGCTTTCAGCTTGAACCTAATGGGTCTGTTTATTTTATTCTGCATGCTTTCCAGTGGATCGTAAAGGTGGGAATGCTCACATGATTTCTTCATCTTCAGTTCATAGCCGAACGGTTCACGGTAGCAATGTGTTAGGCCCTGGGTGTAAGCACAAGAAACCCCTGTCCGCCGCGAAAGCCTGCATTTCGGAAATCCTTCCCTCCAAATTCAAACCCAGGCTCTCTGCTCCCAGCGCTCTTCTGCAGGATCAGAAGAGCGTTCTGTTGCCCACAGAAAAGGCTCAGAGCTGCGAGAACCTTTGTGTCTCGGTTTCTCTGAGTGAATCCAAACGAGGCCTCCCCCTGCAAGTGGGGGGCAGCGTGGAGAACCTGCTGCTGCGCTCCCGGCGGGACTACGACAGCAGGTCGAGCAGCACCCTGAGCCTGCAGGAGTACAGCACCAGCGCCAGGAGGCCCTGCCCGCTGTCCAGGAAGGCCGGCATGCAGTTCTCCATGCTCTACCGGGACATGCACCAGATCAACCGGGCCGGCCTCTTCCTGGGGTCCGGCTCCTCCTCCAGCGTGCGGGATCTCGCCTCCCACTTCGAGAGGAGCAGCCTGGTGCTGTCCAGGGGCGAGCTCGGCTCCAGCCAGGAGGGCTCGGAGCACATCCCCAAGCACACAGTCTCCTCTCGCATCACGGCTTTCGAGCAGCTGATTCAGCGGTCCCGGTCCATGCCGTCGCTGGACCTGTCCGGCCGGCTGAGCAAGTCCCCCACACCCGCGCTGAGCCGGAGCGGCCTGACCTCCGCCCGCTCGGCCGAGTCCCTCCTGGAGTCCACGAAGCTCCGGCCCAGGGAGGTGGACGGGATGAACCCCGGGGGCGTCTACGCCTCCCCGACCTGCGGCAGGCTGGCGGACCCCGCCCTCGGCTTCCGGGGCCTCGGGCCTTCCGAGCCCCTCTCCGCCTGCTCGGACGAGCTGGACCGTTGTTCCAACGTGTCCAGTGACAGCCGGGAGGGCAGCAGCGGCAGCGTTCACGGAGACTTCCCCAAACACCGCCTCAGCAAGTGCAAGGGCACCTGCCCGGCCTCCTACACCCGCTTCACCACCATCCGCCGGCACGAGCAGCAGCAGACCTCCAGGCGGCCCGACTGGCGCTCGGACCCCCGGGGCGACAAGGGCACGCTCCTCCGGAACATCTACCTGATGAGCCCACTCCCCTTCCGGTTGAAAAAGCCCCTCCCGCACCACCCCAGACAGCCTTGCCCCAGGGACTTCTCAAGCCAGAAGCCAGACCCCCCCAGGCAGCCCCAGCAGGACGAGCGCCCCTCCCAGGGGAAGCCTTTGGTTCCCAAACGCCTGTCTTCCCGGCACACCATGGCCAGGCTGAGCCAGATCTCAGAGCCCCCTGAGGAGAGACCCGCGGCCCCGGAGGCTGGCCCCAGGGCCTTTACTAATGGGAACTCTGTGCTGTACCCAGACCACGGCCTGGACAGGAACAACAACCCCCACAGTGAACTGGGGACGTCCCTCGGAGGTGGCCTTCTGTGTATTTGCCCAGTCTCACCTCACCCATCTCTCCACTCTGCTTGCTTTTCCCCTCCCCCCGTGTGCCCTTGGTGCTCATTTTCTGGTCCGTCCTTTGTTTTCTGTTTGTTTGGCTTGGCAATTAATCATGGCTCGTAGTGGCTGCACTTCTTTAAAAACAGATTTCCCACATCATGTAGACTAACCACCAAACTCTGTTTCGAAAGAAAAATTGGCCGTTTTAGCTCATCTGAGAAATTTGTTCATTTGAACTTTTGAACCCATTGTAATTCACACTGATCCCAACTCAGCCCGCGGTTTTTTGAGAGGCAGCCCTGTGTGTATGTGTGTGTGTGTGTGTATGTGAGTGTTCAGTGTGTCCCTGTGAGAGCCTGCACGCCTCTTCATGGGGACACTTTCCAAAGGTGGTCTTCTCTTTGCTCACCTTTTGCCTCTGATTAGTTTTCTTGGTATTAAACTAGTTCACAAGTAAATCCAAAAAGCAGGAGGAAAGGGAGGGGATTTGGTTTTTTTCCTTCAGAATTGGAACACTGACCACCAAACAACCACGGTAAAAACTTGACATCACGGATGAAAGGTGAAATCTTTCCAGTCTGGTTTCCCTCTAAATCTGTACCTGTTTTAATTCTACTTTATTGTTTTGAAGATTCAGAATCACCAAGGCATTTTATACCGGCTGATTACTTGGAATCCACAGAAGAATTCATTCGAAGACGTCATGATGATAAAGAGGTAATCTCCACCTTTAAAGCCTCTTAGCTCTCGTGCAGATAAAAATATAAAGGAAGTAAACAGTCAGTGAGGTGACATGGCTTAGCAATTAGAAGGCAACATTGGGGTTTTCACAGGTGACATTTTTATGACATGGGCTCAATCACTCTTTCAGTCCACCTTTCCAAAAAGTAGGACTGATTTTCCCCACAGTGCTGGGTTCCCAATGCCAAGTCCAGCCGGTGCTGCTGCCCTGGAAGTTCAGAAAAGTTGCCCACCAGTGCGCTCGATGCCTTGTAAGGGGAACCTGGAGTCCCTCCCCATAACACCCACCTCATTATTCTCCAGGGAAACCCACCCTCCTGTGTCTCCAATGCTGCCCACCCTCTCCTGGCACAAAGCACAGTTCATATTGAGGATGCAGTAGGAGAAAGGAAACTGAAAGAGAATAATGACTGTGATACATTTTATAAAAACAGATTGAAGAAGTTGTCTTTAACTCAGAAGAAGAGATAACCCCCATAAACGTTGGGAACCCCCCTGCCCCCAACCCAGAACTTCAGCATGCAGACCTTGTCTTGCAGCTTCTGAAATGCCTGTACTGCAGTCATGTGACTGATGGGGCCAGTAAGGGAGCATGTTCTCTTGGGATTTAGGAGGAAGTAGTTCAGCACATCAGCTAAATGGACAAAATCACAAGCTTCTGTTGTGATGAAGTGTCATTAGGAGGTGTGCTTTCTAGACTTCACATTCCTAGAAGAAAGAGTCCTTTAGGTTAAACAAGCTCTGATGACCATTTTCCTGCAATGAATTAAGAGACGGAAGAATTGCTTTGCACGTGGTGGCAGCCAGGAAGAGGGTGTACACAACTCTGTCCCTTTCCCTGTAAAGTCTGAAGCCCTTTTCCTATGTTCCATTTTGTTGAGTGGTTTCAGAGTTTAGGGGGACTTGCCTTGAGGATTTAGGGTAAGGCTGATACTGAAGTGAGCTTGGAGAATAATAGTCACTGCTGCCAGATGGGGAGACAAAGGACAAAAAGGACCATAGCTTTGCCCGTCTCCTGGCACAATACAGACAGTACTCACGGGCACCTGTTGGTGGAAAGAAATGGGAGGAAGCATTTGATGGACAGAATTATTTGTAGTAATGAGGTGAAAAGCTCACTCACGATAAGTGTCCCTCAGGCCATGGAACAGATTCATTTTTGTCACTGTCCCTGAGATACAAGATTCCCACCTATCTAAACCTGGGCTGCTCGACATTCTGTTTCTGCAGTTTAAACCCTTGTATCCAACATGGGAGGTTTTGTGGTATAATTCTTGGCTGCTGCATGGGAGGCAGACTGTCCTTTGTTAGTTTAACAATTCAGAGGGTGAGCAGCTTGTGCCCTAGACAGCGCTGGCTCACAGATCCTTGTGTCCTTATCCATGGTTTTTGGTTTATGTGGTTAAACTGTGGGAATGACAGATTTATTGAGGTTAGATTCAAGCACTGGATGAGGAGCTCTGCTCCATTTGCATCCATCCATTTTCATCACTGCAGAAAACAGCCCACACGTCCCAGCTAAGGGAACATCAGTCCTGGCATGTTTCTATGCAAATAGCTTATTATTAACATTAATGAAAACGACATTTCAGAAAAAACGAGAACCTGTCAGTCCTGAGAGGGATGTTAGTGGTCATCTAACATATCCAGGAAAGGACTGCCACAGGGCAGTGGCTTGCCCAGGGCCACGTAGCACGTTAACTTGTACCAGAGGCAGAGCTGGACACCAGGGCTCTACTGTGCTTCATAAAGCACTTTCTCATGTCTTTTCTCATTTTCATCTTTACAACTACTTACTTGAGCACTGGTAGAATTCCCACAGCCATTTGATGAGCTATCACTTTATTATTTTAGATCCTGGAGAGAAATAGAAAATGCCCCCACCCCGACCCCACCCCCCGGAGCTAGGTGTCCCTCAAGGCATTTAGTTGCCTGCTGGAAAAGACTAATGTTTTCTTGAGATTGCTAAGAATTACCAGTTCTAACTAATACTTTGCTGCAAGGAATGTTAATCCCAGGAATGTGTGATTGGTATGGAGTAAGAAAATACATTAAAATTCTCTTCTACAGGGTCATGTCAATAGGCAATGAGGACATTGACTTAAATGCAACATTGTTCAAGTATTTTAAAAGGCCTTTAAAAATAGATGACTTATTTCCTTAATTTAGGAGAGGCTATTTCTTCTAAACCCAGGTACCATTATTCTTAGTTTATTGTCTATATTTATAGTCTACATCATTCCCTTAAATTCAGCTTCATTTCACCTAAGATAGCAGTAGTGAAGTAAAAAGTACAATAAGAAAGTAACTAATGGTGGGGAAGGTACAGCTCAGTGGTAGAGTGTGTGCTTAGCATGCACGAAGTCCTGGGTTCAATCCCCAGTACCTCCATTAAAATGAATAAATAATTACCTCCCCACTAAGATAAAAAATTTTTTTAATTTATAAAGGAAAGAAACTGATGGTCTCTTGTCACATAAATAGTCTTTGGTGCATATGCTAAAGCCTCCTAAAAATTGTGCTTGGAGGAAGGGTTCGCCGGCCTAGGAAGGGTGCCGTATTTCTTGAAATGGATATCTACTCCCCTGAGCATATTAGACTAACAAGAATAGGAAGCACAAAAATGGCCTGCTTGCCAGAGACTCCACGTAGTAAAAGCCCGTAGCAGGTTTGATGGGCCTGATCTGGGCAGAAGGAATCAGGCAGCCCCGGTCCCACTATGGGTGTACACTGTGGGAACTCATCACTGACTAAGCCAGGTAAGGATGACACTTCAGCCTCCTGCCATCCTCGTGGGTGCTCTGGATGTGCCCTCCAGGTGACCTAGCCCTGGCCACTTTGTGTCAGGAGGCAGGAGGCTTTTGGCTGAGCCAAGGGAAAGTCTGCAGACAGTGTAACTGGGCGGGGTTCAGCCCTCCCTGCCTCCCTGTGCTCCCCAGGTTTCTCCTGTGCGGTGCTGCCTCCTCCCGACCCAGAGCGCACAGGGGGTGGTTGCAGCGGGAACATTGTGATTATGGCCCTAAAGCCCCTCCAACATCTGTTTCCTCCCTATTGACCCAGCACCTTTTCCCTTAGTTGTTTTTGTTGGCAGTTTTCTAATACCCTGGACCAGATGATTCACAGCCCATTTTGTGCAATTTCATGGCAGAAACTTTTAGCGGACCAGAGACGACTTAAGCGCGAGCAAGAAGAGGCCGATATTGCAGCTCGACGCCACACGGGCGTCATTCCAACGCACCATCAGTTTATCACTAATGAGCGCTTTGGGGACCTCCTCAATATAGACGATACGGCAAAAAGGAAATCTGGGTCAGAGGTCTGTTTTGGTCACCTCGATCTGCTGCTTGACCCAAAGCAATATTTGCCCCGCCTCAGCATTGCCTTCTGTAGGCCGAGTTAGTTCTCCAGACAGCATCTGTCATCCTGGCTTCCCTCTGGCTTGCTTTGGCTCTTCTCTGGCTGGTCGGTGGACATGATGCCCATTATGTCCTGTACTCTGTATGTCCAAGCATGCCTGGCTGTAGGACCGGGGTCTGCTGGCACACACCCCAAATGCATGCCTTAGAGCATCAGCTGCCCTTCATGAGTCCGGTCCTCTCCATCCCGCATTTTATCATACTGTGTTGCCTGTGCATTCTGCTTAGAAGCCTGTACCTTAGTCTATATGCATTAGTAGCTACGGTGTGGACAATTACAAGACTCTTCTTTGAAGGGATGGTTTAGAGGAGCTTGTATTACATACAATACTGCCGCTCAGTGTCCGACGGTGAATTAATTGACTAATGGGGTCAAAAGTGCTGAAGCCTAAATGAAGAATTTTGAAACCCAAAGAGTTTTGCAGCTAGGAGAAGCCATGGCGGGAGGGTAAGAGCTCTCTGAGAGCAATTTCCTTTGTTCCCTTAATTTTGACGTTCCTCAGCTGAGATTATGAAACTTAATACTGTAAAAGAATGAGGAAGCACAGGCCTTTGAAGTGATTTTTATCTAGGCCTTGGCCTCCTGCAAGAGGGTCAACATGTTGAAATTCTTGTGCTGGCCAGATGCTGCTTCTTGCCCCAGCATCTTTTGTGTCATGTGACCCTTGAGTAGCCCTGCTGAAGATTAGCTCCTTTGGGGAAGTGTATGTGTCTGGGGCTTGGTGGGTGGGGAGACGGGGGAGTGACGCTGAATTGTATACAGTCTTGGAATCTTTCCAAGTAATAGCTAATTAATATTCATGTCTCTATCTTTTGAGCAACAGAGGTACCACTGGCTGTTCATCAAGTGGTTTGGGTTTTAAAGAAATAGGTGTCTGTGACAAAGAGAGAAAACAAGGAACTAGATTAAAAGAAGGAAAGCCAGGGAGGGGAAGGAGACTCTAAGGTGATGGAGAAAAAGAAATGTAATAAGGAAGAGGCAGAAGCTATCAAGAGTTACTCAGAAGCAAGGGAATGACGGCCCCCGGCCCCCAGCCCCCAGCATTCCAGCCCCTCCAAACCAGCCTGGTCTGAAGGCTCTGATGATGGGTTATCCTCATTCACAGGCCTGCCTGGTTACGAGTGATGGAGAAGATGAGGATGAGCAGAGGCCCTTCGGGCTGCATCCTCTCACATGTAGATAGTACAGCAGATGAAATGCGACCAGGGCACCATAACCATGGGCAGAGGCAGGCAAACTGCCTGAGCGGCCCCACCTCTCTTCTAGACCAGTGGCTCTCAAACTTGAGCACATCGGAATCCCTTAGGGGCTGATTGAAATACAGTTTGCTGGGCCCTATCCGTAGTTTCCTGTTCTGGGACAGGGCCCGAGACTTTGCATTTCTGAGCCGTCCAGGGACCTCATTTTGAGAATCACTGCCCTAGATGTTGACAGACATGAGGAAAAAGAGACCAGCAAGTCCCAGGTGCACCGGGCTTCGTAGATGTGCTTCTGTCCCATTCAGCAGAGTTTAGGTGGCCACTGATTCCATGCAAGACCCTGGGAGGCGGGCAGAAACAGGACCCAGGCTGTGCCCTTGGGAAGCTGGCCCTCTAGTGGAAGAGGCACCCTCGTGTAACAGTTACCGCTTTTGCAGTAAGTGACACAATGCTGTGGGAACCAGAGGAGGGAAAGATGGATTTGGCCTCGGGGACAGATGAAGATAAACAGGGAGAAGGTGCTTTGTAAGGCAGTGACAACTCAGTGTATCTTAAGAGGTCAGTGGAATCAGTGTTTCTCAGTCTTGAGTCATGTATGGATTCTCTTCAATGAAAAAAAAAAATTTCACCAACCCAATTGGGTTGACCTAAGCCAATTTACAAATTAAATAGTAAGCCATACACCTATATAATTTTGTTAACTTAGATGAAAGATGATTTTGTTTTGCCTGCACTCGGTTGCCACTCAGAGTGTGGATACAGTGCTATTTTGGTAACATTTTTGAAAGTTCACACAGCTCTGCAGCTGGCTGCCTTGAGGTAATGCCCCCACAGTCTTTTTTTTTTTTATTGGAATCATGTTGAAATTTTTGTCCTTATAATGCTGGCCTTCTCTTGTGAACTTGCCATTTATCGTTAACTCCATGTTTGTTTTTCTTATTTGCTTACAACTGTTCGATTATGCTCTTTGGTCACAGACGGACACAGATGCAGGCATTGAAATTCTGTGACATTGGTTATAAGGTCGACATCTAAGGTGTACGCATACAGGTAGATAGATGAAAACATCAGTATGAAAATGCCAAAATTAGGAACTCCTGTGGAGAGTTCATGGCTGTTAAGGAGACCCTGTCAAAACCCCAGCTGGGGGAGCCTGGACTTTAGGGGCCTTTCTCTAAGGGGTCGAGCTCTAAAACTAAGCTTGATGAAGCTTCTAAATACTATTTTTTTTTCCTCACCTAGAGTCTCCCATTTTTTCCTCTCTGCTTGGTCCATGCCTTCTGATATCAAAGAGAAAGTATGTAATTTAATTCTCATCGCATTGTTCCCTAGACCAGAAAGTCATAGCAGTTGACAAAGTCGGGGCTCGTGGCTGGGGAAGAAGCCCACCAGCAGCCAGTGCCAGTGTGTTCACGTGGTTTCTCCCCTCCATCCTTCTCTTACAGAAAGTAGTTAAAATAACTACTTCTAATGGTGGGGAAGAGATGTGCAAATAAATACCATAAGTGAAGGTGAACTTTCTGCTCTTTCTGCTGGAATCGGAGGTGGAGATATTCCAGACAGAAGGGGTGTCTAGACAAGGTGCAGCAGACAGGTTTGCCTAACTGGGACAGGAAGCGTGTAACAGGAGACAAAGGCTGTGAGGTGCGAGCGGGGAGCAGTGACCCCCAGGCCTTACCCCAGCTCAGGAGTCAGAGTTGATCTGAGGGACAGTTGAAAGGCTCTGCCAGCCTCAGAGCGGGAAGTGATGTGGTGGAGGTATTTGAGGAATGTTATTTGTGCTGCCAAGTGACCCTAGATTAGCGTGAAGAGATCTGAATTCAAAGGAAGCTTTGTGCCTGTAGGAATGAGAGGTCAGACCGGAGTGGGGCTGTGGAGGGACAGCGGGAGGGCTGGCATGACTGAATGATGGACCTGATGAGAATGTGGAGGCTGGGTCTGTGAGGTCTGGGAGGAGAGGGCTCCCCAACAAGAACGGAAGCGTTGGAGAAAGAGCCTGAGCTCAAGGCTTTCTCTGTCTGGCTTTTTGGATGATTTCACAGACCATGAGAAATAAATAGAGTTGGAGGTGATATGAGAGGTTCTTCAAGGCTTCATCTACATGCAGGTCGCAGTTTAAGCCAGGCCGATAGAACATGTTACCCAAAGAGTAAGACAGTAGATGAGGAATGGCTTTGGGCTTCTGGCTGACTGTTTTTTGTCTGTTTGTGTTTTTAATAGCCGTGGTCAGCTTTGGGAGCCAGCATTTCAGCTTTAGGACTTTTCTAACCCTCTCTTCCCCAAATCTGGCCCTCCTTAGGGAGATGCTCATGCATGGCATAGTTGACCAGACATCCATCTCGTGTTCTGTTAAGGTCAGACAAACAGAATTTTGCCCAGGCCTCTACACCAGAGTAAACTGGTTAGGGTGGATTTTTCTGCTTTGCTTTCCGGAAAGTTGTGAAAATGTGTCCTTTTCATTGTACGTGAATTGTGATTTTAACTTGTCATTGTTTCTTGTGTTTAGATGAGACCTGCCAGAGCCAAGTATGACTTTAAAGCTCAGACACTAAAGTAAGTGCCACCAGTCCTATTCATTTATTTTACCTCCCTCTTTGAAACACGGAAGTCCACACAGAAGAGTTGAAGAAATAACAACAGTAATTAAAGAAAACAGTAGTTTTATTGAGTTTACTATGTGCCAAGCACCGTTCAGAGTACTTTACATATGTTAACTCATTCAGCTCTCACTGTACCCCTATGGGGTTGGTGTGATTATCATTCCCCTTGTGCTGATGGGGAGACCAGGGGACTGCGGGGCTGCCAGTCCTGCACATCCATGTGTCCTTAGTTGGGGGTGAAGGGAGGGGGGAATTCAGAACCCTCCCAAGGAGGGCTACGGCAAAAAAATGTGGCTGAAGACCCTTCATTCTTACGGAGACGGATGCCCCAGATCCCCTTCATGGGCCTCTTTTGGGTTAGAATCCTGCCTGCCGCTGGGAGACCCACATGGGCTGCCTTGTTCTTTCATCCAGCACAGTGCTGACTTTGCGTGAGGTTTTCCAGATGTACCGCAGCAGTTTAGCCAGCATCCCTCATGCACCGTGGGACTTCCTGGCACACTGCAGGGCGGGCACACCTCCTCCAGGCTGCAGTCAGAGATCTTGCTCTCCATGCTATGGTTTGATGCAAATGGAAAAGATCTGGGTCATTTTTTTAATTCAAGATAACTTCAAGTTACAGGGTTTTTTTTTTTTATAATTTATCTCTTTGTTTCATTTTTTCAAATGAAGTCCTGGTTAGAGGTTATCATATCATTATTGAGGCAAACAAAAGGATGTCTGTGAAAAAGCTGAAAAAAGGCATGAAGAACATTTGAAGGAAAATCCACTTTTCTTTCCAAGATCCCTTTTCTGTGTTGAAAAGGAAGCACAGGAACATTTACTGTTAGCTGTATAAGAGAAACCATGCTGGCTGTTTTATTTGTAGTTTGTTGCCAAATTCTCCAATAACCCTGAGTTAGCTCCTATTTTCAGATAAGGAAAGTATCTCATAGAGATGAAGTATCTTGCCTAAGGTCCCAGAGCCAGTAGATGGTATAACTGGATTTTGAACTCAGATCTGGTCATTTCAGAGCCTGTCTCTACTACATGATGATAGATGGATAGGTGGACGGATGTCTGAATGGATAGAATGACAAAAGGATACCAGTTTGTCACACATAATGAGGGCATTTCAAATGTAATGGATAATGAGGTCATGCCTTGCTAGGGCATAGACAAGGGCAGTGAAAATATCTAGAAGGAAACATTTTTCACCATTTAATCAAAGCAGTTAAGACTGCTGGGTGCATCACTGTGTGATGCATAAATATCTGAGCATAAGACGACATTGACCAAAAATACATTGAGGCAGCAGCAAACTATTAAGGAATCTGAGCACTTTTGAGTGGTAGTCAGCTTGAAAGTTAACCTTCAGCCCACCAAAGACTGGGAAAATGCCAAATGTGCTGTAATTTCCTGAATAGCGGGGTTCTTGCTTCCAAATACAGAGCCCCCTCTTCTGTAGTTTGACCCCTTTGACCTCATTTGAAGTCTCCTTTTACTAAAACACTGAGCATCTTTTTTTTTTTCCTTTAAATTGAAGCATAGTTGATTTACAATATTGTGTTAGTTTCTGGTGTATAGCATAGTGATTCAGCTTAACACATATATTTTTCATATTCTTTTTCATTATAGGTTATCACAAGATATTGAATCTAGTTCTCTGTAATATGCAGTAGGCCCTTGTTGCTTTGAGCATCATAATATTACACCTATAGGAATGTCCACTAAAATGCTGTGACCCTCTACCCCCAGGGAGCTTCCGCTGCAGAAGGGAGACATCGTTTACATCTGTAAGCAGATCGATCAGAACTGGTACGAAGGAGAGCACCATGGCCGGGTGGGGATCTTCCCACGCACCTACATTGAGGTACCGCAGCCCTTCTCTCTAAGGAGTAGCCCGGTCATGCCCAGCGCAACATTTACTTAACTTGTGTTTCGTCTCCTTCTTTCCTGTCATTTCCCTTCTCCTTCGCCTCCCTTTCCCTTTCTCAGCTTCTCCCTCCCGCCGAGAAGGCTCAGCCCAAAAAGCTGACACCAGTGCAAATCCTGGAATACGGCGAAGCTGTCGCTAAGTTTAACTTTAACGGTGACACGCAAGTAGAAATGTCCTTCAGAAAGGTAAGCCACCCTCTCATCCCTCGCCTGGGGGGTAGGGGGACGCTGGGGGGCGCTCTTCTCCTGGGCATGTGGCATGGCGGGGGGGGCAGTTGGTCTGGCAGGGCTGTTGGCCATGTAGTTTGAGAAGTTAAATTTTTCCAAGCCATGATTTCCTCATATATGAAATGAAGATAAATGGCCCTCTCCTAGAGCTGTTGTGAGAGGATTCACTGAAACCCTCAATATGACACATGGCATCTCATCTGGTTGATGCTTAGTGGACAGGAGACGCCAGCGTTACCATTGCCTTCAAGGCGCGCAGCACGCTTATTCTGAGCACGGTTAGGCTGTGCAGAGATACTGTTCTTCTAGGAATTCACACACTCTCTTTACATATGCACATTCTCTGGCTGGCTGAAGTTATTAAAGTTACTAATTTTATTGAGGATTGAAGGAAGTGAGTACACGCCTTGGGAAAAGATGAGCTCCCTTATAGAAAAGAGAAACGCCGGAAGCAACATGATTTCCCTCCATCAGGAGACCAATAATTAAGCCATTATATGTGTGTACAATAGAGCATCCTGCAGTGGCCATTGAGCTGTGCGACGCCGTTAAAAATGTAGACTGGTATTTCTTGATAAAGGGGGAGATTCACTCTGTGTTATTAAGTGTTAAAAAGTAGGTTGAAAAAGGGAACACAGTGCCTATTCAGTTTTCCTAAGGAAAAAGTATGTGCAAACCTTATTCTCATGGAATTATCTATACCAAAATATTGACAGTGGTTACTCCCAAATGATAATATTATGAGTAATGATTATGTTCTGCCTTATGTTTGTGTTTTAAATTTTCTGTAATGATACAGGAAAAAATAGTCATTCGTAAAAAGAGAAAGAACCCCCAAAACCTTTACCTTCGAGAAGATTGGATATCTGTCTGTTTTGCCTTAGATGAGTCAGAAACCCTACATTTGCCTGTTAGCTTTGGGGAATGAATTTGACCTTCTCCTTTATCAAAATATTTAAAGACCGAGCTGAACAGCATCCAGGTAGCTCTACTGCTGTTAGCATCTCCACCCCAGTGCTGTTAATTCCATCCAGGTCTAGCCAGGAAGGTTTTTCTGAACAAAGGAGGGGACAAATAATGCAGGACAGCACAGGGTACAGGCAGGGGCCTCCATCGTGCTGAGGCCCAGTAGGACAAGGACCCCTGCCTTGCCGTGTCTTTTAGGGCGAGAGGATCACACTGCTTCGACAGGTGGACGAGAACTGGTACGAAGGGAGGATCCCGGGGACGTCCCGGCAAGGCATCTTCCCCATCACCTATGTGGACGTGATCAAACGGCCACTGGTGAAAAACCCCGTGGATTACATCGACCTGCCTTTCTCCTCCTCCCCAAGCCGCAGTGCCACTGCAAGCCCTCAGGTACCTAAGCTTCTCGCCACTGGTTTTCACCTTCAGCCTGACAAACCTCAGTGCTGATGGTTCACAGCCCCTCTGGGGCAGTTTCCCAGCACTGTGATTAAGAACCGTCTCCAGCCGTGCAGCATGTATGCACCAGGGTTTGTTTTCATGTGTACAAATGGCATTTTTCAGGAACTTGGTGGGAGAACTATCTCAGAGGGAGAAGAAGCGCTTAAGGTGATTGATTGCTCTGGGGATAAGATGATTAGGGAAAGAGAAGTAAGGGTAATTACCACTTGGTCCAAAATTGTGTCCTGTGCGGGGAGGATATAGCTCAGTGGTAGAGTGCACGCTTAGCATGCATAAGGTCCTGGGCTCAATCCCCAGTACCTTCATTAAATAAATAAATAAACCTAATCACCTCCCCCCTAAACAAATAAAAACAAATAAATAAATCTAAGTTTAAAACAACAACCACCATCCTGGGAGCATCCCATCCAGGGTGAGGCTGTTGTCTGGGTACCACCCTTGACCATACATGCCATGGCCAGTATGGCTCTCTTGGTCATCTTACTAGTCAAGATTTGCCTGCAGAAGACAAAGATTGAGAGAGGGAATTTCACATTTTCATCCTTAGGCACGTATACCAGATTCAGAGGAGTCTTTGCAAGCAAGAACCAGGTTGGAAAAGGACTTAGAGCATCTCTGTCTATACTGGGCTGAAAGGAAGTAGATTTAGAGGCATAATAGGATCTTTGCTTCCCTGAACATTAATTATGAATAAACTTGTTTTAAAATACAAGTTACTCCAAACCCATCCCCACATTCCCAAAGCCAAGAGAAAAATCAGACCTCGGGTACAGGAGAGGAACAGTAGGATGACTTCCTGTGACATAGACTGACCATACCCCTGGGTAAGTTACAGGAAGGGTGGCCAGAGGAATGAGAGCAGGACCCAGGGACTAGCATGACACCTGAATGGCCTTTTCTCTCATTCTCCAATCATTTCCTCCTCTCCCGCCTGCCATTGCTGACCCCCTAGGAAATGGTTCTTGGTAAAAGGTGTGAGATGGGCTGACCCGGGGCATCCTGCACAGTGAGATCCAGACCCTGTGGTCTCGTGGGGAGGGCGTGAGATGGGTGCAGGGCTTTCTACTGTGTAGGAACGTGGGGAGCTCAACTAGATTTTTCACTTGACTGTAACCAAGCACAACTGTAAAACAAGATGACTAGAGTGTGCATACACCTCTCTGGAAGGCTCTTTGCTGAGCCCCCTAGAGAGAATAAAACCCCAGGTAGGGCCTGGGCAGTAGTGGCAGGCCTTTTTAAACTTTTTAAATTGAGGTATGGTTGTCATACAATATTATATTAACCTCAGGTGTACAACCCAGTGGTTCAGCCAGGCACCTTTTCTCCTCATGGCTCTGGGTCAGGGCTTCATTGGCAGAGGTGGGTATGTGGGGTGGGGCAGGAGGCTTCCAGGGGGCCCCTTTAAAACTCTGATTCTGCAAACCAGCTGGCACCATCTGTACCAACCTGGATGGGACCTTTTCTCCCGTCTCCCTCCCAGGCACATCTCCCGTCTTCACCTGCCTGCACACACTCGCCCATCCGCACACACGCACCCACATCGCAGTTTCCCTCCCAGCCTAACCGATCCGCTTCTTTTTTGGACACCAGACTGTCCTGCTCGTCCTCTCCATTTCATTCCTCTCCTTTGTCCCTTGTGATTATTTTCCTCCTTTCTTCTTTATGCTGACACTTGTGCCTTTTGCTTCTTTTGTTTTCCTCTCTCTCTCTCTTTTTTTTAAGTTTCCTGGTCCTAGCAAGCTCATCACGCCAGCCCCCTCATCTCTGCCCCACGCTCACCGAGCCCTATCCCCTGAGATGCAGGCTGTCACCTCTGAGTGGATCTCACTGACTGTAGGGGTCCCGGGCAGGCGCCCTCTGGCCCTGACCCCACCCTTGCCTCCTCTGCCCGAGGCTTCAGTCTACAGCACTGACCCCCTGGCCTGGTTGGCGAGGCCCAGCCCCTCCCTGTCCCTCAACCTCCCCTATTCAAGCTGGTCAGACCGGTCCACCCCACACTCGGCAGTCTCCCCACTGGCCCTGCCTCCTCCACACAAAGCCTGTTCCCTGGTGCCTGGTGCCCAGGGCTCCCTCCATGTCAACGGAGACAGTGGTACCCATGTGTCACCTCTGGGGCTCCACCAGGATAGCTTCTCCCAGCCGCAGCCTGGGAGTTCTGACAGGGTCATCTCGGAGCTTAGTGACGCCTTTAGCAGCCAGGGTAAGCAGCAGCCGTGGCGAGAAGAAAGAGGACCACATGAGAGGAAAACAGAGAGGGAGGCAGGTGAGACATGCCCAGGTGGACCCGCCATCTCTAAGAAGAGCTGCCTGAGACCTTCAGACGTGGTCCGGTGCCTGAGCACCGAACAGAGACTCGCAGAGCTCCACAGCCCCGAGGAGAGCCGGCCCCGCCAGGCCCTGGGTAGCCCTTTCCCGGGAAGGGAGGCCAAGCACACAGAGCTGCATAGAGGTGGCGAGCAGGCCGAGAGGAAGGCCGCTCGGACTGGTGCGAGCCAGGTAGGCCTGCAGCATGACCGTGTGTGCCCTGGCGTCTCGGTCGGCAGGGTGGGCCAGGCGTCTCACCCCCTGCTGGGTGGATGCCCGTGCGACCCATTGGCTTGCTTGGGAACAAAAATATGACCCAGGAGGGAATGGAGGTCTCATCCATTAAGGTGTCAGGGCTGGGATAGTTGGAGGCAAAGGACAGCCTTTATTCTGGCCTCTCGAAGTGATTCAGCAGTGACCTCCACATTGGATATCTCCTGGCCTGGTGCAAAAGCCCATGAGTAGGAGGGCCCAGCCGTGCTTTGGAGATCATCCTCGGTTTGCTCTAACACAGCTGAGAACACCAGGCTTCGGTTTGGCTCCGTGTGGTTTGGTTTTGTGTGCGACGCGCTTTGTTTCCATAACCCGTGGCACTCTCTGCCTGCCAGTGCCCAGCCCCGTCAGGTCTTCGTCCTGTCTCGTGTTTGTGTGGGAGCGCAGGGCCTCTGTTCACTGATGAGCAAATGCCTTTTGGTTCTGGGTGGGGGAGCCGTATAGGCCCAGGGCTGGTGTCCTTGAATGGGTAAGCCAGGTTTTTAGGTGAGTGTCCCATTTTCTCTCGGGGTCAGCTGCAAAGATTTTCGGGTTTGGACCAAGGTGGCCCTAGGGTGTTTTGAGGGCTGAAAAATTGGGGCTGGCAGAGGTGAACTTGGCAGTTAGATCCTGGTGCCAATTTTGGCTATGCTGTTTAATACCACAGAAGACAAAACTTTGGGCAGCTTCTCCAAAGTAGCCAGGTTTGAATGCCTGCTCACCTCTCCTGTCCAGTGACTTGGGAGTTACTCCCACTCTCTGGGCCTCAGTTTCCTCATCTGTAAAATAGAGATGGTAACACCTACCCCATAGTCTGGTTGAGAGGATTCCACAAAGTCATGCACGTGAAGTGCTAAGCACAGGGGCTGGGAACGGAACATGTCAGCGCTCTGTAAATGGAAGCTATCCACTTTGGGTACTGAGAACTGAGAACATTCTGGAATATTTTTTTGAACCAGATGGAATTCTTGAAGATGTCTCCAAACCATTTATTATCTCCTGTATACCATGCCCACGGTAGACTGTGCTTGATCCTCAGACCTGCAATCCCAGTTTCCCTTCCAGGTGTCACTTACTGACTCAGTGTATTTATGCCAGGCCTGTAGACAGCAGCCTCTGGGCAGGGTCCAGGGGTCATGGTGTCCCTGCCCTTGAGAAGCCTTGTGCGTCGGCGAGAATGGTGGGCACGGTGGTGGAGGTGTGCTCCGGGGCTGCAGGAGCAGAGGCCTGCGGCGCTGAGTGTGGGGCTGAGGAAAGAGCAGTGTCTGGGGAAGGCCCTGCCTGGCCTCGGGGCAGGTGTTCCTGGAATGCGTGTTGGGAGAGGGAGAGAAGGGTGCATCTGATCAAGGAAAGAATAGTTTGTTGGGGGAGAGGGGGTGACGTGGCCGGCTGAAAAGAAGTAAATGTCTCAACACAGGAACAACTCTGTAAACGTTCTAAGTCAGCCCACAGTGCTGGAGCCCTCGCTGTCAGCGGTGAGTCATCGCGGCTCGATTCCAGGACCCCGTGTGTACAGGAAGTGTGCAGGGCACTTGGCCGAGGTTAGGGGTCTACACCTCCCTCTTCCTAACTGGGAGAGGAGGGGATGTGCTGGCCACACGGAAGGCCAGGCTTGTTGAAAATGGATTTTCCTGTCTTGATGGGCCTCCAGACCCCGCGTGTACCCCTTCCTGTCCCCTCCCTTCCTGCTGCTCCTCCAGCACGAGCCATTCTCCACAGGCCTGGCCTCGCTCCCTGCTGGGAGCTGGGCGGTGGTGTGACAAGGGCTCATGCCCACACACTCTCTCCCAGTCCCCTCTGCCTTCCCCTCCTATAACTGGAAGCGGGACGGCAACCCAGGAAACCAGGTCCTCGAAAAGAAGCTGTCTGCCTCTGGAGGCCCCTTGGGATGACGGAGCTGAAGATGGGAAGGACTTGAATGACAGGTGTTCTGTGGTGGCCCAGGCAGCATGACATGACCTCAGGCCACATCACTGATTTGGATAAAGGCATTCCAGACCAGTTTGTGTTATCTGGAAAATGTGAGCCGCTCTTGTCCTTGTGGGGCGGGGACCAATAGTTCAGTTTTGTCATTGCTGTTGGGAAGCTCGGTTGAGTTGACTGGTATGTAGACAGGATTTTGCCTGAGAGCCTCAACTGAAAGATATTCAGAAATGTTATGACCGTTTCCTCTTTCCTTCATGCGTCTAGAATGTTCCAGGCACTGTGCTAAGTGTTGCAGGAGACAGAGAGGGACAGATATCGCCAGAGGCTCCCGTTGGCTCTCAGGAAAGTCCTCCCTCATGGGCTTAGAAGGCCCCATGTGATCTGGTCATTTAGACAGCAAGCCAGCCTCACTTGCCAAAGCCTCCCCTGCTTATGTGCCTGGAAAATTCCCATCTGTCCTGCACTTTTCCACTTAGATGATACTTCTGCCAGGAAGCCTTTCCTGACAACTTTTCCCTCCCCCTGCAAGACTGAATGAAGGGCTGGACTTTGTGCTTTCACAGCGCCCTGCATGCGACCTAAGCAGGCACTTATCAGCTCTACCGTATTGGTCCCTTTGTCTGTCTGTCACCAGAGTATGAGGGACCAGGACACCTGATACGTGGAAGATGCTCAATAAATGTATGTTGCGTTTTGAAAGAGAAGATACAAAATGACGGACCCCCAACTAAAGGAGTGTATGCTCTCCACGGGGGGGATAAGGCATGTTCACAAATCCTTACAATGTAGACAGGGAATGAGGGCCACTGACAGTTCACTCTGAGAGCTTAAGAAGGGAAGAAATAATCGGCAACAGGAGGGGGAAGGTAGAAAGACTTCTGGAGAAAAGTGGCTTTTGATCTGGGGCTTAAAGAGCTGGGAGTTTTATGATAGGTAAACAGCAAGAGGGCAGCATTCAAGGCAAACAGATGACCCAGCCAAGGCCCCAGGGGTAGGAATGTGGTAGGGGGTGGGGAGTCCTGAGCCCCTGGTTTGGGTGAGGCTTAGGTGTCACAGGTGGAGAGAAGGGGCCGGGAGCAAATCTCAGACACAGATACTGATCAGCGCCTCCTAACCTTGTGTCTGGTCATCTTCCTCAAGTCCTGTGACCCTTGCTAATTGGTCGCAAGAATTCCCTACTTGGTGCTGGCCCCTCCTCTGTGGCTTTCCTTCTCCTGAGTCACCTGGACAGCCTGTCTGTGCCATTCTCTGCAGATGGGAGAGCACTTCCTTGTGAAAGGGTCTGACTCTTCTTCACTCCTCTGTGGACTCCCGAACCGATATCACATTGGGTTGGCTGCTCATGTTTTAGGCAGACATTCTCAGAAGGCGGTGCATGAAGTGCAGGGGGTGTTTAGAGGAAGCCAGGATCAGACTCACTGGAAAGAGCGCTGCACTGAAAGTCAGCGTCACCAGGCTCTGGCCCCAGCTCAGCTGCTGTGTGTCTCTGAGTGAATCACTTCCCTTCTCTGGCAGCTTCACTGTCCATAAACAAAAGATTCAGACAAGAGAATTAAAGTTCTTGTTAGTCTGTGATGAGCTAAAAATCCTGTGTGCATTTCAGTTAAAAGGAGAGAGAAGAACAAATATAAAATTTCAAGTAGGGGGTTTGGGATAGATCTGTGGACCTCCACAATGGAAAAATGAAAGTGTTTCCTTATATTTATTTTTTGAGGGACAACTTAACAAATTGGACAAAAACATACAAAATACCCAAGAGTTCAGAATTTTCAGTCAAGTTCTTGGATTTTGTTGGGTATAAATTTGGCCAAGAAGGTTTAGGACAATCTGTCAAGAAAGTAAAGGGGAAGATGGTCTTGGAAATTGTCACCATTAGCATCATCCAGTATTTACCGAGCTTCCCCAAGATGGGAGCACAGTTTGCTGGCTGGCACCCAGCCTTGGTTTTCAGGTATTCCGACAGCTGGTGTGAGAGATCCTCAGAGAATTTCTGAATTAAAAAGTATCCTTAAAGATCATCTACTCCAGTGACTCGTAACTTTCGCTGGACCATAGAACCTTTGAGAAGCGGAGAATTCTGAAAAGCTGAGGATTCTAGGCTAGTGGTCCAGGGAGGAGAGTGGCGCACACACAATTTTGCATAAAGTTTTAAGAGATTCACACCTGAGTCCATCTGGGAGCTCCCTAGGAGTCCAGGGACCCCCCAGGTGAAGAGCCCCTGGTCTATTCTACTTTTACAATGAAATGAGAAAACTGAGGCCTGAGGACTGTGAAAAAACTTGTGTGATGGGCCCCAAAGAGAGGGAAGCCAATCAAACAGTATAAATCTGAGGGCATGAAGTATAAATAGAAGTATTCAGAAAAGCTGTGTGTCCTCAAAGTATCTGAGAAGCCTAAGAACAAAGCACTCTACAGCCTTAGAGAAAGGAGAGGAGAGAGGGAAACCCTCTCAGCTGACGACAGAAAGATGTGCTTTGGCGAATTCAGAGGGAAGGTCCCTTACTGCCTGGCAACTAAGTTAGTTCCCACAAAGAGAACAAAGGCAGAGGCCTGCTTTGAGCATGGAAATGGGAAATAGAAGGGAAAGCATGTGCTGCAACTGACAAGAACAAAAAGGAAATTTAAAATGTTCAAATCTCCAACTAAAAGGGGGAAACGTTTTCCTTTGACTCACTCAGAAGGGAAATCTCTAAATATATACAGAGGGTATTCAGCAGTGTACGGGAAGGGGAGAGACAGTGGCCACAGTTCCTACAGAAATAACCAGCGGGAACTCTCTCCACACCTAAGGTGTAGGGAACGGAGCCCTGAAGCTGCCGTGTCCACCCCTATGCAGGTAACAGGACAGATGGCTGATTGCAGTAGAAACCCGCAGGCCCGCTGCAGAGCCCGGGGCAGGTGAAGGTGGCCTCTTAATCAGCACATCCCTCCAGCTCTTCTGCTGTCTCCCCCGGGCAGAGCACAACCCGCAAGATCAGGTGGGAGGTGTGGGATGTGGAGTCAGAGAGACCGGGTTTCAAATCCTGGTCCTTCAGTCCCCAACTCAGTCCTGTTGGGTCTTAGTTTTGTAAGATGAGGTCTCATGGAGATGCGTGCCTTTAGCACAGAGCTGGGGACTGGGACTCAAGAAACACTTGTGTGATACCGAGACAACAGGGAAAAGAAACAAAAGTAGTTTATTTTATCCTCCATTCCCCTTGAGAAAGAAAGTAGAAGATGGAAGAATCCTTTCACTTTGGTTACACAAATCCAGAGCTTAGAACACTGAGAATTTGTATTCTGTCCATTAGTGCTGCTCCCAATTCTCACCTTGAGTAGTCTAGGTGGTGAGCATTTGAATTGGTTGTAGTTAGTTTTATATCTAAGCCTGGGATCTTTTTCTTAAGAACTCAGTGGAGTCTGACGATTTTGCGGGTCCTGTGTGGCGTTTCTTAGAGCTGACACCTCGGAGCCTGAACCATCCAGTTCTTCCAACTCCTCCGACAGGGTTTGCCTGTGGTCTTCCAGGAGCTGCAACTCTTCTTCCGTTGAGTGAACCCCTCTCCTTCCACATTGCCAGACGTGAGCTGTCCAGCCACTCTCAGCGCTATAATCAAAAGCCATCTGCCACCCCATCTCCAGTGGGCAGTGAGTGGAGTGCTGCCTCTCTCAAGCCAGGGCAGCCCTGTCCAGTCCTAGTTCTCAAGTCATAGGATGCACACTAATCACTACGTTAGAACTTTTGAGCCAAAAATAATGTTTATGGAAATCATGTCCAAGCCTCTTATTTGACTAAGAACTTGAAATCCAAAGAAGTTAAGCATTTTGCTCAAAAGACAATAAATGACTGTAAGAGCCTGACCTGGAACCCAGTGTCCTGCCTCCAAGTCCAGTGTCCCCAGAGAGGTGGAGTCTGAGAAGACACGGGCTGTGAGATGTTGTCTCTGGCACGGACAGGTTGGGAGAACAGACTCGTGACGCTTTTAGAGGGGCTTGGCGTCACGCGGAGGTGGACTTCCTGTCCTGTCCACATCTCCAGGACTTCCTGCTGGCCTCTGGCCTGTGGGCAGTTTATTTTGGGCTTCAAGGCTTTGGCACACACCCAGAGCTGGAAGAGGATGCTTACTAACTCATGGTAGCACCAGGTGTTTTGGGGATCTGGAGGGATTAACAGCCCCAGGGAGGCTCGGGTCAGGTTTCTGAGGGACTTCTGTGAACTGGAGGTAGAAAGGCAACAGGGCAAGGACACCTGCATGGTGGCTCCCTTGGGAGACTGTAAGAGAGCTCCGGGCCAAGAGGGCCCACGTGTGTGTATGAGTGCAATACAAGAGAAAAGCGGCTTCTGGATCAGCAACTATCACCTGCTAAGTGTTGATGGAGGAGGGCAGTGCAGTGCAGCGTGAGGGGTGTGTGTGTGTTGGGCACGTGGCTCTTTTTCTAAACGTGAAAAACTGGAATGTATTTCCAAGAGTCTGAAATGTACTTGGCATGAGATAATAGTCCCTTTGTCCCTAACCCTATCTGAGGTCCAGGTTAGAACTTTGTGTGCTTTTAGGCTTTAAGAAGGATGTACACGGAGACCCAAGGAGGGTTTAGAGCAGCACTGCCAGCAGGACTATGTGAGTCACATATATAATTTTAAATTTTCTGGTAGTAAAATAGAACAGGTAAAATTAATTTTAATAATTATTTGATTTAACATACCTAAAATTGTATCATTTTAACATATAATCAGTGTAATAATTGAGATAGTTAACATTCTTTATCTTGTACTAAGTTTTTGAAATAACTTTGTAAAAAGGGTGACTACACTTATAGCATATTTCACACTGGCCCCATCTCAAGTGTTGAGTGGATACATGTGGCTACCGGCTACCATACTGAAGAGCATAGGTTCAGAGAAAGAGATACATGAAGCTGTACATGGTTAGAAAATGGATCAGGGAAGAAGAAACATACACCTAGAGGGAAGAAAATCGGAAGGTAAACAGCCTTTGAAGTGAAAGACGAGTCCCTGTGAAGGGTGTCAGTGGTTTCCGTCTCCACCGAGGGGTACCATACCCACACCAACCCCCCCAAAAAAAATCCTGTTTAGATTTAAATCAAACATAGAACTGAAGTATATAGAATGCACTTCAAATAGGGAGAAATTGAATCTTCACTAGCAGGATAAATATTTATATTGCCTTCTTCCTTCATTTATTCCACAGATGTTAAGTAAGGAACCAGGTCACTTCTCAGGGATGAGTTAAGTTTGTACAGAGGTGAAGTTTGTCCAGATGTGCAGGCTGTGATGATGATTATCCTCTGGTCTGGATATCGCCTGATAGCAAGGAAGGTATTAGCTGGGTCAGGATCCCTTTTCAGTCCTGTGGATCCTTGAGTTAACGATCGGGTGATATCCATTACTGTGCTCTGGACCTTTTACATGAGGAAAAAGTGTTTAAGAGAAGTTACAGTGCCTGTTTTCAGAAGCTCGGTGTTCCTATTATCCCTCCCCCAGCTGTCCCATCACGAGACAGGAGGGAGGTGGTGTGGCGATGAGACCTTGAGAGGGTCAGTACTCAGTGGCTTCGCCACCTTGGGCAAATCTTCAGACTTCCCTGAGCCTTAAAAAAAATTTTTTCTGCCCTCACCCAAGTCAAAGGGTGAGTATACAAGTCAGGTGAGGTAATGGTCCTATATGAGCTTTGAAAGCAGCTTTAAAAAAAGGTACATTACAAAAGAAAGGGACAGTACAGTATCAGTTCCTCCTTACTGTGTCTGATTCACCGAATCTCTTTTAAGTGCCAAGTATTTGCTAGATGATCGATTCCAGTCACTCCTTTGGGATTAAAGTTGACTGAAAGATGCTTGGGGGCTTCTGTAAGCTGTGGAGATAATGTCAGGAGATTGTCCACATCCTCTGTTTGTACTATACTTGACCTGAGGTCGGTAGGCCACCAGCTGGAGTTTGGAAATACTTTTGGTCTTTACGAGAACTTTTATTTTCATGAGGTGCAACCCAGACTGACACGCTGTAGCCACAGAATCTCAGTGCTGGATAATTGAGGTGCTCTGCAGCCTCACTCGCCGAGCAGCAGTGTGGGCACCACCAAATAGAAATGAGCGGTCCCAGGCTGCACCCCAGATGCGTCAAGTCAGAATCTGCATTTTAACAGGATCCCAGGTGATACCGACAGACACTAAAGTGAGAGCAGTGCCTGCAGTTCCCATCTAGCAGTAGTTCACAGCCTCGGCAGGAACGGCCGCTGGGACAGGCAAGTCACGTCCTCTCCAGGCAGCCCGTTCTGTTGGACAGCTCTCACTCTGAGAATGTTTTCCCTTCTGTCAAGTCAAACTCTCCCTGTAGGTGTCACCCACTCAGGGCTGTCACTTCAAAGCCCAATAATAGGTGCCTGGAAGAGTCATTATGTTCCTTTGCTTTGCAGAAACCTTGATCCAGGGGCTGGATGGGTGGTGAGTGGGGCCACACAAGGTCACTCCCAGTCACCTGGCAGAAGCCCACAGGTCCTGAGACATTTCCTAGGGAGCAAAACCCTTGCCGTTCTCTCTTCTTTTACCCCTGCCAGAGTTTAGGGGGGCTGGTTTAAGGGATTGCAAGAGGGGATTTGGAGAACTTGAAGTTTTCCAGAGGATGAGAGTGTAGAAGTGATGGAACCTGCAGGGCCTGCTAATAGATGAGACATTTACAGCAGAGATGAGCAGGACGGCCTGGTGTGGTGGGGCAGCTTTACCTCTCGCTAGCTGTGTGACATTGGGGAATGTACTAAACCTCTGTGAGCATCGGCTTCCTGGATTTTAAAAGAAAACGGGATGATAAGCCCTGTCCTGCATATCTCCAGGGTTCCTGTGGGACTCACTGAAAATGTCAGTAAGCACACTTAGTAACATGGGAAATGGTCCAAGGATGAAAGAGAAGGTCCAGTGGGACAGTAGGTAAATCCACAAGACTAGTCTGCCATTAACTTGCTGTGTGACCTCAGGGGAGGCCCTCACCCTCTCTGGGCCTCTCTGTGAAACAAGTGGGTCATGTACAAAAGATCTGAGTGCCATTCTGGAAGGCCCTGGAGTTACTGTGACTCATTGCTGTTATTGCACATTACCTGGAGGGTTTCTCCAAGGATGGCCTTTCAAATATTTATTTAGGGAGAATTATTACAGCTTGGAATTGAATCCTCTCTGGGGTAAATAATTCCAAACACTTTTCTAGTGAAGGCCTGTCCTCTACTGTAGGATCCTTACTTAAAAGACAGGCCTGCTTGGCCATGACTGCACCTTGCCTCCATGTCAGCATGTGGTGCCTGAGCTGGTGAGTGAGGAGTGATGGTGTCATTCCTCCAGCTGTGTCAGGACACACCATCCTATTTCTGGAAGCAAGCTCTGCCCTGTGAGATACCCGAACTCCTCATACTTAGCTGGAGTGGATTGTGGGCAGATTTTTCCTGGGGAATTAGTCTTGTATAATTACTAAGAGTTTTTCAAAAGCGTTCTCTTTTCTGGTTTTTATCAGTACCGGAAAATGGCACAGGTTGATAAGTCTGCCTTGCCAGAGGAGGCTCCCAGTTGGCACAGTTTCTGAAACTGGCTTTTGGTACAGCAGCTCTTCCATAGACACTTGCCAGCTGGGAGCCAGGGGCCCAGCGTGTGTGGTTATCGAGAGACATATTGGGACATAACTGTTCCTCAAGGCAGCCCTTCTGTGTCTCCTTCCGGCCAGTCTGGGGTCCCTGTGTTGTTCACTCTCACCGCACTGCAGCCATGCTCCCAACTGCCCATTTCATTGCCTGGATGCCTGCTTCTAACTCCGTACATTGCATTTTCTCCTCCACACCCACCGTGTTGTCGTGGAAACTCCGTGGCCGTAGGCCGCGAGTATCCGGTGTCGTCGAGTGTGATGGTGTGGTATGTGTATTTGCTCACACTTTTATTTTGACTCCTTTCCAATGTGACATCTGCTAAAATGTCTCCCTTATGATTTGCTTGGTGATCACAGCCTTCTCATCATTCATTGAGAGCAGGACCTGATCTCACAGACTCTGAAAAGAGCTATGTGGTAAGATGCCTGTTGAATAAGACTGTAGCTTTTCTAAAGAGAACCCTTCCTGACTTCTAGAGTCTAGGCCGGAGTGATGCCTGGTTAACGCACAGCCATTACTTACAAGACCTGTATGGCTGTTGTGGTTGAGAGTATAGGCCACCCTCTCAAAAAAAAAAAGCAGAGGCATTTCGAGACAATATTGTTATTTACTCTGCCTACATGTGGGATTAAATTAATGTATTAGTGCATGATTTGGGGATACGTACTTGCATTTCTATCCTGAAGTTATTCCATTTGTAACAGTTACTCACTAATTACAGGCTTTTATGCTGCTGCCTTTTTTTTCTTTAATATTCATACTAAATCCCAAATTCTTCTGTATTTTACCTGTTTCTTCCATGCTTACGCCTGGATCCCTCCTGTACTCCACTACTGGAATATCTATTTTTTTAACCTGGATCTTCAACTCTGTTGTTTCCTTGGACTTATGTACATCGTCTGGAATGTTACATCTCTTCCTCTCTTTCTTCTTCTTTTTTTTTTTTTTTGGTCCCCATGTTGACTGTTTTATGGGGGTTTCTGGAAATCACGGGGCCACCTCACAGGAAGCAGTTTGCAATGAGATCATAAACATTGCCGAAAAATCTGTCCATTACTGCAGCACTGTTTCTCATCCCCTTGACTTTCATCACACGGTATCCCCTTCTGACAATAAATCATCTCTAATCATTTCTCAGCAACCTCAAGCCCAGCAGCGAAGAGTCACCCCAGACAGGAGTCAAACCTCCCAGGATTTGTAAGTATACTTGGCAAAGCTCGGTTCTCGTGCTCTCAGTAGACTGTTGGCCTTAGAAAGTGGGTCATTGACTCACTATCAGGGCCACCATGTAGGGGATGAACCAATCCTTCTCAGCTTCTCTGAGGGTTTCTAGTTAAGCCCATGTCCCATCAGCCCACGTGAAAACACGCGGCAGGTAAATAAAGTTGGTTACGGATTACCTGGAGGAGAGAGGTAAAGAAAACTGTCATACAGGGCAGACGGGAGCTGGGCTGACTGGTTTCATTTCTAGTGTGGGAATATAGAGGAAGGAGTGGTTAATTCTGACTAGAGATGAATGAATAGGGTTGATCCATTCATTAAAAAAAAAGTATTGGATGTCTCCTATGTTCTAAGCACATAAGAGTAAACTCCATTCACAGAGGAAGGGGACTCTGGAGTGATCATTGAAAGACAAATTGGACTTGAGAGCTAGAACAGGAAGGTAAAAGCTCTTCCCAGCTGAGGAAACCAAACGTGCAAAGGCCTGGGGTAGGTGGTGTGTTGGGAGAACTTTGAAGACCCCTGTGGCCACAGTACAGAGTTCACGGAGAAGATAGAACAAAGCTCAAGGAGTAGGTTGGGGGCCAGATTGTAGAATCCAGAATGCAAACAAAATAAATTTGGATTTTAGTCTGCATTCATTCAGGAGCCACTGACAGTTGATAAAATGAGGACCATATTGATTGTGTTCTGTTTTAGGGAGATAAGTCAGGCAACAGAGTGGAGGGTGGATTCCAGAGACAAAGGACAAAGGTAGTGGTCAGGAGATAGGAATCCAGCAAAGAAGTGATGAGAGCCTGAGCTCAGGGCCTGGAAGTATGTAAGGTTCTCCAAGGAGATAAAGGTAATAAATAAAGGGAGAAGAGAACTGAAGGTAGATCCTTGGGGAACCAACTTTTAAGGCACTAGGGTGCCTTTTAAGGCCAGCAAAGGAGACTGAGAAGGAGCAGCAGGAGACACAGGCGAGGGTCTGGGAGGGTCTAGTTCCACTTGTGTGCAACTGAGCAAGCAGTGTGTGGTCAGCAGTGCCCCTGCTTCTTTTTTTTTTTTTTTTTTTTAATTAGGTTTTTTTGTGTGGGGGAGGGAGGTACTTAGGTTTATTTACCTATTTACTTTTTAGAGGAGGTACTGGGAATTGAACCCAGGACCTCGTGCATGCTAAGGATGTGCTCTACCACTTTGAGCTATACCCTCCCCCCAGTGCCCCTGCTTCTGAGGTCAGGGAGGGTAGGAAAGGAGAAGTACCCTCCAGATGGCAGCTGGAGACACTGTTGGTGACCTCTGTGATGGCCGTGCTGGAGCGGCAAAGGCAGGTGCTCCGTTAGAAAGGCTGACAGTGCAACAGTGAATGGAAGGAGCAGGGGCTGTGCAGAGTCAGGGGAGGTGTTTAGGATGCCATGACATAAGCACATTTGTACTTAAGGAGGAGTTGGCCAAATCGAAAGTTGTAAGGGAAAAGATGTAAATTAAGGAAATAGCCCAGGAAGGGGAGTTCAGCATGTCCAGGAGAAGGGACATGGAAATGGGGGCAGGAGGGAGAGAGGGGAGGTGTAGGGACCTGAACCTGCAGGGGAGGACAATTAAAGTGCTGCCCACGACAAGCTTCATCTCAGGAAACAAGGGCAGAGCGAAGAGCCCTCTGCTCGGAATCGGGCACCAGAATTGGCAGAGGAGGCAGGGGGAGGAATCTGTGGAACTGTGTCCTAAATAGCATGACGACCATCCAGAAGCTCAGGGGACCCAGCAGCAAGGCTATGGGCCAGTCAGTCTCTGCTGTCTGGGTGAAAAGAGGGGACAGATAGCAGCAGTCATGTCCCAGAGCTGAGGCCAGCAAAGCCGCGCAGTGGGAATGAAGGGGATGAGGGCATCCTGAAAGTCTAGGTTGGTTGGGAGACAGCAGGCTGATACAGAAGCATCGAAATGTATTCATTTACCAACTGGAAACCCATCTACATCTCTTAATTCCTCAGCAGATACCTTCTTCCTGGCAGACAGATCTGTCTACCAAAGTTTCACTACATTTGGATAAATATGTAAAATTAAATTGCCCCTTTGGTTCTAGCAGAGAATCAGCCTCTTGTTTCTACTCTTTCTTGCCCACACACTGGGATTCACTGACATCTGCTGACAACAGTAGATGACCAGCTCATTTGCAAAGTTTTGCCTGCTCCTGTTGCATTTCAAAATAGCGAGTAAACAGAATTGTGAACTGGTGCACAGTAGATGCTTCTTAAGTGTTTGTCAAAGGAATAAATGAAAAAATCTTTTATTTGTTGCCAGAGCAAGTATCAGATTTCACCACAAGTAGTCCGGCTTTCTCCAGAGCCTGGTGTCAGAACAGACAGAGGAAACTGCCTGAGGCCAACTAGGAAGAAATAAAAATCTTAACCCCAACATCACTGGCATAGAAATGCTTTCACGAGTTCCAGAAAAATGACATCCACATTTAAAAGCAGTTAATGAAATGTGTCTTGGCAAGTAAAGAAACTCAAGGTAGCTTTGCTGAACAGTGAGGCAATTGGGACGTACTTTTAAAAATTATATAAATATATACATGACAATTGACATACCCTCCCCATTGTATGTAACCAGAATATAGTGTCTGTCTCTGGACCCAAGTCACTTCTGATTATCTTTGATGATCTACATGGATTGTCCTATCCATGTTAAGAAAAAGAATTAACTTTAAAGGGGAGTATTTAGGCAAAAAAGCTTGGCTGCGCTAACCAAATGAAACTAAGAGGATCGATCACGACTTGCTTCTCAGAAGTTCCCCATCCCTGTGAATTTTAATTTACTTATCACATGTTGAATGGATCTCCCCAAATGCTAAGTTACTAGAGACATAGCCAATAAAACACTTTTATTCCCACTGGTGAGTAGGAAGCCCTACCTAAATGTTGACTGAACTGAATGGGTTTTAAAAACTCACTATTGAATCCCATCAGTGATTGAGTCACTTAAGACTTCTTTTTCTCTTCTATAGACTTAGCTACCAAGCACTGTATAGCTATATTCCACAGAACGATGACGAATTGGAGCTCCGAGATGGAGATATTGTTGACGTCATGGAGAAGTGTGACGACGGGTGGTTTGTTGGTACGTGATCTCATCGTGCTTGTCTTACTACTTGTGAGTTGAAGGAATACCTAGCAGTGATGAGTCATGAGAAAAGCAGTATTCTCTGCACCGAAGGAAGAGCCTTCTCGCTTCCTGTAACGCCATCAGGAACGCGGGGCCACCACGTTTGCTCTCAAGGCAGTGACGACGGTACTAACACTGAACCTGAAAACCACATATGCCAACCTCTGCTGCATGGAAGGGCAACAGAAGTGCCAGCTTCACTCACTGAGCTCTGTTGGCATTTCTGTTGTGCATCTGCCTGTCCTACATTTGGACATTTTATTTTTTAAAACCCGTATGGAACAGCACAGCATTTGAGCCTAGGTTTCTGCCATGAAACTCAAGCTTAGGTGCAGACATTCCAAAAACCTTATTGACTCCAGGCTTTGAATAACTTTACTCAAAGCAACCTGCTTAAGAAAGGATTCACCATCAGGAGGAGAAAAAGATCAGAATTTGAGATTCTGTAACAGAACAGATACTTGCTTGATATACTTTCTTACTGAAATTCTCTCAACAAACAGCCTGGAAGGCAAAAATTGTCTTCTTTTCACAGATTCAAAAACTGAGACCTAAAGTGGCTAAGTAACTAGCCCCAAAGTCACCACCCTGGGAGCAAACAGTAGGCCCTGTATTTGAACTCAGGCCCATCTCTCCCTGAGCCTGTGTTCTTTCTACTCAGGCACAGAGATGATGTTGGGAACCACCCACACTCTGTCTCAGTTCTCCCCTTCAACAACTGGCTTTAACTTCTTTCCAAAGACCAACTCTTTCCCAATCTCTCTAGATGTTTGCTAAAGTGAAGTCATGTCAGGGCCAGCATAAATGGGAAGCCAGAAAGGTTGGGCTTGGCCTCGCCAGCCTCTGAGAAAGCCACCCCCTCCTCCCAGAGCCCCCCCAACAGCCTGCGGTCCCCACTACCTTGAGTCGTCCTGTTCAGAAGGAAACCAGATCTGACAAATCAGCAACATTCAAGTGCAGTGCAAAGTCCAGTAAAAACGTCGTGCGAGCCACATATGAAATTTAAAATTTTCTGAAAGCCAGAGTGAAAAAAGTACAAAGAAACCAGTGAAATTAATTATAATATTTTATTAAGCCCAGTGCATTCAAAATATTATCATTTGAACATGCCATCAGTATAAAAAAATTGCGAGGGAGGCATTTTACATTCTCCTTTTTGTGCATAGATCTTCAAAAGCCGACGTGTGTTTTATAGTCACAGCAAAGCTCGGTCCAGACCAGCCATGTTTCAAGGGCTCAGGAGCCACACGTGGCTGCCATATCAGAGTGCAGGCTAGTAGGGATTAGCAGTTAAATTCTTCTAGGAACATTTACGTTTTTTATGATAACTTGGGATGGGGTGAGGTACTTTCCCAGCCGCTAGATAAAGGGAGTATTTTAGATTCCTTAATTCTTCAAACAGTTGGAAAAGTGGCCTCATATTCAGACGATGAATAAAAGTAACCAGCAGAGCTCATTTTTCTCACCTGTAAGGAGAGGTAGGAGGGCGTCTCTGGGCCTCGCCATCTCGATTCTCTGCAGCCTCCTTGACGGTCCCCCGGCCCCCCTGCCTCGGCCTTCAGCTGGCTATTTTAGATGTCCTTTAGCTTTGACACATTCTTTCAGCTTTGAAGTTTCACTTCGGGCAACAACTCCAGCCCCCTGGTAGTCACCACTTCCAACGTTGTGCTCAGCAGCCTTCTGAGGCCCTATAGAAGCCAACTGGGGAAAGGATGCAGTGATCAAACTGTGATGTCTGCTAACGAGGGTAACAATGACACAACATGTATCTGCCACCACCCCCACCCACCCCTCAGCTTTAGAGAGAGAACCCCAAGGGAAGGAGCTAGATTAGGGATCCAGTAATTCTGGATGTGGAGCAGTACAGAAAAGGGCTTTGTTCCCAGCTGGCTCCGTGGGAACCCCAGCGAACTTTGTGGTAAAGACAGGAAGCAATCTGGGGCTTAGGTCCAGGCTTAGGAGAGAAATTTCCTTTTAATGTGCAGTCATATCCAGTGGACTTTTAGAAATTCTAAATCCCTAGCACCTTGCCATGTTGGATAAATGTGGTCGTTCTTCCATAAAGGAGAAGTACTGGAAAGAGCAGGCTGGGAGTCAGAAGACCTGGAGTCAGAGCCGCCTCGGCAAGTGGTGGGGGCAGAGCTCGGGGTGGTGCGTGCACTTAGCGCTCGTGAGGTCCTGGGTTCAGTCCACCACCAGCAACAACAAAAAATCAAAGTCTGCCTCTGATGCTTATTAAGCTCTCTGAGCTTAAGTTTTCTCATCTGAAATAAACAGGAGTATTAGAAGTGCCCGCCTTGCTTACCACCCAGCATTCTTCTGCAGCCACGAGAAGATAGGGGAGAGATTTGGAAACCATATGCTCTTTTCTACAAGCTGCAGAATTGTTGTCAAGGGCTCTCTCTGAACTCATGTGAGTGAGTTTTCTCATCAGATGTGTGTGTTTTGGGTTTTGTTTTGTAGGTACTTCAAGAAGGACAAGGCAGTTTGGTACTTTCCCAGGAAACTACGTAAAGCCTTTGTATCTATAAGAAGACTGAAAACCACGGAGATGATTTTTATTGATGGATGAAGCATAATTCATGAACTGGTCTCTTTATTTAAATGTCAAATCAGTAGGAAAACTAATGCAGTGGATAAAGTAAGAAGCAAAAGAAAGGACAGAGAAGTGTGGTGTTTAAACCCTGAGCCTGTCTGAGCTTACTGCATATCAGACAGGGCTGAACCATGCAAAAAAGGAATGACGCAAATCTGTATTTACTTAGCTGCTGCTGGGAGCCACTCCAGCCCTGCCCTGCCCTCCCCGGCTTAGGTATCTGACCTGCAGCTCAGTCCAGGAGCAGCGAGGTCTGACCCAGGCTTGCCCAGCTTTGGCTCAAAAGGGCCGTTTAGCCTGCAGGACCCTCGGAACGCCTGGCAGGCCCCCAGCCACTCTCCAAGGCTCCACACAGACTCCTCCATCACCCCACAGTCCACTGATCCCCCAGCATGGCTAGAGATCAGACAGGGCTGGAGGGGCACTCCCTAGGCAGTCCCCCACTACCCCAGACCACGTCCCTCACTGGGGGGATGTGGGGAAACGGGGTGAAAGTTGGCACCGTGCTTTTTGCCTGCATACAGCCTTGCCATGGATGCCCCTGCTTTTCAGACAAAAAAAAGCACACAAGGCTTGCCCATGGAGCAGGGTGGCCAGGCAGATGGGTAAATTTGTATTTCCAGGTGATTAAAACAAGCCCTGTAGCTCTTGAGGGCCTTTGCAGTGGCTCCTTTTCTGTATCACTGGCTTTTATAGGTTTATTTACCAGAATGCCATTGCTACCCTTCCGTTTCTAGGTTGTTTTTGGCCAGGACAGTTTAGGGTTGATAGACATGTTCTCACAGAGAACCAAGGCTGGTGTTCGGTGAGTCATTGAGCATGGACCCCGATGTACACTGGGCGCCGGTGCTCCCAGCCTTGGACGAGGTTCACCGTGTCTCCATTTTCACTCCCTGTAGGAGTCCAAGGGCCACTCCAAATGTGGTGACCCACCCAGGGCTGTGACTCCTGATGCACCCTGGGAGGCTCCTCTGCAGAGCGGAAGGTGCAGGCGCAGTGACCCTCAGTGTGAGGCAGCAAGTCTGCGTCTCCCAGAGGTCTGTCCTTCGTGGGGCCAGAGCCGAGCAGGGAGCCGCTATGATGCCCGCGGTGTTCGGTCACAACTGTATCCAATTCAAGGATGTTTATCAGCCTCTCTGTTGGATGCCTTGGAGACAAAGATAGAAATGAGCCATCCCCTGCCTCCCGGGAACTCAGTGGTGATTGGGGAGATGGACACACAAAAATACTCAATCAAGAGAGACTGTGATATGTGCTAAGAAGGGTGTGAGAGGAAGAGTTGAATTTTCCCTGAAGGGATCTTAGAAAGCATTGTCTTATTTCTGTCTCGATTTGCTCACTTTTTGAACAACTCGGGTACTGGAGGAAGCTTTGTCCGTGGGTAGTTTATGGCTGGAAATATTTGGCACTGTCTCCACGGTCTTCAGCCTCTCATCCTTCCCACAAATACACATCCAAGGTCACAGACAGTAGCAATTCCAGCTCAGTAAGGTGTGTACAGAGACCCCGGCACTCTGCATAGAGCCCAGAATTGTCCCAGGACCAATGTCCCAAATTCTGGAGTCTTTATAAATTATAAGGAGGCAGAGTTTGTCTTCAGGGCCTCTGCCTCCAGTGTTCATCTTAGGATGCCATTAGCTGCCCACCCCGCCACATCAGGCAGCCACAGTATCCTCCCTTTCTCTCCCTGGCCTTTCAAATGCTGCTCTCAGGAAAGCAACTGGCCACTAATACCTTCACACTAAAGTGTAAATGACTGATAAGAGGAATGTGTTACCACCTTCCAGAGACATTTGTTTTTAACTAGCACAGAGCAGAGCCTTAATCCCAAGGGAAAAGGCTGTGGAACTAATTCATGGTGGAAGTGGGGCTGGGGGTGCAGGTGGGGTGGATGAGCTTCCTGGGGCGAAGTGACTTCTTTAAGGCTCATTGCTTTGGAAGGTCCACCTCACCATCTAAGGGCACTATGTTTGTCTCTCCTCTCCACCCAGGGAATACAGTCCAAGTGCACACGCACATGCATTTTGCACAGCAGCATTTCACCCATTTTGGAACGTAATTCTTATATTGGCTAATGTGTTTCCTGGTCTTTCTTAGATGCAAATCATTAATAACATGATCTTGTAAGTTTTTTGAGGGGTGCTTACAAAGTAGATAATTTTGAACACCTCTTTAAATACAGCTAGAATATAAACCAATTTGTAAAGCCACATTTGCATATGATGCCAGCCTCACAACTTTGTATATCTCCAGCCTCCCAGGTTTGCCTCACCCGATTTGCCCGTTGTTGATACACATGTTAAAATTTGCATCAAACTTCAGCTTCCTGACAAAACAAGGAACAAAGGGTTCCAATTGCTCCTTTGTCTTCAGACATTTAGTAATACAAAATACCTATTTTTATGCTGAGATATTTATACAGGTTTATTAATGCAAGTGCAACTAACTGGCGGCATGCCCTGCAACACGTTTTGATAGATTAGCCATGCTTCTGGGTTAAGGCAAGCCGCAAACTACACATCTTTTGCAGTCTCTACTGAGATCAGTACATGGAAAAAAATATCATATGCTTAAGAAGTGGGACTGTAAATATGTATATTTAACTTTGTATAGCCCATGTACCTACTTTGTATAGAAAAATAATTTTAAAAATTTGAACTGAAGGGGGGTAAAATAAGGAAGTCATGAAGTTTTTTGCATTTGTATTTAAATGAAGGAATTCCAAATAACTTACCTGCAGATTTTTAGCACAAAAAATAGCCATTGTAAAGTGTAATTTTAAATCATTCTGAGACAGAAGGTAACTGTTCTCAGTTATAGTGGTTTTTTGTTTTTAATTTCTTTTTTTTTTTTTTTTGCAGTCCTATTTATCTGCAGTAGTATTAAGTCCTATTGCTAGAATAGGTTACTACAAGAAAGATTATATTCTGAAAGAGAAATAACTGATCTTATATATAACCAATTAATTTAAAGTATTGCCATTTAAATTACACACCAAGAGCATGTACTATGCACAGATTTTTCTGTTCATCTGTTTTTCTTTATTGCAGTGGATTGATTTGGCAAATAGAGGTTGAATTACTACATTTGCTGCTGTACATACTATTTAATAAACTTTATTTAGAATTGCGTGGCATATGTTCTTACCATTCATTGTTTCTTTCCTTCCCTTGCCAAGTTTCTCAAAGGAGGCTTATATTCACTGCTGCACTGTCACCCACCCTCCTTTTCCATTCTTAATCACTCACCACCTGGCTACCACCTCACTACCTTCTGAAGACCCCACTTCTTCCTCTAGTCTCAGTAAGCTAACTCCATGACTCTCTGATTTGATTAACTTTGACCATTTCACCATTCTTTCTAAAGTACGTTTATATTTGTTCGGATTACAAAAATAATGCTTACGGGGGAGAGAGAAATTAGGAGTTTGGGATTAGCAGATACAAACTACTATACATAAAATAGATAAACAAGGTCCTCCTATGTAGCACAAGGAGCTACATTCAATATCTTGTAATAACCTACAATGAAAAAGATGTATAACTGAATCACTACACTGTGCAACAGAAACTAACACAACATAAGTCAGCAATATTTCAATAGTAAAATAAAAACAGGTGGAAACGTTCGTGCAAGTTAAAATAGATACTTTGAACAAACAAAAATACATGTGTCTCTAAAAGCAAAAGTGAAACAAAATGTGTATAATGGGTCTCGATTTACTCCACAAGACATGGGTACAGAAAATGAAACAGCACTTGGTTTTTCTAAACAGGTTAAATCTGGCTTCTCTTGCTGTGGTGGCTGAAAATTCAGTCTGTCCTGTTCCCTCCCAAACCCAGCATGTCGAGGCCGCGCACTAGGGATCTACCTTTCTTGGCACCTCCCTTTGGGGTGGAGTCTCCTACAGCAGCGTGGGTCTGTCCCGTAACAGCAAACCCTAAACCTCCACCCCACCCTCTCTGATTCTGTCCTTCAACTCAAAGCCCCTTTTGGGTGACTTGGTGGAATCCCCCTTGGGTAAACCTCAGTCCTGAGGAAAGGGTCATCTCCCAGGGTCTGACAGCCTTGATACTGGGCCCTGCCTTCCATCCCGTCCAACATATCTGTCAGCTGTACCCTCCAAGTACCTCCAGAACCCAACCCCTTCTATCACCATGGTCCAGGTCATTTTCTCACCTGATCATTGCAGTTACTTTCTAACTGGTCTTCTCCCCGCTTTCACGCTGGCACCCCTCTACTTCAGTCTGAACAGAGCCATCAGAGTGATCATTTGCAAGTCAATCCAAACCCTCTAGTGGCCTGTCCTGTAAGAGTGGTACAATGGCCTCGAGTCCCTCAGACACTGTCCTGCCCACTCCCTTACCTCTGGCTTTGTTTCTCATTGTTCCTTCCAGCCACACAGTCCTTTTTGGCCTCAGACTCAGTCAAGCACACTTCTGCTTTAGTGCTGTCTCATTTTCCATGCCCCTGTCTTCATACTTCATGTACACTCTGCCCCTGTGCCTGCCTGGAAGACCCTCTCCTCCAGAGCTGCATAGCCTCCTTCCTTCCTTTGTGTTGCCTTCTCAGCGAAGCTTTCTCTGGCCACTTTATATGTCACAGGACCCTACAGCCTCCACCCCAGCATTCTAGCCCCTGTCCCTTCCTCTATGCTTCTCCACCACACTCATCAGCATCACTGTTGTGTTTTCACAATCAATCGTATAAAACCCATGAGGGTAGGGATTCTGTTTTGCAGTTACATGCCCAGCACCAAGAGTCCCTAATTAGTTGGCACTCACTTAATTCTTTGTTGATCAAATAAGTGAGTGAATAAGTAATTGAATGAGTGAGCCCCTCTAGACTAGAGATCCGAGGACTCAGACTGTGAAAGAAGGGAACCATCATTATGCCACTTTCTTAAAACAGCAGAAGCAAATTAATCTCTCCAAATATTCTGGGCTCATACAAACGTGGAAAGTCAACCTTCTCTGGTGACAGTCCTCTCCCCTCGGAGATCACCTAACTATCCAATATACGGTCCCCTGAGCCTTTTCCTTTGCACATTCAAAACACACATCTATAAACAAATCCTTTACTTAGTCTTACACACTTTTTTCCCACTAACGCTAGAACTTGGACATGTTTCCGTAATTTACTAAACCAATCCCTTATTAATGATGCAACAATTTGAGGCTACTGCCAGCTTTTTACCACAACAAACAATGCAGCATTGAGTAGAATTATTGGCACAAAGAACAGGAGGATTTCAAATCTTAAAGAAGTATCGCAAAATTGCCTTTCAAAAAAAAAAAAATGAACACTCACTAATTTACACACAAAGTCCCTGGAGTGTCTGTTTCCCCACCACCCATCTGTCTACTTCCACGGAAGGCTGTTCCTTGGTTCACCTGCCTTTTGTTTGGCCAGCAATTTCTTAGTCCACTGTCTACATCTTCCCTGCATCTCAGCCCACTGTTTTCTCTCCACACAAGCTCCTTCAGGAAGCAGATTCCTCACAATAGAATTTGGCCCAGAGAATCAACTGTCTAAGGGAGCTAAGTGGTGGAAAACTAGCATACTCGTGGGTGTTGAGCACAGCGCTGGGACGAGGGCGCTGGAGCCAGCCTCAGGCAGCAGTGACTCCAGACACTCAGGCTTTCCCTCTCTGCATCTGCCTGATTCTTGGCTCCGTAGGTCTTGTTCGGCTGCATTTTCACCTGCTGAGAGTGGTCACAGGAACCGTGCTGCAGGCAGCTTCAGCCTCATTCCTCCAGTTCTCTGACTCTAGACCAGGTCAAAGGGCCTCCCTGCTCAGCTTCCCTGAGAATAATTCCAGGCCCTGGCACACCCAGCTTGGATAGCTACCCTTCCTTGACTCGTTGCTTTGGTTAAAGAGGCTGGAGTGTGATTGGCAGGCCCACCAGGTTGTCATGAAATAGGGGACAGGAAGCGGCCAGGGGAGGGGGCACTGCTATATGGGAGGAAGACAGCTGGACAGGTAACTCCTTGGTCCAATGTGCAAACTGAACTCGGAGTGTTACTGTGACAAAATCTGGGACGTGGAACACTATTTTCCTCTCCCAGGACAAACTTCAGTGTAGCTGAGTGTTGGCTCTGTGTGCTGAAGCGCTGAGAGCCGAGGTCCTGAGAAGGACATGTAGGAGATGTCCATCCAGAGGGGCTGATGCGACCCAGGGGATGTGCACAACTGCATCACACGTTAAATGTATTGGGACTCTTCTGAAAGGGAGCTAAGATTCATGTCTCCAAAGTCATGTATTTGGATGAGTTGTATGCTGATGTCTTTGCCGTGTCTCAGCATGTAGAAATCAAGCCTGTCTCAGGGACGCTTACTGGAGGCCTCTTAGGACAAATCAGTTACTACTTGATAACTGGTAATTTGTGGAATGTATGAGCTGAGAAGGTGGTTCAGATCGAAAAATGTAAGAAAATTTAAAATGATGATAAAGAATATGCATATATATAACTGAATCAATATACTGTACACCAGAAACTAACACAACATTGTAGTTTCAATGAAAATAAAAATGAATCTACAGATGCAAAAGCGCTGGATGAGAGATGAGTGACCATGTGACACCAGAGTTTATGAGGTCGGTCCTGGAGAACTACCGCTCTGCTCTCTAGCCCTGCACTCTGGCATTAGAGGCAAGGTCCCAGGTAGACTGAGTCTCTCTGGCCCCTCCTGGCTGACTCATTTTTAAAGTGACTTCTCATGCATTCAGATCCAACTGCAGAAGAGGTAGATCTGAGAATCATCTTCAAAACAGCATAAATCATGTAGATTGATGAGAGCTTATCTTAGCAATGTCAGCAGATCTCAAAGTATGGTCACCCCTCGGAAACCCTAATCCCTCTCAGGAGATTCATAAAGTCAAAACTGCTTTCACAACAATGTTCAGACACTTGTGGTAGCCAGCTTCCATGAATGTCTTCAGTTCACCTGCTGGTATTCACACTCTTGTGTGGTCCCTTTCGGCCTTCTAACAGGGTTGGACTGCGTGACTAATAGAACATGACAGAAGAGATGGTCTGTCACTTCCAAGTTGAGGCCATAAAGCCATTGTGGCTTCTGTCTCTCGCTTGGACTACACTTTAGAACTAAGTCCTAGTTGTCATGTTAGATAAATGTGCTAATTCCTCCAAAAGGAGAGGTATTAGAGATTAGAAATGATCTGAGAGTCAGAAGACCTGGGATCAAGTGCTGCCTCTGATACTTGTTAGGTCTTGAGACCAAATAAATGCCACGTAAGTTCTCTGAGCCTGGGTTTCCTCACTGGGGGAGACGTCTGAACCAAAGAGGGGGTTCCGTTAGGGAGAAGGAACAGGAAGTGATGTTTGAAAGGCAACCTGCAGTGCCCACCAATGCTCTCCCATTATTCCAGTGCCTACCGTGTACAGCACTTTCCATGCATTATCTTGTTTACTTCTCACACCAAACCTATGAGATAGGTATTCTTATCCCCATTTACAGGTGAGAAACCTGAGACTCAGGAGTTCAGCCCAAGGGCACAGAGCAAGGAAGTGGATTCTGTCTGACTCCAAAGCCAGTGTCCTTTCCATCTGATCACACTGTATTGCCTCCAAGGGACAGCCATCAGGACACATCTGCAGACTCTTATACCTCCAGATCATCTAAAGTTTACCCAAAGATAATAACATCTCCAAGAATGAACTCATGGAATCATGATAACTGGGTTAACCATTTGATGAGTACCAATTACATGCTGGAAAATTGACAGTTCGGCAAAAGATATGTGTCCCTCCTCAATCTGCCAGAGCCAACAACAGCAGCGGTGGCATAGAGGAAATCCTCACATATCCCTACTGAATTCCATGCCATCTAATTCTTTACTACTCACAGCCTCTCAGAAGTGTAGTCCAGCCTCGCTGCCTGTACTCCCTCACCACCATGCCAATCCTCCACTGTCTGCACTATGAAGCGTCACAGATCTAAAAAGCTCAAAGGCCACCAAGAACTTTGTACTCCCCCATATTTTCTGTATGTTAAGAATGACTTCAAACAACAAGTTTACACTGTATAGCACAGGGAACCATATTCTGTATCTTGTAGTAACTTATGGTGATTAGAATATGAGAACGAATGTACATATGTTCCTATGTAGCTGAAGTATTGTGCTGTACACCAGAAACTGACACATTGTAAACTGACTGTACTTCAATAAAAATATATATTTTAAAATACATAAATACATAAGTAAAAAATAATGCCTTCAATTGCAGTAGCAGGTGGCCCAAAAAATGACAACTAATGTGACACAGATCTGTCTCACATTTCACAGAAGAGCAGGCAGGGCTCTGGGTTCCTGTTTCTGACTCCCCTGGCCTTTCTCTCATCATTATTATAAGGTGGCTACGATGCCAACTCCAAGCATATCCTCTTTTCTTTTTCTTTTTTTTTTGTATTTTTTTTTAATTGAAGTATAGTCAGTTTACAATGCTGTGTCAATTTCTGGTGTACAGCATAATACTTCAGTCATACATGAATATACATATATTTGTTTTCATATTCTTTTTCATCCTAAGTTACTACAAGATATTGAATATAGTTCCCTGTGCTACACAGTATGAACTTGTTGTTTATCTATTTTTTATATCTGCAAATCTGCAAATATCTGCAAATCTCGAACTCCCAATTTATCCCTTCCCTCCCCCTTCCCCCTCTGGCATATCCTCCTAATACAACTGTATTTGGAGGCAAGAAGCAGCACATAGCACAGATTTCTTCTCTTTATATGCTTCCCTCATTAGGGAAGAAAAAACTTTTCCAAAAACCCCCCAGCACACATCTTCCCTCATTTAATTGGCTGGAGCCAATCAGGTGGCTACTCCTGAATGTAAAGAAACTGCTGAAGGGAGGGGGCAAGGCAAGCGAGGGTTGGAAATGGCTTTAAGTAGCCAATCAGCAGTAAGTATCACAAACTAGCCCTGCCTGGATGCTCTTTTTCTTTGGCTTCCAAGAGACCTTCCTGCCTGGCCCCTTACTATTTCTTCAAATTCTTCTCATCCTCTTCTTACCCCTTTAATATGGATGTTCCCCCAGCTTCTCTTTATAATCTGTTACCTGGGCAATCTCAGCTATTCTCCTTGCTTTATTACCACTTCTTTTCTGACAAGTTGCTTTTTTTCTATTTTTTAAATTAAACAGTACAGATACTACCTGTGGATTCAAGACTGTAACATCAACTCTTCCTGGGTCTCCAGACTGCCAGCCTGCCTTACAGATTTCAGACTTGTCAGGGAAAATAGAGATATTATTCATTAGAAACAGTTGAAGCTGTCAGAACCATTTGTTGACAGACGAACAAGACACATGGGAATTTGCAATATCCTGTTTCTGAATGTCATGCACAAAACCTACAAATAGAGATCCTACTGTCAAGATATAGAATGTATGGGATAGGCAGGAAGGGGCAAGATGATGGAGTAGACGGAGCCGGAGCTCACCTCCTCTCACAAACACACCAAAATCACAATGAACTGTGGAACAACCATCAATAAAAAAGACTCAAACCTACCAGAAAAGATCTTCCATAATTCAAGACAAAGAAGGAACTGCAATGAGACAGGTAGGAGAGGCAGAATTGTAATATGACCAAATCCCATACCTTCCAGGGTGGGTGACCCACAAACTGGAGAATAATTGTATTGTAGAGGTTTTCCCAAAGAAGTGAGAGTTCCTAGCCCCACGTCAGTCTCCCCAGCCTGGGGGTCCAACACTGGGAAGAGGAGCCCCCAGAATATCCAGCTTTGAAGGCAAATGGGGCTTAATTACAGGAGCTCCACAGGACTGAGGGAATTAGAGGCTTCACTCTTAAAGGATGCACATGAAATCTCACACTCACTAAGACCAACGGGCAAAAATCAGTAATTTCATAGGATCCTGGGCAAGACCTACCTGCCAGTCTTGGAGGGTCTCCTGGGGAAGAGGAGGGTGGCTGTGGCTCACCCTGGGGACATAGACACAGTAGCAGACCTATCAGGGAGTACTTATCTGCATGAACTCTCCTTCCTGGAGGCAGACATCTTACTTGGGTCACTAGCACCAAGACCTGGCCCCACTCAACAGCCTGTAGGATCCAGTACTGGACACCTCAGGACAAACAACTAACTGGGTGGGGACACATCCCCATCCATCAGCAGACAGGCTGCCTGAAGACTTCCTGAGCCCACAGCCACCTCTAGACATGCCCCCAGACACAGCCCTGCTGGCCAGAGGGCCAAGACCCAGCTCCACCCACCAGTGAGCAGGCACCAGCCCCTCCCACCAGGAAGCCTGCTCAAACCTGAAAACCAAACTCATCCACCAGGGGGCCAGACACCAAAAGCAAGAAAACTAAGACCACGCAGCCTGTGGAATAAGTCTGCAAACACAGGCCAGACCCTAACCTGGGACCAGCTAGACACTGGCCCTTGGGTGACGAGAGGGGAGTGCACTGCTGGGACACACAGGACATTTCCTACAGAAGGCCACTTCTCCAAGGTCGAGAAACTAACCTACCACATACATAAAAATACAAATAGAAATTTAGATAAAAATGAGGCAGCAGAGGAATATGTTCTAGACACAGGAACAAGAAAAATTTCAGAAGAACTAAGGGATGAGGAGCTAGGCAATCTACCTAAGTAAAGGTAATCTATTTAAGAAAGAGTTCAGAGTAATGATTGTAAAAATGATCAAAGAACTTGGGAGGAGAATGAATGCAGAGGGCAGGAAGTTAGATGTTTTCAACAAAGAGTTAGAAAATAATCAAGAACAAAAGCTGGGCTGAAGAATACAACAAATGAAATGAAACAGACACTAAAAGAAATCAATAGACTAAATGAGACAGAAGAATAGATCAGTGAGCTTGAAGACACTAGTGGAAATCACTACTGCAGAACAGAAAAAAGAATGAAAAAAAAATGAGGACAGTTTAAGAGACCTTTGTGAGGACAACAAGCTCACTAATATTTGCATTATGGAGACCCCAAAAGTAGAGGAGAGAGAGAGAAAAGATGTAAGAAAATAGCTAAAAACTTCCCAACCATGAGAAAGGAAACAGTCACCCAAGTCCAGGAAATACAGAGAGTCACACAGGATTAAACCAAAAAGGAGGACGCTGAGGCACATAGTAATCAAATTGAAAACAATTAAAGATATGGAGAAAATATTAAAAGCAACAAGAGAAAAGCAATAAATAACATACAAAGGATACCAGCTGATTTTTCAGCAGAAACTCTGCAGGCCAGAAGGAAATGGTATGACATTAAATAAGTGATGAAAGGTGAAAATCTACAACCAAGAATACTCTACCCAACAAGGCTCTCACTCAGACATGATGAAGAAATAAAAAGCCTACAGAAAAGCAAAAGTTGAAAGAATTTAGCACCACTAAACCAGTTTTACAACAAATGCAAAAGGAACTTCTCTAGGTGGAAAAGAAAAGGCCACAGTAGAAACAAAATTATTAAATAGAAAACCTCACTGGTAAAGGCAAACATAAAGTAAAGGTAGGAGATCATTCACACACAGACTAGTAGGAAGGGTACAAGCCAAAAGTTGTAAGACCATTTGTATCCACAATAAGCAGTTAAAGGATACACAAAACAATTAGAAGTAATATATAATTTCAAAAACAGTCATCATGAGGAGGGGAGAGTACAAATGCAGTTATTTAAAATGCATTTGAAATTAAAAGATCAGCAACTTAAAGCAATGATATGTATATATGTATGTGTGTGTGTATATATATATATATATATAGTGTGTGTGTGTGTATTGCTATACCAAAACCTCATGGTGACTGCAAACCAAAAATCTATGATATACACACAAAAAAGAAAAAGGAATCCAAACATAACACTAAAGATAGTCACCAAATCACAAAAGAGAATAGAAAGGGAAAAAAGGCATACAAAACAAATCCAAAATAATTAACAAAATGTCAATAAGAACATATCAATAATTACCTTAAATGTAATGAACTAAGTGCTCCAACCAAAATACAGACTGGCTGAATGGACAAAAATAAAACCTGTATATTTGCTGTCTATAAGAGACTTACTTACCTCAGCTCTAGAGACACATGCAGACTGAAAGTGAGGGGATGGAAAAAGGTATTTCACGAAAATGGAAGTCAAAAGAAAGTCAAAGTAGGAATACTTATATCAAACAAAATAGACTTTAAAATAAAGATTGTTACAGTAGACAAACAAGGACCCTACATCATGATCAAGGAACCAATCCAAGAAGATATAACTATTGTAAACACATATGTGCCCAGCATAGAAGCACCTCAATATAGAAGGCAAATATTAACAGACATAAAAGGAGCAATTGATAGTACTACAATAATAGAGAAATTTAACACCCCACTTACATCAATGGAAAATCACCCAGACAGAAAACCAGTCAGGAAACACAGACCTTAAATGACACCTTAGAGCAGATGGACTTAAAATTGACATTTATAGAGCATTCCATTCAAAAGCAGCAGAATACACATTCTTTTCAAATGCACATGAACATTCTCCGGGATAGATCACATGCTGAACCACAAAGCAAGCCTCGGTAAATTTAAGAAAATTGAAAATGTTACCAAACATCTTTGCATCTTTTCCAATCACAGTGCTATAAAATTAGAAGTCAACTACCAAAAAAAAAAAAACAAACCAAACAACAAAAAACCTGCCAAAACACACAAACACATATAGGCTAAGCAATATGCTACTAAACAGCAAATTGATCACTGAAGAAATCAAATAAGAAATTTTGAAAATACCTAGAGACATATCAAAATGAAAACACAATGATACAAAACCAATGGGACACAGCAAAAGCAGTTATAAGAGGGAAATTTATAGTGATACAAGCATATCTCAGGAAACAAGAAAAAATCTCTAATAAACAACCTAACCTCACAGCTAAAGCAACTAGGAAAAGAAGAACAAAATCTAAAGTTAGTAGAAGAAATCATAAAGGTCACTATAGAATCAAATGAAATAGAGACTAAACAGTAAGAAAGATCAATAATCATGTTGGGAAAACTGGACAGTAATCCCACTCCTGGGCATATATCTGGAGAAAACTCCAGTTCAAAAAGACATTTGTACCCCAATGTTCAGAGCAGTACTGTTTACAACAGGCAAGATAGAATGTTCATCAACAGATGATTGAATAAAGATGTGATATATACACAATGGAATACTACTCGGCCATAAAAAAAGAATGAAATAATGCCATTTGCAGCAACATAGTATTGGTAATCTCTAGGTCCATCTAAGTGAAATAAGTCAGAAAGTGAAAAGCAAATACTGTATGATGTCACTTATATGTGGATTCTAAAAAAGACGACACAAGTGAACTTATTTACAAAACAGAAAGAGACTCACAGACATAGAAAACAAAATTTATAGTTACCAAAGGGGAAGAGGGGGAATAAATTAGGAGTTTGGGGTTAGCAGATACAAACCACTATATGTAAAATAGATGTGGTGTATGCATGCACATGCACATGCACATGCATATGCACGCACACACACAGGCATATTACTCAGCCATAAAAAAGAATGAAATAATGCCATTTGTGGCAACATGGATGGACCTAGAGATTATCATATTAAGTAAAGTAATTCAGAGAAAGACAAGTATCTTATCACTTATATGCGGAATCTTTAAAAAGTTGACATAAATGAACTTATTTACAAACCAGAAATAGACTCACATAAATAGATAAACAAGATTATACGGTATAGCACAGGGAAATATATACAAGATCTTGTGGTAGCTCACAGTGAAAAAAATGTGACAATGAATATATCTATGTTTATGTAGAACTGAAAAATTGTGCTCTACGCTGGAATTTGACACAACATTGTAAAATGACGACTGTAACTCAATAAAAAAAGAAAAAAAAAAAAGAAATAGTTTGTTTTCTATGAGAGTCTATGGTTACCAAAGGGGAAAGGTGAAAGGGATAAATTAGGAGTTTGGGATTAACATATACAAACCACTATATGTAAAATAGATAAACAACAAGGACATACCATAAAGCACAGGGAACTATATTCAATATCTTGTAATAACCTATCATGGAAAACAACCTGAAGAATTAAACACAGCAAAGTTACTCAAGTACAACAGAGAAGTCACAAAATCATTGCCACTGAGATATAACCTCTTCAAGTGCTCTACACAGATTAGTGAAAAGAGCAGCTTACACACACGTATCACTAGCACCTCTATGTTGTTTGAATGTTTACATGGTATATCTAGCAGTTGACACTTAGGGTGTTTCCAGTATTTTCAAACTATGGATAGTCTATGATAAACAACCTTTTGCACACTTTTAGTACCTTAGATGCCTACTTTTTTTTCTAGCTAAGTTCCTAGACGTGGGATTGCTAGATAAAAGGGTATGCTGTATTGAAGGCATTTGACACATACATATTTTCCCATGACTGCTGACAAGTCCTGTCTGTTCTTCCTTGGAACTTATCTTGAATTTGTCCTTTCCTCTCTGTCACTAAGAATTTATCATCTTATGCCCCACCCCACTCTCAACTCATACCACTTCCTGAAATCTTTTCTTCTGTGATAAAATGCTTCCTACCCACAGAATGATTGTGGATTGTGGATTTAAAGTATATCGTTGATAAATAGTCTTATGTATTTTTGAAAAGTTTCCAAAAAGTTAAAGTGGGGCTCCTTAATCTAGGACATTGGGAGCCAAGAAAGGTAACTATCTTAAAGGGGGATGTACCAGAGAAGCTGGTGTGGATCCAGAGGGCATTTGCAGGAAATTATAGGAGAAACAGGCCAGGCGAGATAGGGAAAGGCAGACTCCAGGAAGAGAACCCCGAGCTTTCAAGAGCTGCATGAAGGACAGCACAGAGAGGAAGTTAAACTTCAGAGGGTCAACTGGGAGCAGGGTCAGGCCAAAGAGAGACTAAGGAACTATGGCATCCGGTTTACTTGGAAGCAATGGCGTCCCTTTCCAGGGCCCTGCAAAGAATGGCCAGTCCTCCCTCTTCGGCTAAGGAAAACCTCTTAAGATCCTGTTCCCACTCCAGCCACTCCCTTGTTTCTCTCATTTTCTTTATAGCAAAAGGCCTCAAAAGAGCTGTCTCTCCTTGCTGTCCTCAATTCCTCTCATCTCATTCCCTCCTGAACCCACTCCGATCAGGATTTTGCCCCCACATCCCAAGAAAACCCTCTGGTCAGGACCCTCAATGACCTTAACAGCGTTACATCCCGTGGTTGATTCTCAATTCCCAACTCCCTTGACTTTCTCCCAGCATTTAACACATCTGATCACTCCCTCCTCCTGGAAATATTTTGTTTCCTTGACTTCCAAGACACCACTCCCTCTTGGTTCTCATCCTTCCTCATGGCTGCTCCATCTGTAGCCTGTCACGGTCCCTCACTTCCCAGGCCAGCAGCTTACAGTTGGTGTTCCCAGGCACAATCCTTGGCCCTCACCTCTCTTTCTACACCGTAGTGCCTCCATCTACTTCCCTGTTTTTAAAAATCCTCTGGATGCTCACCTCTTGCCTGGGGCTCTCACATGTATATAACTGCCTGCTGCACGTCTCCACTGAAACATCCAATGGGTTTCTGAAACTTATGAAATGTCCAGAATTCAACTCCTCAGTGTATCCCCAAAGCTGCTTCTCCCTCAGGCTCCCTCATTTCAGTTAATTGAAATTCCATCCTTGGAATTGCTGTTCATACCAAACACTTAAGTCATCCTTGACATCCCTCCTGTAGTTCACTTCTTATCCATCAGCAAACGCTTTAAAATACAGCCAGAAACCAAGCACTGCTCACAGACTCCTCTGCTCCCACCCTGGGTCCCAGCCAATAATCCTCTCTCACCTGGATTATTAAAACAACCCACTGGCTGCTCCCCTGCTTCTGCTCTTGCCTCCTCTTCCATCAGTTTCAACACAGCAAGCAGAGTGTTGAAAACAAAAGACAGATCATTTTAATCGTCCTTGTAAAGCCCTTAGCACCTCCCCTCTTACTCCTAGTTCTCAAATGCCCAGTCAGGCTCAGTTATTTCTCTGACCTCTTCTCCCGCTTCTCCCCTTACTGACTCAGCTCCAGCCCCACTGGCCACCCTGCCAATGAAGCTGCCAGGCTTGTTCCCATCTTTGAACTTACAATCCCCTCTGTCTGCAATGCTCTTCCCCCAAATAGCTACATGGGCTGCTCACTCATCTGGTTCAGGTCTTGACTCAAATCACTTTCCTGAAGTCTAATGTTACCAAATGCAAGTTTGTGGAGTTTGGAGCAGAGAAAGGTTTATTACAGGGCTGAGCAAGGAGAATAGGTGGCTTGCACTCACAAAGCCTGAACTCCCCAAAGGGCTTCGGCAAAGCATTTTTAAAGGCCAGGTGAGGAAGGGGTGTCCCGGGAATTACAATCAGCTCATGCACATTCAGTTTGGTTGATGGTGATCAATCCTTAAACACCAGAAGATCTGGGGGCTACATGCTCAAGATCACCAAGTAGTTAATTTCTTCCACTTGATGGTGGTTTTAGCATCCAAAAAACTCTGGAAAGATGCAGATACAATTATCTAGGCACTTCAGAGAGGAGCTGCAGCAGAAGATATGGAGAAGGGATCTGTCCTGGGAAGACCCCATAGGGTCCTGCTTGCTTGTCATCGATCTCAACTTTGTGTGTCATATCACGGTGAGGGCAAAAAAATACTGAAGCTTTGGAGTCTGGAGCAGAGAAAGGTTTATTACTGGGCTAAGCAAGGAAATTAGGTGGCTCATGTCCCTAAAATGCCCAGACTCCCCAAAGGGATTGAGGTGAGCATTTTTAAAGGCCAGCAGAGGGAGGGGGCATCCCAGGGTATGTGATCAGCTGTGCACAGTTCTCTGGTTGATGGTGATCAACTAATTGGTTGATGCTCATGATCATCAAATTAATGTCTTCCATTTGGTGGTGGTTTTTAGCACCTGAAAAACTCTGGAAACATTCATGAGATACTATTATTTGGGTACTTCAGAGAGGAGCTACAGCAGAGGATATGGGGGAGGGGTCTTTCCCAGGAAGGCTCAGGGGTCCCACTTGGTTACAAGTCCCCACTTCTAATACTCCTCAGTCTTGAGGAGAACCGGTGTTGGAATAATATTTTGGATCGGGAGGTTAATCATGAACTTGATTTCAATCTCCAATCCTATTTCATCCTTCCCTAAATCTTTCAGGGACTGGGGCAACAACCGCTGTGGCTACTTCCTGCTGAAACAGGGCCTAGTCCCACCTCAGTTTGGGGAATGGACACTAAGTTGGAAATATTCCTGAGTTCCAAGTTCTGGATCCCAATCTTGTATGATTAAGATCTCATTCAATGGGGGACTCAGAAGAATAAGCCTAAAAACCCATCTGGACCTGGCCCTTCAGGGGAAACTTGTAGCCAGGTAGCCAGCTGTCTACTTTTATCTGAGTAGGTTTTAACACTTGATGTGATATTAACATATATATAATAAGAGCTACTGGTCACTACGCATGTCTTTTTTTTTTTTTTTTTTTTTTTTGTGCTAACATCTGATCTAAAGCAATTTTATTTTCTAAAAGTTTAATAGTTACATGAGGAGACCTTGAGATCATAAGGTTGCAGCTACCATCTGCCAGCAGACACTGCTCTGAGAATGCCTGGTGGCATCCAAAGTATGACACAGCTCAGGAAACTCGAGCTCTCAACAATACAGGAGCATGTTTGAAATCACGTCCACGGTGGTCACCTAGTTTGACTTTGGGTATCTGAACCACAGCTACTCCATTCTGACTTTCAAATGAAGTCCCCCACCTCAGGGTCAAAGTGCATGTACAATGCACATCCAAAAGGCCATAAAACAGGCCACTTTGGTCAGTAGAGTTTAAACCATGTATAAGCTAGAATGACTTGCCCATACCTCAATATGTGCAGATTTTTTTCTCATCACTTCTCCTTTTGATTGCAAATCTTTCAATAGAAAGCATTTAAAATCAAAATATTTGTCCCTTGATGCTGGAGGGGTGGCTCCTGACCCAGATCTAGATCATGCCCTTTGTTGTTGGGCCTCCTCTTTATTTGCCTAGTTATCCAAGTTGGGGGAAAGCTAATTAGATATTGTGAACAGGCTCAGAGGTACGTTAATGGAGAAATACTTTATACATCATATATTTTATAACTTATACTTGAATGTTACACAAGCATTATACATGTGCTTTTAGCAACAGACTTAAAGCAAGCATTATTATACATCATGAGTAGTTATATTCTGTGACAACTCTGTTAGACAATTCTCTTTCTATCTCAAACACTGGGGGCAACAGTGTGATTAAAAGTATAGTAACTTAGAGGGAGAGGGTACAGCTCAGTGGTAAAGTGCATGCCTAATGTGCACGAGATCCTGGGTCCAATCCCCTGTACCTCCATTAACCAACTAACTAAATAAGTCTAATTACCTCCCCCACCCCCCAGAAAAAAAAGTATAGTAACTTTCAATACTGATAGGGAGACAAACATTTGATAAACAGTTCAATTAGAAAACATCATTACTAATTACCTACCCCCCAAAGTTAAAAAAAAATCTATTTAAAAATATTGACTGTACTTCAATAAAAAATACTAAAAACAAAGAAAACATAGATTAAAAGCCAATACTTCAGACAAAAAAACTTATAACCATATTTATCAGTTTACTCAATCCTATGTAATTATCCTTTTTACCAATAGTTTTATGAAATCAGAGTTTATTAGACTTTTTTTTTTAATTGAAGTACTGTCATACTGCCAGTTATAATGTGTCAGTTTCTGGTGTACAGCACAATGTCCCACAGAGTTTCTTAGACTTTCTAAATATCTTAGCTAGTTCAGCAGTATGATTTAAAAGAAACATGTACTTGTCAAAAAGTCCTTTTTATAAATCTTCTCGAAGATGAAGCAATTTTGCAAAGCATCAGCTTAACGGTCTGAATGTCAGCAGACTTAAAAAGGCAAGGTTAAACATCTGATTACAATGTTTTTGACAAAGCTTAATCAAGTTGCTGCAACATACATTTTGAATTATGACTGATAGCATTATACTGGGATATCTTAAATATCAGAATCTTTATATAATATCTAGAATGTCTGTATCAATATCATTTATCCATACCGTATAATCTGAGGCGGCTTATCACTCGTTTGACAGTGCTCCCTGTGTAAAGCAATATACCAAACAATCCTAGTTAAATATTTCTCTGAGATGCCTCAGAGGCCCTCTGAAGCACCAGGAAGCCAGCTGGAAGTCAAAAGAACTTTAATTAGAATTTGGTAGGAAGTTTGTCAAAAATATCAAAACGTTTTAAAAAACATTTGGTCATTGTGACTATTTGAGTGACAGAAGATTTCAAAAGCAAATACAGATCACTTAAAGGCAAGGAAGTTCACACAATCTGTTATCAAAAGCAGCATTCTAGTATACATCTGTCAAAATTCATCAAACTGTACATCTGAAATATGTGTAGTTTACTGTAGAGGAACCATACCACAATAAAGGTGTATAAAAAAAGAAGCATTTTAAGGAAACTCATTCTCTTAACAGAGAGGAACCAACTCTAGTCTACATTAGCCTACTTTTACTAACAAAAGCCATTTACCTAACTAATCTAATCTCAGCCCAACCACGCACAAAACTCCTTTCTACAAACCTTTCACAACTTTCTGTATCCATATTACTTTGTCCCTTATTTTTTCATCTAGAAACAATCACCTTTAGGACAAAATCCTTTTTTTTCTCTGAACAAAATGTAATTCCATTCCTCATAGCTTCCATTACTCAAAACATATCCTACTTTCCTACTGTATGCTGAAATGTTTCCTTTGTTGTTTTTAGTAACTTTAATTACATATTAGAATCTTCACCTCTTAAAAATCTTAATTCTTAGTGAAAACCAAGAAGTAAGCAATTATGAACTTTTACATTAGCGTTCTGTCTATTGACAAACGTAGGTGCCCATAATAATTTCTAAAAACATGTACTTTTCATAGAAAATATCTCAGGGTGGTGTGAATAAAATATACTGCAAACCATATCAGTAAACAAAGAATGCTGAAACCATTAAGTCATCAGTGGTTGCTAATGACACCCCAGTGAAGACAAGCCTGCAGCCCAGCCTCTGCAGCCACTCACAATGGTGCACTCGGAGGGGACTCAGAATAATAAAGGAGAGGACACTGGCCCTAGATAGCTAGGTGCTTGTCAAAGGAATGAATTCAATCAGCCCAAATATTTGCTTTCTCCCATACATAGAAAAGCACTAAATTCTTTAACTTGAGATGCCTGGTTTTCTTTAGTTAACAAGTAATCTTTTATTGTTCCTACTACCTGGTCTTTGTTGTAAGGCTCCTATATATCCTAGCTTCTCCCCTACCATTTTGGAGCAGTCCCTCAGAGCCATCTGAGAGGCTGTCATCCCTGCTTGAGTCCTCCCACCAAACAAAACATAACTATTAAGTTTAATGCTGCGCATTTATTTCAGTCGACAGTGGTAACAAATACATTCATCAATAGTCCTAAGTACCTTTAGTTTCTCTGTAAAGGGAAGCCAATATTCAGTAATTCATGTTTCAGTATCTTGTTTGGGAATGACCTAGCTATTCAATAAACCTATTCAATAAACTTCCATCATTTAACTTAATTTAGCACAACTCTAAAATTTCAAGTTACCAAATATCTGGGGAGATCTTTTTTAAGTAGACATTTCTAAAACAATTATTCCTAAGGAGTTCACCCTAAAGCTTTTATCTCATTTGCATTTAATTTACTTACAAGGAATTTCATTGTACCAAGTTAGTTTTTTTCTTTCTGCTGACATTCTGCAACAGAAATAACTTATTGACCTTCAGTAAACATAAGTACAATAAAAAGACATGTCTGTATTGATTAAACCAAAAAGCTTAAGCTAGCTTTAGTACCAGATATTAATACTGAATATTTCCTGGATCACATGAACCTGAAATTTGTTTTGCCTAGCTTCTTTTATGCTTATAATCTGTAAATGCTTACTTTTAAGTCAATTAGAGTTCATTTACAAGTTCATTTTTACATAAAGACAGACAGAACCAGAGATCTCAGTTTTTCTGCTTGAGTTTTAAAAGGACCTTTTTATCTAGAGAGCCCAGGTACATCATTTACATCTCAAAGACACAGGAAGAGAAATGCAAATTCCTCCTCTAACAGCCATCTTGGCTATTTTCAAGGATTTTTTTTTCCAGTTCCCAAATATCCATTTCAAATCAAACAAATAATAGTAATAGATAATTATATATATATAATACATATATATATATAAAATTTTCTCACACTCGTATGCCTCACATTCAGCAAAACCAGAGGAGAGAACAGGATTTGGACTCAGGAGCCAAGGCAGTCACACATACTCCACCAAGATAAGAGCCAAAACAATTGCAAAAAGCCCACTTTAATATGATAACAGAGCCATTAGGGGCCACTGTTCTCCACATCTCAGGGAGTACTGAGGCCACACGGTGTTACAATAAAAACACCATTTTCTTTCATTTATGGGAGCATAGCTGAAGATCTCCTAGGTTTGCAAGATACACCCCAGGGGGACTGTCAGATGGAAAAAAACTCTGGTTATCCATACTTATTCACAGCCAATGTTACCAAATATCTAGCAACAGAACGGTCTCTCAGGGTCATAGATCTCTAGCCCCCAAAAGAGAAATTCCCAACCAGTGCCCTGTCAGTCCCAAAGGGGAGAACCACAACCAACGCACTATCAGAAATGAAGCTGAATGGAAGCCCAAGGCTGGAAAGGGAAACCCCAACCAGATGGAGGCTTCCAGAGGGGCCTGGCTCCCGAAAGACAATGGACCCAGAGTAGCTCACTCCCTGAAAGGGAAGTGAGCCCAGATGAAGCAAGTAGATGGGCTCACCCCAAAACGATACATGCCAAAATACAAATAACAAATAAGCTATGGTCACACAGACAGAAAATCAGAGGAGGTGCAGTTTAAAAATTTCCACTTCCACCTCCATACGGAGGCCTCCAAACAGATTTGGCCAGCTCTCAAAAGAGAATGGACCCAGAGTGGCTCACGATGAGCCCAGGGAGGCTCACTTCCTGCGAGGGAATGAGTTCAGGAGCAGAGAGACATTCCCAGCCTGTGCAAGCTGGAGCAACTTACCTCCCAGCAGGACAAAATAGGGACCGTAGCTCCAGATATTTCTCTGCTCCAAATAGCCTTGGGCTGCAGCTGCTGGGGACCCAGGGAAGGGGCTGAGGTCGACCTGCCAGAGACAGACTCTGCTGGCTTTGCCAAAATTTTTACCTCTGCCTGACTCACAGAGGGGCTGACCAAACAGCAACATTGGAGCTTGGAGCAGAGAAAGGTTTACTAAGGGGTGGAGTGAGGAGAATGTGTGGCTCATGCTCTAATTAACCTGAGCTCCCCAGAGGGTTTCACCTGAGCATCTATAAAGGCCAGGTAAGGGAGGGGCGTCCCAGGGCTTGTGATCAGCTGTGCACAATTACCTGATTGGTTGATGGTGATCAATCCTTAGGTGCCAGAGGGTCTGGGGGCTACCTGCTCATGATCATCAAGTAGTTACTTTCTTCCATTTGGTAGTGGTTTTAGCATCTAAAAAACTTAAGAAAGATGCATCAGATACAATTATCTAGGCACTTCATAGAGGCGCTGCAGCAGAGGATACAGAGGAGGGGTCTGTCCCGGGAAGGTCCCATAGGGTCCCGCTGGGTTAAGGTCTTCCCTCATTACTTTTATTGTTGACATTTGTGACCCTGCTTGATTTTTCTCCATAGAACAGAACACCATCTATTGGGCTACATTTTTTTCTTTTTAAAAAATATTTTATTTGGAAACAAGTTCAAGATCACAGAGAAGTTCCAAGAATAAGGACAGCACAAAGAACACCCATATATCCTTTACCCAAGTCCACGTATTGTTAACATTTTATTCCAGTTGCTTCATTTGCATTCTCTTTGTCTCTATCTTTCACACACACATGCACACACAGGGACACTTACAACTTTTTTTGAACCATTTGAGAATAAGTTATATACGTGTCACCCTTTATCCCCAAATACTTCAATGTGTATTTCCTAAAGATAGTGATATTCTCTTACACAATCACAATCAGTTATCAACCAGTCAATTTAATGTTGATATAGTACTTTAATCTACCATCTGTATCCATTTTCCCCTCCAGTACAAGGTCAAGTCTACTATCAGATATTCTGCACTTGGACTGTCTGATTCTTTATTCTCCTTTAATCTGAAGCATGTCTACAACCCTCCTTTGTCTTTTATGACATTGCCAGTTTTGAAGACTATAGTCCCTCCCCTCACCCCTTTCATTTAGCAGAGTGTTGTCTAATGTTTCCTTATGAGGTTCAAGTTATGTTTTCCTGGCTGGAATGTTACAGAGCAACGCAGTGTCCTTCTCAGGATGCCATATTTGAGTCACACGGTGTTCTTTGGCCTCTCACTGGTGATATTCATTTTGATCTCCTGGCAAGGTGGTATTTAGTTTTGCCATGTGTTGTTTTTTGTTTTGTTTTGTTTTTTCCCTTTGCATCTAATAAGCAATCTGTGGAGAGATACTTTAAGACCATACAAGCATCCTGCTCTTCATCAAACTCTCACCCTAGAGTTTGCATCCAATGATGTTTCTTGCTTGAATTCATTTTGACTATGACATTGTGAAAAGATGTTTTTCAAACTCCTGTACTCCCTCTACATTTCCTTGTTGGCATTCAGAATTCTGCTGTAAGCAAGACTCTCCCTTCTCCTTCTTCCCTGCCTCCTTCTTTCTTTCCTTCCTCTATCATCTATGCGTCTGTCCATCTGTGTATCTGTCTATTCACCTACCTACTGAGTGGACTTATGGATTCTTATTTTTCCAAATACGGAATTCTTTATTATTTTAATGCTTATATTGTCCAAAATTTGGCCAGTGGGAGCCCTTTAAGCAGGCTTCTGTGCTTTTGTAACATGCCCCCACCACTTACTCGAGCACTTTCTTACTTTCTGCATAAAAATCTATTCTGTTGTACCTATCCTGCTGTAGCCCTAGAATTTCCTTGAGAAGCCCTGGTTCCTTTTATGGCATTTAGAAACCAAGATCAGCAAACTAAATGTGCTCATTGCTCTGAAGTATCCTTTGCTCCTAGGCCCTTTGGGCAGGAAAACATATGCATGCAAATATGCATAGACATACACATATTTAAATACATACACAGCTACATAAATGTATACACACAAAGCATACAATCAAGTTTACTTATTTATTTTATTGTTTGTCCTTTACACTAAAATGTAAGCTCTCATGAGGGAGAAACTGTCTGTTCTGTTGGCTATTGATTTGCTAGTGCACAGAACAGTGTGTAGCAAATGGGGAGTGTTCAGTAATCAGTTGTTGACTAAATCAGAAGAAAGAAACAGCCCCAACAGGCTAAATACCTTGCCAAATCCTCACTGCTGACAAATGACAGAACTCTCTTTTTATCATGATTCAAAGACCCAAAATAAGAGCTAATGTCTGGCTGGATAGCAAATGTCTCCATGGTCATTTTCCCACCTTAATTTTTTCTGACCTCTGTTACCTCCAGACTTCTGTAATTTGTATCCTCTCTTCCTACCCTCTGGGATTCGTAACTTCAGGTGGTCAGCGGGTAGGAGTTGAAGCTAGAGGCTAGGTGGCTAGTCCTGGGAGTAGGAGAAGACGCCAGGCCCATTCATTACCCAGCGGTGATGGCTGAGACTTCTCCTCAGCTTGGAATGTGGTCTAATGCAGGGAGTCGGGGGCTGGTTATCATTGCTGGCACACCCAGCAGCAGCCTCGAAGCTACCCAAGGAGTGACCACATGGAAGTAGACTACCCGAGATAATAAGCCAGAAGACAGACCCAGAGTGGGCGGGTGGAGACCTGGCAGAGAGGAAGTACCCCTCCAGGAGCCCTGGCGTCATGGAAACTGGCCCTGCCACTCCATCTGTCCTCAAATGCTATAAATAGTTGGTTTCAGTATCAGCCAGGGCCAGACCAGGGCAGCAGCATAGGCAGATCCTGAGAGGAAGTGGATCTGGGGGAGGATGTCACAGAGTGAGAGAGTGATGGGTGGAATGGGAGGAATGAGATGAGGTGGAGGGGAAGCCTTTGCCTGTCTCCACTGCACACCACAGCTGGTCACTGGCACTCAGAGCCTGCCTCATAGAATTTTCCAGCCTGCCTATCATCCAATGTCATTCCACCAGACCATCCCCCCCACCCGCCTACTCCTTTGTTCTGTTTCTGCTGTTCTCTAAGGCCCCTCTGTCTCCATGTTTGCTCACACTTTTAAAGCTTTTCTCAATTTATACTTCCTCCGAGGAAGAAGTCCAAAAAGCCAACCCCCAAAAGACTTCTAGTCTAGTCGATTTGCTGACACTTGGGCTGTGGGTGTCCCTGCCAGTGGAGGAAGAAGATCTGGCCCTTAGGATCTCCATGAATTTTATACGTGAGGGGTCTTCTGGGATCCTAGGTACCTCTGAATAACCTCTTGTCCCTCCTTCCTCTGTTACAAAGTCCTTTGGACACTATCACTCTCCTGCTGCCTTCCCTGCCCAGACTTGCCCTGTTACTCGGTTACTGAATGATTTTTGAGAACTTTCTTAACCTCTCTGGGCCTGTTGCAGGCTGGGTTCCCTGGTCCTGGAGACAATGTCTGTGCAGAATGTTTATTAAAGAGGGCCTTTGAATTCAATGCCTGGGGAAGGGAGTGGGGCAGGGGAGCTAGACTGGGCAGAGGGAGTAGGTGAACCACAGGAAGCTCCAGAGCCATAATGACCCATCAGAGTTGTCCCATGTTGGGCCCAAATGGCCAGTACTTTATCCCCACCAAGGTCAGTCACTGAATGCAGGCAGCCTGGGGAAGGGCGTGCTTTTGGGCAACGTTGCTCTCTGCAGTTGTAGCAGTCTCAGAGGGCGCTAAAAGGTGAAGGTTGCCCACCTCTCAGGAGATGGAAAAATTAAGTCCTTCCATGAAGGGAGACTTGGGCAGTGCCTGAGCTCCCTCCTGTAATAATGGCACTAATGGCACTTTAGTGGGCTCTTGTCCAGATGAAATACAGCAATATACGTCAAGTTCTTAGCATACACTCTGACTCACAGTCACTGTTTAGTAATGATGCCAATGTCTATTATCCGGGTGTTGGGCTAGGGTCTCTTGGGTTAACTCTGACCCCAAGCAACCTTTCCTCTTTTGGGGAGGTGATCAAGGGATGGGTGCATGTGAGTTAAGGACTCAAATTTAGACTTTTTAAGTTTCTCTAGATGAAGTTACATATAAGGTCACTGAAATATAACAGCAATGAAATATGTTCATCACACAGTTTTAAAATTCAGGTCCCATTATCTTGTGAACAATACTATTATATGATATTGTCTTTTTGTCTTAACATCTCCAATATGAACATTTAACACAAATCACCTTATCTATAATCCTGTTTTGGAATTCTTTCTGCTTTTAATATTCTGGGATGCTTGAGAAATGATAGTGGTCCAGGATTCTCTCTGCCTTTGATAATTTTTGTGCCACGTGTCCAGGGAGCCTGGAGGTAGGTGGACAAAACAGCTGCTTATCTGCTAGGCACAAGACCAGCCTCAGATCCACTCGCTCACCTGTCCACACACCTTATCAGCCCAGAGGGGACTTCAGCCAGGTCAGGTGTCCAGGTGTCTCTAGGGCCCCACGTGCCACGGTAGCATGCTCTGAACCAAGAGGAATCCCAGAAACGCCCAATCCCAAACAGCCACTTCAAGATTCCACCTCCCCACCCCACACCAGTGGGCAGGGGCAGGAAGCAGGAGAGTGGAAAGAACTGGACGCCCAATCCTCTGCTTAGTCCCGGGCGTAGCCGAGGGCACCTCCCCCGGCGGTCACGCCGCCGGCTGTCCTGGAGTGCTGCGGGGACCGGCTTCGCGTGGGATCCTAGTACAGGACGCACTGACCCTGGGAGCGGAGTGGGGTTGAGGACTGATGGAGACCAGATAGGCGGGTAAGACTCGGCGTGAAAAGTGGTCTTTGTTTTTCCAACTTCTCAGCTTGGGTTTCGAGGTTCTTTTTAGAGAAAAGAGAAGCAAATCACTCTCATGTCTTTTGACCAGGGTCCCCGGGCAGCTGCACAGGTTTGGGAATGGGGGAACCTCTGTGAGCTCTGCGCCCAGCGTCAGCAGGACCAGAGTTCTGGCTCTCTGGCTCCTGGGCTGAGCCCGCCTCAGATCCCAGGGCCTGGAGCCTGGGCGTCACCTACGCTCCCTCTTGGTCGCGGCCAGAATACTCGGTCCTGGAGGTGGGTCATGGCCGTGATCTCTAGGAATGGTTATTCTGCAGTTAGCTGGGCAAGTCCAGGACTTGTCTTTGAGAGTAAATAAAACCGTATGTAAAGCCTTAGCACAGTCCTAGTCTCGCTGTCCTTAAGAAATGGGGCTGTTGTTCCAGGAAGCAGTCTCCGCACAGTGGCTCTGGAGGGTCCTGGCAATGGCACCCTGGGTGTGGGAGTCGTCAGTTCTGCAGAAGCCAGGCTGGGAGAATGTGCCAGCAGACGCCTCCCACCCTGTCTACATTGTAAAACTGGACTGAGAGCTGGAAAGAGCTGTGTCCCCCTCTTCCTGGACCAATACTCCTCCAGTCCCTTTCCTGTCCTCCTTGCTTCCATTTTTCCTACATCTGTCCCCCCCTCCCCTCCCACTCAGATATTTGATGAAGGCTGTTTAGGTCAACACACTTTTATGGAATGCATAACAACAACAAGGTACTTGAAGTTCAGGCAGGTTGCTTAAGGCCAGGTCAACTAGTACTCTACAAGAGTCAAGGGTCTGAGGAAACTGGAGAGTTTTGATTAATAAGTAATGATGTTTAAGATAAAACAAGCTTGATTGTGTTTGGGGGTCAGAGCTGTCAGTCCATTCCTGGGTATCTTCTGAGTACATGCAGTGTGCTCAGCTCAGAACTAGCTCACTGGAGGAGAGGGAGGGAGATAAAAAAGATAGAAGATGAGGTTCTCTATCTCCAGAAAGACCAGCAATTAGTCTCCACCCAGGGAGCTGAGGTCATTTAATTGATTTTTATTTTGAAAACTTTAGAGAAAATTATTAAAACATTTTTTCCTCCAGTTCCATCTCACAATACAGCATTCGTGTTTGTACCATCTAATTTTCAGCAATAGGTAGATATAATTTTTATTTTTAATATAAAATCTATAAATAGTTCTGTTTACAAATAATAAAAATTGGTTTACAAATAATTTTTAATTTATTTTGAAAACACATTTCCCTGCCTCGTCATTTTCACAATTATGATTTTTATGCTGCAGACTATTCCCTCATATGGCCATTTAGCCACTTTTCGCCACTTTTCTGTTCCTGGTAATTCCAGTTTTTTGTCATTATAAATAATGTGGCTATAAATATCTTTGTACCTATAGCTTTTTTTCTTCTTCTAAATTCTGTTCTTGGAATCAGTGCCCAGAAAGGGGATGACCAGGTCAAAGTGTTGACTGTTTTACAGTTCTTGCTCTGTAGAACCAGACTGCAACTGAGAACATTTAATAACTAAATGAAGCAACCTTACAAATGAGTCCTATATCTGTAAAGAATACTGTATAGAGTAAACACTGTTGGCGACTACGATGTGTCAGGTCCATGCTAGCTGGACACCTGAGGATGAATGAGAGGCAGTTCCCACCTTGAGGGGAGCATAGAAGCTGTGGCTTTTCCACCTTTTTCCATTCCTAGGACACAAAATATTCAAAACTGCTAAACATCTATGGGCAGACCCAGAATTGAGCGATTCTCTCAAATTTTGAAGGGACTTGAAACATAAGGCTTTTTTTTTTTTTTTTTTGATCAGGAGAATCTTAATCAAAGAGAGTATAATTTTTGGCTTTGATGAAGCAGGTGGCTGGCTTGTGGGCTGTAACTCCATTCCTTTTTCCCAGATTCAAGAATATCAGGATGCAAGATGAGAGGAATGGATAGATAACATAAATCTACTTTGATTTCTAAATTCAAGCAAATCATTCCCAAACTAGGCATGTGTGCTGTGACACAATCGGACAAGTAGGATGATCCTTTTGTGTGTAAATCTGTGCACAGGACTCCTTGGTAGATAGGCCAGGATCACAAGGAGACAGAGCACTGGGGCTCAGGTGCCAGAAAGAATGGGAACAAAGAAAACTACAAAGAACCTGGGCCCCAGAGGTCATAAGGTTGGTCAATGTAGTACATTAATTAAATACTATGTGTCAGGCACTATTCTTAGTCACTGGGATACAGCAGGGATCCAAACAGATAAAAAATCCCTACTCCATGGAACAGATGCTTAGGGGTGAGGGTGGGACATATAAGTGAACAATTGAGTATGTCAGATGATGGTAAATACAATGGAAAAATAAAAGCAGGGGAAGGTGACAGGGTGTTCTAGAGACGGGGTTTTAAATGCGGCTCTCAGAGATGGCCTGATTGAGTTGACGACATTTGAACAAAGAGCAAGCCTTAGGATGCCTGGGAGAAAAGCATTCCAGAGGCCCTGATGCAAGACCCTGAGGCAGAAGCAAGGAGGCCAGTGCGGCAGGAGGTGAGATCAGAGACGGAGCTGGGGTCATTCTGTGGGTGGCCGTACAAGCATTTTTAGGGATTTCAGCTTTACTCAGAGAGTGAAGCAAGGGACCCAGTGGACAATTAGACGTGGTCTGATCTGGCGTGGAGAATGGACTCCAGGGCGAGGGGACAGGGAGCACAGTTAGGAAGCTAGTGGCAGGCTGAGAACCCAGTTCCGTTTCCACGCCCTCGGCCCGCCCCAGACTTGAGGTGCGGGTTGTTGGGAAGGTCACAACCCTTAGCGAATCCAGCCAGAATTAAAGGTTTCTAGGAAGGTTTTGAAGTCCCCTTGTAACTTCATGTGAAGGCCTCATTGGCATTTGAAAAGTTCCAGTGTGGGGCTTAGCACCGAGGCCCCGGGCGACGATCCAGTTGAAACGCTAACGAGCTGTGTGGCCTCCAGCAAGTCTTCTAATGTCAGGCTGACTCAGTTAATTCATGTGTAAAATGGGGCTATCACTGCCCTGACTGCTTCGTATTTTCAAAGGAGATCACTGGAAAGCACCTTTAAAACATCATTGGCGTTCACAGAAAGCAAATGTGAAAAAGGAGCCGACCTCAAGGGGTTGACTTTGCACAGCCCTTCTAAACTCTTTTAAAGCGACCAAGCTTGGTGTCCTCCGCGGTCGTCGGAACCTGCTCGCCTCTTACCTAGCGCCGGCGGCGGGGCTGGGAGCCGCAGGCGGGCGGCGCGTGGGGCGGGAGGGAGGTGCTGCTGGGGGCCCGGGCGGGGCTGCTAAGATGCCGAGCCCCTCGAAGTGACCCCGGGCTCTCTCCCCCCGACTCCCGGCGGAGGCCCTCTGCGGGCGCACTGGGCGGGGAGCGGCTGCGGGCCGCCGGCGGGAGGACGGGCGGGGCGGGCGCGGCGACGCTGCCTGGGCGGAGCCGCCCCCACCCTCCTCCCGCCCACCGCAGGCTCCCGGGCCGCGCCGCGCTCTCCTCCGACAGCCGCCGGGGAGCCCAGCACGCCGCTCCGCGTCCTGCCCGCTCTGTCTCTCGGGTCGCTGCCCTCCGTCGCCGCGCCATGACCACCCAGCAGATAGTCCTCCAGGGCCCGGGACCGTGGGGCTTCCGCCTCGTGGGGGGCAAGGACTTCGAGCAGCCGCTCGCCATTTCCCGGGTAAGAGCAGCTTGGGACTCGCGGGGAGCCGGGCGATCCCAGGCTGGGGAGCGGCGTGTCCCGGAGGGGACCTGTGGCGGCTGGGGCCCCGCGGGCGCTGCCGGAGACGGCGGTTTCGCGAGCCCGGGGCGGAGCCGGACGGCCGGGCGCACCCAGGTGCGCCAGGTGCGCCGAGCGCTGAATGCCTTCCGCGCGCCTGGGGCCCGCCGCCCCCGCCGCTTTCCCCCACGCTGCGCTCCCAGGCCAGCCGGCCGGCGGGAACGCACCCCCTTAACCGCGTCCGCGAGAAAGAGCGGGCGGCTTTCGTCCCTTCGCCCCAGAAGCGTGGCCGGCTTGTGGATGCGCTTTGTCAGCGAGAGAGAGGCTGAGGGTCCCGGCAGAACCCGCACGCTGGGAGATGGCACTTCCCTCTTCTTCACAAGCCGCAGAGTGGCGGGATGCAGCTTGGAAGTAGCAGAAACGACCTGGAAAGTGAGGTGGAGTGGGCGAGAAGTTTACTGGGGGTGGCAAGCTAGTGAGATTAACTTTAAACACAATTGAAACGACTAGTTTCTCTCTCTTTGAACTTGATCCATGGCCAGGTTTCACCTCCCTCATGTCTTTTGGAGAAATGGCGGGATTTTGGAAACAAACACGAATAAACCCTCTTGGACTTTTCCCTCCCAAGCGGGAGGTGGCCGTGCCGTATTTCCGCCTGGCATTTCGGGACTATTAACCAATCACCCCTTTTCCCCCAGGAATTGGGGATGGGGTTCCCACCTTGTGTGTGTGTCGGGGTGGAGTGAGGGGAGTTGGTGCTTGAAAAATTCTTAGTGGGGCCTCATCAGTTTGAAAGGGCCCAGAGTCAATCGGAAACTCCAGATCCATCGCTTCCAAATAAAGCAGAAACCCGAGGGAGACCCAGACTCAGTGTTTGGAGGCCCAAGCCTTGGTCATCTAGTCTGGGCTAAAGGCTGTCTTGATCTTCCACTAAGAATTACCACATTCATTGTGACCCCTAGAAGGAGACCAAGAAAGATTTTTTGATTGAATGAAAGAAGGGGGCAAAAGGCAATCTCTGGTATCCTTGACTTGCTAGACTTCAAGATCTATTCTTGGGTTCATCTGCCTGCTAAAGGTGACCCTAAACCTGCCTCCCCAGCCATCTGAACATTCTTTTTTCTTGGAGAAGGAGTGTGGAGGAAAGGGGGAGATCCCTATGGCTCCTTTTGATTTAAGTACCTGCCTCTAGCAGCTGAAAGAATATGGTGGGAGGTGCAAGAGGAAAAGAATTGGGAGCCCTCATTTTGACTTATCTGCCAGCCACAGTCCTACCTACATTTCCATCCAGGTGGGCCTAGTGGACTAAGGAGGTCTTCTCTGACCATCCCACCCCTAAAAAGGGTAGATGCCTCAGTTCTTAGGCCCTATCTTCTTCCTATCTTCCACCTGCTGTCTCAGGGGGACCTCTTGTGATTATTAATACTTGCAGGTACATGCTGTCTTGCCAGCCACCAGCCGAATTCCTCAAGCGCAGAAACTGTGTCTTCCCCAAATCTGGACACCCGCCCCACCTCAAGCCTGGCACCAAACTGAACCTATCTGTGCCCAGTAAATCTTTGCAGGTTTATTAATAAGTGTTTGTCCAGGGAAGGCACATTTAGACTCGCTTACCTCATAGTCCATTTGTCCCTGCTCTTTGTGTCTATAATTAACCTGTCAGCCCTCTCCACTTCTGAATTTATGTGTGACATGAAACCTTTTCTTAAGAATTGGAGGATAAGGGGGGGAGGGTATAGCTTAGTGGTAGAGTGCATGCTTAGCATGCATAAGGTCCTGGATTCAATCCCCAGTACCTCCATTAAAAAAATAATAAATGAATAAACTTAATTACCTACTCCCTAAAAATGAAAAAAAAAATTAAAAGATAAATTTTTAAAAATTGGAGAATATATTGGCCGTCTATTAAAAGGGCAGTTACTGCCTGTCATTTTAGCTGCCTTTAAAAGACTTAATGCAAGTGGCACTGTGCAGGAATGATGGTATGGAGTGGAAAACACAATTCTGTGAATTCATAGTTTGTACCCTCATGTTTGTATGTTTGTTTGTTTGTTTGTTTATTAGCACATGTCTCATGAGCATAGAGCATATTCTAGAAACTGTGCAAAGCCCTAGAGTCCCAGAAAGGAGAAGACACAGCTCCATTCAAGGTGTTCAAGGTCTAGTGAGGGACGCTCATCTTTATAACGCCCTTGGGTGGTGCTTTGGTTGAAAAGTTAAAGTGGCTCAGGAGGTGACATTCTCATGTCGACAGTAATTTACTTCATCTTATTATTTCCACCTGGAAAAAATGTGGGTCTCCTCACTTCCTGGAAATAGGAGAATCATTGTCATATATAAAGGGTCCCTGAGTGGCCATCCGAGATCTGGTGTGGGTCTCATTTCTGCTTCTTGAGCTGTATCTGGGGTGAGCCTTTTGTTGTGTGAGGCTGCCTTCTTTATCTTGGCAATGGATGACTCCAGCCATTGGCTGTGAGTTAAGGTATGTGAGAGTGCTCTGTAAACAGTGAACAGCAGTGAGGAGGTGTGAGCATCCACAAAGTTCTCCACACCTTCCGGTTGGTAGGTGTGCTACATTTATTTTCCTAGGCAGATACAGTTTGCTATGGTTTTGTATGTGCAGACTTTGAGTCTCCACACCAAAGCAAACCATAAAATTAGGCTGGGAGAGGAGTGCCTTTTATTTAAATAACCATGTTTGCTTTCTCTTGCATGAATTATTCTGGCATTGGCTCTTGTCTTTCGTTAAACTACTAAAGCTCGAATATAACTCTGGAATCTTGTGACTTGAAATTGTTTCTTTTTCTTTTTTAACTTATTTTTAAATTGTGAAATTAAAAAATCATAAAATATAAATGCATAGCAAATGATTACAAAGTAAATACCTGTAGAATTACCACTCAGGTCAAGAAGCAGAACATTGCCAGCACCCCAGCAGCTCACTACACATAACCCTATCCTGACTTCTGGGAATCACCTTGTTTTCCTTCCTTTTCCTAGTTTCTCATTTAAGCCTCTACCTTGGACTCCCTGATGACCCAGACTCACTTTTGCAACTATCCCCTGAAATTTTTTCTTCTGTCAGTTCCTGCTCCAAATCTACAGTTGTGTATCTCCTGGAGGTTTTGTTTTGTTTTGTTTTGTTTTCTTCTTCTTCTTTTTTTTTTCCCCCATGTCAATTTCTTATTTCCTCAACTTGGCTTTCAAGGAAAGCCTTCAGAGAATCCACACCCAGGCCAAAATTGCTGCTTGGTTTATGTTGACTTTTTTTCTCTCCCAGCAACTGACAAAAGACAGGAAGGGGTGGGGCCAGAGATAAGGGGGTGCTTTTGGTGGGACGAGTTGCTCATTTGCCTCTTGAGTCCCTGAGAAGCCTTTGCTAAGAGTCTCTGGTTTTCCCTCAGGTATCCTGAGGGGTGCTTAATAATGGATATTCTGTAGCCAGAGGGTCTTGTCTGATTTTTAACAGTGTTATATACAGCCTCAAGTAGGTTTACATCATGTTAAGCAGATTCATATCTGTCAGGTTATGAAAAGCAAAGCATGTCCTTAAAGGTTCATTATGCATTAATGGCTCTTGCTCTGTACTCCCTCATTCTGTGAAATTGGTCACCTGGGAAATACTAGCTGCTCCAGCTAATCTAAGGAGAGAGGAGGAAGAGGATGAATTCATGGGAATGGCATGTAAGTGAATGCCTGAACCTACTGGCTTGAAATTCACCAAGTCATGTTCTACCTGCTGACCAGAGACCCTGCCCCTTACACTCTCGGATGCCAGCCTTGTTGACTTGTCTTTGAGGAGGAGAGAGCAGGGAAGAATGGCGTTAAGGTATTGCCACGGGGGCAGGTGGCTGAGAGATTATATCTAATCACTGAGGTCAGTATCCCAGTCTGATCAGGACTGGGAAGAGCACCAGAATTACTCTTGTGCTAGGACGAGGTTAGGACTGGCTTCCAAGCTGGGCTCGTTCCCTAGGCTGTGCCTTGCTCTTCTTGCTCCCTGGAGGAGAGGAAAGCAGGTGTTCTTTGCCTTTTACAGGGAGGAAGCTCAGTGCCCATAGGTTAGGTAATTTGAATTTACAAAATTTTTCAGTGGTTGAACTACTTAACTTTTTTTGTAAAGGAAAAGGTTAAGGCTCATTGAAAATGAGCAAAAGTGGCTATGTCAGAAAATTAATTTTTAAAAGATAATTTGACTTCAAGTTTGTCTCAGAGGAGAGCCTGGGGAAGCTGCCAGAACTGTATGATGCCTGGTAGAATGTTCAGGGCAGGAACTCAGGCTGAGCTCCAGTTCTGAACACACCAGGTGACCCCGGGTGTGTTGTGTGCCTTCTTGGGGGCTCAGTTCTCTGTGAAGATAAAATAAAACAATAAACAAGCAAACCAATGGTATTGTACCCTTTGAATGTGAGGACCCACTTTTTTATTGTTAAAAAGTGTCTCAGCCTCTCATGACATTAGTTGTACTTTCAACCACGAGTTGATAGAGAAAACATATTATAAATCCAGAAATGTTTTCTAATGAATTTGTGTTGTTATTCATCTGTAAGTATCTATGCCCAAATGACTCTTGTGTTAATCACCAGGGCCTCCGCTTACACTTGAAAGTTTTGTGTGAGAACTATTTATTTGATCGGCTTGTATCAATGGCCAGTTGTATATAGCACTTCTTATATGCCAGGCAGTGTTCTAAGTGCTCAATATATCCTTTCAGTAATCCCCACAAGTATCTTGTGAGGTAGATACAATTAAGATACCCATTTTACAGATGAAGAAACCGAGCCATGGAATTGTTAAGTACTTTGCCCTTGTCATACAGCAGTGAGTGGGAGAGCTGGAATTTGGCTGAGTGGTCTGGCTTCCATGTCATAATCATATTTTAATAGTAGCTAATATTTTTTGAATTCCTACCCTGTGCTAGGTGTGCACTTGCATTATCTTCTTCTGCCCCTGCCACAACCCTTGACACAGAGACAGAGGACAGACAGTAAATGGCAGAGCTGGGATTTGAAGCCAGGCAGATTGACTTCCAGACCAGCCTTCACTATATTCTGCCTCCTGATAAGCCGTAACTGTCACTATTTCGTTGGTAATAATTTTACCCAGCACCCAGGTCTGAGAAGTGCTAATGGTGGTGCAGGCATCAACATGCGCATAGGACCCTTCTCAGATCCTCACCCTAGAGTCCTTCGTGTGCATGAGCGTGGCTGGAGTGGGGTCCCAGGTGCTCTGTGGCCTCAGCCCAAGTGCTCCTGGAGCTCAGAGCATCCCAGAGAGCAGCGCCTCGCTTCTCTGTTCCACCTGAAAAGCCACAAGCTGTGCCCCCTCCCCCGGCCCCAGGAGAATTGACATCTGGCCTGGGATTCCATGGCTGTGTGGACAGGGAGGAACAGAAGAGCAGAGGAATTGGGGAATTAGCCAGAGAAAAGCCTGCCTGGGTGGCTCAGAGGGGGTTTGGGGGCAGTTTTTGTGGCAAATGAAAATGACCAGGGAGTGGACAGACACGCCTTGCCCAGCCAAGGATGGGCCAGGAAAGTGGCAGGAAGCCAATTCCAGAACAAAAATGTACCCAGGAGAACCCAAGATGAAAAGGGTAATTTCTGTATGGTGATTGTTGATACTGTTATCAGCCCCATCGTGTGTGAACTGGAAAGCTCACCCGTAACTGAGGTCTGTGGTGTATTTTTCCATGTAAGTACACTGCCTTCTTGATAAGTGCCATCAACAAGAACAGTGACTTTCTGAAGAACACTCTGGTCTTGTAGGAGGCCAGGTTCTTGACCTCGGACTCGGCCTGATTTTAATAGATATGACTACTCATGTCATATCAAATAAGAAAATAAAGACATAGGTATGACTTATGTGGGAAAAGATGCTAAATGCATACAAAATTCAGGTAATGTAGCAATGATTTACATCTGTTTCTTTTTTAAAATAATAAAAAATACTTATGCTTTCAGAGCTGAACATGACCAGACTCCATGATCCAACAATTTCCCTAGTTAAAGGCTCAGTAGAAATGTCCACGTGGCACCAAAAGATAAGTCAAGAATCTGCAAAGCAGCGCTATTCATGATAACCCCAAACTCGGAACAATTCAAATGTCTTAACAACAGTGGAATGAAGGAATGAATGGTGGTATATAGATATAAATCAACATACTTATATCATATGGATAATGGTATAAAACACTGCAGCAGTGAGAATGAAGGAATTGTAACTGCACAGTGATATGGACGATACAGACATGCACAATGTTGAGAGAAATGAGCAGACAAAGTGTAAATACCATGTGATTGTAGTTATATAAAATCAGGCAAAATTCATCTATAGTGTTCAAAGTCAGGATCAGGGTAACCTTTGCCAGGAGGTTAGTGACAGGGAGGAGGCATGAGGGGACTCTGGCCAGTTCAGGTAATGTTCTGTTTTCTTTAGTTGTGCTGGTTCCCTGGGTGCGCTTTCTTTATGGGAATCTATCCAGCTGTTTATTTAAAATCTGTGTACTTTTCTGTATGCATGCTATACCGCAAAAAAATCTTACATAAAAACCATTGTGCTAATTATAAAAGATCAAATAATATAAAAATGTGGACAGCCCAAGGTAAAAGCATTCCCCACACCTTTCCCCAGTCTTCCTTTCCAGAGGTAAACACTTAACAGTTTGCTGCAAAACTTTCCAGACTTTTTCCCATTCGTGTAGCATTTTAAACATCAGTTTACCATGTCACGGTGAACCATTTAGATGTCATTGCTTTGTACTTTTTGCCTTATTTTTAATGCAGCAAATCAAGAATTATAGCCATCCTGATGGGAAATGGAGTCTCAGTATCAGCCTGCTCTGTGTTCAAACCCTGTCTTGTCCGGTGACTAGCTGTGTGTCCTTGGGCAGGATTAGCCCCTGAAACTTTAGTGCCCTCGCTTGTAAAGCAGGAATGTCTTCAAAGATTGTGATGGGGATTAAGATGGTGTGCAGAGAGAGCCTAGCACTATGGCTAACACAAACAAGGCATAGAGATACAGTGGTAGTGGTAAAAATAAAATAAAATAAAATAAAATAAAATAAAATAAAATAAAATAAAATAAAATAATGGTAGCTACTGTGTTGAGTGCTCATATGGGTCAGACATTGTTCTAACTCTACAGATGTAATCTCATTTAATTCTCTTAGCAACAAATGAAGTTGATACTATTATAAATTTCATTTGGTAAATGAAGCAATGGAGGCATAGAAGGTATAACTGCTCAAGGTTGTGTGTTCAGTGAATAACCATGAATAATCCAGGCTTTGGGTTAAGGGTGGTCATTATTGGAGCTATTTAAAAAGCTATACAGAGGGGTGCATAGGGACATGTATGGGGACTTTGAGAGACCGTGAGAGACCGATGACGTGTTGATAAATTACTCAGGGCATTCTGCTTTGCTGCCTGCTTTTTAATCACATTTCTAAAATGATGACTGGTCTTTCTGACTTGGCTCTGCCACCCCTTAGTGTCTTCCTTTTGCACCAAGCATAAAGTGAGGCTGGATTAAGGCACAGCTAACCTACAAGTACCTGAACTACTTTATTGCCTCATTTTCTTGAGAAAATGGTTATAAAGTAAGCAAGAACATTTTGAAACATTCTTGGGGTTTACAGGCCAACTTGAATAAGTTCATACCACTTCTGTGGCTATAATGTGACTTCAAAGTCTGTGCTGGAGCCTGGGCCCACAAACAAATTAGATCAGAAGTCTGACTAAGAGTTCAAATTCCACATCTAAATGGCACAGTGCAGGCCTGGGCTCTACTTTGTCACTCAGATCAGCGTCTTTTAAATTTGCACCCAAATACTTTGACACGGCCATTAGTTCAAAGGAGGTTGCCCCTAAAGGTACACAGCCCCGAGATTGAACTTGAATTCCAAATTTCTTTATTCCAGTCTTGTTTCATACAATTCTAAAAATGCTAAACCACCATCATTTAGTATTTAATTTAATATACCCAACTTGTGGGATGTATTTAAGGTAACTTACAATCCAAAATACATATTTACAAAATTTCAAACATAAGAACACACATCATAAGATGCAACAAAAAATTAAGAACATAGAAGAAGAAAGAGATGCCCCAGGACCTTTAAATTAGGTGGTTTCTATAATTGCACACTACATTTAGCTGTGAGTTTTCTGACTGAGGCAAAATAGAACGTGTTGAGTTATTTAGACATCTGGAATGAAATGACTTCTACAATACTCTGTATAGCACCTTCAAGGATGTTGACCAATAAATAGGACAAGGACTTTTTTTGTTTTAATTGTTTTAATAAGAGAGAAGTACTATTCTAGTGGATGTTTCTTTTAAACGCCTTCTATGTGTTTTAATAAGAGTGTCAGCTCTTGTTGTTTCTGGAAGCGCTGAGATTTTAGGGTCTACGTATTCTTTGTTTACATGAAAACTTCATTCAGGGAGAGAGCTTCGGGGGAAAGGCTGGCCCACATCTCCAAACCTAGTGAGCGTCAGAATTTTCCGGGAAGCTTTAAAAAAATATATAGATTCCTGGGTCCCACTGTGTAGACTGTCTTCAGTAGATCTGAAGTGGGGTGTGGAGATCTATTTATAGTTTTAAAACCCGATAACCAACTTGTTTGGGAACCATTGCCTCATCCTTGCAAATGTCAGTTCCCCCTAAGTTATCTGTGAGCTGGGTCAATTTCTGGCCTGAAGTTTGGATGCCAGTTCCAAGGGTCAGGGTTAGCAATGTTCTGTGAACACGCAGGAAATTGACCTCTATTCCTGTCCACAGGTAGAAGAACTTTCTGAAGAGGGACACTTTTTTTCCTTAAAAAGGGAGAAAAAAACAAAAACAAAACAACCCTGCATCAGCACTGTTTAAACTATTTGACAAATATTTGGTTGAAATCCTCAAAAGAATGACAGTACAATTTACGGTCCAGACTGGAACACTGTTGAGAATGAAATGGAATGCTTTTGATAGTTAAGCTGGGAAAATATGTTACTGTCCTGGGCAAACCAGGGTGCTTTGTAATCTTTGTCAGAAAACGTTTGTATACGTAGTTTTACTTTACATAACTTTTTAGCTAAGCTGTGGTCGCAGGTATGTTTGCATGATGGGATCAGGAGGCATCATAAAAGAGTTTTGACTCAAGAGTGAGGTAGAGAAAAATTAAATTAATAGCTGTAAGAATAATGGTACATGGTGACTGGTCCCAGGTTTCTGTGTTTGGGGTAGTAGAGTGTGGTGAGGACTGTGAGTAAATGCAGAGTGTCTGCCTCTGCTCAAGAGGGCAGAGTCATTTAAATTAAAAGAGAGCCAAGATTGTAGCCTGGGTTCATTTCATGGGCCTCCAGCTTTTGATCTTGAGCCTAGGGAGTTAAAGGATCCCCATCCAGCTGTCAATAGAACATGTAAGTTTAAGTGGAACTGCCTTCTGACAGGTCCTCTGGGGAAGCCAGCCTCAGAATGGCTGGCCTGGAGGCTGAGTGGACGACCCCTTGAATGGGTCTGCTTCTTGCAGCTGCCATAAGAGAACAGCTGTCCGAGGCAGGCACCTTCATCTCAGCAGAGCTGAGGTTCAGTGGTTGTTTCTTGGCAGTAACTGGGCAGTTGAGTCAGAGGCTATGTTTAATTTTCTTTGTTGTTCCCCATTGTTTCCCAGATGAAGTACAGGCTTGTTAGAAAATAACAGAGCTCTTACAGCCTGGTCTATGTTGACATCTTCAAGCTCATTCCCTTCCTCTCCCTTCACTTCCTGTGTTTTATCCATGCTAGTCCACATGCTGTTCCTGTAAGCTGCATGGTCTTCCCTGCCTCCTATAGTGCCTTTGCACAATTTTAGGCAACACCTCCTCCAGGGAGTCTCCCCTGATTCTACCTTTAGGCTCCCATTGTCTGTTTACTTGTTTTTGGTCCAGCATTAATCAGCTGTTGTACATAACTGTCTGCCCCAGGAGATAACTGCTCTCTGAGTTAGACAGTGCCTGAATCATCTCATATAATCCTCATGACAGCCTTCTGATGTCAGGACTGTTGTCATTCCTGTTTCGTAGATGAGAAGAGTGAGGCACACAGAAGTGTAATATCCCACTCGAGGATACTTAGCTCCCAAGCGCCAGAGACAGGACATGAATCCTGGCAATCTGACTTGAGATGCCACATCTTAATCAGTTAGCTACACTGTCTTTCAGTGTGTACTTAAGGAACGTCTGTCTGATGAGTAAATGAATGAGAGAAAGGAGGAGGTAACAGAGGAGGGATAAAATAGATACATGCCCTTATACAGAGGAGGAAAGTAATCTTTTAATTTGTCACAGCCAGTGAGTATGCATCCAGTTCTGTATAACAGTGATACTTCGTTACTTAGATGTAAATCGAAGAAAGTGGGAGAGCTACCTTGTAGTCCTACTCTATGCCATTTAGAAGTGAAATTCTATGAACCTTATGTGCTCAGGAGCTGAGCAGCAATGCACAGGCTTTGCAGGTGTGTTGGAACTTGCAGGATGGGGTGGATGTACAGATTGGCCCCTGAGCAAAGTGTCTGCCTAGGAGGGTGGGATGGAGCAAAGGATGAGGGAGATGTGAGTGAATTCTGCAGAAAACAGCAGATTGTTCATTTATGGAAATTGTGCCTAAACCCATTTATTCTCATGCAGCAGGAGTTGTGTGAGCAAGTTGTATGGTGTCTGGGGAAGAAAGCTGCAAGAGGGTTTTTGAGGATATCCGTTGAGCTAATGGGCCCGCTTCTTTGGTGAAGAGTATAGGATTTCTTTTTTAAAAATTGAAGCTGACTCCATTATGAGCTGGTTCTGATGGAATTTGGCGGTCAGGAGGAAATTAGAATAGACAGTGTGGTGTACTGGGTTAAGTGGATGAACTTTGGGGCCCCACAGCCCACCACTCACCAGCTGTGTAACCGCAGGCAAACTGCTTAACCCTGTCCCTCCACTTCCTCATCTGTGATGATGCAAATAGTGTTGGCCACCTGATAGCATCGGGAGAGGATCGGTAAATTAACCCTTGCCAGACACTTAAACTCATCAGCTGCTGGATATTGTTATGATTATGATGATGTTATGATTATGGTGCGCAGTAAGGGTTGGAATCCTCTGTCCAGGACTGGAAGTAACTGGAGTTGGAGGCATAGCCAGCCCTTCTCTCCTGAGGTCTTTTCGGTTCTGATTTGGGTATTTTATAAGGGGCCCAGGTGAGGCCAGAGCAATGGAGGTGACGGTCCCATGGGTGGAGGGACAGGGGTTTCTGACACTCCAGTTCCTTGCTTAGAAGATCACGGCAGATGAGTCTTCTCACTTTGGGGTTTCTTTTTGACTCTGACAGTGGGGTTTGGAGCCTTTTGCTTGTGGCATTGTGGTAAAGCAGAAAGGGAATGGAATTTGGAGTGAGGAGATCTGGTTTCAAGTCCAGGCTCAAGCCTTGAGCTGTGTGAACTTGAGTCAGTCACAGCTTCTCTGTGAGTCTCAGATTCCTCATCTGTAAAATTATCTTCTATGTTGCTGGTGAGGTCATTGTTATTACTATCTCAAATAGGACATTGTATCTGAAGGAGCTTTATAAAAGGCAAATCCCATACTTCGTTTAAATCTATTTTTTCCCCAGAAATAGATGGCTCATAAAAGAATGTGGACTTAGTCTGTTTATGTGCCATTCCACCTGAGTCCTGTCTGATGATGTTATCTTGTAACTTTTTGAGATTTCCTTTGGCTTCCCATGAGTTTGACTTAAAAAAAAAAAAATCAGACCGAAAGATAGGATGGCTAGGCCTTGATTACTCAGACTTAGGGCTCTTAAGACTGGTTCTAGCTTGTCCAGGACCTGTCCGGATGTACTTAGCAGAAATGCCTCACCTACAAGACAGTTTGAACCAAACGCTGAAAATTCCAAAGTTCTTAGCAACTGAGCATATGAACGTAAAAAGAATTTCTATTTTCATGTTCTCAAGCTTTTTACCACCCGCCAAATTTCATCATTTTAGTTTGTGAGGTCACATTCCAGGAAAGCAGTGTTGGGGAAAATGGTTATTTGATTCTTTTTGAAATAGTCTCTTTTTTTTTTAATGGATAAACTAGGGCAGCGTAATTACATATTTAACAACGCTGGATATTTTGGATTCAGTTATTCATTGGACACATTTATTGAGCACCTACTACATGCCAGTCACTGTGCCAGGCACTGGGGATACCCCAGCACCACAGGCAGACAAAATCTTGCCCTCACACACCTTACCATTTAGTAGGCTCTCAAACATTACATAAAGAAATCCACAAAATAGATATGCAAACCTAATGTGACAAGTGCCTTGAAGAAGAAGAGAGTGTATGAAAGGGTGACAGGGGATCCAGCTTAGATTGGATGTCAGGGAAGCCTCTGTGGGAAGGGTCACTTAAGCTGAGATGTTAGTCAGGTAGTAGCTGCAGCAGGTGCTAAGGCCCTGAGGCAGGAAAAAAAGTAAGGAAGCCCCTGTAGCTAGAGCTTGGTGGAGGAATGGCCTAGTGAGGGCGAGGAGGGAGGCATGGTCCTTAGGGGCCTCACTTAATGATTTGGGATTTTATCCAAGGGGACTTCTAACACCAAAAGAGTTGATCATGATGAATGACTTCCATCAGGCTGCTCTCCCTGGAGACAGAGTTCACCAACCCAAAACTATAGCTAATCCCAAATAAAGTGATACTTAGGGCCATTTTGGAAACAAGGGGGTCTGTGTTGTTCTTCAGAAAAAAAATGAAATATACATGTAGTCACACCAGCTAAGTCTTCTCAGGAAGACAGGCAGAAGATGAGAGGAATTTGTTTTTACTGCACATACTGAGTGACTCAGAGCTAACTCCCTGAAGTCAACTGAAAGAAGGGAGGCCTACGCTCGCCTGTATAAAATGCCTTTTCCCAGGGGCTGTGTGAGAAGGAGATCTGAACCTTGGATTGGGGGCTTTCATTTTCTAAAGGCCAGATCTCTGGTAAACAGATGATGGGAAAGCCAGAAAGGAAGGTTAGAAGGTCAGGATCTCTGCACTGGTTTCCACATCCTGCTACATTCCAGGGGTGTTTTGCCTGATAAAGTCATAATGTGTCCGAACCGGAAGGGACCTCAAGTTATCCACTCCTAATTTTGTGGGGTTGGGGCGCTGGTGGGGGGATGGACCGTGACAGCAGCATCCCACCAGCCACCTTAGAAGGGTCTTCAGTTTGGCAAGACCTGATTGGAGACTGGCTCCTGAAAACTGTGTCAGATATGGAGGCTTAGAGCAAAAGCCTTGTGTTCTGGTTCAGTGTCTTGAAAGGCCTCTTGCCTGTGGTTCAGCCTTATGGAGACACCCAGGTGTTCACAAGATCTTCCTCCCTGGGCTGCCAGGAGTCAAGGGCCTTCTCCAAGGCGAGGCCAGAACCCTGTGGGGCCTGGGAGTCTGGGTATGTTACCACCACTCTGCTCTGGGATGGCTTGGACTTCCCATCAAGGAAGGTCTTTTAATGTCAAAGTCACGGGACTGACTCTGGAATGATTTTTATTTTTAGTGTACCTTGGTTTAGAAAACACCTAACAGTAAAAATAACTCTGACGTTAGTACTACTTCAAAATGAGTTTATATATTCACTTGAAAAATAGTTGTGCATCTCTGTGTGAGGCAAGATATTTATTCAGGTCACGTGCAGTGCTCAGTAGGCAGATGGATTTGACAACCCACTGCAGTCACTGGTTGGCTTCCCCCAAGCATTGGTGGCCCATAAGTTGGGAACCATGGTTTAGAAGCTTTGGCCTGTAGAAAATCAGCCACCCAGAGGGCCCGACCCTAATAGTCAGCTTCCTGTCTGAGAGCATATGAACCAGTATAAACCTATACTACCATATTTTAAAATATTCTTTGTTGCTCTTTTCAACCATAAAAGTAATTCAAGCTCACTGTAAAAACCAAAAACATTGCAGAAATGTGAAACTGTGAACAATTTGGTATGCAATGTTCCAACTTTTTTTCTGTGCATAAATAACATTGATTATTAAGATTTTTAATAGATATAGGATGTCTCTCTGTTTAATAGATATATAATGTTCTCTAAGTGTGTGTGTGTGTGTGGTGTTTAAATGTAATTGGTGACTTATTTTAAGGAAGTAACAAGATTCTGGGAAGAATATTGGGTCTGGTTTAGGGTTTGAGTCCTGGCTCTGTATTATACTAGTAGGATGACTAGTAATACAGTAGTGTACTAGTTGGGTGATCCCAGGTAAGTCACAGATCTTTCTAAGCCTCAGTCTTCTGGTCTCTAAAATGGGGACCTGTGAGGGAACTGATACTTGCTGGCCTTTCTCACAGGGTTATTGTAAGGATCTGATGGGATGGTTTGTAGAAAAGGACTCTTTGTAAACCATAATGTGTTACATAACCACACAGGATTGTTATTATTGAAACTTATGATCTCAGCCCTCATTCCTTTTTAACTACTTTGATCCACATCAGTGAATACTTAAGCCAGCGGTTACTTACTCAGTGGTTTCCTTGGAGACAAGTAGTAACTAGCTTGCTCTCCTCTTTCCCTAGGTTACTCCCGGAAGCAAGGCTGCTATTGCTAATTTATGTATCGGAGACGTGATCACAGCCATCGATGGGGAAAATACCAGCCATATGACACACTTGGAAGCTCAGAACAAAATCAAGGGCTGCACAGAAAACATGACGCTCACAGTAGCCAGGTGAGGCCCGTGGAAACACTCGTTCATTTCTGGGTGAGCTGAAGCTGCTCGTGGGCAGGGACTGCCTCAGCTATTTCCGAACCCCCAGCACCCCCAGCTCCGTGCCACGTGTGCTGTGGGCAGGCTGAGAGGCCTGTGGAATTGGAATTCCAGGCTGCGCGTTCTCCTCTCTGGTTGCACAGGGCTTCCCGTAGGGTGGGCATCTTTCTCTAAGATACCTGCTCTTTCACTTGATCCAACACAACTGACCAGAATTTTGAGGAAAGGAAATCAGTTACATACTGTCAGGTCTAATGAAATGAAGATTTCTTCCTGGACACCATGAAGAATCTACTTCGGATGCTGCTCCTGCCACGCCACACAGAGCCGTGACAGGAGGTTACAGTAGCAGAAAGACTGCGACACCTTAGACAAAGTGCGGAGTGTAAGTTTAAGTTCACTGTGAGGAAGGAGAGCTGGGGCAAGCGTTCTCCACAGGCCAGCGAGTGAGGAGAACCCACTGGGAGCTGTAACTGGGGCAGAACGCCCATTCCTTTTCCGTTTAGTCTTGGCAAGTGTCCTGCGAGGGCAGGGTCTCAGAAGTGATTTGGTTCAACCTCTGTGGCTCCCTGTTTCCTGTTGGATCAAGTTCACATTCTTCGTTCTGATCTCCTGTTACCGCGTCTTTAATGTCTCATTAACCTTAGCTCTCATGGTACTTCATCATGAACCCTTTGCTCTCATCTGCACAGAAGCTTTATTGCTTTCTTCTCTCTTATGCTCCAGGACTGGCGGGAGACCACATATGGGGCAGGATGTCAGAATATCTTGTACACTTAGAGACCTACCCCCATGGGAGGTGCACCATTTTATTATGTCTTCTCAAAAACACATTTACCTCTTACTCTTGTCTTCATTTCTATCTTAGTCCAAATCCTCTCCCTCAAGACATCCATCCATCTACCCATTCATTCATTCATAGGTTAATTGGTTTTTTGGATCCATTTAACAACAAATTGAAAAGCTACATCTTACGTCTATCTGGCACTGTGCTAGGCAGTCTGGCAATACAAGGATAAGCACAAACATTCTCTATCTGTAAGACTGAGAAAATGCTATACTCATGAAAACGGAGACAGGGCTGAGAGTGTTACTCTGTGACTGGTACAAAGAAATCCTTTCCAAGCTCGGGAAAGGAGGCATCACTTTTATTTGGTCCAGACATGCTTCATGAGTAAGTTGGTTATCTGGTTTGGGTCAAGAACACTGGGAAAGATAGAGAAGCTCGGGCCATCCTGGGCAGAGGTGGGGTGGCATGGGGCACGCTCAGGAGCACAGAGGAGACCAGGGTGGCTGGGGATCAGGGACACAGAGAGGAGTCGGGGAGGATGAGGCTAGGAGAAGTGCCAGCATCTTGGGAAATCCCTTGGGGCTGAGCACAGGCAGCCATAGACATGACGTCATTAGATTGGTGTTTTGGAAAATCATGCTGGGGGCAAATTGGAGGGGAAGGCAGGGGGAGGGGGCAGCAGAGTACCAGTTCAGAGGCTAGTGGACAAGCAAGAGGGACACTCTCCTACCCCGTTTTTTGTATATATTATTTATTTAGCATGCATGAACAACAGCTTTGTTGATCTGTTGCAGATCTGAACAGAAAATCTGGTCTCCTCTGGTGACAGAGGAAGGGAAACGTCACCCATACAAGATGAATTTAGCCTCTGAACCCCAAGTAAGTACTTGGTCACCAAGGCCATCGCTCTCACCACCCAGCATCCTTTCCGCTTTTGACACAGCTCAGCACCCTCCTGTTTTTCCTGCCCTGGAGGCCTGGGGATACGAGGGCGGGGAGGGCCCTCCTCTGGAACCTGGCTCTAGTTAACTTCTTCCCGTAAGGGAACTGCAAGAGGAAAGGGCTGGAAAACCCCAGGGCAGTGACGCCAGGACCTGGGCTGGACATAGCGGTTAGGAAGGGGATATGGGAAGCGGGTGGAAGCCTTCCTGTATAGAGCTGGGTGGCAGGACCGTGGAGAATAAAGGTGTTGACTCAGCTCATGATGGATGTCAGATGCAAATGAATCGTGCCAGGGATAAGAGAAGTTTGGGCCCTGAGGCCTGGAGCCTAGAGGAACTCCAGGGAAGTTTAGTAGTAATCCTGTCTCACTGTCTGGTTTCCACGAGCCTTAGAGTGGAGATCTCTAGTTTCCTTGCAGTGAGACCCTAAAATTACTAAAAGTGATCATTCATATTGGAAAATGTGCTAGGGAGTCAGTGCACAATACAAGGGAAAAACGTGAAGAATGTTTAAACATCTCTGTGAAATTCCTCACCCTGACATGCTACTTTTCACAAAGTGTGTCTATTGAATAAATTAATTATTAGTGATGCCTTAGTAGGCAAGTTGATAGTGGCTTTTGAAAACTTTTAGGCTGGTTTGTGATTGTTCTACATTTAGGGCCAGTTGAAGATTTGAACTTTTAATTATTTATTTCCTAAATTTTGGACACTTTCATTTTTATGGTGTACTGAGAAATAATCAAAAGATAACACATAGCTATCTTTTATACATAAAGCAGAAACTTGTATGAAATTGAACTCATGAACTCACTGGGTACTTCAGTGTGAGTGAATTGAGTGTGTGTAAGTGATAGTTTCTCAGATGGCTTCTGCTAAAATGTCAGAAATGCAGTCACACAAAATTTTTCCCATTAATACAATAAAAATCATACTTAAGAATCCTAAGAGCCACTTTAAGGATCATTTTGTATCTGCCATTTCAAAACTGATATGACCGTACTATTCTGTACAGCTCCTCTAAGGAAAGTTCGTAAGAGGCATTCAGTCTATAAATTGGCAGTTGTATGAACTAATATATAACATGCCACCGTCAATTCCAGTTTCCCGGGGAGCTAGCTCTCAGCCACTTCATTAGATTTACATTGAATGTGAGCTTTTAATGTGTTAAGTTCTCATGTGTTTTATAATACATAAGGAATGACTTTGTTTTAATTTGGTTTATCTAAAATCCTAATTTCACTTCAATAAGGCAAGACTTAAATTCTAGTTATAGTTTTTATATGCATTATACTTGAATTCTCATCTTAAACATATAATCTGGATACCTATATTAATAGTTCGAAGGTGGTTTCCTTCAGATTAAAAAAAATTTTCCAACACTTTAACATCTAATTTGAGTGTGTTTTCCTTTTGATTCCAGTAATTCTTTGTTTGTATGAAAAACTTCCCACCTCTCATTTTTCCAGTCTTCCACTTCCAGTCATTCTGAAATACAGTGAGTAACAGCAGAGTTCATCTATAATTAAAGGATCTGTTCCTTCATGTAATGCCAGCCAACACCCCAGCTTATCTGAGGTCATTGTAGTTACACACCTAGTTTATATTTCCTCATTATTGAGTTTCCTTGGAGACTGATACATACAAAGCCCAAACAATTACATCATCCCTTCCAGAAGGCCGGCCCTGAATTAACCGCCTGACTTCTGGAAAGACCAGTATTCACATGGGATAAAGAGATAACTCCTTTTATGTACAAAAGAGATATATTCTTGGGAGGTTCTCTAGAAAGTGAAAATCAGAATTTCCAACCGGCATTTTCTACTAAGTTCCATTCTACTGAAAATGTGTTTCTGCGGAGGAAGGAGGGAATGACATTATACTGGGGGCTCAGAGAGAGATATAACTTGCCCAAAGCTGAACAAGAAGCAACAGGGATAAAACGGAGCCAAGACAGAAACATGAGGGCCCTTCCCTGGTGCTCAGCATCCTGTGCTGCTCCTAGGAGTTGCTGTGGGGAAGGAGAGAGGAGGGGAGGACCGGGATCCAGGCTGCCACCGTGTGTCTGACCCACTGTGCCGCCGTGTAGCTGCTGACGTGGGCCCGAGGCCAGGCCACCCGTCTGGAAGCCTGTTGCCATTAGTGACCTGTTATTATGCCTTGGGATAGTTGTGCTGTAAAACTTACTTAACCATTCTTTGAAATATGCTGAAGTTATTTGCTTAGCTAATTATACTTCCTCTTTTGTGAGTTATCTGTACATGCTTAGTTTTGTCCAAAATGGATAAAGTCAACTCAGTGTAATTTATACTGTAAAACTGCACCGATTGTGACGTGTGGAAGAGCCTATCTGAACAGTGAAAAAGAAACCTTCATCATCAACCTATCCTCATGTTGTCCTGTTTTAGGGAAGTCAGTCAGTACGCAGTGAGTGAAGCTGGTGCTTTTCATCATCATTTTCTAAGAAAACATGAAAGACTTGAAGGTTTTAGTGAAGAAAGAAAAAAGAGGAAGAGCAACAGAGGGCAGGAACTCTTTGAGGGCAATCCTTCTGGGCCTGAGTGTTAAGAAAGAGGCCAGGGTTCAGGAAGATTTCTGGAGAACCCAGAAAATAGGACGTGCATTGAGTTTAGTAGGCTGACAGGAGCACGGTCTCACCCAGGAGCCGGGGGTTGAGCAGAACACCCCTTGATAACTGAGTCATCAGAAAAGCCATGATTTTTTTTTTTAAGGGAGATTAGTTTAAGAAGTTTTTCAGGGTGTTTGTAAAGAAGCTCCAAGGTGTTGTAGCTGTAGTAATTATCCTGGCATTCCATGGGGGTGGAGGGCGTGCTCTCAAATTACAGAAAGAGGGGACTGAGCACAGGAGGAACTAACTCAGAGCCCTTTCCTGCAGCTCCCCTGGGCACCGCCCTGAAACAGGTATCTCCATCCCTCCTTCTCTCCCGCCTTCTATCTGGCCTTGGCCTTCTCCCCTGGTAATGCCCCTAAAGCCCCCTTCTGTCAGAGCCCCGCAGCCTCTCTGCCTAGTCAGCAGCTGCTTCACTGATGACACCACATCCCTCTTATCTTGCTTGTCTAAACTGCTCTGCTCTGGGGAGTTTATCTTCACCTTTTATCGTCTCCTACTCTGCACTGGCTGAAGTGTGATGCCGATTCCCCTCTTCCTGGTACTTAATTCCTATGGAATGTGCCTTGAAAGGGTGTTTTCAGCTCCACCTTGGATCCTGACAGCCCAGAGCATCAAGGGGTGTCCTGCCTGGGGCTACCCAGCAGGAGATCAGGCTTTGCTAGGCTTCCGGGGAAAATCAGGAGGTAGAGCTGGCAGGAGAACCTGCACACCTGCACACGTGCCTGGCTTGCGTGACATCTCCAGGCTTGCCCTGTGTCTGATGGGTTTGTCAGAGCCCCTCTGCTAGAGATTGGCGTTGAGCCAGGGCCAATGTAGCTCATCGGAACACCCCTCTCTGGGAGTCAGCCTGCACCATCCATCGAGGGGTGCCTTTTGGATGCCCCCTTGATTTCTCTTCTGTACTCTGCCTGCAGGAGGTCCTACACATAGGAAGCGCCCACAACCGGAGTGCCATGCCCTTTACCGCCTCGCCTGCCTCCAGCTCTGCCCCCAGGGTCATCACAAACCAGTACAACAACCCAGCTGGCCTCTATTCCTCTGAAAACATCTCCAACTTCAACAACGCCTTGGAGTCAAAGACGGCAGCCAGCGGGCAGGAGCCAAATGGCAGAGCGTGAGTAGGCCCCTGCGTTCTCCTCCAGGCCAGTCCTGGAAGAGGCATTTCACACCAAGGCCTCCCTCGTCCAGGCAGCAGGGAGGAGGTTCAGCCACTAGCCCAGGGAGAAGAGTGTCTACTCTTTCTGTATTCATTTTCCTCACCTCTAAAACCAGGGCGATACCACCCGCCTTGTAGGGTTGTTGTGAAATTAGAAGTAATTTGCAAAATGCCCAGTACTATGTCTGACACACCAGTTCACGGAGACCTGTGTTACTGTTGTCCTGATTTCTGTGGTCATCATCTTCCTCTAAGTGACCCATCTTCCTTCCTTGATAGCCCTGATGCTTCCTGAGAAATCCAGTTTTTATAGTTGGGGGTTTCTGCTTGTGTTCACCATCTGATCTGAGCAAGGGATCAGTACCTCATGATACAATTTTTGGTGAAGCAGTGTTTATTGTTTTCCCCTAGAGTGGCCCAGTGGAAATAATAGAAACAAGAGAAGTCCATGAGGATATAAATATGTGTCTTTGGAACAGGTTCAGATCTGGGGCAGAGGCAGAGGTGGGGTTGCAGGTAGACGGGGTGGAGAGGTCTAGGGAAGCATCTTGCTCAGGACTGGGGAAGCCTGTCCCCTTTGGCTGTAGCTGCCTCTAAGTCCTTATTTAAAGTATCCCCTGTATCTTCCCAGCAGAGGGGCCCTGGAGTTGCCTCCATACCAAACTCTGAAGATGAATCTAGAAACACTGAGAACACTGCAGCTCCTCACAAAAGAACTGGGTTTGAGGATGGAGAGTAAGAGATGGGACCAGTTCTCTGTGGGTGAAAAGGTGACGGACTAGGTTACGAGTTGCGATCTTACATGCCCAAAGGTGGCAGGGAAGACAAGGACTCAAAGGCAGGGCTCTGAGTGCAAACAGCAGGGAACAGAGTGGCCCGTGGCAGCTAGACCATGCATTACCCGTCCAGAGGGGCAGCCTCTCCTTGGCTCCGGCTGGATGCCACATGCAGGCCTAGCATTCCCATTTCTTTCTTTCTTTCTTTTTGCAAATATTTGGGAATTTTTTCCCAAATATGCCTTTTTTTTTTAATGATTCTCATTTTAAATGATTAATCTCATTGAAACAGAAGTCAGAAAGCCTCTCTTATGTGAAATCTGATTTTTAGATGTTAGTGACAGTCGAATTTGTTGGCAAAAACTATGTGATCCAAACTTGTCTGATCTCAGAGGATCTCTCCCACGTGGAGTCCTCAGTTCTTGTATTCACTCTGAAGCCCATTTTGCTATTCAGTTTCTCTCCAATTCACCTTTGACCAGAATCTGTCCAGCTCTTAGGGTGATTAAATGGCAAACCCATTGCTCCAGATGCAGGTTAGGACAGGTTAAGGCATGAGAGGTTCCAAACTGCTTAAATGTTTGGAAAGAGCTGTTATGGGGACCCTCTCAAAGGCTTCTTGGCCATAGTGTGCATATGGTCCTTTTTCCCTGAAGAAGAGACACAAATGTTATTAGGCACCTGCACCCACTGCATGCAGGGCCCTGTGCCCAGCACCAAGAGGGCCCTGTGATTTCCTTTTAAGCTTCTTGGCCTAGGCCTAGTAGGGGAGACTTTTTACCGTGTGAATTTGGCTTTACAAGATGTTAGTGGTCATTGGCATTTATTGTGGTAACCAGGGCAGAGTGATTACTAATGATTCTTCCTCCAGTTCTGATGATGCTGCCCTTCAAGGTGACTGTGGGGGCCTTTGGGACACCTGAGAAAGAGTGCCATATTTGGCCCCCCGAGCTTTCCATGGATGCACCCTGAAGGGACGCTTTCTCTCAAGCAGCTCAGTGGAGAGTCAAGTGGTGGAAACACGGAGGACCGTGATCCCCGTTCTCTGGTGCTTTGGTGCTGGGGGAGGCTGAGAACATGACCCTCTTTTACTGTCTCAGCATGGAATGTTCCATGATCTGGATTTAATAACCCAGGAAATGACACATCCTTAATTGAAAGAGCTGCTACGCATTGGGAGAAATATGTGCCTGGGAAGTATTCTTGGTATGGCCTCGGCTGTTATGCCTTCATTAATGTCTTCTTTCTTCTCTCATGCTCCCCGCCTGCTCCCCATCCTCCGATCCAACACAATTAAATCTGAACTGTCTGGACACTGTGCAAGCCTTTCCTCCAGCCCCTGTCCCCTCCTGTCACAGACTTTTTGGCTACAGCAGCCTCTGAGTCTTTATCCAAAGTCTCCTTCCAGATTCTCTCAGCAGAGGGGGCCCAGCTTCTGTTCCACCCACAAGTCTCTGCAGATGAATCCAGAAACAGTGGGAATACCAGCAGCCCATGGCAGAAGAAGGGCTGTGTTCCCTGCGCCTGGGTCTCCGCCTACTGGTCTGGTCCTAGAGAGGCCACTTGTGCACATCAGCAAAGGAAATTTCTCGTGCAAACCCAGCAGCCACCAGATCATGTCGCTTGCTCCGTCAGCACAAGTCCCAAGCGCTCACCCCCAACTGTTTAGTCTGTGAAATTCGCTGAGGTTCCAGCACTTCATACTGCTCACTTCATACTTTGCATCTGAGGTCATCACTGATTCCCGGGGGCTCGCTCTGAGCTTCTTTGTCCCCTGCGCTTCAGAGCAGCCTGGTATGTGTGTGGCTGTCTGTCTGGTGGGACTTCCCAGGGCCCCGGCCCCATCAGACAAGAACACAGACAACATTGCCATTCCCACATGGAACTGGGAAGGCAGGCGAGAGGGTGTGAGAGGGTGCCCGACCTCCCAGCACACACTGTTGAGTGGGAGCACCTCTGAGTCAGGTCAGCTGAATAGTCATTTATTGAGTGCCTACTGTGTACCACGTGGGTGGAGGAAGTGTTGCTCTGTTCAGGAGAAGGCTGTCACCTGCCCTCTGACCTCTTTCCACTGAGTCGAGAGGCTCTGATCATTTTCTGGTGATTTAGGGCCTGGATTTCTTTATATACGTGATACTACTGGATACTTTCCTAAAGGTGCAGGCTTGGTAGATGGAGGCGCCTGAGCTTGAATTCCAGCTGTACCTCTTGCTAGCTGTGTGACCTTGGGCAAACCACGTAACTTCTGAAACTCTATCTCTTCACCTATGAAGCCAGTGATACAAACTATTTGACCACTGTTATTGAGAAATTTCAGTAAGATGTGCAAAGTACCCAGCGTGGTGCCTGGCCCCTGGCAGGTGCTCAGTAAATGCTAGTTATTACGGACTTCACCTCCCCCCATGGAGCTCCATGTGCATCCCTTCTGAGAACCAGGGGCTGCAGAGGGTAGAACCACGTAGACAAGCATCGTGGAGAAGACTTGGCTTTAACTTACCAGTAGACTTCTTCACTTCCCAGCATAGTAGCTTCAGTGCAGCCATCCAGTACACTTAATTACCTTCTGACGGGGTGGTCACCTCTTCACAGGCTTCCATAACCACCAGATACCAGCTCGTCTAGACTGTGCTCTCAGGCAAGCCCCCTATAGACTCATGAGGCAGATTTCTAAGCAGCCGCAGTGGAACTAAACGGGTGCATTCGGTGTTCTTTGTTCAAATGCTGTCAGAAGGATTATATTAGCCCTGACTTATTTGGAGCTGGGTCACAAGAAAACCTGTGGGGAAGGTGGTGACGTGCCCCTCTAAGTAAACTTGCCCCAGAGAACTCGCTCTGGAGGCCGGGGTCTTGCCTCTTCTCCTGGTGCGCCATTACTCCTTGGGCTTCTCATTAGGGCCAACGTCTAGGCCTTTGAAAACCGAAACTTAGGGAGCTTTCTGGCCAGGCTGCCCTTCCCAAAATGGTCACATTGGGTTTCTCAGACTGCCGTATTCGGTGAACACTGGTGTTATCAGGTTGGCGCAGCTCAGGCATGAAGGGTTTTTCTGAATCAGCCTACATCCTTTATCCCCACCTACATAAAATCTGAGTATCACAGTCTCCTCTCCATCATTTCCGTCTTTGGGGGAAAACTTCTTAAACTTAACTGAACTTTTTATTTTGCAGTAATTATAGATTCACATGCAGCTATAGGAAACAATACAGAAAGATCCCCTATACCCTTTACCCAGTTTCCATCAAGGGTTACATCTGGAAAACTATAGCACGATATCAAAAATAGAATATTGACATGTATATGGCCAAGATACAGAACATTTCTGTCACCACAAGGATTCCTCAGATTCCCTTTTATAGTCACACCCGCTTCCCTCCCCGGGACCCCCCTTAACCCCTGGCAGCCCTGTCATCTTCTCTCCATTTCTCTAATTTTGTTATTTTGAGAAAGTTCTACTAATGGAATCACACAGTCTGTGACTGATTTATTTCATTTAGCATAATGTCCTCAGCATTCATGTTGCAGCATGTGACAGCATTTCCTTTTTTTTTCTTTACTGCTGAATAATATTTCATTATCTGAATATAACACATTTTCTTTATCCATTTATCTGTCAACGGACATTTAGGTTGCTTCCACCTCTCAGCTCTTGTGAACAATGCTGCAATGAACATGAGTATGCAGAGATTTCTTTGAGAGCCTGATTTTAATTCTTTTGGATATATATCCAGAGGTGGGGTTGCTGGCTCATATGGTAGTTCTATTTTTAATTTTTTGAGAAACCTCCATAGTGGTTTCCATGGTGCTGCGCCATTTTACATTCCCACCAACAGTGCACAGGGTCCTATTTCTTCATCCCCATCAACACTTACTATTTTCTGGGTTTTTGTTGTTGTTGTTACTGGTTTTAGGTAGCAGCTACCCTAATGGGTGTAAGGTGATATATCTCATGGCTCTGATTTGCATTTCCCTGATGGTTAGTGAGCATCTTTTCACATGGTTGTTGTCCACTGCGTATCTTTTTGGAGAAACGTCAGTTCAAGTCCTTTGCCCATTAAAGAAATTGGGTTATTTGGGTTTTTTGTTTGTTTGTTTTGGGGTTGTAGGAATTCTTTATACACTCTGGGTATTAACCTTTCATCAAATATATGGTTTGCAAATATTTTCTCTCATTCCATAGATTGCCTTTTCACTCTATTGATTGTTTTCTTTGCTGTGTAGAAGCTTTTTAGTTTAATGTCCCGCTTGTCTAATTTTGATTTTGTTGGCTGTGCCTTTGGTGTCATATTCAAGAAATCATTGCCAAGATTAGTGTCATGAAGCTTTCCCCTGTTTTCTCTAGGAGTTTTATGGTTTCAGGTCCTACATTAAGTCTTCAATTCATTTTTAGTTGATTTTTGTATATGGTGAGATAAAGGTCCAATTTCATCCTTTTGTACACAGATGTCCAGTTTTCTCAGTACCATTTTTTGGAGACACTGTCCTTTCTGCATTATGTATCCTTGACATCTTTATCAAAGATCATTTGACCTTACATGCCAGGGTTTATCTTCTGGGCTCTGTATTCCGTTCCATTGGTCTATATGTCTATCTTTATGCCAATACCATGCTTTGCAATATGTTTTGATATCAAGAGATATGATACCTTTTATTTTTCTTCCTCAAGGTTTGTTTTGTTTTTTGTTTTTTTTTTTTTTGGCTATTAAGGATCCTTTAAGATGCCATATGAATATTGGGATCCCCCCCCCCCCCATTTCTGCAAAAAATGCCGTTGGGATTTAGATAGGGATTGCACTGAATCTGTAGATCGCTCTGGGTAGTAGGGACATTTTAACAATGTTGATTCTTCTAATCCATGAACATGGGTGTATTCCATTTATTTGTGTCTTCAGTTTCTTTCATCAATGTTTCATAGTTTTCAGTACAAGTCTTTCACCTCCTCGGTTAAATTTATTTCTAAGTATTTTATTCTTTTGATGCTATTATACATGGGATTGTTTCATTAATTGTCTTCTTGGATTCTTTGTTAGTTTATAGAAACACAATCAATTTTTGTGTGTTGATTTTATATCCTGTAACTTTGCTGAATTTTCTTATTAGTTTTAACAATTCTTTGGTGTGTGGAGGCTTTAGGATTTTCTACATATAAGATCATATCATCTGTGAACAGATACAGTTTTACTTCTTTCTTTCCAACTTGGATGCCTTTTATTTCCTTTTCTTGGTACTTCTAGTACTATGTCGAGTGGAAGTGTTAAGAATGGGCATCCTTTACCTTTTTCCTGATCTTGGAGGAAAAACTTAGTTTGTCAGTATTGAGTATGATGTTAGGTATAAGCTTGTCATACGCGGCCTTTATTATGTTGAAGTAGTTTCCTTCTATTCCTGGTTTGTTTAACATTTTTATCGTGAAAGTATGTTGAATTTTGTCACGTACTTTTTCTGCATCAATTGAGATGATGTGGTTTTTGTCTTCAGTCTTCACTGTTAATCTAGTGTATTAATTACATTGACTGATTTTTGTATGTTGAGCCATCTTTGCCTTGCAGAAGTAAATCCCACTTACTCATAGTTTATAATGTCCTGTTGAATTCAGTTTGCTGAGGATTTTTGCATCAAGATTCATCAGGGGTGTTGGTCTGCAGTTTTCTCTTCCTGTAGTATCTTTGTCTGGTCTTGGTATCAGGGTAATGCTGGCCTCATAGAATGAATTTGTAAGTGTTCCCTTCTCTTCAGTTTCTTTTGGGAAGACTTTGAGAAGGATTGGTGTTAATTCTTATTTAAATATTTAGTAGAATTCTCCAGTGAAGCCATCTGGCCCTGGGCTGTTTGTTTTTGGGAGATTTTTGATTACTGATTTAAGTTTAAAAGAAGGTTAAAGAGCCCCTTATGTTCCCACTCTGGTCACTTCACTGTTTTGATGGAGTAGACTCTCATCCCTGGGTTACTGTCCCAGACCACGAGTGTGCTTTTTCTCTGTCCCCCTTGACCTTCTGACCTTCGCCCAGCTACTCACTTGGCTGGAGCCAACCTTTGGGTCATAGAAGGTCTGCAAGCTCAGCCTCTGAAATCCTCCTGGAGACGAGCTCACGGGGAGTTTTCTTCTGATGTTCAAAAGACCACCGGCCTTACACACCTGGCTCTGTGAGCCACATTGTCAGACAGGGAGTGGCCTGGCTGTGATGTCCCTGGGGAGGCAGTCCCTGAGGTCGGGGTCTAAAAGAGTGGGAGAAAATATTAAACATTTAATGAACTGATGTACATTCAGCGATGGGTCTGACTCAGGGAGGAACACGAACTAGGAAGCACAAAGAGTATAATGGATAGTTACTCCAAAGGAGCTGAACTTGATTAAACTCTTATATTTTGCTATTAAAATTATAAAGACTACGCTTACTTTTAGTGTTCCACCCTCACAAATTTTTCTTCTGGTGACTCAGTCATGTGTCTTACATTTTTTGAAACGTTATCACTACTGAATTCTTTCTTTTCACTGCTGTTACTATATATAAAAAAGAGAGTGCTTTTTTGGGGGGATCCATTTCCAATGCATGCTTTTGTCCTAGAATTTTTTTGTAATACATTATGGTCTCATTTGTCCATACTTGAAGACAAGAGTTAGGCTTTGTGTCTTAGGATATGATTTTTAAATTAAGCAGATCAAAGGTTCACATAAGGTGATGGGTATTGAAAGTGCTTTATAAGTTGTCAAGTAGTAGAAAGATATCATCATTATTTGAGAATAAATAATAAATTGTTTCTTTTTTGTAATCATGGAAATATTTTGCAAGACTGTTTGCTGGAAGAATATGTGATGACCTTGTGGTTTGGGTTTGTCATTTTTAGCGTTCCCTTGGTGGCTTCCAGACATAACAACATACACCAAAGAAGGGGAAAAATTCTCCCCAAGAACATTCCATGGTCTGATCTTGATTTTAAAATAGTTCCAAGTGTAATAGAAAAAAATATTTGTCAAAATAACGTAATACATTTATTATAGGGCAAGCTCAGAACTCAAGACCCAAAGAAAGAGGCATGTAACTCAGTTGACAGGGCTGCAAAGGTGGGCCAGAGGTAGACCATGGCCCCTGGTTCCAGCTCCTCAAGGTGGGCCGTCGCCTACCTGGGGGATGGGAGTTTCCCACAGTTCCCTGTGGGTGGGAGGGAGAGAGACATGGGCAGGGACCCGCAGCTGTGGGCCGGCAGGGGTGGTGGCATCCCTTCCCCCTACTGCAGCCTGCAGAGTGACCAGCTAGTGAGTCTCTCCACTTGAATTTTGACCTGCCCTGACAGCAGCAGAGCATTCGTCACTCTCTGAGGGCTTTGTCCTCTATTGTGAGAACCTGGTTGTATTAAAGAGAAAACCTGGAGCTTCATCGAGGCGAGCGACCCTACTCCCAGCCGGGGACTTGAGTTGCATTTAAAATGGAATGTGAACTAATTACACAATGGGTGGGTGATAAATTGCACCACCCGCTGGTATTTCCATTTTGGCTCCACTGGGCACACTGTCCCTCTTCTCTTGAGAGTGTTAGCTTTTGAAAAATAAGGCTGAGAGTCAGGAGGTGGTCTGAGCCCAGGAGAGTGGACTGCCCAGTTCCCTAGCACAGCCCTGGGGGATTCCCTGTGACCCCGCAGGAGGAGGGAGAGGGTGCAGCAAAGAGGACAGAGGGACTTGATCCAATTGCCAACTTGCATTCACTTCCCGGACACCTGCTGAGCCCCGACCCTGTGCCAGGCACTGATCCAGGGGGGTATATGATGGTGACAGGACTGGCCAGGGCCCTGCCCTCTTGGAGCTTACTTTCAGGGGGGAGACAGACAAATAAAGAAACAAGTATAAGCTGGCAAGAGAGTGGGAAACGACATGGGGAGAGATGCAGCAGAGCAAGGGGGAAGAGTGATGGAGGTGGGGGCTCTTTTAAGTTGAGGGTCAGGGACTATCTGAGGAGGGACGTCTGAGCAGAGAGCTGAGTGGAACGTGGGGGCTACAGGGCTATCTGGGGAGGGAGGGTTCCAGGCAGCGGGAGCAGGACGTGCAAAGACCCCGAGGCTGGTGTTGTAGAAACCCCATGAAGGCCTATCTGCCTGGAATGAGCAAGGAGTGACAAGCTTTGTGTTTGGAGAGGGAAGCAGAGCCCCATCTTTGAGGGCCTTTTGACTTTTTGTAATGAATATTTACTCCAAAGGATATGAATTTGGTTAAGCTTGTGTTTTGTTATTAAAACTGTAAATATTTGGTTCTCAGTCAGATGAGAACACTTAAGGCATGTCATGACACAGTCTGATTCTCCCATTTAAAATGTAATCACTCCGGCCTCTGGTCAAAAGTAAGGCTGTCCTGGGGCTGAGAGTGGCAGCAGCAGGACAAGTTAGGAAGCCAGTCAGCTGTCCTGTGCACGGATGGCGTGGCTGGGACAGGTGGCGGAGGGGCGGGGTGAGAAGGGGTGGGACTCGGGATAGCTGGTCCAGGTAAAGCTGACTGGAGTCCACCTCCCTTTCACTCCTCCTTTCCAGAGACCAGGCAGCAATGGCTCCTCCCCTGGAACCTGGACCCCGGGGAACGAGGCTCCCAGCTCTGCCTGTCTCGTCCTGTTGTGGGGAACCCAGAAGGACAGGGGCGGCGTGGGCAGCAAGGCCTGGCTCGCCCAGTCTCCGGCCTGAGCTGGGGCCTCTGCCCACTTCCTGACCTGCAACAGCATTTCAGTTTTCAAAGCACTTGCCTTTCTCATCCTTGCCAGCCATCTGTGAACGGGGCAGGGCAGACACTGTGACCTCTGCGTGGGAGGTGAAGAGACCACAGAGCCCCACCATGAGAATTATGAGAGTTTTTAGAGACAGAGAAGGCACTTTGATAGCATCAGGAAGAAAGAACACTGATTTCTGCCCTGGGGAAAGAACGCATGTGGCCCGCATGGAGGGGACCCAGCTGAGTATTTAGTGCTCAGGTGCCGTGGTTGACATTTTCCCTCTTCTAAATTTTCTTTTGCCATAATGTTGTTTATGTAACATTTATGTTGTTTCTGTGTTCAGAAAGAAGCACAGCATCACCATTCCATGGGATTAGGCCAAAAAGTAATTGAATTACTGAAACTACTGGGAAAATAGCCTCTTAGTGCGGGAGAGTGCATGGAAGCTCTGCCCACAGACAGCCCACAGCGTTGGCTGGAGTCTGAGGCTGTGTTAAGAGAGGGCTCTGTCCATTGGGATACTTTCTGTTCACCCTTCCTTTGGCGGCATCTTCGCGTAGATGGGGGTGCCCAGTGACACGTTCTAATGACCTTACGCACATTCCTTACAGCTTAGACCATTCTCAGCTTCCCAGCGGACTCGTCATCGACAGAGAATCTGAAGTTTACAAGATGCTTCAGGAGAAACAGGAGTTAAATGAGCCTCCGAAACAGTCCACTTCATTCCTGGTTTTGCAGGAAATCCTGGAGTCTGAGGAGAAAGGTAACCAGCCGTGTGTGTGGTCAGAGGCTCTTGTTCAAGGCCTGGGGCGAGGGATAGTCCTTGCTGCAACCCAGTGAACACAGCCCTGAGTGGGTGGAAATGGCACTGTGTGCTTTGGATGGTGTGGCCCTTAAAGTGCAAAAGCTCTTAAGGAGAGAGGACGTGAGCCTCCAGCCGGACCTGGCTCGCTGTTTCCTGTCACAGGAGCGTTGAGTGGTGGAGGCGGGGTGAGCTTGACTGTTGGGGACTCTGTTGGTCTGCCCCCAGGTCGCTCGTTTGGTTTGAGCCCACACACCCTGCTCCTGTGCCAGGTGGCCCATGTGGGTGGGTGGAGGCTGTGGACTACGACACACAGATTGAAATGAGTCAGCAGCATAGGGAAGCCAGGCGCCGGGCCTCCCTCTGGGGCCATGTGCTTATTCCTGCTTTGAGGTGGACGGCCTCCTGAGAGCCTGAGGGCCCCCCGTCTGGTCACACATACCCTCCTGGCCTCCACCACGTGACCTTAGGTGAGTCTCTGAACCTTTCCAGGCCTATTTGCTCATCTATCAATTGGGGATAAAATCCTTTCCTCTAAGAGTGTGAGGATCAGATGTCATAAATTGCACAAAACACCCATCACCATGAATGGCACAAAGTAGGTGCTTCTTAACCATTACGATGTTTGAAACCTCATCAAGACACTCCAGGCCAGCCTTCGCTTGCTTGTCCACGTGAGCTCTGATGCCCTTGGTGCCCAGGGCCCCCCGTGTGCCTCTGCAGGTCTCAGAAGATGTCTTTGCACCACAGACATCAGATACTGTGTCTAAAAAACAAAATAATTTTCAAATGGATAGCAGCAAGCTATCTCAGTGTAACAGCAACAGTGCATTATGAGAAATTTGAGGCATGTGGGTGTGTTGCCAAAGGGATGCTTTTTCCTCTTCTCACAAAGGTGACCTGTGAGCAGCAGCTCTCAGGCTGACCGATCTCCCAGGTGGTCATTCACAAGTGCCTTCTTATTCTCACCGTCAGCCTAGCTACCAGTGACTTCCAGAGAGTTGGGTTTTGCACCCTTTCCTAGTCTTGGCGACAGCCAGCCGTCCGCATTCTGCCCGGTCGGTTTCCTCGACGCTTGATGAAGTCCTGCCCTCTCCTGCTTTCCTCCTCTTCCCAGATGCCCATGGTGAAGAGACAGTGGGTACTTCTGGGAGGGACACTTGGTGGTTCTGCTAGTGAGACCTGCTTTAGCCAGGCTCCAGAGGGACTGGCTCTTTGCTCAGGGCAGCCAGAGAGGCACAGAGCTGAGTGCCCTCTGGAAGAGGACCCTTCCTCCTGGAAGCCTCTAGTGTGGAGTTCCAGCTTCCTGGGAGTTCTTCCTAAGCTGAAAGTTCCCTACTGAACACACCCAGCACCCAGGCCTCCTCCCCATTTGGGTGGGTTCTTTAGAGAAATTGGCAATTTACAAGCATAGGAAATTAGGAAAATTCTTCTTTTAGGCTAAAAGGATCCTGTTCTAACAGCAGTTTTCCCCTTTGCTTGGAGTACCTGTGCAGTTTGGAAGGGATGAGTCATACTCTGTATTCAGTTCTAGTATTAGCCAACTGACAGGTGACTTGGGGGGCCAACACTCGAGGATGATGGTTAATACGTGAGAAACTGCAACTTACTCTACTCTGAATACATGGCTACAGTTAAGAGAGGAAAAGTCCTCCAGCCCAAAGGAGGACATAGACATTGCAGGGCTCATCTCATGGAATGCCCTCCAGTCACAGGGGTCACAGAGAAGGACGTGAAGCCCAGGGTCTCTGAGCTGCTGTGAGGCAGCAGCTCCCCGCTCATCAGGATCTTGACCCCTTCCATCCTGTGTTCCACCCACCAAGCCGGTAGCTTCCATTCTCAAGGTTGCCTCTTGGTGCTAGTTGGCAGCTGGTGCTCCAGCCATCATGCCCACTCCCAGGCACCAGGAAGAAAGAAGGGGGAAAGGGCTATCTGGGCCGTTCCCCTTTCAGATGAACCAGCTTTCTCTTTGCCAGAGGTCCCACATGACTATTCCATTTATATTTTGACCAGAATTTAGTCACATGGCCCTATCTAGCTGCAAAAGAGTCTGAGAATTATAGTTTTTCTCCCCTGGGCTGGATATCTTCTTGCCCCAAAGAAAACAAAAATTTTAATAAAAAGGAAGAGGGAGATAATAGATTTTGTAGTCGCTCCCTTATCTCTTAAAACGCACTTGCATTAAATTTTCACTGAATGAAACAGCATAAATTCCAGTCTAGACATCCACCATGTACAGAAGGCCTCAGGGGAGGGAGCTTTGTTGAGTGGTGAAGTGGAAAGAAAAAAGGCTGTGCTTTACTCCATTCATTTTCACTTTTTTTCCAGAAAGCTTTGAGATGCAAGGTTCACTGGAAGAAGAGAGATTTGCAGATTTTTATAGTTGCCCAGAGTCTGAAGGGAGCTAATATTTTTACTGTAAGCTAGTGGAGAGGGAAGGAAGGGAAATAATCTTTGCAGTGTTGACTGAATGAGTGAGAGAAGACAGTCGAGCCAGTAGGTGGCACTGCAGAACTGAACCAGCACACAGCCAACCTCTGCTCCTGAGTCAGACTTCTTCCACTTCATTTCTCTTTGTTCAAAAAGGAATGTGGATTTTCCTCCTACCAAATAGGTCTCTGTGTCCCTCCTTCCTTCTCTCCTTCTACCCTCCTGCACCTCCTACCCTCTCCTGGCAGTTCTTTTTCTGTGAGAACCAGCCCATCACGTGGGAGATGCCGACCTCATTGAGTTGGTCCCTTCCGCACGGTTTCCTTCCTAGACTGTCTAGATGTGCAGAGATGCTGCCATTTCCTTCTCTTCACAGGGGTAGGCAGCCAAAGTGGTTCCAGCACCAACACCCAGAACGTGAGCTGCCCACCCACCTTCTGAGATCCCTCTAGGCAGGGCCAGGATCAGGATAAGGTGAGGGGGGCATTTGCTTTGGGTACAGAATTTAAGCTGGTACCCAAGAACTCAAGACAAAAATGATAATTTAATGCAACATTTTTGAAAAGTCAAAATTAATGCAAAAAAAAAAATCCTATAATGAACAAAGCTGGGGCTGTGGCCAAGAGAGAGGAAGGTTTGGAAAGTGACAAAGGTACCTTGGTCTCGGGTAACTGAAGCAACAGGGGGTTTCCCCGATGCCCTGTGATGGGCCAGCATCCAGTCTTCCCCAAGCCGAGCCATAGCACTGAAAGCAGTGGAAACTCTGGTGCCTTTTAATCCCTGTTCGTTCTCATGTGTTGCCGGATAGACATCTGTGTTCCTCAGCTCCCCCATGCCGGAGGTTTCCAGGTCTGGTAGGGAAACCTGCGAGACTGTGCCCTGAACACCCATGATAGGGCCACTAAAAATCCCAGTCTGCTTTTAAATATTCCTCCTTGTTCTCCATAAGGCAGCAAAGTCTCCCAAGCTAGCTCTCACAGTCTGTTAGTCAGAAGTGGGTTGCAGCAGCAAAGGCGTTTTTGCTCTGTTATATGAGGGCTGCTGGTGAGCTCTGACAGGCGGGGGCCTGGCTCCATGACTTTTCATTGTGGGAGCCCAGCAGAGGGAGGTGTCACTCTCTAGGGCTTGCTGTTCCCTTTTTTTAAAAAAAATTTTAGTTGATTTACAATATTATATTAGTTTAAGATGTACAACATAGTGATTCAGTATTTATAGATTATACTCCACTTAAAGTCATAGGAGGAGGGTACAGCTCAATGGTAGAGTGGTCTATGAGTGGTAGACCTTGTAGCATGCACAAGGTCCTGGGTTCAATTCCCAGTACCTCCATTAAAATAAATAAAAACCTAATTACCCCCTCAAAAGTAAAGTTATTATAAAATATGGACTGTATTCTCTGTGCTGTACCATATATCCTTGTAGCCTATTTATCTTATTTTATTTATTTTTAAAAATTTTTTCAAGAAAGTAAAGTGATAGGATTTACTTAGTGATAGGATGCTGTCAAGTGGAGAGTGGGCAGGCTCAGGTGAGCAGCTGCTGCTTTGTATATAGTAGTTTGTACCTCTTAATTCTCTACCCCTATTTTGCCGCTCCCCCGTTCCCTCTCCCTACTGGTAATAACCACTAGTTTGTTCTCTTTATCTATGAGTCTGTTCCTGTTTTGTTATAGTCATTCTTTTTTAAAATTTTTTTAGATTCCACATTAAGTGATAACCTAGAGCATTTGTCTTTCTCTGTCTGACTTATTTCAGCGAGCATAATACCCTCCAGGTTCATCCAGGTTGTTACAAAAGGCAAATTTTCTTACGGCAAAGGGCAGAAGCTCAGTGAAAGGAGGACCAAATCACACAAGCGCACTGAGTGCTTCTGCCCAAAGAGGCGGGCAGATTCCCTTGGCCAGAGCAAGTCTCCTGGCCGAACCCAGAGTGGGTTGGGTGGGTTTCCCCAGCCTTAGTGCTGTTGCCGTTTTGGCCCAGATGAGTCCTTGTGGTGGGGCTGTTGTGTGCGTTCTAGGGCATTTAGCAGCATTCCTGACCCATACCCGCCTCCAGTTGCAACAACAAAAATTGTTGCTCAGGAACAAGCTCACCCCCAGTGGAGAATTACTGACCTGCTGGGGAGCGTGGCAAGGGTAGGGAGGGTATGGGTAATGGAGGACAGAATGCATAGTCTGCCACGCTCAGCCAACTGTAAATGCCCCTTGTTTGAACACACCTCAGTTTTCAGTTCAGAAGTGCCGGTCAGCATATGGGGACTCATTTTCTAGAAGGACAGGAGAGTGAGGGTCCTCATTTGTCAGCCTCAGGATTCCCCAGTGTAGCTGCAGTTCAGGGATGACCCTCCTCTCACCCCCTCACCTCACACACAAAGCCTTTTTTTCCTTCGCTCTTGTCCTGTGGCTTTCAAAGTGTGGTTCCAAAGCCACCACCAGCAGCAACGGCAGCAGCTGAGAACATGTTAAAATCCAAGTTCTTGGGCCCTACCTCAGGCCTGCTGAGTCAAACTCTGGGAGCTGGGGCCCAGCAATCAGTGTTTTTAATAAGCCCTCCTGGTGATTCTGATGCACAGCAAAGTCTGCAAACAGCAGTTTTAGTCTGAAGATGTGGATTTTAACCTGGAAGGTAGAACAGGAGCTCCTGGGGCTCCGTCCCTGGAGATGCTCCTTCAGCAGGTCTGGGGTAGAGTCCGGTCTGTGAATTTCATAAACTCCCTCCTGGTGCCTGAGATGCTCACAGATGCCCATTCAGAACCACTGGTGCAGACTTCTCTAGCCTCCTAGTATGTTGGGAGGAAGGATTGACCATCCTGCATTTGTCATGTTTCGTAATTTATTTCTTCTGTATTGATTAAGCTTCTGTTATTTGCTAATCCCGTGGTGGGCTCTGTGGAGTATTGAGAAGTATATAAAATGGGGTTCTGTGCTCCAACAGTTTGCAGTTTAGACAGAGAGACACATGTAAATAGCTGACAAACATAACAATACTTGCTAGGCCACATCACAGCAAAATAAATAAGTAAATAAGTGATGTGGAAACACAGCCTGCTAAATATATAGCAATAATAGTAATATTAGTAGCTTACCATTATTAATAGCTACCACGATACAGGGCTTTGCCTACGTGATGAACCAGGCTGTAGGCAGTTCAGCCCCAGCAACTAGGAACTTATTTTATACACACAAAGCTGACTGCAGGAGGGTGCTGGCTCTGCTCTGTAGCAGTGTTATATCTGGTTATGTGTAGCATGCTCGACTGCAACCACTTTGTTCTTCTCGAGAACTGGGTTTCTTTTGGCATCGAATTACACCGTCTTTTGAGTTTCAGATATTTTTATTTACTTATTTATTTATTCCATCTATGTAAAGCATTTTGAAGTTCCCGTATATGTGTATTTAATCAGAATGTAATGTGATTTGTGTTTTGAGGGCTGTGTGCCAGCTTTTGTGGGAGAGTTTTATGTGTCTTGAGATCTTTTTGTATCATTGTGAAATGGAAAACGATCTCTTATTTTATAGCAAAGGAAACTTTGGATCAGAGACGTTAAGTGACTTGCCCAGGATCACACAGCAGAGTCAAATCTGACTCCAGTGCCCATGACCTTGCTGGAATATGTATTTGAGTTACTCTGAAAGAGCTAAGTGGTACTTAGGCAATCTTGCCCTTCATGGACAACCCAAGTGTTTTCCTCGTTTTAGGGGATCCCAACAAACCCTCAGGATTCAGAAGTGTTAAGGCTCCAGTCACCAAAGTGGCTGCATCGATTGGAAATGCCCAGAAGTTGCCCATGTGTGACAAATGTGGCACCGGCATTGTGTGAGTATCTGCCTTCCCCAGGCATCGGAGGCCCTGCAGGTTGGGTAAACCATGAACATGTGGAAAGTGCCAGATACTGCACATTTTGGGTGTGGTGGGGGGAAAACTCCTGCCTGGAAAATGGAGCACAGAGTCCAGGTAGATCCTGTGTCTCAGAGCCAGGTGATGAAGGCTTTCCTTGGCCATGGAACTCTTAGGGTATGAACATGTAAAACTAGAAAGAACAGGGCTGCTCTCCTGAAATGGGAAAGACTTCCAGAAGGCTTCAAGAGTAATGTCTCTGGACCCCAGTACTGACCAGCCCCTTGATGACTGGAGGCCAGCTGGGAGGCCTGATCTACCCTTTGATGGGCCTGTTGGGTGGAGCCCCTCGCCTGGTGCCATCTTCAGGTGCCCATCACTAACGGAGCCCCTTTCCTCCCTCCCTCCTGTAGCGGTGTGTTTGTGAAGCTGCGGGACCGTCACCGCCACCCTGAGTGTTACGTGTGCACCGACTGTGGCACCAACCTGAAACAGAAGGGCCATTTCTTTGTGGAGGATCAAATCTACTGTGAAAAGCACGCCCGGGAGCGGGTGACTCCACCCGAGGGCTACGACGTGATCACCGTGTTCCCCAAGTGAGCCGGCCGGTCTGCACCGAATGCTGTTCTCCGTCGAGCCCCTGCTGCATCCTGTTCTCTAAAAGCTTTGGCCTCTTTTCTTGAAAGTTCTCACTTACTTTGGTTTTATCCCTGCTCATTACACATCGTGTCCCCCTTTGCCTACTGACGCACACTGGCTGTGTGATGCCCGCTTTTATAATTAGGGGAAGGTTGTTTTGTCCAGTGTTCCCTCGCCAGCATCACCATGTCTTCTCTTCACCTCCATTCATCTCTGTTGCCAGTGGACATCAGCCAGATTTGAACCCAACCAAACTGACTACGTCCGACAATGATTTCGTTTTTACTCAATAAATTAATGGACTCTAAGGCAAAGCAGTGTCTCTTTACTGTGTGACCATGTGTCCTGTCTCCTGTCTCAAGCCAGGTGAGATTCCTGAGGCCTCTCCTCTTGTTCTGGGGTTCGCACTCCTCCAAGATTTGCAGGCCTTTTCCTTCAAGTGTGAGAAAACTGGCATCTGAACCAATTATATTCTTACATTTCTTCAAAGCTTGCTCCAAGTTCTCGTTCTCTGATGCTAATAAGTTAGTTATGTTGTAATGAAATGTTTTCTTTGCATCTGGTTGCTCTGGGACCTACCTGAGGAAATGACTGGGGAGCTTTACCAATTGGCCTTAAAATTCTCCCCAAAAGCCTATCCCCAGGCTGGTTTGCTGCCACTACAACCCTGCTCTTTTTTGAAGGGAAGCAAACTCAAGAATGTGGCCAGCAGCACTAAACTTGCAGATTGCTCAGGAAGGTGGCAAATGCCTCCTCCCCAGCGAAGAGACTGGGAATCCTGGCTATTAAGGGGCCTTGAGTCAGAGATCTGAAGTCACCATAGGTCATTGCTTCGTGACTAATCACTAGTGGAGTCATTTACTCAAACAATGGCACCCCCATTGCTCTAGAAACAGACTAAGCCATTTGTTAAGAGAGAGGGACAGGTCACTCCACATGCCTCCCTTCCTCAGAGCAAATCTACCCTTAAGCAAATGTTCATCACCTTTGCTGAGGAAGGGCCTCGCTTGTCCGTGTTCAACAGTAAGGATTCTAGGTAGATGGCAGTGCTAGGATTTGACACTACAGATCTCTGAAGCCTGGGCATACTGCAGGCAGTTTAGACAGGCGCAGTTCTCATCTACAAAACCTGAAGCAAAACTTTCAGGCAGTGACATCACGTTGTTAGGCAATTAAGTGTGGGCACCGGGCAGACAGGTGGTGGAGAGGGAGGATGGCCTGGAAGATGGTGTTATGCCCGCCTCCAGCATGAAGGGACTTTACTTCGTCTAAATGAGTGCCAGCAAAAACAAACAAACAAACAAAACAAAACAAAACAAAAAAACTGATTAAAACCCAACAGCTTCGACTGCGTGGTATCAGAAAGGACTTAACCGGACATGACCAAGTTTCATTGTATTATAATGAACATTGTGGTTTAGCCCCCTGCCCCGCCATGGGTTTTTCTGTGTACACCATGGGTAAGGACATGCGCAAAGGGGCCAAACATGACTAAGTATTCCAGGCACAAGAGCCGTCAATCAATCAATAGACCACCTCTAAGCGAGGATGTAAGAGAAAGGGGAACAACAACCTCTGCCTTTTTCCTCCCTTGGATCAGCCCGCCTCCCATTCTTGGGAGTGTACTTTTCCTTTCCTTTTAAATGAATCTTTTGAAATTTTTCGCTACACAACTCACGGTAACAACTGCATACTTGTCTTTCTGGTATGACAAGAACTGGGGTCTTTACCTTTTGGGATAACACATTGTGGCCGTTTTTCAGTTGACAATTTTTTAAAAAATCTTAATTTCTAGTGAAAAACCAAGAAGTAAGTAATTATGAACTGTCTTTTACATTAGCATTCTGTAGAATGCCAAACTTATAAACACTATAATTTCTTTAAAAAATGTGCTAATAGTGAAAATTGAAAAGTGTGGCACTGAATATATTTATTAATAGTGCTAAATATCTTTAGTTTTTCTGAAAAAGGAAGCCTGTATTCACTAATTAATGTATTAATATCTTATTTTACTTAGGAATGATCTAGATATTCGATAAATTTTCATCATTTAACTTAATTTAGGAAAACGATGAAATAAAATTCATATTTTAAGGGAAGACAAAGTTTAAACATAACCTTTTTTTCTCTGTCCTTTTGGGCCTCTTCCCTCCCTCATGGTGTGCATTGTAAAATGATTATGCATTGACCAGAAATACCTGCTCCATCACATAGAGATCAATTTTCTTCTTCTGGCATCCCCCATGTAACTTCTTCAAAGATGTGTGCATTCCTCAGCCCTGTAAGGGGTCAGGATGACCCACCGCTTGCCTTGTGGTGCAGATTCTTTGGTGAACTTTATATAAAATGTCAGTCTATCATTTCCCTTAACGTTGGTGATTGGTACAGAACAGACCAGGTCAGACGACCTGAGGATATGCTGGGCTACACCTAGTGGACTTTCTCAGCTTAAATTCTTACTTATGACCTTGTTAATGTCACTAGTTACATTACTTGTAGTCTGCCTGTTTTACCAGATAATTGTTTCTTGCATTACCAAATGTGTGACTAAGCCTCTGATAAAAATAGCAATGACTAGGCGACTTGAAACGACTGACCAGATATATAATTCTGTCAGACCAATGATTGCAATGGTGTTACTCTAGCAATGGGAAGAATTAACAAGAGGGAACTGTTTCCTGGACCGTAAGACTAGTAATGAGATAGGAGGGAAGGGGGCAGAGCATGACCATTAAAAGAATGACACAGCAATTAACACCAAGATGGTGGAAGATTCAACTCCCAGTAGACCTCGAGCTTCAATATACACTCACTGAAATACAGTAGCATGCTAAGTGGTACTCCCACAGGTGCCAGGACTGTTTTAAGGCTGACCATAAACAGTCAGAGGGTGGGTGATGGTCCAGTTCCTGAGAATTCCACTCCCTTCCCCAAAGTAGTTGGAATAATCCTCCCACTTGTTAGCATCTCAAGTTACCGAGCCCATAAAAACTAACAACTTCCATACTTCCTGTCCACTCTCCATTCTGAGTGAGGCTGACCACACTGTCTATAGAATATGAATCTGCTTTTACTTTAAACTTAGCACCCAACCACCACACCTCGTGGCTTTTCTCTTGCCTTCTGAGATGGCCTGCACTCTGTATGGAGTATGTATCTCTCTGAATAAATCTACTTTTGCTCAACTGTGGCTCGCTCTTGAATTGTTTCTTGTGGGAAGCCAAGGACCCACACTAGGCAGGGTGCATCACAGGGACTCACCTGAGACCTGGGGACATGACCATCCTCTCGCCCCACATTTTTCCTGTATCAGTACGACTGGCAGTCCAGAGGCTTTGGGCTACTGTTAACAGGGACTAGTCAGTCCAGGAATAGCACAGTGAGTGGCCTATCCACCAACTCCTGACCTGGGAGTGAGGATTTCTAGTGCCATGGTACAAATTATTTACAAAACACATCCCAAACACTGGCGGAAATTAAGAACAAAAGAAAGGAGATTGTAAAGAATTTTGCCCACCATCCAGTTCTACAAATCATTAGCTACTGCAGTCACTGACCTACAATACAACCTGAAAGAATTTCAGGGTGAAGATCAGAATAAGGCGCTTGGTGCCCTGGGAAAACTGACAGAACCTGCCCTCAGATAGTTAGCTATTTCCAGAAGAAAATTTTATGAACCCAGTTTTCTTGCATCTTCCCATACTTAGAAAAGCACTAAAACCATAAACCAAGATATCTGTTCCTTGCAGATAGCAGTAACCTACCAAGATGTGTCCTTGATTGCACGTACCCCTCTTCACCAAAATCACATGTATACAGGCCTCTCCACTTACCTCTTTGGAACAGTCCTCAGTGCTTTCTGAAAGACTGTCTCCTGGATTATAATCCTCAGGTTGGCTCAAATAAAATGTTCCATTTCTTTGTTAGATTGACTATTGATTAATTTTTCATCAACACTAAAATTTCAAGTTACCAGTAAGGTTTGGAGAAACTATTTTTAAGTAGATATACCATAAACATAATTATTCTTAAAGAGTTAACCTAAAAATGCTCAGCTCATCCCATTTACTTTTTATTTACCTGTTCCCAACTTATGTTTAGATTACCAATGAAAATGTTATGAGACAAAGTCAGCCATCACCCCGAGCTGTTTTTCTTGCTGACAAACGTAACAGAGATAACATGAACTGATTTGACCATCAAACCCAGGTAGCATAAAATTTCTATTTTTTAATGTTGATAAGTCCGAAGACATGTCTATTTAAATCAATAACATTAAATTTGCTTTTATTTACTAGAGATTTATCTTAGGTCATGTGAACTTGAAAAACAATTGGGTTAGTTTTTATTACATTTAGAAATATTTAATTCATAAGCACTTTTTTTTTTTGGCGCTGCAAAAAGCTTGTTGCCATTGTTTCCATTTGGTCCAAGGCTTGGGAGAGGGCTCCAGGGAGGTTAAAAAGCTGCCTGGTGACTGCAGAGAGAGCCTTCAGGCAGAAGCCCCAACACCAGAGGGGCTCCACAAAGGTTGCTGGGTTCTGGAGGTTCCTAGTCATGCTCGAGTGTGAGCCTTTTGAAAAGATACTCACCCAGCCCAGCCTGGGGACCAGCTAGCCTACGGGGTCAGTCAGGTGGTCGCCATCTTCTTGATGAGTTTCATCTCCACCTCCAGGAAGCACCTCTCCCGGAAGTCACAGAGGTGGGGGTCTGTGTGGGCAGAAGCCAGGGCATGCAGATCCAAAAAGGCCTGGTTTAGGTTCTTCTCCGTGACAATGGCAGCTTCCACAGCATCCTGGGTTTTACCTCACTTATCTTCTGCACTTCCTGTGAGAGGCTGCGGCGCTGGCTTTGCATTTTCAAGAGACACTCGGTGCCCTCGCGCTTCTCCTCAGCCAATTCGCGGAAAAACGCCCTCCAGAGCCACATCGTCGCGGTCGAAACAGAAGCCCAGAGAGAGGTAGGTGTAGGAGGCCCACAGATGCATGTTGACTAGGTGGCTGATGGCAGCCTCCACCTTAGTGGAATAATTGTGATGAGTCTGGGAGTTCATGGTTGATCGGTAATAAGGAGCTAAGCTCACAAAATGGTGTTGGCTGGTCCCGGAAGCCGAGGATAGCAGTGTGGCTGGTTCTGAAGGTTGCGACTGGAAAAAAGGTTGAAGGCTGGTCAGAGGCTGGAGCAAGGAGCGTCCCTGGGTTCCCTGGGTCTGTTCCGTCCAAACACTGTTGAAACAAGAGACAGATCCGTGGGACCACTGAGCGCACTGCATAAGTGAGGTTTTCTTCAGTCAGCTTTTGAGTGAGGGAGTCTCTCCGCAGTTTGTACTTGTACATATTTTAAAAATTTTTATTTATAATGGAGGTGTTGCCGAAAGATTGGCCTCCGTCCCTGATGAGACGAATAACACAGAGGGAGGGTCTTAGAGTTTAGAAGAAGAGGCAGCTTTACTGCTTTGCCAGGCAAAGGGGACTCACAGCAGGCTAGTGCCTTCAAAACTGTAAAACCACCGTAGGGTCTGGGCTTAGTGATTATATAGTGAACAAATTGGGGCGTGAAAGGTGATGTTAATCAATGAGAGTCTCTGGTGAAGCTTCTTCCTAAATCAGTGAGTCTGTCCAACATCCTGGGACCGTCCAGTGGTTGGAGGGTCATTAGCCCGCGACCTTCTTTATCTGATCATACTCATCAGGTGCCAGGAGGGACTTTGGAGGGTCTGGTCGTTCTCCTGAGAGCAATGTCCCGTGGCTTCCTTCCTAGGGGAATGACTCAGAATCCAAACGTGATTGTAAGGTAAAACAAACGGGGAAATCAATAACTTTAGCTTTAACAATGGGCCTGGGGCTGGGAGCAGTGTCTCCCATCAGTCAGGTTTGCTGATCATTCTAAAAGCAAGCAGTAAGCATAAAGCCAAGAATTAGTTAGCCTGAGCATGGCCATTTTATTATTTCTCCTTCCGAGGTGCTGGGGAATTGAACCCAAGACCTCGTGCATGCTAAGTGAGCACTCTACCACTGAGCTGCAATAAATATTGAACAGGGTAAGTGTGCTGAGAGAGGAATATTTAAGATTCTATTGGGTCATACCTTAGACATTAAGAAATAACTGAGTCAATCGTAGTAAATGTTGTGCTCTGCTGTCCAGGTTTCTCACCAGGACTGAAGGAATTATTCCTTCAGCTCTGGGGAACACTGCTCAGACAGCACTTGGCTGTCAAACTTTTTCAGGAATTACCTGCACTGCCCGGTCACCTTGCAGGAGCTCGTGGCCCCTTCCCAGTGCCGTCCATAGTCAATGACTGGCCCAGTTCTCAAGAGCCATGCCATTTTTAGAGCTCCTCTTGGAGTCAGCTGAGATCTTTTTTGGAAATGTCTCTCTTTATTCAGTTGTAGCCCCTCCCTCTTTTTCCACAGCAGTTTGTACTTTTAAAAGCCTCCCCACCCCTCTCTTGTTGGTCTCAGGTTCTATCTGATGGAGTTAACTAGGCTCAGTGTCAGGTCGTTGTGGGCTCTTTACATTTCTGATTTGTAGAGATTTGCCAGACCAAAACAGTTGCTTTTAATTTCCCCAAAGAAGTGGGCTGCTGCCAAAATGATATCGAAAGATTGATCTGCCCAGCTACATTTTCTTTAATTTGCTTGCTATATCAGTAGGAAGATTTCAGACTAAAACGGAAATCAAAAGATGTCTATGTGCTAGAAGTTCAGGGTTCAGTGTACCATGCCTTCAAATGCACAAGGCGTTTAACAAAGGCCCTCTTTCTGAACACACAAGTCAAACCTAGATGAAGTTACCTGGGAGTCAGAGGCTCCATTGTTGCTTCTATTAGCCCCTGAATGTTGGCCCCCATTTTATACTCCACACTCCATGGGCTCAGGTAACCCTACTGATTCCCTTTAGTGTGTTCAATTAACATTGTCTGAAGGGCAGATTTATAAGCCCTGTTGTATAATACCAGGCAGGGGAAGCATTCCCCAGTGAGACATCATGTCTGTCCTCACAATATAATCAGGCAAAAGAGATAAGACCATCTTACATAAAGCCTGTTGAGATACACCAATTTTCTTAGAAACTGTTGTGTGACACTACGCGGCGGCCAGTCTGTGGCATGGTGATGTGCAGGTTGGTAAAACAATTTACCAGAGATAAAATATGGAAATAGGATGGAGTTTATGAGGGGGGCACTGCTATAGACAATGGCAGGCCACATAGACAGAGAGGTGCCTGTGTGAGCACTGAGGAACAGTTGTTGGGGTGTTTTATAAGGTTGGGTCCCAAGGTGCCTGATTGGCTTGTGCACAAGTCTCTGATTGGTTGTAGGTGAGGTAAGAGGTTTAGGGTCTGTGAAGGGCAGTGGGGTCTATGACCCCTGATGGTCTGGGCTGAAACAAGCCAGGCTGAGCTATTGTGAGATTAGTGATTACTTAGGGCCATTAGTTTGTTAGGGCAAACACACCCAGTAAAGGATGTACTTTATCTGTTGAGGGCTCACAGGTGGATGTCTGAGAGCCCAGGAATGGGGGTGGTTGGACTTTGAAGGAAGTCAGTTGGCCCAACATACACTTCATCTCAGTTCCATCAACTCTTCTACTTTTGACCTTAGTCTCCATTTGGACCTCATCAACAAGTCTCAGTCTTACAAGGATTCCCAGAAATGTTTACTGTTTATCCGCCCACCATTGAACCCATTCCTGTATGAAAGGCCCTGGGGGTCCCAGTGAGAGGTCAGACCGAGGCACTAAGGCTCTTTTGTCAATCTTCACCTTAACTAATCAGCCCAATTGTTGCCCCAGGCATTTGTTATCAGATTTCTCAATGTAAATCTTTTTCCCTTCTAGCTTCTAAAGTTTCTCTTGTAAATTTAAACTTTAAATTTCTGAGGTAAATAGAGTGGGCTTGCTTGGGGTCCTTTAATGTTGAGGGGACCAACAAGGGGCCCTCTTGGCTCATCCAGCCTTCGGCAGTGCTGTAGCAAAGCCTTTGTCTTAATCCCATTAATGTCCGCTTTATTTATCTCATTTCTTAACCATCTCAAGATTGCCATCCCAATGGGGCAAGTCTCATGACTTTCCCCTTAATAACACTTTCTAGTCCCTTGTTAATTAACCTAATTTTTTATTAGCATCTGTAAGACCCTTTGAGGAGAAGCTGAGACCACAAATTCAAATAGGCTTCCTGAACAGGGTTTGTTTGATTGTTTGTTTGTTTGTTTTAACTAAGGGAGTTCTTAAAGTCAGCCATTATATTTCTCTGTATCCACCTTTTAATGCGATCTTTCCGTAGGTACCAATAAAACAGCTGTTTATAATGAGAGCTCTCTAAAAATTTACCACCTTTGAAGAGTTTTCCAATTTAAAGGATCCATCATCTAAGCATCAAGAGTGGGATCTTAACAGCGACCCAAACCAGTAAGGCAGGATCCTCCAGGGGAAGCATTTGGCTTTCATTCCATTCCCTCACTGTTACTGAAAAGTGTGTCCAGTTAGCAAAGCTTGTCTTACTTTTCAGGTAAATTAAAACCAAGAGTGTGGCAGTATTCTTCAGTGAAGTTCCTGAATGCTCAGCTCTAATTACCTAATATTCTTTTTTTTTTTTTAAATGAGGCTTGAACTCAGGACCTCAAGCAGGCTAAGCATGAGCTATACCTCCCCACTCCCTGACCCAATATTCTTAAAAGGATTCTTTAATCAATCCTTTGTCAAAGGTGGGGAAGGTATAGCTCAAGTGGTAGAGTGCACACTTAGCATGCACAAGGCTCTGGGTTCAATCCCCAGTACCTCCTCCAAGAAAAAATTAGACCTAATTACCCCCACCCCCTCACCCCGCAAACAAAACAAAACAAAACATCCTTGTCCAATAAGAGATTTAACAGTATTTAGGGATTACAATATGTTCCATTTCTCCTTCCTTTGATTTCTCTTTCTCACTCCAGTGTAACAAATTGCTACAGGTTTTTTACCAAAGTACTGTAGCAGTGTTTTGGAAATGAATTGTCTTGCATTACCGAAAGTGTTCAGTCACATTATAGAGGGTCTCATTTGCACTTAACTAGGAGAGTTATCACCAGATCACGTCTTCTTCAGTGATGTTGTGAGCTCAGCATAGTCGATCTATCTGTCATTGTTCTTGTCATCGTCTCTCAAAAACACCACCTATTAAGCTGATCAGTTCATCTTTGCTCATTGGTGGCGCCTGTTCATTCCCTCCCTCCTTCTGGACATGAATGATATCTGTGGAGAGTTTTGGGCCTTCAAGCAAATTATTGCTGTCATAAATCATGCATTTTGAAATAATGGAGCTGCAGTGCTTGTGAGGATGTCTCCACCTCTGGTTTGTTGACAACACCTCCTAGATGCTCCATGTTATGCCCTTGGTTGTGCCCTGTGTTTTTATCCAGGCCCTTGCTACCAGGATGGGAGAAGCTGGTCCCCTGGCTCCCTCGCCCTGGCACCTGCTGCACAGATGGCCCAGAACAGGCTGCACGGGAAGGGGGTTCTGAGCAGCTGCAGAGGTGCTCACGGGTACCTCTTTAGAGTAAACCTCCTTCAGCACGGAGAAAAGAACTTATGGTGAATTTTAAGTGCTGGTTTCATTCTCAGCTGAAAGCCATTGTCAAAGACTCTCCAAGGCTTGAAAATAAGAGAGTGAGGTGAAGCGCTGCCACGCTGAGGGCCACTGGGACCGCATGCCCAAGCTGGTCTGGAAGATGCAGACCCTAGGCTTGCTACATGTAGGCTGTGATGAGCCGGCCTGTGATGCATTCGATGAGCCAAATGCAGTGTTCACCTCTATGGACACTGGCAAGTGAGCTGAATGCTTTTAACAGTTACAGGGCAGTGTTTTCTTACAGAATAATTGTGTTAGCTACCAGTGAATATTTTATGTGGAAATTATTGGAATGACACCATCTCATCCCTATACAGCATAAAGCAAGCATATGCACAGGATACATTTAGCACTTAATAAAATTGTACTTGTATGACCAGACATACGTTTGTTTGTTTCACAGGGTCCATGCCTCTGGTGATTTGGTGTCATCAGACTAATTATAGTGCCTTTTAATGGATTTCGTTGTCTAGGTACCTGTTAGGCCAAATCTTATCAAGTGTGGTTTCTCTTTAAATGAAAATTAAGAACATAAATTTTTTTAATTACTCACTAATAAATACCAGGATATAAATGTGACTATTTAACAATCATTGCTTTCCCTTTGTTCGTGGTCAATAGTTTGGTTCTGGTCTCAGGACTGCTTATCTTAAATTCATGTTGGATAATGGGTTAAAATCTTAGTGGTAATGTTTTAACCCCCAATGCCAGCTCTCATGACCCATATGGTGGTTGCCCAGGTAAGAACCTAGACTTGACTCACACAATAGCTCTGTTGTCTTGCATACCAGATTGTCCCTTTACTTTTTTGGGCTCATTCTTCAATCTAAACAAATGAAGAGCTAGTGAAAAATTCAGTTTTTAGCCTCACTATCTTAATAGTCCTACTTTATAGGTGTACCTCTCCAAAAAACCTTTCTTTTCTAAAAATTGAACTCTAGTTGATGTACAGTATTATATGTTACCAGGGTACAGTATAGTGATTCACAATTTTTAAAGATCCTACTCCATTTATAGTTATCATAAAATATTGGCTATATTCCCTGTGTTGTACAATATATTTTTGTAGCTTATTTGATACCTAATGGTTTGTACCTCTTAATGCCCTACACCTATGTTGCCCTTCCCCCTTTCCTCTCCCCACCGGTAACCACCAGTTTGTTTTCTATATCCCCAGAACCCCTTCCTTATTCCTTATAAGTTCATTTGTAAAAAATAGGAATTGAGCTAAGTTACGGTGAAATTTTAAAACATATAAAAATTTCACTGCATTCTGGTAATGGCAGTATCCTAAAATTCCACAAGATGGCAAGCGTTCCCCTATTAAAGTAGAGCTGAATGGCCACGCCTTCCTGGAAAGCAGATTTGCTTTTTGCTTCATCGAAACAAGGAAATAAGACCTTTTTCTCACCCCACCTCTTTTCTTAATCAATGCCTGTGGTTCGAAAAACAAACAAATGCAACATCTTATTTTACTTTGTTTTGATACAAAAAGTGGAAGTAAAATAAATGTACATTTAGTGATTTCTACTCCTTTTTTCTTCTAGAGCAATACTGACAACTTTTACTTTCTTACCTGTAAACTTTCAGATTTCTGCTTTCATCTTTCTTCTCTTTCTGTCTTTACTCTTCTCTCTAGACCTACACTGAGTTATTTCAGCTCCTCAGCATATAAAAGGGTTTCACAATTCCTGTTCTTTCTTATGTCAATATTTAATTACCTCCAGGATTTGCAGACAGCCATGAATCTGTGGTGATAGCTATAATTACTTTGTATAAGGATGTAAAAGAGTAACCCCTTTTTATATATATGTGTGTGTGTGTATGTGCATATATATATATATATATTTTTTTTTTTTGGCCTTGCAGATAGCTTTTAGTTACATACAGAATCATGTAAATAAAGGCAGGACGTGTGAATGGGTATTTGGAAGATTATTATTAAAAGAGCTAGGATGGACTACTTAATTGAAGTTTAAGGGAAAGGTGATATGTTTGATTTTATACATGTTGACTTTTTGGTGACATGAGGCTCTTTTAGTGGGTATTTCTTTAGAGCTTTAAAAAGTTAATGACTTTTATCTGCAAGATGGAGTTACAGTATATTCTTTATCGGTTAAAAAAATATTTTCCACTATTTATCCCACCCTTTGATCTAGCTTTTTTTCATGAGCTATGCTACCTGCAGTGTGACTTGTTCCTGTATTTTCCACAGCCATTTTGATTATTAAGATCTAAATTTTGTTAACTTGACAAAGAAATTACTAATGGAAAGCATCAGGATTCTGAGCTTGCGATGGGTCCAAGAGAGGCCAAGTTACTTTCTTCTGAAGCAACCTTTCATGTTTTTACCTCTTCCAAGTCTAAAATTTATCTAAATCAATCTGTGACAAAATCCTGCTCGGAGCTCAGAGTCATTCATCTGGGAAAGACCCTGGGGATTACTTAGTTCTAGCTTTTTCTTTAATGGATAAGGAATTAACTTTTGAAAAGATGAAGCCAACATTTTGAAGGTTTTTTTTTAAAAACAAGAGAAGGAAATAAGGTTATAACTCAAGACCACCGGTCTCCTGTCCAAGGGTTTTTCCACTCTGCTGTAAGGCTCTATAAGGTATTCTGGGACTTTCATCAGACTGCCCAGACCAGTCAGTAGTGGCCTAAGTTCCTTGCTGAAATGCTTCTGTTTCCAATCCTCAAACTACTTAGCTGATCTGATCCTGGGAAGCAGGAAGCACCATCTTGGAACAGAGGACACGTGGGTTTTGAGGATGGAGAAACTTCGGGAAAAGTGATACTGCTAGGAATACAGTGACCAGGGCTGGGTTTGGATGCTCCAGTAGGGACCTTGGCAGCCCCTAGGTAGCTGGGTTGGGAAATGATGAAATGATTGGATGTGTTTGGATTAGAGGCGCATGTCACAATTTTACCCTGTGCTGACCTGATATGCTTTGTACTCTGCATAGTTGGTAATTAACTGAGTGATCTTAGAGAAATCACTTACCTACTGTGGTCCATGGTTACCTCATCTAGAGTTGGATTGCATGATATCTTAGGAAGTTTCTTGTTTCTAAAATATTGATTGTATTTCCAGAGTCATCTTGTAGAAATAGAAAGAGCACTGACTAGCTGTGTGCTCTGTGGAGGGTTGCCCACATTTCCTTAATTTCTCTTCTCATCTGCAAACTGTGTGTCATAGTAATTCCTGACACCTGATATCTTAGGATTGTGTGAACAGTTGATTTAAAAATGAAACAATTGATGTAAATTAATTATAAACAGCAAAATGATATATGAGTGTAAGGAACGGTTCTGTCTTTAATTATAGGCAGTTTTTTTCTCTCAGTTTCTTTCTGAGATCCAGTATAGAGAATTGTATGCACAGTAAAAGTCTTACCTACAGGGTGGAGACCATGTCAGTATTCACCTTTATGGTCCCCAAACCTCATGCAGAGCTTGGCATAAGTATAAATGTGCTCAATATGTTTATTTTTTAAAAATTAGATGGATGAGGCTTCTTATAAGCTTACCATACTTTCCCCTCCCTCATTCCCTATATCCAGGGAAACCATAACAATTTATTTAACAATACAGCTAATTTAAATAGATTTGTTTTGGAAAAAGTAAACAAATACCAAAAATTCATGGACACTAACAATCATTAGAACTTCTAGGACTCTTTCCAGTCAAGATGGAACAGGAAAATATGAACTGAGTTATGAAGTTCATTTTGTTCTTTCTGGAGGCATTTAGGTGATTGGGCAACTGCTATTTGACAAGCACTTTAAGCAGCTTCTGTGTGAACGGAACTACACTAAGCATCATGGGGGATTTTCAGCTTTGAAATGTTAAAGAACTATAAGACATTGTCCCTGTTTTGTACGTGGTGGAGTTGTAACTGAAGAAAGACAGAATATACATATTCTTACATCTTAGATGAAAAATTATAATTTCTTTTTTTTCTTTTTTTTAAATTGAAATATAGTTGATTTACAATGTTGTGTTAGTTTCTGGTGTACAGCAAAGTGATTCAGTTTTACATATGTATATAGAGTAGTTTCTACCTGCTAAAACCCAACTCTTAATTTATTCTTCCCCCAACCCCTTTCCCCTTTGGTAACCATAGTTTGTTTTCTATGTGAGTCTGTTTCTGTTTTGTAAATAAGTTAATTTGTATCATATTTTAGATTCCACATTTAAGAGATATCATATGATGTTTGTCTATCTCTTTCTGACATACTTCACTTAGTATGATAATCTCTAGGTCCATCTGTGTTTCTGCAAATAGCATTATTTCATTCTTTTATGGCTGAGTGATACTCCATTGTTGAGTAATACTCCATTGTATCTTTTTTTTTTAATTGATTTATAATCATTTTACAATGTTGTGTCAAATTCCAGTGTAGAGCACAATTTTTCAATTATACATGAACATATATATATTCATTGTCACATTTTTTTCTCTGTGAGCTACCATAAGATCTTGTGTAAATTTCCCTGTGCTATACAGTATAATCTTGTTTATCTATTCTGAATTTTGAAATCCTGTCTATCCCTTCCCACCCTCCACCCCCTTGGCAACCACAAGTTTGTATTCTATGTCTATGAGTCTGTTTCTGTTTTGTATTTATGCTTTGTTTGTTTTTGGTTTTGTTTTTGTTTTTTAGATTCCACATATGAGCGATCTCATATGGTATTTTTCTTTCTCTTTCTGGCTTACTTCACTTAGAATGATATTCTCCAGGAGCATCCATGTTGCTGCAAATGGCGTTATGTTGTCGGGTTTTATGGCTGAGTAGTATTCCATTCTATAAACATACCACATCTTCTTTATCCAGTCATCCATTGATGGACATTTAGGCTGTCTCCATGTCTTGGCTATTGTAAATAGTGCTGCTATGAACATTGGGGTGCAGGTGTCACCCTGAAGTAGGGTTCCTATATCTGGATATAGGTTCCTTCTGGAGCGGGATTCCTGGGTCATACAGTAAGTCTATTCCTAGTCTTTTGAGGAATCTCTATACTGTTTTCCACTGTGGCTGTACCAAACTGCATTCCCACCAGCCGTGTAGGAGGGTTCCCCTTTCTCCACAGCCTCTCCAGCATTTGTCATTTGTGGATTTTTGAATGACGGCCATTCTGACTGGTGTGAGGTGATACCTCATTGTAGTTTTGATTTTCATTTCTCTAATACTTAGTGATATTGAGCATCTTTTCATGTGCTTCTTAGCCATCTGTATGTTGAAAGAAGCATAATTTCTTAGAAGCAGCTCAGACAAAATATCATGTTCTAAAGTGAAACTATAATTGATGATTGATCATAGTGCAATCTTAAAAGAAGTGATAGCATAAATTGGCCATGGAGGGCATGAAGGGAACTTCAGATTAGGTGAAGATATGCTGAACTCTGGACAAGTGGATTGGCAGAGACTGGGTAGATTGAGTAGAGGGCTTTAAATGGTTTAGTAAAGTTGTCTTTGGACTGATACGAAGTTGGAGTCTGGTATTTATGAAGCAGTCTGAATATGGCATTGGAAATTTTTGATTTAATTAGATAGAAATTTGAGCAAAAACAAGGTATGACAAGTAGAATGTGATTGCAGGTGATATTTGAGAAAAATTATGCAGGAATTCTTTAAAGTGGTTTGGAATGTAGCGAGTATGGGGTTCAAAGGACTGCTGGGCATCTCCATTTTCTTTCTAAGCCTAGCATTTTGAGAGTCTGGATAATAAATCATTACAGCCATGGAAACTCAGAGAAGTTTGGTGATGGAGGAGTGAAAATTACATGACAAATGTGTCCTTTTTGGCATGCTAACAGATCTAGGAAGATAATCATTTGGGTGGGTCCAAAGAGGCGAAAGGAGAAGAAATACGTTTAAAAAAAAAAAGGAATAAATCATATTTAACTGGGGAGGTGGATACCTGAGTGGTCTTTGGATTGGTGAGGAGGATTTCCTAGTCGACCCTAAGTAAGGAGAGCAGTTTAGTGGGAAATAGACAATGGTGGGGGAAATTTCAGTAATGAGAGAAGATCTTCTATTTGAGAAGTTAAACAGAGTTGGGAAAGATCTGGATGATAGATTTGAACAGTGGTTGGGTCAAGTGAAAAAAACTGTGTAGGAAGGGAATAGAGATACTTATAAAGACATAAGTGTGGGTGCAAAGCTTCGACAAAAATGGGAAAGGCAAGATTCAAGAACACGTGGAAAAGAGCTCATTCTAGAGGCAGAACAATATTTCTTCCTCTAAAGTTTCAATTACTTTAACTGACTACTATCTGTTATACTGAGAGAAAATGATAAAATTGGTTAGTAGACAAGACCTAGTATCCCAAATGGTAGAGTCTAGGAGGCCAGAAAGAGTTATATTCAAAGGATTTTCTATGGAATTTGATCTGAAGCACCAGTTTCATGTGGTCTGGATGAGATGCCGTGATTTTGGTTAAATGTGATTGAGGGAACTGTAGGAAGAAGAAAATTTTTTCCAATGTCTGCCTTCTCCACCCCTAAGGAATGATTTTTAACCTTTGGGAAGTCCTAGTTCATTCTGGGAATCTTCCCCAAAAATGTAGCTGCATTTCCAGAAAAGTTTCCTCGTTTGCAGTTCTTGCTCTTCTGTACACATTTTGAGGAGGTGTCACAGACACGGTAAAGCCTCTTCATTATCCCAGGGTATCTGAATGACTGGTGGCTCTCTCCCTAATACTATAGTTAAATATAACTTTGTTGTTCTGGGCAACATTATTTTATTTTGATTCTAGCTTCATTTTGATAGGGTAGGTGTAAGAAACCACCGATTCTCCCAATATATTTGAAAAGATGGGTGTCTTCATCAGGATCTTGGACTATTGTTTCTCTGTATTGGGCCATATGTTGGGGAATTATTTTGTCAATAATTGCATCTAATCACTCCTAGGGAAAGCACAATCAATGCTAAAAAAAAAAAAAAGAAAACTTAAGGGCAGGGCCCTGGCTCTTGTGTGCTCCTCCACAGCTGTGCATTCTCCCCGGGACATGTGCACTGCTGTTGAGGCCACTAACAGGACTCAGGCTAGGGGTGTGCAGGTGCTCAGCTGGAGGGGCTAGCTCCAAGTGTGTCCCCCAAGCAGGGGGTCTCAGCTGGGAGAATCTAGGCTTGCATCTGGCATTCACAAGTCACAGGAACATGAGCTGGCTTCTGATGGGGTCTTTAGACTCCAGCCGGGGTTGGGTAACAGGGAATGGGGAGGGACTCCAGTGGCTGGCATCAGTGAAATGTGAGCACCTGTGGGGCAAAAGCTGGTGAAATCTGCAGGGAGTCCAAGGTGGTAGCGCCAAATGTTGGTTTAATCAGTGCCGAGTTTGTCTCCTAAGTAGGTCACTGTGAACTGCCGTGACTCCCACTGTGTGACTGTTATTAGTAGCCCCTGTGTTTCTTCCTTGTTCTTAGCCATCTGTATACATCTTAGCTTTGCTAGTGTTGGTGGGCTAAAATCAAAGTAGGACATTTTCCCAGTGACCCAAAAGGTTGGAGAAGCTAGTTGGTCACTCCACTCTTCCTTTCCTGGTGAGGGTAACTCTTTCTAGCTGGGAAGTTCCCTTTTGGCACTGAACATTGCTGGCTTGGGGGATGGGATGATTTTTTTTTTTTTAACTGAAGTATAGTCAGTTACAGTGTGCCAGTTTCTGGTGTACAGCATAATGTCCCAGTCATGCATATATTTGTTTTCATATTCTTTTCCTTTTTTTAATCTATATTTTTATTGAAGTATAGTCAGTTTACAATGTTGTGTCAATTTCTGGTGTACAGCAAAATAGTTCAGTCATACATATACATACATATATTCATTGTCATATTCTTTTTCACCATAAGTTACTACAAGATATTGAATAGAGTCCCCTGTGCTATACAATATAAACTTTTTGTTTATCTATTTTATATATTAATCAGTATATGCAAATCTCAAACTCCAAATTTATCCCTTCCTCCCCCTTCCCCCTGTAATTGTAAGTTTGTTTTCTATGTCTGTGAATCTGTTTCTGTTTTGTAAATAAGTTCGTCTGTCTTTTTTTTTTTAGATTCCACATATGAGTGATATATGGTATTTTTCTTTCTCTTTCTGGCTTACTTCACTTAGAATGATGAACTCTAGGTCCATCCATGTTGCTGCAAATGGCATTATTTTAATTTTTTATGGCTGAGTAGTATTCCATTGTATAAATATACCACAACTTCTTTATCCAGTCATCTGTCCATGGACATTTACATTGTTTCCATGTTTTGGCTATTGTAAATAGTGCTGCTGTGAATTTTGGGGTTCAAGTATCTTTTCGAAGCAGAGTTCCCTCTGGATATTTGCCCAGGAGTGGGATTGTTGGATCATATGGTAAGTCTATTTTTAGTCTTTTAAGGAGTCTCCATACTGTCATATTCTTTTTCATTAAAGGCTATTACAAGATACTGAATATGGTTCCCTGTGCTATACAGAAGAAATTTATTTTTTATCTGTTTTTATGTATAGAAGTTAACAGATGGGATGATTTTTAACATGCCTGTCCTCCACCTACTCACAAACTAGAATCTCAGCCAAGGTACCCATAAAGTAGATTCTGTACTCAGTATTTCCACATACTCTTTGATGGTCACCAAGGGCAAGGGGCAAAAGAATATGTCTTAGATTAACAACCCAGTTTCTTTTTGAGCTCTGATTGAGGATTTCAGGTAAAAGATTGTTGCTCCCTAAACTTCGCCCCTGCTATCTAGGGTAAGACAGCTTATCACAAACTTTTATAACCTTTTAGTTTTCTCATGTTTGTGTATCAGAGTTAAAATTTAATAGCAAGTGTTTCCTACATTCACTATTATATAAATTTAAAATTTCTTCAGATTCAGGTGATTTTTAAAAAATCTTATATTTCAGGAAGCAAAGACTGGCAGCTCTGCTGTTAACCCACTCTATGACTATATGAAACTCTTTACCTCTCTGAGCCATTATCACATTGCTCTTAAAAAATGGAAGTAAGAAATTTTATTAGATAATTTCAAAGATCTATTCCAGCTTAGTAACTTCTATGTATTCTTCCTTGTATGAAGGGTAAAATGGCCAGGCATACGGACCCCAAACAGTTAGCATAGAAAAAGCTAAGACACAAGTTTCTTAGGCACAGGGATTACTCTAAAGAGACTGTGAGAGAAAGAGAGAAAGAGAGAATGTAATTGTTATAAAATATGCTCTTCTTCCAGTACCAGAGATTGAGAGAAAGAGGAAGAGAGAATGAAACCATTTAAAAATCTGGTCTTCTTTCAGTACCAGAAATGTGCTGAGGTAGTGGATGTTAGGTATGGGAATGGATAGCTAATAAGTGCATTTTGTTGAAATCAAGTTCTTTAAATCTTTGAATCCTGGCTTCCTGAAGTTCTAAGTATTAATAAGGGACAAACTTTTCTGAACTCTCATTTTTATTTACTCATGGTAAAATTATTGACTCAAAATAACTATTTAACCTTAAATGGGTTTTTTATGCCAAAGTAAAATTGCAAGAAGACCTAAACAAGCAATTCTCCAGTGAAGACATACAGTGGCCAATAGGCACATGAAAAAATGCTCAATATCGTTAATTATCAGAGAATGCAAATGGAAACTACAATGAGGTATCACTTCACATCTGTCAGAATGGCCATCATTCAAAAGTTCACAAAAGATAAATGCTGGAGAGAGTGCGGAGAAAAGGGAACCCTCCTACACTGCTGATGGGAATGTAGTTTGGTTGGCCATTATGGAAAACAGTATGGAGATTCCTCAAAAGACTAAAAATAGACTAAAAATATAATCCAGCCATTTGACTCCTGGGCATATATCCAGAGGGAACCTTAATTCAAAAATGTACATGCACCCCAATGTTCATAGCAGCCCTATTTACAACAGTCAAGACATAGAAGCAACCTAAATGTCCATTGACAGATGACTGGATAAAGAAAGTGTGGTATACTTATACAACAGAATTCTATTCACCGTAAAAAAGGATAAAATAATGCCATTTGCAGCAACATGGATGGACCTAGAGATTGTCATTCCCTCTTTTTTTTTCAGGGGTGGGTAATTAGGCTTATTTATTTATTTTTTTAGTGGTAGTACTGGAGATTGAACCCAGGACCTCATGCATGCTAGGTATGCACTCTACCACTGAGTTACACCTTCCCCCACCCTCCCCAGAGATCGTCATTCTAAATGAAGTAAGCCATAAACAGAAAGAAAAATACCATATGATACCACTTATATGTGGAATCTAAAAAAAAAGATGAATGAATTTATTTACAAAACAGAAAGAGACTCACAGACATAGAAAACAAACTTATGGTTACCAGGAGGAAGGGGTGGGAACGGATAAATTGGGGGCTCGAGATTCGCAGATACTAACTACTATATATAAAATACATAAACAGCAAGCTTATACTGTATAGCACAGGGAACTATATTCAGTATCTTGTAGTAACCTATAATGAAAAAGAATATGAAGAGAAATATATGTATGTATATGTATGACTGAACTGTTTTGCTGTACACCAGAAATTGACACAACATTGTAAACTGACCATACTTCAATTAAAAAAAATAAGACTGTGAGATAACATAATAATTACTCAGCAAATATTGTGGAATGTAATTGAATTGAAATACTTTTCAATGTAGAGTTCACAAGTTATAAAACAAGAGTTGGAGTCTCCAGCTGAAACATTTTTGTTCAGAGCATCTTTTGAAGATCAACCGAGCTAACAGGTTGTAAAATATCTGGCACAGAAGAGCCACTAAAATATTTCTTCAGTCAATCTCGTGGTGTTAAGTTATATGCTAGTTGTATATTGATATAGCCATGCTATGAAAGTAGGCTACTTAAATATTTTTTAAAAATTATTAATGAAATTAATTAGATTAATTAATTGTTATCCAACATAAGTATCCAAATTTATCAAAAATAAGTGTCATTGATGTGCTTGCTATCAATGAAGGACATTCTAGAACTATTGTCCATATCACTGAACTTTGTAATTTTCATCATTGTTATTTTGCACTTAATTTTTATACGCGGAATTTGCTTTTGGTCTTCATATTTATTTGATCCATACTGGTCACCGGGTAGTGTATTCAGGAGGCTTCTTTTAAATACCCATGCAATCTTTGATGAAAGTGATGATTTTTATCTTATGTTTCATAGACCTCATTTTATATTATCCTTAGTTGGATTGATCAAGCTTTCTTCCTTTTGTTTTGCTCTTCCTCTACTAATAGGAAAGGTATATCATTTTAGGTTTTTTAAAAAGCATTTTTGCAACCAGAGAATTAATGAGAACCTCTAATAAGTTTTCTAAAAATTTTTTCTTTTCATATGGCTAAATTTGTCTGATGATATATTTATTTTAGTATTTTTTCTGTTTTCACTAAATTCTTTAGGGATTAGTTTTCTGATTTTTAAGTTTGATGTTTGTTGTGCTGTTGAAGTTCCTCAAATATCTTTTGAGTCTTGAAGTTTCATTCATATCTGTGAGTTTCTAGACACTTAAAAATATTTACAGTATTGAATACTGGAATGTATTTCCTCTCCCAAGGGTGAACAGGCAATGTATGCTCTGATATATTATCCTCACTGGAAATGTATAAGCAAGGAGGGTGGTGGGCGATGTGCAGCCAAGGGACTTTCCACCGATGTCTTTGAGTGATTTCTTTCCTTGACTTGAGGAATCCTCAAGATTTGTTACTCCTGTCTTCTGTCTACTGCCTGTTCACCTGCTACTGCCTGTTGACCTGCACCCACTTTGGGAGTAGGTGGTGTCAGAACTCCTGACGTATAGAAAAGGGTTCTGCAAGCATGTTCGGATATCTACTCTTCTCTAAGATAAGACCAACTCCCTATACCTTTCTTTTTTATCCTGCCTCCTTCCTTCTGTTTTGAATTTTGGCCTTTCCCTGGATCTTCTGAGAAAAGGCACTAAGAGAGTGCTTCTTCTGCTCATAAGATGATGAACATTGATGTAAGAGATACTCTTTCAACATTTGTTGTGATCATGAATTCCAACCCTTTGAAATCTGATAGCTTTGAATTTCATTACTAAAATATGGCCATCGCTGAAGAAGTGAGTTGTTTTTTAGTTGGGATTCCCGTTGAAAACTTGGATATTTATCAACACCAAGATGAGTGTTTTTATTTATACGTCTGCTGGTAGGCCAAAGTGCACTGATGATAAACAATATTTACTCAAGGGTTCAAAGACTTACTGCGTGTTTGCTGATGAGTTTGCACCTACTATTTAAAAAGTCTTTGGATTCTAAGCCTTCCATTGCACTTACACAAGGCACATCAATGGATCTCTTCATAGTCCTGGTGATTTGTCTTTCTTTTTTGATTTTCCTTTTTCTGTGGAACCAAAGCTATGCCAAAGGGAAGCTGCCACCTGGCCCTACCCCTCTCCCCATCATTGGGAATATTCTACAGATAAACATTAAGGATGTCACCAAATCCCTGAGCAAGGTATGTATGACTCATTTTTCTTCTAGTTATTTGCAGTGAGTAAATAAGACAGCCCTGTATCTTGTTCTAGACTTCATGGTCCCAGATACCATATTTTCAAAAAGTGGTTTTACAGGGTAGTGCCCATTGGAAACTTGGACATGATTTTATCTATATATGTATATATTTTTAAAATTAAGGTATAGTTGTACAATTTCCTATTAGTTTCATGTGTATAATGTTGTCATTTGAAATTTTTATAGATTATACTCTGGCTAAAGCTATTATAAAATGTATGCTATATTCTGAAATCTAGGAGCGTGATACCTCCAGCTCTAGTCTTCTTAAGGTAGCTTTGGCTGTTGGAGGTCTTTTGTGTTTCCATATAGATTTTACAATTTTTGTTCTGGTTATGTGTAAAATTCCACCAGTATTTTGATAGGAATTGCACTGAATCTGTTGATTGCCTTAGGTAGCATGGTCTTTAACCAATATTAATTCTCCCAACCCATGAGCATGGTATGTCTCGCCACCTATTTGTGTTTTCTGAAATTTCTTTCATCAATGTCCTGTAGTTTTCTGAGTACAAGTCCTTTACTTCCTTAGGTTATTTCTAGGTATTGTATTCTTTCTGATGTAATGGTAAGTGGGATTGTTTTCTCAATTTCTCTTTCTGATAGTTTGTTGTTAGTGTACAGAATGCAACACATTTCTGTATGTTCACTTTATATCGTGTAACTTTACCAAATTCATTGGAAAGCTCTAGTAGTTTTTTGGTGGCATCTTTAGAATTTTGTAAGTATAGTATAATGTCATCTGCAAACAATGACAGTGTTACTTCCTCCTTTCCAATTTCAATTCTTTTAATTTCTTTTTTTCCCCTGTGACTGCTGTCAAAAGCTTTTCTGTATCTATTGAGTTGATCATATGATTTTTATCCTTTAATTTGCTAATGTGGTGAATCACATTGATTGAGCTGTGGATGCTGAACCATCCTGGCATCCCTGGGACAAATCCTACTTGCTCATGTTGTGTGACACCCAGACATGATTTTAAATGGTATATACCTAAAGGTATTGCCAAAAGGGAATGAAATCCATGAGGTGATTGTTGAAATTGCCAAAGTAGGCATTTCCTGTCCATATTGTGATGTAGGTACCCTTTATAGTAATTATTCTTTTTTGAATTCTAATGGCAATGAAACTGCTTTCAATTTTTTTTTTAAAAGACACATTTACAGAGTGACAATAGTAAAATTTTCCTAAAAGCACACATTGATTTGAAGTCAAGGAAATAACTAAAGTTTGAGGAAATTTCACAGTTTCTGTTACATTTTGTCGATGATTGAACGAATAGCTGTTCTGCTCCTAGCTATTTATAGAGCAATTGCTCTCTAAATCTCAAAGAAATTATCTGAACTCTGACTTCCCTGAGACAGCTAGTTACCAGAGCACTGCCCCTGGAAGCTCTTCTTCCTGTGTGTTGGGCGTTGGATTTGAAGAGATTGTGTCAGCACCTCAGCTCATTCACTTGTTAACGCACAGCCTTGGGCAAACTTTAGAAATCTCTCTGAGCTTTAATTTTCATTTCTTGAAAATGTGAGTAATAATTATTTTGCACAGGTTACTTGAGTATATCATATGTTCAACAAGTTACTGAATACCTACTTTCAATAACAAATATGTTAGATGCTGGGGATTTTCAAAAGTGAATGAACAAAGATCTTAACATTATGGAATTTAAGTCTAGAGGGTAGGCATGTGTTTATGAAACAATCATGTAAATAAATGTATGATTACAATCTGTAACAGGAACACAACAGAAAGGGACCACATAGCTTGGAAGACTAGGGGTAGGAGGAGTCAACAAAGTGTTCTCTGAGGAAGTGAAGTTGAAGCTGAGATCTCAAGGCTAATTAGGCATTAGCCAGATAAAATACAGGTAGATGTTTGTTCTAGGCTCCTTCAGTCTGGAAGGGAATTTCTTGTTGGAGTCTGAAAGAGAACGAGTCTGGTTGTAGCATAGAAAGTAAAAAAATAAGACATGATGTGAGATGAGATGGGAGAGGTAAACATGGGACTAGAACATACAGGTCTTATAAGGATTTTCAAGAATATTGGTCTTTAGTATACGAGCAATGAGATGCTACTTAACATTTGCCTTCTGAAAAGATCGCCCTGGTTGCTTCATGGAGAGTGAATTGTAAGACAGCAGAAGGATTCAAATACTGGACAAATTGAAAGAGTGTTAGTTCTATATCATTTAGTAAACTGAATAAGCTGCCATGACAGAAAGACCCCATAATAGAATGGCTTAAAGAAGGCAGGAGCTTATTTCTATTTCCCATAATGACAGAGAGGTAAGTGCTGGTAGGCTGCCTCTCCTCTGTGAGGTCATTCAGAGAGTCAGTATTTCCTGAGTCTTGTAGCTTACAATTCTTTGCTCCTCAGCTATTGTTCTCATCGTATAGTCATAGCGGAGTCATCTCCAAGCTGTCATTTCAACACAGGTGTTGAAAGAGAAATGAAGGGCATGAATTACCATTTATGCAAGTGTAGGATTTGCACACATGACTTCTGTTAACGTCAGTTCATGGAAACTTAGTCACACTGCCACAAGAGGAAGCTGGGAAATGTCTGACTACGTTCTTCTGTGTTATTAAAACTTAAAGGTCCCTGGTGCTAAAAAGATGTGGAGAATGGATAATGAGGGATGGTTATAGTCTGCATGGGGGCAAGAGGAAGAAAGTTCCCTTAAACAGGAGGAGAAATGCAAGATTTATTGTATTTATAGGAAGGAAGTAGAAATTGGTGCAGTTACAGGTTTGGCAGAAGAACTTAATAATATGAATAAAATTCATAATATAGCCACTGTCACATAGTAGGAGCTGAATAAAGGCTAACTATTGATGGTAATAATAATCATATATTATTAATACTATAATGAAAATGACCATTTGAATAATGTGATTTCTTATTAAATTACTGATTCTAGAGATTGAAATCTTTTCTAATGGGTGAATGAGTATTAAAATGTGTCTTCAGAAGATTAAAAATATTCCCCCCACTTATCTACATTTTCAGTGTTGAAATTCTCACTATTCTTGCATCTCCTGTTCCTTTTCCAGCTAGCAGAAGTCTATGGCCCTGTGTTCACTGTATATTTTGGCATGAAGCCCACCGTGGTGTTATACGGATATGAAGCAGTGAAGGAAGCTTTGATTGATCAGAGTGAGGAGTTCTCTGGCCGAGGCAGTTTACCAATAGTAGACAGAATCAACCAGGGATTAGGTACGCTTCTATGTCGGGAGTATGTGGCAGTTTGTTCATTTCAAAGATTCAAATAGGCTAACATTGTCAACAGACTATACTTCAATTAAAAAAAAAAAACAGGCTAAGGAATTGAGAAATTGTAAGTACTTAGAGAAATCTATGAAAACATCATAAGTCCAGCATTTTCTATAAAGGATCATTAATCCATATTTAAAATGATGGTGACATAATGTCTCCCTGAAACATTAAATGCAATGAAATTAAACCATCTAACCACTAATGTTCTACAAATTTGTGACTAAGCCATGTTCATTTAAAATTATGGCCAGTTAAGATAATGAGAAAGAGACAGAGACAAACAGAAAAGAGGAAAATGACTAAATTATCCCTATTCATCAAACATTTTGCTTTCTGGCCATATTCATGGTGGTTAAGAGACTATTTTAGGAAGCTTCCATACTATGCATGGAACCAACGAAGGTGCGGAATATTTCCAACCTTGCCTTCAGTTTTTTTGTTCTTCTAACAAAAAGCATAAGAAATATTTGTAATCAGTAGACGGCTAAACATAAAGCACAAAGATGCTCTGAAAAGAGGATCGTGGAGAAACATGATAAGTATCAATTGGAACATCAGTTGGAGTTGATATTAAAAAGGCTTTTAAAGTTAAATATTGAACTACTTTTGTAGCTGAAACTGTCCAGTCCTCTGATGGGTCACTGGGTTTCTGCAAAAAGAGATAAGGCCTCCATAAGGTAATTTCCTCCTCTACATTGTTCTTTAAGATCTTTTTGTACGAGTATCCTATGAGTGTTGTTGTCTCCTCTGATCTTACTTGACTCTGAAAATCTGATATTGAAATTCCCTGGTGTTAAGGCCACATTTGAGAAAAGGTGTTTTAACAAATAGAGGGGGCATGTTAAAATGAGAAGAGCTGTGGTTGTGTCCCTTATTTGAGGAATAGGTTTTCATGAGCTTCCTTCTAATGCACAAATGCCATTTCACCTTCTCTTAAGAATGGACTCCTTATGTTATTTTTTCTACAATTTACTTAAAATGCACAAGTCAGCCCTAAAACCTTAACCTGTAACTTGGACTCCATGGTTTATTAGCTGAGTCATCCTAGAGAAAGCATTTTGCTTCCATCATCTTCAGCCTCCTCGTCAGTAAATAGGAGACAGAATACTTGGTTGTTCTGAAGTTTGGAGGAACTAATGGATGAGGAGTTTGATAATTTGTAAAACCAAGAGTCTTGACAGTAGAATACTAGGCTGGATTAAGAGAGGAGACAGGTGAAGTAGGGCTCAGTAGAAATTCCTTGAGACTGGCACAATTCTATTTCTATTCGTGCTTAAGTGTCATTATCATTTCCTGGGATGAAAACTCTTAGCTAGAATTCATGACAATGAAGGTTGTTCTTTCCTATTTTTATTTCCTCATAGGAATTGTTTTCAGCAGTGGAGAAAAATGGAAGCAAACCCGGCGTTTCTCCCTCATGGTTTTGCGGAATATGGGGATGGGGAAGAAGACTATTGAAGATAGAATTCAAGAGGAAGCCTTGTGTTTGGTAGAATCATTAAAAAAAACTAATGGTGGGTATTTCTTTATGAAATTAACAGCGATAGTTTGGGTAGACTGAATGCTGTTACAGATACACTGGAGAGGGATAATGGCTCAAGTACAACAGAAGTTTACTTTCTGCTCACAGAACAGTAATAAGAGGTGAAGTGGTTGGTGTAACAATCTTATCAGGCACCAAGTTTATACGGTCTTTGGTATCTTCAATGTACGGCTTCCAGTGGCACCCACAGCTCATCTCTTTGAATGGTAGTGGGAGGAGGAAAGAACCAGGACAGGAGCAAATAGTCCTTGAATAGGCCAGGCATGGCTGTGGCACACAACTTCTTTCATATTCCATGGGCTGTAACTCAGTTGTAGGGCCACAATTAACTGTAAGAGCAACTCAGAAATGCAGTTCTTGGTGTGCACAGGGTAAAGAAGAGAACACGGATTTTGGTAATCTGCTAGTAGTTTTGGTGACAGTAAGTTGAAAAAACTGCCTTCTCTAGTAACTTCTTGAGAAACATTGAAAATATTTTGCAACATGTATATGTCAAGGCATTATGCTCTGTGCCTGAAACTTACACAGTGCTGTCTATCATACCTTATAAAACAAACAAACAAAAAATGGTGCTTCACTGGTAGAATTCATGCCAAATCTCAGTGTTCAAGACTGTATTACAGTTCACCCGTCGGTGTGAAGGGAGGGAGCTGCTGTAGCACAGATCTGCTAAGCATGTATATGTGTGGGTGCACGTGCAGACCTGGGAGAGGGTAGAAGAGAAAGGGATGGGTAGGAGATTTGGCAGGGAAGGAGCAAGAACAGGATCATAAGACCTTTGTGGTTTTTTAACTTCAATATTTAAATATCTTTCAAGCACATGATTAGCTTAATAACACTATATTAAATGGTAAATTAAATGAAGTGCTGAATTGCCCTTGTGTTTTTTTAACCAATATTATATTGTTGTCCAGATAGGTTGCTCCCTTTGCTTTTTTCCCCTTTGCTTTCTTGCTGCTATTAATATAAAAATGCAATTTTTTACAAATATTTGTATGATTCTGGATTCTTCCACAGAATAAGTCTCTGGAAATGGCAGTAGAGCGTCACTGAACATCATTTAAACTTTTCGTACCTATGACCTAGGAATGGGTGGGAGACCTGGCAGAAGAAGTGATAACACAAGGCTTATATTACATAGATGGTTTTCTAACCTTATGTTTAAATTTAATATATTAAATAAATTTTTTTCACGTTTAATTGTTAAATGTTTTTTGTTTAACAAAAAAATTGTTAAATTTTTTTCACGTTAATTGTTAATTGTTAAATGTTTTCACGTTTAATTGTTAAATGTTAATAATTGTTAAATTATTAACTGAATAGTACAGTATTCCATTATTTTAAATATATCATAATTTATTTAAGCAGTCTTTACTTTTGGCCAGATAGACTTTTAAATTCTTTGTTGCTAATAATATTTTAAAAAACGCAATCCGTATTAATGATTGAATATCTCTGACTACTTTCTTAGAATAAAATATTGGAAATGGAATTAGTAAATCAATGAATATTGGGTTTTGATATATATTACCTGGAAAATGACTTTATCCACTTAATTTGTATTTCAAGCAGAACTTATCATTAATTGGCTCAACTTTTCTTACAGTGAATATGACCTTCCTCAGCCTCCTGAGCTATGACCACCCAGGCTCTGCTCCATCCCACCTAACTGTGGAGACCTCATACTCTTGGGGTAGCCCATTTTGTCACTGGATAACTAACTGTTGGAAGTTTATTTCACATGTTGTGCAGAAACTTTTTTCCTTGTAACTTCTGCTTTTTGATCCCTGCTAAATTCTTTCCTTTTGGAGTATTACATTGTGGTCACCTCACAGAGGCAGGATGGACCTCTCAACCCCAATTTGGTTTAGACATTGATATTAGTGATGCCACACACATCTCAATAGAATATGAACAGGTTTATTATTTACATATGGGGCTTTCTGTGGAGGGCAGGATGGTTACTGAGCAGATCCAAAAGTGGCTTGAGAGGGCAGGGAAAGGATAATGGCTTGAGATTTTTATGGTGGTAAGGGCATGGAGTAAGGATGAGGGTTCCCAGGTATAGATCAGGGCTTTGTGGTTAAAACTTCCTCCTTGTGCCAAAGAAGGGATCACCTGAACTTCTAAAAAATAGCTTGTGCAGATGTGAACAGAAGAAGAAAAGATGAGTTTTCAAAGCTGTCAGTAATCGAAGAGCAAAAAATGGAGTCATGTTCTTTATTATATATGGAAGCCTCTTCCTAATAGTATAACATATTTTTTGAACAATCTGAATGTCACTTCAATTCCTCTCATTATTCTTCTCTTCTACAAGAAAAGCACACCCAACTTTTTTCAATTTCCTTTTACAAAATATGATTCCAAATCTCCTCTGTCTTCTGATTTTCTTATTATGTTGCTCAGTTTCCTGTGGGCATCATGAAGAAGTATCCACACTGAGAGCCAAATTTTATGACTTTAAAGAGATTTTAAAATTATCTCCTTGTGAATTACCTTATGGCTCTTATTTGGAGAATGAAGTCAATAGGAGAATACCTGGGTGGAAATTAATAAGTATATTAGACTGGATTAGACAGTTTTGCTTGTGGAAACACATAAATTTTATTTCAGGCATGTTGGGTTTATAGTGATGATGGCGTGTCCCCTAAAATTAAAAAAATCTTAGAAGTCAACCCTTCTTAATTACTTTAAACAGTACACTTAAGATTTATATGATAGTTGCGCACTAACATTTATATTGTTTTTTAGCATCTCCGTGCGATCCAACTTTCCTTCTGAGCTGTGCTCCCTGCAATGTGATCTGCTCTATTATCTTCCGGAACCGTTTTGAGTACAGTGATGAGGAATTCCTAGCTTTGATAAAATATATCAATGAAAATGCAAGACTTGCAAGCACCTCCTGGATAGAGGTAAGGTCAAGATTGTCTTTCAGTGAGAAGTAATTACCTAGGAGATTGATTGCTCATCCAACCACATCCCTTTGTGGTATTTCAGAATGACTAAGGTTTATCAAGCTATCATTTATAACAAATCAGCAAGTTATAAAATTACTTTAATGGGTTTAAATTAATTTTAAAGCAAAAAATACAGTAATAGAAAGAAAAATACGATATCGTAGTGTAACAGTTTAGGAAGGTTTTTTGTGGGTTTTTTTGAGAAACCTTTTTTCCCCCTGATATTTATGTGTATACATGGAAAGGGTATTTATGTAAAATGTATTTTTTACTATAGTACACTGTCAGAAAAAGTCAACAACCTGTGTTGTACAATAATTAACAACCTAAATTTTGTGTGGCTCCTAAGGTTATGATGTTTTCTACCTTAAAAGGACCATAGAGAACAAATAGTCTACTCCTAATTTTTTAGACCAAAAAACTCACATAGAGATACTAAGCATATTTTCCAAAGTAGCTTAGCCAGGGAAAGGGATGAGGTAAGCCTAGAAACTACTTTTCTTCATCCTCTATTAGGTTGATACAAGCTCCCAGCCAAATAAATTTCTTCAGTGCCTTCAGAAGGATATTAAGTCCTGAAGCTACTGTTTAAAAAGGAGCCAGTAAACTCTTGAGTGGGAATGGCCAGATAAATAAGGACAGTGTGTGCATTTCTGATAGGGTAAAATATCAAACTAAAAATAAGCAAAGTAATTTAGGCATTTTCTTAATCTTTTAATGCAGTTTTTTCATTATAAAAGAAGTGTATGATATGAACAGACATAAAAGGAGTTACTGGCAGTAATACAATAATAATAGTGGACTTTAACACACCACTTACATTAATGGCTAGATTACCCAAACATAAAATTAACAAAGAAACGTTCGTGTTAAGCAACACATTAGATCAGATAGACTTACTAATAGATTTATACAGAACATTCCCACCAAATGAAGCAGATACTTTTGAAGTTGACATAAAACATTCTCCAGGATAGATCATGCTATGTTACAAATATCAATAAGTTCAAGAAATTAAAATGATATCAAGCATATTTTCTGATCACAATGGTATGAAACTGGAAATCAGTTATAAGAAGACGACTAGAAAAAAACACAAAATCATGGGGGTGAATAAGATGTTACTAAACAATAATGGGTCAATAAAGAAATCAGAGTGGAAATATAAACTTTAAGAGAAATGAAAATGGAAACAAAGCATTCCAAAATCTATAGGATGCCCCAAAGCAGTTCTAAGAGGGAGGTTAAGAGCAAAATAGGCCTACCTCAGGAAACTTGAAAAATCTCAAGTAAACAGTCTAACCTTAACATAAAATCATAAGAAAAAGAAGAACAAACAGAGCCCAAAGTTAGTAGAAGGAAGGAAATAATTAAGATCAGAGAGGAAATAAATGAAACAGAGACTACAAAGAGAATAGAAAAGATCAATGAAACTAAGAGCTGGTTCTCCAAAAAGATAAACAAAATTGGTAAACTTTAGCCAAAATCATCATCATCAAAAAAAAAAAAAAAAGTCTAAATAGAAAAGAATCAGAAATGAAAGGGAAAATATTACAAATGATATCATAGAAATTCAGAGGATCATGAGAAACCACTATGAACAATTAGACAGCAACAAATTGGACACCTAAAAAAAGTGGATAAATGCATAGAAACACACAACATATCAAGATTGAAAGAGGATTACTAGTAATGAAATTGAATCAGAAATCAAAACACCTCCAACAAGCAAAAGTCCAGGACCAGATGGCCTCCCAAGTTAATTCTGTTGAACATTTAAAGAAGAGTTAATAGATATCTTTCTCAAACTCTTGAAAAACAATGAAGAGAAAGGCACACTTTGAAACTTACTCTATGATACCAGCATTACTCTGACACGAAAACCAGATCAAGAAACTCCAAAAAAGAGCTAAAAATGGGCCAATATCCTTGATTGAACATAGGTGCCAAAATCGTCAGCAAAATATTAGCCAACAGAATTCAGCAAGACATTAAAAAAACATATGCCACGATCAAATCAAAGTTATTCTGGGGATGCAAGGATGATTCAATATCTGCAAATCAATCAATGTGATTCATTGCATTAACAACATGAAGAATAAAAAGCATATAATCTTCTCAAATTACACAGGAAAGCTTTTGATGAACTTCACTGCCCATTTATATGATAAAAATTCCACATAATGGATTTAGAAAGAACACAACTGAACATGATAAAGACCACATAAGACTAGTGTACAGCTAACACCATACTCACTGGTGAAAACCTGAAAGCATTTCCACTAAGATCAAGAGCAACTCAGGGATGCCCACTCTCACCACTTTTATTCAACATAGTATTCGAAGCCCTAGGCACAGCAGAGAATCATAAGGAAGAAAAGGAATCCTAATTTGGAGAGAAAACAAAAACTGTCACTGTTTGCAGATGACATGATAGTATACATAGAAAATCCTAAAGACACCACCAAAAAACTATTCAGAATTTGGGAAAGTTGCAGGATAAAAAATTATTATACAAAAATCTGTGGCAACTCTATACACTAACAATGAGCTATAAGAAAGAGAAGTTAGGAAAACAATCTCATTTATAATTACATCAGAAAGAATAAAATACCCAGTAATTAATCTAACTAAGGAGGTAAAAACCTGTACTGGATAAAACTATAAGACACTGATGAAAGAAATTGAAGACAACACAAACAAATGGAAAGATAGACCGTGTTCAAGGATTAGAAGATTCATATTGTTAAAATGAGCACAGTACCCAGGCAATGTACAGATACAGTGTAATCCCTATGAAAATACTAATGGCATTTTCACAGAACTGTAGAACAAATACTTTTGTATGAAAACACAGAAGACCCAAATAGCCAAGAAAGAACAAAACTGGAGGTATCACGTCCCTGATTTCAAACTGCACTACAGAGCTACAGTAATCAAGACAGTAATGTCCTGGCACAAAAACAGACACATACATCAATGGAACAGGATAGAGATCCCAGAAATGAACCCGCACTTATCAACACTTAATTTATGGCAAAGGAGGCTAGAATATAAAATGCAGAAAAGATAGCTTCACCCATAAATGGTGTTGGGAAAACTGAATAGCTACATACAAAAGAATCTAACTGGATACCTTTCTCATACCATATATGAAAATAAACTAAACATGGATTAAAGACTTAAATGTAAGAGCCGAAACCCTAACAATTCTAGAAGAAAACATAGGCAGTATGTTTTTGATATCAGTCTTTTTGCTGTTTTTTGGGATATGTCTTCTTAGGCAAGGGAAACAAAAGCCAAACTAAAGAAATGTGATCTAAGTAGATATAAAAGCTGTTGCACAGTGAAGGAAACTATCACAAAACAAAAAGGCTGCCTACTGAATGGGAAAAGATACTTGTAGATGATCTATCTGACAAGGGGTTGATATCCAAACTACACAAAGATCAGAAAAGAAAGCTAATTAAAAAATGGGCAGAGGACTCCAATAGACATTTTTACAAAGAAGATATGCAGATGCTAAACACACATGTAAAGATGCTCCAAACACTAATCACTAGAAAAATGCAAATCAAAATCACAATAAGATATAACCTCACACTGATCAGAATGGCTATTATAAAAAAGACAAATAACAAGTTCTGGGGTGGAAGTGTAGATAAGGGAACCCTCAAGTACTGTTGGTAAGAATGTCAATTGCTGTAGCTACTGTGTAAAACATTTTGGTGTTTCTCAAAAAGTTTAAAACTCCCTGGATATTTATCTGAAAAAAACCCAAATAGTAATTTGGAAAGATATATGCACCCTGTGCTCACTGCGGCTTTATTTACAATAGCCAAGGTATGGAAGCAAGTGTCCATTGATGGGTGAATGGAAAAAGAAGATGTGGGGTTTGTGTATGTGTGTGTGTGTGTATGTATGTGTATATACACATAGAATGGAATTTTACTCAGCCACATAACCGAATGAAATTGTACCATTTGTGACAAAGTGGATGAGTCTAAAAGGTATTATGCTCTGGGAAAAATGTTAACCAGAGAAAGACAAATACCACATGATTTAATTCATATTTGGAATATACAAACTAACACAAAACAAAGCAGATACAGACTCATAGATACAGGAAACTGGTGGTCATCAGTGGGGAGGAGGTGGGGGAATGGATGAAATAGGTGAAGGGGATTAAGAAGTACAACTTCCAGTTATAAAATAAATAAGTCACGGGGATGTAATGTACAGCATAAGGAATAGAGGCAGTAACATTTCAATAAATGTATGATGACAGATTGTTGCTGGTCTTATCATGGTGATCAATTCGTAATGTATGTAAATGTTGAATCACTATTTTTTACATCTCAAACTAATAAAATATCATATGCTAGCTATACTTTCCTAAAAAATAATACAGAAAAAAGGGTATGAGCCTTGCACATTGTTTAGGCTGGTTGACTTTTCGAACCTCAGTACCCTCCTTTGGAAAGGTGGGGTATGCTGCAGAATTTCTTCAGAGAGTTATGGCTAGAAAATGAATTTAAAAATTCATTTTCAATTTTTGCATGGTAACTTGTGCATTTTGAAATGCTTTTTTTCAAATGGGTTGGTAACTTATATAACTCTGGCCATTTTATCAGTTCCCTCTCCTTCAGATCCCAAGTGTGTTCCAGTGCAAGAAGCATGTCTTAATCATCTTTATCTATTCATTTTATACCAATGTGTCTGATACATACTATGGGCCTGTAAAAGTTTGCTAAATGAATTAATGAATGATTCTTTCCTCTTTCAGCTCTACAATGCTTTCCCCTTTTTAATACATTATCTCCCAGGAAGTCATAATACACTATTTAAAAACATAATTGAGCAAAGAAAGTTCATTTTTGAGAACATAAAGAAACACCAAGAATTCCTTGACCTCAGTAACCCTCAAGACTTTATTGATTACTTCCTGATTAAAATGGAAAAGGTATAACGTGACCCTGATTTGCTCCTTCATCTTTGTGGGCGATGGGATGTGGCTCATGGGATAGCTTGTTTCTTCTCAGTGAAACGGCTATATTAAAACAAATGCTCCTTCTTAAAGATGTACTAATTGCTTGTGCAACCTCTTGTTTGTGGAAACCATAGTGGATGTCCTGAGATATTTCTAAATTCTCACTGAAAATGACCTGGAAGATTTTATATTTACCATGTCAAAGCTGATTCTTTATTTGGGGATAGATTGAAACACACACACAACTTCAAGATTAATGATAGAAAGCATGTTCTCTTTCATAAAATAAATTCCATGAATGGAAAATGTAACAAATGAGAGAACGCAGGAATGGGTTGGAATCTAGAAGGGCTTACCCTCGGAAAGGCTCTAGGAAACAGGTGAGGTAGGGTTTGAGGAAACCATGGCTTAGATTAGCAGAGATGACCATATGGGTTCAGGGAAAGACAAGTGCAGTGATCAAGTGTGTGGAATTTCAAACAATTTATCTTGATCGTAACTGAGGAACTCTCATGGTTGCAATGACTTTTGAATTTGGAAATAGTGGTGTAGTTTGTAGGTGGGTAGTTCTAGAGCCTTGAGTGAGAAATTTAGATGTGATGAAACAGAAAATAGATGCCTGAATTGACCGTGAATAGCAGTGATGACATGTAAGACTCAAGTTAGAAATAAATTATTGAAGAATTGATTTGCTCTCGTGGGGGAGAAAGTAAAGACTCAGAAAGGAATTGTTGGAAGTTTGTAACTCTGATTATATTTTAACTGTTTAAAAGGAGTCCTAACAACTCATGTAACTTTACCTTCAGCCATAGCACTCTCTAATGTCTAGCTTAATTTGTCAAATAAGCAAATTAAGCAAGTAATGATGTTATATTGAATTACGTCATGTTACTTCTAAGACTCTTTTATTTATCAAGTAATCCCCAACACATCATTGCTAGGAAAAGCACAATAAGCAGTCTGAATTTACCATGGACAACTTGATCACTACTGTATGGGATGTATTTACTGCTGGAACAGAGACAACAAGCATGACTTTGAGATATGGACTCCTGCTCCTGCTGAAGCACCCAGAGGTCACAGGTATGGTCACAGATGATGGACAGAATGCAATTTTGGGTAGAAATTGGCAGGCAACCCTGATGACGATTCTACTCTTCACCTGTCTAGAAAATGTACCTGAGAAACTTCCATCGTTAGTACATCCTCCTACCACTGGATGAATTAAGTTCAAGTCACATGGTGGTACAAAAAGAGAGTGAAATATTTAACTGGCAGCAGAGAGTTGAAGGGCAGAGGTCATTGTTCTCCGCGCTGTGGTGGAGCATCCTTGACTTGCTTCAGGCCGAGGCAGTGAGCAGAGTTGTCTTAGGACCTGGAAAGAATTAGCCTTCCTATTTCTCTATAAAGATATTACTTGAAAGGCTTTCCAAGCCCATATAAACATATTTTTGTCAAAGGATATTTCTGTTCAAACGCATCTGCAATGTAAGGATTGATTGTACAAAATCACGATCTTTGTCAAAAAGACTCACTCCCTAAATTTTAGAAGCTATAAAGCAAAAAAAATTCTTTTCAGATACATCTTTTTGGCAAACAAATCTTCCAATGGAACCATGATTAAGAAGGTTTAAAAAAGCGTCTATCACCTGACATAAATTCTGCTTCCTATCTTGCCAGCTAAGGTCCAGGAAGAGATTGACCGTGTGATTGGCAGACACCGGAGCCCCTGCATGCAGGACAGGAGCCGCATGCCCTACACGGATGCCGTGGTGCACGAAATCCAGAGATACATCGACCTGGTGCCCGGCAGCATGCCCCATGCAACAACTCAGGACGTTAAATTCAGAGAATACATTATTCCCAAGGTGAGAGGTATTTCATCTATAGTCCCCCTTCAGAATCTTAGTTTATCAACTATCACGGTAGTAGAATTATAGATTGCCTAACTTTCTGTAGGTATTGCACAATCATAACTCATACATTTCACCCTCTGACCACATGCGCCATTGCTCCTAGTTTGTCGATACAGTTTAATACATATCATAGTGCTTACACTCCCACAGGATTTTCAGTACATTCATAGCTCCACACTCTGTCTGTTCATTCTCCCAATCTTCTGTCCACTTCCCTGTTTTCCTGTGTATTTTTTATTACTCTTACCACTTAACCAGTATCCTGTGTCCCGACTGCTCCACCCCCTGCCTCCATAACTATCTGTTTCACTTATTTGTTAAAAGTCCCACGGCAATAATCTTCTTCCCTGCCTGTTTTTGAGCTACTTACCTCTTCTGGAAAAGGCCATGCAGCCCGGCAGGTTGGTATTATTATCACTATCCCAACACGTGTCCTCAATCTTACCCAACAATCTTCCTTTGTAATCTCACTCACCTTGCTCTGCCACGCACGCCAGTGACTTTCAGCCCTGAATTCTCCCCTTCCAGTTCTCTACCATGGACTTTTTCTCAAGTGACCTGGTCTTCCACAGAGAAAATCAGAGCCATTGGAGGGGAACTCCCTCAACTCCCTTGCACTAGATTTACAAATTTAGTGACATCCACACCCTTTGATTTCTCTTTCACTTTGTTGTTGTGGGAGAAGGGCTCTCCTTTTATCTAAAGTAAATCTTTTTTCCTGTATCATGGATCCCTCTCCTCTCCCTTTTTCAGGAATCCTCCTCAAATAATCATTTCTTCTTTTTTCATTCACTTTCTTCTCTCCCTGCCTGCTGGCTTCTTTCCATTATCATTCAAACATACTCAATTCTCTTACATCTTAAAAAAAATTTCCCCCAATCCTGGCCTGTTCTATTCAGTAAAATTGGTGAGAGTGTTCATCCTTGTCTTGTTCCCAAGACAAATATTTGGTAGGATTCATCAGTGAAATCACCTGGACCTTGCACTTTTGTTGGGAATCTCAATCTCCTCACTAGTGACTGGTGTATTCAAAATTTCTAAGTCTTCATGATTCTTTCTTTGTAGGTTGTATGTTCCTAAGTATATCTGTTTTCCCCAAATTGGACAGCCTAGAAAAAATTGATATATTCTTAGAAACTTACACACGAAGGATTCAGACGGATCTGGATTTGAATTTTGTCTCTGCTGGGTACTAAATGTATGACCTTTATGAAGATCCCACAATATCGTGAATACAATCATTATTACCATAACTGTAAGAAAAGTTCTTTACTGAGTGCTTTAACATGTGGTAATCTTTGCGTAAAAAGTATTTCATGTATTACCTCATTTTATATTTACAATCAGCCAATGCTAACGTATTGTTTATGTTTTCCCTGTGATGAAAATGAGGCATGGAAGTGCTAAACAACTTACCTGTGGTCACAGAGCTTAGTTTAAGAGAAATATTTGATTGATGCTGAAAACTAAACTCCAAATTATGATGTTACAGTGTATCTCTGAGTTTAGGGAAACTTACTAGAAGGTGGAAATACCCTTTTATTTCCACAAGAATATGCAATAATTACATTGAAGGAAAGTAGCAGAGGAAGGGATACCTTCCAGTTTTTCATCTTACTGGGAAAGAAATGGTTTTCACGAATATGGCCACTCAGGTAGAGTTTCTAAGACATCATACTTGGTTCTGAAGAGAATGAGTTATTTTCAGTGACATCAGCACTCTTAGACAATACTGCAATTTATTTGTCAACGAAAGTGCAGCTCCCTCAAGTTTTCTGAAAAGCAAGTGCTGGTGTCAGACTACAAACTGAGGAGGATGGCCTTGGAGTCAGTTAACAGCGCTCTGCACCGGGATGATATGACTTCGGACTTGTTCGCTTGGTCATTAATTTGTTCTGTGACATGGAGTAAAAAATATTTTTGTGCCTCACTCTCCTGATGTATAAAAGAAAAGGATTAGATAAGGCATCTCTCCCTCCAAGTTCCATGACCTTCTCTATAATCCAGTTTATCTGTTTGTCTTATCTCAGGGCACAGCCATAGTAACATCTCTGACTTCTGTTCTGTATGATGGCAAAGAGTTTCCCAATCCAGAGCAGTTTGACCCTGGTCACTTCCTGGATGAAAGTGGCAACTTTAAGAAGAGTGACTACTTCATGACTTTTTCAGCAGGCAAGCATGCTTCATTTTTATCTGTACATCAGGGTCAAATGAGATGAGGAAGGGCTTTGCATGGAAGCTACTCTGCCTTGGACAAATTGTCATTTGCATGAGGCTAAAGGTACCACTCCTAAGGTCCAGATTTTTTCTTATTGCATTGGAGGTTGCGTTTACTGAGTTCTGCCCTGCAACCCACCACTGAGGTTCTTAAGAACTCCTCCTAGATGTCCAGTGCCTAAGACTTTTCTCACCTGCCCTGAGAAGCTAGTTCACTCAGTAAACTTCGCTAAGGACCCATGTAGCAGACCTATGCTCACTCAGATCCAGGGATCCAACTGTGAATAAGATACAGATCTATCCTCTAAGAGAGATGAAAGCAAATTAACAAGCAATGAGACTCCACAGAGACAAACGCTCTTTGAAAGGTTTCTGTGGGAGCCCAGAGAGAGGAACTCCTGACTCTTGCCTTTTGTGGGTCAGGGGCCAAGGCCAGAGTTGTTGGAGGATAAGGGCAATTTTCTTACAGGAAGAAACATCACGGTATCTTCTTTCAATTTGTCAGGGCCCTTGAAAGAAACACGTGGGATACTGAAAAAGATTAATTAAAAACAGTTTAATGAAGAGACTGTTTTCAGAGGTGTGGGCAGGATGAAGGGAAGTAGCAAGGAGTGGTAAAGTACTCAGAGACTAGCACCAGCAGGAAGATATTACTGTCTTGTGTGGGGAGGGTCAGGAGAAGGAGGGTGTTCCTGGAACAAGCAGACCTTTAGCACAGAGAGAGTGGAACCCTCAACAGGAGGTGGGTTTATAGATGGGGGAATACAGCCAACGCCTAAAGTGTGCCCTGGCAGGCTGGGATTGAGGGAATAAATACTCTAACCTTTTTAATATGCAGTCCTCTGAATGTATTGACCATGAAGAAGGGACCTAACTGTTGGTTTAAGCAGTCTATCGAAATCCGCTTCCTGGACACAGAGTAGGCATAGAAGACAAACCAACAGACAGTGGAGCCAGGAAGATGAAGAAGATGTTTAGCACACTCCAAAAGAGAAGCTAGGGGAAGAGTAGAGGGTGAAGGGCCCTTCCTATGGAAGTAACTGAAAGAGGGACAAAAATGAGAGATTTGCTCCTGCTTGAATATCTAAGAAAATCGGAATGAAGTGCCCGTTGGGTACTGTGGTCCCAAGAGTATGAACAACGCCGGGAGGTGATCTCAAAGCAAGACCCTACTGTTCCTCCCCTTCTCTTTCTTCCTGTGTTTTGGACCCACTGTTGTATAATAAGAGTGCTTGAGATTTCTACACATTTCCCAGGACTTGCAGGCTTGCTTTTGTCCTCACACTGTGATATCATTACAAGAGCTAAGGCCTTACCTTCCAAGCTTAAATTCCATTCTGTGGGACAGAGGAATAATTAAAATCTCATGTGAAATATTTTGTAGTAGACACATTAATGAGTTGTGGGAAACAGATAAGGCTGTGGATCATATCCCCCTGAGTACATCAGAGAGGTTTGCATAGAATAAATGACATCTGAGCTGGACCTAGAAGGGTGTCGGGAATATCAGCAGGCAGAGCAGAGGGAAAGACTATTTCAGTTGGAGGGATGACTGGATACCTAACATTTGAAACTGCCTATCTGGGGATTATTGAATAGTTAGTAATACTTGTAGCTGGTGTGTGATATTTCTTGTTGGCAATGGTAAGCTCTTGAAATACTTTGAAAGCAGGGACATGACAAGGTTAAGATTAGTTTTAGGAATCCAGGTGAGGAGAAATAAATCTGTTGTTGAATCTTGGGTTAGAGGTAGATGGAAAAATGTAGTGTGTTTCTCATGCCCCTGAGGATAAGTGTGTAAGTGTGTGTGTGTGTGTAAAAAGATGTCACAGGCAAACCTCAGCCAAGCAATTCCAACATGGGTATATAGAAAAGATATTTTTCCTTATAGCATGCACATAGAAATATGTTCTAAGGAAATGAAGCAAACCAGGTTTTGGTGTAAACAGGAGAAGCCATAGTTTAATAGGTATTTTATTAGTATATATATTTATGTATTCACTCACTCTGTATTTATTTAAACTTCCTGCATGCTAGATCAGAAATACAATTAAATGAGTATCTAATTTATGTGTCATTTTTAGGAAAAAGAGTTTGTGTTGGAGAAGGCCTGGCCCGCATGGAGCTGTTTTTATTCCTGGTCAGCATTTTACAGCATTTCACTTTGAAATCTCTGGTTGATCCAAAAGACATTGACACTACCCCAGCTCTCAAAGGGTTAGGCTCTATAGCACCCTTCTATGAGGTCCGTTTCATTCCAGTCTGAACAAAGGCCAGCTAGGTGCACGCTGTCCTATGTGTTAGCTATTACTCTGCTCTCCCTTAACATCAGGAAAGACATTCCTGAGCCCTGCCTCTTCTAATTTTCTTTAAGATTCAGTTCAAATTTCCGTGCATGAAATACAGCTCATTGTTTCATTGCCAGTAAAATTGTGTCTTACAATTTTGAGGTCTTAAGCTACGTCTCACCCACGGTGTATACTGAATGAAAGATATCTTATAAATGTCATATTTTGTTTTATGAAAGTTAAAATTGCAAATTATCCCATGCATTAAAATATTAAATAATATATAAAATGTACTCATCTCTTATTCCTATTTAGCTCTCCAGGGGAATGCTCCCTTGACACTTTGGCATGTATAATTGCTGTTTCTTCCCAGTGTTTATTAAAATGTAACTATGTGTGTGATGTGTATGTTTGTATACATACGTACATGTATGTACATGAAGAGAGAAAGCAGAGGAAGGTCATTTCAGCCACAGGGAATATCATAAGATAAAACTTCAATTTGCTGGTCTTTTCAAGGATGTCCTTTCTCTCTTCCCCTAGTGGTTAAGACACACACGTGCGCGCGCACACACACACACAGACATATTAAGGCAAAGAAAAACACACATGGAGAAATATTTGTGTGTGTTTTTCTGTGTAGGTGGGCATTTGTAATTCTTACTTATATTTTAGCTATGATTTGTTGGTGACATTATATAATAACATAAGATAGATATTTTCCCAAGCAATGTAAAAAAATGTATCTCATAACACTCTATCGCATGGCTATAATAATTTTTTAAAAATCTCCCTATTCAAGGATTATTTAGATTATTTTTGAACTTTTGTTAAGAAAAAAGATGCTATGGCATGCATATATCTTTTATTATTTGTGTCCTATTTCTTCAGGATAGTTTCATAAAAGTGAAGTGTCTGCACATATATATACACTTTTATTTTTCATAGATACTAAAAAATAATGCACTAAAAATTAAGCAGCTATTTATTTTTTTGTCACAATTGTAATAGAGTATGTGACCAAACCTTTTTATGTACTGAAGATTGAATTCTTTGGTAGATTTAGATATCTTTAGTTACCTTTCATCAATTTTTCAAGTAGAAAATCCTATCATCTGCAAGTAATATCTCATTGCAATGACCAGAAATTTCCTGATATAACATCTATATTTATGTTTGTGCCTCTCTATTTCTCTGTGTGACTCATCGCTCACATACACAGCCATATGTACATGTATATTTGTCAGCATGGCAAAATGATAAAAGTTGGGAGAATTTATGGGTATAAGATACCAGAGGATTTGTGAAATTCATATTGGAATCCTGTTATTGATGGGATTTTACCTTTGAGTTGATTGCTTATTTGGAATCAGGAGCTGAGAGTCTGAAAGGCTGACTATAAGGTGTCATGTAGGAGTTTTAGAACCCTGAAAGAATTTCAGAAGATTCTGAGGGCTATCAGAAAAAAAAAAGGAGTCCAGTTAGATAAAATTGAACATCCATTCATGATAAAAATTTTTACCAAAGTGAGGATATAGGGAACTGATCTCAACACAATAAAAGCTATTTATGACAAACCCACAGCCAACATAAAAGTTGAAAGCCTTCCTGCTAAACTCTGGAACAAGACAAGGATGTCCACGCTCACCACTTGTATTCAACATATTATTGGAAGTCCTAGTCATAGCAATCAGAAAAGAAAAAGAAATAAAAGAGATCCATACTGGAAGAGAAGAGGTAAAATTGTCACTATATGCAGATAACATGATAATATATAGAGAAAACTTGAAGGACTCCACATAAAAACTACTGGAGCTGATGACGAAATTTAGCAGGTTAGCAGGATACAAGATTAAGATACAGAAATCTATTGCATTTCTTTACACTAACAATGAAATATGAGAAAAAGAAAATTAACAAAATTCCTTTTAGAATTGCATCAAAAAAATAAAATACTTAGACATAAACCTGAGCGAGGAGGTGAAAGACTTATAGCTAATAAGTATAAAACATAGATCAAGGAAATTAAAGATGATTTAAAGAAATGGAAAGATGTTCTATGCTATTGGATTGGAAGAATTAATAGTGTTTAAATGGCCATACTGCTCAAAACAATCTACAGATGTAATTCAATCCCTATCAAATTATCCAGGATATGTTTTACAGAAGTAGAATGAATATTCCTAAAATTTACATGAAATCACACAAGACCCAAAATTGCCAAAGTAATACTGAAGAAAATAAAGGAAGCTGGAGGCATAACCCTCCCAGAATTCGGACAATACTACAAAGATACTGTAATCCAAACTGTATGATGCCTGGTACGAAAACAGACATATGGATCAATGGAACAGAATAGAGAGCCCAGAATTAAACTCACACATCTATGGTTAATTAATCTTCAACAAAGGAGGCAAGAATATACAATGGAGAAAAGACATCTCTTTGGCAAGTGGTGTTGTGGAAGCTGGACAGCAGCGTGTAAATCAGTGGAGTTAGAATACTCCCTCACACTATAGACAAAAATAAACTCAAATTGGCTAGAAGACTTATAAGACAGGACACCATAAATCTCCCAGAGTTGAACATTGGCAAAAGATTCCCTTACATAGATCATAGCAATGTTTTCCTAGGTCAGTCTCCCAAGGCAATAGAAATAAAAGCCAAAATAAACAAATGGGACCCAATTCAACTTACAAGCTTTTGCATAGCAAAGGAAACCATAAACAAAACAAAAAGACAACCTACAAACTGGGAGAAAATATTTGCAAACGATGCTACTGACAAAGGCTTAATTTCCAAAATATACAAAGAGCTCATAAAACTCAATAAAAAATAAACAACCCAATTGAAAATGGGCAGAAGCCCTAAGCAGATATTTCTCCAGTGAAGTCATACAAAGGCCAACAGGCACATGAAAAGATGCTCAATATTGCTAATTATGCAAGAAATGCAAATCAAAAGTACAATGAGGTATCGCCTCACACCAGTCAGAATGGCCATCATTAAAAAGTCCACAAATGATAAATGCTAGAGAGGGTATGGAGAATAGGGAACCCTCTTACACTGCTGTTGGGGATGTAATTTGGTGCAGCCTTTATGGAAATCAAGATGCAGATTCCTTAAAAAACTAAAAATGGGCTTACCATAATATCCAGCAATTCTACTCCTGGGCGTATATTCAGAGGAAACTCTAATTTGAAAAGATACATGCACCTGAATGTCCACAGCAGCACTATTTACAACAGCCAAGACATGGAAGCCATCTAAATGTCCATCAACAGATGACTGGATAAAGAAAACATGGTATATATACACAATGGAATATATTCAGCAGTAACAAATGAAATCTTGCCACTTGTGACAACATGAATGGACCTTGAGGGTATTATGCTGAGTGAAATAAGTCACACACAAAAAAACAAATAGTGTATGATTTCACTCATATGTGGAATATAAAAACAAATAAATAAGTAAAGAAGTGAAGCCAAACAAAAACAAACACGTAGATAAAGGGAACAGAATAGTGGTTACCAGAGGGGAAGGGGCAGGGGAGAGGGTGAAACGGGTAAAGGGGATCAACTGTATGGTGATATATGAAAACTAAATTCTTGGTGGTAAGCATGATGCAGTGTATACAAAAGTAGAAATACAACGTTGTACACATAAACATATTTGCATAATGTCAAATCAATGTTACTTCAATAAAACAAATTTTAAAATTTTTTAAATAAAAATTAATTTAAAAAATTTAAAAGATAGTGATTGTTTTCCACATCACTCTAAGCCCTCTATCTTAATACACTTTTTTTTAAACATTTTTTATTGATTTATAATCATTTTACAATGTTGTGTCAAATTCCAGTGTTCGGCACAATTTTTCAGTTATTCATGGACATATACACACTCATTGTCACATTTTTTTCTCTGTGAGTTATCATGACATTTTGTGTATATTTCCCTGTGCTATACAGTGTAGTCTATTCTACAATTTTGAAATCCCCGTCTATCCCTTCCCACCCTCCACCCCCCTGGTAACCACAAGTCTGTATTCTCTGTCTGTGAGTCTATTTCTGTCCTTTATTTACACTTTGTTTTTGTTTGTTTGTTTGTTTTTGTTTTTGTTTTTTTTAGATTCCACATATGAGCGATCTCATATGGTATTTTTCTTTCTCTTTCTGGCTTACTTCACTTAGAATGACATTCTCCAGGAGCATCCATGTTGCTGCAAATGGCATTATGTTGTCGGTTTTTATGGCTGAGTAGTATTCCATTGTATAAATATACCACATCTTCTTTATCCAGTCACCTGTTGATGGACATTTAGGCTGTTTCCATGTTTTGGCTATTGTAAATAGTGCTGCTATGAACATTGGGGTGCAGGTGTCATCCTGAAGTAGATTTCCTTCTGGATACAAGCCCAGGAGTGGGATTCCTGGGTCACATGGTAAGTCTATTCCTAGTCTTTTGAGGAATCTCCACACTGTTTTCCATAGTGGCTGCACCAAACTGCATTCCCACCAGCCGTGTAGGAGGGTTCCCCTTTCTCCACAGCCTCTCCAGCATTTGTCATTTGTGGATTTTTGAATGACGGCCATTCTGACTGGTGTGAGGTGATACCTCATTGTAGTTTTGATTTGCATTTCTCTGATAATTAGTGATATTGAGCATTTTTTCATGTGCTTTTTGATCATTTGTATGTCTTCCTTGGAGAATTGCTTGTTTAGGTCTTCTGCCCATTTTTGGATTGGGTTGTTTATTTTTTTCTTATTGAGTCGTATGAGCTGCTTATATATTCTGGAGATCAAGCCTTTGTCGGTTTCACTTGCAAAAATTTTCTCCCATTCCGTAGGTTTTCTTCTTGTTTTATTTCTGGTTTCCTTTGCTGTGCAGAAGCTTGTAAGTTTCATTAGGTCCCATTTGTTTATTCTTGCTTTTATTTCTTCTAGGAGAAAATTTTTTAAATGTATGTCAGATAATGTTTTGCCTATGTTTTCCTCTAGGAGGTTTATTGTATCTTGTCTTATGTTTAAGTCTTTAATCCATTTTGAGTTGATTTTTGTATATGGTGTAAGGGAGTGTTCTAGCTTCATTGTTTTACATGCTGCTGTCCAGTTTTCCCAACACCATTTGCTGAAGAGACTGTCTTTATTCCAATGTATATTAATACACTTTTGACATAACAAAGTACTATAGAAATTCTTGCCCAATGAAGAAAGGTAATGAATGAACTATCCTTGTCACCATTATTACAGCCTTTTCCTTTCTTTAGTTTTATTTGTAGTGCCAGATAGTACAGGAAGATAAGTATGGGGAAGTACCCATTGGGTGACTATTTCCAAATAAATTTTGAGTAACATCAGCAAGATGGCATGTTGGTGGTTCCCAACTTCAGGCCACCTCACAGAAAGACCAACTAGCATCTATCTATAAGCAAAATGCCTCTGTGAAAAATCACAGAACCCCGAAATGGAGCTGAAGCAACCACCTGAACCGCAAAAACTGAGAAAACCACATTAGAAAGGTAAGAGGAGTGGTTTCTCTTTGACTGGATTGCTCCTCCCTTAGACCAGCACAATGCTGCCTCCCCCTGGGCCTCCAGTTTCTCCAGTGGGAAAAAGAGCCCAAGGTGGACATCCAGCTTGCCTAGCATTACAGCACACTTTGAGAGTGCCACTTAGGTCTAGCCTCACAGGAGCACTGGAGGAGTCAGTGGGGCCAGAGAAACAGGCATCAGCTAGAGACAGAGGCAGAGTAGGACTCACAGGGCAGAGCATGCATGGATCTTGCCGGACCAGTTTCTGCAGCCTGAGCAAAGATCCCAGACAGCAGCTCTGCCCATCTGCAGAGCTGAGCCAGTGGCCCAGTCTGGGCAGGAAGGTCAGACAGCACTTCTGTCCAGTTTGGGTCCCCAGCCAACGGGCCCTCCACCTTAGAGCCCATTCTGCAGCCCCTATCTAACAGGGAAGAAAGGCAGCAGCCCTTTCTCAAGTGTGCCAAGGAACTGGGGAAGGCCATAGAACATGTATCACTGTGGAGGAAAATAAACAAGAGTGAATAAACCCAAGAAGAGGAAAGTGATTAGCACCCACTACTTTCCAGCCAGATTGTCCTGGTTCAGCTTCTGGCTCTCCCACTGAAAAGTTGTGTGATCTTGAACAAGCTATGTAACAGAGCATTCCCTTGGTTATTTGGTGAGAAAATGGGTATAATAACATGGTAGGCGGAATACAATCCTTACACTCTGCCCCCAACAGAGGCCTACATCCCAATATTAGGGACTTGTGAACCCGAAAGTATGTTAATTTACCCAGTAAAAAGGAAATTGCAGCTGTGATTAAGGATCACGCCATGGGTAGATTATATTCAATTACCCACACCTGGGCCCAATGTAGTAACAGCGCTTGTGAAGGGGCAATGGATGTGACTCCTTGGGAGGGGCTTGTGGGGACGGGAGGGGCGCGTGAGAAAGGGAGGGGCGCGTGAGAAAGGGAGGGGCGCGTGAGGAAGGGAGGGGCGCGTGAGGAGGGGAGGGGCTCGTGGGGACGGAAGGAGCGCGTGAGGAGGCGAGGGGCGCGTGAGGAGGCGAGGGGCGCGTGAGGAGGCGAGGGGCGCGTGAGGAGGCGAGGGGCGCGTGAGGAGGCGAGGGGCGCGTGAGGAGGCGAGGGGCGGAGCGGCGGTGGTTGGTCCGCGCATCCTCAGGGGGCGGGGCCGGCGTTACTGAGCGCTTTCCCGGGCTTCACCGCGGCGGCTGCTGCTCTAGGGTCAGTTGGTTCCTTAATGTTCTTCCCGGCGCTAACGACCGGGACCTCACTCTGGTTGGGAGCGACGGTAGGAACTGCCGAGGAGGCCGGTTCTTCCCTTCTCCCTCGCGGTCCTCGGTTCACCGCCACACCCGCCTCCTCAGCTCCCCGCCCTCAGCTCTGCACGCCTTCCCCGCTGCCATCTCTTCGCAGGCCGAGCCACACTGCCCGCCTCGCGCTGCAGGCTTGGAATCCTGGCTCGGAGCCACAGGGACCGGGTCCGCTCTCGTCCCCTCCTCAGGGCCGGACCGCCGGCGCCGCTGCTTACTCCCGGCGGTTCCTGGCCCAGCCGCCACCGCCACCACCACCGCCGCCGCCTTCCGTTAACGGGGCAAGGGCCCAGCCTCCCAGCACCAGGGGAGGCCTCCGTTGTGAGCGCAGCATAGTTCCCAGCCTGCCCCCTCGAGGTCCCTGCGGCTTCTAGGGTCCAGTAGGACTATGAACCTCTGTTCCAAACGCTTTGGTGATTTTCAGAAGAAACAAGCGGACGATGATTCCACTTGAAGTACGCGTAACAGCCAATCAGAGTTGTTTTCCGAAGAGACCACCTGTGACAAGAATACCTGGATAACCACGCCAACTCAGTCCCAGCCAGCAACCGCTTCCGACAGAACTGACTGTAACTTCAGTGAGTAAAGAGGACTGTGGGCCATGCACAGATGCAGCTCGTGTCTCGTTAATCCCACCAACCAAAAGATCCTGAGGTACAGAGTCACAGAATGAGAACGAGGCTTCGCCAGTGAACCGGTCACGACTACTGAATACTGAACGATGCGAGGAAACGAGCCGATCCACACAGAACAGCCGACGAGGTGCGGCAGGAATTGGGACGGTGCCGCTGCGGTAAGCATCTCCCCCAGTGGCATGATGGAGACTGTCCTTGACACCCTGGTGTAGCTTTGCAACTTATTCCTAAGAAGCTGAAGTCGTTCCTTCTCCTGAGTACCTCCCTGAAAGCTATACAGGTTTGGAGTTTGAGAAAATAGGAGTAGAGGATTCTTATTTCTTAACACCCTTTCTTTCCTCTCAATCGTACAAAAAAGGCAAAAACATTCCCACTGCTCGTACACGTATTTCTTTCAAATGTTGCATCCTCATTGCTTCCTGCTTTCAGTTTCTCCCCACTGCATATTCCTGTGATTTCTTCTCATTGATGACTTAATTAAAAATTAACCAAACCTGTGAAATTCTGGGATAGGTACCATAAAATTCAGAGGTTAGATTACTTTTGAATGATGTTCTTAGTAGGTATAAAAGGTGGAAGATTTCTCTTTCATATCCCTTTTAAATTAAAGTTTAAAACAGAAAGGGGGATAAAAAGATTTGCATCTCTAGTGGGAAGTATGATACTGAAGCAAGAGGTTTAGAGTGATGCAAAAAGGAGCCATCAACCAAGGAATGCTGGCAGCATCTTAAAGCTGAAACAGTCAGGGAAAGAAATAGATCCTCTTCCACAGCCTCCAGAAGGAAACAAGCTTGCTGACACCTTGATGGTAGCCCCACGAAACTGGTATCGAACTTTGGACCTCAGACCCGTAAAATAAGCTGTGTGGTTTTAAGCCACAGATCTTTGTGGTAATTTGCTACAGTGGTAATGGAAACTAATGCAAGAATAGTCCTCCTAGGTTTATGAACAAGATGAATGGAAAACATGCAGTGAGCCAAAAATAGCACAAGGAGATGAGAGATTGAGCCTCAAGAAGCTGATGATGGAGAGGAGATGACAATTTTCAGTATGGTATCAAGGTAGGCTATTTATTATCTTAGGGTTTTTCCTGGCATACTTTTAGAAAAGCAGCAAGTTGTAGAAAATATGTGTAGCATGAACCGAGGTTTTATAGAACCATATTAAATCCCTTTTGTAGGTATGTGACTATAATATATATTAGATGTGAATGTATATCATGTACACATATAACTATAGAGCTAAAGGTAATGTCTGTATACATATATTCTCTTTAAAATGCCTAACAAAGTATAAGGAGCTTCCATAGGAGAGGAGCTGGGAGAAGGGAAATGGGTGATGATACGTTTGGTTCTCACGATTGAAGTAGAAGTAAGGGGAAAAGATGACTGTAACTTGTGTATAAAACGTTCATTTGTCGAAGCTTTGGAGATAACATGAGGCTAATGATTTTGGAGCCCCAGCATCAAATAACCATTGCCCTTAGGTATAAACAGTGTGGTGGAGACTGAAAAAGAAGAATTGGTAATTCCTTCCAGGGATTTTGTTCTTGTTGGGGAGACACGGATAGCACTCAGAACACATGAAAGACAATAGGAAGGCACGTATTGATACTTCACTTTAAGTTGGAAACACAAAGCAGTAAAAATACCTCAATCTTTATTTTGTGTTCACAGTAACACCAAGGTAGGTGCATGAATTCTAATGCTTATGGAAAGTTGGGCATTGTCAGTGTCCTTTGGGTCAACCAGTGATTTCAGGGTAAATTTCTGTAAACTGGTGGTTGGGAATAAAAACAGGTCCACGCAGGCTAGCTCCTTTCCCAGACAGCTCCATTTTACTGTAAATGACAAATGAAGAGGTAAATCCTCCTGAACACTGAGTTGCTGTCAGAGAGAATATGCAGATAATATTTGATAAATGGTCGGATGGGCAGATGCCTGGCTTGCTGGAAGGATAGTTGGATAAAATGGAGGAAAAGATGAAAGATGGACTCACATACTATCCACCTAACATCTTATCTGAACAGGCACCCTTCAGTCAACAAATATTTATTGATTACCAGTTCTTTGCAAAGTATTTCTTTAAATATTTCCACATTATAACTGCTGTTTTGACATTTCAGTTTTCCATCAATATTTTTCTAAAAACACACCCACGCTGCTAGTTTCCTATTCCCAGTCTGATGTTCCATGATGGTTTTTTTTTTTTCATTATTTATAGTCTGTGTTCTCAGCTCTGACTCTTCATCAATATCCAACACACTGTTAAGTTTCTGATTTTATATTATGCTGTTCCTAATGGCTAAGATGTACCTCTCTGATATAGTTCATTCAGAACCTCAGTCAAATTATATCTCCTCTTTCAGTCTTTGTGATCTCTTCAGGCTATAGATTCTGTTCCCCTCTGGGTTTCCTCAGCATCATATTCACTCTTCCACTGAGTCAGGGATCACCTTGAGTCATAATCTTTGTTAGTTATTTTTCTTCCATGTTAAAATATGACTTCTTGAAGGAGGGCTTTGTCCTTCTTGTTGGTATTTACCGTGTCAGACCCAAGGCAGAAGTCAAAACCATAGAAAAAAAGAAAAGGAGTCCATGGCTCAGCACACACATTACCAGTGCGGAGTCCCAATATCCAAGATACAGGATGATGACTGGAGGAAGAGCAGGGTGTTCTGGAATCATGACAGGGTGTTCAGCTACATTCCCAGTGTTCCCCTGACCTCATGGTTATTTGGCGGAAGGTTCCAACATCCTTCCTCTAGAGCAGATGTCCTGCTCTTGTGGTTCAGTAGCTCCTTTAAAAAGTCCTGCCTTCTCTTGTCTCTGCCTCTTTTGGCGTACCTTCAATATCATTTCTGCTGTTATGGTGTTGCTTGCACCATTGTGTGTGTGTAGAGTACGAGAGAGTAAGAGGAAGCGTATATTTTTTTTCCCTCTACCGATACTCCACCCCGCTCCCCCAGAAGTCTGTACTTTCCTCTTTCACAGCCCTAGTTGTACTGGATTACAGGGATCACTTGCTTCCCTCACTGAAAAGTGAGCCCCTGTTGTGCCCATTCTGTGCTCGTGGATACTTGTAACCCCAGAGCTCAACTTGGAGAGTAAGGGATACCACACTGAAGATATTCAATGAAGTTACGAAGTTTTTACCTTTCTCATGGCAGATAGGGAAAGTCTAAACGAATTTTATGTTCTGAGGAGCTGTTGTATATTTCTGTGATGTGTCTAGACGAAGAAATTTAATCAACTCATACACTAGTTTTCTCAGTTTGGAACAAGTGGGTCAACTCTCAGAACCTCGGTGATCTGTCCCAATAATGAGGTTGCATATCAAGAAGTAGGGGCAGCGCATGGGCGTTAGGACTGGTGCTTCTGATTATGGACAAAGAGCAGAGTGGGCAGCCCCAGAGTGGGCACCATGTAAGTTGTATCTGATCTCAGAAAGGTATCTTGTTCCATGAAGTACTGAAGGAAATACATTTCTCTTGCCTGTCATTCTTCTCAAAATTGCCACTCTTATGCAGGGTCAGATACCTCTGGGTTGGGGGAATTCTTTGTCATCATGTAGCACGTAAGTCAGAAAAGTAAATATGGTTGTGCCTTGGAATGTGTTATGAAGAAGTCATGGAGCTGGAAGAAATGTTGCAACTCAGCCCATAGTTGAGGAAACCTAGGTCCAAAAAGAGCAGAGGCATTTTAAGCCAGACAAAGTAATAAACAGTGATGACTTTAAGGCCAGTGTCAGTGATCTTGTGAAAGTGGCCTCCCATAGCACTTTAAGTACTGAGTACACAGGTGCTTGGCTGCAAGACTTTCTGAATCCATTCTGCTTTCATCAAGCTTGAACACTGGTGACGGTACCCATCTGCTGCTTTATTTCATTACTTCAGGTTTCACTCACCTCATATGTGCTTTACAGTGGAAGGCTCTGTTGGCAACTGAAATGTCCAGAGTATCCATTCACACGGCTCTTGTAAATAGAAGTCTGATGTAATTAAAAGACCTCTTCCTTGATCATGAGAGCAAGTACAATAACAAGTATGGAGTGTTTATCACTGCCATGTGATTTGTTTCCCTAAATTAAAAAGTAAGGAGAAGATCTTTATTACAGACTGATCCTAGCTTAAAAACAGGAACGATGATAAAAATAGAAAAAAATGATGATTTTGCAACAAATCAGCTTAGGACCATCAATAAATGCTGAAACTGTTGGGTGAATGCTTTGGGTGTAGGATGCTCACAAGGCCTCAAAGTACTATGCCATAAATACTTAGTATTTATGTATTAAATAGCGGAACTTCTGCAATGGAGAGATCTGGGAGGTACCACTTTATTCAGTGAGGACTTTGACATGGCCAGTAATGATAAGTGACATTACTTGCCCCACCTCCCCAGTGAGATTCAGTAGGACACACATAGCACCTATGTAGTTCTCTTGCCAAAACCATAACTGGAATATAATCTCTAGAAAACAATCAAACATTTACATGCCTACTAGCCTGGACTCCAAAGAGGTAAATGTACTGAAAGGAAATAAAAAAATAAAGAGAACTATTCTGGATTACAGGAGACCAAAAGGAAAAGATAAGCAAATTATGTGCCTGTTCCTTCACTGGATAGTGAATTGCAAGGAAAAAAAAAAAAGATATAAAGGATATTCTAGGAACGTTAAAACTCTTTAAATACAGGTTGTATATTAGATGATATTGTATTAATAATAACTCCTGAGTGTGACTATTATTACTGTTATGTATGAGAAATTCATTGTTCTTGGCACATAGATAGTGATGTATTGAGGGATAGATAGATACATAGAATAGATAGTAGCACATTTCATACACACACATTAAAAATACGTACTTTTTTTAATGTTTTTCAGATTCAAAATTTTTAAAATATAAAACTGGGAGAATATTCCATCCTCTAATTCTATCAGATAAAAGATGTATAATTTTGTTTTAAAAATTATTCTCTTCTATATTTTAAAAGAAGTAGTATGTGAGATTGTTAAGATACTATAAGAGATACATTTTCAACAAATGTTACTCCAGCAACAGGATAGTGAAAAAGAAAAACAGCGTGACCAGTACTCCATAGCAAAATAAAGTTAACCTGAAGTGGATCATTGCTCTGAATCTAAGGACTGAAATAATAAAACTTCTATAAAAGGATAAAGGTAAATCTTTGGGACTTTGTGTTAGCAGATGTTCTTTAGATAGGACACAAAAGCACAAATCAGCCTCACCTCATTGTAGAAAGTTGTTTTGGACAGGAATGTCACAGCAGAGGCTGGCAAACAACAGCTGTGGAAATCCACACTGCCACCTTTTTTTGTAAAGCCTATGATCCAAGAATGTTTAAAATGGAAAAAAATAAATAAGAATGATATATTATGACATGAAAATTTTATGAAATAGACATTTCAGTCTGGAATTTGATTTTTAGATTTTGAAAGTCTTGTGTGTTTTAAGCTAGGACCAGTTGGAAGATGACCACCATCATTCGTTTGCATGTACTCGTGACTGCTCTTGTGCTACAGTTCAGAATTGAGTTGTAATGACAGGGACTCCATGCATGGCCCTTAATGCTTAATATCTTTACTCTCTGTCCAAAAACAGTTTGTCTGTCCAACCATTATCTCCAGTTAGCTCGATGGCTCCATCCTGTGGTAGAAGAAATCATTTCTCTGATTAGTTAAGAGGGTACCATGAGCCCCCCAATATTGCTTATTTCTATACTGGACTGTACTATATAGAAGGAAGTGGGTCATCCCCTCAGATGGGGTCTCTAGACTCAGAGAGCAACAGGGACAATATGAGCCATTTGGAAGAAGGAGGAATGGTGGTGTGAGCAGATGCAATGTTCCCCTCAAGTAGGTCCCCAAATCTGATGTAGAGAATGGGACAGATGGGCAGTCCCTGTACAAATCCTCAGTCGATTTTCCGTTTCGTTAGTAATAAGAGGAGAAACAAGTGTGGTTAATTATTCCTGTGAGGTTCTATATTAAAAAGAGAAAAATCTTCTCCTGCTTGTGTCCTTTGGTGAAAAAGTAGTGGGCTTGAAGTCTTAACCTGTATCAAATCCATGACATCAGGGCAAGCCCCATTTCCTTTTAGTAAAGTCTCTATTGCATCTTCTCCACATGATGGCACTAGTAATTACAGCCTTAGCAATCTCTTTACTTTTTCCCCATGAAGATGTAATTTTTACTTACAGTATTTCTGATAGTTTTGGTAATAGTCCTGGCTTCAACTGGAATAGAGTAGCTTGTAGCGTAATCACCAGCAGGTCTGAAACTTTCCATGAGAAGGCATTGGAAATATGCTTAGACAGAAAGTTTTCTCAAGATTCCAGAGATGGGAAAATCTCAGGGAGGTAAATGAATGGCTGTGATTAATTTTAGACTGGGTTCATGTCCAAATCATAATCAGGGCAAGAGGTATTACATAATTCTGACTTCCTGGTGGGAAAGGGATGAACCCTTTCTGGAAGAAGACAAACATCATCTGCAGCTCTGCATTTGTTCGAATATAATGATTGATATTTAACCAAAAGTTATTAGGCATTTCAAAGATAACTAAGTGACCACAGGGAGAACAACAGTGCAGGGGAAGACAGTGAAAACAGACTCACTTTCTGGAACATTTCTCACCTAATTTTATAAGGGCAGCGTTACCTTGATATGATAAACCTAACAAAAATTTTGAGGAAGAAAATTTGTAGACCCAAAATCCTGATGAATATAAAGAGATAAGTCCTGAGCCAACTGTAGCACATCAAATGCAGTTCTGTATTATACTTAAAGTAGGCGTATTTAGTGGCGAAAATAAGGCCGTTATATACACCATACCTGTAGACGCAGGGAATCAATTTGATAAATTTGTACACACATTCATGAAATAAAATCATATCAAAATAAGAGAAGAGGGCACACTTTCCAAATCTGATTGAGTATAGCTACCAAAATGTTCTTAAAACATCAAACTCAAAGTGAGGTGTTAAATCTTCAAATCCTCCTGATGATATGAAATGAAAGAAGGATATTCACAGTCATGGAATCCATTCAGCACTATCGGGGGATGTCTAGGAGTGCATAATGCAAGAAAGAAAAACAAAACTTGGAAAATAATAAATAAAGCAAATGTTGACCGTATGTACAGGATAATGTACATAGAAATTCCAAATGAATCTCTGGAAAAAATATTACTGATGATTATTAATTTAACAAGGTTGCTACATATATCACCCCACTTATCAAATCATTTATACTTCCATATACAAAATATAAGAAATGGAAGCGTCATTTAAAATTTTTATAATAAGAAAAATGATGTTACTTAGGAAAACCTGGCTAAAGTTTTGCAAGCCATTGGAGTGAGAAGGGAAATTACTGAGAAAATTAAAGAGAGCCTCCTACCCGCCCCATAATCAGGAGAATATACTGTATCTATGAATTGAAAGATTCAATATGTCAAGATGTCAGTTCTTTCCAAATTGATCTGTAGATGTCATGTCACCCTGATAAGAATCCTAGCAGAGTGTTTTGGGAACTTGACAAAATGATACTCATGTTCATTGGAAACATATACAGGTAATGAGAGCTAATATTAAAGAAGCAGAACACATTTGAAAGACTTACAGTGCTGGCTATGAAAAGCATTATATACTATTAAGCCCTATATCTCAAACAGAAAGCAATGGAAATTCCAGCAATTTGCCACGTGTATTATTTTTGCATTTCATTCATCTTGTGTTGATAGAGGATTGAAACCATACTGTGAAAATGGGAACTTTAAGAGCACTGAGGTCAGTTTAAGAGAAACAGATCTTACCTTGGAAGTGTGACAGTTTCTGAATTTAATGTGTCAGGTCACTCCATGGGACAGGTTGGTGGGGAGGAGGTCATGTATCTCTGGGTGTCGTGGACCATTGCATCCACATAAGGCAAGCAGCTCCTATGCTGTGTGCAGGGGCTCCAGTGTTTGCCACCCACACAGTCAGTCTCTTCCTGGACTTGGGCTAATACACAAGTAACAACAGCTGGAAGTGGTGAAAAGGTCACATTTGCCATAGCAGTTCAGAGATATATGAAAAATTAGGAAGGTGTCCCAAAATAATTATAAATGAAAGTTGTATGCCGAGAAGTACAACAAGGGAAATAGAGAGACTGCCATAGTATAGTTACCTGTGTCTCTCTTACAGGCTAGGCATTAAGATACATCTGTATATATGTATATATTTGCATACAAAATAATTAATGCAAATAGAAATTTGGAATGTCTCAAAATATAAACAGAACTTAATAAAATCAAGAAATTACTATCCTTGCAGAAAGAAAAGCAAATCAAATATTAATCTTATACTAAAATAATTTATGGATTTAAATTCTAATGGGTGTATATGTGTGTGTTTTTATATGTTTGTGCGTGTGTGTTGCGCACACGATTTGCAGTGGTACAGTCTTCATCTTCCAGTTCCACAAAGGAGCACAGTGTGGTCACTTTGAACTTTTAGTAGTTTCTTCTGAAATTTATGTTCATTTTTCTAAAGAATGACTTTGTTTCTATATCTTACTTGTCCATTTTAGATATTATCTAGTGACATCCTGGTATAAGAGTTGAAGATTTACATCTCCATCTCTAACTCCTACTAAATAGACACAGACAGAGACACACACACACACACACTTCCCTTCCATTTTTCTCAGTACATTTACAACAGTTTTTGCTTCTCTCAATATACATTTGTAATCAATCTGACTGCATACCTACTGTTTCCTGGTACTTTTTTGGATTTAATTATATGTCTCTCTAGTTCAATTTGTAATTTACTATATCTTGGTTTCGAATTATTTCCTAAAACTCAGGGAGATGTTTAAAAGTACTACTCACAGTAATTTCCTTGCTGTTGAGAAGCCTGAGATGAGTAACATTTCTCATTTGTTCTTGGTGTCTCCCATGTCATGTTCTTCATAAGGCACGCCCACTTTGAAATGAATGCTTTCTAGGCCAGGTGCCCAGAACCCTCCCTGATACTCCCCTTCTTCTACCTGGGGTCTCCGAAGGCTGGACACCATGAGTACCTCTGACTTGGTTTCAGATTTGGATGAGAAAGGGAAAATTGGGTGAAATTTTTTCCCATAGCGCTGCTTCTGAAAATACGTCTTTTTTTTTTTTTTACATCAATGCACAAGATGATGCTTGTCATTGAGAATTCTGATACTATTCTGTATCCTAATCCTTATATATGACCTGACTTCTCTCTCAGAAAGTTTTATGATTTTCTCTTTAATCCTGATGTTCTAAAATTCCATGACCCTGAATCTTGGGGCGCTGTTTTTATTCTACTTACTCTGCTGGACATATGTAAAGTATTTTCTGTCTACATGGCCAAACATGGAGGTATCTTCTCTAACGCTGATAATTCTCCAGAGGATAATCTGGCTGCTGAATTTCATGCAGCAGGAGGGAGAAAGGAGTTAAGAGTGTCAGAATTCAACAAGTGGACTCTTACTGAACCTTCCTTTTCAGCCCTGCCCCTCACTCTTTCCCTGTCACTGCCCAGTGTCCCTGAGTGTATGAGCTTTTAGGTCTAGTTTCTGTGGAGAGTAAACCTCTGTCTTCCTGGGGGGAAAGTGAGTTGCCTGATGAAAGGAGTCTGGAGGAGACCTAGGCAGAGACAGCTTCCCTTCCCAACCTCATCCTTCCTCTATTTCCTTTGACATTTGATGTTTCCAAAGAAGCCTATGGGGGTTGTAGGGACAAAATTAACTTTTCCCCATTATATGTCTTCCTCTTCCAATATTTTGGTCATTGACTTCTCTCTGCTGAGCTGTTTATCACCTTTCAGTCTTCTCTCTCTGCTTCAGAAATTTCTTGAGGGTTTGGTGAGTGTTTCTTGTACTCCCCTTCTTCACCTGTAAAGGACAAACTCTCGTTTGTAATTAAGGTTATAGTCATTTCAGGGAGATCCTGACCCAGGGCAAGATTATATATGTTTCTAATCTGCTATGCCTATCCCCAATCTCCTGAAAGGTAAATTTCTAAAATAAAGTTGTTCCTAAAATGTAAAATTATTGACACTCCCCCAATTCTTTTGTTTTTTAGATTGAACTATAGTTGACTTACCATATTATATTAGTTTCAGGTGTACAAACAACATAGTGATTTCACGTTTTAATGGATTATACTCCGTATAAAGTAATCACAAAATTTTGTCTGTATTCCATGTGTTAGCTATATTCCATATTCCATGTGTTGTACATGACATTCTTCTATGTTACTGATTTTAGACTTAGTAGTTTTTACCTCTTAATGGCCTTCCCCTATCTTACCCCTCCCCCACTTCTTCCCCACTAGTAACCACTAGTTTACTTTCTGTATTTGAGTCTTTTTCTGTTGTGTTCATTTGTTCAGTTTTTGATTCCACATGTTAAGTGAAAACATACAGTATTTGTCTTTATCTATATGACTTATTTCACTAAGCATAATAGCCTTCAGGATCATCTATGTTTTTGGAAATGATAAAATTTCATTCTTTTTTATGACTGAGTAAAATGCCATTGTATATATGATGTTACCTGTGAGTTTGTCATAAATGACCTTTATTATGTTGAAATATGTTCCTTGTATAGCAACTTTGTTGAGTTTGTTGTCATGAATGGATATTGAATTTTGTCAGATGCTTTTTCTGCAACTATTAAGATGATCATGTGATTTTCATCCTTAGGTTTGTTAATGTAGTGTATCACATTAATTGATTTGCCAATATTGAACCACCTTTGCCTTCCTCAGATGAATCCCACTAGGTATGGTGTATGATCATTTTTATGGATTGTTGAATTCAGTTTGCTAATATTTTGTTGAAGGCTTTTGTGTCTATGTTCATTGAGGATATTCACCTGTCATTGTCTTTCTTGGTACTGTCTTTGGTTTTGGTATCAAAGTAATGGTGGCCTCATACAATGAGTTTGGGGGTGCTCCCTTCTATTCAGCTTTTTTGGAATAGTTTGAGAAAGATACGTATTAAGCCTTTTTTAAATGTTTGGTAAAATTCCCTCGTGAAGCCATCCTGTCTTAGACTTTTGTTTGTTGGCAATTTGTTGATCTCTAATTCAATTTCAATACTAGTAATTGGTCTGTTCAGATTATCTATTTCTTCTTGTTTCAACCTTGGAAGATTGCATGTTTCTAGGAATTTATCCATTTCTTCTAGGTTGTCCAATTTGTTGGCGTAAAACTGTTCATTCTATTCTTTTAAAAGTCTTTGTATACATTCTGTGATAATGGTTGTAACTTCTCAGTCATTTCTACTTTTGTTTATTTGGTCCTCTCTCTCTTTCTCAATGAGGCTGGCTAAAGTTTTATCAATTTTCTTTACCTTATCTAAAATCCCAACTCCTGGTTTCATTGATGTTTTCTGCCATTCTTTTGGTCTCTATTTTATTTATTTCCACTCTGATCTATGTTAATTCCTTCTTTATGCTGACTCTGGGCTTTGTTTTTAATTCTTTTTCATGGTGCCATTGTTCAGTATTGCATGATTCACCCTCATTAGTGATTTTAAAAATAAATATTAACATAGTTAATAATTACAGCACCAGCTCATTAAACTGGGGTCAGAAAAGTTTGGTTTTGTAACCTTTAGAACTTAAATGAACCCATGTCTCAGTGAACACTTTAACCAGGACAAAACAAAGCACTAATTTCTTGACTAACTCACATAGCTGTAACTCTAATAGCACCACACCAGCATCTTTTGAATAAAAAAAGCTCGGTCAGTCTCTTTCGACACCCACTGTGTTTCTTGAATAAGAGATGTTCTACTCTGCACCTCCTTCTTTCTTCTGAGGCTTCTGACTGGCTCTTTCTTTTTATGGAATGAAAGAATCATTGATAATTTAAAGACAGAAGGGATTTCGGAGATGAATTTATCTGATGTTTATTTTTCTTGAGTGAACAGTGTAGACCTCAATGAGATAAGGAATTGGTATGAGACCTTATCTTAGAATCCTGATTTTCCAACTCCCATTTCAGTGACATCTCACATCAAATAGAATTTCCATTGCTTTCCAAATGATGAGGAGGGCATCAGCATGAAGCCCTCCACAATCAGTAAGAAATGCAAACCTTGCCTTGGCTAGAGTTGTGGATTAGAGTCAGAGTTTTAGATCATTATTAAAATTTATTTTTAGAGAAGTTTTAGGCTCCCAGCAAAACTTACCAGAAGGTATACCATTTCTATATCCACCAATACCATACCCACAAAGCCTCTTCTATAAACAACCCTCACCAGTGTGGTGTGTTTGTTTCACTCAATAAACAAACACTGACACAGCATTACACACCAGAGTCCATGCTTTATATTAAGTGTCAACGTGTGTGTCATACATTCTGTGGGTCTGGACAAAAGCGTAATGACTTGTATCGACCACTGTAGTACCATACAGAATAGCTGCACTGCCCTAAAAATCCCCTGTGATTAATGTATTCACCTGTCCCTGTCTCCAAGTCCCTGGCAACCACTGATCTTTTTTATTTTTATTTTTTTTACTGTATCCATAGTTTTGCATTTTCTGGAAAGTCATGTCGTTGAAATCACAGCATATAGTCTTCAGATTGTTTTCTCTCACTTAGTAAGTCTCATAAAGTTTTTCCATGTGTTTTCATGGTTTGATGTGTGATGTTTTTCTAACAACAGAGTAATATTCCATTATATGGATGTACCACAGTTTGTTTATCCATTCATCTATTGAAAGACATTGAAAATGCTTCAAAGTTTTAGGAATTATGTATAAAGCAACTTTAAACATTCATGTGCAGGTTTTTCTGCAGACATAATTTTTCAACTCATCAATAAATATCAAGGAGTGTGATTGTTGGGTCAGATGGTACGTGTATGTTTGGTTTTATGAGGAACTGCCAAGTATATTCCAAACTGCCTATACCATTTTACATGCCCACCAAAATGACTGATAATTTTTGTTGTTCCACATTTTTGCCAATACTTGGTTTTGTCAGTGATTAGGATTTTAACCATTCTCTTTGTGGGTACTGGTATCTCGTTGTTGTTGCTTACAAGTCCCTAACGATCTAGGATGTTGAACATTCTTAACATGCTTATTTGCAGTATGTGTATCTTCTTTGGTGAGGTGTCTGTTCAGATCTTTTGTCCAGTTTTAAACTGTGTTCTTGTATTTTTGACTGTTGAGTTTTAAGAGTTCTTTGTATATTTTGGATATATTTTTGACTTTTGAGTTTTAAGAGTTCTTTGTATATTTTGGATAACAGTCCTTTTTCAGATATGTCCTTTGCAAATATTTTTTCCCAGTCACTGGCTTCTCTTCTCATTCCCTTGACAATGTCTTTCACAGAGCAGAACTTGTTAATTTTAATGAAATCCTAATTATCATTAGTTTTTCTTTTTTTTTCCACTGGTTGTACTTTTGATGATGTACAGAAAAATCGTTGCCAAACCCAAGTTGTCTAGTAATTTCTCCTATGTTATCTTCTATAAGTTTTACCGTTTTCCATTTTAACTTTAGACCTGTGATTTTTTTGAATTAACATTTGTGAAGGATATAAGTTTGTGTTTAGATGTGTGTATGTGTGTGCACATATCCAGTAGTTGATGTAAGATAGGTGTCCAGTTTCATTCTTTTGCCCCTGGAAATGTAGTTTCCTAGCATTATTTGTTCAATAAACTGTTCTTTCCCTGTTGTATAGTCTTGTGTTGGCAAAGTTGTTGAAAGTCAGGTATAAGCTTGAGTTTATTTCTGGGCTCTGTATACTGTTCCATGCTGTATGTGTCTGTCTTTCTGTCAGATTAATACTGTTTTAATTACTATAGCTTTGTAGTGTATTTTGAAATGAGGGAGTGTTGTACCTCCAGCTTTTCTCCTCTTTTTCAAAATTCAGTTGGTTGTTTAGAGCCTTATGGTTTCATGTGAATTTGAACATTGTTCATTTCTATTTCTGTAAAACTTCATGAGTATTTTGATAGCTATTGTATTGAAAATGTAAATGGCTTTGGGTAGTATGGATATTGTAACAGTATTAATTATTCCAGTCTATGAACATGGGATATCATTTCCATTTCTTTGTTTCTTTTAAAATTTCTTTCAGCCATGTTTTGTCTTGTTCAGTATACAAGTCTTTCATTTCTTTAGTTAAGTTATTCCTAAGTTTTTAATATTTTTTCATTCTAGTATAAATAGCTTAGTGTTTGTAATATACTTTACACATCATTTATTCTTAGTGGATACAATTGCAACTGATTTTTGTATGTTGACTTGTGTCCTGCAAAGTTATTGAATTCATTTATTGGTCTCAAGAGAGATTTGTGTGTGTGTGTGTGTGTGCGCGTCAATCTTAGGATTTTCTTCATGTAAGATCATGTCACCTGTGAATGGAAATCGTTTTAATCCTCCCTGCTGATTTGAATGCCTTTTCCTTTTTCTTGCCTAATTTCTCTAGCTGGGACTTCTGGTACTATGTTTTGTCATCAGTGGTGAGAGTGGGTATCCTTGTTTGCTTCTGATCTTAAAGAAAGAGCTCTCTGTTTTTCACCAGTCTTGTTATCGGTTTTCATATGGCCTTCATTATATTGAGGTAAATTCCTTGTATACCTAGTTTGTTGAGTGTTTTCATATTGAAAGTCTGTTGAATTTTGTCACATGCTTTCTCTTGAGATGGTCATGTGATTTTTATCCTTTATTGTGTCGATGTAGTGTGTCACGTTTGATTTTTTTAAGTTGAATCATCCCTGCATTGCAGAGAAAAAAATCCCACTTCGTCATGATGTATGATACCTTTAACGTGCTGTTGAATTAGTTCTTACAGTATTTTATTGAGGATTTTTGCATCTGTCATCATAAGGAATATTGACATGTCATTTTTTTTTCTTGTGATGTCTTTGACTTTGGCTTCATGGAATTGCTAGCCTCAAATAATGAATTTGGAAGTGTTCTGTCATCTCCCAATTTTGGAAGGGGTTTGAAAGGATTACCACTGATCCTTCTTTAAATGTTTGGTAGAATTCACCAATGAAGCTATGTGGTCCTGGGGTTTCTTTGTTGGGAGGTTTTTGATTACTGATTCAATCCCTTTATTCATTGAAGTTCTGTTCTGACCTTCTGCTTCTCCATGATTCAGTCTTGTCTTGGTGGGTTTTATGTTTTTAGGAATTAATTCACTTCTTCCAGGGTATCCATCCATTCTGAGGGTGTATAATTGGTCATAGTAGTTTTTTATGGTTCTTTTTATTCTGTCTCAATAATTGTATAGTTTATCGTTTTTGTGTGATTTTGTTGATCTGATTCTTCTTTATTTCTTAGTCTAGCTAAAGATTGCCTCTTAGTAATGCTTTTGCTGCATCCCATAACTTATGGTCTGATGTCTTTTCATTTTCTTTCTCTCAGTGTGTTTTCTAATTTCCCTTTGATTTCCTCTTTGACCCATTGGTTGTTCAAAAATATATTAACTTCCACATATTTATGAACTTCCAGCTTTTCTTCTGCCATTAATTTCAAGTTTCATTCCACTGTAGTCAGAAAAGATATTTTGGTATGATTTCACTCTTCCCAAATTAGTAGAGACTTATATTGTGATGTGACACATCATCTATCCCACATAATGTTCCGTGTGTGCCTTAGAGGAATGTACATTCTGCTGCTGTTGAGTGGAATGTTTTATATATGTCTGCTTATTACGTCTGTAGTTCTCTCTAGGAGCTGAGTTATATACATGTCTGCTATGTCTGTTTGATCTACAGTGTTGTTCAAATGCACTATTTCTTTGTGGATTTTCTTTCTGGTTGACCTATTCCTTATTAGAATGAGATACTGAAGTCTCCTACTATTATTGCAGTTCTTTTATTATTATATTACTGTTGCATTTCTCTCTTCAGTTCTGTCAGTGTTTAGTATATTAAGGTGCTCTGGCATTGGGTACATGTATATTTATAACTGTTCTATATACGTGGTGGATTGATCCTTTTATCACTAGATAGTATCCTTTTTCTGTCTTTTGTAATACTTTCTGACTTAAAGTCTGTATTGTCTGATGTGAGGGTAGTTATCCTTGCTGTCTTTTGGGTACCATTTCCATGGAATACCTTTACCTACCCATTTACTTTCAATCTATGTGTGTCCTTAAATCTGAAGTGAGTCTCTTGTAGACAGCACATAGTCAGATCTTATTTTTTTTTTTAATCCATTCAGGCAGTCTATGTCTTTGATTAGGGAATTTAATCTATTTATGTTCAAAGTAATCATTGATAAAGAATGACTGTTTTCATTTTGTTAACTATTTTTTGTTTGCCTTGTAGTTCTTTATCCCTGCCTTCTTGTATTATAATCTTACTTCAGTTTTTATTCTTTTTTTGTATTGCTATACTTTGACTTCTTTTATCTTTGCTTTTGAATACCATAAGGCAAGAGAGCTTACACAAAAGAGCTTAGTCTATTTTAGCTGATAACAACTTAACTTCAATCACATACAAATTCTACCCTTTTAATCATTCCCACATTTTTTGTTATTAATGTCAGAATTTAATGTATATTTACATTGTGTTTCTATTAACATGTTTTTACTTATAGTTATTCTTAATATTTTGTCTTTTAACTTTTCTAATAGTCATTAAACTCACTATATAAAGTCATTTTCCTACCATCATTTCAGCAATATAGTGTTCTGTATTTTTCTCTATATTTACCTTTACAAAAAAGGTTTTATTCCTTCTTATCCTATCATGTTGCTGTTTGTGGTGCTTTCATTTCAAGTTGAAGAAGTCCCTTTGGCATTTCTTGTAAGGCAGTCGGAGTGGTGATAAGTATTCTCAATTTTGTTTGTTTCGGGGGGTTTTATCTCTTCTTCATTTTTAAAGGATAGTTTTGATGGGAAAAGATTTGCGATTGGAGGTTTTTTCTTTCAGAACTTTTGAGTATATTTTCTCACTCCCTTCTCTCCTGCAAGATGTCTACTTAAACATCTGCTGATACTCTTATGGGGGGTTCCCTGTACGTGAGAAGGTGCTTTCTCTTACTTCTTTTAAAATTCTTTCATTGTCACTGACTTTTGACAACTGAGATTATTGTGTCTCAGTGTGGATTTCTTTTATTTTTTCCCGCTTGAGGGTCTTTATGCTTCTTGCATTTCCATGTCCACTCCCTTCCCCAGATTTGGGAAATTTTCTGTTATTGTTACTTTGCTTATTGTTACTTTCCAGTTCTCTCTTCTCTTCTAGGATTCCTATACTGAATATATTGGTCCACTTGATAATGCTCTGTGAGTCACTTAAGCTTTCTTTTCTTTTTTCTTTGTTTTTGCTCCCAAGTGAATATTTTCTGATGACCTATCTTCAAGTTGGCTGGTCCTTTTCCTTGATCTAGTCTGTTGTATCCTCTAATGACTTTTTTGGTGAAATTTTTGCATTGTTCAGCTCTGTAATTTATGTTTGGTAACTTTGAATTGTCTGTCTTATTGTTGGAATTCCTACTTCAGTTCCTTATTGTTCTAGTGACCCCAGCAATGATTGTTACGACTGTTATTTTGAATTATCTTTTAGGGAAAACATGTGTCGCCTGTTTCTTCATCCTCCTTGACACTCATAGTTGCTCTATGCATGTTAGACAGAACAGCCACTCCTCCCAGTCTTCTCTGACTGGTCTCTGCAAGAGAATTACCTCATTAATCAGCTCAACCAAAGAGTCTGAGAGTCTCACAAACCTGATGCTAGTCTAGTCTGTGTTTCTTCTAGCCATCCCCAAGTGTCCAGTGTGTACAGAGTCCTGTCAGTGCTCCAAGACAAGCAACACAGAGATCAGTTCACTTTGCCACTCCCCAGTAAATTGTGAACGGTTGGCATACCAGATGTGCAGGCCAACTCCTTTGGTCCTCATGGAGAAGCTTGGAGCTTGGGGGTTCCTCCCCAGTTATATGGCACTTGGCTCAGGTGGGAAGTCATGGTAAGAGTGTGTCCCTGCTTTTCTTTTCTGGCTTTCTTGTGGTTTGATTCACACTCATGCAGGGTACAGAAGTCTTTCAGCTAGTTTCTTGATTTTTACAAAGGGAATTGATTTGTGTGTTGTTGTGAATCAGTGTGTCCACTGAGAGAAGGAGAGTTCAGAGCTTTCTATTATGCCATGTACTGATGTTACCCCTTGTTGGGTGAGTTCTGACAGAGTGTGTATTTAATGAATTGACCTATTTCATCTAATGTATCAAATTGGTGGGCATAGGATTGTTCACAATATTCCTTTTTTATCCTTTTAATGTCCATGGCATCAAAGAGATGGCCCCTCCTTTCATTACAGCTGGTGTAATATGTGTCTTCTATCATTAAGGGACATAGCCTGGCTATGGGTTTATTAGTTATACTGAGTTTCAAAGAACCTGCTTTGGTTTCATTGAGATTTTCTTGATTTCCTGTTTACAATTTCTGTTCTGACTTTTTTGTTATTTTTTTGTGACCAACTTTGAATTTCATTCCTCACTATCACTGATCTCAGTATTTCCCTACAGGGTGAAACTGCTTCTGGACACACCTTCTTTCACTTTCAAATCCAACCTAAATTAACTCTAGGTGACATGAAGCCAAGAGAGCTTTTTCTCGCATTCCCTTTGTCATTCTCTGTGCTTATCATTATGAGGACCAGCATGATTTCTATGGATTATTTTCTTTCATTTCTTACCTGTATTATACACAATGGAAGGAAATTCTTGAGTCCTGGCTCATGAAGTTACGCTTTTTATTTTGCGCATGCACAAGAGGTGGCTCTGCATTGGCATACACCAATCGTCTTGTTCTATTTTGTATAGATTACACAATACTAGTCAATATTAGAAATGTATTAGCTGTGTGACGACTGAAAGCAAGGTTACAAAGCGTGAAGAATAGCAGACACAATGCTGTAGTGAAACTGCTCAATGATGAGAGGGGAGGTCAGAGAAGGCATTCCCAGGCAGATGGGGAAGAGGAAAGGAGATGAACGATTCCCCAGATGAGGGAGTTGCAGACAGTATCACAGGACAAGCCTGATGATCGTCGCTTCCTCACACAGGAATGAAGCAGAGCTGGTAAGGAGGTGGCACGGAGGCAAACCCATTGACAATTGGGGTGGTGTCAATGTCCTTTGGGTCAACCACAGATTTCAAGGTAAACTTTTGTAAAATTGTGGTCAGGAACAAAAACAGCTCCATGCGGGCCAGGCCCTCTCCTGCACAAATCCGTTTTCCTGAAATCAACAAGTACAAAGAGTACACAGTCCTTAAAAAATATGTTTCAGGCTGTCAGAAAGACACTGTGCAGTAACTATTTAATGAATGGTTGAATGGATGGATGGAATGCAGGACAGCTGGATAGACGGATGGACCTAGGGTAGACACACATGCTATCCATAGAACTTTGTGTCTTAACAGGTGTCCTCCTTTAAATAGATTTTTATTGAGTTTTGGCACTGTGCCAAGTCCTTCATTAAGTAGTCTCATGCAATTAGACATTTTATGTTCTCACCAATCCCGTTTTTTTCTAGAAACACACAGTGTAGTTGTATTTTCTGTTGGCAGTTTGGTGTTGCCATCATCTTTCTTTCTGTTCCTTACAGCCTGTGTTCCCTGCTCCAGCTATACCTACTCTTCATAGATCTTAAACATAGCGTGAAATTTCATGTTTTATAACATGGGGTTCCTTTTGGTTAAGATGCATTTCTCTTATATTTTCAGTACCTAGCTCAGATTTTCTCTCTGAATTTCCAAGAACTGGGTCAGCTCTCCAAAGCTCTGGGGATCTAGTGCAGTAATAAGGGTGTATCGTGAGGAGGGCTAGTGCCTTGGCACGGTGATTGCTGTTCATAATCACGGAAAAAGAGCAATTCTGCCAGCACCCAAGTGGGAATTTATGTAAGGTCCAAGTGACCCCCAAAAGGTATCTTGTCCTCTGAAGTAATGAAAGGAAATATTTGTTTTATTACCTGCTGAGAAAGCCATGAAGTACTCGGTCTTCTTAAAGTTGCCACTCTCATCCAGGAAGTGGCCAGGGTCAAACACCTCTGGGTTGGGGAATTGTTTGTCATCGTGCAGCACAGAAGTCAGCGACGTTAATATAGTCGTGCCCTGGAAAGAACACATGAAGATAAACTCTATTACAAAGGAGTTGTGAAGGTGGAGGAAATGTTATAAATTATTTGTTCTAATCTCTGATCTATGTAGATGAGGAATCTCGGTCAAAAGAAGGACATTAGCATTTTGAGTCAGACAGAACAAGTAATAAACAAGTTTAAGATTAGTGGTAGTGATACTGTGAACTTGGACTTCAGTAGCATTTGAAGTACTGAGTACATGGGTCCTAGGTTGCCAGACCTTCTGAATCCATCTGCTTATCACAACATTTGACACTGGGATATGTCCCCACCCGGTGCTTTACTTTATCACTTCAGTTTTCATTCATATCAAATGTGGATTATGGTTAAAAATGGAAGACTCTGTTAGTGGTTGAAATTTTTGGAGTTTTCTGTTTAACACGGCTTTTAAAAATGACATATGATTTAATAATAGCGTCTGTGATAATACAAGTAAGTACTGCTAGTATTTATCATTGCTCTGCAGACTGTATTAATTTTAAAATATGTGGTAGGGTCATTACAGATTAATCCTAGTTTAGAAACATGTAAAGGATGATAAAGTTAGAAAAATCATTTTACAACAATTCTGTTTAGGATCATTGATTTTTGGCAACTTATCTGTTAATGCTAAAATTGTTGGGTGAGTGATAAATCTGGTATTTACAAAGTCTTAGTACTATGCCCTAGATTTTTATGAAGTAAATGTAAAAAACCGCAGAATTTTGTTCATGGAGAAATGTTGCAGATACTGTTTCATTATGTGAACAACAGTGTATAAGCAGTAATGATGTAAGTGACATTATGTGACTTCACTTCTGCAATGAATTCAGAGCGATATACAAAGCATATATGTGCTTCTCCTGCAAAATCATAACTGATACCTAATTTCTAGAGACCAGTCACGTAAAACCAGCCTGAGTGATATTTTATGTGACCACTAGCCTGGACACATCTCAAAGTGAAATATACGGAAAGGAACAAAGAGGGCAAAGACAACTGATAACAGGAGGCTAAAGGGTAAGGGTAGCCAAATTTCTTGCTTGTTCCTTGGCTGGATACTGAATTGAAAAGTAAGAAAAAGCTGTAAAGGATATTCCAGGAAAATTGTGAAATTGGAGATTGAACCCAGGATCTTGTGCATGCTAAGCATGTGCTCTACCACTGAGCTTTGCTTTATACCCCTCCCTCCCATGGGAAATTTTAAATATAGGATGTACGTTAGATAATATTAATGTATCAATGATAACTCCTGAGTGTAAATGATATTGACCTATATACACAAATTGTTGTTACTTAGATATACATATTGAAGGATTGAGGTTTTGACATATAAATGAACAGATAAATGGATATAATAGTAGATACATATACAAGTTCATATTTTACATATATCTGCACGTCTTTAATGTTTACTTTTAAAAGATTTTTAGTGCAAACTTTGTAGAAAATTGCATTCCTTAAGTTTATCATATAAGAGATCTAAAACCTTATTTTTTAAGTTATTCATGCTTATATATTTCAATACGTATTTTTTTGAAAATCTACCTTTAAGATGCAAAAAAAGTTACAAAGCCAATATGCTGTCATCAAACGTTGCTTAACAAATGGGTATTTATAATAAATTAAGGAAGCATAACCATTACTCAGCAATGAAAGTAAAAATTTACCTGAATGGATCAGTGATCTGAATGTAATTGCTAGGACTATCAAGTTTTAGGAAGAGATAATGGTAATTCTTTGTGACCTTGTGCTGAAAAATATTCTTTAAGTAGGGGGAAAAAAACCTGTAGAAAAATCAGCCTGTAGTATTGTAAGTGTTCTATTCGGCAGTCTTAGATACTGACAAATAACAACCACTGTGCAAGTACACTCTACCTTCTGTTTTTGGACAGATCGTGAGCTAAGCATTTTAAACTGAAAAAAATCAATGAGAATAACCTTTTGTGACACATGAAAATTAACTGAGATCTAAATTTCAGTTTCCATAAAAACTGGGATATAGCCATTCTCATTTGTTTCACTGTGTCCTGTGGCAGCTTCCATGCTCCAGTCGCAGAAGTGAACACTGGCATCAAACACTCCAAGGCCTCAAAGTCTGAAGTATTTACACTCTTGTTCATTATAGATAAAGTTTACCAGCTCCTGCTTAGGCCATTATCTCTGCCTTGCTCAATGACTGCAGCTTGGGTAGAAGAAATCACTTATCGGTAAAAAGATAGAGTCAGCCACCCAGTGTTCCTATTTGTGTACTGGGATGTCCGTGCAGAAGGGAGTGCTCATTTGCAATATACACATTGGGAATATGTATGACGATACGATGGTCATTCCTGATACACTGGATGTGAGAGATGGGCAATCCTATTCTGACTCCTAGTGGGTTGTTTTCCATTTACTTAGAAATAGAACTAGAAAGACGTTTGATTAATTAATACCTTAGACCCCAATATTAAAAAAGAAAACTCTGCTCCTCACTGTGTCCTTTGGTGAAAAAAGAGTGGACTTGGAGTCATAACCCTTGTAGCAAATCTGGGATCCTTGAGACACGTCCCATAATCTCTTACTAATTCATCAATTCTGTCTTCTCCAAAGATTGGCATTAGTACTTGCAGCCTTACCAATCTCATTTCTTTCTCCAACAAAATACAAATGTTATTATACTATTTCTAATATTAATAGTAATATGTCTTGGCTTCAAGTGGATGCGAGTAGCTTGTAGCATACCCACTAGAAACCCTGAGTATATACAGAAATTGTGTATTAGAAAGCATTAGAACTCTGCTAAACCAGAAATTTGTCTTAATATTCCGTAGTTGGGGGAACCTCAGAGTGGTCAGCTGACACTTCAAGTTAATTTTAGTCTGTGTCAGTGTCCAAATTTTACTCAAAACAGGAGATGTTTACATCATTCTGACTGCCTAGTAGGAGAGGGATGAACTCTCCGGAAGAAGATAAGCATCTCTGAAAACTCTGCATTTTTTTCATATATATATATAATTAATTAATATTTAACCAAAAGTCATCATGCATTTCAAAGACACAACTAAGTGGCCACAAGTAGAAGACAGAAAGGCAATTAAAATACACCCACATAGGGAACATTTCTCACCTCATATTGTATGGCCAACATTATCTTGATATCAGACATCTGACGAGAAAATTTTGAGGAACAAATATCATAGGCTAAAAATCTCCAATGACTAAACAGAGAAGTCCTGAACAAAATGCAGCAGATCAAAGCCAGCTTTGTGTGTGTGTGTACTTATTTATATTTAGTGGGAAAATTTAGACTGATATATACAACCGTACAAATAGGTGCAGAAAGCAATAGGAAAGAAATTGTGTATCAATCATGACCAAAAAAAATCACAGAAAATAAGGGAAGAAGGTAAGCTTTCTTAACATGACTTTAAAAATTTACCAAAATGTACATAAAACATGCTAAGTAGGGAGATGCTAAGCTAGCACCCTCTCCCGTAAATCAGAAATGAAACAAAAATGATACATAGATATTAACCCAGATACCAGGACAATATATGTAGAAATTGTAATTAATCTGGAGACAAATTACTAGCAATGATTTTAAATGTAGCAAGTTTCCTACAGATAAAATCATCAAAATGATAAAATTGATTATATTTCCATATTCCAGAAAAAGAAATGGAAAAGACATTAAAATATTTATAAAAACAACAATATTAAGCACCTAGAAAATAAAAAAAGAGTTGTAAGTCAATGCATTGAAAAAAACCTGAGAAAATTATAGAAGCTCCCCCATATTGGAAGTATGTAGCATATTAATTAATTCAAAGATTAAACAAATCATGATGCTGTGTCTTTCTAAATAGATCTGATATCACCCTGAAAAAATTCCAACAGAGCATTTCAGTAAATGGAGAAACTGATACTAACATTTGTTTGAAAAGGTAAACAGCTAAGATCAGAGAAGAAAGATAAAAGATGTAGAACAAATTTGGAAGACTTACACTACCAGCTGTCAAAATCTGTTATAAAACTTTATAGACCTAACTGGAAATAGCACACAATCCATCAAGCTGCCACACATATAATTTTGGGGCTTCTCTTATGTTGTATTCCTAGAGGATTGCACCCTTACTGTGAAAAGGGGAATTTCAAGACCCGTTAGGTCAGGAGAAGAGAAACCAGTCTTACCTTCGGGATGACGTAGTTTCTGAATTTAATGTCGTGGGTCACCGCATGGGGCACGTTGGTGGGGATGAGGTCGATGTATCTCTGGATCTCGTGCACCACAGCATCAGTGTAGGGCATGCGGCTCCTGTCCTGAATGCAGGGGCTCCGGTGTCTGCCAATCACATGGTCAATCTCTTCCTGGACCTTAGCTGGTAAGAGGCAAGTAAGACTGATGGAAAAAGAGAAATGTGCCTCCCACATTTGCATACCAATTCAGGGATACATGAGGCATTATGAAGGTGTCCCAGCATCACTGTATACATCACTTATGTGGCCAGGTTGCACCTAGACATAGAGAGGATCATTGCCATAATGTAAATACATATAAGTCTCCTACAAGGTAGACTCAAGATACATCTATACATACCTCTATGTTAACCTACATGATAAAACAAATGATGAAATGTTTCCAAGTATAAACAGAACATATAGTCAAGACATTATTGTCCTTGCTGAAAGAAAAACAAATCTGATATTAATTTCTACAAAATACTATAGGAGTAGAAAAGTTAAATTATAAAGCATGTATTTTAGTGTATTTGTATATTGTGTGTGTGCAATGTACAGTGGTAGTCTCCTCATCCTCCAGCTTCCCACATGCCACCACCCTGAATATGCTAGCAGTTCCTTCTGAAATGTATGTTCTATTTCTAAATGATGACTCACCACTTCTATTTTCAACTTATCTATTTTTAGACAACATCCTCCCATGTGTGATAAGAATTTGCATGTCCATCCCCACCTCATACAAAATACACATAGACACACACAATTCCTTTTACTCTATTATCCCAAACATACTTAGGCCACAATCGTTGGCTGTTAGGATATTCATTTTAACATTGTTCTGATTGCATAAACAGGGCTCCCTGATAAGAGGACTATGATTATGTTTGTTTCGGTATTTTCTTGGACTTAATCATGTCTCTTTATTCACTTGATAAATTTCTGTATCTTGACCTAGAGTTATTTCCAAATACTGAGGTAGATATTCCCAATTCCATATAATAAAATTTTTCTATTTTTAGGAAGCCTCAGACAATCACTTCCCTTTTATTTGCTGTCTTCCTTCATACCTGCTTTATCCACCTAATCCATTTTGAAATGTATATTTGTCTAGGCCTGATATTTAACAACAGCCCCGACACTTTCATGCCCAGTCATGAGTTCTGATTCCTAGAGCATATGACTTCTTCTCACATGACTTCAGATATTTGTGTGAGAAAGGGAAAAGTGGGAGAAAATTTTTAGTACACCTGCAGGTCTGAAAAGATTTTATTAATACACAGTTTGAGAGTTGCTCTTGAATTCTGATGCTATTCTGAATCCTAATCCTTTATATATGACGTGACATGTCTCTGAAAGATTTTATAATTTTCTCTGTAATTCTGTTGTTCTGAAATTTCATGACCCTTTGTCTTGTTGTGGATGTTTTTATTTCATTCACTCTGCTGTACATGTTGAGAGAATTTTCTATCTACATGGCAAAATTTGGAGGTGTTTCCTGTCTCTCACTCTCCAGAGCGAATCACAGGTTCACTCTGTGAATTTTATCTAGCTGCTTATTTTCAGGAAGCAGGATAGAAAAAGGAGCTAAGAGTCTCTGAACTCAAGAAGTGAATTTTAACCTAACCTTTCTTTCAGTAGTGCACCTCACTCTTTCCCCTACCTCTTCCCAGTGTCCCTGAGTGTAGGACCTCTTAGGTTCAGTTTCTCTAGAGAGTAAACTTCTCTCTTCCTATTGGGGAAAAACAATCACCTGCTAGAAGGGGTTGTCAAAGGGACATGGCAGGGAGAGCTACCTTTATCACCATATATCTACCCCTACTGTCTTTGACGCTTGGTGATTCTAAATACTAAAACTTACAGGATTGTAGAGACGTAAATTATTTCTTCTCATAATGTAACTTCCTTTTCTGACATTTAGGTCACAAGTTCATCTCTATACTGACTTCATTATCACCCCTCTGTAAGCTGTCTGTGTTCAGAAATTTGTTAAACATTTGTCAGCTGTGTCCTGGTCTCTTCTTGTCCATCTTTAAAAGACTAATTCTCGTTTGTAATAGGTCATAGTCATCTTAGAGGGGTCCTGACACGACAAGATAGTGTTTCTAAATTGCTATGGATTAGTATCACTCTTTAAATGTACTTTTGTAACATAATGTTCTTTGTAAAAATAAAATGATTGATCACCCTAATTTTCATTTTGGCAAGCACTAGTTTTCTAGAAACAGAATTCTGGACCACTAAAATACCTTTATCGCATCTTAGGCCTGAATAGAATAAATTCTTGTGAGTGTACATTTGAGAGCGCTTCGCAGAATGTGGACGTTATCTCAGGCAACCTCACTAAATTTCTAGGATTTCCACCTATGCTTCAATGAGAAGTGTTTCTGTTTTCCACCCGTTTAGGACACTGCATTTTCAGAATGAGGATAAATCAGAGTGACCTTTCCATGATAAAACCAATGTGCAGCCCCAGGCTAATTAATGCCCACTATGTCTGCTACAGATAACCTCAGAGAGTGCTTTATTGCTTTGCTACTTCCCACAGTGTCTTCACTCCTCTCAGTCATCCTCCTGTGTTACGTAAAGATGTCCATTATTATCCCTTCATTAAATTTCGAAAAATTAAGCTGTTCAGAGATTTAAATTTAAATACTTCCCTATGAGAAACAAGGTGGAAGCACTCGCAGTCTCTTCCCAGTATCTTCTTTGAAGTTACCCTGCCCACCATGTTGGTCATACCTGTGACCTCTGGGTGCTTCAGCAAGAGGAGGAGACCATATCTCAGAGTGGTGCTCGTTGTCTCTGTCCCAGCTCCAAACAAATCAGATATCGTGGCTAACAGGTTTTCAACAGTGAACTCTAATTCTTGATTGTGTTTTTCCTAGGAATGATTTGGTAAAATTATTTGACAAGCTAATTTGCTAGCATTGCTGTTAATCCAAAAGTCATACTGCTTTAAGGTTAAGCCAACATATAAACTACAAGGTGCAGTTATAGGAAAAACTGCTGTATGATATAACAAAAGTACTGTAGATGAGTTGACTCAAGTATCATTTTCTCCTTATTCCTCACTTGCCTAAAAGTTCCATTCATCAGCCCCTTATGCATTTAAGTAGGCTATGCAGCTTACTTTTTGCCATTAAGATATAAGCAGAAGCCTATTGGTGCTGCTTCCTCTCCTTCCACCTGAAAAGAAGTGTTTGAGGGAGTTGATAGAGTACACGTCACCTTGGAACAGTAGGGCTTGATCATGAAGTAAGGCTTATATTCTAAGTATGAGTGAAGAAGAATGGAAGGTGTTTAAAATTCTAATGTTTTGGGGGTTCAGTACTATCCCTACAGTGACAGATGACAAGCCTCCTTGTATATGAGCTGAATAATCCCACTATTTGTTAAAGCCATTTTTTCTCTTACTTTGGCATGAACACAATCTTAATTAGTAGAAATATAAATTAGGGCTATGTCATGAAAGATATAAGCCTAAGTCAAGATTTCATAATTCTCTTCTGTGTTAAAAAGTTATAGAACTCAGTATTGTTTGCAGACTCACCATGAAGTTGGAATTGTGCAAAAACTAATATTGTAGTTCAACCTAGTAAAAGAGAATGGATGCCCAGAGCTAATACAGGGCCATCACTATTGTATTCCACATGTGATGCAATAAGCAGCTTGGTCTAGGAAACAAATATAGGAATGAATCGAAATATACACTTGAAGTGCCACTACAGTCATGAAGACAGAATCTGGGACATTCACTGTCCATAAGGAAGAAGAGAGTAGGGGTAATGCCAAGGGTATCAGACTGACTGAATGGAGCTGTCGTGGGAAGTTGGTAGAGACAGCAGTTGACAAGTACAAGTAATGTTAGCTTAGGAGTGAGGACATGATGTGACATGGAATAGATAACAACAAGCAGGTAGTTTCAATGCTGAGTGGAAAGGATCACTAACGTAAAAAAAAAGTATATTTTTGCACACGTGTCACTAGGCCAGCATTGATTTTATGATGCATTTACAGTCTCCAGAGGTCCAATGCCATGTCTAGTATTAAGTAATAAAGAGAATCAAGGCAGACTAAACACTATGAATTTGTGTACTTGTTAGAAAGAGTCATCTCCCTTGGCTCTACCCAAGCTCTAAGCTTGTCAATTCACAACTGTTCTACAGTCGAATGAGCAGCGCACTCATAAAGCAATATTAGTATTTCCATTGCTTGAATTGGATTTGGAGATACAGTGCTTATGTGCACATAGCCTACCAGTATTACGCTATACAAAACAATGTTGAATGAAATTAAAAGAAAACGTGGATAAAGAACACTCCTTGACATAGATCAAAACACGCAATATTTTATGATAGCATTACTGGATTAATATCACAAAGATGGCAGAAGGAAGTTTCACAAATCAATCTGTTCACTGAAACAACTGCTGGCAATGCACAAAGTCTCTGAGCAACTCTTTTGGTACTCTGGGGACTAAACACTTGCAGCTGATGTCCTTAAGTATAAATGTTGATACATCTACATCTCGCATACTGGCTAGCATTCCTCATAACCTAGTTCGAAGGCAGGCAGTTGTGAAAAGTGTAGACTGTGTTCTAGTACAGCTAGTCAGTATAGCTAGTAGGTCCCAGAGTGGGCAACGGGAGCACATTCTTCAAAATTGGGATTGTAGGTTTTGATCACTGAGAGGTTGGCACGGAGAATAGCCATTGTTTCAATCTCCAGGGCTTTCATTGAAAAGATAAAGAGAATGCCATCTTTTACTTTTCTACTTTCTTTAGCTCTAGGTATTTGATAGAATGCCTGTAAGGTCACTACTTTACTATAGAGATGACAGAAAAGAGAGTCAGGTGCCCACAGAGGATAAGAAAAACAGTCTTGGCAAAAACGATTGGGAAAACTTTCTAAACAGATGAATGATTGTCGTCTTCATCAAGTAACAGTAGCAATTGTTGGAACAGGGTAAAATCTTATTTTCAGACTTACTCAATACAATATATTAAATACTGTCTTCTCAACAGAAAAATTACAAAGCACACATGAAAAATAGGTGATTATGGCTCATTAGCAGCTTTAAAAAGTTGACACAAACCATTGCTGAAGAGGCCCAGACACTGGACTTAACTAGATAAAAAGTTTAAGATACATGTCTTGGATCTTCTCAAAGAGAGGAAGGAAACCATGTGCAAATCACTAAAGAATGTTAATAAAGTATATGAACACTTAGGGAACATCAATAATGAGAACATTTTAAAAAGGAACCAAATAGAAATTCAGGAGCTAAAAAGTACAATACTTGAAATTAAAATAAAATTTACCAGAAAGTTTCAACCACAGGTTGGAGGAAGCCCAAGAAAGAAACAGCAAACCTGATGATAGGACAACAGAAATTATGAAGTCTGAATAATCGAAAGAAAAAGTAATAAGTAAAAATGAACAGATCCTAAGGAACCTATGGAACTCAATAAACTGTAAAACATCCACTTACTGGAGTCCCAGAGAAGAACGAGAAGGAGCAGTAAAAAATATCTTTGAAGAAAGAATGGCTGAAAACTTCCAAAATTTGGTTAAAAATGAATCTACACATCCAACAAGCTAAATAAGTCCCAAGAAAGATGAAACCAAACAACCCACAGCAAGGCATATTTTAATCACAATGTCATAAAGCAAAGACAGAGATATTTAAACAATCAAGAGAGCAGTGACTCATCTTGTACAAAGGATTCTCAATGGTAGTAACAGCTCATTTTCCTTCAGAAAGTGTAGAGACCAGAGATTAGTGGAAGGACACATTTAAAACCCTGAACATAAAGATGCCAACCAAGAATTCTATAACTGACAGAACTATTATATCCATAATGAAGGAGAAATCAAGACATGCCCCAAATAAAGGGTAAGGCGATTCCTCATTAATAAATCTGCTAAAGAAATGCTAAAGGAAGTAACCTTTTAGGGTAAAATCAAAAGACACTAGATGTTAATTGAAACCCACATTAATAAGTGAATATGCTTGATGAAAATAACTAGGTAAATATAAAAGCTAAAATTATTGTAGGCTAGTATGAATCTCTTTATTGTCTATATTGTTTAAATGAAAAATGCATTAAACAATCATTATAAATATATTTCTAGGCATGCACCATATAAAGAAGTAATTTGTGACACACAAAAAAATAAAACGGGATGAATTTTGATGGGAGCATAGTTAACATGCAATTTAAAACTACTATGGAATCAAATCATACTAGGTTTTTATGACTTTAGGATGTTAAGAATAATCTAAGAAATTAAGTAAAAATACATGCAAAACATTGAAGAGGAAAAAAGGTACACTAAAACAACTGATCAAACAAAAATTATAGATATATTGGAAGAATTGAGAAGCAAAAGGCATTAGGGGAAAATAGCAGAGCAGAAGTAAATCCTTCACTATGTCTAATCACTTCAGATTTTGAAATTCATAAGTTTAGACAGATATTCAGAGAATACATTTTAAATTGTGTATATAAATATTCCATTTATGATGGAACATAATATAGCTATAAAAAGGAAGGAAACCTGCCACTTGTGAAGCATGGATGGGCCTTGAAGGCATTATGCTAAGTGGAATAAATCAGGATGAGAAAATCAAATATATGATCTTACACGTGGAATATAAAAGAAGCACTGAACTCATAAATATGGAGAACACATTGGTGGCTTCTAGAGATGAGTGGTCAAAATGCAAAAAAAGGGTCAAAAGGTACAAACTTCCGATTATAAAGTAAGTCAGTCCTGGGATGTAATGTACAGCCTGATGACTGTATATTGTATATTTCAAAATAGTTAAGAGAGTAAATCTTGGAAATTCTCATCACAAGAAAGAATGCAGTTACCTGTGCTGATAGATATTAACTAGACTTACTGTGGTAATTAATCACTTTGCAATATATGCATGTATTGAATTCTTATGTTGTACACCTGAAACTAATGTTATGTCAGTTATATCTCAATTTAGAAAAGTGTGCATTATTTACAGGAAACTCACTTTAGACCCAGAGATGCAAACACATTAAATCATAAAGAAGGAACGAGATGTTGCAAGCAATAGTAGCCAAATAAAGCAGGAATGGCTATGTTAACATTAGAAACAATAGATTTTAATCAAAAATAGCTGAAAAGAAACAAGTAAGTATGGGATATTTTAGACTGGATAAAAAAAAAGATAAAGTTGAATTCATCAGGAAGCTATAACAATAAACAGGTATTTGTACTAAACATAAGATGCCAAACTACAGGAAGCAAGCTTTAAAAGAACTGAATGAATAGGGAGTTGAACAAGAATAGTAGGAGACTTCAATACCCAACTTTCAATAATGCATAGTCCATCTAGACAAAAGATTGACAAGACAATGTAAGACTTGAACAACACTAGAATCAACTCTACTACCAGACATAAAGAGCACTTGTGCCAACAACAGCAGAATACACACTCTTCTCCAGTGCACATGTAACTTTCTCTATGGTAGACCATGTGTTAGGTCATAAAGAATTCTCAGTAACTGAAATAGATAAAAATGATACAGACTATCCTCTGATAACAGTAAAATGAGTCTAGAAATCAATAGACAAGTGAAAATTCTAAATTCATGAATACTTAAACATAGAAAAATAAATCTGATAATTCCATATGTGAAGAGCTTAAAAGTTTCAGTTCCATTCTAAGAGGAAATAAATTGTAAATAACTCTTCTAGGATCCACGAGAGGGGTTAGGACCAAGGGAAAACCGCTGCTTCCAAGACTGGAGAGGTTGGCAGGGAAATGCAGGGAGTCAGATTTAACAGAGAAGAGCCCCATGAATGGAAATCAGTGCCTGGGAAGGAAAACCTAAGTCGTAGTTGAGAAATTGCTGATAGCTCAGTGTGGACAACTCTGAGAGAAAATGCACAGGGAGCCCCATCCTACAGGGGCCACCACAGTATTTTGAGGTTTACCTCCCGGAGGTTGAGCAAGTTCTCACAGTAAATACTGGAGAAAAATCCCTTCATTTTTCCAGCAGGAGGAGGGCAAAAGGAACGATTTTTAAATATACTAGAGCACTCGATTCTTCTTAAGAAGGCCTGCCCTCAAGACAAACTAGATAAAAAAAAGTCTCACCTGCTGGGGTTTTATCAGACCCTAACTGACCTGAGGGAAGGGAAATATTCAATCCAGGTAGCGCTAGCATTCCATCTGGGAGAAGTGAAATACCCAACTCCAGTCCACTTTAGCTGTCCTACCCCATCTGGGGAGCGAGAAAAACACTGAGAAACATACGTAAAGTTCAGAGTCCAGAGGCATAGGCTCACTCAAAATCCTCAATCCCTATTAAAATCACTGCTGCCTTCTTGGCATGAATTGACAAGTTTATCCTAAAAGTCACATGGAAATTTAAGGGACCTGAAAAGCCAAAACAATCTTTAGAAATAACAACAAAGAGATATTCTCAATTTGAAAACTAAAAACAAAGCTAGTAATTAAGACTACAAGATGATGTGATACTGGCATAAGGACTGACATAGAGATTATTGAGTTGAGAGGACAAATAAACACTCGTTTTCTTGTTTACTGAAGGATAGTCATTACAATGTATCAATTTCTGGATTACAGCACAATGCCTCAGTTATGCATATACATATATTTGTTTTCATATTCTTTTTCATTAAAGGTTATTATAAGATATTGAATATAGTTCCCTGTGTTAAACAGAAGAAAATTTTCTTTAATCTATATTTATATACAGTGGATAAGATTTGCAAATCTCAAACTCCCAAATTTATCCCTTCCCACTCCCTTTCCCCTGGCAACCATAAGATTATTTACTATGTCTCCGAGTCTGTTTCTGTTTTGTAGATGAGTTCATTAGTATCCTTTCTTTCTTTTTTAGATTCCACATGTGAGTGACGTCATATGGTATTTTTCTTTCTCTTTCTGGCTTACTTTCCTAAGAATGATGATCACTAGGGCCATCCATCTTGCTGCAAATGGTATCATTTTATCCTTTTTCTGGCTGAGTAGTATTCCATTGTATAGATATAGCACTTCTTCTTTATCCAGTCATCTGTCAGTGGACATTCAGGTTGCTTCCATGTCTTTGCTATTATATATAGTGTTGCTCTCCAGATATATGCCCAGTAATGGGATTGCTGGATCATATGTTAAGTCTATGTTCAGTCCTTTGAGAAGTCTCCATACTGTTTTCCACAATGGCTGCACCAAACTACATTCTCACTAACAGTGTAGGAGGGTTCCCTTTTCTCCACACCCTCTCCAGCATTTACTGTTGGTGGACTTTTGAATGATGGCCATTCTGACTGATGGGAGGTGATACCTCATTGTTGTTTCGATTTGCATTTCTCTGATAATTAGCGATACTGAGCATTTTTTTCATGTGCCTATTTGCCATTTGTTTGTCTTCACTGGAGAATTGCTTGTTTAACTCTTCTGTCCATTTTTTGGATTGGATTGTTTGTTTTTTTATTATTAAGTTGTATGAGCTGTTTATATATTCTTCAACTTAAACTTTGTCAGTCACATCATTTGTGAATATTTTCTCTCATTCTGTAGGTTGTTGTTTGTTTTGCTTTTGGTTTCCTTTGCTGTGCAAAAGTTTATAAGTTTGTTTAAGTCCCATTTGTTTAATTTTCCTCTTATTTCTATTGCCTGGGTAGACTGTCCTAGGAGAACATTGCTAAAATTTATGTCAGAGAATGTTTTGCCTGTGTTTTCTTCTAGGAAGTTTATTGTGTCTTCCCTTACATTTAAGTCTTTAAGCCATTCTGAGTTTAGTTTTGTGTATGGTGGTAGAGAATATTCTGACATCATTGATTTGCATACTATTGTCCAGTTTTCTCAGCACCACTTGCTGAAGAGACTGTCTTTTCTCCATCGTATACTCTTGCCTCCTTTGTCGTAGTTTGACTGTAGGTCTCTGGGTTTATTTCTGGGCTCTCTATTCTGTTCCACGTGTCTGTTTTTATGCCAATACCACACTGTTTTTATTACTATAGCTCTGTAGGATTGTCTGAAGTCTGGAAGGGTTATGCCTCCAGTTTTGTTATTTTTCCTCAGTAATGTTTTGGCAATTCTGGGTCTTTTGTGATTCCATATAAATTTTAGGATTATTTGTTCTATTCCTGTGAAAAATGTCATAGGTAATTTGATTGGGATCGCATTAAATCTGTCGATTACCTTGTGCAGTATGGCCATTTTAATGATGTTGAATCTTCCAATCCAAGAGCATGGGATATCTTTCATTTTCTTTAAGGCATCTTTAATTTCCTTAATCATTGTTGTGTAGTTCTACATGTATAAGTCTTTCACTCCATTGGTCAGATTTTTTCCAAGTAGTTTATTGTTTTAGATGCGATTTTAAAAGGGATTGTTTCTTTACTTTCTTTTCCTGCTATTTCATTGTTAGTGTGAAGAAATGCAGCTTATTTCTGTATGTTAATCTTGTATCCTGATACCTTGGTAAATTCTTTTATCAGCTCTAGTAGGTTTTGTGTGGAGCTTTTAAGGTTTTCTGTATATAGTATCATATCATCCACATATAGTGACATTTACCTCTTCTCTTCCAATTTGGATCCCATTTACTTCTTTTTCTTTCCTGGTTGCTGTGGCTAGGACTTCCAAGACTATGTTGAATAGAAGTGGTGAGAGTGGGCATCCTCGTGTTGTTCCAGATTTTAGTGGGAAGGCTTTCAGCTTTTCACAACTGAGTATTATGCTGGCTGTAGGTTTCTCATAAATAGCTTTTATCATGTTGAGATACAGTCTCTTTGATAAGAGTTTTTATCATAAATGGGTGTTGAATTTTATCAAATGTTTTTTCTGCATCTATTGAGATGATCATGTGATTTTTGTCATTTCTTTTGTTGATGTGGTGTATCACATTGACCTATTTGCATATGTTGAACCATCCTTGTGATGCTGGGCTGAATCCAACTTGATCATGGTGTAAGATCTGTTTTTATGTGCTGTTGGATTCTGTTTGCTAATATTTTGTTGAGGATGTTTGCATGTATGTTCATCAGCGATATTGGCTTATAATTTTCTTTTTTGATAGCGTCTTTGGTTTTGGTATCAGGGTGATGGTGGCGTCATAGAATGAGTTTGGAAGTATTCCTTCCTTTTCAGTCTTTTGGAAGAGTTTGAGAAGGATCGGTGAGAGTTATTCTTTGTATGTTTAGTAGAATTCCCCAGTGGAGCCATCTGGTCCTGGACTTTTGTTCGTAGTGAAGTTTTTTTTTTCACTGCTAATTTGATTTCATTTCTAGTGATCGGACTGTTCAAGTGGTCTATTTCTTCTTGATTCAATCTTGCTGGACTGTATGTTTCCAGAAATGTGTCCATTTCTTCTAGGTTGTCCAGTATGTTTCCATATAGTTGTAACACTCACATTTTGTCAGTTGATTTTTGACGAGGGTGCCAAGATGACTCATGTGGGAAAACTAGCCTTTTCAACAAGTGGTGCAGGACTCATGCACACAGACATATGACTCCAACTCTGTATCTATGCCAGTTCTTTTTCACTTTACATTCAATTAATGTTTCTGTCTTCCATCCACCAAGTATTTCCCACCTCACATCTCTGCACTGCTGTATACACTACTCACCCATCTGAAATTCCCTCTCCTGTTTTTCAATGCAGATATATTAAGATTTATTTCCAACCACTGGACATACAGGAAGCCCAGCTCTGTTAAGCCATTCTTTTCCATTCATTCAGGCAGTGTGTGCAATGATCCTGCCCATCTTCATAGTATAGCATGACATTTTGTATTTTCTAAATTGTTTATATTTCACCAGAGGTATCATTCTGTCTCTTCGTAGGTAGACTATTAGTACCCATAGAGTAGGATCAGGTTTTCTACTTATTTAACAGTTAAATATGATGTCTTCCATAACAATGTTTATTGTATATTCATGCACAAAATGGGTACTAAAATGCATGTCAACGTTGTTTGCATGACCACTGAAACATCCCTTGTAAATATGAGAGTAATCAATGAACAGAGAATGCACAAGCAGTGAAATAACTGATCTGTCATTAACATTTTACCTGCTCCATCTTGATCAGGAAGCAATCGATAAAGTCCCGAGGATTGTTCATGTCCAGGGATGCTTGGTGCTCCTTTGTTTTCTCCAAAATATAGTTTTTTAAATTAGCATTATTTTTAATTACTTTATTATGACTCCCTGGGAAATAATCAATGAGAACGGGGAAAGTATTGCAGATCTAGGAGAGAAAACAATAGTTTAATGAATAAAGAACACTGAATGAAGACTTGTATACCATATGCCAAGCCCTGGTTAGAAACAGTAGTATAAATGGTAATGTCATATGTGTATTCCTGTTTTTAGGGGAATTTTTTCTTTACAAGTACATAATTTTCTATGCTGATAGATGTATATGAAAGAGAAAATTCTGACTAGGGACCAAAGATGATGAACATTTTGTATACTCATATATCATGTTTGTTGTATAAAAGCATCTTTATAAAATTTTTCTCATTCATTTTCTTATTATCAATTGTTCCCTTGACTCATGTAATATGGGATAGTATGAAATACTGTGGTTCACATTTTGTAGATGACAACAGAGCTTAAGAGAGTTTGGACAACCTGATATAAAACACAAAGCTAGTCCCTGCTATTTCTATTTCTTTTTGTAGACTCAAACATAGAATGAGTATTTCAGAACTGAGAGGTTTCTAAAGACACCATGAAACATGACACAACATTTTATGTATAAAGTAACTGCAGCAGAGCAATCAAGTGACTTTTCTAAGATCATACTGTCATCTTTTAGGCAGAGTGCAGAACATGTCACCTCAGCCCTGGGTACAACTGTGATGTCTGTTTATGGTTCATACAACAAAAAAACCTAATCATTTTGTCATCTCTAAACAATTACCTTGTCAATTAGGATGCCAATGAAGCATCAAACATTCCTATCCTAGTCAGTGTCCCTGGCAGCACTCTCCCTCCTTTTCTTCCTTTCCAAATGCAGATATTTCTGCCAACTATTGTGCTGAAGAAGTTATTAAGTGGTGATTGGATGACAAGAGTTGTGGGTAATGGAAACCTTTCCAGAAGGTCCTGGAAGGCCTCTTATTGCTATGGGCATGCTTTGGGAAAGTTACCAAAGTATTTCATTGAAACTGGGCTTTGGGATTCAGTGGAAGAATCCACTGGACAGGGTGACTAGGATTGAATTACTGTTCTGAATTCTGGGCATGTATTTTCCTGCCTGTTGTAAAAGGCTCAGTCGTCTTTCCCAGGTAAGCACCCCAGGATGCTAAGCTCTGGGCAGGACTGTGGTGTGCACACATTTACTTCACAGTGTGGTGGATATAGAGATTTGGACTTCATGGAGAAAAGAGCATAAATGATTCCTCTAGAAAGAAAGGATGGGGGCCTCACCTGTATCCATGGAGAGCTCACAATCCTGATATTTTCATTAAATTTTTTCATTATGTTTAGAAAAGTCTGATCTTTATAATCAAAACGATTCTGGAAAATAATGGAGCAGATCACATTGCAAGGAGCACAGCCCAGGATGAAAGTGGGATCACAGGGTGACGCTAAGGAATAACAAACAATTTAAACACCCCATTAAAACATACATATGAAACATATTGTCTTTGCGGTAACAGGTCAAGATGATGTTAGAAACTTTAAAGCAATATTTTACCTACGAATTTCCTTAACAAAGTTTTGAACACGCATAAAATCAACATGTCGCTTTTACCTTAACCTGCATAAATCATTTCAGCCTAGTTAAATAATGGTTTTTGAAAAAAAAACTTCAGTTCACATCTACTATCTTTACTTGTATCCTTTTCACCCAAATGCCTGTTAATTTGAAGGACAAAAGAAGAAAACATTTCAAAAGGCCATTTTTGTATCATTTAATAATATAAAGTTCTTAGTGCTGAATATTATCTGTTTGCAAAGCCTGTAGAAATGAAACACTGATAAAGAAAGAGAATAGTTAGGGACCTCAAAATGTTTTTCTTTGTTTTTTTTGTTTTTAAATATAGATACTGGGGAATGAACCTAGGACCATATTATGCATGCTAAGCATGCATTCTACCACTGAGCTATTTCCCTCCCCACAAAACATTTTTTTTTGTAATGTATATTTGAAAGAATCATCTCTAGAGTCAGCAAAGGGTAAGCTTATGAGAGCAAGGTTGTGGGTGAATTCATGTATTTCAAGAAGAGATGTAAAAAAAAAAAAGCAGCTACTATCCATGCAGTATGAGAAGAAAATCTAATACAAATGAACAATTAGTAAAAGATAGGATTTTTTTTGTCTAAAATATAGACAAAATGTAAAGTGTTTATTTCAAACATAAATCCCAGGTGACACAAAAAGGGAAAATTGATGGATGGAGTTCTTTCATTTTTTTTCATTTCAGTGTTAAGAAATTCCCTTGTTAGGAATTAAATGTTAATAATTTCCAATCAGCATCAAAAATTTATTTGCACAAAGGTGCCGTATGTGGTCTTGAGGGACATCATTCTGTATATGCATCAATAGAATAGTGTGTTTTAATACATTTAAAATGTATCATTTAAGTGAACATGATCTTATTACCAGTTAAGAAATTACATGAGAGGAAAAATATTGTTTTTCGGTAGGAGATCTGTGAAATAAAATTGATGCAATCAAATGATCGATTAAAAATCAAAAGATCCGAAAGATCTGTGTAGAGAGATCCAACATTCACATGTATTGATGTATGAATTACTTGAATCAAAAATAGACTGACAGAGTGACATCACAAAGATGGTGAAATAGGAAGTCTTAGCTCTTGTTCTCCCATAGAAACACTGATTTAGGAATTATAAATGGACTAAAATTCTTTAATGAGACTTTCAGAATCCAGTTAAGTAGTTACACACCATACGCAAGTATATAGCTAAGAACAATGACATTAAAACTTGTAGAAGTGCAGTTTCACTTTACCTGCATCAGCACTTCCCCCCAAGCTGGCACAATTCCGTGCTGGAAGAGAATGCCCCAGGTTGTGATTACTCCACAGGAAGGAGAAAGATGAAGCATGCATCCAGTGAACCAGCTCTTCAGCTGGCTGCTTGAGGAAATGGTTTCTGTCTTACCTCACTTGGAGTGCTGACAGAACTGGCATAGTACAGGGATGTCACGGACCACGGAGAATAAAGCAAAGTGAGGATAGTGGCTTGCTATCCCCAGCATGGCTTGGCACAATCTAGAGAAGGTGAACCACTTCAGGCTTTCCTTCAGGGGGAAGGGAGAGGAGTGGAGCTTGCATCTGGTGCTCCTGCTTTTTGGAGGAATGGTATGTGTCTCATCTGACTCAGGCTGGTAAGGGGGTGTTTATACTCTTTGGATGCCATTGAGACAAGGGAAAGTGGAGTTGCTTGCCTCTGTCGAACTAGAGAAATCCTAGTGCTGCAGAGAGCAAAGGGAGCAAGAGATTAGTAGCTCCTGAAATGAATTTGGCAAGCTTCCCTAATTGTGAAATTCTACACCGAACCCCAGAGAAGTTGCATCCACCAAAATAAACAGGTTTCAGACCCCCAGAGTCTCTAGCTAAGATGACTGGTAACGGTTTCACCGTACATAAAGTTAGCCCCTAAGGACTGGGAGAAGTGACAACTTTTTCAAGTCCCTGGATCCCAACACAAAGTCACAAAACACAAAAAGAAGCAGGAAACATGGCTCACACAAAGGTACAAAATAAATCTCCAGAAACGGGATTCAGAGGAAATGGAGAGTATCACGTGAACAGAGAATTTTTTGAAAACATGATAAAGGTGCTTCATAAGTTCAAGAAAATGATGCGTCAATAAAATGAAAATGTAACAAAGAGATAGAACACATAAAAAAGAACAAAACAGCTGAAATTTGTTCAGCTGAAAAACACAACTCACCTAAGGACTTACTCCAGCACAGGTCATCTGATATTGTTCAATCAGAAGATCAAAAGGAAAAAATGAAAAGGAGTGGAGGAAGCGTGAAGGACTTATGGGATCAATATGAACACTGTGGGGAAGAGAGAGAGGGCAAGAAGCTTATTTGAAGAAGTAATGGCAAAAAACATTCCATATCTGGGGAAAAACTACTCAGATTCTAGAAGGACTACACACTAACCAGGATGAACAAAAGAAATCCACAGTGAGATAGATTATAACCAAAAGTCAGAGATAGAGAATTTTGATAGCAGCAAAAGTGACTTGTCACAAACAACAGAGGCATCATAAAACCAACAACAGACTTGTAGGCAGAGCCGTTGCAATCTAGGAAGGAGTAGGATGATATATTCAAAGAGCGGGAAAAAAAGAGTTGCCAACCACAAATGCTGTATCTGGCAGATACTTGCTTTTCAAAAAAAGGAGAAATAAAGAGTTCCCACATAAACAAAAGCTGTGGGCGTTCATCACCACTAGGTACATCTTAGAAGAAATGCTAAAAGGTGTCCTTAAAGTTGAAACAGTAGGATACTGGACAGCAACACAAATGCATTATGGAAGTATAAAGCTTGCTGATAGAGGTAAATATATGGACAAGACCAGAATACGGTAGTAATGCAGAAGTGGTGCATAAACCACTATTACTTCTAGTATAGAAGTTAAAAGAAAAAAATTGACAAATCTTTACCTAGACTATCTAAGAAAAAAAGAGAAAACTCAAAATCGGAAATGAGGAGGAGCCATTACAACTGATACCACAGAAATACAAAAGAGTTGAAGAGACTGCTATGAACCATTATACACCAACAAATTGTACAATCTAGAAATGGATACATTTCAAAAAAGAAACAGACAACCTGTTAGCACTGAATCAGGAAGAAATAGAAAAGCTGACAAACCACTAATGATAAGGTTGTCAAATCAGTAACCAAAAACCACCACCAACAAAAAAAGCCCAGAACCAAATGACTTTAGTGATGAAGTCTATGAACATTTAAGGATTGGCAAACATTTGCAATCCTCAAACTCAAAGAAATGCAAATTTATAAATGTCTGTGATATGCCACTTTATCAAAATGAAAAGTAAAAATCATATAATCATCTGAATAGATGTAGAAAAAGCATGACAAAATTTGAAATTCTTTCATGATGAAATCGGTTCTAGACTCCTTTACTCAACATGGTAAATGCCATATATGACCAGCCCACAGCTAACCTTGTATTCAACTATGAACAACTGGAAGCTTTTCCTCTAAGAGGAAGCATGAGAGTGCCCATTCTTTTCTTGTTTTGAAATTTTTTTTTCATTTTTTTTTCTTGGGGTGGGGAGGTAATTAGGTTTATTTATTTATTTTGTATACAGTTACTCTGGATGGAACCCAGGACCTTGTGCGTGCTAGGCACATACTCTACCACTGAACTATACCCTCCCTCCTCGAAAGCTCCAATTCTTCCAACCCGTACTCAACATAGTACTCAAAAAGTTTTAGCCATGCACCCCAATGTTCATAGCAGCAGTATTTACAATAGCCAAGACATGGAAACAGCCTAAATGCCCATCAACAGATGACTGGATAAAGAAGAAGTGGTATATTTATATGATGGTATACTATTCAGCCATAAAAACCAACAACATAACACCATTTGCAGCAACATGGATGCTCCTGGAGAATGTCATTCTAAGTGAAATAAGCCAGAAAGAGAAAGAAAAATACCGTATGAGATCGCTCATATGTGGAATCTAAAATAAGAAAAAACACAAACAAACAAACAAATAAAACATAAATACAAAACAGAAACAGACTCGTAGACATAGAATACAAACTTGTGGTTGCCAAGGGGGTGAGGGTGTGGGAAGGGACAGACTGGGATTTCAAAATGTAGGATAGATAAACAAGATTATACTGTATAGCACAGGGAACTATATACAAGATCTTTGGTAGCCCACAGAGAAAAAAAAAATGTGACAATGAATATATATATATACACGCGTTCATTTATAACTAAAAAATTGTGCTCTCCACTGGAATTTGACACAACATTGTAAAATTATTCTAAATCAATAAAAAATCTTAAAAAAAAAAGTTTTAGCCAAAGCAATCATTTATGAAAAGTAAAATGTATTCAAAGGAAGAACTAAAAAATGTCTATTTGTAGATGCTATGATCTTATATTTAGAAAACCCTCAAGAATCCACCCAAAACTGTTACAACTAATCAATGAATTCAGTAAAGTTACAGGATATGAAATGAACATACAAAAATTATTTGTATTTCTATACATTAACAATGAAGTCTCTGTAAAAGAAATAAGGAAAATAATCCCATTTTTAAAAGCAATAGAAATGATAAAAACCTTAGGACCAAATTAAAGCAAGGAAGCGAAAGCTCTGTACACTGATGTCTCGTAAGACATTGATGAAAATAATTAAAGAAGGCACAAGTGGGTGGAAAGGTATCAGTGTTTCTGCATCAGAAGTATTAATATTGTTAATATGTCCCTACTACTAAAAGCAATCTGTAGATTCAGTGGCATTCTAATGGCATTTCTTACAGAAATACAAAAAATAATCCTAAAATCCATATGGAATTAGAAAAAGACCCACTATATCCAGCAAGTCCTAAGAATGAAGAAAAAAGTTAAACACATGAAACTTGCTGATTTCAAATTCTGTTATAGAACTAATATATCAAAGCGGTATTGTACTACCGTAAAAACAGACACAGACCAATGGAACAGGATTGAGAGCTCTGAAATAAACCCACACATTTATTATCAACTGATATTTGACAAGAGAGCCAAGAATACTCAGTAGGAAAGGACGGTCTCTTCAGTAAATGATGTTGGCTCTCACCACTTGTATTCAACATAGTATCAGAAGTCCTAGCTGCAGCCGTAAGAGAATAAAGAAATAAAAAGGAACCAGATTGAAAGGAAAGAGGTAAAACTGTCACTATATGCAGATGACATGATACTATATTTAGAAAACCATATAAAGACTCCACACAAAGACTACTAGAACTGATAAGGGAATTCAGCAAGGTAGCAAGATATGTGATCAACATACAGAAATCTCTTGCATTTCTTTACACTAACGATGAAATATTAGAAAAGGAAAGTAAAAAAAAATCCCTTTTAAAGTTTCATCAAAAAAAAAATACTTAGGAATAAACCTGACCAAGGAAATGAAACACTCATACACTGAAAAGTCTAAAACACCGATAAAGAGAATTGAGGGTCATTTAAAGAAATGGAAAGATATCCCATGCTCTTGGATTGGAAGAATTAATATTGTTAAAATGGCCATATTACCCAATGCAATCTATAGATATAATGGAATCCCCATCCAATTATCCATGACATTCTTCTAGAGCTAAAACAGATAATTCTGAAATTATATGGAATCACAAAAAATCCAGATTTGCCAAAATATTACTGAGGAAAAATGAAGCTGGAAGCATAACCCTCCCAGACCTCAGACAATACTACAGAGCTACAGTAATGAACACAGTGTGGTACTGGCACAAAAAGACATAGAGATCAATGGAACAGAATAGAGAGCCTAGAAATAAACCCATACACCTACCGTCTATCTTCAACAAGGAAGGCAACATAAATTTCATGATATCACTTATATTTGGAATGTAAAAAGTGACACAGATGAACTTATTTACAAAACAGAAACAGACTCACAGACATGGAAAACAAACTTATGGTTACCAGTGTTGAAGGGGAGCAGGGATAAATGGGATTTAGGGATTAGCAGGGAACTACATTCAGTATCTTGTAATAACCTCCTATGAAAAAGAATATATCTACACACACACATATATAACTGAATATCTGTGAGGTACAACAGAAACTAACACAACATTGTAATACAACTATACTTCAAGAAATAAAAATAAATGAACGGTGATAGGAAAGCTGCATATTCACATACAAAGTAATGAAACAGACCCCCTATTTTATAGCACTCACAAAAGATAACTCTAAATGGATTAAAGACTTAATGTAAGACCTGAAGCCATAAAACTCCTAGAATAAAACTTAGAGGAAAGACCCCTTGATATCAGTCTTGGCAATGATTTTTTTTTTTATATGATACCCAAAGCACAAGCAATGAAAGCAAAAATGAACAAATGCAACTACATCAAAGTAAAAAGCTTTTCTGCATAGTAAAATGAACAATCAACAAAATGAAATGCAACCCACAAAATGTGAGAAAATATTTGCAATCATATATCTGATAAAGGGTTCATCTCCGAAATATGTAAAGAACTCATACAGCTTAATAGAAAGAAAAACAACCTGATTAGAAGTGGGCAGAGGAACTGAATAGACGTGTTTCCAAGATGACATACAAATGGCCAACAGTTGGATGAAAAGATTTTCAGCATTACGAATCCTCAGGAAAATGCAGAAGAAACACACATGTTAGAATGGTTACCATCAAAAAGTCAAGAGTAAGTGTTGGCTAGGATGTAGAGAAAAGGGAACTCTTATGCATTGTTGGTGTGAATGTACACTGTCACTATGTGAAATACTGTGAAGGTTCCTTCACATATTAAAAATAGAACTACCATGTGATCCAGTAATCCTGCTTCTGGGTATATATCTGAATGAAATGCAAACAGGATATTGTAGAGGCTTCTATACTCCATATTTATTGCAGGATTATTTATAATATCCAAGATTTGAAAACAAACTAAATCTCTCCACAGTTGAGTGGATAAAGAAGATGTCACACACACACACACACACACACACACACACACACACACACACACACACACACACACACACACAGTTGACCCTTGAACAGCATGGGGGTGGGGCACTGACTCCCTATGCAGGTGAAAATCTGTGTATAACTTTACAGTTGGTCCTCCATCTCAGTAGTTAGACATTCCAGGATTCAACCAAGCACGAACCATGTAGTACTGTAGCAAGTTGTTAGTGAGAAATATCCACATATAAGTGGACCCACACAGTTCAAACCCATGTTATTCAAGGGTCAACTGTATATACATACACACACACAATGGCACATTATTCAGCCAGGAGAGAGAAGGAAATCTTTGCATTTGCCACAACATGAGTGAATCTTGAGGGCATAGTGCTAAGTGAAATAAGACAGACAAAGACAAATAGTATATGATATCACTAATATGTGGAATCTAAAAAAAACAAAAAAAAAGTCATAGAAGCAGAGAGTAGAAGGGTAGTTCCCAGGGTTTAGGGAGAGTGTGAAATGAGGAGAAGTTGGTCAAAGAATACAAACTTCCAACTAGGAAATGAATCATTTCTGGGGATCTAATGCACAGCATTGTTATTATAGCTAACATAAGTGTATCATAAATGTAAAAATTGGTAAGAAATTAGACTTTAAATGTTCTCTGAAGAAATGGTAGTTATGGGACCTGAGGGAGGTGTTGGACAGTGCTGTGGTGGTCATCATATTGCAATATATGAGTATATCAAATCAACATACTGTATACGTTAAACTTAATATCACAAGGCATCACATTATCACAATATCAATTATATCTTAGTAAAGTTGGGGAAAAATATTGAATGTAGACCACGCCCTTTGAAGAAAGTTGAGTTTTATTTTTAACCTAGATGTGTAGGTGTAGTTACAGCTCCATTGTAGGGAAGGTGTATGGTACACATGGTCCATAGGTGACCCTTCTGTGATTCTGTGGGAGCTATTTTGCAACTTTCTAAATTTTCAATAATAGATAGTGATGCAAAATAATTCTTGTCTATAGACATACACACTCTGTTCTGTCCAGTAGAGGATCCGTTGAGTTTCCTAGCTAGTTTTGTCTTCATTTGCACATTCACATCAGCATACTTTTACTGTAAATAAACTTTTACCTTTTGACCCTTGTCCTTTGAATTGGTTGTAACACCTCGTTACAATTGTTGGGAACTGATTTCCTCATTAATGTGTCAAATAATATCTTTAACTTGTGTTTGTTTTTAAAAATAAAGACTGATCAACAGGTATATGAAAAGATGATTAACATCACTCAGCATGAACTTTTGTGCTGGTCTCAGCCTGTCAATAACCAATATTGTGGTTGGACCAGCCCTTGCATTCTTATTTTGAGTAAGCAAGATGGCCTTCAGTGGTAATGATTAGGGAATCTTGAAAAAATAGGGGTGTATTACTTACCAAACCTGGAAATTACAGAGCATATTTTGGGCCATAGCTTGGTTATAGGCAGGGAGAGGGAGAGCCTAGGATTCTACTATAATGGAGTTGAGTGTAGGGACCTAGAGTATCTGGAGCTCCCAATTGTTTCTTCTTTTCAATCCAAGTATAGTTGATTCATAATATCATATCTGTTTTAGGTGTACAGTATGTTGATTAAATACTCTTTATTGGTGAGATTGCTATATAACAGTTGGAATTTAAAGCATGAGAAGAGAAAAATTTGTTAAATCTAGTTCCCTTAAAGGTCAGTAATTAAAATCAACCAAGATCTCTAAAACAAAGGAGACCCCATCGGAGGAGGTAGCCTGCCTCTTTATCTAGTAGTGTGGCTGGTAATGTGTTTGTTTTAGATAGCCAACTTGGAAGGGTTGCCTCTTTGAAATGGATGCCTTGGCAATCAGAGCATTAAGTCAGGCACTTGCATTACCAAATAGAGAAAAAATATCAGGGTATCCACTTCACATTAAACAATGCAAATCAGAGCAATGAAGTATCATTTCATATGTATTCAGGTGACCTTTATCAAATAAAAAAGGAAAAGAAGAAATAAGTATTGGTGAGGATGTGAAGAAATTGAATCCTTTTACATGGTTGGTAGAATACTGGTACCAGCAGGTAATATGGAAAAAATATGGAGGTTCCTCAAAGAGTTAAACATAGAACTACCATATTACCCAGCAATCCCACTTCTGAGTTTTTATTCAGAAGATCTGACTCAGGAACTCAAAGAGATATTTGCCCTCCTATGTTCATAGTAGCCAAGAGGTGGAGACAACCTAAATATCCCTCAACGATTAATGAATAAAGATGTGTAAATGCATACACTGGAACATTATTCAGCCATAAAAATGAAAGAAATCTTGTCACCATGGATGACCCATGAGCACATTACGCTAAGTGAAAGAAGTTGATCACAAACGGACAAATGTTGCCTGATTCCACTTTTATGAAGCAGCTAAAATAGTCAAACGTATAGGAACAGAAAGTAGAATGCCAGTTACCAGGGCGTTGGGGGAGAGGAAAAGGAGAGTCACAGTACAGTGGGTAGAGATGGTCAGCTTATGCAGGATGAAAGTTCTAGAGACCTGCTGTACAACAGTTTCATAATACTTAATGATATTGTAATGTACACTTAATAATGTGTTAAGAAGAGAGATGTCATGTTATGTTTTTTTTTTAATATAAAATTTTGTTTTTCAGTTTTGCAAAGGAAAGTTAGGGCATAGAATAAAAGGAACATGTATCCTGAGAGGCTTCTATGCCAGGCTCCTTTGTATTCCAGGCCTGTAAGCTTTAAAAGAAGTGTTATTTCACTTGATAGGTAGAGGATGCTTTGGAAAACCTTGGGGATTTCTTTGTCTATATTTGATTTTCAGTCTTTCATTTAATCCTGAAGAAAGAATTTTAAAACAGAGCAATTTGTAATACAATCTGAAAATCAGTCATTGTGACAAAGACTTTACAGGTCATTAGACCTGGGAGTAGGAGGTAAATAATTACCATAAATTCGTTACCAAAATCAGATAAAAATGGATCAGAGTTTAGCAAACTGAAAAGAGAGTCAAATTCCACTTAGAGAAGACAGGGTAAGGATGTATTGATTAGGTTGAAATCGAGTTAAATAAAACATTTTGTAACTTGGTGTTTGTGTATTTTGCAGAATTATACTGTAGCATATATTTTGTCAAAATAGAAATACAGTGAGTATTGCATAACAAGAATAATGGATGCTGGTACCTTTAAAATAGTGCTGCCTTTAGAGAGAAATCATAATTGATGAGAAGTGCACTCAGATGGGTTTCAGTTGGAATCATAGATGGCATCATTAGTACTGGCCAGAACTGCAGGCCTAGGCCCTGGAAATAACTCTCAGACATGTCTGTGCGGCTGACCATATAAATATAGTTCAGTTAAGTGAGGGCACATGTCACTTGTTTCATGCTCTGCAGAGGTGTGAGGAGGTCATTCCCACCCTGTCCATTTAACAGCTATTCCCTGGTGAAATGCTCTGTAATAGATAGCCACATTTATGATATAGGAAAGACTTGACTCTAACTCTTTCAGAAAATGACTCAAAACTATTCTTTGTGATTTGTGATTTTAAAGCAGTTCAGGGGAGAATATGAAAAAATGACCTTTTATAACCACAGAGTATGAACTGTCATAGGTGTACACATATGACAAGCGGAGATACACACAAAGTTCACATAGCTCTCTGCTTCACACCCTCCCTGCTGTGAGGGCTGACACCCCCTACTGGTATGAAGATGTGGCCACCCCTGAAATTTTCTGAGGATGCCATTTGAGAGAAAGCAGTCTGGTAAGACAGAGCGTTCTATCAGAGTTAGAGTATAGACTCACTTACCATTGGTTTTTCTCAACTCCTCCACAAGGCAGCGGGCTTCCTCCTGCACACGGTCCTCAATGCTCCTCTTCCCCATCCCGAAATTCCGCAGGGTCATGAGGGAGAAGCGCCGCATCTCCTTCCATGTCTTTCCATTGCTGAACACGATTCCTACCAGGAGGGGAAACAGAGACTAGGAGGGAGGTCCTAGGGAAGGAGGAGTGAGCTGACACTTGCCAGCCTTGTGGATAGAACAAACTGTGCCTGACGGGCCCTTCAAATTCCTCTTTTCCACCCTCCCCACCCCCATTCCCAATGCTGAACATGAAACATGAACACCTACCGTGTCCTTTATTAGTTCTTTCAGTCAATGGTAACCTGCCTCTTCCAGAAAAATCTTCTCCACGATCAATTAGGGCTTCTTTCACTGCTTGGTATCCATGCAGCACAACGGTGGGCTTCATGCCAAAATACACAGTGAACACAGGTCCATGGACTTTTGAGAGCTATTAATAGAGATGTGTATAATAGCATAAGTCATTATTGGATAGTATATTGGGGCTGATGCAGAATGCATTATCATCCTACTGCTTATGTTTTTATTCTGTCCCATATGGCCTGAAATATTTGTGAAATTAATGAATAAATATGATGGTGATTACTGTAGACCCCATTTATGGGTGGCCTGCAATGTGCTAAGCAATGGCCAGACAATTACTATACAGATTATAATTAATCCTCATATTAGCACCTTTCGCAGGTTTATTTGTCCCACTTATAAATAAGGACCGGAGTCAGGAAATTGCAGTTGATTTCTAGTGTCCCATGGCTACTACATAGAAGATGCAAATTGAACCACTTCTTCTCCAACCTCTGATCATTAAGCACTATAACAATCCTCAAGGCCCACCTTTGGGCCAACACCAGGTGGACTGCTTCAGAATCACCTGTAGAGAGAGCTCTTCCCGTGAGAATTTTGATTCCCTCACCCTGTGATGAACACTACAGTTCTGTAGTTTAACAAGTAGATTCAGATCATTCTAATGCCCAACCCACTTTGAGATCCACTGGTATTACTAACAGAGAAAGACAGCAAGCATCACAGAGGCAGTGTGGGACATGCAGCGTCTCACAGAACAATATCATCCATCCTGCAGCCTTCATGAGGTACAGACAGCACCTTCGTGCAGAATCTGCGTGAACACTGTTACCACCAGTTGGGCCATGGCTGCTTACTCCTTTGTTTCATTCACTCATGCCTGTCTTCAACTCAGAGCTATTTCCTTAACATTAGGCACAATTTGCTGCTTCAGGAAAGTTTTGTTTTCATGGCTATCTGAACAAAACACACAGCTTCTATAGTGAAAGACTTCTGCAAGGAAATTTCTAATCAGAAAACATTTCACTTACCATTGACCTTCAGCCCCAAATTACTGTGAAACGAAGGAAGTGTTATTTCCCGCTTTTGTCACTTTATTATTGTGATTCTACCACACAAAGACCTAAATGTTTCTCTGCTCACAGAATATATCATTTCACTCTTGTATTTATGACAGTGACAGATCTGAAGAGGTAAGAGAAATATCAAAATTTACAGGGAATGATATACTTCATAATGACCTGTTTTAATAGTGTGCCCACTGGAACATGTTTTATTTTAACAGTTGGGCTAAGTTACTTCCCCTTTGCAATACACTGGAGGAGCATTAAACTTACTTACTTTGCTTAAGGATTTGCTGATGTTCTTAACATCTAACTGTAGGATATTTCCAAGAATTGGGAGAGGAGTCGGGCCAGGCGGGAGCTTCCCGTTCCGAGAGCTCTGGATCCAGAGTGAAAGGAGAAGCAAACATGAGAGCCAGAGCACCAGGACCACAACTGGATCCATGGTTGCCTCCTCTTCTTACTTAGACAACTGTGAGTGTAGAATCTAAAGCTTTTATAACAGTCCTTGCTAAATCAACCTGTGCCTCTCTGGAGTGCAAAATGACCAATCAATTAATCTGTTTTGTGTGCTATTCTGAGTGGACTTTGGCCATTGATGAAAATCAAAATAAAGTGTTCTTTAGTCTTATTTTTCATCTGTCCAGTGATGACTCTGGAGATTCTTGTTTAGTTGCACTGGGCTGAGTTTCATGTTTGACAATTCTTTTTTAAAAAGTGATTGCACTATGCAGCCAGGACTTAGAACCACTTAAATAAATAATTTGATGTTAAAAACAGCTCAAAAGTCTATTCAAATCAGTGACCATTTTGAATTTATGACTTTGAGGACAATGAGTGTATTCTATGCCATTCATATTTGAAAAGTGTGTCTTGTCATGCTATATGTAAAACTGGGATATGTTGTGCTTGAAAATGAAAGATTTTAAATTATTTTAATGTACTCTGCTAACATTACACCTGCCTCTACATAAAATAGCCAATAATGACATGTTTAAGAGCCTTTAAGTATGAAGGTGGAGTAATTATGGTTCAGGCATCCAAGATAGAAACGCGTAGCCATTGTTGGATGTGGGTCTGTTTCTGCATCACTGAGAACTTGAATTTTTTGAACTGTATCAAACTCAAGGACACTACTAGTCATTTTTAAAACAATATATGCTAGCAGCTCCTAGCTGCAACCTCGTAGTTTGAAAGATTGGAACCCTTTCACTTCACAAGTAAGGAATCATTTCAAACCCCAATCAGTTGTTTTTTTTTTTTTTTAACTGAAGAACCCTTACTTCTTGTTAATGCCAGTGCCAATTCTTGACAAACAATGTATGTATGTAACTTGTGGATTTTTGCCTTTATGAGCTTCCCCCACTTTGCAGTCTGGCAGAACACAGTTCAAGTGCTTCTTAATCTGTGTCTCCTAGGCTGTAGCCCTAATAAACCTCAGTCAAATACCTCTTTATTTAAACTAGGTCTCTGTTCTTAGAATTCTTGGTTAACACTAACATAATTCAAACATCTTGAATGACCAGCCACAAATAAAGTAGTTAACTAAAGTTACATGCATTTTCACTGGCATCTCCCCCCCCCCCCCCAAAAAAAACACTGGAAGGTAGAGATTACTATTTTGTGCTTTTTAAATGGGGAAAAATGAGATTCTGGGAGAACAGGAGAGCTTTCCAATGTCATACAGCTCATGAATAATAAAAGTGAGGTTTTCTGATGCCCATTGTGATATACTCACTCTTTACCATAGCTACCTTAAGAAAAACTTTAGCGACACAAAATTGAACCACTGTTAACACACACAAAAAAATCAATAACCAGTCTATAATCAGGAATAGCAGAGAATTTTATCCAAGTCAGAGTGAGAACTATAGCCCAGGAGACTGCCTCTCTGTAGCCTTGAGAAACTGTTCCAGAAAGACTTGGTTTTCATCAGTGTTTTGTATCTTGTCATGTCAAAGAATATACATCAATCATGGCAGTAGTGCATTCCTTCAAGGTTTCAAAAGGGACAGATTAGCATGTATACAATTCAGCATGGCCATGGCAGCTGGGAAGGGAACCTTGTCTTTGAAGGACTGCTAGCGTGAGTGCCATAAAAGGGAGGCCTTTTATCTCTGTCTTCATACTGGACATTCTCTACTTCTGGATAATGCATTGTCTTCTTTAATGGTTAAAGTAGATGTTTAATGTATGATAAACCCAAGACCGTAAGACAGGCTGTTCTAGTTAACATAAAGTTCAGTTCAAATCATGTATGAATGAGAATGACTTATCCATACCTCAATATGTGAAAATTTCTACTAACCCCTCCACACATGTTACTCTGGATATACATCCTAATGACTGTTTATCAAATAAGGGGCTTCATATTAAGTAGATGTCCTGGACCCTGGACTCATCATCAATTCTCAAGAGAAGAAATAATAAATAGGGATTCTCCTTTCTCCTTCATTGAGGTAAATTTGTTCGGGTAACAGGGAAGAGCCAATCTTAAGAATTTTGTGGGGAAGCCTTGAGAAACTATGGCTTACACCTCCCAGTTGCTTCCAGATACAATTGCTTCTGTTGCCTCTTGGAGTTTGTCTTTGTCAGGAATACTGGAATGAAGCAGGCAGAGTGTTAATAAAACATTTTAGAAAATGCAGGTTCAAATGAAAGGACTTCATTGGGAATTTGTTAGGACTGTAGCCTGAGAGACACGGAATTGTAAATGTGTGAACTGTTTTCAGCCAGCCTACAAAATGGGACAGTCTTATAAAGGTAAAAACTGCAAAGTTACAATTAGAATATGAGTTTTTGTTGTTGTTAAGGATTATCAATTGGAGCTGGCAAGTAGTAAGGGTTCCTGTTAAGTAAGGATTGGTTGGGGTCCAAAATGGTTGCATAGTTACCAGGGGAGACCATAGGGTGCAGCTGGCAGGTGTTGTTCTGAATATGGCTGGTGGTGTCCTTGGGTCTGGTACAGGTCAAAGAAAGTTCAAGTTCTCACTGGTGCAGAGACATGCCTGACACCAGATCCTCAATGGCTGCCTGACTCCACATCTGTAAGCCTGAACTGTGGTTAATCTATGTTCATTTCAATGTGTCATCAACAGCAAGGAAGGGAGATTTTTTACACAGAGCAACAGGTTGGATTCAGTGGAGGACAGGAGTCAGGGACTTCATTAAACAGACCCACAGCACAGAACCACAACAAGCAGAACTGAACAGGAGATGAAATTTAGTGGTCATAAGGATCTCAGTTATCACTAGAATTATATACATCACAAAGTGCTTTACAAAACATATGTTCTTTTTTAAATTTTTTAAATTTTTAAAGATTTTATTGAGTTATAGGCAGTTTACAATGTTGTGTCAATTTCTGGTGTAGAGCAGAATTTTTCAATCATATATAAATATACATATATTCATTTTTACATTCTTTTTTACTGTGAGCTACCACAAGATCTTGTATATATTTCCTGGTGCTATACAGTATAAACTTGTTTATCTATTCTATATATATGTGTCAGTATCTACCAATTTCAAGCTCCCAGTCTGTCACTTCACACCTCCCTACCCCCTGGTAACCACAAATTCGTATTCTATGTCTATGAGTCTATTTCTGTCTTGTATTTAAGTTCATTCCTCCTCATCCTCCTCCCCCTTCCCCTCCTCCACCATCAGTGATATCATATGGTATTCTTTCTCTTTCTGGCTTACTTCACTTAGAATGACAGTTCTCCAGGGACATCCATGTTGCCACAAATGGCATTATGTTGTCCTTTATGGCCGAATAGTATTCCATTGTATAAATGTACCACAGCTTCTTTATCCAGTCATCTGTTGATGGACATTTAGGCTATTTCCATGTCTTGTCTATTGTAACTAGTGCTGCTATGAGCATCGGGGTGCTGGTATGTTTTTGAATTAGGGATATATGCCCATGAGTGGGATTACTGGGTCATATGGTAAGTCTATTACTGGTCTTTTGAGGAATCTCCATACTGTTTTCCACAATGGCTGCACCAAACTGCATTCCCACCAGCAGTGTAGGAGGGTTCCCTTATTCCACACCCTCTCCAGCATTTATCATTTGTGGACTTTTGAATGATGGCCATTCTGACTGGTATGAGGTGATACCTCATTATAGTTTTGATTTGCTGGGCTGCACAGCTCCCAGTGAGGCATTTTGTTCATGGATAGATCTCTGGTTGCTGTTAGAGGAGAGAAAGAAGGAATGTTTTAAGCCACCATGCTTCTGACATGACTCTGCTTCTCTCCTTTATTAACATAGTACTTAAAACTATTTTTATCACTTCTTTTTTTGTGGTTTCCCAGATACATTTATAACTAATTCAAGTCAAGTTTTTAAATAACCCAATACTGCTTCATATGAAGTACAATTTCCTTTTGACAAAGTATGCCTAAGACCTCTCTCCTATCACTGATATCGTTGCTGTCATTCACTTCACTTATCCATAATCTATAATCACAAAATACATTATTGTTATTATATTTTCAGATAGACTATTCTGTTAGATCAATTCAGAATAATAATAAGTGTTATCTTCCATTATTTCTTCTGACACAATGTACACCAACTCAAAATGGATTAAAGACCTAAATGTAAGACTGTAACCATAAAACTCCTAGATGAAAACATAAGCAGAACAATGTTGATAAATCATAGTAATATTTTTTTGATTTGTCTCTTAAGGCAAAGGAAACAAAAGCATAAATAAACAAATGGTACCTAATTAAACTGAAAAGCTTTTGCACAGCAAAGGAAACCATTAACAAAGTGAAAAGATGATCTACTGAATGGAAGAAAGTATTTGCAAATGACATGACTGATTAGGGGTTAATGTGCAGAAGACCTGAATAGACATTTTTCCAAAGAAGACTTACAGATGACCAACAGGAACATGAAAAATGCTCAACATTGGTAATTATCAGAGAAATGCACATCAAAACCACAATGAGATATCACCTCACACCTGTCAGAATGGCTATCATCAAAAAGACCACAAATAACAACTGTTAGAGAGGATGTAGAGAAAAGGGACCCTTGTACACTATTGATGGGGGTATAAATTGGTGCAGACACTGTGGAAAACAGTACGGAGGTTTCTCAAAAAACTAAAAATATGATCCAGCAGTTCCGCTGCTGGGTATAAATCCAAGAACACCAAAAACTAATTTGAAAAGATGCATGCACACCAACAGTTACAGCAGCATCATTTACAATAGCGAAGATATGGAAGCAGCCTAAGTGAGCATAAACAGATGAACAGATAAAAGAATAGTAGGTATATATGTATGTGTGTGTATACACACACACATACACACACACACACTTTCGAATATTACTAAGCCATAAAAAATGAAATTTTACTATTTGCAACTATATGGGTGTACTTGGAGAGTATTATGCATAGTGAAAAAAAGTAGGACAGAGAAAGGCAAATACTTTACGTTAACACATGTGGAATCTTAAAAATAAGACAAATCAATGCATATAACAAGACAGAAACACTCACAGATGTAGAGAACAAACTAGTAGTCAAGGGAGAGAACGTACTGGGGAGGGGTGAGATAGAGGTTGGGAGTAAGTAACACAAACTATTATGTATAAAATAGATAAGCAAAATGGATACATTGTACAGCACAGGGAAATAAAACCATTATTTTGTATATGTAAAATACTGGATCACTGTGTTGTACATCTGAAACTAATATTATAAATAAACTATAGTGCAATTAATAAAGAAAAAGAAAATACACACTATTTCCTCTCCATCACTGTAGAGTTGAAATTTGCTCAGTGTAACTAATAGTAACCCAACCTCAAAATCTCAGTGTTACTGAAAAACAATTCAGTGGGAAAGTTTGAGACACCATATCTTTCCCTGCATCTCAGTCACATCCAGACATAGCTCATACTGCTGCTTTTCTGGTCTGTCATTGTCAGAAATAGTGCACTAATGGATGCATACCAAAGAAGGGAAATTATGGAAGAAACAGCAGTTGCAAAGCACTATAGAAGAGGAGGCTGGGACTTCATTAAATGTACTGACAGCACAGAAGCACCCCAAGATGCACAACTAAACAGGAGAGGAATTGTGATGCTCATGAGGGTCTAAATATCTCTGGAATGACATAATTTCTAGATCACTAGTGATAATACATGTACAAATGTGAATTCTTTCAGGGAGATGGATATTTACACAGAATTTTCATGCCCATCATATATTTCATTTGATTGTCTTTATTAACTTTGCCTTATATAAATGATTCCCATCTTAGGCATGAAGAAGCAGGTCTTGGAGATTCAGTATTTAAGGCAAGGACACACACACTACAGGTATTAGAGTGCAGATTGGAACCTATGTTCCTTAGTCTCAGACCCTTCCTTCCAGCAAAACATTCAGTTCAGCCGAGTACACCAACATTTATTGAGGGTTACCATTGTTTAATTTTTCATGATTCACCCTTATCAGTGACTTTCAAAATAAATATTAACATAGTTAATAATTACAGCACCAGTTTATTAAACTGGGGTCAGAAAAGTTTCGTTTTGTAACCTTTAGAACTTGAGTGAACCCAGGTGTCCATGAACAATTTAACCAGGAAAAACTGAAGCACTAATTTGCTGTCTAACTCACATGGCTCTGACTCTAATAGAACCACATTAGCTTATTTGGAATAAAATAAGCTCAGTTACTCTTTTTAGCAACCATGTTATTCCTTGAGAAACGAGTGTCCTGCTCTGCACCGACTTCCTTCCATTGAGGCTCTGACTGGCTCTTTCTTTTTATAGAATGAAAGAATCATAGATTTAAAGATGGAAGGGATCTCTGAGATTAACTCATTTGAAGTTTATTTTTTCAATTGAACAGTGTATGTCTCAGTGAGTTGAACTGTCACCAGTGCATCAGTACGAGACCTTATCTTAGAATCCTGGTTGTTCACCACCCACTTTACCGATATCTCACATGAAATGGAATTCCCACTGCTCTCCAAGTGATCTTGATGGCATCAGCATTAAGCCCTCCACAGTCACAGAGGAATGCAGACCTCGTCTTGGCTAGAGTTGTGGATTAGAGCTGGATCTTTTCTTTTAAATAATTAGAATTCATTTTTTAGACAAGTTTTGGGTTCACATCCAAACTGAGCAGAAAGTATACAGTTCCCATATACTCCCCACAAAGCTTCTCTTAGAAACAGTGCTTACCAGTGTGGTGCCAATGTTTCAATCACTGCACCAGCACTGACTCACAAATTTCAACCAAAGTCCATGGTTTACATAAACTTCACTCATTGTGTCATACATTCTATGTGTTTTGACAAAACCATTATGACTTGTATCCACCTCTGTAGTATACAGAATAGTTACACTGCCCTAAGAATCCACTATGATTCACTTATTCATCCTTCCCTCACACCAAGTCCCTGGCAACCACATCTTTTTCCTGTGTCCATAATTTTCCCTTTTCCAGAAAGTCATATATTTGGAATCCCACTATGCAGTCTTTAGATTGGTTTCTCACACTTAGTAATTTTCATAAGGTTCTTCCATGTGTTTTCACGGTTTGATAGCTCATTTCTTAAAACAAAACAAAACCAAAGTAACATTCATTTGTATGCGTGTACTACAATTTGTTTATCCATTCACCTATTGAAGACATCTTGGCTGTTTCCAAGTTTTGGCAGTTATGAATAAAGGAACTATAAACTTTCATTTGCAGGTTTTTATGGGATATAAGTCTTCAACTCATTGGGTACATTTTACATTTTGTTCTGTGATCCATTTGAGTTAACATTTGTGAAAGGTGTAAGATTGTGTGGGGGTGGATTGGAGAGAGAGAGAGAGAAAGGATATTCAGTAGTTGGAAAAAATTCATCAAAAAGACCCTGTCTCCACTGTATTTCTTTGCCCCTTTGTCAAAGTTCACTTGACAATATTTTTGTCTATTTCTGGACTCTTCTGTTCCACTGATCCATTTGTCTGTGCTTTCATCAGTACCACACTGTCTTGATCACTGAAGCTTTACAGTAAGTCTTGAAGTCAGATAGTGTCAGTGTCAGTGTCAGTGCTCTGGCTTTGTTCTTCTTCATTATTGTGTTGGCTCTTCTGGGTCTTTACCTGTCTACATACACTTTAGAAAAGATTGTTGATATCTAAAAAAATAACTTGCTGATATTTTTATTGGGATTACATTAAATCTGTAGATTGGAAAGAACTGATATCTAAACAATACTGAGACTTCTATTGTTTAGTTCCTCTGATTTCTTTCATCAGAGTTTTATAGTTTTCTTCAACTATAACTTGTACAGATTTTATCAGATTTATATCAAAGTATTTCAGTTATTTGTCAAATAATGATGAGAGGTGACATCTTGCCTTACACCTGATCTTAGCAGGAAAGCTTCTAGTTTCTCACTTTAACAATGATGTTAGCAGTGATTTTTTTTTTTTTTTTTGGTAGATGTTCTTTCTCAAGTCAAAGAAGTTTCCCTCTATTCATAGTTTGCTGAGAGTTTTGTCATGAGTGAGTTTTGAGTTTTGTCAGATGATTTTCATACATAATATAAAATGTTGTGATACATTCATTGACTTTCAAATATTGAACCAGTCTTGCATACCTGGAATAAATCTTACTTGGACGTTGCTGGATTTGGTTTGCTAATATTTTGCTGAGGATTTTTGCATCTAAGTTCATGAGAAATACTGGTCTCTGCTTTTCCTCTTTTATACTGTTTTTGTCTGATTTAGGAATTAGGCTAATGCTCACCTCATAATATGATTCAGGGAGAATGTCCTCTACTACTATATCCTGAAAGAGATTGTAGAGAGTTGTTAGATAGAATTCACCTGTGAACCCACCTTGGTGTTGTAATTTTTCTTCTATAACAATTATTAATTCAATTTATATAATAGAAAAAAAGCCTATTGGATTATCTATTTCTCCTTGAGTTTTTAAATTTGTGTTTTATTAAGGTCAGAACACTTAACATAAGTTTTACCCTTAATAACACATTTTTAAGTGTACAATGCAGGTTTGCTATCTATAGGCACAATGTTACAAGGTAGACATCTAGAATATATTCTTCTTGTATAGCTGAATTTTCATACCCATTGATTAGCAACTAACCCTTTCCCCTACTCTCCATCCCCCAGCAACCACCATTTAATTCTTTTAATCTAAGAATTTCATTATTTTAGGTACCTCATATACATGGAATCATGCAGTATTTGTATTCTGTAGCTGACTTAAGTTGACTTAGGGTAATATCTCCTCGTTCATCCATGTTGTAACATATTACATCAATTCCTAATTTTTTAAGGTTGAATAATATTCCGTTATATGTATATATTACATTTTCCCCATTGTTCTTTCGTTTTATTTTAACATTTTTTTTATTGAGTTACAGTCATTTTACAATGTTGTGTCAAATTCCAGTGTACAGCACAATTTTTCAGTTCTGTATGAACATACATATATTTATTGTCACATTTTTTTCACTGTGAGCTACCACAAGATCTTGTATATATTTCCCTGTGCTATACAGTATAATCTTATTTATCTATTCTACATATGCCAGTCAGTATCTACAAATTTTGAACTCCCAGTCTATCCCTTCCCACCACCCTCCCCCTTGGCAACCACAAGTTTGTATTCTGTGTCTGAGTCTGTTTCTGTTTTGTATGTATATATGTATGTATGTATGTATGTATGTATGTATGTATGTATGTATTTATTTATTTTAGATTCCACATGTGAGCAATCTTGTATGGTATTTTTCTTTCTCTTCTGGCTTACATCACTTAGAATGTCACTCCAGGGACATCCATGTTGCTACAAATGGTGTTATGTTGTTGGTTTTTATGGCTGAATAGTATTCCATTTTATAAATATACCATATCTTCTTTATCCAGTAATCTGTCAATGGACATTTAGGCTGTTTCCATGTCTTGGCTATTGTAAATAGTGCTGCTATGAACATTGGGGCGCAGGTGTCTTTTTGAAGTAGGGTTCCTTCTGAATATATGCTCAGGAGCGGGATTCCTGGGTCATATGGTAAGTCTATTCCTAGTCTTTTGAGGAATCTCCATACTGTTTTCCAGTGGCTGCACCAAACTGCATTCCCACCAGCAGTGTGGGAGCGTTCTCTTTTCTCCACAGCCTCTCTGGCATTTGCCATTTGTGGACTTTTGAATGATGGCCATTCTGACTGGTGTGAAGCGATACAGCATTGTAGTTTTGATTTGCATTTCTCTGATAATTAGTGATATTGAGCATTTCTCATGTGCCTATTGATCATTTGTATTTCTTCCTTGGAAAATTGCTTGTTTAAGTGTTCTGCCCATTTTTGGATTGGGTTTATTTTTTTCTTATTAAGTTGTATGAGCTGCTTATATATTCTGGAGATCAAGCCTTTGTCAGTCTCTGTAGGCCCCCAGCTGAAGGCTCTAGAGAATAAACCATGGGCTGAACTGATAAACAAGCTGTGAGGAATGTCACGTATCGAGGCTGGATAAGAAATGGCCTACTTAATGTATCCAGTATGGATGGCTGGATAGCCAGTGACGGGTAAGATCCTCAGAGGAGGACAACCTAAGACAGGCACAGCTGGCTGGATGAGAGATGGCCTACTTAATGAAGTTTCGTGATGAACTTTCTAACAATCTGTCCTTGATCATGTAACATCCTGTGCCTACTACAGGAGCTTGGGGACCTAAATAGCTTAAGATTATTAACATTGTTATAACTTAGATGATATGTGAGGCACCATGCATGTACTATATAAATCCTTTTCTGAAAATCAATAATCAGAGAACTGCTTCGCTTCTCTCCACACGGTGTTCGTGTGTACATGATATCGCGCCACTGACAGTTTTATCTTTTGCAAAAATTTTCCCCCGTTCTGTAGGTTGTCATTTTGTTTTACTTATGGTTTCCTTTGCTGTGCAGAAGCTTGTAAGTTTCACTAGGTCCCATTTGTTTATTCTTGCTTTTATTTCTATTGTTTGGGTAGACTGTTCTAGGAGAACATTTTTGAGATGTATGTCAGATGATGTTTTGCCTATATTTTCTTCTAGGAGGTTTATCAAGTCTTTGATCCATTTTGAGTTGATTTTTGTGTATGGTGTAAGGGAGTGTTCTAGCTTCATTGCTTTACATGCTGCTGTCCAGTTTTCCCAACACCATTTGCTGAAGAGACTATCTTTATTCCATTATATATTCTTGCCTCCTTTGTTGAAGATTAGTTGACTAAAAGTTTGTGGGTTCATTTCTGGGCTCTCTATTCTGTTCCACTGGTCCATATGTCTGTTTTTGTATCAGTACCATGCTGTTTTGATTACTGTAGCTCTATAGTATTGTCTGAAGTCTGAATTCTCCAGCCTCTCTTTTTCTTCAGTAATGCTTTGGTAATTCTAGGTCTTTTGTGATTCCATATAAATTTTATTATGATTTGTTCTAGTTCTATGAAATATGTCCTGGGTAATTTGATAGGGATTGCATTAAATCTGTAGGTTGCCTTGGGCAGTATGACCATTTTAACAATATTGATTCTTCCAATCCAGGAGCATGGGATATCTTTCCATTTTTTTTAAGTCTTCTTTAATTTCCTTAATCAGTGTTTTATAGTTTTCCATGTATAAGTCTTTCACCTCTTCGCTTGGATTTATTCCTAGGTATTTTATTACTTTGGGTGCCATTCTAAAGGGGATTGTTTCTTTACTTTTTTTTTTTTTTCTGTTGATTCATCATTAGTGTAAAGAAATGCAACTGATTTTTGAACGTTAATCTTGTAACCTGCTACCTTGTTGAATTCTTCAAGTAGTTCTGGTAGTTTTTGTGTGGACCTTTTAGGGTTTTCTGTATATAGTATCATGTCATCTGCATATGTTGACACTTTTGCCTCTTCTTTTCCAATTTGGATCCCTTTTATTTCTCTCTCTTGCCTGATTGCTGTGGCTAGGACTTCCAAGACTACGTTGAATAGGAGTGGTGATAGTGGGCATCCTTGTCTTGTCCCAGATTTTAGTGGGAGGCTTTTGAGTTTTTCACCGCTGAGTACTATGCTGGCTGTAGGTTTTGTCATTTATAGCTTTTATATATCCATTGATTAGCAACTGACCCTTTCCCCTACTCTCCAGCCTCCAGCAACCATGATTTAATTCTTTTAACCTAAGAATTTCATTATTTTGAGTACCTCATATACGTGGAATCATGCAGTATTTGTATTCTGTAACTGACTTAAGTTGACTTAGGATAATATCTCAACGTTCATCCATGTTGTAACATACTACATAAATTCCTAATTTTTTAAGGCTGAATAATATTCCATTATATGTACATATTACATTTTCCCCATTGTTCTTTCTTTTATTTTTGAAATTTTAAAGGATTTTTTTCATTGAAGTATAGTTGATTTACATTATTTTATTAGTTTCATGCATACAGCATAGTGATCCAGTATTTTTAGAGAATATACTATGTTAAATGTTATTACAAGATAATGGCTGTAATTCCCTTTGCTATAAAATATATGCTTGTTGCTTTTTATTTTATAATCTTAGTTTGTATCTCTTAACCCCATTCTAATTTACCCATCCCACATTCCCTGTCCCCACTGGTAACCACTAGTTTTTTTAACAGGTTTGTGAATCTGTTTCTGTTTTGCGTACATATTCATTTGTTAAATACCACATTTTCCCCATTTATCCATTGGTGGAACAGTTAGGATTTTCCACATCTTGTCTATATCGAATAATGCCAACTCAAATATAAAAGTGTAATATCTCCTGAATATCCTAATTTCAATTATTTTGTTAAATAGTCAAAAGTGGAATTTCTGGGTTACATGGTAATTCTATTTTTAGTTTTTTGATGCAACTCTATTCTGTTTTCCATAGAAGCTGCACCATTTTGTATTCCCATGAACGGCATACATGAGTTTCAGTTTCTTCACACCCTTGCAACACTTGTTTTCTTTCTTTTTATAATATCCAGCCTAACAGGTGTAAGGAGGTATCTCATGGTGGTTTTGATTTACATTGCTCTGATGATCAGTGATGTCGAGCACCTTTTCATATACTTGTTTGCCATTGCTGTTTTTCTTTGGATATACAACTCTTCTAGTCCTTTGCCTGTTTTTAAATTGGATTAATCCTTTACTATTGAGTTGTAAGAGTTTCTGTATATGTTGGAGATTAATGTCTTATCAGATATGACTTGCAGATATTTTCTCCCATTCTATATGTTGCCTTTTAACCTTATTGATTGTTTGTTTTTGTGTAGCTTTTTGTTTTTATATAGTCCCACTTGTCTAAGTTTGCTTTTGCTGCCTGTGCTTTTAGTGTCATATCCATGGAATCATTGTCAAAACTATCATGAATCTCATACTGTATGTTTTCTTCAGAAAGTTTATAGTTTCAGGTCTTACATTTAGTCTTGAACCCATTTTTAGTTGCTCTTTGTGTCTGGTGTAAGATAAGGTCTAATTCGATTCTTCTGCACGTAGATATCTATTTTTCCAGGATTATTTGTAGAAGAGACTCTTCTTTGCCCATTGTGTAATCTTGGCATACTTGTCAAAGTTTAGGTGACTCTATAAGCTTGGATTTATTTCTGAGTTCTCTAAACTGTTCCATTATTCTGTGTCTATTTTTGGGTTAGTCTAATAAGGTGGGGTTTTTTTCCAATGGTGTGTTTTTTCAGTTATGGTGTGTCAATTTCTGGTTTACAGCACAACTTTCCAGTCATGCATATACATACATATATTCTGTTCATATTGTTTTTCATTAAAGGTTTTTAAAAGATATTGAATATAGTTCCAAGTTTTTAATTACTATAGCTTTGTAATATATTTTGAAATCAGGACGTGTGATGCCTTCAGACTTGTCCTTCTTTTTTGAGATTGCATTGGCTATTTGGAACCTTGTGGTTCCTTACGAATTGTAGGATTGTTGATTTCTATTTCTGTAAAAAAAATTATTAGTATTTTGATAGATACTGCATTGAAATGTAGATGGCTTTGTGTAGTATGGACCTTTTAACAGTATTAATTCTTCAAATTTATGAACTTGAAATGTCTTTCCATTTCTTTGTGTCTCAGAATTTCTTTCAGCAATGTTTTGTATTGTACAGTGTATAATCTTTTCATTTCCTTAGTTATTTCTACCATATCAGTATTTTCCATGCTGCTATAAGTGGTGTTGTGTTTCTAATTTTCATTACACATGGTTTATTGTTAGTGCATAGAAATGCAACTGATTTTTGCATGCTGACTTTATGTCCTGAAAATTTACTAATTTACTTATTAGTTCTAATGGGTTTTTAGGTGTAGAATCTTTATTTTTTTGTGTATAATACCATGTCATCTCCGAACAGATATAATTTTAGTTCTTCCTTCTGATTTGAATGCCTTTTATTTCCTTTTATTGCCTACTTTCTTAGCAAGGACTTCTAGTGTGATGTTGGACATCAGCTGTGTGATCCTTCCTTGATCCTGTTCTTAGAGAGCATTCAGTTTTTCACCACTATGATGTTATCTCTCAGTTTTCATATAGCCTTTATTATTCCTGGTTTGTTGAGTGTTTTTATAATGAAAGGGTGTTGAATGTGATCAGATGCTTTTTCTACAGCTATTCAGATGATCATGTGATTTTCATGCTTCGTTGTTCTAATGTAGTGTATCACATTGTTTGAATTTTACATGTTGAACCATCCCTGCATCAGAGGGATAAATGCCATGTAGCCATGACGTATGATACTTCTAATGTGCGGTTGAGTTTGTTATGCTAGTATTTTACTGAGGATTTTTGCATATGTCATCATAAGGAATATTGATCTGAACTTTTCTTTCTTGTGGTGTCTCTGTCTGCCTTTGGTATCACAGAATTGCTGGCTTCATAAAGTGAATTTGAAAGTGTTCTCTCTTCTCTCTCTTTTTTTTTAATTGAAGTATAGTCAGTTTACAATATTGTGTTAGGTTCTGGTATACAGCAGCATGATTCACTTAGTATATGAAAAGGGATATTTCATTATATACATTCCTTTTTCATCATAAGCTATTACAAAATATTGAATTTTCATTAGAAGGTATTACAAGGTATTGAATGTAGTTACTGGTGATATACAGTAAGACCTTGTTGTTTACCTATTTTATATATAGTAGTTAGTATCTGCAAATCCGGAACTCCCAATTCATCCCTCTACCACCACCCTCTTTGCCCCTTGGAAACTGTAAGTTTGTTTTCTATGTCTGTGAGTCTTTCTGTTTTATGAATAAGTTCATTGGTGTCCATTTTTAAGATTCCACATATAAGTGATATCATGTGGTATATTTTTCTTTCTCTTTCTGGATTACTTCACTTAGTAATACAATCTCCCGGTCCATCCATGTTGCTGCAAATGGCATTATTTCATTCTTTTTTATAGCTGAGTAGTATTCCATTGTATACACATGCCACAACCTCTTTATCTAGTCATCTGTTTATGGACATTTATGTTGCTTCTGTGTCTTGGCTATTGTAAATAGTTTTGCTATGAACATTGGAGTGCATGTATCTTTTCAAATTAGAGTTTCCTGTGATTATATGAACAGGAGTGGGATTGCTGGATCATATAGTAAGTCTGTTACTCACTTTTTCATAAATCTACGTTCTGTTTTTTTTAATGGCTGCACCAAACTACATTCCTACCACATTCCCTTTTCTCCACACCCTCTCCAGCATTTATTGCTTGTGGGCTTTTTAATGATGGCCATTCTGACTGGTGTAGGGTAATACCTCATTGTAGTTTTGATTTGCATTTCTCTGCTAATTAGCGATATTGAGCATATTTTCACGTGCTTATTGGCCATTTATATCTTCATTGGAGAGATGTTTGTTTAGATCTTCTGCCCACTTTTTGATTGGGTTTTTTTTGTTATTGAGTTTTATGAGCTGTTTGTATATTATAGAAATTAAGCCCTTGCTATTTGCATCATTTGCAAATATTTTCTCCTATTCTATAGGTTATCTTTTTGTTTCCAGTTTTCTTTGCTGTGTAAAAGCTTATAAATTTCATAAGGCCCTATTTGTTTATTTTTGCTTTTATTTCTATTGCCTGTGTAGACTGCCCTAGGAGAACACTGCTGAGATTTATATCACAGAAAGTTTTGCCTATGTTTTCTTCTAGGAGTTTTATAAAGTCTTGTCTTATGTTTAACTCTTTAAGCCATTTTGAATTTATTCCCATATATGGTCTTCTGGAGTGTTTTAAGTTCACTGATTTACATGTGGTTGTCCAGCTTTCCCAGCATCATTTGATCAAGAGGCTGTCTTTTCTCCGTTGTATATTCTTGATTCCTGTGTCGAAGATTAACTGACCATTTTGTCAGTGTTTATTTTATATATTTTGTGCTTTGGCATTGTGTATATATATATTTATAGTTATTATATATTCATGGTGGATTGATCCCTTTATGAATGTATCACATTCCTCCTGTCTCTTGTAACAATTTTTGACTTAAAGTCTATTTTGCCTAATTATAGTGATCCCTCTCTTGCAACTACCATTTGCTTAGGGTACCTTTTTCCATCTATATGCTTTCAGCCTGTGTGTGTCCTTAAATCTGAAGTGAGATTCTTTTAGAGAGCACAGAGTTGGATATTATTTTTTAAATCCATTCAGTGATTCTAAGTCTTTGGTGAGTTTAATCCATTCACATTTAAAGTAACTATTGATAGGAACTGACTGACTATTGTGATTTTGTTCATTATTTTGTTTGTCTTATAGATTTTTGTTCCTATTTTCCTATCCTATTGTATTCTTTGTTTTTCCTTCTTTTTTGTATATTTTGATTCCTCTATTTTTTTCCTTTATATAACACCTACAAGTTTTTTGTGGTTACTATATACTATAGGACTTAAGTAAAATATCTTATAACAGTCTATTTTGAGCTGATAACAACTTCAATCACATACAAATTTCTACACTTTAAATACCCCCCAGTTTATGTGATTAATGTCACAATTTATATATATTTACATTGTGTATCTGTTAACATATTTTTACTTATACTTAATGTTAATACTTTGTTGTTTATCTTTTATATTAAAAATGCCATTTTGTACCACCATCACATAATACAGTATTCTGTAGTTTTCTATATATTTACCTTTACAAAAGGGTTTTGTTCCTTCTCATACTATCATGTTGCTGTTTATGGCGCTTTTATTTCAGGTTGAAGAACTCCCTTTAACATTTCTTGTAAGGCAGTACAAGTGATGAAGAATATTTTGTTTTGTTTGTGTGGGGAAATTTTACCTCTCCTTCATTTTTGAAAGAAGGTTTTGATGAGTATAGGTTCTAGGTTGGTTCTTTTGTTCAAGAACTTTTGAGTATATTTTCTCATTCTCTTCTGCAAAGTTTCTGCTTAAAAATCTGTGGATAGTATTTAGGGGTTTCCATGTTAAGTGACAAATTTCTTTCTCTTGCTGCTTTCAAAACTCTCTCATCATTGAATTTTGGCAACTTGTTTATAGTATGTGTCAGTGTGAGGGTTTTTTTCTTTTATTTGAGGTTCTTCATATGTCATGATTTTTATGTCCACTTCCTTCCCCAGATTTGGGAAGTTTTCCTCCTTTGTTACTTTGAATAAGTTTTCTAGTCCTTTCTCTCTTTCTCTTCCCTTTAGGACTCCTATGCTGCATATATATTGGTCATCTTCATGGTGTTCCATATGTCCCTTAAACTTTTTTCTTTTTCACTTCTTACTTTTTCTCTGCTGACTGAATAATTTCCAGTGACCTATCTTGTAGTTCACTGTTTCTTCTGCTTGATCTAGTCTGTTACTGAACACTCTATAATGAGTTTTCAGTTCAAATACTGTATTCTTTAGCTCTGTTTCTGTTTGAGACATTTAAATTGTATGCCTTTTTGTTGAAATTCCTGCATCATTTTTAATTGTTCACCTAACCCCAGTGATGATCTTTATGACTGTAAATATCTTTCAGTTAAATCATAAATATCCTGTTTTCATTTTCCTTGACATTCTGCATTACTGTCTGCACATTAGACAGTCACTTCTCATAGTCTTCACTAACTAGTCTCTTGCAGGAGAAGAATACCACCAAGCAGCTTATCCAAAGATTTGGAAGGTCTCTCAAACTTGCATCTAGTCTAGCTTGCTTTTTTGTTTTAGCCATCCCCAGTTTCCTCAAGTATGCTGAATTCTGTCAGTACTCCAAAATAAGTAAGACAAAAGCCAGTTCCTCATGAAACCACCCCAAAAGTCATTAAAGTTTGGAATGCTAGAGGTGGATGCCAACTCATTTGCTCCTCAGGAGGAGGGAACTAGGGGATTTCTGCTCAAAGATGGCACTTTGCTGGGGTTGGTAGTTACATGGAGAGTGTGTCTCGGCTTTTCTTTCTCATTTGATGTGGCTGGATTCACATTCTCTAAGAGTACTGAAGTCTTTCAACTAGTTTCTGGATTTTTGACTATGAAATTGTTCATGTGTTGCTTTGAATCAATGTGTCCACCGAGGGAAGGAGAGTTGAGAGCTTCCTATTATGCCACGTTACTAATGTTACTCCTTCTTGTAAGATTGTGTACTTAACTTAATTGAAATGGGCAGTTCCTTATCAAATTGGTGGACAAGAGTTGTTAATACTATTCCTTTATTATCCTTTTTAATGTCTGTGGCATCAAAGCAGTGGCCCCTCTCTTAATTATAGCTTGTGTAATTTGTGTCTTCTTGATCTTGGGGGGATAGCCTGGCTAAGGGCTTATCAATTCTATTGAACTTTTCAAAGAATCTGCTTTGGTTTCTTTTTCTTTCTTTCTTTTTTTTTTTTCTAGTGATTTCCTGTATACAGTTTCAATGGTTCCTGTTCTGATTTTCAATTGTGAGTTTCTCTGGCTTACTTTGAATTTAACTCCTACCACTGACCTCAATATTTCCTTATAGGGTGAAACAATTTCCTTCATGTTCAAATCTAAACCTCAAGTAACTCTAGGTGACATTTATCCAAGGGAGCTTTTCTATTCTTGGTCCCTTTATTCTTCTCTGTGCATATCATTACCAGCATGACCTCTTTAATTTTTTTCTTTTATTTCTTAATTGCAATGTGCACAAAAGAAGGAAAGTCTGAGAACTGGCTCATCAAATTATAATTTTTATTAAGATTATACACAGGGGAAATGGCTTGCATTGGCATAATCTACTCATTCTGTTCTATTTTGTATTGTGTGTAGTACTATGTATATAGTACTACTTAGTATTAGAGAAGTGCTAGCATACATGGTGGCCAATACAGATGTTACAGAGTATGAAGAATAGCACATACACTTCTGTGGTGAAACTGCATGATGAGAAGAGGATTGATCAGAGAAGGCATTCAGGAAAGACTGACTGGAAAAAAGTGAACAATACCCCACATGAGAGGGAGTTGAAAACAATAGCACTGAAAAAGGCATATGATCTACCTTTTCTCACACAGGAATGAAGCAGAGCTCGTAAGGAGGTGGCACAGAAGCCAGCCCATTGACAACTGGGGTGATGTCAATGTCCTTTGAGTCAACCACAGATTTCAAGGTAAAGTTTTGTAAAATTGTGGTTAGGAATAAAAACAGCTCCATGCGGGCCAGGCTCTCTCCTACACAAATACGTTTTCCTGAAAATAACAAACACAGAGAATACATATCTTTGATTTCTGGCTATTAGAAAAAGATTATAAAGTAACTATTTCATGGATGGTTGAATGGAAGGCAGGATTATTGAATAGACACATGGACAAAGGGTGGACACACATGCTATGCACCTGACATCTCCTCTAAACAGGTATCCTTCTTTCAACAAGTATTTATTGAATATCAGTAAAATGCCATGCACTACATTAAGTATTCTCACAGTATAACTGCAATTTGACATTTTCAAGTTTCCATCAATCTTTTTCTAGGAACACACATACATTCACTGTACTTTCTGTTCCCGGTCTGATGGTCCCAACATCTTTCTTTCCATTCCTCACAGCCTCTGTTCTCTGCTCTAAGTATACCTACTCTACATCAATCTCCAACATACCCTGAAGTTTCAAGTTTTATAATACACAGTTCCTTTCGGCTAAGATACAGTTTTTGTATATTTTGAGGACCTATCTCAAAGTTTGTGAATTTGAAACAGCTGGGCCACCTCTCCAAAGCTCCAGTAACGTAGCCCAATAATGAGGCTGTATCATGGATGGGAAACTGTGTGTTTATTGGGACTGGTGGCCCTCATTGTGGACAAAAAGCATTTCTACCAGCCCCAGAGTCAGAATTATGTAAGTCCCACCTGATCTCCAAAAGGCATCTTATCCTCTGAAGTACTGAAGGAAATGAATTTTTTTTACCTGCTGAGAAAGCCATGAAGTAATCACTCTTCTTAAAGTTGCCATTGTCATCCAGGAAGTGGCCAGGGTCAAACACCTCTGGGTTGGGGAATTCTTTGTCATCATGCAATACAGAAGTCAGCAACGTTAGTATGTCTGTGCCCTGGAAAGAACAGATGAAGAGAAACTGAATTATGAAAAAGTCATGGAGCTAAAAGAAATGCTGTAAATCATTTGCCCAATCTTCTGATCGCTTGCCATCTGGTTCTGTCAGAATGAAGTCCCTAGCCACTATAGTCGGTGACCTTCAACACACCATAAAAAGAGTTAAGGGTGGAGATCAGGAATGAAGCACTCTGTGCTCTGGGAAAAACAGGCAGATAGTTAGATATTTTAAGAAGAAATCTTATGAGCCCTTTTTCTTGCATCTTCTCATATCTAGAAAAGCACTAAAATCATTAATGCAGACATCTGTTCCTCGTGACGAGCAGCAAGCAAGCCTCTGCCAAAATGTGTGCTTCATTCCATGTACCCCACTTCACCAAATTCGTGTGTGTGTGTGTGTGTGTGTGTGTGTGTGTGTGTGTGTGTGTGTGTGTGTATGTATGTATGTATGTGTATATATATATCTCCCCTCTCACCTCTTGTGATCAGTTCCTCAAAGCTATCAGAACTTCAGAGCTATCTCCTGGGCTGTAGTCCTCATTTTACCCAAAATAAACCTTCACACATAACTCTCACCTTGTCTTTTTTTTTTTCCCCCAGTCAACTGATCTATAAATGAGGAATCCTAGGTCCATAGAAAGGCAGTGGCATTTTGAGCCAGACATACTCAGTAATAAACAAGGGTAAGTTTAAGACTAGTGGCAGGGATGTTGCTAAAGTAGACTTCAGTAGCATTTGCAGTACTGAGAACAGGGGTCCTAGGGTGCCAGACCTCATGAATTCATTCTGCTTATCACCACATTTGGACACTGGCGTATTTCCCACCATCTGTTTTATATTATCACTTCAATTTTCTCTCATCTCATATGTGGATTATGGTTTCAAATGGAAGTCTCTACAGGACTTGAAATGTCTGAAGTTATCTGCTCACAGTGCTATTGTAAATAGACTTCTGATCTAATGAAAAATAACCTCTTCTGTGATAACAATAAATATAGTAACAAAGATTAGTGTTTATCATTGCCAAGCAGATTGTTTGTCTTAATTTAAAAATATAAGGTAGATTTCATTACAGTTAATCCCGGATTTGAAAACGGAAGAATGATAAAATTAGAAAAATCATCTTACAACAATTAAGCTTAGGATCTTCAAGCAAGTTTTATCTGTTAATGCTAAAACTGTTAGGTCAATAACTGAGAAGTGTGATACTCACAAAGCCCTAAAGTACCATGCAATTGATTTTTATTAATGAAACATAAAAAAAAAGACTTCTGTCAGGGAGAAATCTGGCATATTTTACTTTATCATGTGAACAGCACTGCATAACAAATAATGGGATAAGTGATATTATGTGCCTCCCATCTCCTCAGTGAATTTCGGTGGGACATACAAAGCACCCATGAGGTTCTCTTGCAAATCAGAACTGGAATCTATCTCTAGAATACAATCCAAAAAATGAAAGGAATATTTTATATGACCACTAAACTGAACTCTTCACAAAGTTAAATGTACTAAAAGGAAACAAAGAGAACTGATAACAGGAGACTAAGGGAAAGGTAACCAAATCACATGCTTGTTCCTGGGCTGGATATTGATTTGCAAAGAAAAAAAAAATGCTATAAATGTTATTTCAGGAAAATTGGGAAATTTTATATACAGACTATACATTAGATAATATTATTTTATCCATGATAACTCTTGAATATAAATGTTTTTATTGTTCTGCATACAAAAACATTGAGATATACATACTGAAATAAGGAGGTGTTGATGGATAGATCAATAAATGGATATTAATGGGAGTTTTCACATAATGAGTTACGGAAAAGTCATTCTGGCTTATACATAAATTTAACTTGAATTTTATGTTAAGTAAAATAGCCTGTCTGTAGCCTATCAAACATACACTGTACATCTCCTCTAATCATTAAAGGGTTCACTGACCAGAAATAAAGAATGTCCATGTTAAAAATAAAGATTAAATTCCTCCCTTCCTGGGATGGCAATGCTGGAAGTCCTACAACAATATGACTCCCTTTGCAGGTGCCATGGTCATACTGACTCACCGTGTACATGCTGATCTGTTTTTTTTTTTTTTTTTGAGACCTTGAACGAATGTGTCCCTGACTTGTGATGTTCTTTGTTCTGAAAAGATACAAAACTGTGCTGAAAACCATGCTTCTCCAGAGCAGTTCCTCAGTTACCTGAGAGGCTGTCTCCTGGACTATAATTCTCAGTTTGGCTCAAATAAAACTCTTTCCTATTTTTATAGATTGCTTATTGATTTTTTCCACCCACGTTGCAAAAGTATATATATAAACAAATTCATATATTACTTACATATGCATGTTATTAATATTTGTAAGTTTTAAAACATTTTAATATTAGGGGAAAACTTCCATCCCCTAACATTAACATGTAAAAAGGTCTATTACTCTATTTTTCTAATTATTTCCTTGTATATTTTTATAAAAGTGATAAAAATCTTTAAGATACAAAAAACATACAAAACACAATATACTTTTCATCAAATGTTGTTCCAACAACTAAATGTTCACATAGAAAAAAGAAAACTATTACTTCCTATCATAAATAAAAATGATCCGAATGGATCAATGATTTAAATGTAAACACTAAGAACATAAAGTTTTAGAAATAGATAAGGGTAAATCTTTGGGATCCTGCACTGGGAAATGTTCTTTATATAAACAAACAAAAAACCCCCCAAAACCTCACAAATCAACCCCACAGCATTGCAAATGTTCTATTAGACAGACAGTTTTAGATACAGACAAATAACAACACGTGCAAATATACCCTACCACCTGTTTTTGTACAATGAGCTAATAAGCATTTTAAACTGAAAAAAATCAAGGAGGAATAACATTTTGTGACATATGAAAATTATATGAAATCTAAATTTCAGCTTCCACAAAGATTGGGATATAGCCATTCTCACATTTATTTAAATATGTCATATGACAGATTCCATGCTACAAGAATACAAATGAGTACTAGAATCATACACTCCAAGACTTCAAAGTCTGAAATATTTATACTCTGGCCCATTACTGAAAAAGTTTACAAACTCCTGTCTTAGACTATTATCTCTACCTAGCTCTGTGGCTTTAGCCTTAGGTAAAATAAATCACTTATCCATTTGTAAAAAGGTAGAATTAGCCACCCAGTGTTCCAATTTATACCCTGGAATATCCATGCAGAAGGAAATGGCCATTTCCATTATACACATTGGGAATAGGACAATATGATGGTCATTTCCTGATTCAGTGGTTGTAAGAGGTAGGCAATCCCATTCTGATTTCGACCACATTGCTTCCCATTTATGAAGAAATAAGAGGAGAAATAAGTTTGAGTAATTATTACCTTAGACTACAATGTTAGAAAAGAAAAATCTTTCTCCCATTGTGTCCTTTGGTCAAAAAATAGTGGACTTAAAGTGTTAACCCTTTATGCCAAATCTGTGATCACTGAGACAAGTCCCATAATCTCTTACTTAACGTCATCAATACCGTTTTCTCCAAATACTGGCATTAACTTGCAGCCTTAAAAATCTCATTACTTACTTCCCTCAACAAAATACAAACATCAGTTGTATTAGTTTCAATTTTAATAGTAATGTCTTGGCTTCAAGTGAGTAAGAGTAGCTCACAGTACACTAACTAGAAAGTCTGAATATATAGAGAAATTGTGTGTTGGAAAGCATTAGAAATCTGCTAAGACAAAAAAAAATCTGCTAAGACAAAAATGTGTCTCAATATTCCATGGTTATGAGTTCTCAGAGAGACAAGCTGACATCTAAAGTTAATTTTAGTCTGTGCCAATGTCCAAACTGTACTCAAAACAGAAGGTGTTACATCATTCTACCTCCCCAGTGGGAGAGGGATGAACCCTTTCTGGAAGAAGATACGTATCTCTGAAATTCTACATTTCTTCATATGTAATAACTGATATTTAACAAAAAGTAGTCAGGTATTTCGAAGATGCAAGTAAGTGGCCACAAGTAAGAAGAGGGGAAGACATTTTCCACCTAGTTTTATGATACTAGCACTACCTAGATAACAGAAATCTAATGAGAAAAATTTGAGGAAAAAAAATTCTAGACCAAAATTCTCTTATGACTATGGACAGAGAGGTCCTGAACAAGATGTAACAAATCAAATCCAGCTGAGTATGTACATACTTACAATACATATATTTATTGGAAAAAAGTGAGGACAGTATATACAATCATACAAGTAAATACAGATATCAATATGAAAAAATTAATGTATGTTCATGACCAAAAAAAAAATCATTAAAAATGAAAGTAAACTTCCCTAATCTGATTAAAAAAATAACAAAATGTACACAAAACATCATTCTCAATAGTGAGATGTTAACCTCCACTCTCCTGGGGACCAGAAATGAAATAAGGGGGAAAAAAATATATTGACCCAGATAACAGGACAATGTATGCAGAAACTGCAATTATTCTAGAGACATATTTTTAGCAATTATTTTATTTTAAATTTATCAAGGTTGCTACATATAAAGTCATCAAATGATATACTCAATTATATTTCCATATTCCAGTTAAAAGAATGGAAAAAGCATTTTAAAATATTTATAACAACAACAATAAACCCCTAAGGAAAAATAAACAAAAGATATGGAAGCTAATGCACTGAAAATAAAGAAAACATTATTAGGAAAATTAAAGAAAGCCTTTCAAAATTAGAAGCATATTTCATATTCATTCATTAAAACATTCAATGTGTCACAGTAAGTCTTTCTAAACTGATCCAATGTCACCTGATAAAAATCCCAGTAGTGTGTTTTGGTAAATTGGCAAAGTGGTACTAACATTCATTTGGAAATATAAACAGCTAAGATTAGCTAAACAATATAAAAGAATCAGAACAAATTTCGAATACTTACACTGCCAGTTCTCAAACCTGCTATAAAGCTTTATAGACTAAACTGGAAACCGCATACAACCCACATGTATGACTTTTTTTTTTCATTTCTCCATCTTGTGTTCCCAGAGGACTGCACCCATACTGTGAAAAGGGAACTTCAAGACCACTGCGGTCAGTATAAGTGAAACCAGTCTTACCTTGGGGATGAGGTAGTTTCTGAATTTAACGTCACAGGTCACGGCATGAGGCACGCTGCTGGGCACCAGGTCGATGTATCTCTGGATCTCGTGCACCACAGCATCCGTGTAGGGCATGCGGCTCCTGTCCTGCATGCAGGGGCTCCGGTGTCTGCCAATCACTCGGTCAATCTCTTCCTGGACCTTAGCTGATTTAAGAGACAATTAAGACTGATGAAAAAAGAGAAAAGTACACACTTGCATACCAATTCAGGAATACATGAAACCTCAGGAAGGTGTCCCAACATCATTAAAAACATCAGTTATGTGACCAGAAGTGCACCTAGACATAGAGATAATTGCCATACTACAGATACATATAAGTCTCCTACAAGCTAGGCTTCAGATACATCTACACATACCTCTGTATCAGCATACAAGATAATACAAAGAGAAATGATGAAATATTTCAAATATAAACCAAACATAATGTCAAGGAATTATAGTCCCTGCAGAAAGAAAAACAGGAATCAAATATTACTTTTCTTTCTGAATAATACATGAGTTGAAAAGTCAAATGATAACATATATGTTTTCATGTATTTGTGTATTGTGTGTGTGCAGTGTGCAATGGTACTCTCTTCCAATTGCCAAATGCCACCACTTTCAACATTCTAGCAGTTTCTTATGAAATTTATGCTATATTTCTAAATAATGACTCTGTTTCTATTTCTTACTTCCAGATTTTAAACAGTACCTGATTTCCTGGTATGAGAGTTGGAATCCACATCTTCATCCACACTTCATACAATATATATACCCAGACACACACACAAATCCCCTTAGTCCATTTCCCCAACATATTTAGACCACAATTTTTTGTTGTTAAAATATTCATTTTTTTATTGAAGTATAGTTGACTTACACTGCCGTGTAATTTCTGGTGTACAGCATACTGAATAAATTACACACACACATATATGTGTTCCTTTTCAAACTCTTTTTTCAAACTCTTTTTCATTATAGGCTAATTCAAGGTACTGAATATCATCCTGTGTATATAGAACTATAATACTCCCTGTTAAGACAACAGTGATTAATCTTCATTTTTGGTACTTTCTTGTACTTAACCATGTCTCTCTGTTCAATTCACAAAATTATACATCTTTATTTAGAATTTTTCCAAATGCTGAGGTAGATATTTCTAACTCCTAATAATAATTTCTCTATTATTAGGGAGCCACAGATAATCGATCCCTTCTCTTTTGGTCATGGTGTCTCCCCTCATACCTGTTTTATGTACCTAATGTAATTTGAACTGGATATTTTCAAGGCCTGGTATCTAGCAGCTGCCCTGACAGTTTGATTCTCCATGAGTTTTTTAATCCTGGAGCCCATGACTTCCTCTAACATGACTTCAGGCATTTGGATAAGAAAAGGAAAACAGGGGGAAAGTTTTGTCAAACTTACAGGCCTGAAAATAGCTTGTTTATATTAGTATGCAATTTGGTAGTTGCTCTTGAGATTTCCAATACTGTTCCGAACCCTAATCCTATATGCACGACCTGATGTGTATCTCTAAAAGATTTTCTGATTGTCTCTTTTATCCTGGTGTTTTGAAATTTCATGACCCTGTGTCTTGGGGTGGATGTTTTTGTTTCATTCACTCTGCCGTACATTTGTACATTTGGAGGTCTTTTCTCCATAGTGTTCACTCTCTGGAGTTTTTTGTCTGGCTGCTGAATTTTAGGAAGCAGGATGGAGAAAGGAGCTAAGAGTCTCTGAATTCAAGAAGTGGATTCTTACCTAATCTTTTTTTTTTTTTTCCAGCTGTATACCTCACACTTTCCACTACCTCTGCCCAGTGTCCCTGCATGTAGGACCTCTTAGGTTCAGTTTCTCTAGAGAGTAAACCTCTCTCATTCTACTGGGGGAAAAGTCACCTGATGAAAAGGGTTGTCAAAGGGACATGTTGGGGAGAGCTACCTTTATCAGCCTATTTCTCCCTCTGCCACCTCTGAAACTTGATACTTACAAATGCTGAGCCTTACAGGATTGCAAGGACACAAGTGACTTTTCCTCACTGTGGAACCTCCTCTTCTGACATTAAGGTCACAGCTTCATCCTCTCTGCTGACTTCATTATCACCCCTCAATATGCTCTCTGTGTTTCAAAAATTTGTTGGAGATTTGTTGGCTGCTTCCTGACCTCCTCCCTCTAACTTTAAAAGACTAATTCTCATTTGTCATAGGTTATAATCATTGCAGTGAGATCCTGACACAGGGCAGGATAATGGATGTTTCTAATCAGCTGTGTATGACCATAACTCTTTAAAAGTTATTTTATAACAAAAAGTTCTTTGTGAAAGACAAAATTATTGACCTCTCAAAATTCTTATTTTGGCAATAACCACTTTTCTGGAAGCAACCTTCTGGAGTAATAAAATTCCTTTATACACACATCAGTTTTTTTGTGAATCTAAAATTTTAAAGCATTTACCATGCTGTACAAATTATCTCAGGAAGCCTCACTAAAATTCTAGGATTTCCACTTATGCTTCAAGAAGGAGAGATTTCATTTTCCCTGCCTTGGCGTTGGGACACTGCATTTTGAGAATAAGTAAAGATCAAAGTGACCTTTATAATAAAACCAAGATGTACTTTCAGGCCAAGTCATGCAGGTTGTGTCTGCTACTAATAACTTCCCATGAAATCCAGATGCTGCTTTGTTGATTTTGCTACTGCCCACAGTGTATTCACTCTTCTCAGTCATTCTCTCATATTATGTAAAGACGTCCCATTAGTCTTCCTTCATTCAATTTGAAAAAATTAAGCTGCTCAAATAGAGATTTACATACTTCTCTAGGAGAAACAAGGTAGGAAGCACTCCCAGTCTCTTTGCAATATCTCTTCTGAAATCACTCTGCCCACCATGTTGGTCATACCTGTGACCTCTGGGTGCTTGAGCAGGAGGAGGAGACCATATCTCAGAGTGGTGCTTGTTGTCTCTGTCCCAGCTCCAAACAAATCAGATATAGTGAATGCCAAGTTTTCAAATGTATATGCCAACTTTTGATTGTGCTTTTCCTAGGAATGATTTGATTAAAACATTACAAAACATACAAAAAAGCAGGTAAGTATGGACCATTAACAGCTAAAAAAAGAAGTTGATAGGAATCATTCCTGAGGAAGCCCAGGCATTGGACTTGATAAATACTTTAAGATACATGTCTTAAACATGCTCAAATTGTTGTACAAGAACTAAAGAAAATTAAAGAAGTGGAAGAATCATGGGGAATGATAAGAAAGATATTATAAAAAGGAACCAAACAGAAATTTTAGAGCTAAAAGGTACAATACCTGAAATTAAAAAAAAAAAAATTACCAGAATGTATCAACAGCAGATTTGAGGAAACCCAAAAAAGAAACAGCAAACCTGAAGATAGGACAACAGAAATTTCCTCTGTGAATATCAAAAAGAAAAAGGAATAAAGAAAAATGAACAGAGCCTAAGGGGTGCATGGAACTTAATCAAGTGTACTATCATCTACTTTATGGGAGTCCCAGAAAAGAGAGAAGGAAGGAAGGGAAAATAAATTCTTGACAAAGAGTGGTAGAAAACTTCCAAAATTTGGTGAAGTATGTGAATTTACTTCAAATCCAAGAAGCAAGACAAACTATAAGAAGAATAAAGCCAAAAAGACCCACAGCAAGGCATATTTTATTCAAACTGCCAAAAGCCAAAGCAAAAGAGAGAATGTTTAAAACATCAAGAGGAAGTGAATTATCATGAAAAAAGGGTCCACAATTGAATAACAGCTCATTTTTCAACAGAAGCTATGGAGATCAAAAATCAGTGGAAAGATATTTTAAAGTCCTGAATGTAAAAATGTCAACCAAGAATTCTATATCTGGCACAACTATCCTTCCATAAAATAGGAGATATCGAGATACTCCCCAAATAAAGATAAGGGGTTCCTGGTTAGTAGATCAGCCATACAAAAACTGCTAAATGGAGTCAGCTTTCAGGTTAAAATCAAAGGCACTATATGAAAATTCAAAAGCATATTAGTAAATAAATATTCTTTTAAAAAATATGTGTGTAAGTGACAGATGGCCAACAGACACACAAAAAGATGCTCGATATTGCTAATTACTAGGGAAATGCAAATCAAAAGTCAGATGGCCATCATTTAAAAGTCTGCAAATAATAAATACTGAACAGGCTGTGGAGAGAAGGGAACCCACCTACAGCTGTTGGTGGGAATGTAAATTGGTGCAGCCACTGTGAAGGACAGTATGAAGATTCCTTGCAAAACTAAAAATAGGGGACTGGGGATATAGCTCAGTGGTAAAGCTCATTCTCAGCATGCACGAGGTCCTGGGTTCAGTCTCCAGTATCTCCATTTTAAAAATTAAAACTAAAAATAAAATAGAAAAAGAAATAAAATGAAGTATTTTAAAAGAAAAAAAGAAAACCATCTCAAAAAAAAAAAAAAAAAACAAAACCTCAAATAGATGTACCTTATGATCAAGCAATCCCACTCCTGTGCATATATCTAGAGGAAATGCTAATTCAAAAAGATACATGCACCCCAATGTTCATGGCAGCACTATTTACAATAGTCAAGACATAAGAGAAAACTAAATGTCCACTGGCAGATGACTGTATAAAGTAGTTGTGGTATACAATGGTATACAATGGAATACTACTCAGACATAAAAAAGAATGAAAAATGCTATTTGCAGCAACATGGATGGGCCTAGAGATGATCACACTAAGTGGAGTAAATCAGACAGAGAAAGACATATCTGACTTATGTGTGGAATCAAAAAAATGACACAAGTAAACTTATTTACAAAACAGAAACAGAGTCACAGACAGAAAACAAACTAATGGTTACCAAAGAGGAAAGGGGAGAAGGGAGAAATTGGGAGTTCATGATAAGAGATACAAACTACTATATACAGAATAGATAAACAACAAGGTCCTATCGTATAGCACAAGGAACTATATTCAGTAGCTTGTAATAATCTATAATAAAGAAGAATTTGAAAAAGAGTATATGTACCTGAAGAGATGAATCACTATGCTATACACCAGAAACTAATACAACATTGTAAATCAACTATACATCAATTAAATAAATAAATTTTCTAAAAGAATGTAAGTAAGTAGAAATGCTAATATTATGTATTCTAGTATAAAAACATCTTTTTTATTTTCTGTATTATTTAAAGAAAAATGCATAAAACAATCATTATAAATATGTCCCCAGGCACAAAACTATATATAAAAATGTAATTTGTGACACCAGTTAAATAAAGGGGAATGAAGTTTGATAAGAGCAGAGTTAACGCATGCAATTTGAAGCTACTGTGTAGTCAATTCATACTGAGTTCTTATAAATTTAGGATGTTAACAGTAATCCCCATTAAAAGTACTAGGAAGTTAACTTAAAAATACACTAAAATTTGAAGAGGAAATAAAAAAGGTACACTAAGGAAAAAACTGATGAAACAAAAAATAAGGCTATATTGGAAGAATTGAGAAATTAAAACCATAAAATGCATTAGAGCTAAAAATAACAGAAAAGAAATAAATCCTTCAATATAACTAATTGCTTTGATTAAAATTCACATTTTAAGGCAGACATTAAAAGAACCAATATTTAAATTTGTATAAAATATTCCATTACATATATATACATATATCCATAAATGTATAGAATATAATTCAGCCATAAAAAAGAAGGGAATTCTGACATTTTGACAACATGGATGGGCCTTGTAGTTATTATCCTAAATGAAATAAATCAGACACAGAAAGACAAATACCATATGATCAAACTTATATGTGAAATATTTTAAAAACCTGATCTCATAAATACACAGAATACACTGGTGGCTACCAGAGATGAAAGGTGGTCAATATGTAAGAAGGGAATCAAAAGGCACAAACTTCCAGCTATAAAGTAAATAAGACCTCAGGACGTACTGTACAGCCTGATGACTATGGATAATACTGTATAGTATATTTGAAAGTTGCTAGGAGAGTAAATCTTTTTTTTTCACATTTTTTATTGAGTTATAGTCCTTTTACAATGTTGTGTCAAATTCCAGTGTAGAGAGTAAATCTTAAAATTTCTCATTACAATAAATAAAATCTGTAACTACTTATTGTAATGGATGGTAACTATACTTATTGTGATAATCATTTTGCAATACACACATATGCTGAATCATTATGTTGTACAGCTGTAACTAATATGCTATATGTCAATTATTTTCAGTGAGAAAACTATATTATCTACAAGAAACTCATTTGAGACCTAGTGACACAAATATGTTGAAAGATAAAAAAGGAAAGAGATTGGGCAAGCAATGAGTAGCCAAATAAAGCAGGAATGTCTATACTAATGTTAGAAAAAAAATAGATTTTAATGAAAAATAGTTTAAAAGGAGCAAATAAGAATGGAATGTTTTATACTGGATAAAGAGGTAAATTCTTTCAGAAGCTATATAATTTTATATATGTATGAGCCAAAATATATGAAGCAAATATTAAAAGAATTGAAAGGATAAATGGAGAGTCCCACAGTAACAGTGGGAAACTTCAATACCCAACTTTTCATAATGGTTAGTACATCTAGACAAAAGATCAATGAACAAATATAAAACTTAAACAACACTAGAATCAAATATACTAACAAATATATAAAGAATACTTGACTCAACAACAGCAGAACATACTCTTCTCCAGTGCACGTACAACCTTCCCCATGGTAGACCATATGTTAGGTTGTAAACAATTCTCAATAAAATGAAAAATATGAAAATAATACAAACTGTCTTCTCTGACTGAAATAAAATGAGGCTAGGAATCAGTAACAGAGTGAAAACTCAAACACTCACAAATACATAAGCATAGAAAAATAAATCTGATAGTTTCACAGATGAAGAGCTTGGAAGTTTCCACTTCTAAGAACAAGTAAAAAGCTGAACAGACTGAAATACTGACAACTCTTCAAGGATTCCTAAGAGATGTGAACTCAAAGGGAAAACCACTGCCTCCAAGGTTGGAAAGATTGACAGGGGAATACGGGAGGTCAGACTTACCAGGAAAGAAGACTCACGAGTGGAAACAACCATAAGAACCAGTGTCAGGGAAGGAAAATGTGAATTATAATTGAGAAATTCCTAAAACCTAGTGTGGACAACTCTGAGAGAAAATCTACAGAGTGACCCTGTCTTCCAGGGACCACCACAATTTTTTGAGATTTACCTCTCGGAGCTTGAGCAAGTTCTTGCAGTTAAATCTGCAGAAAAATCTCCTCATGTTTCCAAAAGAGGGAAGGCAAAACGAATGCTTTTTAAATATACCAGGGCACTGTATTCTTTGTAATACGGCCTGCCATCAAGAGAAACTAGTTAACCAATAGCCTCACCTGCTAGGGTATTATCAGAGCCTGGGGGAACATGGGGGAAGGGAAACATTTAATTCAGTCAACTCTAGCATTCCATGTGAGAGAATTGAAATATCCACTCCAGTCCACTCACCCTATCTTGTCCCACCTAAGAAGGGAGAAAAAACAGTGAGAATCACGTGTCAAATTCATAGTCCAAAGGCATAAGGTCATCAAATATCTGAGACCAAATCATAGGACTATAGAATGCTTCCCCTCCTCCCACATGTCACCCTCATTTCACTAAATGCCTACTTACAACAGTTCCTTTTACCTAGTACATCATGTCCAGTGTTCAAGACAAATTTGCAAGGCATACAAAAAGACAAAAAAGAAAAAAGAATTTGACAGAGCAAGCATCAGAAACTGACATGAGAGGGATGTGGAATTACTAGACTAGGACATAAAACTATGGATAATATGCTCATAAGTCAGTGGATGAAGTAGAAAGCATGCAAGAGCAGATGGGCAATGTAAGGAGAGAGAAAAAAAGTCCTCCAAAAGAACCCCCCAAAATGCTATGATCAAAACATTGTAACAGAAATAAAGAATGCCTTTGGTGAGCTTATTAGTACACTGGACACAGCTGAGTAAAGAATCTCTGATCCTGAGGATAGAGATATCCTCCAAAACAAAGAGAACAAAGAGTTTTAAAAACAGAGGAAAGAAAACCAAAAAGCATATATAAAGATTATGGGAGAAATACAAAATGTATAACATATGCATGATGGAAATACCAGAAGGAGAAAAAAAAGAGAAAGGAATAGAAGAAATATTTGAAAAATAACGGCTGAGAATTTACCCAAATTAATATCACACATCAAACTGCAGATCAAAGAAACTCAAAGAACACTAAATATAAATGCCAAATAACAAAACTAAACCCCAAAACTCTACAACTAGGCATACATTTCAAACTACAAAAAAATCAAAGATAAACTTAAAACTTCTGAAAAAGCCAAAGGTAAAAAAACACCATACTGATAAAGGAACAAAGATATGAATTATTCCTATTTCTCCTCATGTATCTTGCAAGCAAGATGAGAGTGAAGTGAAACATTTAAAGTGTTAAGAAAAAGAAATCATCACTCAAGACTGCGTATCCTACAAATGATGCTTCAAAAGGGAAAGAGAAATGAAGACTTTCTCAGGAAAAGAAAAAAAGAGGAAATCTGTTGCCAGCAGAAATGCCCTGAAAGAAGTGTTAAAAGAAATTCTTCAGAGAGAAGGACGATCATATAGGTCAGAAATATATCTACATAAAGAGGTGAAAAATTACAAAGAAAGAATGAGTAAAGGTAAAAAAAGTTTTTACTTATTCTTAATTGATCTGACAGCTAAAAGTTTGTTCAAAATATTAACAGCAATGTATTTGATTAAGTAATATTTATGAATATACTACCTATAAATATATACGCTTTTATGTAAGTGGAATGAATGACAGCATGATAGAAGGGATGGAAGGGAAGGATTGGAATTACTTCGTTACTATGAGATACATTAACTGTAAAATGGTGTTGGAACAACTAGGTAACCACATGGAAATGAATGAAGTTGGATCTCTGCCTCACTCCATATACAAAATATAACTCAAAATAGATGAAAAACTTAAATATAAGAGGTAAACCTATAAAACACTTAGAAGAAGTCATGGTAAATCTTCATGAACTCACATTTGGCAACAGATTCTTAGATTTGATACCAAAGTAACAAATGTGTGTGTGTGTATGTCTAGTTGCCTGATACATATTATCTTCATCAAAATAAAAATGTTTGTGTATCAAAAGTCAGTCAAAGATGTGAAATGACAAACCTACATGTCGGGGGAAAATATTTCCATTTTATGCATATGTAAGGGTATGATGCCTGAACTATCAACTTTCACAGCTCAACAACAAAGACAAGCAACCCAATTTTAAAAAGGCAAAGGACTTAAATAACATTTCTCAAAAAAAATATTAAAATGAGGAACAGCACAAGAAAATAAATTCAACCTCATTGTTCATTAAGGAAACGCAAATTAAATCCACAGTGAAATACAACTTCACATTAACTAGACTAGCTTTAACAATTACAAGAAATTAGAAAGTAAGTATTGGCAATTACGTGGGAAAATAGTAATCCTTGTACATTGCTGGTGGGAATATAAATGCTGCAGTCATTGCAGAAAAGCTTGGCTGTTCCTCAAAATGTTAGAAATAAAATTACTATATGTCCTGACAATTAAGCACCTAGGAATATACCCAACAAAAATGAAAACATGCCCGTGAAGAAACTTGTACACAAATGCTTATAGCAACATCATTCCTAAGACCAAAAATTAGAAACAACACAAATGTCCACCAACAGACAAATGCATAAAAGTTATAATATGTACATAAAATGGAGTATTATTCAGCCATGAAAGAGAAAAGCAAAGTACTAATAGATACTAAACTTAGCTAAGTTTCCAAAACATTATACTAGGTGAAAGAATCCAGAAGCAGTAGGGACAATGCTATGAGTCCTTTTATATGACACATTCATAAGAGGCAAATCCACGGACACATAAAGCAGATTACAGGTTAACACATGATGGGGTGGAGGGAATAATGATCATTTAATGGATATTGAATACTTCTGCAAAGTAATGGAAAAGTTTTGAAATGAGAAAGCTAGTAGTTATACAGCACTGTGAATACACTAAATACCAATAAGCTGTACACTTTAAAATGGTTAATTGTATGGTATGTGAATTTCACTCCAATTTGTTAAATGATGTTAACTGCAAATTGATCTATAGATTTCTTGCAATCCCTAGCAAAATCACTACTGATTTCTTTGCATAAAGTGACAAGTATAACCTAAAATTGATCTGAAAATTCAAAGGCCCCAAAATAGACAAAACAACTTTAAAAATTAACAACGAAATTAGATAACTCAAACTTCTCAATTTCAAAACTAACTACAAAGCTAGTAATTAAGGCTACCAGATGATATACTACTGGTATAACAAGTGACATATAGATTATTGGAATAGATTTGACAATACACAAATATACCCACACAATTTCAGTCAATTTATTTTTGACAAGGGTGCCAAGATGTTTCATGTGGGAAAAATACTCTTTTCAATGAATGATAAAGGACTCATGCATATAGATATGTAACTCCATCTCCACATTTATGCCAATTCATTTTATTTTACACTCAACTAAGGCTTTTCTCTTCCATCCACCAACTCTTTCCTATCACATCTCTCTGCAGTGCTATGTACAGTATGCACACACCTGAAATACCCTTCCTTTTGCTTCAATGCAAATTTATTAACACTTATTTCCAACCAACAGACATGCAAAAAGCCCAGCTAGATTAAGTCATTCTTTTCCATTCTTTCACACAGTGTATGCAGTGATAAAGCCCGTATTCATATTGTGGAATGGTATTTTGTATTTTCTAACTTGTATGTAATTGTTTACATTTCACCTGAGGTGTCATGCTGTCTCTCCTTGGGTAGATATTAACACCCAAGAGGAAGATCAATATATTCAACTTATTTAACAATTAGATATTATAGCTTCCATAATGATTAGTGTAGCTTCACGCACACAATGAGTACTTAAAATCTTGTCACCATTGTTTGCCTGAACACTGAAAACATCTCTGGTAAATACAGAACTATTCAATGACCCATAAAATGCATAAGCAATGAAACAACTGAGCCATCATGAACATTTTACCTGCTCCATCTTGATCAGGAAACAATCAATTAAGTCCCGAGGATTGTTAATGTCCAGGGATGTTTGGTGTTCCCTTATTTGCTCCAAAACATAACCTGTTACATGAGTAACATTTTTAAATAATTTATTATGACTCCCTGGGAAATAATCAAGGAGAGCAGGGAAAGTATTGCAGATCTAGAAGAGAAAACAGTAGTCTATTAAATATAAAACACTTAATGAAGACTTATATACTATACACCAAGCCCTGGTTGGAAACTGTGGTATAAATATTAATATAATATGATATCTGTATTGAGGGGAATCTCTGCTTCACAAATACATCATTTTCTATGCTGATACATATATGTGAGGAAGAAAATTCTGACTGGGGATCAAAGATGATAATTATTTCCTATACTAATACATCATGTTTACAGTACAAAAGCATCTTTACATCAATTATCTCATTTTTTACATCAATTCTTTCTTGCAACCATGAAATATAGGAGGGAATGAAATACCATGATTCACATGTTGTAGATGTCAACAGATGTTAAGGGAGTTTGGACAACCTGACATAGAGCACAAAGCTGGTCCCTGATGTTCCTATTTCTGTTTAGTAGCTTCAAATGTGAAATCAGTATTTTAGAACTGAGAGGGTCCTAAAATCACCATGAAACACAGCTCAACATTTTATGTATAAAGTAACTATGTAGCAGAGCAAGTAAGGGACTTCCCTAAGATCACACCACTATCTTTTTAGGCAGAGTGCAGAACATCAGCTCAGCACAGGGTACAACTATGATACCTGTTTATGGTTCATACACCAAAAAAAACCCAATCATTTTATCATCTCTAAAACAATTCCCTTGCCAGTTAGGATACCAACTGAAACATCAAACACTCCTAACCTAGTCAGTGTCCCCTGGCAGCATTCTCTCTCCTTGAAGGAGACATTCTCTTCTTTCCTAAATGTGGATATTTCTGCCAACCATTGGGCTGAAGAAGTCCTTAAGTGGGGACTGGAAAACAAGACTTGTGTGTAATGGGAGCCTTTTCCGAAGGGCCTGGAAAGACTTCTATTGCTGTAGACATGCTTTGAGGAAATTAGCAAAGTATTTTATGGAAATTGGGCTTTGGAATTTAGTGGAAGAACAACTGAACAGGGTCAATAGCATTAAATTTCAGTTCTGAATCCTGGGCATGCATATTCCTACCCATCATTAAAGGGCTCAGCCATCTTTCCCAGATGAGCACTCCAGGATGCTAAGCTCTGGGCAGGACTGTGGTGTGCACACATTCACTTCACAGTGTGGTGCACACAGAGATTTGGACTTCATGGAGAAAAGAGCACAAATGATTTCTCGAGAAAAAAGGATCTTGGCCTCACCTGCAACCATGGGGAACTCAGAATCTTGAGATTTTCATTCATTTTTTCCATTATGTCTAGAAAAGTCTGATTTTTATAATCAAAACGATTCTGGAAAATAATGGAGCAGATCACATTGCAGGGAGCACAGCCCAGGATGAAAGTGGGATCACAGGGTGAAGCTAAGGAATAACAAACAATTTAAACACCCCATTAAAACATACATATGAAACATACTGTCTTTGCGGTAACAGGTCAAGATGATGTTAGAAACTTTAAATCAATCTCTCGCCTACAAATTCTCTTAACCACAAAATATTTAACAAGCATAAAATCGACACATCACTTTTACCTTAGGCTGAGTACACCATTTCAACCTAACTAGTTAAATGATAGTTTTTTTTTTTTAATTCAAGTCATATCCTCTACCTTTACTTGTACCCTTTTCACTCAAGGTGCCTGCTAATTTGCAAGGAAAATGACAGAAACACTTAATAGGGCACTTTCATATCATTTCATAACTAAAGGTGGCAAGGCTGAATATCATCTGTCTGGAAAGCCTATAGAAAATTAGGCACTGATAAAGAGAGAAAAAGAATAATTAGATACCTCAAAGTGGTTTTGTATAATGAATGGTTGAAAGAATGATGTTAGAATTAGTAGAGGAAAAGCTAAAGAGAGGAAGGGATTGTAGGTGAATTCAAGTATTTGAAAAAAACAAATGTACAAAAGCAGTAAGTATCCATACTGTATGAACAATAAAATGTAATATGAGTGAATAATTATTATAAATTGAATTTTTCTAAACCAAATATAAAACGTAAAATCTCAAATAAGTGAAGGTAAATTGGTAACTGAGGTTCTTTCATTTTTTTATTTCAATGCTAAAGAAACTTTAAGAATTGAATGTCTAAAAAAAAAAAAAGGAATTAAATGTCTACCCTCTTTCCTCAGCAGTCGCCAAGGTGCTCGGTACTTCCAAGGGAGCTAAGGGTACGTTGGGGTGAGGCCCTCACTTCATCTGGTGACTAACACCGCGCCCAGCAGCACCCACCTAAGAGCTCTCCCGCGCCACGGCCTTGGTCTCCAAGCTCGCATGCATCTATTCGGTCCTCATTCTGCACAACGATGACGTGACAGTCATGGAGGATAAGATCAATGCCCTCATTAAAGCAGCCAGTGTAAATGTGGAACCTTTCTGACAAGGCTTGTTTGCAAAGACTCTGGCCAATGTTAAAATTGGGAGCTTCCATCTGCAACATAGGGGCTGGCAGACCTGCCCCAGCAGCCGGTGCTGCACCAGCAGGAGGTCCTGCCCCCCCTACCACTGCTGACCCAGCTGAGGGGAAGAAAGTGGGAGAAAAGAAAGAAGAATCCAAGGAGTCTGATGATGACATGGGCTCTGGTCTTTCTGACTAAACCTTTAGTAGCACATTCCATAAAAATCTGAGCTCTTTTAAAAAAAGAAAAGAAAAAAGAATTAGATGTCCACCATTTCCAATAATCATCAAAAATTAATTTATTTAAGCAAAGCTACCCTATGTAGACTTCTGGGATACTGACTGTCCTGTATAGCTAGAACAGTATGTTCTAATAAATTTTAAAATTCCCATCAATGAAATCAAGTTAATCATATTTCCAGTAAAGAAATTATATTAGAGGAAAGGTTTTCTCTTTTGGTAGGAGGTCTGTAAAATAAATTTGTTGCAACCAAATCATCAAAGAAAATTCATTATATAGAGAGAGACCCCATATTCCCATCTATAAATGTAAGTGAGGACTACTTAAATCAAAAGTACAGTGGAGAGGGATATCCGAAAGATGGTGAAACAGGAGGTCCCAGCCCTCATTCCTCCACAGAAACACTGATTAGAATCCTTTAAGAAGTCACAGTACCATAGGCGAGCACAAAGCTGAAAACAGATACAATGAAACTGATAAGAAGTGCAATTTCACTTTACCTTCATCAGTACCTCCCCCAAGCTGGGACAACTCAATGCTAGAAAAGAACGTCCCAGGTGTGATTACTCCATCATAGGGAAGAGAACGATGAAGCACCCATCCAGTGAACCCCAGGGCTGATTCAGGAAATGTTTTCTGTCCTATCTCACTTGGAGGGCTGATAAGACTGGAACAGTCTGGATGTCTGGGACCTCTGAGAATAAAAGAGGGTGGGAGTAGTGATTTGCTATGGCCAGCATAGCTTAGCACAATCTAAAAAAGGTGCACTAGAGACTGTTCCTTCAAGGGGAAGGGAGAGGAGTGGAGCTTCATCTGGTGTTCTGGCTTTTCGGAGGACTACCCAAAGGATTGGTATATGCCTACCCTGGCTCAGGTTGTTGAGGGGGAGCTCACAAACGCTGGATGCCACTGAGAAAAGGGAGGATGGGATAGCTTGCTCCTGTTGAATCAGAAAAATTGCAATGTACAGACAGACAACAAATAGAGCAAGAGATTCTCAGCTCCTGAAAAAGAAATTGACAAGCTTTTCTAGTTGTGAAATTATACACACAAGCCCAGAGAAGTTGCATCCACCAAAAGAAAAAAGCTTCAGAGGCCCCCAGAAGTCTCTGGCCAAGATAACCGCTAATGTTTTGCCCTATGTAAATCTGGTCCATAAAGACTGAGAGAGATAGCTATTTTTTTCTAATTTATGGATCCCAACACACAGTCATGAAACAAAGAAGCAGGAAAAATGGTTCAAACAATGAACAAAATAAACCTCTGGAACTAATCCTATAGAAATGAAGCAACATCACTTATCTGAACACAGAATTTTATTAAAAAGTGATAAAGATGCTCCTCCACAAACTCAAGAAAATGATGCATGAACAAAATGAGACTGTCAACAAAGACAGAACACATTAGAAATAACAACTGAAATGTGGCAGGTTGAAGAGCACAATATACCACAAAATTTTTGCTCATTTGATATTAATCAGAAGAACAAAAGGAAAAAAATGAAGAAGAGTGAAGAGACAATAAGGGATTTATGGGACACCAACCAGTGGATCAATATATACATTACAGAAAAAGAAGGAGGTGGGTAGGTAGCTTATTTGAAGAAATAATGGAAAACACTTCCCATATCTGGGGAGAAAAGTGACACCCAGATTCTAGAAGGCCAATACACAAACTAGCTATGATGAACAAAAGAAATATACAGTGAGCTATATTATAATCATTTGTGAAAATCAAAGACAAGAAGAATTTTGATAGCCACAAGACAAAAGTGACTTGTCACATTCAACAGAAGCATCATTAAGACTAACAACAGATTACTAAGAATAAATATTGCAGGCCAGAAAGCAGTGGGATGAAATAATTCAAAATGAAGAAAGAAAGAGAGAGAGAGAGAAAGAAAGAAAAAAAGCTTCCAACCAAGAATATTATATCTGGCAAAACAATTCTTCAAAAATAATGGACAAATAAATATTTTCTCAGATGAACAAATGCTAAGGGAGTTCATCACCATTAGACATATCTTAAAAGAAATGCTAAAAGGACTCCATAAAGTTGAAACAATAGGACACTGAACAGCAATACAAAAGCATTTGTACGTATAAAGCTAGCTGATATAGGTAAATATATAGACAAAATCAGAATACTTTAATGATGTAGAGGTGGTACGTAAACCACTACTACTTCTAGTACAGAAGTTAACAGACAAAACTGACAAACCTTTACCTAGACTAAGAAAGAAAGAAGACTCCGAAGAATAAAATCAGAAATCAGGAGGAGACATTACAACTGATACCAGAGAAATACAAAAAAAGAAGAGACTACTATGAACCATTATACACCAATGGAATAGATAAACTAGAAGAAATACATTTCTAGAAACACACAGTCTGTTAAGACTGAATCATAAAGAAACAGAAAATCTGACAAACCAAACAATAAGGTTGTCAAATCAGTAATAACTCCCAACAAAAAACAAAACAAAACAAAAATCCCAAACCAGATGGTTTCACTGGTGAATTCTACAAACATTTAAGGACTGGCAAATATTTGCAATCCTTCACCAACTCTTTCAAACTTTTGTAAATCAATAAATGTGATTCACCACATTAACTGAATTAAAAGTAAAAATCATATGATTATCTCAATAGAAGAAGAAGAAGCATTTGATAAAATCCAAAATTCTTTCATGATAAAAACACTTCCATATCCCTTTACTTAACATAGTAAAGGCCATATATGATAAGACCACAGCTAACATCATACTCAAAGGTGAAAGAGTAGAAGTGTTTCCTTAAGATCAGAAACAATACGATTGTGCTCACTTTTACAACTCCTACTGAACACAGTGATGGAAATCCTAGCAAGAACAATCACACACAAAAAATAAAAGGTATCCAAATAAAAGTAAAATGTAAAAAAATCTGTTTGCAGATGCAATGATCTTATATATTAACAACCCCTAAAGATTCAACCAGAAATTGATAGAAATACTCAATGAATTTAGTAAGGTTGCAGAATACAAAAAACACACATTTCTATATATTATCAACAAACTTTATGAAAAACAAACAAAAAATTAATCCCAATTTAAATAGCAACAAAAACAATAGAATACTTGGGACTAAATTTACCCAAAGAAGTAAAAGCTCTGTACACTGTTTCCTTGTAAGACACTGATGAAATAGAGAAGATATGAATATGACTGGGACATTGTGCTGTACACCAGAAATTGATACACTGTAATTCACTATACTTCAAAAAAAAAAGAAGGCATGAATAAATGGGAAGATATACAGTGTTCACAGATCAGCAATGTTAATATGTTCTTATTACACAAACTCATCTACAGATTCAATGTGATTTTGGTCAAAATTCTAATAACATTATTTACAGAAATTAAAAAAATCCCAAAATTAAAATGGAAAGACAAAAAGCCCCAAATACACAAAGAAGTCCTGATAACAAAGAAAAAAGCTGGACACATTAAATTTTCTGATTTCAAATTATATTACAAAGCTAAAAAAAATCATACTGGTGTAAAAACAGTATATAGACCAATGAATGGAATTGAGAGCCAAGAAGTAAACCCATACATATACTATGAACTATTATTTGACAAGAGTCAAGAAAACACATTATGGAAAGGATACTCTCTTCAATAGGTGGTGTTGGGAAAACTGGATATTCACATGCAAGAGAATAAAATATAATACCTATCTTATACTTCTCACAAAAGTTAACTCTAAATTGATTAAAGACTTAAATATAAGACATTAAACTATAAAACTCCTAGGAGAAAACTTAGGGAAAACATTTCTTGACATTGGTCTTGGCAATGGATTTTTTTAATACAACACCAAAAGCACAAGAAATAAAAGCAAAAATAAGGAGACTACATCAAACAAGATTTACTGCATAGCAAAACAAAATGATCAACAAAATGATGGCAACCTACAAAATGAGAGAAAATATTTACAAATCATATATCTGATAAGAGGTTAAAACCTAAAATACATTTTTAAAAATTCATACAACTTAACAGGATAAAAATAATCCAATTGAAAATGGGCAGAGGACACAGAAATGTCTTGTATTTATCTACACTAACAATAAAACATCAGAAAAGGGAAGTAAAAAAAAATCCCCCAAATTAATAAAATGCTTAGGAATAAACCTAACCAAGGAGGTGAAAGACTTACACATGGAGAACTATAAAACACTGATTAAGGAAATTAAAGATGACTTAAAGAAATGGAAAGAAATCCTATGTTCTTGGATTTGGAGAATTAATACTGCTGAGATGACCATAGTACCCAAAGCAGTCTACAAATTAAATGTAATCCCTATCAAATAACCCAGGACATTTTTCACAGAACTAGAGCAAATAATCCTAAAATTTACATGGAATCACAAGACCCAGAATTGCCAAAGAAATACCAAAGAAAAAGAATGAAGCTAGAGGAATATCCCTTCCAGACTTCAGACAATACTAGAGAGCTACAGTAATCAAAACCGCATGGCACTGGCACATAAACAGACATACAGATCAACTGATCAGAATAGAGAGCCCAGAAATACACCCACACACCTATGGTCAACTAATCTTTGACAAAGGAGGCAAGAATACAATGGAGGTAAGACAGCCTCTTTGGCAAGCAGTGTTGGGAAAGCTGGACAGCTGCATGTAAGTCAATGAAGTTAGAACACTCCCTTACACCATATACAGATATAAACTCAAAATGGCTTAAAAACATAAGACAAGACACTATAAACCTACTAGAAGAAAACATAGGCAAAGTACCCTTTGACATAAATCTCAGCAACATTCTCCTAGGGCAGTCTACCCAGACAATAGAAACAAAAACAAAAATAAACGAATGGGACCTGGTTAAACTTGTAAGCCTTATAGCAAAGGAAACTATAAACATACTACATAAACATATAAACTATAAACAAAAAGACAACCTATGGAATGGGAGAAAATATTTGCAAATGATGCTACTAACAAAGGCTTACTTTCTAGAATATTACAAGCAGCTCATACAACCCAATAACAATAACAAAAAAAAACCCAATCAAAAAATGTACAAAAGACCTAAACAAACATCTCTCCAATGAAAACATTCAATTGGCCAATAGACACATGAAAAAATGCTCAATATCACTAATTATCAGAGAAATGCAAATCACGACTACAAGGAATTATCAACTTATACCACTCAGAAATAGCCATCACTGAAAAGTTCACAAATGATAAATGCTGGAGAGGGTGTGGAGAAAAGGTAACCCTCCTAAAATATTGGTGGGAACATAGTTTGGTGCAGCCATTATGGAAAACAATAAGGAGATTCCTTTAAAAACAAAAATTAGTCTTACCATATGATCCAGCAATCCAACTCCAGGGCATATATCCAGAGGGAACTCTAATTCAAAAAGATACATGCACACCAATGTTCATAGTAGCACTATTTACAATAGCCAAGACATGGAAACAGCCTAAATGTCCATCAACAGATGACTGGATAAAGAAGCTGTGATTACACACACACACACACACACACACACACACACACACACACACACACACACACACACACACACACACACACACACACACACACACACACACACACACACACACACACACACACACACACACACACAGTGGAATACTACCCAGCCATTAAAAAGAATAAAATAATGCCACTGGCAGCAACATGGAAGGACCTGGAGACTGTCATACTAAGTGTGATAAGCCAGAAAGAGAAAGAAAAATACCACACAATATCACTTATCTGTGGAATCTAAAACAAATGGCACATCTAAAACAAATGGCACAAAAGAACTTATTTACAAAACAGAAACAGACTCAGACAGCAAAAAACCTTACAGTTACCAGAGGGGAAAGGTGGGGGTGGAGGGACATATTGGGAGTTCAGGATTTGCAGACAGAAACTACTATATGTAAAATAGTATATGTATACCTGAACCACTGTGCTGTACACCACAAATTAACACAACATTGTAAACTGACTATATTTCAATTTTTAAAAAATGGGCAGAGGGACTGAATAGACATTTTTTCAAAGACACAGATGGCTTACGGGTACACAAAAAGTTTCTCAAAATCAATAATCATTAGAGAAGTGCAAATCAAAAATATAAGACATCACTCAGACCTTTTAGAATAGCTATTATCAAAAAGTCTAAAGGTAACAGTGTTGGCTGGGTTCTGAAGAAAAGGGAACACTTGTCCACTGTTGGTATGAACGTGAACTGGTACAGCCACTATGTAAAACAGTATGCAGTTTCCTACACATATTAAAAATAGAACCAACATATTATCCAGCAATCCAACTGCTGGCTATGTATCTGAAGAAAATGAAAGCAGGATATAAAAGAGATTTCTGTGCTGCCATGTTAATTGCAGCAGTATTCACAATATCCAAGATGTGGACACAACCTACGTGTCCGTAACATAATGGAAGAAATTTTCACATATTGAAGTATGGGGAAGTCATTCTGGCTTATACATAATTTGGCTTGAATTTTATAATACCGAGAACAGCTTTTTGTGGTCTTAAACATACGCTGTACATACGCTTTAACCATTAAAGAATATAATGCATTTAAACATTAAAATGCAGTAACTGTAGTTAAGGATTTCAAAATGGGACTGGGTGGCTATTGTGGATGTAGTTTTAGACACAATCCTTATTGCTGAGAACTGAATTTTCTGAAGTTTATCACCCACCAGCCATTCTGAACACAGTTAACTGCTAGCAGCTGTCAGTTGGAACCTTATGGTCTCAAGGTCTCTTCAACCATTTCAGACCCAAACCAGTCCTTCCTTAACAAGTACCCTTACTTCCTGCCATCTTCAATTATAATTCTTAACAAACCTCTTATGTATGGGTTTTGCCTTTATAAACCTCCCCCATTTTGAAGCCTGACAGAACACAATTCAAGTGCTTCTTGAATCTGTGTCTCCCAGGCTATAGTCTCAGTTTGGTTAAATAAAATTATTTTATATTCCTATTATTATTCCTATTATCCACTGATAAACAGATGTATATTTGTCACTTACATACAGTTGATCCTTGAACAATATGGGAGTTGGGGCACTGACCCCCTGCACAGTCAAAAATCCATGTATAACTTTACAGTCAGTCCTCCACATCCACATTCTTGCATCCAAGGATTCAACTAACCATAAAACATGTAGTAATGTAGTATATATTTATTTTAAAAATCCGAATATAATTGGACCTGCACAGTTCAAACCCATGTTGTTCAAGGGTCAACCACATACACATACCCAATGAAATATCATTCAGCATTCAGAAAGGAGGAAATGCTTGCATTTGCAAAAACATGGATGGAACTTCAGGGCATTATGCTGAGTGAAATAAGTTAAACATAAAAAGACGAATACCCTATGATCTCACTTATATGTGGAATCTAAAAAAAGCAAACTCATAGAAACAAGGAATAGAAGGGTGGTTACCAGGAGCTGGGGAGTGTGGGAGATGGGGACATACCAGTCAAATGAGTATAAACTTCCAGTTAGAAGAAGTAGTTCTGGGGAGCTAATGCACAGGATTGTGATTACAGAAAACATTACTGTGTCATATACCTACAAGTTGCTAAAGAAGTCGATCTTAAATGTTTTCAAAAGAAATAATAATTATGTGACCTGATGGAGTGGTTAGACAGTACTATGGTAGTAAATATATTGTAGAATATAAACATAAATCAACATATATATTTTAAACTTACAAAATGTTATAATCAATTATAATTCAATAAAGATGAGGGAAAAAACTGAGTCTAGAGCACATCCTTTGAAGAAAGTGTATTTTTCAAAATTTGGATATAGAGGTGTAGTTCAGCTACATTGTATGGAAAATGTGTGCTCCAGCAGAAAACTATACATTCTCCATAGTTCACCCTTGTGCTTTATCTGACAGAATTTTCTTGGAGCTGTATGCAACAACTTATAAATTATCAGTAACTGATAGCAATGCAAAATAATTCTTGTCTATTGACATACAAACTCAGTTCTGTCCAGCAGAAGTTTAGTTGACTTTCCTAAGCTAGTTTTGTCTTCATTTGCACATTCACATCAACATTCCTTTACTGTAAGTAAGTTTGCACTTTTTTACCCTTCTCCTTTGAATTGATAGTAACACCTTATTACAACTGGTTGTAATTGATTTTTCTCATTAATAAGTTAAATAATATCTTTAACTTGTGCTCACTTAAAAAAGTATAAGAAGAAATAAAAACGATCAATCATATATACACATGTAGGAAAAGATGCTCAACATCTCTAATCATTATGTTCTGCACTGGTCTCAGACTATCAATAACCAATGGTGTGGTTTGACCAGACCTGGTGATGCTTATTAGGAATGCAAAAAGCCCTTTAGCAATAACCATCAAGAAACTTTAGAAAATAGTTTATAACTCAGGAGACTTGGAAATTGCCAGCATATCTGAGGACACACCGTAAGGCTGTGAGTGGAGAGAGAGACTACTCATACACGGGCCTGGGGTTCTGCTCTCACTGGGGGGAAAGGCTGGGGCCTAGGGTTTTGAGGGCTCACTATTGGTGAATTTAAAACATAAGAGTGGGAATTTAAAGAACAAGAGAAATAAAATAAATAGGCCAAATGGTCAGTAATTGAAATAACCAAGGATAAAGGAGCCTCAATGGTGGAAGCTCTTTATCTAGTTCTGCGGTTAGCATGTGTTTATTTGAGATAGCGATTTTTGAGGGAGATGCCTCTTTAAAATGGATGCCTTGGCAATCAAAGATTAAATTAGGCATCTGCATTACGAAAAAGAAAAAACAATATAACTGTCTGGGTTTACAGTACACATTAGAAAATGCAAATCAAAAGCAAAGTGGTATCATGTCACATCTATTAGAATGGCCATTATCGTGGCAAAAAAGGAAAGAAATGGAGGAACAGAGGGAGGGAAAAGGGAGGAAGGAAGAAAGAAAGGAAGAAAATAACAAATATTGGTGAGGGAGTGGAGAAATTGAACCCTTGTATATAGTTAGTGGAATGTCAAACTGTTTAATATGAAAACCAGTATGGAAGTTCCTCAAAAAATAAAAAGAATATACTATATTATCCAGCAATCTCACTTTTGGGCAATCTCAATTTTTATTCAAAATAGCTGAATCATGATCTCAAAGAGATATCTGAAGTCCCATGTTAACAATAGCCAAGAGATGGAAACAACCTAGATGTCCACCAACAATTATGATAAAAAGAAAATGTGTCAACTTTTGGTGTACAGCATAATGTCTCAGTTATGCATATATATACATATATTCGTTTTCATATTCTTTTCCATTAAAGATTACTACAAGACCAGAAATTGACACATGGTAACTGACTACACTTCAGTAAAATAAATAAAGAAAATAAAAAAGAAAAGAAAAGAAAATGTGAGAGGAGATTGATGAAGATGGCAGAGCAGAAAAACCATGAGTTCTCCTTCTCCCACAGGCACACCAAAATTACAGCAACTTATAGAACAATCATGAATGGAAAAAGACCAGAATCTACCAGAAAAGACCTACAAATAAGATATAAAGAAGGAACCACAAAGAGGCAAGTATGAAGGGCAGAGTCACAATATACTGAAGTCCCATGCCCACAGGTGGGGAACACACAAATGGGAGAATAATTACAATTGCATGGCTCAGAGTCAGATAACTTGAATATAATGGTCTGATAATGCTAAAAGTTTTGCCACCCAAAGTTAAAGAGGCTTTACTAGAAAACTATTTCCTATTAATGAATGTTAAGAATATAGGTACATAAGAGAGGATATATCCAGACAGCAATCAAATGCAATCTCATGGTATCAGTTGCATGAATAAATTATATTTATGTTAGAATTTTTCTGAACCCTCAAATCATGGAACCTCTGTGCTTTACTAGATGATGTACAATGTGACTTAAAATGTCAAGCTAGATAAAGCTGTTAAAAAAGAAAATGTGATAAGTACATACACTGAAATATTATTCAGCTATAAAAATGAAAGAAATCTGGTCATATGCTACAGCACGGATGAACCTTGAGAACCGTGTGCTAAGTGGAAAAAAAATGATCACAGAAGAACAAATGTTGCATGATTTCACTTACATATGAATTATCTACAGTAGTCAAACTGATAGAAACAGAAAGTAGAATGCTAGTTTCCAGGGTCTGAGGAAGAGGAAATGGATATGTCACCAGTCACCCCTGGCCTTGAGCACCTCATGCAAAGAATGAGATCTAGAAACCTCACTGTGTTCCTAGGGAACTCATTTGGAAATACCCAGTGTTGGTGGCGGTGGTGGTTTTCAGTTGTTTTTTCAAGGTTTGGAGGGTTCCAGGTAGAGATACATTTTCAAAAAACAGCTCAAATCAGCTTGGGCCCAACCACAAGACTAGAGCCTGAGCAGACAAACCAAAAATCATGCAGAAGTTACCTTTGCTTCATTTGAATGTTAAATTCTCCTCCCCAGGCAGAGCTCAAGCCCCGTTAACATACTATGTGATGTGTGAAGAAATATGTCCCCAAACTGTGCTTCTGTGAGATTACTTCTGCCTTTACACATGACAAAATCTTCCTGCTTGAATATTCATCCCCTGCCCCAATAAAACTACTAATCTTTCCATGTTGAAGCAGCCACAGCTTTGAGAAATGACTCCCCATGGTTTCCTTATTTGCTGCAAATTAAAACTTCACTTTAACAATTACTCTTGGTGTTGTTCCTGATTAAAAACTCATCAAGAAGTGAATGCCTTTTGGTTCCCTAACAGAGAGTCCCAGTTCAGTGGATGTAGAGTATCAGTCATGCAAGATGAAAAGTCCTAGAGGCCTGCTGTCCAACAATGTGATTACAGTTAACAATACTCAATACTATACTGTTCACTTAATAATTTGTTAGGAGGGTAGACCTCATGTTATATGTATTTTTTTACTATAAATTTTCGAAAAGTGCTGGGAAGAAATGGTAAAAGTTAGAATAAAAGAAACACGTGTAGTTTGTGTCTTCTATCCCAGGCTCTTAAATGTTCCAGGGCTTGAAGTGTTAAAACAACTTTTATTTTCACTGGATTGGTAGAGGGTGTCTTAGAAGGCCTTTGGTGTTTCTTTATGTATTTGTGATACATAGGTAAAATCTGATTTTGTCTTTCCTTTCACTTAATATGGAAGAATTTAAAAACAGGGTAGGTTGTAATATGAGCTGAAAATCAGAGTCATTGTGACAAACACTTTACAAGTTACTACACCTGGCAATGGGAGGTAAATAATTACCACACATTTATTACCAAAATTCAATAAAGATGGGGCAAAGATGGCAAACTAAAGAGAGCCAAATTCTCCCTAGAGAAAACAGGGTAAGCATGTGTTGACAATGTTCAAATCTAGTTAAATAAAACATTTTATAACTTGGCATTTTGCAGAATTATGACATAGTAAATTTTTATTCAAAATATATAAATCAGTCCAGTGACTTCTGAGTTAACAGGAAACAATGAATGCTGGTATTTTTTAAATAGTGCTGTCTTTATAGAGAAATCTCTATTGGTGATAATTACATTAAGATATGCCTAAATAATTAAAACCACAAATGGCGTTAGTATTTGTAGGCCTGAGCCCTGGAAGTAACTCTAACATGTCTGTGAGACGGAACATATAAATATAGTCCAATTAAATGAAGGCACATGTCACTTGTTTCATGCTTTGTAAGGGTGTGTCATTCCTACCATGTCCACTGAACAAGTATTCCCTGGTGAAGTGCTCTGGAATATATAATTCTCATTTATGCTATAAAAAAAAAATTGTTCTCTACTCACTCAGGAAGTGACTCAAAAGTATTCCTTGTGATTTCTGATGGGAAAACAACGTTCAGGAGACAGTAGGAGCAAATGACCTTCATACCCACACTGTGCACTATCATGGGGTACACACACAACAAGCACAAACACACAAAAGCCCCCGTGGCTCTCTCTTCTTCACACCCTCCCTCCTCCACACCCATGTGGAAGATGTGGCTGCCCCTGAAATGTTCTAAGGACGTCACTGGAGGAGAGAGCACTCTGTTAAAGTCAGAGTTACAGAGTACAGAATCACCCACCATTGGTTTTTCTCAACTCCTCCACGAGACAGCAGGCTTCTTCTTGAACACGGTCCTCAATGCTCCTCTTCCCCATCCCGAAATTCCGCAGGGTCATGAGGGAGAAGCGACGGATCTCCTTCCATCTCTTTCCATTGCTGAACACGATCCCTACCAGGAAAGGAAACAGAGACTAGGAGGGAGGTCCTAGGGAAGCAAGAGTGAGCTGACACTTGGCAGGAGAGGCTCTTCAAATTCCTGTTTTCCACCCTCCTCACCTCCATTACCAGTGCTGAACCTAAACACAAACACATTTACCAAGTCCTTTATTAATTCTTTCAATCACTGGGAAACTGCCTCTTCCAGAAAACTCCTCTCCCAGATCAATCAGAGCTTCCTTCACTGCTTCATATCCATACAATACCACCGTGGGCTTCATGCCAAAATACACAGTGAACACAGGGCCATAGACTTTTGAGAGCTAGGAAAGAAGATGCATGGAAGAAGAAGAGAAGTCAATATTCGATAATATACTGTGCCTGATGTGGAATGTATTATCATCCTACTTCTGTGGTTTTATTCTGCCACAGACAACCTAAAATATTTCTGAACCTAATACATAAATATGATGGTGATTGTTAGAGAGCCCACTTGCGATGTCCCAGGCAATGGCCGGAGTGATTAGTACACAGATTACAATCGATCCTTATATTAGCACCTTTAGCAGGTTTACTTGTCCCACTTATAAATAAACTGAGGTCAGGGAATTCCAATTCACTTCCAGCGTTCCATGGCTACTATATAGAGGATTCAAATTTGAAACTCTTATTCAACCTCTGATCCTTGATCAATACACCAATCCTCAAGGCCCAACTTTGGATCAACACCCAAATGACTTCTTCAGAATCACCTGTAGCAGTGATGAGAATTCTGATTCCCTTGCCCTATGATGAATACTATAATTCTGTGTTTAAAAAAATAAATTCAGATAATTCTAATGCCCAGCCTAGTCTGAGATCCGCTGGTATTACTAACACAGAAAGAGATCAAGCATCACAGAGGCCCTGCAGGACACGTAGTGTCTCATGGAACAACAGTATCTTCCATCCTGTAGCCTTCACAGGGTACAAATGGCAGCTTCATGCAGAGTCCACGTGAATGCTGTTACCACCAGTTGGGCTCTGACTGATTGCTCCTCTCTTCCATTCACTTATGCTGGTCCTGATCCCAAGCTGTTTCCTTAACATGGGGCACAATTTGCCTCTTCAGAAAAGTTCTACTTTCGTGGCCATCTGAACAAAACATACAGCTTATACAGTAGATAATATCTAAAAGGAGATCTCTAATCACAAAACACTTCACTTACCAACTACCTTCAACCCCAAATCACAGCAAGTGGCTGTGGAACAAAGAAAGGAAGCAACATTCACCGCTTTTGCCACTTTTATTATTTTGAGGAAGATGTGCCCTCTCGTCCTTGAATCCAGAAACCTGGAGAGCTCAAGATTCCATCCTCCCCCCACATCTCACTCAACACAAGTGCCTGACAACATGCCAAAGCACTGTATAAAGCAGCAGGGATAAAGACAAGGTCAAATCCTGTACCAGGAGTGAGAATACTATAATGTAAGGTTATCACATGGGCCTATAAAAGAAAAAATATAACAGTAACAAAAGACCCAAGAGAGTAGGAATAGGCATATGCGAAGTTACACAAAGATTTGGCCAGCAAAAGGGGAAAATCACAACTCACACAAATATTAACACATGTGTCAATGATTTCCTTTAACTCATAAATGAGGGAACTGGTGGGATTTACAACCAGTTCAAAGAATCAAAACATATGCCATCAAGGATGCAGAAAATGAGATTCTTAACAAACACAAAACTGGTCCATACCCTGAGGGCAATAAGTAACTGCATCTTCTAAAGATACAAATCGCATTTCTATAAAGAATCATTCACATTACCATTATTATTCCACAACTTATCTCAAAGACAATGAAATGAAACACAGAGTTAGCAAAGGGCACAATGGATAGGAGTCATTTTTTGCCAACTATGTTGTTTCCCATCCATAAAAAGGGGAAGAGGTAGAAATACAAAGACCCTAAGAAGACCCAAAGGTTTCTCTACCCACAAAACACACTATTTTGTTCTGTATTTATGACAATGACATACCTGAAACGGCAATAGAAATATCAAAATTTGCTGGGATAATTTCCTACATAATGACCTATTTTGACTGTGTGCCCATAGGAATATGTATTATTTTTAAAATTGAACTGAATTTACTTACCCTTTAAAAGACACTGGAGGAGCATAAAACCTACTTACATTGCTCAAGGATTTGCTGATGTTCTTAATATCTAATTGTACAATGTTTCCAAGAATTGGGAGAGGAGTGGGGCCAGGCGGGAGCTTCCCATTCCGAGAGCTCTGTATCCAGAGTGAAAGGAGAAGCAAACAGGAGAGACAGAGCACCAGGACCACAACTGGATCCATGAACACCTCCTCCCCCTCCTCTTCTGAGACAGCTGTGGGCCTGAAATCTAACGCTTTTATAACAGTCCCTGCTAATTCAGCCTGTGCCTCTGAGGTATAAGGAGACACCAATCAGTTACACCCACTTTGTATGCTATTCTGTGTGGACTTTGTCCCACTGTTAACAACGAAAAGAAAGTGTCCTTTAGTCTTGTTTTCTCTGTGTTCAGTAACAACTCTCTGAAGATTCTTAACTGTACTGGGCTGTGGTGTAGGTACTAATAATTTTTAAAGAAGTGGTTTCACTGTGCAGCCAGGATTGAGAATCACTGACATAAATAATTTGATACCAAAAAAGGCTCATAACTCTGGATTCAAATCAATGACCAGTTGGGAATGTATGATTTCGAGGACAACAGTGTTTTGTATGCCTCTGTTATTTATTCTACAAAGTTTATTTTCCAATGCTATATCTAACACTTGGTTACTTTGCCCTTGAAAATGAAAGATGTTAAAGTATTTTAATTCACTGTACTAAGGTTACAGACTCAGGTTCTTGGACTGTTTAATCAACAGAAGTTGATATGAGGCCAGACAAGAAATTCAGGCAAGGCTTTACTGGGACTTGTGCTGCAGAACAAGGGAGCAAGAACAAGAAGCTGGTTCCCTTGCTCACTTCCCAAGGAGGGGCAAGCTGGCTCCTTAAGCAAGGTGAGGGTAGGGGTGGAACAGTGGGTTGAGCCAGAGGGGTGACTTAGGTCGCCTACCCATCTCCTCGGTGGTGCTGTGTGCAGGAGTCATGTGTAGTACTGTGCTTTTGCTCCTGGCAGCTCTGAACTGGTAGCTGGGTTTTTGCCTTTATGTATCTTATTGTTCATAATTGCCCTGACTGCAATTATGCAGTTATAAGTATATGCAGTTACTTTCAGTCTTTTATAGTTTCATTGTATTGTGTTGCTCGAAGAGATGTTTGTCTAGGTGCAAGCACTGCAGTAAAGGTCCCAGGTCCCAGGCTGTTTCACGAACATTACATGTGCCCATACATAAAATAGTGATGACATTTCTAAGATCATTTACAAATCAAGGTGGAGTAACTATGGTTCAGGGATCCAAAATGAATCCAGATGGTCATTATGAATGGGGTTTCTGACGTGTTTCTGCATCACTGAGAACTTCAATTCTGAACTTAAGGACTCTACCAGCTGATTTCAAAACTCCAAGTATAAAAGGGTCATAGATTCTCAAGAGAAGGAATAAATGACAGGGATTCACCGCTCTCCATCACTGCAGAGGTAAAACTTGCTCAGGTAGCTGAGGGGAGAGCCAACCACAAGAATTTAGTGTGGAAGGCTCAAGAAACTGTGGCTCAAACCTCCCAGTTGCCTCCAGACACAATTGCTTCTGTCGTCTTTTGGAACCTCCAATTGTCAGAAATAATGGAATGAAGTATATACTGTGTTGACCAAAATTTTAGAAAATGGAGACCCAATTGCTTCAAGTGTTTAAACACCTTAATAAATAAATAAAACGTGTTTATTGCGAGTTTGTTAGGACTGCAGACTGGAATATACAGACTTGAGAAGAACCTGAATTGTGTTCCACTGGACTACAAAATTGTGGAGGCTTCTACATGGGAAAACTGCAAGGTTACAGTTAGTTACATGAGTTGTTTATCAAAAGTTATATGTGGAGCTGGCAAGTAAGGGTTCCTGTTAAGTAAGGACTGGCTGGATTCCAAAATGGTTGCATAGTTACCAGGAGAAGACTTTGAGACCAGAGAATGCAGCTGGCAGGTGTAGTTCTGAATATGCCTGGTGGTGTCCTTGGGTCTGGTACAGGTCAAAGAAAGTTCATGTTCTCACTGGTGCAGAGACGTGCCTGAGACCAGATCCTCAATGGCCACCTGACTCCACTTCTATAGGCCTGAACTGTAGGTGTGGATTCAGTGAAGCATGGGAGACAAGAACTTCAATAAACTAACCTACCTCACAGAACCACCACAATAAGCAGACCTGACAGATGACATTTAGTGATGATGAGAATCTAAATACGACTGGAATGATATACATCACTAATGACAATGCTTTACAAAACATGTATTCTACAGAGATATCATCCTATTTGTTCTAAACTGATTAGTGAAGTTATTTCTAAGCTCTTTTAGTAAGGAAAAATAAGATTTTGTCAAGACCTAATTACAAAATATTTTATTCCTCATATTTACATGGATTCATGTTTTATTCCTCATGTAACAGAGAATTTTCAAACCCATATCTCTTTTGAAAAGTCTCTCAATTTCCTTTGAGTAAGGTAAAATTATTTCCATTTATGGATGAGGAAACTGGGCCTTGGAGATTCAGTACTTGTGTCAAGGACACAGTAGGTGGTAGAGCTGAGACTGGGACTTGCGTCTCCTGAATCATTCAGTTCACCAAGGTCACCACATCTGCTGAATGTGCTTTATGATCCAATGTTTTCTCACTCATGCTAGTCAGTGAATTTCCAAATGTACTGATTTAGTTAATAGCTACAGTATCAATTGATTAAAATGGGGATCAAAGAGTTTAGTTTCATAATCTTTAAACTTGAGTGAGTCCAAGACTCAGTGTAACCTTTATTTAGAACAAAGAGAAGCAGTAATTTGCTGCCACTGTCACAGAGCTCTAAAATCTAAAAGAGCCAACCAGCTTACTCTAGGTAAAGTAAATGCCATCACTTTCTTTAGAGCAACACTTTTATTCCTTGAGAAAAGAGTGTCCCTGCTTTACTCCACTTTCCTTCTGATGAAGCTCATTTCTTTCTTTTAAAATTGAAGTATAGTCAGAATACAATGCTGTGTAAGTTTCTGGTGTACAGCACAGTGATTCAGTTTTATATATATGTATTTTTTTCCTTTTCACAATAAGCTATTACAAGGTATTGAATATAGTACCCTGTGCTATACAGGACCTTGCTGTTTATCTATTTTATATATAGTAGTTAGTATCTGCAAATGTCCTGTGTAATTTGATAGGGATTGCGTTAAATCTGTAGATTGCTTTTGGGTACTATGGCTACTGCAACAATATTTATTCCAATCCAAGAGCATGGGATATCTTTCCATTTCTTTAAATTATCTTTAATTTCCTTCATCTATGTTTTATAACTCTCAGCTATAAGTCTTTCACATCCTTGGTCAGGTTTATTTCTAAGTATTTTACTATTTTTCTGAAGCAATTTTATTTTATTTTTATTTAAAATTTTTTTTTAGTTGAAGTACAGTTAGTTTACAATATTGTGTCAATTTCTGGTGTACACATATTTCAGTGACACATATACATAGATATATTCCTTTTCATATTCTTTTTCATTATAGGTTACCACAAGATACTGAATATGGTTCCCTGTGCTACACAGTATAAACTTGTTATCTATTTTACACATAGTACTTAGCATCTGAAAATCTAAAATTTCCAATTTATCTCTGTCCATCCCCTTTCCCTCCTGGTAACCATAAGTTTGTTTTCTTTGTCTGCAAGTCGGTTTCTCTTTTGTAAATAAGTTCATTTATGTCTTTTTTTTAGATTCCACATATAAGTAATATCATATGGTATTATTCTTTCTCATTTTGGCTTACTTCACTTAAAATGACAATCTCCAGGTCTATCCATGTTGCTGCAAATTTTATTCTGTTTTATGGCTGAGTAGTATTCCATTATATATATATTTTACACACACACACACACACACACACACACACACACACACACACACACCACAATTTCTTTACTCAGTCTTCTGTTGATGGACATCTAGGTTGGTTCCATGTCTTGGCTATTGTATATACTATGAATACTGGGGTGCATGCATCTTTTCGAATTAGTTTCTTCTGGATATATACCCAGGAGTGGGATTGCTGGATCATATGGTAAGTCTATTTTTAGTTTTTTGAGGAATCTCCTTACTGTTTTCCATAATGGCTGCACCAAATTACATTCCCACTAACAGTATAGGAGGGTTCCTTTTTAAAATAGATTATGCTTTGGTGATATATTTAAAAAGTCATGAACAGGCTCAATGTAATCTATATTTTTTATCAGTTTATTTTCTAAGAGTTTTGATATTTTGCATTCTACATGTAGTCCTGAGATCCATTTTAAGTTAATTTTTGTAAAGGCAGTTAAGATCTGTGTGTAGATTTTTTCTTTTCTTTTTTTGCAAGTAGATGTTCGGTTGTTTCATAAACATTTCTTGAAAGGATTACCTTTTCTTGAAAGGCCTACCTTTTATCCATTGTATTGCCTATGCTCCTTTCTCAAACATCAGTTGACTATATTTGTCTGGATCTATTTCTGGGCTGTTTTGGTTCACTGATCCATTTGCTTATTCTTCCATGAATACCACATGTTTTCATTACTGTAGCTTTTTTTTTTTTTATTACTGTAGCTTTATAAAAAAAAAAACCTTGAGGTAAGAAAGAATCAGTACCCTGACTTAATAATTCTCCTTCAATATTTCATTGATGATTTTGGGATGTTCACTTCTCCCTGTTAAAATTAGAATCAAAATGTCAGTATCTAAAAAAAACTTTAAAGAATTTTTATTCGATTGCATTGAATCTATAGTTCAAATTGAGAACTGACAACTTGGCAATATTAAGTCTTCCTATCCATGAAAACGGAACAGCTCTCCATTTATTTAGATGTTTGGTTTCTTTAATCAGAGGTTTGTGGGTTTCTTCATATAGATCATGTATATATATTTTGTCCATTTTTATATCTAAGTATTTCATTTTTCTGTTAAGGTAAATAATACTGATTTAAATTTCAAACCCCAATTGTTCATTGCTGATATACAGAATACCAATTGACTATTACACAAAAAATGGATCCTACAACCTTGCTGCAATTGTTGATTAACTCTAGGAGGATTTTTGGTGGGGAAGGGGTTCAGTTTGGGGGATTTCCTACCTAGATAGATATATTATCTGAAAACAGAGACAGTTTTTATTTATTTATTTTTTTCTTGATCTTAAAATATTTTTATATTCCATTCTTTAGAATCTACAATGATCCTTCTAACAGTCTGACCTAACCCTCATTCTCTGCATCCAAAGTAAAAATAAATATTATTTTTGTCTTATTTTTCTTTTTTTTTTACATTTTTTATTGAGTTATAGTCATTTTACAACGTTGTGTCAAATTCCAGTTTAGAGCACAATTTTTCAGTTATACATGAACATACATATATTGTCACTTTCTTTTCGCTGTGAGCTACCATAGGATCTTGTATATTATCTCCCTGTGCTATACAGTATAATCTTGTTTATCTATTCTACAATTTTGAAATCCCAGTCTGTCCCTTGCCACCCCCCGCCCCCTTGGCAACCACAAGTTTGTATTCTATGTCTATGGGTATGTTTCTGTTTTGTATTTATTTATTTATTTATTTTTTTAGATTCGCTTATGAGCAATCTCATATGGTATTTTTCTTTCTCCTTCTGGCTTACTTCACTTAGAATAACATTCTCCAGGAACATCCAAGTTGCTGCAAATGGCGTTATGTTGTCAGTTTATATGGCTGAATAGTATTCCATTGTCTAAATATATATCTTCTTTATCCAGTCAGCTACTGATGGACATTTAAGCTGTTTCCATGTCTTGGCTATTGTAAATAATGCTGCTGTGAACATTGGGGTGCAGGTGTCATCCTGAAGTAGGGTTCCTTCTGGACATATACCCAGGAGTGGGATTCCTGGTCATATGGTAAGTCTATTCCTAGGCTTTTGAGGAATCTCCATACTGTTTTCCACAGTGGCTGCACCAAACTGCATTCCCACCAGCAGTGTAGGAGGGTTCCCTTTTCTCCACAGCCTCTCCAGCATTTGTCATTTGTGGACTTTTGAATGATGGCCATTCTGACTGGTGTGAGGCGATACCTCATTGTAGTTTTGATTTGCAATTCTCTGATAATTAGTGATATTGAGCATTTTTTCACATGCCTATTGATCATTTGTATGTCTTCCTTGGATAATTGCTTGTTTAAGTCTTCTGCCCATTTGTTTGTTTGTTTTTTTCTTATTAAGTCATATGAGCTGCTTATATATTCTGGAGATCAAGCCTTTGTTGGTTTCATTTGCAGAAATTTTCCCCCATTCCATAGGTTGTGTTTTGTTTTACTTATGGTTTCCTTTGCTGTGCAGAAGCCTGTAAGTTTCATTAGGTCCCATTTGTCTATTCTTGCTTTTATTTCTATTGTCTGGGTAGACTGCCCTAGGAGAACATTTTTGAAACGTATGTGAGATAATGTTTTGCCTATATTTTCTTCTAGGAGGTTTATTGTATCTTGCATTGTATCTTCTTTATCCAGTCATCTGTCAGTGGACATTTAGGTTGCTTCTTCCTCTGGCTTCTTTCAAGGTATTTTCTTTGTCTTTATATTCTGCCTTTGAACATGATGTGCCTACATGTAGACTTTGAGGTACTTTTCCTATTTGATGTTCTCCAAGTTTCCTGAATATGGCCTGTTTGGACTCTATTTCTTTTTTCCATTGTACTGTTATGGACGTTTTAGTTTCTTCCCATGTGGGGCTATTCTGACTGCTGCTATTAAGTATATTCCTATACATGTCTTCTTCAGATCCCAATGTATTGCTTTTCTGTTAAGTACAGCCCTACAAATGGAACTGCTAGATATGCATGTGTTTACTTCCAGTAAACACTGCCAAAAAATTATCCAAATGATTAGGCCAATTTACAGTTTTACTCTGAGAATTTCAGATGCTTTGCTTTCTTGTCAGCCTGTAGTATAGTCTTTTTCATTTTAACCATTTTGTTGGCTGTATAAGAATAGCTCATTAAAATTTTTAATTGCATTTCCATGAAACTTAATGTTACTGAGTCTTTGTATACGAAAAACTAGTTTATTCTGGATATGAGCCAATAGTTGGCTTCACACATTTTTTAAACAAACACATGTGTCAGAGAGGGAACTCGGTGGTATGCACAAAGAATTATTTTACTTTGAAACATTTCAGGGCAAACTGCTGACCTGATTCCAAAGACCTGAATTATTTCAGTACCTACTTTGTTCAAACAAGGCAAATCTCCCATATAATAATAAAACCTTCAAAATCAAGAAATTAATACCAATGCCATAGGAATTTCTAAGTCTCATTTCCACTGGTGTTTCAGGGAGAAGTCCCAAAGATATCCTTTATCTACCAGTTGTCTACGCTTTAACGATGATATGAAACTAGAGACTTCAGGATCATAGCATCAAATTGCTATCACACTTAACAATCTGGTGGATATAGAAAAAAACAGAATTTGGTAATGCCTTTCAGAAATTTTGTTCTTGTTCACAGAGAAAAGAATAACACTTAGAACACATGATTAGGAAAATGAAAGCATATGTTAATATTTGACTGTAACCTTGAAACATGTAGTAATGAGAACATGGTATGTCTTTAATTAGCATTCACAGTGACACCAAAGCCAAGAAATGAGTTCCAACCCTTATTGTTCATTTCTCCCACTGCTGATCTTCTCATTGTTTCCCTACAGGTTGGAGCTGCTCTTGAATACAATTTCTCTCACTTTCAAATCCAAACCTCAAGTAACTGTAGGAGACACTCAGCCAAGGGAGTTTTTCTGGCCTCTTTCCCTATGTACCTCAGTGCTCATCATTAAGGAGAAGTAAGGCCTCTTTGGACTCTATTTTCTTCCATTTCTTACCTGTATTACGTACAAAGAAGGAAAGTCTGAGAACAGGCTCAGCAAATACTGAGGTATTTTATTTAGAACATGCAGAGGACAAATGGCTGAGTAGTGGCTTATACTCCTCATTCTTCTGTGTTTCACAGTGATAACATAGTACTAAGTCAGTATTAGATAAGTGTTAGCATTTGTGGTGGCCAAAAGAAGTGTTAGCGCATATATTTATTCAATAAAATTCAGGAATCTCACCTACAATGGAGGCTGGATGTTCACTGGATATTGATGGAATGAGGAGATATGAGATGGGAGGTCAGCGAAAGCACTCCTGGTTGAAAGAAAGAAAAGGGGGAGTTAGAGACAACAGCACAGGAGCAGCCGGATTGGTGAAGCAGTACTGGTACAAGGGCGGCACATGGCCAAACCTGCTAGAAATCACAGTGGTGTTGATAACCTTTGGGACAACCACAGATTCCAGGGTAAATTTCTTTAAAATACTGGTCAGGTATAAAAACAGCTCCATTTGGGCCAGGCCCTCTCCAAGATACATTCATTTTCTTGAAAATAACACACAGAGGGGTTTTGTTCCTAGACCAGTATGTTTGGAACTGTAACAAAATGTACACAGTAACTATTTAATGAATGACTGACTAGACAGAGGGCTGGAAGGATGGTTTAAGAGACAGATGGACAGAAGGATGGAGCCACTCACTAGTCACCTAATATGCTGAACATTAAATTCAACAAATATTTGAATGTCAGCTCTACATCAAGCACTTCATTATGTATTCCCACATTGTAACTGCTCTTTTCCATTTCCAATTTCCATCAATCTTCGTAGAAACACCCCCCCAACTCTGCTTGTCCAGGTGGGTTGAAGATAGAAGGACTGAGGGGAGGGAAGTTGTGTTATCTGTTTCCCTTTCTACCTCTGGCACGAAACTCAGCCAAAGATTCTTTTACCTTTCTGTGCTTTTAAAAGCACGTGTCAAAATGTGTCACTCTCCCACTTTAAAATATTAAATGTCTCTCCCATCTGTTCCATGGGATGAGGTCCAAATATGGATTAAACTGGTCCTTCATATTTTGTTCCCAGTCTGATGCTCCCTATCATTCCTTCCATTCTTCATACCCTCTAGTCTCAGCACTAGCCATATCCACTCATCAATTCCTAACATACCACGGAGTTTCTAGCTTTGTCTTGTGCTGTTCCATTTGGCTAAGATGCACTTCTCTTATACTTCCTTCAGGACCTAGGTCCCGTGTCATTTCCTCTTTATGATCTTTGTGATCTTCACAGGCAACAGAATTTTGCCCACCCTGGGTTTCCTCAGCATCATTCTCACACTTCAACTGAAGCACGGATCACCTTGAGTTGAAATTCTCTGCTTATTTATTTTTCTGCTATGCTGAAATGTGCATTCCTTGGAGAGGGCTCAGTCCTTGACATCTCGGTATAGTCAGAGCAAGACCCAAAGCAGGCATCAAAACCCACTGAATAAATGAAGGTGGCTCTGGAGCCAGAAATCAGCACACACTGTAGCTGTGAAGACTCAACATCCAAGACCTCTGATCAAGAGTGGAGGAAGATCACGGTGCTCAGGAACCACTGCACAGTATCCTGCCACATTCCCAAGAACTTCCTGACACTACCATGATAGTTTCCAATCTTCTCAATCTACAGGAAAAGTCCTGTTCCTGTAAAAGTGCCCTGTCCTCTCTTCTTTCCTTGTTCCTCTGAGGCAGCTATCTTTCTGCTATTAGAATGCTGCTTATCCATTTTAGGCCTCACTGTGGGGTACGAGTGATGAGAAAGCAGGCAGCTTCCCCTCTGGTCTCCTGGCAGCCTGTGCTCTCCTCTCTCACAACACTATGCTTAATGAATTACATTGATCTGTTTACTAACCTGCTTCCCTAAGTAGGATGTGAGCCACTTTGGTGCCATTCTGTGCTTTGGATACTTGCAACCCCAGAGCTCAGCCTGGAAAGTGAGGGATATCACACAGAAAATACTCAAACTTGTTAACCTATATACCTTACTCATGGCAGGCAAAAGAAGTCTAAATGAGTTTCACCTGCTAAGAGGAGCCCGTGGGTAGCTCAGTGATACATCTAGAGGCAGAATTCAACCAACTTATTTTTGAGCTTTCTCACTTTAGGAGAACTGGGTCACCTCCTCAAAGTTCTAATATTGGTGATGGATGATGAGAGAGGAGAGTGGTACCTGTGATTATGGGAAACGAGCAATTTTACCAGCCCCAGAATGGTCATTATCTAAGTTCCAAGTGATCCCCAAAAGGTAACTTGTCCCCTAGAGTACCTTAGGAAAGTAACTTTTATTACCTGCTGAGAAAGCCACGAGGCAGTCACCCTTCTTAAAGCTGCTACTAACATCCAAGAAGTGGGCAGGGTCAAACACCTCTTGGTAGGGGAATTCTTTGTCTTTATGTAGCACAGAAGTCAGCGATTTTAATATTGTCATGCCTTGGAATGAACAGATGAAGATAAAATGAGTTATAACAAAGTGCTAGAGCTGGAAGAAATTTTGCAAATCGTTTAGTCCCATCTTTTGATCTACAGATGCGGAATCCTAGGTCCAAAGGAGGGCAGTAGCATTTCCACCCAGACACAGCAAGTAATAACAGGGATGAGTTTAAGACCAGTGTCAGTGATGTTACTAAAGTGGACTCCAATAGCATTTATTTCTACTTTTTTCTGAGGGGGGAGGGAGGTAATTAGGTTAATTCATTTAATTTTTCATGGAGGTACTAGGGATTGAACCCAGAACCTCATGCATGTTAAGCACGTACTCTACCACTGAGCTATACCCTCCCTCACTCCAACAGCATTTGAAATACTGAGTATTTGGGTACTTGGGTGCTAGATCTCTGAATCTCCTTACTTACCACAATGTTTAGACACTGCTTCTGTCCAACCCTTTGCTCTATTTCATCACTTCAGTTTTCATACATCTCATATGTGGATTATAGTTTAAAATGGGAGCCTCTGCTGGCTCTTAAGTCAGATACATTTGGAATCTGTTTATAGGACTTTATTAAATACAGGCTGATCTGATTAAAAATGACAGCTGGCAAATCTATTCAACAGAAACAGATGAGTCATTGTCAGGAGCTGGAGGGAGGGAGGAATGGGCAATGACTGCTTAATGGGTAGAGGATTTCCTTTTAGAGTAATTAAAATGATTTGGAGCTAGACAGTAACCATGGGTACACCACATTGTGAATGAGTTACATCTCACTGAATTGTATACTTTGTTTTTAAATTTTCACATATTTTTATTGAAGTATAGTTGATGTATATAGTATTACAGAATTTGCAGGTGTATGACATAGTAATTCACAATTTTTAAAGGTTATATTCCATTCATACTTACTATAAAATATTTGTTGTATTCCTCTTGTTGTACAATATATCCTTATAGCTTATTTTATAGAAAATAGTTTGTTCTTTTAAATCCCCTACTCCTCTTATTGCCCCATCCCCTCTCCTCTCCCCACTTGTAAGCACTAATTTGTTCTCTTCCGGGACTCTGCATCTATTTTATTTACCGTTTTGTTGTATTTTTTTAGATTCCATATATGAATGATATCATGCATGTCTTTCTCTGTCTGACATTTCATTAAACATAATGCCTTCCAAGTCCAGCCATGTTGCTACAAATGGCAATATTTCTTTCGTTTTTGTGGCTGAGTAGTATTCCATTGTGTGTGTGTGTGTGTGTGTGTGTGTGTGTGTGTGTGTGTACACTGTGTCTTCTTATTCATCCATCTGTTGATGGACACTTTGGTTGCTTCCACATCTTGGCCATTATAAATACTGCTTCTATGAACACTGGGATGCATGTATCCTTTCCAATTAGTGTTTTCTTTTTCTTTGGATACATAACCAGGAGTGGAACTGCTGGCTCATATCTCAGTTCTATTTTGTTTTTTGAGAAATATGAGGAAAAGGATAAGCAAAACTGAAAACAGAGTTTTTCACAGTCAACACATCACTTTTATGTTGAACTTGAGTTGAACATTACAATGTAATTAAATAATGTCTTCTCTATTCAATTCAAATCCACAGCCTTTATTTACACCCTTTTTAGAACGAAAATAGGAAAAAACATTTAAAGAGGCCATTTTTAAAATAATATATAAGAATTCAAGTTATCAGTGCAAAATTACATCTGTCTGTAAATCCTACAGACATTAAATCACTGATATGAAAAGGGAAGCAATAGTTAGGGACTTCAAAACTTTCTATATATAACGAATAGTTGAAAAACTTGTGTGTAGAATCAGTAGAGAAGAAATTAAAGAGAGAAATCGAGGAATTGAAGGAACAAGTGTAGAAAGTGCATAATGTATGAGAAAAAACACTAATACAAATGAACAGAAATTATAAGATTTGTTTACAAAATCTATCTTATAAATATAAAATGAGAATTTTTATATCAAACATAAAGCCCAGGTAGGGCAAACAAAAAATTATATTGATAAGTGGAATGTTTGTTTCTGATTTCATTATTAAAAATAATAAGATAATTTCCTTCCCTAGGAAATAAATGTCCATCATCTCTAATCAATCCACATATTTAATATATTTGGACGAAGGCACAATCTTATGACTCTCTGTGATATATTTCTGTTAGCTAACAACAGAATAGTATGTATGAATAAATATTAAAATTTAACAATCACCTAGGACAGGTCTATCATTTCATAAATGATGGTTTTATATTTATGGTAAGAGATCTATAAAATAAAATTGTTGTAATCAAACGATCAGTAAACTTTGTACATAAAACTCTGAAACTCACATTTATTGACAAAATTAGGGATGATCTGAATCAAGAGTGTTGTAAGGACACTGTAAGAGCATCAAATGATAGAAACCCTATTGAGATATCTGCTTCTATGTCAGACTCCTTTAAACCCTGAGAACTCTAGGCTCTCAGAAAGTATTTTTTAGCTATGAAGGTAAAGGGAACTTGGGAAACTTCAAAAATTTCTTCATGTACATGTGATTCCCAGGTAAAATCTTATTATCATATATTCCCTTCACTTCATTTGGAAGAGAGAACTTTTTAAAAATAGTGTCATTTGGAATATAAGCTGAACATCACAAGCCCTGTGACATGCACTCCACAGATTACCAGAGCTGGCAGTGGGAGGGAAATACTTCCATAAATTTGTAATGAAAATCCAAAAAGGATGAGGAAAAAGACAAGCAAAACTGAAAACAGAGTTAAATTATCTTTCAGTAAGAAAAAGTAAAGAATTATTGATAATAGTTGAAATCTAGTTAAATAAATCACATTTAACTTGGTATTTGTGTATTTTGCAGAATTATTCTGTAGTATTTACTCAAAATATATAGATAATATAATGAGCACTTGGTAATAATAAATAATTAACACTGATATTTTTGAAATAGTGCTGTGTTCACAGAGAAATCAAAATACTCAAGAATTGCACAAAAATCTCCCTAAAACCTTAGAAAGCTGTCAATATAGGCCAGAACTGTAGGCAGGGATCCCAGAATAAACTCTCACATGGCATATCAATTAGGTTGATCATATGAATATGGTACAATTAAGTGAAAGCATGTGTTGCTTGTCTCATACTCCCTAAGGATGTTATGAGGTCATTACCATCTTGTCCACTTAACCCACTTAACAAGTATTCTCTGGTGTAATGTTCTGAAATACATAACCCACATTTGCAGAAAACATTATTCTTTCATTCTTAGAAAAATGACTCAAAAAGTAGTTTAAAAACAAACCAACCAACAAAAACCTGGAACAGAATAGGATTAAATGATCTTTTATACCCACACTTTATGCACAATACACTGCATGGGTGTACACACACTACATAGATACACAAAAGCCCCCATGACTCTCTCTCTTCTCTCTCCCTCCTGCACACACCACTACCCATATGAAAGATGTGGCGCCCATGAACTGTTTCCAAGGATGTCACTAGAAAAGTGAGCAGACTGTTAAGGTCAGTTATAGAGTACAGACTCACCACCGTTGGTTTTCCTCAACTCCTCCACAAGGCAGCAGGCTTCCTCTTGAACACAGTCCTCAATGCTCCTCTTCCCCATCCTGAAATTCCGTGGGGTCCTGAGGGAGAAGAGCCAGATCTCCTTCCACTTCTTTCCACTGCTGGACACAATTCCTACCAGGAGGGGAAACAGAGACTAGGAGGGAGGTCCTAGGCAAGGAGGAATAAGCTGACACTTGCCAGCCTTATAGATGGACCAAGCTCTGCTGGCGGGGGGGGGGGGTGTTCTTTTCCAACCCTCCCCACCCCCATTACCAATGCTGAACATGCACACATGCCCAGCTACCGTGTACTTTATTAGCTTTCTGCAACATACGCCTTCAAATATTTCCAAACTGTACATAATATGAAAGTGATTATTTTACCTGACACTTACACAGTCTGTAAGGTACCAGGCAGTGGCCTGGGTAGTTGGTACACCAATTCCCATATATTTATGGGACAGACAGTACACCAGGACCACAAGTGAATCCACTGAAGCTTTCTTTTCTTTCTTACTCAATTATGAGCTTGAAATCCAAAGCTTTTACAACACTCTCTGATAACTGACTCATGCCTCTTTGACTCATAAAGTGACTAATCATCTTCCATTTTATACTCTCTTCTGAGTGGACTTTAGTAGTCAAACAACAAAGACAAAAATAATGTTCTTTAGTCTCACCCCCCTTTATAGTGCCTATTGTGGAGATTTTGGTTTAATTGAACTGGTTGGATTCCAGGTATTGGCAGTTAAAAAAGGGAAGAAAAACAAAACTCAGGTGGTTAAAATGTACAGCCAGGATTAAGAAACACTGAAATAAATGACTTACGAAAAATGCTCAAAATTCTACATTCTTAGATTCATGACTAATTGGGAATTTATGCCTTTTGGGGCAGTCAGTTATTTTATGCCTTGTATATAAAAAAAAAAGTTTACTCTGCAAAGCCCATTATGATGTCTTGTTTTATTTTGGGTTTTGCATACACTAATTACAGCTGTCTCAAGAAAAAATTTTAGCAAAACAAATCAAAACCTCCCAAACACAAGTTTCTCTGAATATACACCCCAATGACTGTTCACAAAATAACTGGCTTCACATTAATGTAAGAGTCCAAAGATAACAGAGCCACAGGTTCTCAAGACAAGAAAAAATAGAGGGTTTCTTCCTCTCTCTCACTGCAGAGATGAAATTTGCTCAGTGTAACTCAGTAAAAAGACTTAATCTCAAAATTTCAATGTAACTGAAAAAGAATTTGGTAAGTACAGCTTGAGATACCATCTTTCCCCATCTTGCAGTCACTTCCATACATAGCTTGCCCTGTTGTTTTCCAGTCTGTCATTGTGAGAAATAATGGACTGAACGATGCAAACCAAGAAGGGAAATTATAGAAGGAACAACAGTTGCAAAGCAGTACTGGAGAGAAGGTGGGGCTCTCATTATATGTACCCACAGCACAGAAGCACCCCAACATGCACAACTAAACCGGAGAGGAACTGCAGGGCTCGAGAGGATCTAAGTATCTCTGGAACGATATAATTACTAGATCAATAATGACAATATGTGCACAAATCTGAATTCTATACAAGTGTCCACATATTTGTTCTAAATGTTAGCACTATTATTTTTAAGCTATTTATTAAGGAAAAATTAACTTCTGTCAAACCCCCAGTTCCAAAACGTTTTAGCCCTCATGTTACTAGGGAGATTGACAATTTACACAGAATTTTCTTGCCCATCATCTCTCTTTTGATTTCATCAATTTGTCTAACGTAAATTATCCCATCTTAGGGATGAAGAAGCAGGTTCTCTGAGATTCAGCACACGAGGCAAAGACACAGACTACAGGTAGTAGAGCTCAGATTGGAACCCATATCCGCGGGTGTTAGATTCTTCCTTTAAAGCAAAAAGAACTGTTCAACGGGCTACACCATCATTTACTGCTAATTGACTTGTGGCCCTTTTACTCATAAAGTGACCAATCACCTCTATCTGTATTATACTCTCTTCTGAGCGGACTTTAGTCAACTGATACATTGCTCAATATTTCATGATTCACCCTTATCAGTGACTTTCAAAATAAATATTAAGATAGTTAATAATTACAGCACCTACTTATCTAAATTAGAAGGTCAGGAAAGTTTAGTTTTGTAACCTTTAGAACTTGAATGCACTCAGGTCTCATGAATACTTTAACCAGGAAAAACTGAAGCACTAACTTGCCGCCTACCTTACACATGCCTCTAACTCTCACTGAACCACACCAGCTTAAAAAAAGCTCAGTCACTCTCTTTTAGCAACCATTTTATTCCTTGACTAAGAGCCGTCCTGCTCTGCACCTCCTCCTTTCTGCTGACGCTTCAGACTGGCTCTTCCTTTTAATGGAATGAAAGAGTCATAGATAATTTAAGGATAGAATGGATCTCTGAGATCAACTCATCTGACGTTTATTTTTTTCAAGTGAACAATGTATGTCTCAATGAGATAAAGTGTGACCAGAGCATCAGTACGATTCCTTATCTTAGGTTTTTCAACTCCCTGTTTAGTGATACCTCACATCAAATAGAATTCCCATTGTGGTCCATGTTATCCAGATGGCATCAACATTAAACCCTCCACAATCACTGAGGAATGCAAATCTTGCATATTTCACTTAATTTAGAATTTATTTTCTTAAGGAAGCTTTAGGTTCACAGCAAAACTTGTCAGAAAGAACAGTTTCAGTATACAACCTTACCATACCACAAAGCCTCCCCGATCAACAACCCTCACCAGCAATGGTGCATTTGTTTCAATCAATGAACAAACACTGACAGCACTATCAATTAAAGTCCATGGTTTATGTAAGTTTTACACTATGTGTCATATATTCTATGGGTTTTGAGAAAACCATTATGATTTATATTCACCAATGTACTATCATACAGAATAGCTGCACTGCCCTACAAATGCTCTGTGATTCACTTATTCATCCTTCCCTCATACCAAATCCCTGGCAACCACTGATCTTTTTACTGTATCTGTAATTTTGCCTTTTCCAGAAAGTCATATAGTTGGAATCGCAGTATGTAGTCTTCAGATCGGTTTCTCTCACTTATTCTCATAAAGTTCTTCCATGTGTTTTCATGGTTAGATAGCTTATTTTTTTTCTAACAATGAAATAATATTCAATTGTATGGATGCACTAAAGTTTGTTAATCCATTCACCTATTGAAGGGCATCTTGGCTGTTTCCAAGTATTGGCAATTATGAATAAAGCAACTATAAACATCCAAGTGCAGGTTTTTATATAGGCATAAATTATCAACTCTTTGGGTAAATACCACAGACTGTTTTATATGGGAAACATATGTTCAGTTTTGCAAAAAACAGCTGTCTTCCAAAGTGGTGATACCATTTTGTAATCCCACCAACAATGACCAATGGTCCTTGCTGCCTCCACGTCCTTGCCAATGTTCTGTTTTGTCAATGATTTGGATTTTAGCCATCCTATATGTCTGTGGTGGTATCCCATTGTTATTTTTGTTTGCAAGTCCCTAATAATATATGATGTTGAGTATCTTCATATGCTTATTTTCCATTTATATATCTACTTTGGTGAGGTGTCCATTCAGATATTTTGCCCATTTTTAAATTGGGTTGTTATATTTCTGATTGTTGAGTTTTAAGTTTTCTTAGAACATTTTGGATAGAAGTCCTGCATCAGATGTCTTTTGCAAATGTTTTTTTCCCAGTCAATAGCTTCTCCTCTCATTCCCTTGACAGTGTCTTTCACAGAGCAGAAGTTGTTACTTTAATGAAATCTAAATTAACAAGTTTTTCGTGGATTGTACCTTTAGTGATATACATAAAAATCTATGTCAAAACCAAGGTCATCTAGTATTTTCTTACACATTATTTTCTAGGAGTTTTACAGTTTTGCATTTTACATTTATATTTATGATTCTAAATTTGAGTTAACATTTGTGAAGGGTATAAAATCACGTGTGTGTATCTTTGTGTGTGTTTAAGAGAGAGGATATTTAGAATTTACAGGAGCATTTATTGAAAAGACTATCCTTTTCTGCTGAACTGCTTTCCTCCTTGTCAAAGATGAGTTGACTATATTGACTATATTTGTATCTACCTATTTCTGGACTCTCTTCTTTCCACTGAATTATTAGTCTATGCTTTCATCAATACCATACTATCTTGATCACTGTAGATTTAGAGCAAGTCTTGAAGTAAGATAGTGTCAGTGCTCTGACTCTGTTCTTCTTCAATACTGTGTTGACTATTCTGGGTCTCTAACTTGTCCATATATACCTTATAAAACACTGTTGACATCTAAAAAAAAATGTTGAGATTTTGATTAGGATCACATAGAACCTACAGATTAAACTGGGTAGAACTGAAAACTAAACAATATTGAGACCTCTTATTGATGGATGTGGACTATATTCCCAATTACTTAGATCCTCTTTGGTTTCCTTCATCAGCATTTTATAGTTTTCTTCAAATAGAACTTGGGCAGATTTTGCAAGATACATATCTAAGTATTTCTTTTTTTATTGTATATAATATTGTGTTTAATTGTCAAATTCCAATTGTTCACTGATAGGATATAAGAAAGAAATTGATGGTTGTACGTTATCATTGTATACTTCAACCACAGTAAAATTCCTTATTAGTTCCAGGAGGCTCTAAAATCTTTGCAATTTTCTACATACACTATCACATTGTCTGAAACAAAAAGAGTTTTATTTCTTCCTTTTAAATCAATATACATCTTAATTCCTTTTTTTGCCTTAATTCTTTAGCTAGGAATTCCACTATAAGGTCAGAAAGAAATGATGAGAGGGGACATCTTGCCTTACACCTGATCATAGCAGGAAAATTTCTAGTTTCTCAATATTAAAAGTGATGTTAGGTGTATGTTTTTTGTAATGTTCTTTCTCAAGTTGAAGAAGTTGTCCCTCCATTCATAGTTTGCTAAGAGTTTTTATCAGGAATGAGTTTTGGGTTTTGTCTGATGATTTTTATACATATATAAGTACACAGTTTTCTCATTTCTCTTCTTTAATATGTTGATGGGACAGGGTACATTATTTAATTTTCAAATATTGAAACAGTCTTGCATACCTGAAATAAATCTTACTGGGACATTATTGGATTTGATTTGTTGAAATTTTGCTGAGGATTTTTGAATCTAAGTTCATGAGAAATATTGGTCTGTGCGTTTCCTCTTTTGTAATCTCATTGTTTGCTTTAGAAATTTGGGTAATGCTAGCCTCACAAACTGATTCAGGAAGATGCTTTTTTAAGTTCTTTGTATGTGCAGGATTTTTACCTCCAATGATTTCCCCAGATTTGGAAAGTTTTCTGTTATTATTACTTGGAATAAGCTCTCTAGTCTTTTCTCTTTCTCTCTTCCCTTTCTAGGACTCTTGTATTGCATATATTGGTTCACTTAGTGGTGTTCCATGTGTCCCTTACACTTCTTTTCTTTTTTCCTTCTTCTTCCTTTTTCCTCCCCTGACTGAATAATTTCCAATGACCTACCTTTTAGTTCACTGATCCTTTCTTCTTGATCTACTCTGTTGTTGAACACTCTAAAGACTTCTCAGTTCAATTATTGTATTCTTCAGCTCTATTTGTTTGGGGCTTTTAAATTTTCTTTTGTTGAACTTCTTGCATCCTTTTTTATTGTTCACCTAAACCCAGTGATAATTGTTATAACTGTTACTTTGACTTATCTTTCAGTTAAATCATATATATCCTGTTTCTTCATTTTTCCTTGACACTCTGCATTACTATTGGTATATTAGACAGTCACTTCTCACAGTCTTCACTGACTATTCTCATGCAGGAGACTAGCCCACCAAACAGCTCAGCCTAAGAGTTTGAAGGCTTTTCAAACTTGGGTGCTAGTCTAGCCTGCTTTTCTTGTTCTAGCAATCTGTAGGTGTCTAGAATATGCTGATTCCTCTCAGTGCTCCAAGACAAGTAACATAGAACCCAGTTCCTCATGCAACTCCCCCTCAAAAGTTGTAAACGTTTGGAATGCCAGAGGTACATGCCAACTCCTTTGCTCCTGAGGCAGAATCTAGGAGCTGGGGGCTCCTGCTCAATATATGGCACTTTGCTGGAGTTGGTAGTTAGGTCGAAAATGTGTCCCTGCTTTTCTTTCTGGCTTTGATATAGCTGGATTCACATTCACAAAGAGTACGTTAGGCTTTCAACTAGTTTCTGGATTTTTTTAATAAGGAAATTTATTCACATGTTGCTCTGAATCAGTGTGTTCAGTGGAGGAGAGTTCAGAGCTTACTATCGTGCCATGTGACTGATGTTACTCCTTCCTGTAAGTCTGTGTACTTAAGGAATTGTCCCATTTCAGTTATCAAGTTGGTGAACATAGAGTTGTTCCTAATATTCCTTTATTATCACTGTAAGGTCCATGTCATCAAAGAGATGCCCCCTCTTTTAATTACAACTTGTGTAACTTGTGTCTTCTTGCTTGGGGGGGTAGGTAGCCTGACTATGGGTTTATCAATTCTATAATTTTTTTTCTATATTTTCAAAGAAACTGATTCACTGGGTTTTTTTTCCTAGTGATTTCCTGCATACAATTTCAATGCTTTCTGTTCTGATTTTCATTTGTACATTCTATGGTTTACTTTGAATTTACTTTCTCACCATGGCTGATCTCAGTATTTCCCTACAGGGTGAAGGTGCTCCTGAAAACAATTTCTCTCACTTTCAAATCCAAACCTCACATAACTCTAGGCACACAGCCAAGGGAGCTTTTCTGCTCTTGTTCCCTTTGGCCTTCTCTGTGCATATCACTATGAGGACTAGCATGATCTCTTTGCATTTTTTTCATCCTTTCTTACCTACAACAAGTGCAAAAGAATGAAAGTGTGAGAACTGGCTCACCCAAATTGTAATTTTTTATTTACAACATGAGAAATGGCTTGCATTGGCATACACTACTCATCTTATTTTATTTTGTAAGTAGTACCTAGTACTGCGTACATAGTACTACTCAATATTATAAAAGTACTAGCATATATGGTGGCTGATACAGATGTTATTGAGTATAAAGAACAGCAGATGAATTTTTGCAATGAAACTACACAGTGAAGAGAGGAGAGATCAGAGAAAGCATTCTTGGGGAAGACTGATGGGAAACAGGTGAATGATGCCCCAGATGAGAGGTATTTGAAGGCAACAGTACTGAAGAAGCCATATGAGCTACCTTTCCTCACACAGGAATGAGGTAGAGCTGGTAAGGAGGTGGTACAGAAATTAACCTATTGGCAACTGGGGTGGTGACAATGTCCTTTGGGTCAACCACAGATTTCAAGGTAAATGCTTATAAAATTGTGGTCAGGAATAAAAACAGCACCATGTGGGCCAGGCCCTCTCCTGCACAAATCCATTTCCCTGAAATAACAAACACAGATAATACATAGTCCTTGAACACTGTGTTTCTGGCTGTCAGAAAAAGGCTATGCAGTAACTATTTGATGGATGGTTGAATGGTAGGCAGGATCATTGAATAGACACATGGACTAAGGGTGAACACACATGCTATGCACCTGACATCTTATCTAAACAGGTATGCTTCTTTCAACTACTATTTATTGAATATCAGCACTATGCCAAGTACTTCACTCATATTCTTACATTATAACTGCAATTTCATAATTTCAAGTTTTCATCAATCTTCTTCTAGGAACACACATACATTCACTGAATTATGTTCCTGGTCTGATGGTCCCAACATCTTTCTTTCCATTCCTTACAGCCTCTGTTCTCTAATCTAAGTATATCTAATCCTCATCAATCTCCAACACACCCTGAAGTTTCAAGTTTTATAACACATGGTTCCTTTTGGCTAAGATGCACTTCTCTTATAGTTTTAGTATCTAGCTCAAATTTTATTTCTGAATTTGGAAGAACTGGGTCACTTCTCCAAGGTCTAGTGAGGTAGTCCAATAATCAGAATGTATCATGAGGAGAGAAAGCATGTGTGTACTGGGATTGCTGCTCATCATCACAAAGAAAGAGCATTTGTACCAGCCCCAGAGTGGGAACTACATAGCTCCAACTGATCCCCCCGAAATAGCTTGTCTTCTGGAGTAATAAAAAAAGTAACTTTTTATTACCTGCTGAGAAAGGCATGAAGTAGTCGGTCTTCTTAAAGTTGCCATTCTCATCCAGGAAGTGGCCAGGATCAGACACTTCTGGGTTGGGGAATTCTTTTCCATCATGCAGCACAGAAATCAATGATATTACTTACATTTGTGCCCTAGAAAGATAAAAATATGCTAAATTATGAAGAAGTCATGTAGCTAGAAGAAATGTTGGAAGTCATTTAGTCCAATCTTATGATCTGATCTATAGATGAGGAATCCTAGGTCCAAAGAAGGACAAGGCCATTTTGAGTCTGACAGAATAATTAATACACAAAGGTAAGTTTAAGACTAGAGGCAAGATGTTGCTAACGTGGACGTCAGTAGCATCTGAAGTAGTGAGTACATGGGTCCTAGGGTGCCAGACCTTGTGAATTCATTCTGCTTATCACATTTGGACACTGGTGTACATTTCCACCATCTGTTTTATTTTATCACTTCAATTTCATTCATCTTATACATAGTTTATGGTTTAAAATAGAAGTCACTATTAGACCTTGAAATATCTGGAGTTATCTGCTCATAGTGCTATTCTAAATAGACATTTGATCTAATGAAAAATAACGTCTTCTGTGATAATAACAATAAATACAGTAACAAATATTAGTGTTTATCATTTCCATTAAGTTTGTCTGAATTTAAAAATACGAAGTAAATTCATTACAAATTAATGCTCAATTTGAAACACAGAAAGGATGATGAAACTAGACCAATCATTTTACAGTAATTCAGCTTAGGATCATTAGTTTAAGCAAGTTTTATCTAATAATGCTTAAAATGTTGGGTGAATGATTGAGAAGAACTATACTGAAGTACCATGCAATTGATTTTTATTAATTAAATGTTTCCAAAAAAGCACTTCCACCATGGGGAATTCTGGCAGACTACTTTATCATGTGAACAACACTGAATAACCAATAATGGGATAAGTGACCTTATGTGCTCCCTGCCTCCTCAGTGAATTTCAGTGGGACACACAAAGCACCCATGAGGTTCTCTTGCCAAATCACAACTGGAATCTCTCTCTAGAAAACAATCACACAAAACTAGCGTAAGGAATATTTTACATGACTGCTAAACTGAACTCTTCACAGTTAAATGTACCAAAATAAAACAAACAGAGCAAAAAGAACTGATAACAGTAGACTATAGGGAAAAGATAACCAAATTATATGCTTGTTTTTGGGGTGGACATTGATTTGCAAAGAAACGCTATCAAGGTTATTCCAGGAAAATTGGGAAATTTTAAATATAGACCGTATGTTAGATAATATTACTGTATCAATGTTACTCCTGAATATAAATGCTATTTAATGCTCTGTATACAAAAATCATTGTTATTGAGATAAACATACTGAACTAGGGAAGTGTTGATGGATAGATAGATAAATGGATACTAATGGAAGAAGTTTTCACATACTGAGTTATGGGGAAGTCAATCTGGCTTATACATAATTTAACTTAATTTTATGTTAACTAAAACAGCCTGTTTGTATCTTATGATCTGTTTAATCATTAAAAAAAAAAAGGTGCACTCAGGGAAATATACACAAAATGTTATGATAACTCACAGAGAAAAAAATGTGACAATGAGTGTGTATATGTCCATGAATGACTGAAAAATTGTGCTGAACACTGGAATTTGACACAACATTGTAAAATGATTATAAATCAATAAAAAATGTTAAAAAAAATAAAAAAAATAAAAATAAAAAATAAAGGTGCACTGAACTAACCGGAAATAAAAAATGTTCATGTTAAAAAATAATTAAATGCCTTCCTCCCAAGGATGCCAGTGCTTGAGGTCCTTCAACAGTAAGACTCCCTTTGCAGATGCCAAGGCCATACGGACTTGCTGTGTACATGCTGATGTGTTTTTCCTGGAACTCTGAAGGAATGAATCCCTGACTTGTTTGATGTTCTTTGTTCTGAAAAGATATGAAACTGTGCAGAAAACCATGCTTCTCCAGAGCAGTTCCTCAGAGTTATCTGAGAGGCTGTCTCCTGGGCTACATTCTTCAGTTTGGATCAAATAAAACTATTTTATATTTCTTTTATAAATTGCTGATCAATTTTTCCATCAACATTGCAAAAGTGGACATGTAAACAAATTTATATATTACTTACATTTGCATACGTCTTTAGTGTTTTTAAGTTTAAAAAAAATTTAATGCCAACATGGGGAAAACCTCCATACCCTGCTTATCATATAAAAGGTCTGTAACTCTTTTTTTTCAAATTATTCCGTTGTACACTTTTACACAAGTAATATATGAAGATCTTTCATTAAGATACAAAAAAAAGGTACAAAAGCCAATATACTTCCATCAAATGTTACTCCAATAACTGGATGTTGATAACGAAATAAAGGAAGTATAATCATTACTTCCCATCATAAGTAAAAATTGTCTGAATGGATAAACGATCTAAATGTAAACACTAAGATTTTAGAAATAAACAAGAGTAAATCTTTGGGACTATGTGCTGGGAAATGTTCTTCAGATAAACAAAAACAAAAGTTTTAAAACCCACAAATCAATCTCACAGCATTGCAAAGGGTTTCATTAGACAGCCTTAGATATTGACAAGTAACAACCCATGTGCAAATACAGCCTACCACCTTTTTTTGTATTAAAAAATGAGCTAAGAATTTTTAATTGAAAAAATCGAGGAAGAATAACATTTTGTGACACATGAAAATCATATGAAATTTAAATTTCAGCTTCCATAAAGATTGGGATATATCTATTCTCATTTGTTTAAATATGTCCTATGACTGTTTCCATGCTACAAAAGCAGAAGTGAACACTGGAATCAGACACTTCAAGGCTTCAAAGTCTGATATATTTACACTCTGGCCCATTACAGAAAAAGTTTACCAACTTCTGTTTTAGACCATTATCTCCACCTAGCTCAGTGGCTTCTGTCCTTAGATAAAAGAAAGCAATTATCTGATTGGTAAAAACGTAGAATCAGCCACCCAAAATTAGTATTTCTACACTGGGATGCCCGTGCAAAAGGGAATTTAATATAACTATTAAAATTAGAAAATAATATAACTAAAATTTGTATTTTGCTGAGGAAAGTAAATAACGAGATTGGTAAGGTTGTAAGAACTAATGCCAATCTTTGGAGAAGACAGAACTGATGACTTTACTAAGAGGTTATAGGACTTGTCTCAGTGATTACCAATTTCGTACAAGAGTTAGGACTTCAAGTCCACTATTTTTTTGCAAAAGGACAAAATTAGAAAAAGACTTTTCTTTTAAAAATAGTGGGGCCTAAGGTAATAATTAATCAAACCTGTTTCTCCTCTTATTTCTAAGTAAATGGGAAACAATACACTAGGAATCAGAATGGGATTGTTCATCTCTCACATCCACTGTATCAGGAATATTGATCATTATATTGTCATATATACATTCTCAAATATACATGTTTTAAAAAGTTTTTTTCTTATTGAGTCATTTGGCGAAAAAATAGTGGACTTGAAGTCTGAACCTCCGTACGAAATCAGTAACCATTGAGACAAGACCCATAACCTCTGAGTTATGATCATCAATTCTGTCTTCTCCAAAGATTCGCATTAGTATTTGAAACTACCAATATCATTAGTTACTTTCCTCAACAAAAACAAATTTTGATTATATTATTTTCTAATTTTAATAGTAATATGTCTTAGCTTCAAGTGGATGACAGTAGCTTGCAGCACACCAACTAGAGAGTCAGGCTGAATCTATACAGATATTGTGTGTTAGAAAGCATTAGAAATCTGCTAAAACAAAAATTTTTCTCAAAGTGCATAGTTGGGAGAGACTCAGAGAGGTAAGCTAACAACTAACGTTAATTTTAGTCTGTGTCAAATGTCCAAATTTTATTCAAAACAGGAGGTATTACATCATTCTGACTGCTTAGTAGGAGATGGACGAACTCTTTCTGGAAGAAGAAAAACATCACCTGAAACTCATCATTTTTTCATTTATAATAATTGATATTTAACCAAAAGTAATTAGTCATTTCAAAGATACAATTAAGAGGCCACAAGTAAGAGAGAGGAAGACAATAAAAATACACCACATGATGGAACATTTCTCCCTAATTTTATGATGCTAGCATTACCTTGATAACAGAAGTATGACAAGGAAATTCTGAGGAAGAAAAATTACAAACCAAAAATCTACAATGATATAAACAGAGAAGTCCTGAACAAATGCAGCAAATAAAATCCAGCTGTGTGCATAGACTTATAATATGTATTTTAGTGAGAAAAGTGAGGCCAGTATATATAACCATAACAGAAGATGCAGATATGAATATGAAAAACCTATACATGTTTATGACCAAAAAAAAAATCATTAAAAATGAGTGGGTAAACTTCCCTAATCTGATTTTTAAAAGTATCTTTAAAAAAGTACATACAACATTATTCTCAATAGCGAGATGTTAATCTCCACTCTCCTACAGATCAGAAATGAAACAAGGATGAAATAAAGATATTAACACAGATAGCAGGACAATGTATATAGAAATTGCAATTAACATAAAGACAAAATTTCAGCAATTATTTTAAATTTGGCCAAGTTGCTACATATAAAGTCATCAAATGATAAAAATTATATTTCCATACTCTAGATAAAAGAATGGAAAAGGCATTTAAAAATACTTATAACAACAAGCACCTATGTAAAACTAAATGAAAGATTTTCAAGCCAAATCACCAAAAAAATAGAACATGACAAAAGTCCTTCAAAATGTGGGCTTTACCACATTCACTAATTGAAAGAGTCAACGTGCCATTTAGTTAAGTCTTTTCAAACAGATCTAATGTCACTCTGATAAAAATCCCAGTAGAGTGTTTTGGAAAAATGGCAAGTTGATATTAACATTTGTTTGGAAACGTAAATAGCTATTAGCCAAACAATATTAAAGAAGCAGAAGAAATCTAAAGGACTTACACTGCCAGTTCTCAAACCTGCTATAAAGCTTTATAGACCAAACTGGAAACAAAGTACAGCTCATCTAGGCACCACATCCAAGACTTTTTTTTTTTTTTCATTTCTCCATCTCATGTTCCCAGAGGACTGCACCCATACTGTGAAAAGGGGAACTTCAAGTCCACTGAGGTCAGTATAAGAGAAACTAATCTTACCTTGGGGATGAGGTAGGTTTTTTTTTTTTTTTTTTGAAATTAACATCTCAGGTCACCACATGGGGCAGGTTGGTGGGGACGAGGTCAGTGTATCTCTGGATCTCGTGCACAGCAGCATCCGTGTAGGGCATGTGGCTCCTGTCCTGCATGCAGGGGCTCCGGTGTCTGCCAATCACATGGTCAATCTCTTCCTGGACCTTAGCAGACAAGCAGTAAGTCAGATTGATTTTGTATCTCTATTTATGACAATGTCAGAGCTAAAAAGCAAGAAAAATATCAAAATTTACAGATGTAATCTGACCTATTTTAACCATGCCCACAGCAATATACATTATTTTTTAAATTGGACTTAATTTACTTACCCGGTGCAAGACACTAGAGGATCATAAAACCTACTTATGTTGCTTAAGGATTTGCTGTGTTCTTAACATCTAACTGTAGGATATTTCCAAGAATTGGGAGAGAAGTGAGTCCAGATGGGCGCTTCCCTTTCTGAGATCTCTGTTTCCAGAGTGAAAGGAGAAGCAAACAGGAGAAAAAAAAGCACCAGGACCACAACTGAATCCATGAATGCTTTCTCTTCTTACTATGACCCGTGAGCCTGAAATCTAAAGCTGTTATTACAGTCCCTGCTAATTCAACTTGTGCCTCTCTGAGGTACAAAGAGACCAATCAGTTACATCACTTTGTATACTATTCTGTGTGGACTTTGCCCCAGTGATAAAAATAAACTCTTTTAGTCTTGTTTTCTCTGTGTCCAATGACAAATCTGGAGGCTCTGGTTTAATTATAACAGGTTGGGGTCCAGGTATCGATAATTTTTCTAAAAAGTTGTTCCACTGTGCAGCCAAGATTGAGAATCACTGAAATAAATAATTTGATGACAAAAAAGGCTCATAACTCTATATTCAAATCAGTGACCAGTTGGGAATGAATCACTTTGAGGACAATCATTATATTCTATACTTTTTTTATTTAAAAAAAAGTTTATTTCAGTGCTACATCTAATACTAGAATGCTTTGACCTTGAAAAAAGAGGAATTTTAAAGTATTTTAATGTACTGTACTAATATTATAATTACCTATACATAAAATAGTTAATGATAACATGTTTAAGATGGGTTAAAAATCAAAATGGAGTAACTACGGTTCAGGGATCCAAATGAAGCCAGGTGGTCATTGTGAATGTAGTTTCAGAAATGTTCCCACATCACTGAGTAGTTGGATTCTGAACAGTGTACAACTCAAGGATTCCACCTGCTGTTCTGAAAACAACATATGCTATTAGCTGCTAGCTGTGATCTTGTACTTTCAAGGTTCCCCCTACCCTTACCAACTATGCAATCATTTGAACGCCAATCAATATTACTGAATAAGAACTTTAGGTCTTGCCATCTGCAATCCTTTTTTTTTTTTTTGCTTAAAACAACACTAATTTATTATCTTACGGTTCTGGAGGTCAGAAATGTTAAGGGGTCAACAGGGTTGTGTTTCTCCTGGAGGCACCAGGGGATAATCCATTTCCTTGTCATGTCCAATTTCTAGAGGCCATCTGCATTCCTTAGCTCATGACCACTTCCTCCATCTTCAAGGACAGGAGCAGAGCATCTTCAAATATCTATGATCCACTTGACTTCCTCTTATAAGGACTCTTGTGATTACACTGGGCCTACCAGATAATCCAGGAATGATTTATTACTGTCAAGATCCTTAATTTTTAATTTTTTTTTATTTTTATAAAATTTTAAAGGTTATTTTCCATTTACAGTTATTAAAAAAAATCCACTCCTAATTCCTGAGAAAAATTTATGTACCTGTGTGAGTTCTGCCTTTATAAACCTCATTTTTTTAGTCTGGAAGAACACAAACATTGCTTCTTGCATATGTGTCTCCTTGGGCTGCAGCCCTAACTCCAAATAATTACCTCTTTGATTTCAACCAAGTCTCCATTCTTGGAATTCTTGGTTAACACTAACATAATTCAAACATCTTGAATAACTGAAGACATATAAAGTGGTTATCTAAATAAATTTACATGGCTTTTACCTTGAAATCTCTTCTCTCCTCTCACCAATATAAACATTGGAAAGTAGAGATTATAATTTTGTATTTTTCAAATGGGTGAAAGGGAGATTCTAGGTGAACAGGAGAACATGGCTCATAAACAAAAACACTAGGATTTAAACTGAGATCTTCTGATGCCCAGTGTGATGCACTCACTTATACCACAGCTGCCTCAAGAACAATTTTAGCAAAACAAAACCAACCCTCTGAAAATGTTACTCTGGATATACACCTGACTGTTCACAAAATAACAGGCTTCATATTAAATGGATGTCCCTGGACTCCAAGGGAAAAAGGGTTATAGATTCTTAAGAGAAGAAATGAAAAATGGGGATTCTCCCCTCTTCAACACCAAAAGAGTAAAACTTGTTCAGGTAACTAAGGGAAGAGCTGATCTCAAGAATTTAGTGGGGAAGGCTTGAGTAACTATGGCTCAAGCCTCCTGTTTGCCTCCAGACACAACTGCTTCTGTTGCCTTTTGGAGTTTGTCAGAAATAATAGAATGAAACATGCACAGTGTTAACCAAAATTTTAGTAAATGCAGACCTGATTGATTTAAAAGGTATTCATTGAGAGTTTGTTAGGAAAGAAGCCCAAGAGACACAGATTCAAGCACCTGAATCGTGTTCCTCTGGACTACAAAATGTTGAAGACTTATAAAAGCAAAATCTGCAAAATCACATAAACTGTCAAGAATTATAATTGGATCAGGCAAGTGTTTCTGTTATGTAAGAATTGGCTGGGGTCCAAAACGGTTGCTTAAGGTCACCTGGCAGGTGTTCTGAATATGGCTGGTGGTGTCCTTGGGTCTGGTACAAGTCAAAGAAAGTCCAAGTTCTTAGTGGTACAGAGATGAGCCTAAGACTAGATCCTCAGTGACTGCCCAACTCCATTTCTGTAAGCCTGAACTGTCATTAGCCCATGCTAATTTCAATGTGTTATCAACAGCAAGGAAGGGAGATTGTTACACAGAACAACAGGTATGGATTCAGTGGAGCATGGGAGTCAGAGACATCATTAAACAAACACAGAGAACAGAACTACCACAACAAGCAGACCTGAACAGGAGATAATATTTAGTGGTCATGAGGATCTAAATTATCACTGAAATGATATACATCACAAAGACAGTGCTTTACAAAGCATGATTTGTTCCACAAAGATATCATCCCATTTGTTCTAAATTGATTAGTGAAGCTATTTCTAAGCTCTTTATATGGAAAAAACAAGTTATTCTCAAAATCTAATTACAAAATGTTTTATTCCTCATGCAACAGAGAATTTTCACACCTATGATATCTTTTTTTTTTTTTTGATTCTCTCAATTACCTTTGCATAAAGTAAAATTATTACCATTTTAAATTTGAGAAAACTGGGCCTTGGAGATTCAGTACTTGTACCAAGAACACAGTATCTGCAGGCGGTTGAGATAAAGTGGGACTCATGCCTCCTGAACCATGGGTGCTTCCTTCCAAGCAAAATTCAGTTCACCAGGATCACCACATTTTACTGAATGTATACTGACTTAATATTTTTGATATTCATTGTTATCAATGACTTTCCAAATATATTGATTTAGTTAACAATCACTGCACCAGTTAATTAAAATTGAGGTCACAAAAGTTTAGTTATGTAACCTACAAACTTGAATTAGTCCAAGACTAAACTTGAGTTAGTGTAACCTTTATTTAGGGCAAAGAGAAGCAATAATTTGCTATCTAACATAGCTCTAAACTCTAAAAGAAGCCACCCACTTATTTTGGATGAAATAAATGCCATCACTTTCCTTAGAACAACCCTTTTATTCCTTGAGAAATGAGTATCCTTACTCTGCTCCATGTTCCTCCTGTTGAAGATTATTTCTTTTTATAGATGAAAGAGTCAAAGACAATTAAAAATTGGAGGAATCCCTGAGATCAGTTAGTCCAATCTATCCTTTTCTAATTAGTAATTAGTGACAGATAAAATTTCCCCACTGCATTAGCACAAGGCCTTGAGTTAGAATCCCACTTTTCCAACTCCCAGTTCAGTGACATCTCACATCAACGGCATTCCTATTACTGTCCAAATGAGCAAGAGGTCATCAACGTTAAGCTCACATTGTCATAGAGTAATGCAAACTTCAGTTTGGCTAGAGTTGTGAATTAACATTTTTCTTTTTAATTAATTTTTATTTTATTGATGTATAGCTGATTGCCAACATTATATTGGTTTCAATATAATTGGTATACAACCTAGTGATTCAGTATTTTTACAAATTATACTCCATTAAATGTTATTAAAAGATAATGGCTAGCCATCATTCAAAAGTCCATGAATGATAAATGCTGGAGAGGATGTAGAGCAAAGGGAACCCTCCTACACTGCTGGTGGGAATGTAGTTTGGTAGAGCCAGTATGGAAAACAATATGGAGATTCCTCAAGAAAAAAATAGACTTAACATATGATCCAGCAATCCCACTTCTGGGTATATTATCTGGAGGGAATTTGAATTCAAAAAGATACATACACCCCAATGTTCATAGCAGCACTATATACAATAGCTAAGACATGGAAGCAACCTAAATGTCCCTCAACAGATGAATGGATAAAGAAGTTGTGGTTTATTTTATACAATGGAATACTACTCAGCCATTAAAAAGAATAAAATACTGCCACTTGCAGCAACATGGATGGACCTAGAGATTGTCATTGTAAATGAAGTAAGCCAGAAAGAGAAAGAAAAATACCATATATCACTCATATGTGGAATCTCAAAAAAAAAAAAAAAGAAAGAAAGAAAGAAAAGGACACTGTGAACTTATCTACAAAACAGAAACAGACTCACAAAGTAAATAATCTTATGGTTACTGGGGGAAGCGGGTGGGAAGGGATAAATTTGGGAGTTTGAGATTTACAAATGTTAGCCACTATATATAAAAATAGATTTTTAAAAAGTTTCTGCTATATAGCACAGGGAACTATGTCCAATATCTTGTAATAACCTTTAATGAAAAAAAAATGAAAACAAATATATGCTTGTATATGCATGACTGGGACATTGTGCTATAAACCAGAAATTGACACACTGTAACTGAGGTACTTCAATTAAAAAACTGCAAGTATGAATAAAATTATTAAGATTAAAAAATAATTTTAAAAAAGCTATGTTTATACTATACTGTAACTTATTAAGTATAGAATAGCATTATATCTAATGAAACTACATACCTTAATTAAAAAATACTCCATTGCTAAAAAAAATTTTTTTTAAAATAATGGCTATAATTATCTGAGCTATACAATATATCCCAATTGCTTATCTATTTTATACATAGCAGTTTGTATCTCTTAATATCATACCCCTAACTTGCCCCTACCCCTTCCTACTCTCCTTCTGTAATCACTAGTTTGTTTTCTATATCTGTGAGTTTCTATTTTGCATATATACTCAATTGTATTATCTTTTTAGATTCCACATATAAGTGATACCATTCTTTGTCTGATTTCAGTAAGCATAGTATCTCGGAACACCTACCTTGCTGCAATTAACAGAATTCATTCTTTTTTATGCCTGAGTAATACTCCATTGTATATAAACATACCCTATCTTCTTTACCTATTTGTCTGTTGATGGACTCTTGGGTTGCTTCCATATCTTGGCTATTTGTAAATAGTGATGTTATGAACAATGGGGTGCGTGTATCTCTTCGAATTAGTGTTTTCTCTTTCTGTGGATATTTATATATACCTAGCCGTGGAAATGCTGGACCATATGATAGATCTATTTTTAGCTTTTTGAGAAACCTCCATATTGTTTTTGATAGTGCCTGTACCAACTTACATTCCCACCAACAGTGTACAAGGGTTCCGTTTTCTCCACACCCTCTTCAACATTTGTTATTTTGTCCTTTTTTTGATTATAGCCATTCTGAGAGGTGTGAGGTGGTACCTCATTGGGGTTTTGATTTGCATTTCTCTGATGATTACCACTGTTGAGCATCTCTTCATGTGCCTGGTAGTCATTAGTAGTAGTAAAAAAAAAAAAATCTATTCAGATCTTCTGCCATTTTTAAATAAGGTTGCTTGTTTGGTACTAAGTTGTATAAATAGTTTAAATATTTTGGAATATTAACCCCTTATCAGTCATATCATTTACAAATATTTTCTCTCATTCTGAAGGTTGTCTTTTCATTCTGTCAGTGGTTTCCTTTGCTCTGCAAAAGCATTTAAGTTTAATTAGGACCCGATTGTTTATTCTTGCTTTTATTTCTTTTGCCTTAAGAGAGAGATACCAAAAAAGTATTGCTCCAATTTAGGTCAAAAAGTGTTCTATGTTTTATTCCAGGACTTTTACGGTTTCTGGTCTTACATTTAGGTCTCTAATCCATTTTGAGTTTTTTTTAATGTGGTGTGAGGAAGTGTTATAATTTCAGTGTTTTACATGTAGCTGCCCAGTTTTCCCAGTACCACTTATTGAAGCAAATGTCTTTTCACCATTGTATATTCCTGCCTCTGTGTCATAGATTAATTGACCATATATACATGGGTTTATTTCTGAGCTATTTTGTTCTTTACTGTTTTTATGCCAGTACCATGCTGTATTGATTACTGAAGCTTTGTAATATGGTTTGAAGTTTGAGAAAGTGATATCTCCAGCTTTATTCTTTTTTCTGAATATTGCTTTGCCAATTTGTGGTCTTCTGTAGTTGCATATGAATTTCAGGATTGTTTGTTCTAGTTCTGTGGAAGACCTGAAGGGTATTTTGATAGGAATTGCATTAAATCTATAGATTGCTTTGGGCAGTATGGACATTTTAACAATATTTTATGCCAGTCCAATACTGTTTTAATTACTATAGATCTATAGTATAGTTCAAGATCAGAAAGTGTAGTATCTCTGGATTTGTTCTTCTTTCTCAAGGTTTTGGCTATTCAGGGTCATCTGGTTGCATACAAATTTTGGCAGGGCTTTTCTATTTCTGTGGAAAATGTCATTGGAATTTTGACAGGGATTGTATTCAGTCTACAGACAAGTTTGGAAATTTTGGACATTTTAACAATGTTACTGTTTCCAATCTATGAACACAGGACGTCTTTTGATTTTTTGTCTTATTCACTTTCTTTCAACCAAGTTTTATACTTGTCATCATACAGATCTTCCACTTTCTTGGTTAAATTTATTCTTAGATATTTTATTGTATTTGATACTATTGCTACATTTTCCTTATTTCTTTTTCAGATGTTTCATTGTTAGTGTAAAGAAATGCAACTGATATCTGTATGTTAATTTTATATCCTGCAACTTTACTGAATTTGTTGATTAGCTCCAAGAGTTTTTTGTTGAGTCTGGAATTTTCTATATATAAAATCATGTGACCTGCAAGTAACAATTTTATGCCTTTGTCTTCGATTTTGATGCCTTTTGTTTCATTTTCTTGCCTAATTGCTCTGGCTAGGACTTTTATTACTCTGTTGAATAGGAGTGGTGAAAGTAGACGTACTTGCCTTGTTCCTGATATTAAAGTTTTCAATCTTTCCCTCTTAATTATAATGTTGACTGTACATGTTGTATATGGCCTTTATTATGTTGAGTCTGTTCCTACTATACCCAATCTTTTGAAGATTTTTATCATGAAAAACAACTTTCACTTTGTCAAGTGCCTTTTCATGTAAACAGATTTCTGCTCTAATCTTATTTCCTCACTTCTGCTCCCATGGGGCTTAATTTGTTCTTTTTTAGCTTCTTGATGTGTAATTTAGGTTGTTTATCTGATATCTTTCTAATTTCTTAATATGAGCATTTACTGCTTAAACTTCCCTCTCAGAACTGCTTCTGGAACACCCCATAGTTTTGGTGTTATGTTTCCATTTTCATTTATATAGAGATGGTTTTGATTTCCCTTTTGATTTTTTCTTCCACCTGTTTGTTGTTCAGAAGATTGTCATTTGATTTCCACATGTTTATAAATCTTCTAGTTTTCCTCTCTGTTGATATCTATTTTCATACCACTGCAGGTAAAAGATACCTGCTATAAATTCAATCTTTTAAAATTTGCTATGACTTGTCTTGTGTCTTATCATATGATATATCCTGGAGGACGTTCCTTTTGCACTTGAAAAGAATGTGTATTCTGCTGCTGTTGGTTGGAAAATTTACCCGGGTCTGTCAGGTTCATTTGGTAAGTATGGCTTAAGTCCTCCACTTATTTTCTGTCTGTATGATACATACATTGCTGAAAGTGGGGTACTGAATTCTCCTACTATTATTGTACTGCTGCCTATTTCTCCCTTCAGATCTGTTAGTATTTGCTTAATATATTTAGGTGCTCGAATATTGGGTGATTATATATTAACAATTCTTATAACTTCTTAGTGAGTTGAGCCCTTTATCATTACATAATGAACTTGTCTCTTGTTACATTATTGGCTTAAAATCTGCTTTGTCTTATACAAGTATAGCTACTCTCAGTTTATTTTAATTTCCTCTGCATGGAACATCTTTTTCCATCCTTTTACTTTTGAGCATATGTGTTCCTTAAAGTTTAAAGTTCCTTAAATCATAGGCAGTACACAGTTGAGTCTTGTCTTTTTTAATTCATCCAGCCACTCTGTGCCCTTTGATGATTTTAGTCTACTTACATTTAGATTATTATTGATATATAAGGACTTACTAACACTATCTCAGTAACTGCTCTGGTTATTTAGTGTTTCTATTTTTCTTTTTCACTTTGTTTCTACCTATTTTGTAAATTGGTGATTTTCTTTGGTGGTATGCACTATTTCTCCTTTTGTATTATTTGTGAATATACTCCAGATTTTTACATTGTGGCTATCAGGAGGCTTAAATAAAGTGTCCCATAGATAAAACATTTTGTCCACTTTATGCTGATCACAAGCTATTGTAAATTGCCTATGAAAATCCAAACCTTTAACCCCCTTTTATATTTTTGATGTCACAATTTACTTTAAACTGTATATTCCTTAACAAAATACCCAGATTTCATATATTTGTATTTGTATACTTATTTATATTACATACTTCATATATAATACTCTATTCTATAACTGTCATGTTTTATATGTAAATATGTTTATGTTATATACCCTTTTTCTACAACCTTTATTCTATAGTTAAGTGTTTAACACACCATCCTATTATATAATTAGAGTTTTCTAAATATGACTTTTCATTTCAGCTTGAAGATCTCTTTTCAGCATTTCTGACCAGGCAAGTCTAGTGATGATGAACTCCCTCATCTTCTGTTCATCTCAGAAAGTCTTTATTTCTCCTTTATATCTAAAGGATAACTTTCCTATATAGAGTATTCCTGGCTGGAATTTTTTATCTTTCAACAATTGGAATATGTCAGCCCACTCTTTTCTTGGCTTGTAAGACTTATGCTGAGAAGCCTAATGATAGCATAATGGGGGTTCCTTTGTAGGTTACACACTTTCATTCCCTGGATGCCTTTAGGATTCTTTCTTTTTTTTTTTTTTTTTTTTTTTTGATAGTTTCAATACAATGTGCCTTAAAGAAAGTCTTTTGGTATTGAGATAATAGAATAATATTAGCCTCATAAACTTGGATGCAGAAGGCTTTCCACAAGTTAGGAAATTTTCAAGGCATTTTTCTTTAAATAAACTTTCTGCCCCTTCTCCCTATCTTTTCCATTTGGCGCCCTTATTATTCTGATTTTATTCTTTTGATGGAATCCAACTGACCACACAAAATTTCTTTGCTCTTTTTTATTCCATTTTCTTTGTTCTCTTCTGTGTTATTTCAAAATTCCTCCCTTCTAACTCTCTTATTCTATCTTCCATTTGCTCTACTCTACTACTTATGCTCTCTATTGCATTCTTCAACTCATCCACTGAATTCTTCAGCTCCAGAATTCATTGTTTGTTTTTTTTTTTTTAAGATTTTCATCTCTTTGATAAAGAGCTCATTTTGGGTTTTTTTGTATCATTGGACTGTCATAATTTATGAGTTTTCTTGTAGATAGTGAATTTTTTCTAAAACAGCTATTTTGAATTCTTTGTTGGCTAGATCACAATATTCCATAGATTTGAACTCACCTGTTAAAGAATTAATGATAGCTTTTGGCAGTGACCTATTTTATTGATTTTTCATGTTCTTTATAGTTTTGCTTTGCTGCTTTCACATATGAAATAGCAGAAACTTCCTTAAATCTTAACTGGTTGTCTTCAGATGGTTGTATTGCTCCTTGGTGTTGCTTTATCTGGGGTTTCCTAGGTTTTGAATGGAAAAAACATACACTCTTTTTTGCTCCCTCATGCAGTAGAATTCTTAATCTTCTCCTCTTAAAACTAACTAGATGGACTGCTGGAAACTTCTTTTTGGTTTTCCAGATGATAGCACTGTAGCTCTAGTTTATAGTTTCCTTCTTGCCAAAAACCCTGGTCTGTTTTTCTGAGACCACTGTAATTTCAGAATTTGCTCTCACCACCAATATCAGGAGCAGACTCCAGTTGCAAAGGGGGAGGACATGTGGGTTTAGCACTCCAGGAATTGGTAATGCCTGCAGAACCTGTGGGGAGATCCTCAGGTGGGTTACTCCTCAAGGTTTCTATGCAGACTTCTTTCTGAAGTCTTGAAGTAGTCAGCAGGGACTGTGTCCCTTTAATGCCCTTTGAAATTATGCTTCTTTTCCTTTCTCCTCCTGGCCCCCAGTCATGGAAGTCCTGCCTTAGTACTCTGGGTGCTAAGCTTCTCCAGATGCAATCCACACAATGAGGGTAGCCAGGCACATACTTACTGCTTTCTAATTTCTCTGCAGGAGAAGCTGCCAACTGGTAGAATCTCCTCTCCAAACAGGCTAGATTTGACAAATTCTCCCTCACCCAGAGGTATCTGCTCAGGTCAACATTCTCCTGACTTCAGCCAGAAGGGGATGGGGCAGGTTCACTACCTTAAATCTTCAGCCTTTATTGAGGTCTGTCTGTCTATTTCCAGATACAAAGGTAGGCAAGAGTTCTCCCAGGTTTCTTGGCTTAGGGTTCTGGGTCCCATAGTCCCACTAAATCACTTTTGTTCATGGATGAATCGCTAATTAGTTATTTAAAGGGAGTAGACAAAGGAAGAATGTTTTATGCCACTGTGCTTCTGACATCACTCAACTCCTCTCCTTTCTCAACATATTACTTATACTTACTTTTTATTGCTTCATTTTTGGAGATTTCCCTAGAGTCTGAAATATATGTTTACAACTAACCCAAGTCCATTTTCAAGTAAGCCAATAGTGCTTCATATGAAGTGCAAGTATCTCGTAAAAGTATACTTAAATACTCCCTACCATCACTAATATCTTTGCTCTCATATTTCATTTATCCACATTCTATAATCACAAAATACATTATTTCTATTATTATTGCAAATAATCTATCCTGTTACATAAATTAAGAGTAATAAAAATAAAATGGTTATGTTACCTTCCACTGTTTCTTCTGGGATGCTCCTCCCTTGTTTATGCAGATTAAAGTTTTTATGTACATTATTTTTCTTCTCTCTGAAGAAATTCTAATATTCTTTGTAAGGCAAAATTAGAGACAAATTCACTCAATATTGTTTGACTGAAAGTCCTTATTACTCCTTCACACTTAAAGATTATTCTCTTAGAATTCTGGAGTTCAAAGGTGCAATAACACTTTCACTGGAATAAAATTAAGGAGTCAGCAGGGCTGCTTCCTCTAGAGGTTCTAGAAGACAGTCTATTTCCCCATGTTTTTCAGCTTCTGGACGCAGCCAGCATCCTTTGGCTCATGACACCGTCTTCACATGGCTCCGTACTCTTGCTTACCTCCTAGTACTTACACTGATCTCCTTGCCTTCCCCTTACAAGGACTTTGTGAATACATTTGGTCCACTTGGATAATTTAGGATTACCTCTTCATCTTAATTTCCTTAAATTAATTATATTTGCAAATTCTATCTGACCATTTAAAATGAGTTATTCACCAGTCCTGGGGATTAGAACATGGACATCTAGATAAATAGAAAATGATACCTAAGGAAAATGTGCAGGAAAAAAAGACAATTCCTAGTCCAGGCCCTGTATGCAGTAACTAATTGTTCAGCAAATATTTACTGAATAAACATATAGATTAAAGAGAAAGCAAATGTTCAAAAAGAGTTTTAGGATTTAAGAAGTTCCTCAACCCCTGCAGGAAGTATTCATATATATATTAATTATCTTTTAATAAGGAAAAAATCCCCAAATTCCATTCGGGCTTATATAAAATGAAAGTTAACTGAAGTGTTTCTCTAAAACAAACAGATGTACACCACACCTAGACTTCCAGTGACAATTTATTTTTTAAAGGTTATTAGCTGTAAGATACTCATATCTACTTTTCTGCCATATAAGTGTAGTAGCATATGCTGGGTGAATTATGACTAAGCTAGTAATCAACTTAGTAGGCTTCCAAAACTAGATTTTCTTCAGTGGTTTGAAAAGATAACTTTAAAAACCTCTTAAGTATGGTGTTTGCATGAACCAATTTCATCATTCAAAAATGTCTATTTCTATAAAGGTCCTAAAGAGGTAAAACTAATGTGCTAGAAATTGGAACACTGGTTGCTTCTACGGTTGGGGATTGACCAGAAAGGAGGTGAGGGAACATGTTAGGGGGTTGGGATTGTTCTATAGCTTGATAGGGTGTGGTTACTCAGGTGTTGGTGTTTGTCAAAACTAACTAAACTGTACACTCAGCTCCCATCAGAAGGCTCCATGCCCCTCAAATGAGCAAGATGTTAAAGGCCATTTCTAAAAGGAAAGGTGTACCTGAAATAAATCTGTTTTCATATCCCTTCTCATCTAAAGTGGCCATGTATTTATACTTGCTCTTTCAAGGCACAACTGGACTCTGCTTTTCATTATGGTTACAGATTAATCTTGATAAAGATTATTTCTGATAACAAATAATAAAATAACTCACTTTAAATGGTAAGAGGGACTTTGCAAATATAATTATGTTAAGGACAGTAAGACGAGGAGGTAATCCTAAATCACCCAGGTGGACCAAATGTATTTACAGGGTCCCTGTAAGAGAAAGACAGGGAGATTAGCATAAGTACTAGGAGATAAGAAAGAGGATAGAGCCATGTGAGGAAGGTGTCATGAGCCAAAGGATGCTGGCTGTATCCAGAAGCTGAAAAACATGGGGAACTGGACTGTCTCCTAGAGCCTCCAGAGGAAGCAGCCCTGCTGACACCTGGATTTTAGCCCACTGAAAGTGATATTTCACTTTTGAACTCCAGGATTGTAAGAGAATAAAACTGTGAAATTCTAAGCCACTAACTTTGTGGTCATTTGTTACAACAGCAAGAGAAAACTAATACAAATACTACCTACCTTCTAGGTTTATGAGAAAGACACAGTAACATAAAACATACAAAGTACCAAAAACTATATAAGGGAAGTCAGAAGTTGAAGGATGGGAAAGGTGATGATGGAGGGGAGATTACAAGTTTTAATAAGATTCTCAGACTTCACTAAGAAGGCGACATTAGAACAATTATAAGACTGCCTGTATCCTACACATTTACTAATACATTAAACTTTTTTTCATTTACCAATCAAGAAGGGTCAAAGTAATATAATATAGTTTTAATTTGCACTTTGTAAGACTTTTCATATGTTTAATATCATTTCCATTTCCTCTTCTGTAATCTGTCCCTTCAAATTATTTATTACTTAGAGGTTTTCCTGACATTACTTAGTGCAAAAACAGCAAGTTGTAGAACAATGTGTTGTATGAACCCAATATTGTAAAGAATCATGTTTCATCTCATATGCAAATGTGTGTATACAATATATATCACTGTGACCACTTACTTATGCACATACATATACACAGATATCCATATACATGTATATCCACGTGTTAACTTAAAATGCATACCAAAGAATAAATGGATTTCTCTGGGAGATAAGCTAGTAAAAGGTGAATGGGTGATACCACTTCTCTTTTCACGCACTTCAAGACAGAAGGAAGGCAAAATGATGCCAATAATTTGACTTGTACAAAATGTTCAGTCATCTACACTTTAGAGATGGCATGAGACTGAAGACTTCAGGATCATAGCATCATGCTATCCATCACTCTTACATTAAATATAAAACAGTGTGAAAGAAGGTATAAAAAATAGAATTTGCTGATGCCTTGCAGGGGTTTTGTTCTCATTCAGGAAGAAAAGATGGATGTTATTAGAAGATGTTATTAGAAATATTATTAGAAGATTTAGAAGATGTTATTAGAAATATGAAAGCATATGATAATATTTGACTATAACCTTGAAACATGTAGTAATGAGAACATGGTATGTCTTTAATTAGCATTCACAGTGACACCAAAGCCAAGAAATGAGTTCCAACCCTTATTGTTCATTCCTCCCACTGCTGATCTTCTCATTGTTTCCCTACAGGTTGGAGCTGCTCCTGAATACAATTTCTCTCACTTTCAAATCCAAACCTCAAGTAACTGTAGGAGACACTCAGCCAAGGGAGTTTTTCTGGCCCATTCCCCTATGTCCCTCTCAGTGCTCATCATTCAGGAGAAGTAAGGCCTCTTTGGACTCTATTTTCTTCCATTTCTTACCTGTATTATGTACAAAGAAGGAAAGTTTGAGAACAGGCCCAGCAAATACTGAGGCTATTTAGAACATCCAGAGGACAAATGGCTGTGTAGTGGCTTATACTCCTCATTCTTCTGTGTTTCACAGTGATAACATAGTACTAAGTCAATATTAGATAAGTGTTAGCATTTGTGGTGGCCAAAAGAAGTGTTACAGACTAAAAAGAATAACACATATATTTATTCAATAAAATTCAGGAATCTCACCTACAATGGAGGCTGGATGTTCACTGGATATTGATGGAAAGGGAAGATGTGAGATTAAGTGGCAAGAGAAATCATCCCTGGTAGTGAGAAAAAGGAGGGGGAATTAGAGACAACAGCACAGCAGCAGCTGGATGGTGTGCCCTTCATCACACAGGAATGAAGCAGAGCTGGTACAAGGGTGGCACATGGCCAAACCCACTAGAAACTGGGGTGGTGTCGATATCCTTAGGGTCAACCATAGATTCCAGGGTAAATTTCTGTAAAATGGTGGTCAAGAATAAAAACAGCTCCATGCGGGCCAGGCCCTCTCCAAGACACATCCGTTTTCCTGAAAATAACACACAGAGGGGATTTGTTCCGAGAATAAGACGTTGGGAGCTGTAACAAAACATATGCAGTAACTATTTAATGAATGAATGACTAGATGGAGGGCTGGAAGGATGGTTTAAGAGACAGATGGACAGAAGGATGGATACATTCACTATTCACCTATTATGTTAATGAGAACCTTTCATTCAACAAATATTTGAGTGTCAGCTCTATATCAAGCATTTCATTATGTATGCCCACATTATAACTGCTCTTTTCCATTTCCAGTTTCCATCAGTCTTTGTAGAAATATCCTCACTCTGCTTCTCCAGACGGGTTGAAGGTAGAAGAACTGAGAGGTGGGAACTCATGTTATCTGTGTTTCCCTTTCTACCTCTGGCACCAAACAGCCAAAGATTCTTTTCCTTCCTGTGCTTTTAAAAGCATGTGTCGAAATGTGTCACTCTCCCACTTTAAAATATTAAATGTCTCTCCCATCTGTTCCATGGGATGAGGTCCAAATATGGATTAAACTGGTCCTTCATATTTTGTTCCCAGTCTGATGTTCCCTATCATTCCTTCCATTCTTCATACCCTCTAGTCTCAGCACTAGCCATATCCACTCATCAATTCCTAACATACCATGGAGTTTCTAGCTTTGTCTTGTGCTGTTCCATTTGGCTAAGATGCACTTCTCTTATACTTCCTTCAGGACCTAGGTCCCGTGTCATTTCCTCTTTATGATCTTTGTGATCTTCACAGGCAACAGAATTTTTGCCCACCCTGGGTTTCCTCAGCATCATTCTCACACTTCAATTGAAGCACGGATCACCTTGAGTTGAAATTCTCTGCTTATTTATTTTTCTGCTATGCTGAAATGTGCATTCCTTGGAGAGGGCTCAGTCCTTGACATCTCGGTATAGTCAGAGCAAGACCCAAAGCAGACATCAAAAACCACTGAATAAATGAAGGTGGCTCTGGAGCCAGAAATCAGCACACACTGTAGCTGTGAAGACTCAACATCCAAGACCTCTGATCAAGAGTGGAGGAAGATCACGGTGCTCAGGAACCACTGCACAGTATCCTGCCACATTCCCAAGAACTTCCTTACACCACAATTTGTTGGGAGTTTCCGACCTTCTCAAACTACAGGAAATGTCCTGCTCCTATGAAAGTGCCTTGCTCTCTCTTTTTCCCTTGCTCCATGTCCTCTGTGATGCAGGTTAAATTACCTTTCTGCTGTTGGAATGTTGCTTACCCATTTTAGGCCTCACTGTGGGGTATGAGTGACCAGAAAGGAGGTAGCTTCCCTCTTGGTCTCCTGGCAGCCTGTGCGCTCCTCTCTCACAACACTATGCTTAATGAATTAAATTGATCTGTTTACTAACCTCCCTTCCCAAGTAGGATGTTAGCCTCTTTGGCGCCATTCTGTGCTTGTGGATACTTGCAACCCCAGAGCTCAGCCTGGGAAGTGAGGGATAGCATATAAAAAATACATGGCAGGCAAAAAAAGTCTAGATGAGTTTCACCTGCTAAGAAGAGCTCGTGGGTAGCTCAGTGATACATTTAGAGGCAGAATTCAATCTACCTATTTTCGAACTTTCTCACTTTGGAAGAAATAGGTCACCTCCCCAGACTTTCAATAAGGCAGATGTACGATGAGTGAGTGGAAAGTGCATGGGCACTGGGAGTGGTGCTTGTAATCATGAACAAAGTGCAATTCTACCAGCCCCTGAGTGAGCACCATGTAAGTTCCAACTGGTTGCAAAACCATTTCTTGTCCCCTGAAGTATCTTAGGAAAGTAATTTTAATTACCTGCTGAGAAAGCCATAAAGTAGTCACTTTTCTTAAAGCTGCCACTATCATCCAAGAAGTGGGCAGGGTCAAACACCTCTGGGTTGGGGAATTCTTTGTCATCATGTAGCACAGAAGTCAACGATGTTAATATAGTCGTGCCCTGGAATGAACAGATGAAGATAAATCAAGTTATAAAGAAGTCCTGAAGCTGGAAGAAATGCTGCAAATCATTTACTCTGATCTTTCAATCTGTAGATGAGAAATCCCAGTCCAAAGGAGGGCAGTGGCATTTCCGCCCAGACACAACAAGCAATAACAGGGATGAGTTTAAGACCAGTGTCAGTGATGTTACTAAAGTAGACTCCAACAGCATCAGAAATACTGAGTACTTGGTTACTTGGGTGCTAGATCTCTGAATCCCCTTACTTATCACAATGTTTGGACACCGCTGTCTGTCCCACCCTTTGCTCTATCTCATAACTTCAGTCTTCATACACTGTATATGTGGATTGTAGCTTAAAATGAAAAGTCTCTGCTCACTCTTGAAAAGTCAGATGTATCTGGAATATGTTTATAGAGCTTTTAAAGATAGAGATCTGATCTGATTAAAAATGACATCTGGCAAGTTCATACACACAGAAACAGATTAGTAGCTGTTAGGGGCTGTAGGGAGGGAGGAATGGGCAAGGACTGTTTAATGGGTAGAGGATATTCTTTTGAAATACCGAAAATCTTATGGAACTAGATAGTAACTATGGGTGCACCACATTGTAAATGTAATAAACTTCACTGAATTGTACACTTTAGAATAGCTAAAATGGTAATTTTTATGTTATGTGTATTTTACCACAATAGAAAAGAAAACCTGGGAAGGAGAGATTTCTGGACAAGATGGCAGAGTAGTAGGACCACAAGCCCACCTCTCCTCATGACTACAACAAAACCACAACTGACTGCTAAACGACCATTGAAAAAACAGACTGGAACCTAAGAAAAAAGAACTACTGGAAATACAAAGAGGAAACCACAGCAAGACAGGAGGAGGGACATGTTCACAATATAATTGGGCCCCATATCCCCGGGTGGGTGACCCACAAGCTGAAGAATAATTAACTTGCAGAGGCCCTCCCACCAGAGTGAGATTTCTAAGCCCCACGTCAGGCTTCCCAGCCTGGGTTCCAGCACTGGGAGGAGGAGACCGTAGAACATCTGGTTTTGAAGTCTATCAGGGCTTAACTCCAGAAGTCCCATGGGACTGAGGGAAACAGAGACTTCATTCTCTTGGGAAGTGTACATAGAATTTCACGTGCTCCAGGTCCAAGGGCAGAGGCAGCGATTTCACAAGAACTTGGGCCAGACTTACTTGCTGGCTTTGGAAGGTCTTCTAGCGAGGTAGGGGACAGCTGCAGCCACCCGGGGAACCTAGAAGCTGCTGGTGGATATTCAGGTAGTGTTCATGGACATGAGCTTTCCTGGAGGCTAATGTGTTGACTGGATAATTAGCACCAAGACCTAGCCCCACCCAACAGCCTACAGGTTTAAGGGCTGGGAAGCCTCAGGCCAAACAACATACATGGAAACACAATCACACCCATCAGCAGACTTCCTGAGCCTCTAGACATGCCACTACACACCAGTACCAACTTCTACCCAGCAATGGGCAGGCAGATTCTTCTTGTCAGGAAGCCTGCATAGGCCTCTAATCCAGTCTCACCTACCAGGGAGCAGATACCAGAAATAAGAAAACAACAATCCCAAAGCCTGTGAAAAGAATTCACAAACAAGGGCCAGACTCTACCTTGGGACTGGGTGGACTCTGGCCCTTGGGTGACAAGAGAGCAGTGTACTGTCAGGGCAAATAGGACATCTCCCACAGAGGGCTACTTCTCCAAGGATGAGATATGTAAATAATCTACCTAAAAATACAAACAGAAAGATAGAAGATATGAGGCAGCAGAGGAACATCTTCCAGGCCAAGGGACAAGATAAAATCCTAGAAGTAGAAATAAGTGATGAAGAGATAGGCTATCAATTCAAGAAAGAGTTTAGAGTAATGATGGTGAAGATGTTCAGAGATCTCAAGAGGAGTATCGATACACAGAGCAAAGTTTTTAGAAAATGTTGGAAAACATAAAGAATACCCAAACAGAGTTGAATAATAAAATTATTCAAATGAGTAACACACTAGAAGGGATCAAGAATAGACTAAATGAGGGAGAAGAACAGATCTGTGAGCTAGAAGACAGACTAGTGGAAATCACTTCTGCAGAAGAGAAAAAAGAAACAAGAATGAAAAGAAACAAGGATAGTTTAAGAGAAGTCTGGGACAACATCAAGCACACTAATATTCTCATCATAAGGGTCCCATAAGGAGAAGAGAGAAAGGATCTGAGAAAATTTTTAAAGAGATAATAACCAAAAACTTTCCTAAATTGGGAAAGGAAACAGTCACCCAAGTCCAGGAAGCTCAGAGAGTTCAACACAGAATCAACCTAAAGAGGAACACGTTGAGGCACATAGTAATCAAATTGACAAAAATTAAGGATAAGGAGAAAATATTTAAATCAGCAAGAGAAAAGCAATAAATAACATACAAAGGAACTCCCATAAGGTCATCAGATGATTTTTCAGCAGAAACTCTACAGGCCAGAAGGAAGTGGCAGGATATATTTAAAGTGATGCAAGGGGGAAACTTACAACCAAGAATACTCTATTCAGTAAGGCTCAGATTTGATGGAGAAATCAAAAGCTTCACAGATAAACAAAAAGCTAAAAGAATTCAGCACCACCAAACCGGCTTTACAACAAATGTTAAAGGAACTTCTCTAGTTATCAAATTACAAGAAAAGAGAACAAAAAGAAGACGAAAAAAAGACCTACAGAAACAAATTCAAAACAGTTAATAAGACAGCAATAAGAACATACATATCAATAACTACCTTAAATGTAAATGAATTAAACGTTCCAACCTAAAGACATAGTCTGGCTAAATGGATACAAAGACAAGACCCACAGATATGCTGTCCACAAGGGACAACTTCAGAGCTAGAGACACAAGCAGAAAGTAAGGGGATGGAAAAAGGTATTCCATGCAAACAGAAAGCAAAAGAAAGCTGGAGTAGTAATACTTATATCAGACAAAATAGATTTTTAAATAAAGACTGTTACAAGAGACAAAGGACACTACATAATGCTCAAGGGACCAATCCAAGAGGCTACAACAATTGTAAGCATATATTCATCCAACACAGGAGCACCTCAATATATAATGCAATTGTTAAGACATAAGAGGAGAAATGGACAATACACAGTAATAGTGGAACACAGTGCATTCCATCCAAAAGCAAGAGACTACACATTCTTCTCAAGTGCACACGGAACATTCTCCAGAATCAACCACATGCTGGCCACAAAGCAAGCCTCAGTAAATTTAAGAAAATTGAAACCATACCAAGCATCTTTTCTAACAACAATGCTATGAGGTTAGAAATCAACTATAAGAAAAAAACTGCAAAAACTGCAAACATGTGGAGGCTAAACAATACACTACTAAACAACCAATGGATCACTGAAGAAATCAAAGAGGAAGTCAAAAAATACTCTGGGACAAAAGAAAATGAAAATACACATGATCCAAAACATCTGGGATGCAGCATATGCAGTTCTAAGAGGGAAGTTTATAGTGATACAGCCTACCTCAGGAAAGAAGAAAAATCTCAAATAAATAACCTAATGTTACACATAAAGCAACTAGAGAATGAAGAACAAACAAAACCCAAAGTTAGAAGAAAAGAAATAATAAAGATTAGAGTAGAATAAATGAAATAGAGACTAAAAAAAAAAAATAGAAAAGATCAATGAAACTAAAAGCTGTTTCTTTGAAAAGATAAACAAAATTGATAAACCCTTAGTCAGACTCATGTTGATCAAAGGGAGAGGGCCCAAATTAATAAAATTTCATTTCAGAAATGAAAAAGCAGAAGTTACAACTGATACCACAGAAATACAAGGGATCATAAGAGGCTATTATAAGCAACTATATGCCAACAAAAAGGACAACATAGAAGAAATGGATAATTTCTTAGAAAGGTACAATTTACCAAGACTGAACCAGCAATAGACAATATGAATAAACCAATTACCAGTACTGAAATTGAATCAGTAACTAAAAATCTTCCAATAAGCAAAGGTTCAGGACCAGATGGCTTTACAGGTGAATTCTACCAAACATTTAGAGAGGAGTTAACAGCTATCCTTCTGAAACTGTTCCAGAAAATTGCAGAGGAAGGAAAACTTTCAAACTCATTCTATGAGGCCATCATCACCTTAATACTGAAACCAGACAAAGATATCACAAAAAAAGACATTCTATGAGGCCATCATCACCCTGATACTGAAACCAAAGATATCACAAAAAAAGAAAATTACAGGCCAGTATAACTTATGAATATAGACACAAAAATCCTCAAATAAAATACTAGCAAACCAACTGCAACAGTGCATTAGAAAGATCATACACCATGATCAAATGGGACTTATCCCAGGGATGCAGGGATTTTTCAGTATCTGCAAATCAACTGATGTTATATACCACATTAACAAATTGAAGAATGAAAACAACATGATCGTCCCAATAGATCAGAAAAAGCTTTCGATAAAATTCAACATCCATTTATGATGAAAACTCTCCATAAAGTGGGCATAGACGGAACATGCATCAACATAACAAAGGCCATATATGACAAACCCATAGCTAACATGATAGTTAATGGAAAAAAGCTGAAAGCATTTCCTCTAAGATCAGCAACAAGACAAGGATGCCCACTCTCACCACTTTTATTCAACATAGTTTGGAAAGTCCTAGCCATAACAATCAGAGAATAAAAGAAATAAAATGAATCTAAAACGGAAACGAATAAGTAAAATTGTCATTGTTTGCAGATGACATGATACTATGCATAGAAAACTCAAAAGCGGCGACCAGAAAACTACTAGAACTAATCAGTAAATTTGGTAAAGTTGCAGGATACAAAATTAATACACAGAAATCAGTTCCATTTCTATACACTAACAACAAAAAAGCAGAAAACCAATTAAGGAAACAATACCATTTACCATCGCACCAAAAAGAATAAAATATCTAGGAATAAACCTACCCAAGGAGGCAAAAGACCTGTACTCTGCAAACTGTAAGACACTGATGAAGGAAACTGAAGATGACATAAATAAATGGAAAGATATATGACGTTCTTGGATTGGGAGAATCAATATTGTTAAAATGGCCATACTACACAAGGCAGTAATATACAGATTCAAAGCAATCCCTATCAAATTACCAATGACATTTTTCACAGAGCTGGAACAAAAAATGTTAAACTTTGTATGGAAACACAAAAGAACTCAAAGAGCTGAAACAATTTTGGAAAAGAAGAACAGAGCTGAGGGAATTACACTCTCTAACTTCAGACTATACTACAAAGCTACAGTAATCAAAACAGGATGGTACTGGCACAAAAAACAGACACTTAGATCAATAGTACACTATACAAAGTCCAGAAATAAACCCACGCACTTATGGTCAGTTAATGTATAATGGAATACTACCCAGTGATTAAAAAAAGAGTAAAATAATGCCATTTACAGCAACACAGATGAACCCAAAGATCGTCATTCTAAGTGAAGTAAGCCAGAAAGAGAAAGAAAAATGCCATGTGACACTGCTTATATGTGGAATCTAAAAAAAAAAAAAAAAAAAAAAAAAGACACGAATTATTTTTACAAAACAGAAACAGATTCACAGATATAGAGAACAGACTTATGGTTACCTGTGGGGAAAGGGTGCGGGAATGGATAAATTGGGAATTTAAAAATTGCACCTCTTGGAGAGAGATAAAAATGTTAGCTATCTTGATTGTGGTAGTGGTTTTATTGGTGTATATATCTATCAAAATTCATCAAATTGTACATCTGAAATATGTGTAGTTTACTGTATAGGAACCATACCACAATAAAGGTGTTAAAAAGAAAAGAAGAAAAAGACAAGTTGCCCAAGAGGAAAAATGACTTCTTAGATATATCAACAGGTACACTAACTACTAAGTATCTATCTCTGGGATATAATGACTACACTTCAATAAAAGTACATATTTAAAAAAAAACAATAACCTGAAAAAAATATGGGAGCACTCTACATTATAGATGAATTCTAGATTAAAAAACAAAGAGGCATGATAAAATTAGAAAAATTATCACTTTTCACCAATTCAGGTAAAGATCATCAATTAATGCTAAAACTGCTGTATGAATGATTTAGGAAAACATGATATTCACAAGGTCTTAAAGTACCATACCACAGATTTATTATTTATTATTTATGAAAAACAGAACCTCAGCAATGGAGATGGCAGACACCTCCTTAACAGTACCTTAGCAACACCAGTAATGGAATAAACTGACATTATATGTCTTCAGCCAAAATGTGATGCAGTGGGACATACACATCACCTATGTAATTTTTTTGCCAAAAACACAGAACTGGAATCTAATCTCAAGAAAACAATCACACAAAGCCAGACTGAGGAACATTTTACATGACAATTGTCCTGGACTCTTTGAAATTGTCAGTGTACTGAAATAAAATAAATAAAGGAAAAAGAACTGTTCTTGATCACTGAGGATTAAAGGGACAGATAATCAAATTAAATACTTGTTCCTTTATTGGATTCTGGATGTTCCCTCAAGAAAAGCTATAAAAGATATTTTAGGATAATTGAGAAAATGTATTTATAGGCTAAGTATTAGATAAAATTATTGTAGAGGTGATCATTCTTTTCATGTGAACGCTTTCATTGTTATGTAGGATAAAGTCCTCGCTCATATGTTCCTAGAAGATATATACTGAAGTATTTAGGTGTTAAATTTGGTAGCTATCTTATATAGACAGATGCAGATAGACATGTAGTTAAAAGGTACACAATTTCATATATATTTCATGTAGTGTATATATATAGTGTGTTTAAATAACTACTTCAATTTTAAAATGTTTACATTCAAAATTGGGAAGAAATTTCACCCCTTAAGTTTATCATATTTAAGACCTCTAATTTTGTTTTTTAAATTACTACTTTGTATATTTTAAAACAAATAATAAGTGAAAATGTTACTTTAAGATTTAAAAAGCAGGTGTATTTTCAACAAATGGTGCTGGGACAAGTGGATATCCATAAAGAAAAGTAATAAAGTACGGTCATTACTTCACACCATAAGTAAAAATGAACTTTAAATGGATCATAGACCTAAATACAAAAATTGAAAAAGAAAAGCATAAATATTTGGTAGCATATGTTGGAAAAGAAATATGACACAAAAGCACAAGTTGTAAGAGAAATAATTGATAAATTGGACTCTATCAAAATTATAAACTGTTCTTTGAAAGACATTCCTAGAAACTACAAAAAAGTAAGAAAAAACACATACTGGGAGTAAATATCCACAACACTTAAGATATAATAAAGAGGCTACATGTAAAATATATACAGAACTGCAATAATTAAATAATAAGGCAAATAACCCAATAAAAATAAGAATATAATTTGAGCACTTTACCAATGAACACATATGAATGGCCACCACATAAAATCACCACATAAAAACCCAGAGATCATTATTCATCAAGAAAACAGAAGTAAAACAAAACGTGGTATCACTACACAACTACAACAGTGTCTAAAATTTAAAAACACTAAGAATGGCAAGTGGCAGAGGGCACTGGAACTCTCTTACATTACTAGTGGGAATGTAAAATGTCACAGTCATATGAGAAAATAGTTTGGTGGGGTTTTTTAATAAAGTTAAACACTTAAGCAACCAGCCCTATCCTCGGTATTTACTCAAAAGAAATAAAAATTTATATCCACACAAAAACCTGCATGCAAATGTTCACAGCACTTTTATTTAAATATCCCCAAACTGGAAACAATCCAAATATACATCAATTAGTGAATGAATAAACAATCTGTAGTACTCCATATGATGGATTACTCATTGTATAAAACAAACTAATGATACATGCAATAACAGAAATGCATCTCAAACATATTCTGCCACATAAAAAAGAGATACACGTATATACTGATTACAAGTTATTTCATTTATGTCACATTCCATTATATTGAAATATTCTTGAAAAGGCAAAACTGCAGGACCAAAAACAGATCAGTGATTACCAAGGGCCACAATGGGGGGAAGTGGACTAGTTGCAAAAGGAGAATAAGGGAACTTTTTGAGATGATGGAAGTATTTTATACCTTGGTTGTGGTGGTACATACATAATTTCACACATTGGTCAAAACCATTAGACTCCACACATACCAAAAACCATTACTCTACCTTCTACCATATGGGACAACACAGATATTCAGAATTATCTCTTCCTCAGAAGATAGAAGTAGTGGTTTCAACCTTAAACTCATAACCCTTTTCCCCTTAAAGTGAATTTTTAGTTATCATATTTTTTATATAATAGTAATATGTGCAGGCTTTAGATGGGAGTAGTCTGTAGGATACCAACTAGAAAGTCTGAATAAAAACAGAAACCAAGTGTTAGAAAGCATTAAAAAGCTGCTGACAAAATGAGTTTCTAGATTCCATAGAAGGAAGAAACTTGGAAAGGTACACTAGTATCTATAGTCAATTTCTGACTGCATTAATATCCAATTCTGAAACAGGAGGTGTTAAATAATTCTTCCTACATAGTGGAGGAAGGATGAACACCTTCTGGAAGAAGATAAACATCATCTGAGACTGCATTCTTTATCTTATGTATATCTGAGCTTAACCAAAACTTATTAGGCACAGGAAAGACAGAACAAAGTGAACACAAAAAGAAGAGAAAAGCTGGCAATTACATATATACATATATATAAACTCTCCACAAAATGGAAAATAACCCACCTTATTTTATAAGGCCAACATTACCTTGATATCAGAAGTCTGATTAAAAATTTGAGAAAGAATAATTGCAGATCAGTCTTTTGTGAATATAAATACAAATGTTCCCAATAAAATGTAGCTAACTAAATCCAGCTGCTTATATATGAGAGACAGACACAGAGACAGAGAGGACAAAACATATGCCATATAAATGAATGCAGAGAATCCATTTGATCAAATTGTACACACATTTATGAAAAACTATACAGATTGCAAAGAGCAGGGGAGAGGGAGATATGGGGAGTTTCTAATCAATAGGTATAAAGTTCTAGTAATACAAGATAAATTCTCAAGATCTGCTATATAACACTATGCCTATAGTTAAAATTAATGTATTGAACATTTACAGATTTGTTGAGGACATACCTAATGTTAAGTATTCTTAAAACAATAAAATTAAATTTTGTTTTAATTTTTTTAAATTAGAAAAGTACCAAATCACTACAATCTTTCAGGAGGTAGTAGCAGCAGCAGTTGACCCTAACTCATTTTATAAGGCCAGCATTACTCGAATACCAAACCAAAGACATTACAAGGAAGGAAAACTAGAGATCAATATCTCTCAGGAACATACGTGTAAAAATCCTGAACAAATTTTACCAAATCTATTCCAATAATGTATAAAATGATTTTTATCCCATGTATACAAGGCTAGTTCAATATCTGAAAACCAATTAATGTAATCCGTTACATCAACAAGCCAAAGAAGAAAAATAACATGATCATATCAACAGATGCAGAAAAAAGCATCTGACAAAACAGAACAACCATTCATGATAAAAATTCTCAAAGAACTAGGAGTAGATGGCAACTTCCTCAACTTGATAAAGAATATCTACAAAAAAACTACAGCTAACCAAATTTATTGAGAAACTCAAAGTTTTCCCACTGAGATCAAGAATAAGGCAAGGATATCTCATCTCACCACTGTTTGTCAACATCACACTGTAAGCCTTACCTAAAGGAATAATAAAACGTATACAGATTGGGAAAAAAAATAGAAGTCTTTGTTTGCAAATGACATCATTATCTATGTAGAAAATCCAAAATATTTGAAAAAAATTTCTGAAAATACTAAGTACCCCATGACTACAAGATAAAAAGTTAATACACAAAAGTGAATCATTTTCATATGTCAGCAATTAACAATTGGAATTTAAAATTAAAATCACAATGCCACTTACATAAGCATCCCCAAAATGAAATACTTAGTCATAAATCTAACAAACTATGTACAAGCTCTATATGAAGAAGACAACAAGATGCTGATGAAGAAAATCAAAGAACTAAATAAATGGAGACATTCCATGTTCATGGATAGAAACTTAATATTATCAAAATGTCAGCTCTTCCCAGCTTATTCTACCAATTCAATGCAACTTCAGCCAAAATCCCAGCAAGTAGATATTGATAAACTGATCCTAAAGTTTATAGTCAAAAGACCCAGAATAACCAATTCAATATTGAAGAAGAACAAAGTTGGAGAACTCATACTATTCAAATTCAAGACTTACTTTAAAGCTATTGCAATCAAAACACTGTAGTACTGATGAAAGAATAAACAAGCAGATCAGTGGAACAGAGTATAGAGCCCAGAAATAGACCCACATAAATGTAGCTGACTGATCTTTGACAAAGGAGTAGTGGCAATACAATGGAGAAAAGACAGTTTTTTCCAAAGACCATTGCTGGGACATCTGGACATTCACAAGCGGAAGAAAAAAAAAATGAATATTACATCCTTCACAAAATTAACTCAAAAAGGGTCATAGATCTAAATGTAAAATGCAAGACTATAAAACTCCTAGAAAATAACATAGGAGAAAATGACCTTGAGCTTGGCGGTGACTTTTCAGATGCATATAAAACCAACACTAAAGGCACAATTTATAAAAGAAAGAACTGATAAGCTGGACTTCATTAAAATTAAAATTTTCTGCTCTCAGAAAGACATTTTCAAGATAATGAAAAGACAAGCCACATTGGGAGAAAATATTTGTGAAAGATATATCTGATAAAGGACTGTTATCCAAAACATACAAAGAATTTTTAAAATTCGACAATGAGAATATAAACAACATGATTTAAAACTTGAAAAAAAGATGTGAACAGATACCTCATAAAAGGAGATATACAGATTGCAAATATGCATATTAAAAGATGGTCCACATCATATGTCATCAAGTAAATGCAAATTTAAACAACAATGAGATACCATTACCTGTTAGAATGGCCAAAATCCAGAACACTGACATCAAATGCTAACCTGGATGTGAAGCAACAGGAACTCTTCATTCACTACTCTTGGGAATGCAAAATGATACAGCCACTTTAGAAGAAAGTTTGGCAGTCTCTTCTAAGACTAAGTATATTCTTACCATATGATCTAGCAACCACACCCTTTGGTACTCACCCAAATGAGCTGAAAACTTATGTCCACACAAAAACCTCCACAAGGATGTTTATAGAAGCTTTATTCATAATTGTGAAAACCTGGAAACAACTAAGATGTCCTACACTAGGTTAATGGATTAAAAAACTGAGACACATTAAGAAAATGGAATATTATTCAGCACTAAAAAGAGATGAGCTATCAGCCATGAAAAAAACATGGAGAAAACTTATTTGCATATTATTAAATGAAAGAAGCCAATCTGAAGAGACTATCTACTGTATTCCAACTGTATGATAATCTGGAAAAGGCAAAACTATGGAGACAGTAAAAAGACCAGTGGTCGCCAGGAGTTTGGGGGAGGGAGGGATAAACTGTCAGACCACAGTGAATTTTAGAGCAGTGAAAGTACTCTATATGATACAACAATGATGGATATACACTTGCCCCAACTCACAGAATATACAACACCAAGTGTGAACCCTAATGTAAATGATGAACTTTGGATGCTAATGATTTATCAGTATAGGTGCATCAATTTTAACAAATGCACCATTCTGGTAGATGATGCTGATAATGGCGGAGACTGTGCATGTGTGGAGGCAGGGGGGATATGGGGTAATCTCTCTATCTTCAGCTCAATATTGTTGTGAACCTAAAACTGCTCTAAAAAAATAAAGCTTATCCCCTCAAATCACACAAAAATAAGAGTTGAGGAAATACTTCCCTAATCTTTTTTTTAATGTTTACAAAAATATACATAAAACACCATTCTCAATGATGAGATACTTAACCCTCATCTCTTCCTGGATATCATAAATGACACAAAGGGCACTAGGATCACTTCTGTTCAGCATTATCCTGGAAATCCAGCCAGTGTGATAATGAAATAAAAAAAATTAAAGTCGTAAGAATCAGAAGATATGAAATAAAACAAATATTAAACCATAGAGCAGAACTGCATACACAGAAATTACAAATAAATTCACAAATTATTAGCAATGATAAATGATTTTGGAAAGGTTGCTAAAGTCATCAAAATAATAAAGCCAATATTTCCATATAAGAAAAAAGTAGAAAAGGCATTTTAAAAATTATGCAATGTAAAAAAAATTATGTAATGTATAATGACATCAAAAATATTTATCTGGGAAAAAAATAACAGATGTGTAGTCAGTGCACTGAAAACAAAACAGTATTAAAAAAAAGTAAAGAATGTCCAAATAAATTGGAACACTATACCACATCCATGAATTGAAAGATGTAACATGTCAAGATGTCAATTCTTTCCAAATTGATTTAATATCATCCTGATAAAACTCATAGCTGAGTGTTTTGAGTAACTGACAAATGGATACTAAAAATCTTATCTGGAAACACAAACAGGTAAGAGTAGTCAAAATAATATTTAAAAAAAAAATTTGGAAGACTTAGCCAGATATCAAGATCTGTCATAAAGATTTATAGCCACAAACTGGAAACAATACAAAATCTATCAAGCTACCACATGTATGATTTTTGCAGTTCTCTCTCATCTTGCATTGGTAGAGGATTGAAACCACACATGGATATGGGAGCTTCAAGAGTGCTGAGGTCACTACAGGAGAAATCAATCTTACCTTGGGGATGAGGTAGTTTCTGAATTTAATGTCATGGGTCACCGCATGGGGCAGGTTGGTGGGGATGAGGTCGATGTATCTCTGGATCTCGTGCACCACAGCATCTGTGTAGGGCATGCGGCTCCTGTCCTGCATGCAGGGGCTCCGGTGTCGGCCAATCACACGGTCAATCTCTTCCTGGACCTTAGCTGATAAGAGACAAGAAAGACTGATGGAAAAAGAAAAATGTGCCTCCCACATTTGCATACCAATTCAGAAATACATGAGGCATTATGAAGTTGTCCCAATATCATTGTAAACATTAGTTATATTTCAAAAATGCACCTAGACATTGAGTGAACTGTCATAATATAGGTACAAATGACTCATACAAGCTATGCTTTGAGATAAGTCTGTGCACACCTCTATATTAGCATACAGAATCATTAATACAAGTAGAAAGGATGAAATACTTCATATATAAATAGTACATTAACTCAAGAAATTACTGTCCTCACAGAAAGAAAAACAGGGAACAAGTATTAATTACAGATCAAATAATATATGATGCTTTAAAAATCAAATTCTGTAACTGATGTATACCTATGTATGGTTTGTGTGACTGTATGTGTGTTGTGTGTGGATTTATTTACAAGTTGCAATTCTATCTTCTCTAATCCTCACACTCCCCAAAGGTGACCACTTTGAAACATTCTAGCAGTTTCTTCTGAAATTTATCTCATATTTCTAAACAATGACTATTTATATTTCTTGATTTATCCATTTTTAGACAAAGTGTGACTTTATGGTAGGTGACCCGAAGGCTAATATCTCAACCACTACCCCATACAAAATACACACACACACACACACACACACACAAAACTTCCCCTCACTCAATTTTCTCCAGTATATTTATATCACAATTTTTTATTGTATCACTATTCATTGTTTATATCATTATGACTATGTAAAGTAAGACAACTGATTATGTTTACCCTTTTCTACATTCCTGGTCTTACAAGCACCTATTTCAATTCCTAATTTTTAGGTGCCAGTTTAGAATTATTGAAAATGCTCAGCCAGATGTTTCAAACTCCTAGTAATAATTTTCTGATTACTGGAAAGCCTCAATTTATCATTTCTCTTTTGTTCTTGGTGTTTCCTCTCACATCTGTTTTATCCATCTAATCCATTTTGAAATAGTTTTCTAAGCCTTTTGCACAGCACCCTCTCTGAAACCTCCATTCTCCTACATGAGATCTACTGATTCTTTTTCTGCAACTTAAACAGGAGTAATTCTCATCTGCAATTAATTTATCATTTCAATGGGATTATGACTCAGACAAACATAATTTCCATAACCAATCTGCTATTCATAACCAGAACCTGCTTAAAGATAATTTAAAATTATTTTTTAAAAAGTTGTTTATAAAAGTTAAAACTATTAACCTGAAAGGAAATTATTATGGTAAACACCATTTTTCTGGACTCAGACTTCTGGAATAAAAAAATTCCTTTTGAATTGTGACACAAGTACAAGAAAAGAAAATTACAGGCCAATATTCCTGATTAACACAGATGCAGAAATTCCCTACAAGATACTAGCAAACTGAATACAACAGCACATTAAAAGGACCAGACACCATGATTAAGTTGAATTTATCCTTGAGATACATGTGTGATTCAAAATATGCAAAACAATATGATATACCACATTAATAGAATGAAGCATAAAAATCATATGATCATCTCAATAGATGCAGAAAAAGCATTTGACAAAGCTTAAGATCATTTCACGATAAAAACTCCCAACAGATTAATTATAGAAGGAATGTACCTCAACAAAATAAAGGCCACATATGACAAGCCTAGAGCTAACATCATACTCAACAATGAGGGAAGTGATGTTATAATCACAACAGTATGAGATGCTCCCTTTGTTTCTCACCTTCAATCTACCAGTAAAACATCCATAACTCAACAAAGGTAACTCTGCCCAACACACTAGGATGCCACAGAATTCCACACAACTGTTCATTTAAAGGTGGGTGGACTGGAACATCCAGAAGCAGAACTGGGAGAACAGACGAGGCAGTGCCTGAGATTGTGGCACCCAGCCACGGCAGCTGAGCCTGCAACTCCAGAGAACCCAGCAGTAGCAGGGGAGGCACTGCACACAACTCTGACCACCTGGTCAGAGCAGCACGTGTCCACAGCTACAGGCAACTGAGCAGCAGTGGAAGCAGCACTTGTGACCCTGTCCCTCCAGTTGTGGAGGCAACTGCAACTCTGGACCCCCCCACGCACAGCAGCAGCACCTACAAACCCAAAAAGCCCTAAGACAGCAGAGGAGCCCACAACCCCAGCTGCCCTCCGGACAGAGAATGAGCATCGCACTTATGGAGCACCTCCGCAGACCTGAAGCCATGTCCCCAGCTACGTGTGGCAGCCCTCATCCAAGGCCCTTACTCACATGTTTGAGGTCACTGCTGGGACTGCCCCTAGATGGATATCAGCAGCTTTAAGCTATGCCTGGGCTAGTTTGTAGTGACTCACTGTGGAGCATCCCCCAGACTGGCATGTGGCTCTGTATTTGTAAAGTTATCGGTGTAAGAAGCAATTAAATTTTCTCAGGCTTTCACACCGAATTTCTAGAATTTCTGCTATACCTCAACAAATATAGTCCCCATTATTCCCTACCCTAGCATTAGAACACTGCATATTCAGAATAAGGAAAGATCGCTGCAAAACCATACCTACCATTCAAAGTGGCCTCTTCTTAAGAAAATTAATATTCAGTTCAAGGCCAATTTATGCTGGCTGTGCTTGCTGCAAATCCCTGTCCATGAAATCCAGTCACTTACCCAGAATTTTTCACTGATGAAATCCATAGCTTTATTGCTGTTACTACTGTTCACACTATATTCACTTCTCTCAATCATCCTCCCCTATTGTACCACTTTGTCTCACTTTTATCCTTTTTTATATTTGGACAACTTATAGCTGGTAACACAGAAATCTCCACAGTAAAGCTTCATGAAGAGAAGTAAGATGACGGACCCAATACCTTCTCTGAAATTCACCCTGCCCACCATGTTGGTCATACCTGTGACTTTTCGGTGCTTCAGCAGGAGCAGGAGAGCATATCTTAGGGTGGTGCTTGTTGTCTCTGTCCCAGCTCCAAACAAATTAGACACAGTGGCTATCAAGTTTTCAAAAGTAAACTCCGTCTGTTGATTGTGCTTTTCCTAAGAATTTTTTGATGTAATTATTTGATAGTTTACCAGCATATACAATTACAATGAATCCAAAAAACTCACATTGTTATAAAATTAAAGAAACTCGGACACTGTGTTCAGTATTAAAACAACAAGAATACCATATGGTATGGCAAAGTGTTTGGATTGACTAAATCTTCATTTCCTACTCTCACACCTTGCTTGCCTAAAAATCCCATTCCCAGCCTCTTCTGCAGCTATATTGGCCAACCAACATACTTCTTAACAATGGCCTACTGATGCCATTTTCTTATTTTTCTTCTTACTCAAAACACAGATATGAAGATGGAGGTGGTGTAGACATCATCTTGGAACATGAGTATCTGAACATGAAGATGAAACCTGTGTACTAAGTATGCTTAAGAAAAACGGAAGCCACCCAAGTCCATGATTCTCTGGGGCTACCATACTAGCCCTGGACGGCCGAATGCCCAACAGGAGACTCTCTGTATGTAAGATAAACTCCATTATTTCTTTAAACCTTTATTAATTGTTTTTCTTTCTTACTAGTAGGCAAACACAATATTAATTTAGGCAAATCAGAGCTGTATCTTGAAAAATGCTACAAGCCAGGATCAAGAGATTGCAATTCTCTTCTATTGCTGAAGACTTTATGTGGATTCTATATTGCCTAAAGACTCATTATGAAGCTGAAAATGTGCAAAAGCTACCATAGCAGCACATCCTAGAATACATTACAGAGAAAGAGAATGGATTCACAAAGACAAAATGGGGTCAGCCACTACTGTATTCCAGATGTGAGGCAACAGGCAATCTGGTCCAGGAAACAAGTGCAGGAATTAACAGGAATATATACACAGAAGAAATGTTACAAACATGAAGACAAAGAATTTGGGCATTAAATGCCCATGGAGGATGAAGGAGAGAGATGAGGTAATGCAGATGCTGAGAACCGGAAGTGACTGAACAGAGCTCTCATAAATTGGAAATTGGGAGAATAAAAGCACTTCATGAGGACAACTAAGGTTGCTTTAAGATGAAGGATATTGTGACACAAAATTGATAATAACAATAGGATAATTTGAAATATTAACTATGGATGTCATTAATATACAAAAAATGATTTCTCCCTATCAGTCCTCTAGACCAGCATTAATAAGGCTCTTTGAATCCCCAAGGGACCTGTGCCATGTATAATATTGTGTCATCAATTCCATTAAGACAGACTTAATCCTACCTACAGTGGTACTCGGTAGACAAAAGTAACCATCCACACTGGTAACAACAACTTCATTCAATTTGCTAAACTTGTCAACTCAAAATTACTCTAAGGCCAGAAGCAGAGTAGAGTACCTATAAACCATTACTAGTATTTCCATCTGTTCAAATGAATCTGAAGAATCAAATGGCTGTGTACACTTAGGCTATCAAAAAAAGTTAGCCCATAGAAAACATTGCTAAAAGAAATTAAAGAAGACCTAAATAAGTGAAGATACATCCCATGTTCATCTATGAAAGACCTAGTATTGTTAAGATGGCATTACTTCCAATGCCTACAGTTTCAACATGATCCCTATCGAAATCACCGCTAGCTTCTTTGCAGAAATTTATTAGCCTATCCTAAAATTCATATGGAAATTTAAGTGACCAATAGACAAAACAATCTTGCTAAAGAACAACAAAACTGGAGTACTCACACTTTCCAATATCAAAACTTATAATAAAGCTACAGTAATCAAGACTGTGTGGTACTGACATAAAGTGAGATATACAGACCAATGAAACAGAATTGAGAGTCTCATACTTACAGTCAATTAATTTTCTACAAAGTTGCCAAGACCATTCTATGTGAAAAGAATAGTCTTTTCAACAAATGGTGCTGGGACAATTGGATATACATATGCAAAAAAGAAAAAAAAAAAGAAGCTGGACCCATACCTCACACTATCATCAAAATCTGATTTAAAGTGGATCACAGACCTAAATAAGAGCTAAAGCTGTAAGATTGTTAGAAGAAAAACTGGGGAGAATCTTCATGTCCTTACATTAGATAGTTTCTTAAGAAATGACACCAAAGCACAAGCAACCAGAGAAAAAGTTAATAAATTGGATTTCACAAAATTTAAAACTTTTGAATATCAAAACGTTATCAAGACGGTAAAAAGACAATCTACAAAATAGAAGAAAATATCTGCAAATTATATATCTGATAAAGGACCTGTACCTCTAATATTTAAGAATTCTTACAACTTAACAACTTAATAATAATAGCCAAATTAAAAAATGGGCTAAGAATTGAAATAGACATTTTTTCAAAGAGATATATAACTGGCCAACAAGCTCATTAAAGATGCTCACTAGCCATCAAGGAAATGCAAATCAAAGCCACAAGGAAAGACCACTTCACACCTACTAGGATGGCTGGAATCAAAAAGACAGATATTAAAAAGCATTGTCAAAGATGTAGAGAAATTGTAACCTTCATACAATGCTGGTGAGAATATAAAATGGTGCAATTTTATGCACAAGTTTTCTCCTAAGAGTTTTAGTTTCAGCTCTTACACTTTAGTCTTTGATCCTCCAAAGGTTAAATATAAAGTTGTCAAAGACCTGACAAGTCTACCACCAGGTATATATCCAAGAGAAATTAAAACATATAAACAAAAATTTGTATACAGACGTCCACAGAAGCGTTATTCCTAATAGCCAAAAAACAGAAACAACCAAAATGTCCATCAACCAACAAAAACATATAAAATATGGTATATCCACAATGAAATATCATCCAATGATTCAAAGGAATGAAATACTGATATATTGCACATCATCAATGAACTCTGAAAACATTAAGTGAAAGAAGCTATACAGAGAAAGCCACATATCATATAATTCCATTAATATGAAATGTCCAGAATAGCTACTCTATAGAGACAGAAAGTAGATTAGTCATGCCTAGAGCAAGGAAGGATGGGGAGCAATGGGGGTGACTCCTAAAGTATAAAAGTTTTCTTTTCAAGGTTATAAAAATATTCAGAAATTGATTGTGGTGGTGGTGACAGCACAACTCTGTGGAAATATGAAACTACTGAATTGTACTTAAACTGTGTGAAGGGTATGGTATGTGAATTATACTCAATAAGGATTTATCAAAAAATAATGTTATACTCTAAATACCATAGTGAAATCCAGAGAAATAATGTGGTTTTTAAACATAGCACTGAGGAAGCAGGCTAATTGAAATTACTGACATAGCAGACTTTAACACCTCCTTAGCCCAGGATTAGTGGAGAAGTTTCATAGCATTAAGGAAACCCCTCAAAATATGTGCAGAATATCAAGAACTCATATAGACGTGTTCTTCTGAGAAGGTAACCATATTTTTAATCAGATTCTCAAGTCAACTGGACCCCAGAAAGATAAAAATATTTGCCCCAGCAAGAGAGAAAGCAGAGAATAGCAATAATTTGCTTCTTCCTTCCTCCAGTTTCTTCAAACCATACCATCTGCTTTACTTTGTTCCACCTGGGACACGTGATTTGAGCAGTCCAGTTCAAATCCATAGACAATTCTTTCAAAGCAACCTTCATCAGCGTCTGTGACTCCTTGACGTTTTAGTATACTAACTGATTTCTCATTTCTGCCCAATGCTACAAACTGGTTGAATAAAATAATGGTGGCCTCAGATAAAGGAATTTCCTTCTCTAGAATTAGCTCTTTACAGTGTGTTCTGCCTTTCCTCAGTTCAGAAGTTCTCTGCACCCATACAAGGGTTTTGATGTCATCTACATTCCTCTTATCATAGTTTCCAACCTGACCCTACTACTATTCAAATTCACTATTCAGATTTACTATCTGAATGTTTCTCTCCTTGGTTGAACTTCTCAAATAAGGTATTTGGTCATATTATTGAAATTTCCCATACAATCCCTACAATTTGGCTCTCATCCTCTCCGCCAACTAAAACCAATCTTTATTGATCTCTGATAATATGACAAGATGGGCAGCTTGATTTTATTTCAGAATCTTCTGTATTTCCATGGTCTAAACTTTCATCAAACCAAAGTTCAAAAAAAAGAAAAATCTCACAGCTGGTCCTTGAGCTCCATTCTTATGATACAGTTCATCTCATAGAACTTTCAGGATAATTTTCCCCAGTAGTTATTTGCATTCTACTCTTGTTTTGGCTCACACATCTCTGCCTGATCAAATCAAAATTTTTCATGCCAAAACTCAGGTTTACAGTTACTGGACAGACACCAACCTCCACCTCTGCTTCTGTCCAAATGTATTTTTGATGACATTCAGTTCAGGCTTCTCTCTTCTAGCCATCTAATTTCCTTACCACAACACACCTCTGAACCTCTCACTGTATCCTTCTACCAATCTGAAATTCCCTCCCCTATGACTTACTGCAAATATTTGAAGATCTACATCAAACCTTAGGACAAAGAGGAAGCCCACCCAGGTTAAACTCTTCCTTCTCACCCTCCCACATGCTGTGTGAAATGATCACATCCACCTTCCTTCTATGGCTCAACATTTTGTATGTCTCGCTTGTTTGTATTTCCATTTCACCTGGGATATACATTCCTTTCTCCTCAGGTAGCCTATTAGTACCTAACAAACAAAGTCAATATATTCTAGTTATTTAACAGTACAATTTTAAATCTCTCATGATGTTCAGTCCAGATCCATGCACACACAAGTACCCAAAGTGCTCGTCAAGCATTTCTTGTCAAACCATTTAAACATCCCAAGTAAGTACAGAACTAGTCAATGAACCAAACAATTCAGGCAAACAGATAACCAATCCGTCATTAACATTTTACCTGTTCCATTTTGATCAGAAAACAGTCAATGAAGTCCCGAGGGTTGTTAATGTCCAGGGATACTTGGTGTTCTTTTATTTTCTCCAAAACATAGCTTTCTAAATAAGCAAAATTTTTAAGTATTTTGTTATGACTGCCTGGGAGATAGTCAATGAGAGCAGGGAAATTGTTGCAGACCTTAAAGATTAAAAAATACATTGTTTATTAACTAAAAACATATATTGGAGACATATACCATATGCAAAGCCTTGGTTAAAAACAGAGATGAATACAAAATGGTCTCTGTCTTCAGGGGGAGCATTTTATATTGTACATATAAAGTAATTCTCTCTGCTGGTAGAGATATTTAAGGGAGAAAATTCTGACCAGTTGATGAAAATTGATAGTAATTTTCTATACTCATACATCAACCTTATAGTATTAAAGCATCTTTACAGCAATTCTTTCATTTTTTAACTTAGTTTTTTGTTACAACCTATAGAATGAGATGAATTACTAGGACTCACAGTTTACATATGAAGACAAGAGGTTAAGGAAGTGTGGGTAAGCTGACATAGATCACAAAGCCACTCCCTGCTGGTTCTACTATAAGGCAGCCCCAGAAACAGAATCACTCTTCTAATTCAGCAGGATGCAAAACTGGCAGGAAACCCGACTCAGCATTTTACGGATAAAGTACATGTGCACCAGAGCAGGCAAGTGACTTTTCTAAGATCATGTGGTTTTATTTAGGCAGAGTACAGGACACACAAGCTCAGCACAGGGAAAAATCGTGGTGTTTGTTCATGGTTCATACACCAGAAAACCATTCTGTCATCTTAACCCCAATACTTTGTCAGCTCGGATCCCAAACTGACACATGACACACCCTTGCCCTAGTCAGCGTTCCCTGGCAGCATCTGTTCACAAACATTCTCCCTCCTTGAGAGATAGTCTCTTCCTTTCTTAATTAGGATATTTCTGCTAAGTTAAAGTGATGAAGAGGTAAGTAAATGTGACTGGAGGACAAGACTTGTGAGCAATGGAGACCTTTCAGCAAGGACCTGGGGGTTCACTGGGTGCTATGGCCATGCTTTGGGGCAGTTATGGAAACTGCGTTTTAGGGGGTAGTGGAAAAAACACTGGCCCGGAACCCAATAGGCTTGAATTCAGGTATTTCTTTTCTTGTCTGTAAAATAACGGCTCAGCTATCTTTCCCAGATGTTCACTCTGTGATGCTAGCTCTGGGCAGGACTATGGTGTTCAAATATTCACAGATTAACATCAGCAAAAACAGTGTAACAGATAGCTCCAAAGGCCCAGCCCTACACAGAATGTTGGAAAATCAAGCAAAAACTGTCAGAATCAATTTCTCAGAACTCTTGAATTCAAAGGTTTGGAGCAATCACGTGAATGCTGAATCAAGAAAAAAGGTAACTTAAAAATGGTGGGAAAGATTTGTGGCTTTTTTCCCCCTTGTTCCACCTCCCTCCTCAGTTTGGCAGTGGTCTTCACAAGGGAAGCTTCTGCCAATGTGGGACCCTGGTTCCTAGTTCTGGAGGGACCAGAGCAGACCTCACTCACAAAGAATTGTGTTTCTGTGTCCTGACCTCTCTGGGGCCAAAGAACTGACACAGGCATCTGTCTTTGTGTCATCTAACTTAGAACACAGGGTGGAAAAGCAGCAGGTATGTCTCAAAAACCCTGCAAGATGAATGAACAACCCACAGCCACCTGGGGCAAAAGATTACAGTTAAGGCATACAACAGAGCACCCGACCTCGGGAAGAAAAGCTGGCGGGGGGAGTCCCTCTGGGAAATTAGAACATTCAAAAGCACTCATGTATACTGAGGAACTCAGAAAGCTACACACATGCCCAGGGCGGGACACAGGCTAAAAAAGACCTGAGAGACACTATGCTTTCACTGCTGATCTCTAGGCTTAGCGCAAGCAACAAGTGAAGAACAAGACAGAGTTAAAAATGGCCTGGCTAAGGGCTGAATGAGTGCCCAGCAACACAGAGGCAATCTGGAAGAGTTATTTCCATCCCTCCTTCCATCCTTCCTTCTTTCCTCTTTTCCCCTCTTTCTCTTTCTTTTCCTCCTTCTACCTCTACCCCTTTCTCTTCACCTCTTTTTTTGGCTCCTCACATTCAAGGACATCTCTATCCAAACACTAGCTGAACATAAGTTAAAGGAACAGAGATTTCAGAGACCACACACACACACACACACACACACACACAAAAGACTTTGCAAAAATAGTTTAGAAAAGTCACTAAATAAACAAAGACCTATAGCCTGTAATGGGGGGGGGGACCTCCTCCTCAAAAAAAACCCATAGGGTAAGCAAAAAACAAAACAAAGAGAGGGGAGAAACTAAGTCCCAGAGTTACCACACTGTAATATCCAAAATGTTCAGTTTTCAAGCATTCATTTCACAGCCTGGTCCATATGTAATTCTGAACCTGTCAGAAGAGCATAAATGACTTTTCAGGAAGAGAAGATCTTGACCTTACCTGGATCCATGGGGAGCTCATAATCCTGAGGTTTTCATTAAATTTTTCCAGCAAACTAAGAAAATCGTGATCTGTATAATCAAAACGGTTCTGGAAAATAATGGAGCAGATCACGTTGCAGGGAGCACAGCCCAGGATGAAAGTGGGATCACAGGGTGACGCTAAAGAATTGGAAATATTTATAAAACATCATTAAAATATACATATAAAACTTTGTTGTGGTTAACAAGTAATTTTAGAATATCTAAAGCAGTATCTACCTAGAAATTCCCTTATCAGCAAAACTTTAAGCATGCTTAAAGTCAACACACCACTTTTCCCTTAAACATGAACTGACCATTCCATCCCAGTTTGTTTAATAACAATTAATAATAAATTTTCCAAATACTCCAGAGTTATATCATTGCCTTGACCCAAGGTGCTGGGTATTTTGAAAAGCAGAAAAAAAAAAAGGAAAAAAAATTAAAGGCTGGTTTTTAAAACACTTAATAATTCAGGCTATTTATCAATGTAGAATCACATCTGCCTAGTAAGCTTATAACCAATCAAGCATTGATGTAGGAAGGAAAAATAGTTAGGGACCCAGAAAACTTTTATACATAATGAATAGTTGAAGGAACAGCTTGTATAATCAGTGAAGGAACAGATTAAAGATAGAAAGATTATGGAAAAATTCAGGTATTTGATGGAACAATAGAAAAAAGCAAAAGCCATCCATGTTGCATGAAAAGAAAAACTAACACAAATGAACACAAATTATAAGATAGATTTGTTTTCCTAAAATAAAAGAAAGTAAGATTTCTTCATTTCAAACTTAAATCACAGATAGGGCAAACAAGAAAGGTTAAACTGATAAACAGAGTCCCTTCGTCTCTCTATTGTAATATGGTGGGGGAGGGGGGAACATCCTGCTCTAAGAAATAGTGTCCTTACTCCCAACCAGGCCTCACATTTAACTTATTTGACAGAACCTGCTCTCTTGTGGAATTCTGGGATATTGCTATATATGCCCATCAACAGAATACCATGCTATTATAAAATTTTAAATTCGAATTTAGATCAATTCCATCACTGTACAGATAGAGCAGAAGAAAAGTAGTTTTCTTTTTTAGGGGTCAATATTTAAATGAAGTTGCTGTAATCAAACAATCAATAAAATTTATATGCCCAAATCCACATCACAGATGTAATTAAGGGTGACTTGAATCAAGGTGTTCTGAAGAAATGATAGGGAATTAAGTAATAGGAAACCTGTTAAACAACTGCTCCTTTTCAGCTGAAACATGCCAGGGCACTAAGCTTTCAGAAAAAAAACTTCTTTTAGAAGGCAGTGGATGATTTCTTTCTGTGTGTTGACAACTAAAATCTGATTTTTAATCTTTCCTTCTACTTCATTTGAAAAAGAGAATTACAGAGCAGGGAAATTTGGAATTCAGACTGAAAATAAGATTCATTGTGACAAGCACTTCACAAGTCAGTATAGCTGGCAGTAGGTGGTAAAAAAATTACCAAAAAGTTCTAACTTAAAATCCAGTTGTTTTAAAATGTATGTGGGGTTTTATTTTTATTCAGATGGTGAGGACAACAGATCAGCAGATGATAGCCATCAAAAAGACAGTTTGTTACTTACACATCCCAAGAAGAGGGGGTACACCACACAGGGCCACAAGGGGGAGCACCAAGGTCAGTCAGGAGGCAGAAGGGTCAAGGGGAAAGCATGCGCCAGAGCCTTTACTGGGGTTTTCATTGAAGAAATGAGCAATGCAGGGTATGCATGCTGACTAAGTTGATGATTAGATAGTTTGGGTAATTTCAGAGGGCTCTAGACTATAGGCGTGGTCTCCAGTTTTCCAGTAACTGGCCTTGGGTTGATTTAGGGCAGGGAGAATATTGGCTTGGTGTGTGAAAGTTTAATAAAGGAGGTGGCTAGGGGATATGGACATTGGATAGGTTAGTTTGAAAATCAAAGGCATGCTCACAGACAAGATGTTTGCTCTCAGAATTAGCTAATCCTGGGAGAGGCAGTTGTTCCCTGGGTCTGTAAGGCCCCCAAGATGTCAAAGTATCATAACAGAGAAAATTAAAAACATGATTATTACATTAATAAAGGAGGAGAGGAATACAAAGAAAGCTGAAAACAGAAGCCACTACTAGGGAAGGCAGGGCAATGAATTATTCATAAAAGCTGAAATCTGTTTGAATAAATCATTTTATAACCTGGTATTTGGGGAATGTTGAGGATTATGCTATAGCATCTATTTCTTAAAATATATAAAACAATACTTAAGTAGGGAGCAACATTAAATAACTTAAGCTGGTAATTTAAAAGCAGTTGTTTACAAGGAAATCACAGCTAATGAGGTCTGCACTAAGGGATGCCAAAGCAATTAAAATCATAGAAAAGTATCATTATGAGCCAGAACATCAAGCAAAGGGTCTTGGAAGAAACCTTCAGATATGTGAGTGAGGCTGAGCATACAAATATAGGCCAATTAAAAAGCACATATCATTTGTTTCATGCTTTATCAGGGTGTATGAGGTCACTTCTACCATGTCCACCTGACAAGTACTCCTTGGTGAAATGTTCTGGAATAGATAACCCACATTTACACTATGGGAAAAACACTGTTCTCTAACGTCAAAAAACTAAGACTCAAAACTGTCTACCTTTATGACCTAATGATTTGAAAACAAGAGTTCAGGACAGAATAGCATTAAATGACTTTTAATCCACACTGTATGCACCATTCTGGGCCTACACACACACACAACAAGCATAAATACACAAAAGCTCCTTTGCTTCTCTGGGTCAAATCCTTCCTCCTCCACATGAGGACTGACAGCCACTACCCACGTGAAAAATGGGGCCGCCCCTGAAATATTTCCAAGGACGTCACTGGAGAAGTGAGCAGCCTGTTAAGGTCAGAGATTGAGTACAGAAATCACCCACCATTGGTTTTTCTCAACTCCTCCACAAGGCAGCGGGCTTCCTCTTGAACACGGTCCTCAATGCTCCTCTTACCCATTCCGAAATTCCGCAGGGTCATGAGGGAGAAGCGCCGGATCTCCTTCCATCTCTTTCCATTGCTGAAGAGGATTCCTACCAGGAGGGGAAGCAGAGACTAGGAGGGAGGTCCTAGGGAAGGAGGAGTGAGCTGACACTTGCCAGCCTCTGGGATGAACCAACTCTGCTGAGGAGTTTTTCAAATTTCTGTTCTCCACCGTCCCCACACCCATTGCCAATGCTGAATATGAAACATGCACACATACCATATCCCTTATTAACTCTTTCAGCCAATGGGAAACTGCCTCTTCCAGAAAACTCTTCTCCCATATCAATTAGGGCTTCTTTCACTGCTTCATATCCATGCAACACAATAGTGGGCTTCAAGCCAAAATACAGAGTGAACACAGGGCCATAAACTTTTGAGAGCTGGAAAATGGAAAGAAAATGCAAATATTTTAAAAATTAATAAAAATTTTAAAAAATTAATTAAAAAATTTTAAAATTAATTCAAAAAATTTTTAAATTAAAAAATATTTAAAAGAAAATGCAAATATTAGCAAAAAAAGTCACAATTTGGTCTATTTTGCTCATGATTAAGATTGCTACCATCACATTGTTGATATTTTTATTCTGCCACACATAATTTCAAACATTTCTGGATCTTATATATAAACGGGGTGATAATTCAACACCATTCACAATAAAAAGTCTCACCAAAGTGGGCATAGAGGGAACATATCTCAACATAATAAAGCCATTTACAACAAGCCCACAGGCAACATAATATTCAACAGTGAAAAGCTGAAAACCTTTGTGCTAAATTCAGGAACAAAACAAGGATGACCACTCTCACCACTTCTATTCAACATAGATTGGAAATCTTCGCCACAGCAATCAGACAACAAAAGGAAATAAAAGGCATCCAAAGTGGGAAGTAAGAAGTACAACTGTCACTATTTGCAGATGACATCGTACTGTATCAAGAAACATGTCTCCACCAAAAAACTATTATAACTAAGAAATGCATTCAGCAAAGTTGCAGGATACAGGATTAATATACAGAAATCTGTTGTGTTTCTATATACCAATACTGAACTATCAAAATGAAAGTTTAAAAAAATCCCATTTAAAGTCACATCAAAAAGGATGAAATACCTAGGAATAACCCAATCAAAAAATAGGCACAAGGCCTAAATAGACACTTTTCCAAAGAAGACATACAGATGGTAAACAAGCACATGAAAAGATGCTCAAAACCACTATTAGAGAAATGCCAATCAAAACCACAATGAGGTATCACCTAACACCAGTCAGAAAGGCTATCATCAGAAAGTCTACAAATAATAAATGCAGGAGAGGGTGTGGAGGAAAGGGAACCCTCCTACACTACAGGTAGGAATGTCAATTGCTGCAGCCACTATGAAAAACGGTATGGAGGTTCCTCAAAAAAAAACAAAAATTGACTTACCACATCATCCAGCAATTCCACTTTGGTTATACATCCAGAAAAAACAAAGATTCTAATTTGAAAAGATACATGCACCCCAAAGTTCACAGTAGCACTATTTAAAATAGCCAAGACATGAAAGCAATCCAAGTGCCCATCAACAGACCACTGGCTTAAGAAGATGTGATACATATACACAACGGAATATTATTCAGTCATTAAAAATTGTGACCAACTATTCAATTTAAAAAAAATGAAATGATTTGCAACAACATGGACAGGCCCAAGGAATATTATGCCTAGTGAAAGAGGTCAGAGAAATAAAAAATACTATATGATATCACTTAAACGCAGAATCTAAAAAATAACACAAATGAATCTATACACAAAACAGAAACAGACTCACAGACATTGAAAACAAATTTACGGTTACCAAACAGGGGAGAGTACAAATTGGGAGTATGGGATTAACAGACACAAACTACTATACATAAAATAGATAAGCAACAACGATTCACCGGACGCAGAGAGAATATATTACATCTTGTAACAGGCCACCGCCAAGATGGCGGTGCCCAAGCTGCGCTGCATTTTCCATCCGGTGGTTTGGAGCCTCAGGCCAGTCAGGAGTTCTGCTCCCCGGGCTGCGTGAGGCCCACTCAGGCGCTCAGGGGTTGCTGGCGGTGCAGAAGGCTCAGGGTCTGTTCAAGTTCTTCCCCGAGAGTGGTGCGAAGAATGAGCTCACAGAGCTCTTCGACCCCGTCACCACAGGCAACTTTCCTCAGGCCACTCACTGAATGCAGGGCACCTGCTGGTGCTGTTGGGCCTGTTTTCATTTCCAGCGAGCGGGCCACAACCGGATCAAGCTGGTGGGAGTCAGGCGGACGCGGAGCGCGAGGCGTGGGACGCGGAGCGCGAGGCGTGGGACGCGGAGCGCGAGCCGCGCGCACGCAACCTGCACCCAGGACTCAAGGCGCCTCACTAACCCGCAGACCTGGGGCAGCTTCGGGTGCTGGACGACTCGGTGCGGGGCTAGAAGCAGCTCCTGACGAACTTCCGGTCGGCAGTGGGCGGCTGCTTCCGCATGGGCGCACAGCTGAGCTCGCTGAGCGTGCAGACTGGGCTCAACAGCCCCAGGAGCATGAGTTTGGCCGGTTTTTTCTACCAGGTGCTCCAGGCCTGTGATTTCTACTACCTATTCTAGCGTTATGGATGCCAGGCTCAGCTGGGTGATCTGATCAGCTGGCCAATATCATGTCCGGATACGAGTTCATACACAAGTTGACTGGAAAAGACGTTTTTGGACTCTGTTCCTCTAATTACAATTGGAGCAAAACTGGGAAAGTCCGCCAGCGGTGCTGTTGGGCCAAACAGGTATAAGACATCTCCGTTTGAATTGTTTCCAATTTTTTTGTCAGGCAGCAGGACTATTTGGCAGAAGGTTACCTGACGCTCTCTACTTTTCTGCCCCCTTCCAGGGGTTGACCACATAATGCAGCTGCATGTCAAAGAGCCAGAAAAGCCGAGTCCTTAGAAAGGACTTGCAGAAGTAACAAAGTTTGTTCGTGAAGGAGAAGGGCTGGACTCTGCTAAAAAGGTGTACACAAGCCCTTTATCGTAGCAGCATAGATGCACTGGAGGTCATGTCTGATCAAGAGTTGTTTAAAGAAGCTTCATTTTCTGGAATTTTGTTTTAACATTTTTATTGAGTTATAGTCAATTTACAATGTTGTGTCAATTTCCAGTGTAGAGCACAATTTTTCAGTTATACATGAACATACATATATTCATCGTCACATTCTTTTTTGCTGTGAGCTTCGTTTTCTGATTTAGTCCTTGACCCAGGAACAAGCGTCCTAGATACATGCTGCAAAGCAAATGCCTGATGGTCCTGAGGGTATTGGATGATAACAGAAGGCGGAGTCAGTATAAATCACAGACAAGTAATAAATCCTGAGCGCATTTTAGTTTTTTGCAGAACATATTCTTAAGAACGGACTTTCATTACTTACAATAGGAAAAAGGAATTTCTACATTATGACTTCAGCTGTGGTGAAAATCCTTCTGGTGGTTCAAACTCATACATTATTCATTCTAAAGACATTCGAACTTACACCTTTGCTTATGCAAATGAAACACAGAGAATGGAGTATACTCTAGGCATCACAGTGTGAGTAATTTCATCTTTTATATAGGTTGGTTTTGTGTGTCTAACAGTGGGATATTTTATTTCCTAATCCTTAAATATGAAGGACTCCCACAGAAAAGCATGATTTCCAGAGTTAATCTCTTAATAATTTTACTTCATAAAAAAAAAAACTAATGGTTGTTTTCCTGTCCTGTTCTTGCTCTTTTGGAGATGGGAGAGGGAAAATGAAAAAGAGGTAGTATAGGAATTGTGGGTACTTTTATATCAGGTATATATATCACTGAATTTTTTTGTTGTTTAGGAAGCTAATACAGTTCTCCTTAAAAAAGGAAACATGGTAGAGGAAGCCATAGTTGGCATTAGAAATTATAGTAGAAGTAGTTTCTTTTCAAAGAAAAGAACAAAAATCAGTACCTGACTTTTCAGAAAGTTTCTAATTCAATTTTCCAGTCCCTTGCCTATGTTTTCATATAATGAAATTTACTCAAGCCTTGTCTTTTTATTTAGTAAAGTAAGGTAGCAATGATTTATAAACTTTTAAATTAGTTTTGAGTTTCAAATTCTGTCCCCAAGCATATTGCAACTTGAGATGAACTGAAAAGTTAAGTGACCAAGCAGATAGAAGAGAGTTAACCAAATGAGACTATCCAAAGATAAAAGGGCTAAAAAAAAAGAAAAATTCAGGTCAGATTTAAAGGATTTGGAATCAAGGCTTAGTTAAATTAAGCTCTACATACATCAGGTGAGTTAATCCTCCAGCACTATTTGCAACATGTGAAAAACCAAGATAATAGCACCCTTATGTCCCTGAGGATCAAGTGAAACACAAACACACATGAAATGGTTTACAATCAGATTTCTTTTAGAATTTACAGGCAGCATAGCATGGCTTTAGAGTTCAAATTCTAACCATTTACTACCTGGATTTCTTGCAGCAAGCCACTATCTTCATGTGCAAAAATGGAGATGTTAATAATACTTCAGGCAATTCTGAAAATCTAATAGGAGAAATATCATAAAACTTTCATACAGTATAAGCTGTACTGCTGTGTTCCAAAGTAGATTTCAGTGTTAAAAATCTGGTTTATCTAAACCTTCTTCTGAGAGTAGAGTTGGGAAGAATTCACTCCTTGACAAAGTTTTATGTCACTATATGCTGGCAATTTTTTGACATAGTAAGTAATAGGTATCCAATGTAAATGTCAGAGATCATCTCTATGGTTCAGAACTTCACTGTTTGAGGGCCAACAAAAGGTTTTCTCTTTCCATACCTATCTTGCCTCTGTTTTTCTTTGTACAGGGTGTGTAGTACTAGCAAGTGCATTAGCACAGCAGGTAACGTTTTCAAATTGAAATTTGTTTGATATATTGGAGAAAGGTGCATTATACTTACTTTTCCCCCTCCAAATTCAATAGGCTGAAATAGCATGGTAGTCACCGGATCTATCCGAAATAAGTCATGTATGGCTATAATTTCAAAACTGATGTTGAATGATGGCAGAGTGATTTTAAAGTGTGCTAACAAACATTTTGGAAGCATGTATTCTATGAAGATATAGAGTTGTACCATATCATAGCAGACCGAGTCTGTTTTTTTTGTTTGAGATCAGTTGCTGAGCCTACTGTTTCTTAGTAAGTAGGTACCATTAGATAAAGATAACAGACACATCCATATTGTTCCTGCCAGTAGTCCTTCATAAATGTTGTGACTTAAAAAATTTTAATATCTGCAATATATAATTTATCTTAACATGTATAATGTAATTCATGTCAAGAATCACCTGGGGAATTTTAAAATGTGTGTATGTTCTAGACCTCATTCCCAACACCCTGAAAGCCTTTAGGAGTATGTGTGTCCAGATGTTTTGCTTTAAATAATAAAGCTCCACCACTATTTTCATTAAAAACAAATCTTATAATATCATATAATAGCATAAAATCTTCAAAAAAAAAACTGAATCACTATGCTGAACACCTGAAACTAATGCAGTATTGTAAATCAATTATAAATTTTTATTATCAGTAAAAAATTTTTAGACTAAATATGATACTGATAGTTATATCACCTCTGATGTGCCAGGCAATGGCCTGGGCAATTGGTACTCAGATTATTACTAACCACCAGATCAACACTTTGAGATAAGTCTATTTACACTGTTCTATAAATAAAGAGATTGAGGGTCAAAGAATTTCCTGTTTATTTGCAGTGTGTCACACCTAATAAATGGAAGACCCAAATTTCAGCACTTCTTATTCGACCTCTAGTGCCTGAGCAATTTATCAGTCCCCAATGCCTACCTTAGGGCCAATTTCCAGCTGACTATTTCCGGATCACCTGTAAAGGTCATCCCATGGGAGTTGTGACTCAGTAGTGATAAATGCTAGAAATCTGTATTTTTTAAAACCACTCTAGGTGATTCAAATGCCCAGCCCATTTCCAAATCTGCTGGTATTACTAACACAGAAAGGGTGTAAGCGTAACAGAGGCAGTGTCAGGACATGCAGCATCTCATGAAAGAACAGTTTCTTCCACCCTGCAGCGTTCTTGGCCTCAGCCGCTTTGTGCAGAATTCAGATTCAGTCACCACCCAGCTGGCTCTGACTAGTTACTCTTTTCTATCATTCACTCATCCTGGTCCTGATCCCCAGCTATTTACTGGACATCAGGCATAATTTGCTTCTTCAGAGAAGTTCAAAATTCATGGCTGTTCTGACCAAAACATACAGTTTGTATAGTAAATGACTTCTTGAATGAAATCTCTGATGACAAAACACTTCCCTTACCATTCACTTGCAGCCCCAGATCATAGCAAATGGTGGTAAAACAAAGAAGAGAAGGAGCACTCCCATCTTCTGCCACTTTATTATTTTGATTCTACCATACAAAGATCTAAATGCTTCTCCAATCACAAAATGCATTACTTCATTCCACTGTTCTTGACAATGACAGACCAAAGGTAAAACTCTACAGGGAGTATTTGCTTTAAAATGACATATTTTAATATATTATAATAAATAGATTTCATTTTAAAGTAGAAGTTAACTTACTTACCTTTTGCAAGCCATGGGAGGACTATAAAACATACTTACAATTCTTAAAGATTTGCTGATGTCCTTAACATCTAACTGTAGGATATTTCCAAGAATTGGGAGAGGAGTGGGGCCAGGCGGAAGGCTCCCTCTCTGAGATCTCTGTTTCCACAGAGACAGGAGGAGCCAACAGGAGAGACAAAGCACGAGGACCACAGCTAGATCCATTGAAGCTTTCTCTTCTTACTTAGACAACTGTGAGCCTGAAATCTAAAGCTTTTCTAACAGTCCGGCTAATTCAACCTGTGAGTCTTTGATTCATAATGATTCAAAGTAAACAATCAGCTAGGTGTACTTTAATCTCTCTTATGAAGGGACTTTGGCCCTCTGATAAAGATTAACATATGGTGTTCTTTGCTCTAGTTCTTCTTTCTGTCTAATGCCCCACCCTGGACAATCTGGTTTAACAGGTCTGGAGTGGAGCCCAGGTACTGGTAATTGTTTAAAAACACCCCATGTGGTTGAGAACCAGTGAAGTCAGTGATTTAATTTTTAAAAAATTGATCAACATTCTGGATTCCCAGATTAATGACCAGTTGAGAATTTATGGCTTTGAGGGCAAATCTTTGTATATTAAAAAATGTTTATCCTTTAATGCTTGATCAAGCACTAAGATACTTTGTTCTTGAAAATGAAAGCCTTTTGAAATATTTTAGTGCACTGTACCAACATTATAGCTTCCTAAACATAAACTTGGTAACGTAACTCATACATCTGGAAAGTCAAACATGTATCAAGTAATTAGCTAAGTAAATTTACATGTATTTTACATCAAACTCTCCTCCTCCCACCCCCCCAAAAAACCACTAGAAGAATGGATTATTAAATTTTATTTTCAAATAGGGAAAGGGAAATTCAGAGAGAATTGGAGATCCACCCAGAGACACACAGCTCATAAGTGACAAAACTGGAATTTGAACAAATGTCCTCTAATGCCCCTTGTAGTGCACTGTGACTTACATCACAGCTGCCTCAAAAACAATTTTAGGAAAACAAAACCAAACCCCTAATACATTAGTCTCTGAATGTACACCCCACTGAGTGTTCACAGAATAACAGACTTCACACTAAAGCAGATGCTCCTCACTTGACTCCAAGGATAAAAGGATTGTGGATTCTCAAGAGAAGACATACATGATACGGATTCTCCTTCCTCCACCACTGCAGAGGTAAAACTTGTTCAGGCAACTAAGGGAAGAGCCAACCTCAGAGAATTTAGGGTATAGGACTTGAGAAGCCACGACTTCTCTCCTCCCAGTCACCTCCAGGTACAGCTGCTTTTCTTTGGTTGCTTTCTTTGGCCCATCATTGTCAGAAATAATGGAATGAAGTGTGCACAGCAAGGAAGGGAGCTTTTAAACAACAAAAGGTGTGGTTTCAGTGGAAGATGGAAAACAGGGACTTCAATGAACAGATTCACAGCCCAGAAACCTTCAACATGCAGACACAAACAGGAAACGTTTAGTGGTCATGAGGATCTAAATATCACTGAAATTATATACATTAAGAGATTGCTAATAATAATGCTTGTACAAAGACATTCTGTAAAGATAGCATCATAGTTTTTATTGAAGTATAGTTGATGTACAATATTATATGGTACAGGTATACCATATAGTGAAGTTATACTATATTTACAGTTGTTACAAAAATTGGCTATATTCCCTGTGTTGTACAATATATTCTTGTGGCTTATTTTATACCTAATAGTCTGTACCCCTACCTCTAACTTACCCCTCCCTTTATCCCTCCCCCAACTGGTAACCAGTAGTTTATTTTCTTTATCTGTGAGTCTGTTTCTTTTTTGTGATATTCACTAGTACAGGAGCATGTACTTTTTCAGGCTGTACTTGAGGGAAGCTTCTACAGAGTCCACAGACTTCACTGGACATCCTCAGGGAAAAGAAAAGTAGCCACCCTATGAGCAGTTCTTGTATTTTCATATCCAGCATTCGATTTTCAGAACTCTAAAACACTTTATGTTAAAACTTCTTTTTTTTTAGATTTATTTTTTAATTGAAGTATATTCAGTTTACAATGTTGTGTCAGTTTCTAGTGTATAGCATAATGTTTCAGCCATACATGTACGTACAAATATTTCTTTTTATTTTCATTTTCATTATAGGTTACTGCAAGATAGTGAATATAGTTCCCTGTGCTATACAGTAGAAATGTGTTTATTTTATTCATTTTTTATTCTTATCTTTTATTGAAGTATAGTTGATTTACCAAGTTAGTTTCAGGTGTATGGCAAAGCAATTCAGTTATACATATACATACATATATATTTTTTCAGTTTCTTTTCCATTATGGCTCATTATAAGAAATTGAATATAGTTCTCCATGCTATACAGTAGGTCCTTGTTTTTCCATTTTATATATAGTAATGTGTATCTGTTAATCCCAAACTCCTAATCTGTCCATCCCCCCTCCTTTTCCCCCTGGTAACCACAGTTTGTTTTCTATGTCCATAAGTGTATTTCTAGTTTGTAAATCAATTTGTATCTTTTCTTTTTAGATTCCACATATAAGTGACATCATATGTATGATACTTGTCTTTCTCTGTCTAACTTACTTCACTCAACATGATAATCTCTAGGTCCATCTATGTTGCTACAAATGGCATTATTTCATTCTTCTTTATGGCTGAGTAATATTCCATTATATATACACCACAACTTCTTTATCCATTCATCTATTGGTGGACATTCAGATTGGTTCCATGTCTTAACTATTGTAAATAGTGCTTCTGTGAACATTGGGGTGCATGTGCCTTTTCAAATTATAGTTTTCTCTGGATATAAGCCCAGGAGTGGGATTGCTGGATCATGTGGTAGTTCTATTTTTAGTTTTTTAAAGAACCTCCATACTGTCCTCCATAGTGTCTGCACCAATTTATATTCCCACCAACAGAGTAGGCGGGTTCCTTTTTCTCTACACCCTCTCCAGCATTGATTATTTGTAGGCTTTTGAATGATGGCCAATCTGACTGGTGTTGTAGTTTTGATTCTCATTTCTCTAATAATTAGCAATATTGAGCATCATTTCATGTGTTTGTTGGCCATCTGGATTTCTTCTTTGGAGATAAGTCTGTTTAGGTCTTTTGCCTATTTTTTGATTGGGTTGCTTTTTTTTTTTTATATTAAGATAAATGAGCTGTTTGTATATTTTGGAAATTAGTCCCGTGTCTGTCATGTCATTTGCACCTATTTTCTTCCATTCCATAGGTTGTCTTTTTGTTTTGCTTATGGTTTTCTTTGCTGTGCAAAAGCTGTTAAGTTTAATTAGATCCCATTTGTTTCTTTTTGCTTTTATTTCCATTACTCCAGGAGCTGGTTTGAAGAAAAAACATTGCTGATTTACATCAACAGTGTTCTGCCTATGTTTTGCTCTACAAGTTTTATAGTATCCAGTCTTACATTTATGTCTTGAATCCATTTTCAGTTTATTTTTATATATGATGTTAGAGAATGTTCTAATTTTATTGTTTACACATTACATTCCAGTTTTCCCAGCACTACTTATTGAAGAGACTGTCTTTTCTCCATTGTATATTCTTGCTTCCTTTGTCATAGATTAATTAACCCTAAATGTCTGAGTTTATTACTGGACTTTCTATCCTGTTCCATTGATCTAAGTATATATTTTTTGCCAGCACCATGCTGCTTTGATTACTGTTTCTTTGTAGTATAGTCTGAAATCAGGGAGCATAGTTCCCCCAGCTCCATTCTTCTTTCTTAAGATTGGTTTGGCTGTTTGGAGTCTTTTGTGTTTCCATACAAATTTTAACATTTTTTTGTTCCAGTTCTGTGAAAAATGTCATGGGTAGTTTGATAGGGATTGCATTAAATCTGTATATTGTCTTGGGTAGTATGGCCATTTTAACAATATTCATTCTTCCAATTCAAGAACACAGTATATTTTTCTGCTTGTGTCATCTTCAGTTTCTTTCATCAGTGTCTTACAGTTTTTAGGGTACAGATCCTTTGCCTCCTTAGGTAGATTTATTCCTAGCTATTTTGTTCTTTGATGCAATGGTAAATGGGACTGTTCACTTAATCTCTTTTTCTGATATTTCATTGTTAGTGTGTAAAAATGCAACTGATTCCTGTATATTAATGTTGTGTCCTGCAACTTAACTGAGCTCTGGTAGTCTTCTGGTAGCATCTGTAGGGTTTTCTCTGTATAGTATCATGTCTTCTGCAAATAGTGACAGTTTTACTTCTTTTCCAATTTGGATTCTTTTTATTTCTTTTTCTTCTCTGATTACTGTGGCTAGGACTTCCAAAACTATGTTGAATAAAAGTGGCAAGAGTAGGCATCCTTGTGTTCCTGATCTTAGAGGAAATGCTTCCAGCTATTCCCCATTAAGTATGATGTTAATTATAGGTTTGTCATATATGGCCTTTATTATGTTGATATATGTTCCTCTATGCCCACATTCTGGAGAGTTTTTATTATAAATACATTTTGAATTTTATCAAAAGTTTTTCTGCATCTATTGAGATGATCATATGATTTTTATTCTTCAATTTGTTAATGTGATATATCATACTGATTGATTTGCAGATATTGAAAAATCTTTGTATCCCTGGGATAAATCCTACCTGATCATGGTGTATGATCCTTTTAATGCATTGTTGGAGTCAATTTACTAGTATTTTGTTGAGGATTTTTGCATCTATATTCATAAGTGATATTGGCCTGTAACTTTTTTTTGTCATATCTTTGTCTGGTTTTGGTGTCAGAGTGATGATGGCCTCATAGAATGAGTGGAAGTGTTCCTTCCTCTGCAGTTTTTTGAAGTTTCAGAAGGATAGGTGTTAACTCCTCTCTAAATGTTTGGTAGAATTCACCTGTGAAGCTCTCTTGTCCTAGACTTTTGTTTCGTGGAAGTTTTAAAATTACTGATTTGATTTCAGTATTGGTAATCAGTCTATTCATATTTTTTATTTATTCCTGGTTCAGTCTTAGAAGATTGTACCTTTCTAAGAAATTGTCCATTTCTTCTAGGTTGTCCTTTTTGTTGGAGTATAGTTGCTCATAGTAGCCTCATATGACCCCTTGTATTTCTGTGGTGTCAGTTGTAACTTCTTTTTTATTTCTGATTTCATTAATTTGAGTCCCCTCCCTTTTTTTTCTCAATGAGTCTGACTAAAGCTTTATCAATTTTGTTTATCTTTTCAAAGAACCAGCTTTTAGTTTCATTGATCTTTCTATTGGTTTTTAGTCTCTATTTCATTTGTTTCTGCTCTAATCTTTATGATTTCTTTCCTTCTACTAACCTTGGGTTTTGTTTGTTCTTTTTTGTCAAGTTGCTTTAGGTATAAAGTTAAGTTGTATTTGAGATTTTTCCTATTTCCTGAGGTAAGCTCTGTCACTATATACATCCCTTGTAGAACTGCTTTTACTGTATCCCAGTGGTTTTGGATTGTTGTGTGTTCCATTTTCTTTTATCTCTAAGTATTTCTGATTTCCTTTTTGATTTCTTCAGTGATTCATTGGTTGTTTAGTAGCATATTGTTTAGCCTCCACGTGATGTGGGTTTTGCTGTTTTTTTTTTCTTATAGTTGATTTCTAATCTTATAACACTGTAGTCAGAAAAGATGTTTGATATGATTTCAATTTTCTTAAATTTACAAAGGCTTGCTTTGTGGGCCAGCATGTGATCTATCCTGGAGAATGTTCCATGAGCACTTGAGAAGAATGTGTATTCTGTTGCTTTTGTGGGGAATGCTCTGTAAATATCAGATAAGTTCATCTCATTTAATGCATCATTTGAGGCCTGTATTTCCTTATTGATTTTCTGTCTTGTTGATCTGTCCATTGATGTAAGTGGGGTATCAGGGTCCCCCACTGTTATTGTGTTACTGTTGATTTCTCCTTTTATGTCTGTTAACAGTTGTCTTATATATTGAGATGCTCCTATGTTGGATGCATATATATTTACAATTGTTACATATCCTTCTTGGATTGATCCCTTGAGCATTATGTAGTATTATTATTTATCTCTTGTAACAGTCTTTATTTTAAAGTCTATGTGGTGCTCTCTGTGGGGAAACTCAGGCTGTTCTGCACAGACTCCCAGCCTCAGCCTGCACCACACGCCAGCCCCCTGAGGCTGCCTTTGCACAGTCAACTCAGTTCCCCTCCCTGGATCCATCCTGTGAAGCCCAAGCTCCAGCACCCAGTCCCAGCCTGCATCTGCCTGCTCTTGTCTTAATCTAGGGATTGCACACACCCTCTGTGCTGGTTTTTCTCTGTTCTGTCCGCCAAGCAACTGCTGCTTTCTTCTCTGAGCCTCTGAAGCTTCCTTCTGTCCCAGCTGACCTCCCCGGTAGAGAGTGGGCTTCCTAGGGTGAGGGCACTTTTCCTTCTTTGCCACTCCCTCCCCAGGGAACAGGTCCTTTCCCATTTCCCTTTTCTTTTTCCTTTTTTATTTTTCTGTGCATTTTTGTGAGGATTATCCTTGTAGTTCCAATTACAAGAGAGAGTCTACCAAAGTTTAGTAGGTCTTCTGTGAGAATTGTTCCATGTGTAGATGTAGTTTTTGATGTATTCATGGGAGAGGGTAAGCTCCGCATCCTTCTATTCTGCCATCTTGAAGCCCTGCCTAAAACTTCTTATTTTTATTGCTCTACCTTCTTTGTATTTCCTTTTTAGTTTTTAACTTTTTAAGCTATATTATTCATTGTTTGACTCATTTTCACATGCTTGTCCTAAGTTTTCTCAAGTATTAATTGTACAAATTTTCTTTATTGAATAATGTTATCTCTAGTCTATGTATTGTTGGTATCTCTGTTGTTAGTATTTTTTTAAGTATTGTACAATATTGTTTTAGGTGACTTCTTTGATCCAGAGATTATTTAGGAGTGTTCTAAAATTTCCAGGCAGTTGTATTATTTACTTCACACTTTCTTTTTTAAATTATCCTAAAGTGGGATTACAGGAAATGATCTCCATTACACGATTTAATTGTTTTTTTCAAAGGTTGAAAAATGGTGAATGTAGTTTTGTAGTTGAAAATGGTGAATTTTAATTAATGTTTCACAGTCATCTGTTATTAACATTTGTTCAACATTTTAAATTATACCACTCTTTTATTCTGCATTGGCAGGAGTTTTAACTGCCTGATGAGTCAGCAGAACATGATGTGTGAATCTCCAGCGATGGCAAGTGATGGCTTTCTTCTTCCTTCCTTCATTCAAATGCTCTTTCATTTATTCTTCTCACAAACATGCATTGAGCTCTGGGCCCCTAGTCCTGGTCAGAATCAGCCCTGGGCACTGAGGACGCAGGGGCAGGAAGGCACAGTTGTTAAAGGAAGGCGTGTGTCCCACATGGGCAAGGGGAGGGAGGTCTTTTCCAGCCTGAGAGGACAGTTTGCCTTGAGGGTTGGATGGACCTGCTGGGGCCACAGAGGAACGAAAATGCTGAGAGCAGGGTGGAGAGTGTGTGTATTTTTTATTGCTTTGGTGCTGTTCACTCAGCCCTCTGCATCAGTTACCTGTCACAGGAATGATTCTGGGCGGAACCCAGCTCCATTTTTCCCACAGTTCGGTGTGGCCCCCGGCCATGGGAGCAGCTGCAGGGGCCTCTGCATCAGGAGCCGCTACTGAGGAACTGCATCCTGGCAGGATTGAGTACTTGTAGCAATTGCAGCAGATGCTAAAGAGTTTCCTGGCAGAAACCCCTGACAATGAGACGTCTCCCTGTCCCTAAACACCAATGGGAGATGGCCAAGGGTACTGTGATGGTTCAGGTGTTCATAGCTCTCTTAAATTTAGGAAGAGTTTGTCAATCAAAGAATGACTTTCTCTACAGGGAGACAAGGTGTCTGCCAGTTGTTCAGCACTAGCTGTGGCAAAATGTAATACTCTTGACAAGTTTTGTCCTGTGGGCCAAGAAGATACAAATATGGAAGTGTCTGGTGACGTTCACATGTTCAACCCTGTGATGAGGAACATCAGGTACATTGTAGTAAAACGTGGGGGGAAAGAAAATCCCCAATATTCCGACCAAGAACAGTTGATACCTGTTTCTGCAAAAAAAGATCCAGCCTCTGGGAGATGAAATCAGTTCTGTCAAAAAAAGTGGAAGAAGCTAAACCATAATTAAAGCTATTCTGGGCAACTGAAAAAAGGCTCAGGGTCTCCACAGTGAGCTCCAGGCCTGAGTGGAGAGTCAGTCATGTCCCCGCATGTTGCTGGCTCAAGATCAGAGTCCTGACAGCTTCCCCGAAGGAAGTGCACACAGGTCATGACCTGGAATCAGAGGATGGAGAGAATGTTTACAATCCAGAAAACGGATCCAGGAGGACAAAAAAGAATACTCCCAAGTCAAATGCACATTCCAACATTCAAAATAGCAAGAACAGTCCATTCTACACCAACACAGTGTAAAGAAGAGAAGAAAAAGCCCACCAGACAGGTCATCATGAAGACATCCGGCTGAGGAAGCCTCAGTCAAGTGGGCAGATCGACATCCTAGGAGGGAGGAGAGGAAATGACTGAGCTTCATCAGCAGAAACAAGAAGAGCATCTCAGAATTACCTGTTGTGGCAGGTCGTGCCTTGGCAGCAAGAAGTGGGAAGTTCTGAAGCAAGTGACCTGATAAGCCATGAAAATGATGAGCTCAACAACTATGGAAAACAATTCAAAGATCTCAAAGAAAAGCTGGAAAGAACTATTTCTTCTTCACGGAGGCACAGTCTGTCCCTGGAACTAAAGCCTCAGGAGAGTTCAGGAGGGACCTGAATGAAACTTCGTCATCTACAGAGAAGAGGTTGCAGATTTGAGCTAAAGAAAAACTCTGTGATTAAACTTGGGCTTCTAGAAGTGGTTCCTCAGACATCTGTTGAATCCAACTGTTGAACATTTGGCAAGGACCATTTGTTCCCAGTCCCTGTGCCCAAATGCTGCATCCCTCTCCTCCGAGCCTCCCCTTGAGTGCAAGGCTGACCTGCCCCTGCAGCTCTGTTCCCTAATCCATGTTTCCTGTGAGTCTAAGGTGGGAGCTCCTGGCAAGAGATGTTCTCCACCTTTCTAGGAAGACTGCATGCACCCCTCTGAATCAGATCCCAACAAGGAGTTTGGTCCACCTTTTTGTCCATCACGGCCTGTTTTTTTTTTTCCCTGAACACCTCCACCATGAAAATCAAAGTGTGTTACCTGTGGCTTCCTTCATGACACTAGTCATAAAAGTCCTAATACATTGGTAGACGTTTAGATCACTGAGTTTCTTATTTTTCCTCAAAATATTATGGAACTATATATATTATTTTCAGACTAGAAAGCTAACTTTTGGCAAGTGGTTTTGATTTTCTCTCATCCTGATGTTAATATTTCAGGATCAGTTCAGAAAACAGAGATCATTTAAGTCTTTCTCATTACATTATACCTCTAGAAATTGTAAGTAGTAGATATTTCTTTGGTAAGTCAGTTCATTCTTCTTTAAACAATACAATATTATCTGTGAGCAGTTTAATCCACAAATACCCTTGAAATAAGAAAATACTTTTCTCTGTTAATGTTTCTATCTACCAGTGTTATAACAGAGAGGTGAAATTTTCTTCAGTCTATTATATTTGAATTTTAAATGGCTCATTGGTGATGATTGAGTGGAGAGGGCAGCCTGTGGAGTGGGGAGTCAGTCCAGCAGGACTGGTACCCTTTGGCTGTGTGGAGCTCTGGAAAGGGCTACACAAATTGTAAGTGTTCAGTAAAGAGGGAGGCAGCCTCAGGCTGTCACTCCTTGCCTATGCCCCAACTCACCAGGAGACCTGGTGGCCACTGGGACCCTCAGACTCTTCATCGGAAGGTAGACCTATCCCAATATCACCCCCTCTTCAAAGTACTGTCTTCAGGCTTCACGTGCTGATGTCATCAGCAGTATCTTGCTCTAAGAGCTTGATTACCAGAGGACTAGGTATGGAGGCAGCTCTGCTCAGCAGCAGGGCTGACGCAGAGTCAGGCATATCCCCAGGGCTGGGCAGAGCTGGGTGTGAAAGGGTGCGGGAGCAGAGAGCACAACGGAAATCTCAGGTATTTAGGCAAGGTGTCTTGAGTCTGAGGCCTGGGCCAGTCCCACGCTACAGACAGCAGACCAGGCTGTGCTGATCCTGAGTCTGGTCCAGAGCCACACACATTCAGGGCAGAGAAGCTGTCAGAGTCTTCAAGGGAGCTGGGTCAGAGGTCTTCAGTGTCATCCAGACCATGGGGCTGGGGAAGTTGTACACCCTCTGAGCACTGCCGAGTCTCTGATTCCCCATCTGTGCCTGGGTCCAACATTAGGAGCTCTCACTGTTCCTGGACGCTTCCAATATGAGTAGAGTCTTTGATTCAGGATAAACCTCTTGCCCAGACCTGTTCCCAGTTACTCAGTCTGAAGCAGGAGCGGTGGTGCTGTTGAGCAAAAGCGACTTTCCTTTCTGTTCAGTGATGTGGTGGGAGAGTTTCGCCTTCTAACAATGGTGGACACGCTAGCCTCATCCCGCCTTCTCCCAGGTAATGATGACTAAGTCTGGGCAGTGTTTTCATAGGGAAACAATTCAGAGTGCGTGTGGAGAACCGCCCAAATCAAACAGATCCTCGAAAGGATTTCTTAAGGAAAAAAAACTGCAAGGAGCAGGATCTGTAAGGGGGAACAGGCCCCCAGATGCACTAAGTATCAGACTTCACACAAATGACACCAGGGCAAATAGAAAATCTAAAAAGTCACGTGGGTCAAAGAGAGTGATTTTATAACCAAAGTTAACCCCACAAAGTCAACTTTGAGTTCAGATGGCTTTCTTGATGATATCAAATTGGAGAAAGAGAGAACACCAAACTTACAACAACTCTTTTAGAAAGTAGAGGAAGAAAAAACACTTCTTGCTGTCTTGCTGAACACCATTTACCATCCTGACAGCACGCCTGGCAGAGACATCACACAGCAACAGGACACACCAGTACAGTCGTGATCATGCTCTCATTGAGTCTTTACAAAAGATAATGATCCAGCAACATGTGGTAAGCAAAACATCATGGCCAACTGACACTTATCAATAGGATTGTAAGTTAACCTTGAAAAATATAAAACTTAAGTCCACCCTTGTTAACCATGTATAAAAGACAAAGCATATATTCATATCAATAGATTTGGTAAAACTTGGGAAAACATCATTACCCATTCATTATGAAAAAAAAAGACTCACAGCAAAAATGAATAAAGAGGAATTTCCTCCGTGTGATTAAGTACATCTATTAAGAGTCTTGAGATTCATCGGTGAAACATGGAAACACTTCCCCCATGCTCCTGAGAACAAGGCACTTCTACTCAACATTAGGTAGCAGATTTAGTAAATGAAATATGGCAAAGAAAAGAGAAAACAGACAAGAATATTGAAAAGGAAGAAGGAAAACTTTCCCCCTTCACAAATGATATGAATTTATATGTAGAAAACCTAAATGTATTTCTAAAAGCTGCGGACCTTAAAGTATACCTGAGATTTGTTTTACTCACACAGACACAGAAATGACTATCATGAAGGAAGAACTTTTTGCTCACAGCTGCCTAGAAGCAGGAGGCCTGGCACCGCATGCAGGGCCATGCTGAGGAAGCACCAGGTTGCTCAGGAGGCAGGAGTGGGTGGAGGGGAACGTGGCGTGGTTTTCTTGTGGTTTTCATGGGCAGGAACGGGCCAGGCAGGGTAGGTAGACTAAGTAAATGTAGGTTTAGCTGTTTGCTTCATTTCCGTGGGCTCAGGGTTGTAGGTACTACCCTGGTACCTGGCTGCCTGGTGACCGACCCTGAGACGATCAGGGGAGGGGAGCATTGCCTCCTGGCAAGTGAGCCTGATCGAGGAGGCGGGTGGGATCCATTGGTCTGCATATCAAATGCATGCCCCTAGGTCAGTCATTTACTCCCTTGAAGAATTAGCTAACCCTGGGAGGGGCAGTCTCTCCCTAGTCAGTGAGACCCCAGATGTCAAAATATAAAATACGGAAAGTAAAAAACAATACAATTGGCCCCTGATGATTTGACATCACGTAAAGGAAATTTGGGGGGTGATAGTAGCGGAGACTTAGGAAGTAGGGCATAAGTTGCCCTGAACATCATAGAAAACATTTTGTAATGGGGTAGAAAGGAGGGACACAGTAGAGGCCTAAGACGTCGTTCTGCGTTTGCTCATAACTCAGTTCCCGTTTGTATGGCACTAGCCAGTGAAATGGACCTGAACTTGTCTGAAGTCTCCAGCAGTATCTCAGTGTAGTTGTAAAGTGAAAATACGAATTTGACATGCTATCTCGGTACTTCTCGGGTCAAGGTGGCAGGTCCGGCAGTTCTGTGGTTGGGGAATATGAACTGACATGTCAGTAAAGTGCATGTAAAGATGAGTGTGGTGTTTGTGTGTGACCCAGGGAGGAGTGGTTGTGGTCGGAGACGTGGGGCAGCAGGGTGTGGGAAAGGTGGCAGGGGTGGTAGCAGCAGGCACTGGGGAGTGAGTGGTCCTCTCCCCAGAGAGTCAGGGGCTGACTGATACGAGGCCAGAGCCCCCTGGGGAAAGTACTGATCTCCAGTAATTTTGGAGTGGTACAGGTAGTAGTAACCTCCACCAGACTTTTCTTGAGGCACGGGAGTTGTGGGGGGGTCTTGACAAAGAGCAAGGAGTATACCAGAAACATGGGCTAAGCAGACAGCGGGCTCAGAAGTGTAACAGAATCCCTATTATCCAAGGAGGAAGAGCAGTAAGTGTCCTGGGTCCAATTTGTGCCTCAGGAGAGGCAGTCCCAACGTGGCTGAGGCTGAGGTTTTAGTGTCTGGGTGAAGCCGTCTCTGACACAGAGGGCCAGGCCATCTCAGCGGTGAGGTCTTGGCCTCCGGCAGCAGCGTCTGGGCTGTGGGACTGGGGTATCCTTTCCAGTGGATACCCTTGCAAATGGTTGTGGGTCTCAGCATTTGCCATGTTTGGTTGAAACTGGCTTATTTGGGGGGTGGGGGTGGGTTTGGGCCTCTGGGTTGTAAACCAGTGAAAGCACCTGGACCAACAGTAGTAAAACTAACAGTCACTAAAATGATATATAGCAGCACTTGACAGGTTTTTATTCTTGTTTTTTGTTTTGGGGGTTGTTTACACTTAAATGGTCACATACCCAATGAACACTGCCTGGCTTGTGGGACAGCCTGTGGTTAATGGGTTCCAAGAGAGTATGAGCCTCTATCTGACCTCCAGCCCTTATGGGATGGGGGCAAGATTGGAAATTCATAAAGATGGGGGAGGCATTATTAAAAGAGCCTCATCTGTAATGAGTTTTTATAGACAGGAGACAAGACACATCCCCCTTTACATATAGGAAACGGTGATGGGGAAGTTTTAAAGTGAGGTGTGAGCCAAGGGGCCTTGAACTAAGAGATTAAGGCCTAGGGAAAGGGAGAGGCCCATTTAGGAATTTATTTGCCAGACTGGGTTCAGTAAGCAGAGATTCTGGGTTCAGTGTTGTAGCTTGAAGAGTTAAAAGGGCCCAGAGAGTTTGGATGGTTGGTTGGCTAGAACGTGGACCCAAAATGGCCTACACTAAATGGGGTTAAATGCCAGAACTGCCTTGGCATGCTGCAGATAAAAGGATCCATAGGCTTAGGAAGACTGGAAAGTTCAAGTGGGTTTATCACGTCAGACTTGCTCACACACCCCAGGAGGGTCCAGAGTTAGACCTTGCAACACGACTATGAGAAATGCACTTATAAGGGAGCCCTGCATCCCTAAAGAGGTCTGTGGTCATTCTTCTAAGTCAGAAATTACTGTGGACACTGCTGCCACCAAGCTGACGTACTATATTATTCCATTTAGTTGGGGAAAATTTAATCGATAGTAACAGAAATCAGAAAAGTTGTTTTAGGACAATTGTGGACATTGATTGACTGGATCAGGCTCAAGAGAACTTCCATAAAAAAGAAATTATGTTTATATATTGTATTTTTAGGTGAAATTGACATATATCATACAACATAACGGTTCGATATTTGTATATATTGCAAAATGATCACTACAGTAAGTCTGGTTAACATCTGTCCCCATATATAGTTAGAGAATTCTTTGTCTTATGATGAAACTTTTTAAGACTTACTCTCTTGGCAGCTTTCAGACATGCAATACAGTACTATTATGTATAGTCACCATGCTGAACAGTACATCTTCATGACATTTATAACTAGAAGTTTGTCCCTTTTGACCCCCTTTGTACATTTTGCCCACCCCCAAACCCCTGCCTCTGGTAACCACTAATTTGTTCTCTGTATGTAAGAGCTTGTTGGTTTTTGTTTGTTTGTTTCTAGATTCTACATACAAATGAGATGATACGGTATTTGTCTTTCTCTGTCTTATTTCACTTAGTATAATGCTTTCAAGTTCCATACATGTTGCTGCAAATGGCAAGATTTCATTCTTTTTTATGGCCGAATAGATCCATTCCATATATATACTATATTTTCTTTATTCATCTGTTGATGGACACTTAGGTTGTTTCCCTATCTTGGCAATTGTAAATAATGCTGCAGTTAACATAGGGGTGCATATACCTTTTCAAGTTAGTGTTTTTATTTTCTTCAGATAAATACTTGGAAATGTAATTCCTGGATCATACGGAAGTTCCATTTTTAATTTTTTGAGGAAATTCTATACTGTTTTCCATAATATCTGCATCAATTTCCATTTCCACCAACAATGCATGAGGGTTCCCTTTTTTCCACATCCTCATCAACACTTATTATTTGTTGACATTTTGATATAGCCGTTCTAACAAGTGTCAAGTAATGGCTTATTTTGGTTTTAATTTGCATTCCCCTGATGATTAGTGATGTAGAACATCTTTTCACGTGTCTGTTGACCATCTGTATGTCTTCTTTGGCAAAATGTCTGTTCAGAACCTCTGCCCATTTTTTAGTTGCATTATTTTGGGTTTTTTGTTTTTCTTTTTTTTGCTGTTGAGGTGTATGAGTTCTTTATACATTTTGAATATCAACCCTTTATCAGGTATATGATTTGCAAACATTTTCTCCCATTCAGTAGGTTGTCTTTTCGTTTTGCTGATGATTTCCTTTGCTGTGCAGAAGAGCTTTTTAGTTTGATATAGTCCCACTCATTTATTTTTGCTTTTGTTGCCTTTGCCTTTGGAGTCACATCCAAAAATTCATTGCCAAGACCGATGTCAAGGAACTTAACACCTATGTTTTCTTCTTGGAATTTCATGGTTTCAGGTCTTAAATTCAAGTCTTTAATCCAACCTGAGTTAATTTTTGTGTATGTGTAAGATAGTGGTCCAGTTTCATTCTTTTGCATGTGGCTGTCCAGTTTTCCCAATTTTATTGAAGAGACTGCCCTTTCTCCGTTATCTAGTCTAGTCTTGGCTCCTGTGTCATAAACTAATTGAGCACATAAGCATGGGTTTATTTCTGGGCTCTCTGTTCTGTTCCATTGATCTATGTATCTGTTTTGATTACTGTAGCTTTGTAATATAGTTTGAAATCAGGGAGTGTGATGCCTTTATCTTTGTTCTTCTTTCTCAAGATTGCTTTGACTGCTAGGGGTCTTTTACGGTCGCATATAAATTTTAGGATTGTTCGTTCTTTTCTTTGGAAAATGCCATTGGAATTATGATGGAGATTGCACTGACTCTGTAGATTGCTTTGGGTGGTATGAACATTTTAAAAGTATTAACTCTTCCAATCCCTGAGCACAGAATAGCCTTCCATTTGTTTGTGTCTTCTTCAGTTTATTTCATCAATGTCTTATAGTACAGTCTTTACCTCCTTGGTTAAATTTATTCCTAGGTATTTTATTCTTCTTGATGCCATTCTCTACATTGTCTTTTTACACCAGCACCAAGTGGAAATTAAATTTTTTAATTGTCATTTATAATAACAAAAAAAAATCACGTACCTATTAAATCTAACGTATTACATGAAAAAATTCTCTGGAGAAAACTATAACACTTTATTGAGCAGAATGAAAGAAAATTTAGGTAAGTAGAGGGCTGTACCAAATCCGTTGATTGGAAGAGCTGATATTGTATAGCTTATTAATTCTCTTCTAACTGATCAAATAGATTCAGGGCAATCCCAGTCAAGCTTTTTTCTTTTCATAAAGAAAAAATTTTTGTGAAAAATGTAAAGCCCAGTAATAGGAGCAACAGGAGAAAAAGGAGAAGGAGGAGGAAGAAGGTTGGAGAAGGGAGAGGAATAGAAGGAGAAAGAGGAGAAAGGAAGTTTTACTCTCCCAGAAATCAAGACATTTCATAAAGCTAAGTAATGGGTGATGGGTACAGTGACAGAACAGATAAAGTGGACTCTGTAAAGCAGAGTGGTTAATAAGCATGCCCAAAAGTAAGTTAAATTATCATTACTTAGACAAAGTTTACAAGACAGACTGCTCCTAGGTAACCTTATGAACTGTTTTCTGTGATTTCTGTCACACTCAATATTACACGAGCGTCCCCACTGCCTGCCCCGTCCCACTCGCAGGTGTTCTCTCTTGGCATCAACAGGGACATCGGGATGTTCCTATCCCAACACCTCAAGTTCAGGCTTCTCGAGCCTGTGTTGATGCTCTTAGCTTCGTTAAGAGAAACCTAAGTAATCTGATGAGAAAATCATAAAGTTACTCATAGAAAGAAAGGCTTTTCTGCTAAAAGTATTTCAATAAACGTCAAGAATTTTAGCCCTTGTGGGGGACTACTTGGTTATTCCATGAAAATATCTTAGGCCAACATTATAAACTCCTTACTAGCCACAGAATCTTATTTTTAAAAATTTTAATGTCAATAATTTTAGAAAAGGTATGCTGTCACCACTTTGCATGGGCCCCAATATTCCCAATTGGCTTCATTCATTTCCTTTACTCCCCTAGTTCCTGCCTTGATCTTTAACTTAATCAGAGACTCTCTTGGTGGGTACCTTGCTCACTTGTTTAGGTAGAATGGAAAGAACGAAGTATAGGAAGTCAAGAGATCTAGGTTCTGAGTATTACTCCAGCCTTGTCATCTTTGGGAAAATTGCTTTTCTCTCTGGCCTTAGTTTCCTTATCAAAAAAATCGAATGGGGAAACATCCTGTTCTCTAGGGTCCTTGAAGAGAGGAAATTGTATAACTGAGCTCTGCTAGGAATTTTGGTACTTTTACCTTTTAAAAAAACAGTTTTAAACACTTTTTTTTTTAAACTATCACTCCCAGTGAGAAATACATTCACATGGCAGGAAGATGCACACATACACACACACACACACACACACACACACACACAAATGAATTGATAATAAATGAAAAAAAATGAGTGAATAAATGAATACACACTGCTTGTAAAGTGGGTAAGCTCTGTTTTAATTTTGGGGAGGTAAGATACAGCTATAAGATTAGATAGATAGACAGACAGACAGACAAATCATTCCTACACAATATGCATCAAAAAACTTAGAAATATTTACAACTTCCCATTTAACAAAATTAATTGAATAAGTTAATACACATACACAGTGATAGGTAAATGGGTAAATATTTAAATGGGCAAATCATTCTTAGACAATATTTATCAAAAGCCTAGAAAATGTTCACACTGCAGGCTTACAGAAATGTACCCCAAGAAGCAAATCAGAGGCTTACAAAGCCCTACATAGGAGACATCCCTATATATCCAACAGTTAGCCAACAACAGACAATTATTTAAAAATAATTATGATCCATGTATAGAGTAAAATAATTTAGTATATACCCAATAAATTCTTAGAAAATATTTTTAGATGTAAATGTGTGTATCTTATGTTCTTACAGAGAAGAAAAATTCACTGTTATATACAATATGACCCTGAGAGTATAAATATGTGTTTAACTGTGTACATAAAAAGAGGCAAGGAACATGATTTCTCTGTTTACCAAATTTTCTGAAACTGTGAACTTTTATAGAGAAAAAGTCGACTCTGCTTTAAAATGTAGTGAAATAACTTATAAATTTCCCTTGCTGTAACAGATACAGGAGTTAGTGAGTTGTTGTTGTTGTTTTGTTTTTCAACAGGCAAAATAAAATTGAAATCTTGCTGGGTAAAGTAGAAAGACTGCCTAGTATTTACAACCCCAGAGGTCCGTTTTAATCAGGGAAATCACGCCACGTTGTGGTCTTTTAGTATACTGCCACGTATAGCCATTTTTAGTACAAATTTCAGTACTCAGTTTTGAGATTGTCCTCCAGCTTGCACATTTGAGAGCTTCTCCTGTGATTTTATGCCATTTACTTGTAACAAAGAAGACTTTGTCTAAGGAATGGTACGGTCATAATCAATCAAAAAAGTTTGTATTCACTAAGCTACTATTATCAATAACAGGACATCTTTGAATTAGCTAACCCCTAAAGTCCCTTTTCAATTGAAACTATAATTCTAAGCTTGCAGCAGAATTTTTATAGTCTCTGGAGAGAAAGACTGGAGTCACTGACAAATTTTTTTCCCTTCATTGATTGTCAAGTGAGAAGTGAAAGGGCTGAGGAACACATTAACAGCCAAGGGGACCAGTGGAGCCATTCAGTGGCCCTTAGTCTAAGCCCAGCCCAGGCCAAGTCAGATCCTTGCAGGCACAGTAATCACAAGCAGAGTCACAAGGCTGGGGGAGACAGTGGGTGCAGTCACCTAGCTAGAGGCCTAAACAGTTAACAGGTTATGCAAGCTCCAAGGCAATTTCTTTTAAAGCAAAAAAGAGCTAAGGACAGATTCACAGAGAACGAAGTAGGAAAAGAAAAAAAAAAGCAGAAGGTAATTGATAACAGTAAAAATCTGGCAAAAGATGGCATATATATATATATATATATATATATTTCGTCATTAAAGTTTTTGGTTGCTGGTTTGTTTTTTTTTTGTAAATTGAAGTATGGTCAGTTACATTGTATCAGTTTCTGGTGTACAGCACAATGTCCCAGTCATGCATATACATACATATATTCGTTTTCATATTCTTTTTCATTATAGGTTACTACAAGATATTGAATATAGTTCCTTGTGCTATATAGAAATTTGTTTTTATCTATTTTTATAGTGGCTAACATTTGCAAATCTCAAACTCCCAAATTTATCCCTTCCCACCCCCTTTCCCCCAGTAACCATAAGATTGTTTACTATGTCTCCAAGTCTGTTTCTGTTTTGTAGATGAGTTCATTAGTGTCCTTCTTTTCCTTTTTTTAGATTCTACATATAAGTGATATCATATGATATTTTTCTTTCTCTTTCTGGCTTAACTTCACTTACAGTGACCATCTCTAGGTCCATCCATGTTGCTGCAAATGGGATTATTTTATTTTTTAATGGCTGAGTAGTATTCCATTGTATAAATATACCACAACTTCTGTATCCACTCATCTGTTGATGGACATTTAAGTTGCTTCCATGTCTTGGCTATTGTATATAGTCCTGCTATGAACACTGGGGTGCATGTATCTTTTTGAATTAAAGTTCCCTCTGGATATATACCTAGGAGTGGGATTGCTGGATCATATAAGTCCATTTTTAGTTTTCTGAGTAATCTCCATACTGTTTTCTATGATTGCACCAAACTCTTTTCCCACCAATATTTTAGGAGGATGTCCTTTTCTCCACACCCTCTCCAGCGTTTATTTGTACTTTTTGATGGTAGTCTTTCTGGTGTTTGTATCCCTTCATTGGAGAATTGCTTGTTTAGGTCTGCCCATTTTGGGGTTGAGGTTTTTATTATTATTAAGTTGTATGAGTTGTTTATATATTCTGGAAATTAAACCTTTGTCAGTCACATCATTTGCAAATATATTCTCCCATTCCATAGGTTGTCATTTTGTTTTGCTTATGGTTTCCCTTGCTTATATGTTTAATTAGGTCCCATCTGTTAATTTTTGCTTTTATTTCTATTGCCTGATAGACTGCCCTAGGAGAACATTGCTAAGATTTATGTCAGAGAATATTTTGACTATGTTTTCCTCCAGATTTACCATGTCTTGTATTTAGGTCTTTAAGCCATTTTAATTTTTGTGTATGGTGAGGGAGTGTTTTAACTTCATTGATTTACATGCTGCTGTCTATAGTTTTCCCAGCACCACTCACTGAAGAGACTGTCTTTTCTCCATTGTATATTCTTGCCTCCTTTGTCGAAGATTAATTGACCATAGGTCTGTGGGTTTATTTCTGGACTCTCTGTTCTGTTCCATTGATCCTGTCTGTTTTCATGCTGTTTTGATTACTATAGCTCTGTAGTGTTGCCTGGAGTTGGGGAGAGTTTCAGAGATCTACCTAGTTACTAGATGAGTTTCATAATTCAACCACTATATACATTTATATACAATGTGGTTATTCTACCTCTTTAGGAGAAATTGTCACTAGAAAGTCTGGGTGTGATTTGTGTCTGTTTCTCTTTAAAGAAACACTTCAAATAAATTAGATTTTAAATTAATGTTACTAGAGGGAGGGTATACCTCAGTAGGAGTTGCATGCCTAGCGTGCATGACAGTCCTAGGTTCAATCCCCAGTACTGCCATCAAATAAATAAATAAGCCTAATTACCCTGCCCCAATTTTTTAAAATTTATAATTCACTTTAAAAGTCATTTCGGGGGGGAGGGTATAGCTCAAGTGGTGGAGTGTGTGCTTGGCATGCATGGGGTCCTGGGTTCAATCCCCAGTACCCCCTCTAAAAAAGTGAGTAAACCTAATCACCTCCCTCCACAAAAAATAAAAATTAAAAAAAGTCACTTCAATTTTTAAGTAAACCTGTTTAGAGTTAAAATCTTTACCTAAATTAGTGATATAAAACATATATGTCAAGCTTCATCAGATTGATGTTACCTCTTCTCTGAATGCAGCAATAGTACACCAAGTGATGATTCCAAAGAAACAGACCAAAGGTATCTTTAATTTTACTCATAAATATGATCCCTTGGGCTCGACTTTTATAACCATAATTGATGGTAAAGTATTAATTAACATAGTGTTGTTTGTGAAGATGTACTAATACAGCAAATAGAATTATAAGAAGTAGCATTAACTTAAAAAGCTCAAAACCAAAATACACCCTTTGAAATATAGAATTTAAACTAGAAGCACTTATTTAATGTTTTAAATATAAATATTAGTGCTTTTCATAAAGTATTACTTCAAACTTCTAAGACTAAAAAACCATATACAATTGCTAAGATATTAGTGAAAGATTCCATTAAACGTATTTGCCTGGAAATGTTCAAGTACCACTTTCACTATACCTCTCAACATATTAAGAATTGCCTAGTAATACAGAATGACTCACTGAGCAAATAAAGTTAATGAAGTTATTTCCCACGGCAATTTGAAGTGATGGAAGACAAGTTCTGGTTAGAGAAAACCTTTTTACAAAGATGAAGCAGGGAGCATTTGTTTCAATATTATGGAATGAATATATCTGTTCCCCTGTGTTCCTTAAACTAAAATCTGGAAACTAAAGTAACAATAAAAGGATGAGTCATTAAACTCCCAAGCAAAAGAACACACACATACGAAGCACAGGAGAGCACAAGAGATGACAACACAAGACTTTAGAAGCTGAAAAATAAATGCACGAGTGGTATCAGTCTCAAGAGGCTGGAGAACAAGTTCATTAAATTCAGATTTGGGACAGTTTGTTATCAGGCAACCAATTAAAAATGTCAAGTAGGCAGTTGGAAGTGAGTCCAGGAGAGATTCTGGCTGGAAATACAAATCTGAGTCATCACCACATAGTTGGTATTTAATTTAATAGATAGTTGGTATTTAAAGCAACAAGGTAAGACATCAAGGGAGCCCGAAGCCCTAGTTTGAACATAACGTTTAGGGGTCCAAGACTAAGAAATAGCAAAGGAGACTGAGAAAGAGAAGTAGGAAGGGAAACCAGACAAACCTGTTTGTGGAAAAATCCAGCAAACTAAAGAAATTGTTTAGTGGAAATTAAACTGTATGAAATGCTGCTGAAAGGCCAAGTAAGTGAAGTTGCAGAGGTCACTGGGGACCTTGGTAAGAACAGTTCCAGTGGAGTGACAGGGATACAAATGATTGGAATGGGTTCAGGAAAAAAACTGAAGAGAATTCAATAGTTAATAGAGACAACTTTTCAAGGAGTTTACTATAAAAAAAAAAAGGCATTTCTGTTGGCTCTAACTGGGACAGACTATATTCATACTAACAGGGAAGGAGGATGGGTGGGCACAGATGCTGGTGGTTGCAACTCTGAGTTCTTTTCTGATCGTTTTTATTTTCAGTGTAGACAGGGAGCAAGGTGAGAGGGAGAAGTATTAGAAATGTGAGGACAGAGATAAATCCATGAAATAATCATTTGAGCCAAATACGAGAGAACAGAGTAGGAAAACAGTATGAGTACCAAGCAACCAACTAAGGTCACTGATTCTTCGGCATGACTGTGTGCCTGATGAACACTTCCACTTAAAAAAAAATACCCACGCTGTAGCCTGTTCTTTCCTTTTGCTGATTATTCTCTCAAAAAAGTTTTTATTCTGATTCCCAGGTTCCATTACACTAAGGCAGAGAGAATCTGATCTACATTTGAACATACATGGTGGCAAGAATAACATTTTCCTATGAGATAAACAACTTACACAAAAATGTACGTATGGTTCAGGGATCATTCAGTATTTCTCTTCCTTAATCTCATACACACGGGGTCTAAATTGTTCCCATTCTGGCCTTTAAGCTCCTCTAATATGGATGTTGATTGCTTATATTCCTAAGTCTTATTTTTACCCCTTCCTGCTATAAATTCTCGGGGTCTCTTCTCCCTTATTTTTCATGATACACGGCCACTTCCAACTTTTGGTCTTTTGTCAAGAACCTACAATTTCTCCCAGAGCCTTCTCTACATTAACCCAATGTGCAGCTGAAATCTTATGGCATATGTGTATAGTACTAATGAATGAAGCTGAGTCACCATAATAATGTTGAATCGCAGTGCCCGTCAAGACTTCTGCTATTATTTCACCTGAGCCATTATTTTCTGAAAAAATAATTTGAGATCATCTTATAATAAACATTTATTTGGCAAACTTTTATAGAAATAGACCCTAAATCAAACCATATCTTATTTAAACAAAAGAAAGTATAATCCCAATCTTTCCCCCATCAAAAGCCTACTCCATAAATGAAGTACCAAAAACCCATGAACTGTAACTGCTAAAAGAGGGGTGGGGGAAAGACATTAAACTTCCACAGGAAGACTGTATAAATCTGACAGTGGTTAAGAACACATCAGCCTGTACCCAAGAGTACTATGAAGTCTGAAAAATCAACTGAAAAATCTAAACTTTCTATGAGTATGTCTTTGTTCTTTCAGAAAAGTATGCAATGGTACAAGTTATGTTGTGTAAACTGATATAATCAAAAAAGTAGAGTGAAAAATCTGGCTTTTAACACCAATGCAGGTAAATCACTAGATGTAAACAAGAACTTTGAAGACATTCTTCCTCTCCAATTTAAAACAAACATTCAGGACTGGAATCTTCAGAATTCTCTAGTATCTTGAAAATCCCCATCTTCTCTTTAACTGGTCCCGAGGCATTCATTTGATCTAAGAGAAAAATATATAAACAAGTATTTCTTTTTTTTTTTCAAAAAGGAACTTAAAAAGAAATCTTAAAAGAGATGTCCAGAATATTTTTATGACAAGTGAGTCATCTGTCCAAAATTTTAAGATCTGCAGAAATATGGGCTGCTTTCTCCCTCAGTCATTAACAACTGGAAGTACACTCCTCTTATTACAACTAGAACTGGCCTCCAGGAAATAAACAAACCCAAACATCAGCTTGCTCATCAGAATCACTGCTGCTCAACATATACAGATACAGAGCAATAAACAGAACACCAATTTGAATTATGTATTCAAGAGACGTTTTTTTTTTAAGTCCAACCATGGTTAGTTTAAAAGGGAGGCAAGACACCATGAAAATTTATCTTTATGCACTTCCATAGCTGATATGCAGTCTTTTATATTTTTGTCAAATTGATAGCTATTGGAATGAAATCATGATGGTTTTAATTTGCATTCTCTGATTTCTAGGGAATTTGAAGCATCTTTTTATGTTCACTGGCTGTTTCTCTTCCGGTAATCACCTGCTTTTAGGCTGTCCAGTTTTCTTGTTGATACTTATTTATATATGACAAACATTTCCTGTGTGCTACAGATATTTGTGGTTTGTCTCTTATCTGTTTATGGTATTGTTTGCTTTTACAGAAGTCTTTAATAAAATCTATCAATTTATTCATTTAGTTTTTGAGTTCTATATCCTGTTTAAGAATTCTTTTCCTATCCTAAAGCCATACATATTCCTACTTTTTAAGTTAAAACTTCTGCTTTTATTTATATTCTGACTACCTAGATTAATTTATCTAGAATTTATTCTTTATGGTATGTTGATACAAACTGTCCAGCATACCATGTTTTATTATACTTTGTGAATATTACATTTTTTACAAATTGAAGTTTGTCGCAACCCGACGGGCAAGTCTATTGATACTGTTTTTCCAAGAGCATTTGCTCCCTTCATGTCTGTGTCACATTTTGGTCATTCTCACAATATTTCAAAACCTCGACTGGCAAAAAAGATTACAACTTGCTGAAGGCTCAAATATAGTTAGCATTTTTTAGTAGTGAAGTATTTTTAAGTTAAAGTGTGTACACTTTTTTAGACAATGCTATTTTAAAGAGACTACAGAATACTGTATGACTTTTATAAGCAGTGAAAAACCAAAAATTTATGACTGCCTTTATTGCAGTGGTCTGGAACTAAGCCTGCAGCATCTTCTAGGTATGCCTATATATATACTGAATAATAGGAATTTCCCCTCTGGTGTGAAATGACATTTCTGTCATTGATTTTCCATGGAAGTTTGGGTGACTTTATAGATTTGCGATACCATTAGTCAATTTATCATATGCTAATTAAACAGTCTTAATTTTTATGACTTTTTAATGACATCTTAATACCTGATACAGAATATTTTATGTTTCTTCAAAGTTGTTTTGGCACTTGGCCTTTTACCATTCCATATAAAGTTTTCAAAAAGCCTGTCAGATTTCTTTAAAAAGTCATAATGGAATTTTAATTAGAAGATCAATGTAAGTTAATTTGGGAAATACTTACAACTATTGCGAATACACATTCTACTAAGTTATAGCAAATTTCTTGAATTCTATTCTAACTTTTAGATTCCCTTTGACTTTCAATGGAGACAGTTATACTACCTGCAAAAGCAGTAATAATGAAACTAATTATTATGCCTATTTTTGCAGTCTTACAGCATTAGTTAGGCCCTCCTTGTACATTGTATTGTGTTGTACACTGTTCAATGGAGTGAGAGCTGTTACCCTCGACTGCTCTTGATTTTAGTAGTAATTTACTAAATGAATGTACTGTCAGGTTAAGAACATTCTCTATGTCAAATTTAAGAATTATGAGGGTGATTATCAAGTGGATTTTCAGTATCTAGTTCTCCTTTATTCAGTTAACGTGAATTAATATTTTCAGATGTTACACTATCCTTCCGCAACTTCTATAGTGCTGATTTTTATTTGATAATTTATTTAAAATTTGGAGATAATGCTTTATCTTCATCTTTTATTTTTTCCTGAACTATATGAAAATTAAAACCCAGAACAGCTAAAGCCAACTTGAAAAAGAACAAAATTGGAGTCGTCACTCCTCACAATTTCAAAACTCAACCATAAAGCTACAATAATCAAAGCAGTGTGGTACTGGCATAGGAGTAACAAACAGCCAACAGGAACAGGACAGAACTCAAGAGTACGAAGTAAACCCTTATATTTATGATCAGCTGATTTTAAACAAAGGTGCCAAGGCAGTTCATAAGGGAAAGAACAATCTTTTCAATAAATTTTGGACAACATGCAAAAAAATGAATAAACCTTTACCTCATACCCTACACAAAAATTAACTCAAATCTAAGACTATAAAACACTTAAACATCACAACCTTGTTAAGCAAAGATTACTTAGATATGACACCAAGATCATAAGTAATAACAAAAAGATAAATGGAACTTCATCAAACTCTTCTTTTGCTCTTTAAAAGACACTAATTAAGGAAGTGCAAAGATAAGCCACAGACTGGGAGAAAATATTTGCAAAACACGTATTGATAAAGGATTTGTATCTAGAACATATAAAGAATTTTTTCAACTCAATGATAAGACAGAGAACACAATTTTAAAAGAGCTATTTAACTAAGTTGAAGACATCATGACATTACCCAATAGTGTGCTGGTAGCCTAACAATCGGCTCCCTGCCCCTCAAAAAGGGCCCTAGTTTACAGTTTTTTTCCCTATTCCCATGGTATTAAGGATTCCTACCATCACCAGTACCAAGTCACCAACGTAACACTGCTGAATGTAGTTGGAAAAAGATGCACAGAAGCACACCATTATTTATTTCCACCCATAGATACAAGACACATAAATAATCAAGAGCGTAGATACCCATAATATGTTATAAAATTAGGAAATGATGAGTTTTAAGTATTTATTTTATTTGTATTCAAATTAATTCACCACTGTAAGCATCAACTCATTATTCTTACAACTGATACACAGAAGAAGCAATTTATCCTGCCTCATCTGTATAGACTGTATCTCAGAGTAACCAAAGAGTTGAGATGGGAGAATTATAATAGACTGATTAAAGCTAATAAAGAAATGACAGAAGAAAAATCACCACTTTGCAATGCTCAAAAACGTAATGGTTCAAAACCATAATCAATGAATGCTAAAACCATCAGGTTAAATAAAAGATAGACAGGAAACTTTATAAATTAAGATCAGCCTGAATCAGCTGATCAACTTTAACTAAAAATAAGAAACCCAGACATGATGCATCTCCTGGTATGATTTAAAATGTAAGAACAAAGCGCTGATATTCCCAAAATATGGAACCTGGATCTAATTAAGCCAAAAGAGCTATTTTCACAGCTATTTACCACTTTACAGAAAATAAGTAAATAGAGGAACAAGTCAAAGGATAATACAAGAAAGGAGTGGTGGAGAGAATCAGCCAGTTCCAGAATGGAAGTCTTTTTATAGAACAAATAACCCATTTTTTCCAGGAAATCAATGGCATGGAAAAACAAAAGAGAAGAGGGTGTTATAGAAGAAAACAGCTGTAACAAACAATGAAATCTGCATACCAACTCAAACTGTAAAAAGATTTGAGAGAACTGGGGAAATCTGGATGTGAATTGGGTATTAGATAATACTAAGGTTTCTTTTTTTTTTTTTAACTGAAGTATAGTCGGTTTACAATATTTTATCAATTTCTGGTGTACAGCAGAATGTTTCAGTCATACATATATTCCTTCTCATATTCTTTTTCATTATAGGTTACTACAAGATATTGAATATAATTCCCTGTGCTATACAGTAGAACCTTGTTACCTGTTTTATATATAGTAGTTGGTATCTGCAAATCCTGAACTCCCAATTTATCCCTTCCTACCTCCTTTTCTCTGGGTAGTAACCATAAGTTTGTTTTCTATGTCTGAGAGTCTGTTTCTGTTTTGTAAATAAGTTCATTTCTGTCATTTTTTTTTTTTTAAAGATTCCACATATAAGTGATACATGGTTTTCTTTCTCTTTCTGGCTTACTTCACTTAGTATGACAATCTCCAGGTCCATCCACGTTGCTGCAAATAGCATTATTTTATTTTTTATTGCTGAGTAGTATTCCACTCGTGTGTGTGTGTGTGTGTGTGTGTGTGCGCGCGCGTGTGCGCGTGTGTGTGTGTGGCACAACTTCTTTATCCAGTCACCTGTCAATGGACATTTAGGTTACTTCCATGTCTTGGCTATTGTAAATAGTGTTGTTATAAACATTGGGGTTTATTAATGCCAACTCTCTTAAATGTAATAATGACAGAGTGGTTATGTTTAAAAATATGTTCTCATTAAACGAAGCCTAAGAAAGTGGTTATGGGTAAAATGTCAGGAATTTAATATTCTGAAGAAAGAGTGGCAATGAAGCAAAATTGGCTAAATGTTGTGAACTATTATGGCTGAATGACTTATACAGGGGTACACAATACTATTCTCTCTACTTATGTTTCAAAGTTCCCATAAAAATAATAAATAAGTAAAAGCATAAAAGATAATTACCAATGAGATCACTTCGATCTAATAACAACTCCAGGTCTTTATCGCTAATGACTTTCTCCCTTGATCCTTTTACTTCCCTATAAGAAAACAAAATATTTAAATCCAAATGATGAATCAAAACTTTGAATTATATATTTTTAAAATAATAAAAAAAATCTTACCTTTCATAATCTCTAGATTTTAATAATTCCATTAATTCCTTAGGGTCTAAAAAGTTCTTAGACTGATTTAATCCAGATTGACCACCTTTGAAATGATCTAGAAAAAATTTTCAAGAAATTAAAAATACTCAAAATTGCTTTTAAAACCAAATACAATACATTATAAACCAAGCAGAATGCCTGACTTTTAAAAGGACAAACCAAAAGTTGTTAAGGAAGAAAAGCAACTGCAATTCTCATACTTTGCTGGTGGGAGTGTAAAATGCTATGTCCACCTGGGAAAAAGTCTGGCAGTTTTCTATGGGTAAACATATACCCTTCCCACCCCCAAGACCAAGAACAAATAAATACATATATCTACCAATACTTGTACAAGAGGAGGTTATTCATAAGAACCAAAATCTGGAAACAATTCAAACATCAACACAGAAGAGATGAACTATTCAGCAATATTTTTTAAAAATTACAAACTTCTAACACAACATAGATGAATCTCAAAATATTAATAAGTAGCGAGGCAAAAAAGAATACATACATACAAATGAATCTCAGTATAGAGGTAAAGAAAATACTAATCTGTGACAAAAGCAGAATGATGGTTGCCTTCTGGGGAGGGGTAAAGGAGCCTAGGAAATGACTGAAAAGAATGCATGAGAAAACTTTCTTGGATGATGGAAACGTTCATTACCTTAATTTGGATGATAATTACATGACTATATACATTTGTTATAGGAATCAAGCTGTACACTTAGCTGGGAATTTTATTGTATGTATATTATGCCTCAATAATACATTGTCAGCATTTGAAAAATTCCTTTCAAATTATTCTCTGAAATTAATCTTTCAAATTACTGAAACTACAACTTGGGAAAATAAAATCTTATTAAGATCAAGTTCCTTCTTCCTCTAACAGAAATTCCAACTATAGTCTGAATGCTCCATCAAACCAAATTAAAGATGTCTAAAACCTAATCCATTATTTCACCCAAATCAGATACACTGGAGAAAAGTATTTCCAAGTAGAAAAGTAGCATAAAATAAATTGGTAGTGTTTTTCAAAATTATTATGATTTCTATATGCTTCAAAACTTGCATAAAGTGATTTTCAACTTTAAGGTAGTTTTATCTTTAGATAAAAAAGAACTTCAATGAATAAAAGTAGAACTCCAAATCTTACAGAACAGAACATAAAATGCCACTGCCTCACCCACTTCGCTTACCCTATTCCTCAGAATCTTTTCTAGATTAAAAATACTATCTTTAATATACTATGATTTAAACTATGAAAATGGCATACTGGAGTCAAATATTTTTTGAAATAGTGGGTTCAATGCAATAAATAGGTTTTATTATAGCACTATTTTAATAATTTAATACTTAATACATTGACCTTGCAAGAAGAGGCTTAAAAGTTTTCTTAAAGCATTTTGGTAGGCAAATCTCTTACCAAGAATAAACATGAAGAGTAACATACTCAATAGTGAAAAGCTGAAAGCTTTTCCTTGAAAATCAGGAATAAGACAAGGATGCCTACTCTCACTGCTTCTGTTTTACACAGTATTGAAATCCCCGACACAGCAATTAGGTAAGAAAAAGAAAAGGTATCCAAATTGGAAGGTAAGACGTATAACTGTCACTGTTTGCAGATGACATGAAACTATCAAGAAGAAACTATGAAGTCTCCACTGTTAGAACTAATAAATGAGTTCAGCAAAGTTTCAGGATACAAGATTAATATACAGAAACCTGTTGTTTCTGTAAGCTAATAATGAACTATCAGAAAGTGGAAGTAAAAACAATCCTGTTTAAAACTGCATCAAGAATGAAATACCTAGGGCTAAGCCTCACCAAGGAGGTGAAAGATCTGTACTCTGAAAACTGTAAAATGCTGATGAAATAAACTGAAGATAATACAAAGGAATGGGAAGATCCCCCGTGTTCTTAGATTAGAAGGGGGAAGGGGCAAGGCAGGGGTGGAGGATTAAGAGATATAAATTACTATGTATAAAATAAATAAGCTGCAATGATATATTTACAGCACAAGGAAATATAGCCATTATTTTTCAGTAACTTTAAGTGTAGTATAATCTATAAAAATTGTGAACCACTATATTGTACACTTGAAACTAATACTGTAAACCAACTACAATTTTTTTTTAAAGGGTTTTTTTAAATGGGAAAAACAAGCAGTCAGTACATGTCAAATCCTCATGCCAGAGTTTAGGAAAGGGCACTTTAAAAGTATACTTGATATTTTTCTCTGCCCCACTGCTCCTCATTCTAGGCACTCACTAATTTTTCTTTTATGTCCATGATCACACTCACTCAGCTTAAGTCTTCACAGCTCCAAATTCCCCACTGCCTATTTAAATCCTGCACTAATTTCTCTTATAAAGAAACAGTACCAAAAATCACAACACACAATATACAACTGGAACAAAAAAAGTACTACGAACTGTCATTTACTTTTGTGGATGATCAACTTTTCCAGTTTTCTTTTAGCAGCTGCTCTTTCCACAATTTTCTGATCAATAGTATTTGCTGTGACAAGACGATATACAACAACTGGCTTTGTCTGACCAATTCTATGACATCTGTCCTGGGCCTGAAGATCAGACTGGGGATTCTTAAAAGTTAAAAAGAAACAACATTTAATAGTTTAAGGTTAAAATTATTTAAACTCATACCATGTAGGTAAAATCAACATGCATGATCCAATCAGAATCTTTTAAACAGTGCCTTAACTCAATTTAGATTTCTAGAGTGACTTCAATGATGAAGTATGTTGAAGTCTTACACACCAGACACTTGACAAAGAAATGATTCTCATCTTAAAGTAGATCCCTTTTCAAAATAGATAAATGAAACTGCTAAGTATACAATGAAATGATTAAAAATTTAGACTAGAAACGTATTGGTATATTGCTACACTTCCAACTTACCCAATCACTATCATAAATGATAACAGTATCTGCTGCAGTCAAATTAATGCCCAGGCCACCAGCTCGTGTGCTCACTAAAAAGATAAACACATCTGGATCTGTGTTGAAGTTGTGCATCTAAAAACAAAGAGGAAGTAAAACACAGGGATTAAGAAAGAAACTACTCCTGCCTTGGAATGTGGATATAGTGCTACATACTAAGCAGCTATGCGTTTACCAGGAAAGGAAGGGGGAGGGCGGTAGTGTGCCAAGGGATATAAGTCAACATTCTTCAAACTGAGTATTAGTTCTTCAGCATCCACAGAACTTTTGAATTGGGATAAATAAATACTGAAAATCCCAGAAGCCAGGAAGTTGAAAAAGGCTAATTAGGTGGAAAGAGATTAAATAATCAAAGATTCACCTCCCATGAAACAAAAAAATTATAATCATGCTGATTTCCCAGGTTGTTGTGTTGATACACCAGAGGCCCCAGGATGCACTGTATCAATTTGACCTTCAGAGGGGCCAGAGACTGAGTAGGCTCGGGCCAGTCACACAGAAGCTCTATGCCTACATTACTGACCCTCAATAAAACAATCATTAAGATCTATAAAACAATTACATTAACTAACAAAACATCTGCACATGTTAACTTCATTTATTTTCCAAGCACCTATTTTAAGATCTTTGTTAAAAACAAAACCAAACCCCCAAATATCACAAGGGAAGTTTAAGAGAGAATATCAAATATTACAAGAAAAAATATTCTAGGCCATCCTCCCTCAAATAATGGTGACAAAAAAAAAAAAGGGGGGGGGAGTTGCCTAGGAGATGGGGTAGGCAGGATAGGTGAGTTGACTTGGGAAGGGGTATGAGGGAACTTTCTGAGCTGATAGTAATGTTCTGTACCTTGATAGGATTTGGGTCACAGGTATATATGCATACAGCAAATAAATACTTTATTCCCTTCAACAGATGTAAAATGTATCCCCGAAAGACAAATATGAAATAATCAGAAAGAAGTATCATCTGTAATTTATTCTGAGATGCACCAAGAGGATGGAATGTTGAATGGATACAGTAATGGACTGATGCTATATCATGGGTATGTGATTAAAAAAATGAATAGTAAAAATTTAATGGCAGGTACTATGTGGATTTACAGGTGGTTACTATAAAATTCTTTTGCCTATTATATATTTGGAATTTTCGTAGTAAAATGTTGGGGTGGAGGGAAGAGCCAGAAAGGTCAGGAGAAAAAAATCTCCTGTTATCTCTATAACCTTACAGTGGTGGTTAAGGAGAAAATTATTAAGTAAGGTTGTGCTAGAATATATAATTTGAGAAACATTATAACTTATTAGTACACAATCAAAATGCTTGTTTTTGATCCTGCTATAGGGTTTTTGGTCTTTGACACCTTATTAAATTATAGGTCTATTTTGAACATTACTTCTGAAATCAGGACAGGAGTTATAAAAAGTATTCAGTATTCATGACATAAATAGTCTTACATTTTTCTCTCTCTCTGAATAAGACATGGATCCATCAAGCCTGCTGAAGTTGAAATTTCTAAAGTGACAATAATCCATCAAAATGTCCAACATTCTTGTCATTTGTGAAAAAAGCAGCACCTGAAATTTAAATATATCTTAGTATCTATATTGATTAATAAAGAATAATTAAATAACCAAAAATCAAACCAAAAGTACCACACCTTGTGACCTCTGGTTTTTAGTTCTGGTAGCATTCGATCCAAAATTAAGAATTTCCCAGAATTTGTTACCAGTTCTTCATCAATCTTAAGTGTGCAAAGAAAGAAAAAAAAGTCGCAATTACTAATAATCTGTTTTTGTCAAAATAAAAACCATGTGAACAGTTTAATTTTCATTGACAAGTCCTTACAAAACTTAAAAAAAATTTTAAATTGACCTTGTTATTTGATCTTTCCTATCAAAAGACAGTTCTCAAGGAAAGACATACTCTAGAATTTAAAACCAACGATTTCACAAAAAACAAAATTCAGTTTAAGTATAGACTTGATCTATCCTCCTCACCCCTCTCCCAAAAACTGTGTAACATTAAGTTCAAACTTAATGTTGAGGTTTATTCTTTATATCTGAGTATACTTTCAACCAAATGTATATGAAAATTACTGCTAGAATTCAAATAGGAGCTTATAAGCAATGTTAAGTATCAAAGATGATCTGGTGAGTATCAATTACCTTGTTAGAGATTATCATCTTCCTTACTTGAATGAAAAGCATTTAAGTTGTGGTTCTCAAATGGGGCAATTTTGTCCTTCACCCCTAGATTGTATCTGGCAGTGACTGAGAGACATTTTAGGTTCATACAACTGGGGGAGGGAGATACTTTTGGCACCTTTGGCTAGAGGCCAGGAATGCTGATAAATGGCCTACAGTCCACAAGACAGCACCTCCTGAACAATTGTCTGGCCCAAAATGAGGGAACTTTCTGAGCTGATAGTAATGTTCTGTATCTTGACAGGATTTGGGTCACAGGTATATATGCTATTTTTCCATTCAGCTACCTAAGAAAGCAATTTAATTCACTTGATCTCAAAGCCCACAACTCAGCATCAACTTTTTGTTCTCTTCTGTGGCTATTTGTTGGGATTTAAGCAGTGGGCAGCCAGACTGACTTAGACAAGTTGAATGCTAACTAAAAGGAATAATGAAAAGGTAACAACTGTCTCTAAAATACTCAGCAGGTAAAACACAGAGTGGATATCAATTGCCAGTATCAGTCTAAGTTTAGGAGGATTCTTAGCTGTTCACATAAAATATATAAATAAAAATGTTAGTAAGCTTATATGTATAAAACACTCTTCATTCTAACACTCATAAAGTTCTCTGAATTTGGGGGAAGACTGTCTCTGCCTACTAGAAGGATTATAATCTTCATATAAGAGCACAATATTTACTATAAGTAATAATTCACTTTCACCCAACAAAAAAGTTACAGAAATCAAAACAGTATGTTCTTAAATGGTATTCACCTTAAACTCTTGCGTGACTGGGTCTATAGGGTACTCAATCAAATATGGATGATTACAGCATTTACGAAGGAGCATCATTATGTTCTGCAGTTTCAGATTAACTTCAGATTCTATAGGGATATTTGTTTCCACAACAGCTCTGCCCAAAACATATAATGCATGAATATGAGAAATATGAAAAATATCACAATTTAAAAGATACTTAAATTTATTTTTAAACTCACACCTTTCTCGGTCTACCTCTGGCTGTATTTGACTGATCAATTTTTCCAGTTCATTAGGGAAATCATCTATTTCGCTGTAATTTATTGACTTTCGAGTTCGCCGTTTTGGTCGTCCGGTGGGACTTAGCTCAACCGTTTCTTTCTAATACAAAACAAATTATTATTATTGTTGTTGTTGTTATTATTATTGGGGTGGGGAAGTAATTATGTTTATTTATTTACGTTTAGAAGAGGTACTGGGGATTGAACCCAGGACCTTGTGCATGCTAAGCATGTGCTCTACCACTGGAGCTACCTCCTCCCCACCTAAAATAGAACAAATTAAAAGAGTCTATTCAAAAAGCTATACCTTGAGTTCTATAAATAAAGTGGGATATAATATTTTTATGTACAAAATGTTTTAAGATAAAAGAAAAAAATAATTTTGTCTTACATCAAGTTTAGTAATTTCCAAAGGTACAAAATCAAAGCTCCATAAACTATAGCCAAATGCAAATGTTTTCAAGTGAAATTTGTTTTAATACTAATGACAGTATCTAGAATCTGAGTTAATGCATTCATATCTCACATTCATATCTCAGTGGAAAAAATTAAAGATGGATAAAACTGTTTTGAACTTATATAAACGAACTTAATGGCTTACAGCTGAAATAAGGCTTCATATATATCTGCATTACAGAGGGTGTTTCTTTGGATTGGTATAATATTGCAATGAAATCCCTCATAATAGGCAACTAATTTAAATTTCTAATTACTAAAAAGGCAGATTTTCCCTTTAATTAAAATGAAACAGGGTAACAGTCTAATGGTTATACAAAACAGAAATGCCTAACCATAAATATTTTGAAAAGAAATAGAAAAGTCCATGGCAAACAGTAAAAAATCTGGACATCTGAACAAAATGTAAGGGTCTCCTAGTCTTTGATTATAAGATAATCACATTCTAATTCAATGTCTTATAATATGGTGTGTGACTAAAAAAGATATTTCTTTCAAATAGAGTATTTTATTAAACTTTTTGGCTACCAGTAACCTCCCGTAAGGGGATGTGCATTTGCAAAGACTGCTTACTTGTCAAATCCTCAGTATACTGTGTGCTTGTTCAAATGTATTTCTAAGTCCATATCCAGACAGTATTCCAGATGATTATAAAGCAACTAATATATGAACCATCACTGGAATTTTAGTTAAGACCACAGAATTACTAAGATAATTTTTGCTACTGGCCTTATGCCTTACCCTCCAGTTAGAAATTCTCAACAGGTCATGAAAACAGTTGATGAGCCTATGTAAGACCAATATCAACCATGAAATTTTCTACACCCACTGTTAGTTATGGTTTATTTCAAATCCACAGTCTACCTCACTGGATCCAAACATGTTTGCAATTGTACGGTTCACAATGGCTGTATAAAAGATCTCCTGTTTCTTTGCAAGTGGTGCATAAACAACTACTTCTCGTTTAGGAGGAACTTCAAGAGCAACATCAGATTTCAGTCTTCTCAATAAGAAAGGTGTTAAAATCTAAAATTTAAACATGAATAAACATGTAAATAGTAAACGTTCCTATATTTTCAAGGAATATGTTCCCCACATACCTTTTTACCCCTTTTTCCCCTTTTCTTCCTATATAGAACTATTCTCAAAAGGTCATATAAAATATCTCCTTGAAATTTTCCCAGACCAGACCACCACATGATAAATTTTCACAACATTTATCCATACTGTTTCACAACTTATTAATTTTTCAAAAACTCTGATATAACATCAATACTTAAAAAGCAGAAAGAAGGTGTTATCTCTACTTCTTAGGGATAGTTATAGCCTAGTTTTTAAGAGTGAAGTTTTGGACTAGTAGCAAACCAACGAATTGATCAACCCAGAAATGTAGACATGAAAGTTTCTTTGTTTAAGTTCTAAAACTTCAGACTTAAAATTACTCTCCTTCATTAGCTATGTGATGACGAGATTTCCACATTTATAAAACATAGAAGCAATAGATAATTATACCATTATTAAACTACTTAGGTCTTTAAAACAAACTTCTTTAAAATCATTTTATATCCTATATAGCCATATCTTTAAATATAAATTAGTCATGAATTTATACACAGAAAAAGTTCATTTACAGGGCTCTGTAATTAAATAGCCCACAGGTAGAGTCAAGCATAGAGAGACTTTAGTTTACCAGGGAAAGAGCATTATCAATAGTTAAAAAAAAAAGTATCTATACACAGCAGCCCAGAAACAAATATACCTACAGGCAATTGTCAGGTAAAAAATACAAATGATTTGGAGAAATATGATTTGGAATATTATTTTTACTTTGATTTCTGTACTGTTTCACATTTTTATCATAAATGTGTGTAAACTTCAAAGTCAAAAAAATTAACAAAGCTTCTGAATAAAACTGTCAAAGCACAATTGAGGCTTTCAGGCCTACATATGAAACTAGGAGACCTTTGAAAGATTATGTTTAAAGTAAAGATAGATGGGATGGATGGAGATTGCAGGAAACAGCAGACTGGATCATACAAATAAGTAAGTTATGTAACCACTACTGGCAAACATTGCATAAAAAAAACACTTATTTTCATTTTTGGCTAACAAACATGTCAGTAACCATTAGTCGTAAAGTAAGTATACACGAAAAGGTCAAAATTTTGAAAAGCACTTTAGTTCTGCTGTAAAGCCATTTGACCTCTGGGGGTGGGTAAAAGGCAAGGGAATAATTTAAATTGGAGGGGGCGGCTCATTTTTAAAAATCTCCTACAATGGGTTGAACAGGTAATCTCCAGGGTTCCTTTTTTATTTATGAGTCTATACTAAGCAGAATAAGAAAAATGTTAAAACCTGGTGCAGCATGTGCAGTACATTCTGTTCTCTTTCTTTAGCAATAATATCTTCAGCAGTTTCAGAAAGACTAGTGATATCAAACCAAGATTCAAAGCTGTAAGAGAAAAAAAGTATTACAAGTTAACCTATCACGTAAGTCAGTTATAATGACATGACATGTTTTGCATTTTTAACTTTATATTAACCTGTATATTATGAAGCAGATTATTTTCTTAAAGGGAACATTTTTCCTGATTCATAAATACATTATCTTAAAGTAGAATGAACAGCAAATAAACATTAAGGTATATTTTTTCTTTTTTAAGGGCAGACTGCCACCTGCAGCACCTCATCTGGACCTGTCTGGAATCTTGGAAGCTTAACTAACCTAGGTTCTCCTACAAATGGACCCTTGAGAGCTTATCTGGAGGTTCTAACAGGGGAGTGCTGCTTCTTGTATACCCTAAACTGAAGAAGGGTCCTCCTCTATCAGGAAAGATCACCCTCTTACACCAAATGTGAAGCTTCAGGAAAGATGCACATGTACCATGGGAGGAAAGGGATACCCAACTAGCCAGCCACATCAGCTGAATCAACCCTACCAATCAATGGGGTGACAGATTTCACAGCCAGATCAACCTTACATCTTAAGGTACATATTCTATGAAACATTTTACTGAAGTTATAGAAATGAAAACTGTGAAAGCCAAGGCCATATGATCTCTCTCTTTAGGTAAAAATATGACCCACTACAATCAACGTTTTTAAAATTCAACATATAAGTAACCCAATAATGATATCTGTTAATATCCTTAGTTCTTCACAATGTAAAAAACAACAACAAAACCCCACACCTATTAAAATGAGCGATTAAATACAAGCATGTCTTACAGTCTATAATAAGTAACACTTTATTGCCAGAAATTCAATTGGGAAAAATACTAGTAATATTAATGAGGTAGTTAGACCAGATATTCCCAAACTCTGATCACCTGAGGCACATTTTATAAATTCAGATTCTCAGCTCCTACCTCAGTGTTCTAACTCAGCAGAAATGCACAGGACCTGGAAATCTTGTCTTTCAATAAATATTCCCTAAAACAGCCTGGCTTGGGCTAACTTTGGTAACCAGAGGTAGAAAACATTTTCAAAATAAAACAGTTTAAAAAGATATTTTCCTATATAAAATTAACTTTCTTCTGTCACTGATGCCAAATTAAGTATAAGCAATTATTTTGCCCTCCTGATTCTGATATTTCTGTCATAATTAGTTTTAATTTCTGGTAAGATTATTTACTCTTCCATTCTGAGCATACTAATAATTTTCAAAAACTATTTTTCTATTTTGGTTTTTATGATATAAGCTAAGATTCAAACAGTTTCTAGAATAAAAAGCATCAGGGTGATACTGGGAGACCCTGGTTATATTTTTGACTCTGACATTAACTAGTTATATTTTTAATAACTTTACACTGGGTTTTCTTATGTTTGAGACGGGATACATTCAACATCTTTTATCTCTTGTTTGTGGGAATAAAATGAGAAAATTCCAACTGAAACTGTTTCACAAAGTTAAAGAGCCACATAAAAATATTTGAAGGTAGCATTCAACGGTTTTTCTTTAATCAACACAAATAAGAACTTGTAATAATCTTTCCTTTATCTCCTTTAATAATTTGTGTCAGGACTAGAACATATACAGGCAAGGGGAATTGGGAGGTGGTTAAAAGGTACAAACTTCCAATTACAAGATAATAAACACTAGGGATGTAATGTACAACATGATGACTATAGTTAACACTGCTTATGATATATAGGAGGGTTGTTAAAAGAGTAGATCCTAAGTGTTCTCACCACAAGAAGGTAAGTTTTTTCTTTTTATTGCATCTATTTGAGATAGATTTAACAAAACATACTATAGTAATCACTTCACAATATATAAATCAATCATGCTGTACACCTTAAATTTATACAGTTTATATATGTCAATTCTTTTTCAATAAAACTGGAAAAAAGAAAAATAAAAAGAACAGAACATATAATATATACCACAAAGTTGCCAAAAGCTATCATTTTAATCCAGGTACCTAGAAGAAATTAATTTTAACTATGAGCAGATTTTGAGAAGGTTGGAAAACCACAGAAAATAATTAAATAACTGGCTTACTCACCTTTTCAAGTCATCAAAGACATCTGGCAACAAAAAGTTTAGCAATGACCAAAGCTCTGATAAATTGTTTTGTAAAGGAGTACCAGTCAAAAGAAGTTTGTTATCCGCATTGAATCGTTTCAACTCCCTGATCAGACGGCACTTCATGTTCTTAATCCTGTGTCCTTCATCTACTATTAAGTATTTCCAATAGCAATGCTAGAAAAGGAATTCATGGAAATATTTTTATATGATGCTCCCACAATTTTTCCTAAAAATAAAATCTCTTTACTAGGAATGTATGTTCATTTTTATCAAATGGTATTTCTGCACCTATTGAGATGATGTTTTCCTCTGATCTACTAAAAGAATAAGCTAATTTCCTAAAATTAATATGTACTTATGTTCTTGAAATAGACCTCACTTCGCCCTAAACTAATAATTAAAGTCTACCCAGTCTTATGTATTTAAGATTTCACCATTCACATTCTTTAATCAAAGCAGTTTGTAATTCTCCTTTCTAATGCTTTGTCAAGTATTAGTGTTATCCTAGAGTCCTAAAAAATAACTGAAATACTAATATAGTTCTATATATTCTGAAACATTAAATAGCATTAGAGTGTTCACTCTTGAGGCCCCATCTGAGACTGATACTCTTTAATCTGATGGTGTTTTCAACTTCTTACATAGTTATTGGTTGTTTAGGTTTCCCTTTCTTCTGGAGCTAATTTTAATAATTTACATTTTTGAAGAGCCATCCATTTACTGCCATGAAAATTGTTTTAAATTCTCATTTTAATCTCTCTTTTATTTCGATCAGGCAAGCTTAAAGTTGATCTAGCTTATAGTGTAAAAAAAGAGAAATATACACTATTTCTGGGGAATATAAATACCAAACTGGAAAGAGAAGGTATCCTTGGATAATAGGATTGGCAAATTGGGGGAAGAGTATGAAAAGGGGCCATCTTTTACATTTTATGTTATATATTCATAGCTGAATGGAAAAGAGAAATTTTTAAAATAATGTTATGACTTCTTTAATTAAAAAAAACTTGGAACTTCTTTTTCAGATAATACGGCAAACAAATCAAACAGCTTGAGTAATTTCTCCCAATAGGACATCTACATTAAAAAACCAAACAAAATAAAAAACATCTTTCATAAATGAATAGGCAAAAGAGAAGACCCAATGGAACAACAATAAGGAATTTGAAAAATGAAATAGTAAATGGACTCAGATACTTCTCCCATTCAGGAATAGGAATCCTGCACCCCAAATGCCATCAACCCCTAAAGCTAGGATCCTTGAAATAATATAAGCTCAGTGAAAGGGAACATTACAGAAATTCTAGCCACTTATAAATGTAACTGACAAAAAAGTTTGTTTCAATATGGGCTGGGGATGGAAAGCAAAATATTAGAAAGGTCTTCATGTTTTATTATTTAGTAGAAAACAGGTGTTTTAATAAACAAGGTAAAGTCTTACCCTATGCATACATTATACCTATATGCTAACAATAGTTATTCTCAGGTAGAATTACAAATACTTTTAAGTATTTCTGTAAGCTACTTTTTTCTACAAGTAGTATCTATTACTTTACTGTGAAGAAATAACTGCAAATCATATTCCAAAATTCTACCACCACACAAGTAAAATTTGATGTACAGCTGCCTCTTAACACAAGGTTTGAACTGTATGCGTCCACTTACGTGCAAATTTTTTTCAACAGTGAAAACTACCTATCGTACAACATGATTCACAAGTTGAATCCATAGATCTGGAAATTGTGGATATGGAGGGGCAGCTATAAAATATATGCAGATTTTAAACTGTACATAAGGTTGACACCCCAACCCATGTTGTTCAACATTCAACTGTACGGGTCAGAGAGAAAAATAAAGCAGTAAAAAACTGTATGTGAAGTAGGTGAGTCAGTGAGGAAGAAGTTCAAAACACCAAAAACTAAACTGATAGAGGCAATGAGAGGTCAGTTTTCCAACTGCATTGTAATTTGGGCACTAATAAATAAGTAGTTATAATACAAAAAACAGATATGGGAATGTTACATCCTAGTAGATTCATAAGATAGCAAAAACATAACTTCTTCATATATTCTATCAATTAAAATTAAACAGATAAGTAAGTTCTATACATGAAAAGAATAAGTCAGAGATTATCTGTAATACATTCACAGATTAAGTCTATGTTTGGCTGATTCTAACACATTTAAAATGGTGTTATGGCTATAGACAGTGCCAAAGGCTTTAATTTTCTTGTTAGAGACTACAATCTTCATCTCAATCTGTTAATATAAACCTCCAGTTTCTAAAAGAATATGCACAATACAATCTATTGCTTCCACCTGAAAAAAAAATTCAACAAATGCTACTGGATGGTTAGAAAGAGTTATGAATTAAGAAAAATGTGATTTACGGATTACAAAGAATCAAATGAAGACCATTTGTACCTGTAATGCATTTCGGTCTCTCATGGCTATTTCAAATGAAGTGATCACAACAGGATGAATCTGCAGAGTCCCTTTCCGTTTGTGAATATGCTTTACCAGTTTTCGACGTTCTTGCTGGGCCCCATGATATAACATAGTAGGAATCTAAAAGGTTTTATGTTAATTTGTAACAAACTTTAGAGAAAAATGTAAATAACAACGATTTGGAAAATATAAAATTAATCATTTTTGAGAGAAAAAATATAATTTAACCCAAGATTAGTCCCATTTTTCTATAACAAAATGAGTCAATCAATTCTAATAAATTATTGGGCTACTATGGGAGAATAAAAAAGTCATAAAAACAAATTAAGTATAGGTAAGGAAGATGGCAAAGTTATTTCTGGAATATGTATTTCTCATAAGGCAAGGATGTGGCTAAAACACATATATATGGAAGGAAAACACCATTATAAGGATGAACAGAATTAAAAAATAAATTCTACCTAGGTCTGTCTCAGGTAAATCAAATTTTTCAATGCACTAAATAAAAGTCATCCAGGGATATTCTTGGCAAGATGTCCAAGATTACTGACACCCATTCTTCTATATAAAAGTAGGTATTGCTGAGATTGAAAGGTAAGTCATATAAGATTCAGTGCTTAAACAGAAATCAATATAATTATAGTAAGAAATCTGTAATTCAGGTAACAAAACAAAAATTTATAATGATAATATATTTAACAAAAGGAAACTTCTTACTTCTGGTGTAAATCTTTGGAATTCAGCCATCCAGTTAGGAAGTGTAGATAAAGGGCCACAGACGAGGAATGGTCCAGGTACTCCTCTCTGAATCATCAGTGCAATTGTAGCAATGCACTGAACTGTCTTTCCCAATCCCATTTCATCTGCTAAAATGCCATTAATTCCATTTTCCCAAAGCATCTGGACAAAATAATATACACTGTATTTAAATGTTAATATAAACACCTGTCAAATTAGCAAGATTCTTTCTTCTTTTACTTATGATGAGACTGATATAGTCACAGTTTAAGTTATAGTAACATGGGAAGTCGGTTATCAAAGCCATAAAAATGTTGGTAGCCTTGAATAACATAATTTTTCACTTCTGAAAATTTACTCTGGGGAAATAAATCAGAAAATAAATATTTACACAGAGATGTTTGTTTTATATATAATAGTGAAACATGAAAGGAATAACTCAAGTTGTGTTATACTAATAGGTTATTATATAGAAGTGAACCAATGTCTTATTTAAAATTGGGGATTCATTACCCTGAGCCATTCCATGCCTTCCACTTGGTACCATCGCATCACTCCTCCTGTGAAGTGTTTTGGTTGCTGAAAGGGTACTGGCTGTCCATTACATTTCCGAACTGGGTCAAAAAAGAATTTAGTATTTTGCCTAACCGTTTGAGATAATCTATCTTTAATTATGCTATTTGAATCCTTGTTTTTCTGAAGATCTTCTACACAGAGATTAGAAGAGGAGCTTTCATTCTGTAAAGAAAAAAGTTTAATTAGAAGTTTAATATGTAATAATGCTACCACCCTCCGTTAAACAGAAAATGTAACTACTAATCATATTGTTCAATCCTATAATCACTGAGTAATAAGAAAAAAAACCATTATGTTGACTAAAACCCCAAAGTTACTTCCATTCCCCAACAAATGCAAAGCCACTGAAAAAAATTTTTTTTCTGAAAATAACTCTTACAAATAATAGGTGCACACTTTTGAAATGACCTTTACAAATGTACATCCGTTTCAAATTTACCCAGGAATTTACCCAAGCAAAAACTGTCTTCTTAATAATTTCCTTCACCCATAGCAAAGGTAACAGATAATGCTATTAAAAAAAAAATTATTTTCAAGGAACATAAAAACATTTACTTTCACCTAAGTAATTACTTTGACTACAGAGAAAGGGGCAAAGTAAATATAGTTTAAAAACTCACTACATCAAACATAAGAGTGTCAGTTTATGTTTGTTGACAAAGCACCAACTTATGACCAATGACAGATTTTACTGGTTAGCTATATCCACAATTCCATTTTAAGAATGTGAAAACAAGGATTAAGTCAGTTCAAAGGGAAGTCTTATAAATGATAGGTCTTATAAATGATGCCACAACTGAATATTCAACTGGAAAAATATGAAACTTGAGTTTTACCATTCCATACATAAAATTTGTGATGAAATCATATACCTAAACATCAAACCCTGAACCATAAAGTTTTTAGAAGAAAACAGAATATCTTGATAACCTTGAGATGGACAAATATCTATAAAAGACAAAAAAGCACCAACCACCAAAAGAAAAAGTACTAAATTGGGCAATTACAAAATTTAAAATTTTCTGCTTATTAAAAGATACCATTAAGAAAATGAGTAGGCAAGACACAAACTGAAAGAAAATACAGTACACAGATCTGACACTGATAAGATTAAAGAACTCATATTATCAACAAAAAGACAACCCAATAACTGGGCAAAATTATGAACAGAAACTTTACAAAACATACAAATAGCCATTACAAACATGAAAACAAACTCTACATTAGTATTTAAGAAAATACAAAATAAAACCACACAGGATTCATTTCGTATTACATATTATGGCTAAAATTAAAAAGACTAACAACATGAAATGCCGGCAATAATATGAACTGAAACCTTTATACACTGTCAGAGTAAAATGGTGTGTTCACTTTTTAAAAAGATTTGAACTTTCTTATAAAGTAGTTTAACTACATTTACCATATGACCCAGCAATTCTATTCCCAGGTATATCCAAACATGAAAATATGAAATATGAAAACACATCCACATAAAGATCTTTTACACAAATTATCATAACAACTTCATTCATTGTCACAAACTGGAAATAATCCAAATGCCCACGAAGAGAATGGATAAAGAAATTATAATATTCAATGGAATACTACTCAGTAATAAAAAGAAACCAACTAGTAATAAACTTAATAACATAAATGATTATCAACAATGCTGATTGGAAAGTAGCACGAAATAAGAGAATACATATTTATACTTCATTTGTATGAAAACTAGATTGTGAGGGGGAGGAGACAGCTCAGTGGTAGAGTGCCTGCCTAGCATGCACAAGGTCCTAGGTTCAATCCCCACTAGCTCCACTTAAAAAAAATAAGTAAATAAATAAACCTAGGTACCTCTTCCGAGAAAGAAGAAAGAAAGAAAGGAAGGAAGGAAGGAAGGAAGGAAGGAAGGAAGGAAGAAAGAAAGAAAGAAAATTAGATTATGATGGAAGTTTAAGAAAAATAATCAGGCAAAACCAGTCTGTGGTAGAAGTCAAAAAAGCAGTTACCTTTTAGTTTGGGGTGAAGAAGTGACTGGAAAGGGATACAAAGGATCCTTATACCATAATGAAAAATTGATTTGGATGGTGGTTACACAGATGTATATATATATTTGTCAAAATTCATCAGAATGAACACAAGATCAGTATGTTTATTTATTGTTTATTTTACAACATGGTCAATTCCACAGTAAATTGTGGTAGTAGATTGGATTTTATCTTTAAAAATGCAACTAAATTATTTATTAAAATATGCTTAATCTTATTTACATTTAACATGGCTGGGTTATAACTGCATCATAAACCTTATACTGAATAAAGAATAAATCTTATAATTGAAGAGTCTTGGATAATACTCAGATAACAAGAAACCTCTCTACATAAAATGGGGCTGGCAGGGGAATACCAAGTCTTGATCAAGCCTTCCCAAACAGAGCCAAAGAAAATCTTTTAAGGCCAGGAACAAGATTGAAGTACTCCCCAGGGTTTCCACATACTATGGAATATATATATGTGGAGTGTATATATCCATATGGTTACAGTTACTTGCATAATTGCTAGATCCCAAAGACCCATAAATTAATATTCACACATTAAGAACATGCAGTAGAACATGATATATAAGAAAGAAGCACGTTAAGATAAAAAAAGCAAATGGGTATATTTTTTTAAAGCTAAGATACAGGATAACTAGTGAGAAAAAAATGTACACTGGTGATTAAAAGAAAAGAGCCTAATGATCAGGGAAGCAAATTATGATTCCTAAATTTAATATCTATTATAAATCTCTTACCTCATTCTCCTTTTTACTTTTCTTAGCCACAGATAAAATTTCCTAGATCATTGAGAAAACAAAAACAAAGTAACAATGTATGTAGTTCACTCATTTATCTATTCAACAAACACACACTCTTGTTCTGATTTCATGCTAGGAAATGGGAATAAGGCTCTCAAGGTAATTAAAATATAAAGGAATAAAACTGGTGGACCTCAGACAAAATTAAGCCTACAGTGTCTATGAAATTCTAAATACATTAGCAGCACTTAAAAATTGGGATATTTACTCCTGTATTTTCCAGTTTTTTTAAAATTGAAGTTTATCTGAATAAATCCAAATTCACACAGTCCTCCAGTACAGAGGTTAGCAAACTATAGCCTGTGGACCAACTCCAGCTGGCAACCTATTTATATAAATAACTAAATAAAGTTTAATTTAGAACAAAGTCAGGCTCTTTTGTTCAGTTTGTCTATGGCTGCAAAGTTCAGGGTTGGTTAGTTATCCACAAAACTACTCAAAGTAAAAAAACGTTTACAGAAAAAGTTCTAGAGTCAAGTTGTGGTTACTCCCGTTATTCAAGGATTTACTCCCAAATATTAGTCCCAACTTCAGCCCACTTTAGGCCTCTGGAGAGACATCTGAGTTTGTCTTTGCGTCTTGCTCAGAATTGCAAACACATTAAAAACACAGAATAAAAGTGTTCTGATTCTCAATTACTTACTAAATGCTAAGGGAAAGGAGACAAGCAATATATGAGTGTCCCTGGTAACTTAGGAGAGTATTATATGACATCAAATTATCTGGAAAAGTTATAATCAGGGCATAATCATTAAAGACAAATTTAGGTAGGGGACATTTCAAGCAGAAAGAACAGCATGTGCAGAGGACAAGGGGTATGAAATAGTTGATACATTCAAGAAACTTTAAACGTATCTCAAATTTGAGATACACAGATGAATGACAAGATGTGTAAGTGGCTGACAGCCACATAAATATATACAGTATAATGTTTCATATGTACATGTAAAGTATATAAGTATAGACATTCATATTCTAAGGTTGAAGGTATTTTATATAAAGAATGGATAGAAGAGTCGTCATTTAAAATGATTAGATAAGCTGAATCTTTTTGGAGAACAATTTGTGAATGAATCAAACAAACAATACCAACTATGAAGTATTCTTTTTAAAAATTAAACCTTCTAAACTCCTGAACCTGCTTACCTCCACATCCTTCACCACTCTTTCATTTACAAACTGGAGCCAAATTTAAGTTTTTTGAACTTGCAGGGATCTTTCCTGCCTCTGGACATTTGTCAAAAGTTCTCTCTTCCTAAGAACACTTCCCCATTATTTTCCCTGTAGCTTACTATTTCTCTATTAACCCACCCTCACTTTTAAATGATTTAACTTTTATCCCTTATGTCTCATCTTCCTCGATGAAACTTTTATGAACCTCATGCCTGAGTTAAGAGCCTTCTCTCTCTATACTCAAAAGCATTCAGTTTTCCAATTATATTTGACTACTTACTTCTAAATAGTTCTCACTGGATATAGCCTAAGGCAAAGACAGTGATTCCCTTTCTTTACTAATCGATCTCATCAACTTAGAAGTTTGCCCATAGCAGATATGCCACACACATTTGATGAATTAAAATAACAGCTATGTAACAGATACATACTACTATATAAAATAGTATATAAAACAAGGACCTATTTTATAGCACTGGGAACTATATTCAATTTCTTACAATAAGCTATAATGGAAAAGAATTTGAAAATGTGTGTGTATATATAGATGTATTACTGAACTGCTTTGCTACACCCCTGAAACGAACATTGTAAATCACTACATGTCAATGAAAAATGAAAAATAAATAAATAAAATAACAGCTATGTGCTTAGCTAAACTTCAATACTTGTCATTAATAGTGTTTTCCAAACTGCAGGCTGAGTGTATTCCATAATAAATTAAGTGTGTCCTAACTATTATTTTTAAATGGAAAAAATGAAAATATCAAAGTATATCTCTACAGTAAAGCCAATATATTTTATACTTTATAAAGATGAAAAGTTCGAGTTTCAGGTAAAAGAAAAATGTAGCAGGTAAAAAGTTTAAAATTATTTAAAATATAAGAATAAGACGTTAAATTATGACTAAAGAATATTTAGGGTCTATCATAATTGAAGATGCTCTTTAATTAATTTCTATTTAATAAGGCACCAATAAGGTGAAAAAAGGATCTGGTTTTAGAAATGAATTTATGATTTTAGTTTCTTAATGGTCTTCAAACAAGGAACAAAGTTCTTAAGATATGGTTTTGAGGTTACAAAGAGTTATAATCATTTCTGATTAGGCCAAGCTCATGCTTCTTTAACAAACAGGAAGACGGTGCCATCTTCTTCCCTAAAACACTTATCTGGCTGAAAAGCCAGGTGAAGCAACAGTAATCAATACAGCTTTAATGTGGTTCAAAACCCACAGTAGGTTTTACTCAACATCAAATCTTATGGGCCCTTCCCCCTTTATTTTTACCTCTTTTGACATGACCTCTGAAATATTGTATGATTCATCTTCTCTTCCTCTTTTCTTTCTCATAACTATAAAAAAAGACCATTTTATTTTTGATAGTAATTAAAGCAAAAATATTAACATATATTCTTCAAAACTAGAAAAGGAAATTTACCTGTATTCTCCTCACTTGCACCCATGGAATTTTTACCCTACAAAACAAGGATTTAGACTATTATTTCCTTAAAGACTTCTATGGTATTACATGTTCAAAGGCGCTGATTAGGTAAATGTTCTTTGAAGTTGCACCAAATCCACAACTCTTCGCTATTATACTTACCAATATGTAACCTTTTTCTGTATTTCCCTACTATAACTTGTTTGTAACCACATCTCTCTCCCAAAGACCCTACTTCCTCAGTTTTCTTCCATGTAAGAGAAACTTCAAAATTAAACAGAGAAGGTATTTTTATTTTGAAATTTCCATGTATATCTTCTCTAACTGTATGTTTATGCTGAAGATATTCATTGGGCATGGTATGAAAGGAGTACTCATTTTCAGTACAACTTATAAGTTAAATACAACTGAAAACAGACATAAAAGAGAATACTGACTGAAAAAATATTAGTGAGGGGAGATAAGGGAAAGAAAGAGATGTCCAAAAATAAAGTTTCAAAATGAAAGCTGGAAAAGAAAAAGTAGACAACATGTATGAAAAATCAAAACAATGAAAAAATAAGGTAAATTTTAAAATAAAGTAAAAAATTTAAAGGATTAAAAAAGAAACTACCAGGAGGGGTGGGGTATAGCTCAAGTGGTAGAGTGCATGCTTAGCATGCATACGGTCCTGGGTTCAGTCCCCCATACCTCCTCCAAAAATAAATAAATAAACCTAATTCAACCCCCTCCTCAAAAAAAAAAAAAAAAAAAAAGAAAATACCAAAAGAGACCAGGGAAATGGAGTAGGCAATATTTAACATTTTTTAGAACAAAGGGGAAAAAACCAAAACCTGGTATAAAAAGTTAGCTGGGTGAAAGTGAAGTTAGCCGGACTAAGTCCAAAGGTTGAAGTATAGTGAGTAAATGCTTAAGCCAGGAAAAGTATCTTTAAGTAGGTATGTTCTTCAAAAACCCAAAATAAGTCCCTTGAATTCGCAGCTTAGTCAAACATCAGTTTTCAATAACTGCTTTTTTTTGCAAAGTTATCTATTAGGTACTTAAATATCACCACTAACCACACTAAGAATCAAGTAACTGGACTTAAAAGATATCCTACCTATTTTTCCTATTGACATTTTGATATTTTCTAATAAAGGCAGTTTAGTATACAAGTGTGGGGTCTGAAACTAATCCTGGGTTCAAATCCTGGCATTACTATTTATTAGATATGTGACCTTTCTCATTCACGATTATGAATCTATACAGTTGTGTTCTATAAAGTCACTGTGACTCCTGAATTAGTGAACACTGTGTCAGTGCATCTAGAAGAAATACAAGTTTAAGTTCCTGCAAGCCAATGGTCACATCTTCAACAACTGATCAATACATAACCCTGTTTTATGTGTGTTGTTGTTTAAAAACATCTCACTTAAAATATATGCTGATTAACACTGAACTCAGGGCCAACAGCACTGTAACTCATACCTGAAGGAAGCATATCTAACACACGTATTTTCTCCATGAGGCACATCACAGCCTTCCTGCATTAGAAACACTAGACAGTAGTTCAGCACAATGTGGCTGACAGTCCTTTTCAACAGCAAATCACCAAAACCACAAAAATGCAAAAATCATGGCATTAAATAGGCCATGAAAAACTCTTGTTTATAAATAAGGCAGACTCCCTTGTCTGACCTCAGCTGGGAATGTGCATATTGGGAGACTCAAATTTTTTGCCATTCTGCACATGCAGATGTCTGTAAATGACCACAAAAACACAACTATTGATTTTGGGGTTACAAATAAATTTTAGCAAGTAGGCTAATTGGCAAAAACAGAATCTATAAATAAGGAGGATGGACTGCACTTTATCTCCTTGCATTAGCTTATTTGTATGTAAATAGCGATAATAACAGTATTCCTACTTAACAGAGCTGCTTTGAGAATTAGGTAAAAACATGTAAAGCTTAGAACAATCCCTGACACATAGTAAGTACTCAATAAATGTTACCTTTCTTATTTCTCTTATTACTAGCACAAGTGTTGTTTGTACAATCCTTATCAATATGGCATTAAACAGCCTCATGTTAAAATATATTCCCAAAGAAGATCACATCTACAATTCAAGCTATCCCTAGCGAATGTTCTATCTGAGCTGCTATTATCATATGTATTATCTGTTTTGATTTTGGTTCCACTGCTGCAGATACAAATTGAGATTATTGTTAAGGCTGCAAGATGACGTGATAAGGTTGGAGGCATAAAAAAGTAATCATTACAGGCTCCAAAAGAGCTGGCCACTTATAAAATGCCTTGAGGTGTAAAATATTTGTAGATTTTTCCCAGGTAAGAAAGTAAAACTTTACTATTATGAAAAATAGTCCACAGGATAAGAAATTGAAGGGGTCATAGTTTAGCTCTTCTCCCACATCTAAAATACTGAGAAACAGATTTTATAGATTTGCATAGGAACAGTCAACAAAGATAGGTTATCAGATAAAGGTTAAAATTAAATAGATAATCAATAGTCAAAAGAATTCAAAAGAATATCTTCAATATTTAAGGTAATGTATATATACAAAATATTCTAGCTTACTATATATTACCTTAGTAACTTTTAAAGATTCCTTTTTTCTCTCCAATTTCTCTTTCTTCTTCTGTTCCTGTTAAGATAATTTCTTCTTAATATCACAAATAGAAAATGCAAAGTATGAAAAGCACATCTCAAATAACTTAAGTTCACAATGAAGAAACTATAAAAATTTAAAAACAAGGAAGAACTTGCACTTCAAACCTTTACGGACTAACAGAGAGCAGACTGACCATCCTGCCTTAAGCAACTAAAATCTGGATAAAATATATCTTTGAGACAACATGCAGCAAAGAATAGTAAACACTGACAGAAGGGAAACAAATGAGGTGAATCTTCTGATTGTCCCGCTTACTGCCTGGAGACAATTTTCAAGTGCACATAAAGGAGGGAGAACCCAAATAAAGCTCAACAGTCTCCCTGTGTCAGGGAGATAGTGTGCAGAACTCAGAGGAGCTAGCAAACCAGGGTCAAATTCCAGAGAGGAGAGAGCTGCACACAGAAGAACTGCTGAAGATCTGTAGTGGCGTCCTCAGGTTGAGTACTGATCAGCTTGAGTGGAAGGAGAAAACCACGGCCATGAACAGAACAACGAGAAAGTAGATGAACAATCCCTGTGCTCACAAGGGATCAAGAACAGTTCACATTCCTGTCAGCCAAAATGGAAAGGCCTCTTAACTGAGCAAATCTTCCTACAATCTAGCAGACTATAAATAAATTATACAGTCTTAGGTGATAAATGCAATGGGGAGAACTGAGCAAGGTAAAAGGGATCAGAAGTGTGAGGCTGGAGGTGCCAGGTAACTAAGGTTGTCAGGGCAGGCCTCACTGAGAAAAATTTTAAGCCAAAGCTTGAAGATAATGATGAAGTAAGCCAGGCAGATAGCTATTGAGAGGAGGGTTCCAAGAAGAAAACAGCCAGTGCAAAAAGGCCCAAAAGGCAGGGAACACACCCAGAACAAGGTCTGAAAGGTAATGGGGTTGAGAGAGGCAACCAGACTCTTACAGTCTTGTAGAGCATCAAGAGGACTTTGCCTTTGTCAGAAACAACATAAGCTGGAAGGCAGTAAAACATCATTAAAATACTGCATAGGGGAGGGAGGAAGCAATAAGAAAATAAATAAATTCTCTACCCAGGAGAAAACCTTTCAAAAATGAAGGTAAATGAAGACTTTTCCAGACATACAAAAGCTGAAAGAACATACCACCAACAGAAAATGCAAACAAATCTTTAATTACAGAAAGGAGACCAGTAGCTATCCGGTGATGAAGACAGGATATGAGAAAAGACAGGAAGTGAGGGATGGAAGAGAATTAAAAAGGGGCAGAAATTTAGCCATAAGTAATCTTGCCATTTGTAAAAATATGGGCGGACCTTGAGGGTATTATGCTAAGTGAAATATGTCAGACAAGGGAAGTCAAATCTCACTCATATATGGAATCTTTAAAAAAAAAAAAAAAAGAGCTCATAGATTCAGAGAACAGATCTGTGGTTGGGGGCGGAAGTCAAAGGGTACAGATTTCCAGTTATAAACTAAAGTCATGAGGACATACTATTCAACATGGTGACCATATTTAATAATATTGTATTGCATATTTGAAAATTGCTAAGAGAGTAAAATCTTAGAAGTTCCCATCTTAAGAAAAAAAAATTTTTTTGAACTATGTGTGGTGACAATGGTAACTATACTTACTGTGGTGATCATTTTATAACTTATACAAATATTGAATCATACTGTACACATGAAACTAATATAGTGTTATGTGTCAATAATATCTCATTTAAAAGGGGGGACAGGAAGAATTTTTTGGAATTGATGGTTATGGTCATTACCCTGATTGTGGTGGCTTCATGGGTATACATTTTAAATATGTACAGTTTTATGTATATCAATTATACTTTAATAAAGCAATTCTTTAAAAGGGGACTGAGCAATGTAAAATTCACAATTCCTAGCATCCAAAAAATACCACTGGACAGGATGAAAATGAGTCAACAGGTGACTAGAAAAATAAACATTGATATATTCATACAGTGGAATGCTTCTCAGGAATAAAAATGATCTACTAAATAAACACACATAAGTGAGTCTCAAAATATGCTGAGCAAAAGAAGCGAGACACAAAAAGTGCTTATCATATGATTCCATTTATGTAATATTTTAGAAAATTAATCTATAGTGACAGAAATCAGTGGTTTTCCGGGGCTAGGTGTGAAGATCACTGAAAAGGGAACTTTTCAGAGTGATACAGAAATGTTCTTTACCTTGACTGTGTTGGTGGTTACACAGGTCAAAACTCATCCAACTCTAACCTTAAAATATGTGCATTTAATTGTATGTAATTTGTATGCCAATAAAGCTGTTTTATAAAAAATGTAAGCTATGTTAGCTGTAATCAATCACATACCTCTAATTGTTGCTGTTCCATTTTAGTCAATAAAAATTTGGAGTAGATATTGCTTTTTTCAAGCAAATGTTGAAGTCTACGATATCGAATGTCCATGGACTCTCTATCCCAAGACATGCGAGCCTATCCAAAGAGAAAGTTTCCAAAATTATTAAAGTTTTCTGACATACATTGATTTTTTTTGCATAAGGTATAACAAACATGGCTAAACAAATGCTCTTTAGGTTTAATATGTACCCTGTAATTAATGAAATTATTTTTACAATATTAAATTCATTTACTAAAAATTAAAAATGGTTTATCTTCCAAAGAAAAAACTCAAATAGCTAAAAAAAAAAAATATGATTCTGGGGTTCAACAGGCAATCTGGTAAGATATAGCACGGATAACAAAATATTGAAATTTGAGAGTTAAAGGCACATTTTCAAAATATTTGAAATAAAAGTTAGAAAGTAAATATTTAAATCAAGTTAAATTTTAGTTTTAAAACAACCAAATGACTTCAGAAAAGAAAAACTTTATATACCAGTTTTATCTGAAAGAGCACTGGAATTAAAAGATAATTTCACTGGCTAGGGGCTAGAATATCTATTTTTAGAATTCAAAAACTACATTGTGAAAATATTTCAACATGTTAAACCTACTGATAATTTCTTAAAACCTTCTTTCCTCCTCAGTATTGTGCTGCCCAAGCCTTGCCCTTACCTTCTAGCTTTCTTTTACTCTCATACTCTTCGCTTTATCTTTCACTTGTATATGCCTTCCGTTTACAAACCTCTGCTTTCCATATTACTCACACATACTATTGATTTGTAAGAGTATACAGTCTAGTAGCTGAGGAGGACCCCTCACTCAATTCATAAGAAAAGTTAAACATTTTAAAAGAACAATACCAGAGGGCACAACAGGGAAAACAAAAGCAACAAATAAACAGTATAGTTCAATAGTCAACAAACTTTTTGTAAAGGGGCAAAGGGCAAATATTTAAATATTTGAGCATGATACGGTTTGTACTGCCAGTTCTTAAATTTGCCTTCTTACATAGGAGCAGTTATATACAATACATAAACAAATAGGCAATGTGTTCCAATAAAACTTTATTTACATAAAGCACAGGCCAAATTCAGTTCATAATGTGCCAAGGCAACACTAATCTGAACTCAAAAGAAAAGCATTAAGTGGTCAAAGTGAGTCAAGTGAGAGTTGAATATATGCAAATCTTACTAACCAGCATTCTACTCCTGAGACTAAGAGTGTGTGAGTGTATTAATTTAGTGATTATGGCTTGACTCTGTAAATCAGACACCACTGTATATTGGATTTCCCAAATGTTATGTCATCTCACTAACTTTTCTTTCAAAATAAATTTATTTTCTATTACAAAAGCAGTGACAATTTAAGACACCTAAGAATAAATCTAATGTAAGTAATACATGCACATTATAGGAAAATTCCAATTCTTTTAAAAACTACCCATAATCTTACCCATGCAGATAATCTGCTCGTATCTCATAAAACTATTTTCAGTTCTTTTATGACAGCCTTTCTTTTACTATTACCAATATACTACTGTGATTACAATAGGCAGTTGAAATGTTACGGAAATGACAGGCCAGCAAGAAAAAAGCACCACTCGGAGGGCTGGAGTACTCAGATTACGCCGGCAGGCTCAGAGGGGCTTCTGCTCCGAAGCTCTGAGCACCTCCAAGACGTGTGCATGAGGTTTTACAGGGTTAATTACAAGCTTGGGGTATTTGGCCAATAGGCATGGAACAGCTTTAGCGGCATCATTATCACAAAAGTAGAGGCAGGGAGGCAGCAAACCAACATTTCAAGGCCAGATATGTTTCTCTGAAAATCTGGCTAGGTAGCAAAAAACATGAGCAGAGAATCAGCAAACCGACACTTATTAACTTAGTTTTACGAGTTAGCCCAGCAGAACTCAGGTCAGTAATCCGACACTTGTTACACTTAGATTTGCGAGTAGGCCCAGCCCGGCTTTTCCTTCACAAAATGAAATGGATATTATAAATGGGGAGATGAAATTATATAAGAGTTTATACAAATGAATTCTTAAATTTAACTTTAAAAAATATTTTTAGTTAAAATACTCTGTCCTTAATTTAGGTATTTCTGCTGCCTTAAATCTGTTCAGAATAAATAAGCATGCATTTTTAAAGTAATTAAAGCTCTATGGTGCAATCATGGAACAATATTTATAATATAATTAGAACATTATGCCAAGGGTTAACCTATAAACTCAGTCCTCTGTATTTCAAAATAATTTTGTAGCAAATATTCTCATGTGTCATTACTCCTTCTTGACTTATATTTTATTAGTTGTTATATTAAGGTAAATTGTAGCCCCATCTGTGGAAAGTACTTAAGTGCCTGGCAGGAAGCTTCTCTTGATGATGAGAGAGGATGTCAATGATCACCAAGAGCATAAATTCTCCACTGTCTACCTCATTACCTCTCCCAACACCAACCCCAGATTTTTTTTTTTTTGGCAGGGGGAGTTATATTTCAGTCTACACAATATGAACCATCTTCCTTTTCTCTCTCCAAGAAACATCACAACTCTTACGTCCCCCCTCCCCCACTAAACAGCCATCAAGGCTACTCTCAAGTCTTCTAGATTAACAATGACTTCTTTCAAAAGGAAATGCAGGTGAAAAGTCAAAGAAAATAACTGTAGCAAATGAATGTCAAAGTCACTCTCCAGGCTCTTCACAAAACTTCCTAAAGCAAAGTAAATGCTTTTCATTAAGAACTTAAGCTAGCTCTTCTTCTCTTAAGTACTTTTAAATATATGCCCATAAATACTGTATTCTCCCAAAATAAAAGGAATCTTTACTTTTGTAAAGTGAATTTTTTGGCTCCAAAGACAAAAAGTAATCAAATTCTTTCAATACCTATACATAAAAAGACCATGTAATAACAATGGACCACAATACTACTAGGTTTTTAGCAAATTACACCCTTCTGTTAGTAAGACTGAAAAGAAAGAGCTATACACTTTATTCATGGAAAGATTGAAAAATGGATTAAAAATTGCTTTTTAAAATTCTATGATGCATAAATTCTAAAGAAAGTCTAGTTATAACATACCTATCCCTCAACACTAATAACAATTGCAAAAAATTTTAGAGCTGATTACAAAATGCTTGTTCAAAAGCTTAAATATTTCACTCAGAGTAGAAGTTACTTTGACTCCTAGTGTAATCAGCAAATATTTATGGTACTATATAAATTTTTAGGTTTTTTTTTAAAACGTGAAAATAATGTTTTTTCACTTGAACTAATACATTCTGGAAATGTGTTCTTATTATATCCCATGTCTTTCTTCAAATATTTTCTTACCTACCAACCTTCATGGGTTATAAAAGTGAAGTACATGACTCAAAATTAAGGCTTTATCACTCTTACAACCTCTGAAGTTGATTATACTCTGGACACTTGACCCAGGAATCATCCTTTACAATTCACCTTGTTACAATGCTAGCAAGTATTTTTTTTTAATATAATCATACATGTTATGTAATACATTATAAAGTATTCTTTTACCTTGGTTAGAAATTCAACATTCACCATTGCCTACTATTTGCAGGTGCACAGCCTACAAAACCAGAACAGTTAAGTGATGTGCCCCCAAGAAACAAAATGAGAAAGGATCAAGTAATTAATAGTAATACTGTGTAACAAAATAATATCAGAATTCACAGAGTATAGTAAAGGTGGTTCAAGGTTGACCTCTCAAGTCCCTTAATAAGTGTTAAAATATTACCTTAATGTCTTATGGTCAACTACAGATGATCAGTAACAACAGAACTAGCATTTACTGGAGTCAAAGTTTAGCAAAGTGGTTAAAAAGTGAATTCTGGAACCACATGGCCTACATTAACATCTGTGTTCTGCCATTTACTAGCAGTGGGACCCCAAGCAACCTCTAGGTATCTGCTTCCTCATCTGTAAAATGAAAGGAAAATTGAACCTACTTTACAGAATACTTTAATAAAAGTAATACTAGTAAGTTTAATAATAATAATAATAATAATAATAATAATAATAATAATGAGTTTAATAATAGTACCTACTTTATAGAATAATAGTATCTACTTTATAGAATAGTTGAGGATTCCATGAGTAAATACATGCATGGCATTCAGAACAATGATTGACTCACAATAAATGATCATGAGGTATTAACAATGGTAACAAAACCATTACTGTTGATAAAAAATAGCAGGGAACCAACTAATTCATTATGTCTTTGGAGTGTACTATTTCCCAATTTAAGTAGTTTTGTAATTACATGGAGTTAATTCAGTATCAATGTCCTTAGAAGTATAGGGTTAAGGACAAGAACTCTGGAGACAGCCAAATTTGAGTTCATTAATGTGTGACACCCCCCCCCCACCTCATTGCCTCAGTTTCGTCATAAGTGTAGATATCAAAATTACCTTAGGTATAACCATAGTATTGGTTGGGCTAAATAAATTATTACAAGAAAATTACTTAGTAGGCAGTACGTAAGAGCTGACAGGTATCATTCTTCTTGCATGAGCAATAATTAAGCAAGCAGTAAGATGAGACATTACTGGAGTAAAACAAACTTAAAAATTAAATTTAAGAGGTCAAATACTGGTTTTAGTAATCTACAAAAGACTGTACAAGAAAACCACAAGTAAAATAACTTTTCATTGAAAAAGTACTTCACATTTTAACCTAAAGGATCTTACTTAGCAATTGCCCACGAAACGGAAAAGAAAGCAAAAAGCAAGGTGGAAATACCGCACTGAAAGAATTCAAAAAGTATTCACTACCGACCTTGGAAGAATTATAAGCGCTAAACAAGCCATGCTCACTTAAGAGAGATGAAGCCAGTTAACAGACCAAGACTATCTCATAGAAGCATCTTTCAAAGCTCGTGCAAAGGTTTCTCAAAGATAGCATCGGGAAAGATACAAATAAATACCGAAGCCCCTTTTAAAGCTCATTAAAAAAAAAAAAAACAGACTAGTAAACTGAAGAACAAGACCACGCCTCCAAGGAAGCTCCAGGTTACTACTTCACGAGGATGAACTTGACTGCTAAATTACCTTTTCTAGCATCTTCCGCTCTTTCTCCAGCCCAGCAGCCTCAAGCTGTTCTTCCTCTTCTAGCATGGCTGGGGTAATCACGGCCGTCTTCGACTGTTCAACCATATCTGGAGCGAGGGACCCTGTGGAGGGGACGAGGCTTTTAAACTGCAGTTTTAAAAAGTGACCAAGTACCCGCTCCCGAATTTAAATAACCTTCCTCCCCTTCCCAGATGTACTTAAGATAGAAGTTGAAGCCCCACGGGGAAGCCAGCATCCTAGACATTTTAGGTCTTCACAATGTCAACAAGTTGCCCGGACCCCAGTTTACATATGGGGGTGTTCGGGAAAATGCGGCTCCCCTGCGTAAAAGCTCCTATATCACGCACGTATGTGCAATTCCGGTGTCCTCCAATCACTCCCCACAGAGTGGGTAACCCTACTCTCCTCCTCAGTCTCTGCTCGGGGTCGGCTGTCCCGGCAAAACTCGGCTGCAGTCTCCATGCTGCCCGCCACCCCCCTTCACCCCGGGTGCCGCCGCCCGGAGGCAGGTTCTTCCCACTCACCGCCGCTACTCGCGGGCCGCTGCGCTGGCATGGCTGGACACACACTCCGGAGCCGTGTACCCTCCTCTCAGTCCCTCAACACCACCCGCTAATTCCTCACAGCCGCTGCCGGTCCCAGTCTCCCGGCCAAGTGAGCGGCCAGAGAAAAACGCGCGCTTCTCCTTCGCGGGAAAACGCCGTCATCTCGCGATACTTCGTGCTCCCTACCACGCCCCCGAGTCCGGGAGGCGCGAGATTTGGTGAAGTTCGGTTTCCGTCGGAACCCACTTGAGCGACGGTGAGCTTTTGTGTCGACCTCGGTCTTGGGAAAACTGGGTTCTGTTGAAGAAGTCAGCTTTTAACTGGCTCTGTGATACCAAGCGAGCCTGACTACCGCGGAGGGTTCAGTTTCCTTATGTAATTGGTGATGATGCCGAGCTAGTGCAGTAGCGCTCGTAACAGTTTGTAAGGCACCTTCACACTCTGGCTGATGTGATTAAATCCTGACAACCGATGATCCTCTAGGTAGGAAAGATGTACGAGTATCGAGGTGTAGATGTCAGAAACAAATATTTCCAAACTTGCCCGCCACCTGCAGTTCACATTTTGAGTGGAAATGACCCAGAAGAGAGGATATTTGTAGGCAGGGTGGTAGAGAGAAAAATGAGATTATGGTAGAGTTCAAAAAAGTTGTTTCAAGATAAGGGAGAATTGAGTGCAGTGATAAACCAAGCGGAGTGGCCAGTAGAAAAGACATAAAGTTCAGGAATTCAATAGACCAGTAATTAGAGTGCCTAAAGGAAGGAGCTGGGCTTTTCTTGTCTCTGGTTTTCACTTCAGCCTTCAATCCCACTCTTTATTGCCAGCAGTCCCCTTTAACAAGTTCTTGTATCACCACCCCTACTCCTACCCCCGCACCTTCAGGATTTATTCTATACCAGCCATGTAACCACGTGATTCCTTCATTTCTGACTCCAACAACTTTAATAATTGTATTTGTACAAAGTTTAAGGGTTTACAATGCACATTCCTCATAACCATCTTCGGCAACCTCGTAACACTGAGATTAGCAGAGCAAATTGTTTTTATTCCTACATTACAGGTGATAAAACTGATGCTCACAGAGGATAAATTGACTTGCCCAGAGCCTGCAGTCACTTTGTGGTAAAACAGTAGCCAAACTCAGGTCTTTTGAAAACTAATTCAGTATTAAGGTAAACTATAATTTCCACTAATAATTACTCTTAAATCCTACCTCTTTCTAATTAACCACAATAGCTATCAGTCTCTCATTACTAAAATTTTTGACCTTCATCATACTAACTCCAAAATTTCTTTCCCCTTGACTTTATAGGATTTTCCCCTAATGTACTGAAAATCTTTTTGTCTTCTTTTGAACTCAGTGGTGCCCCATCTCTCAAAATCTTTCATCTGTTGCTTTTCTCTGTATACTTTTTTCCTTGTAGCATTTGCTCTACAGATTTCAATGATCAGCTCAGGGCCAACAATTGCTTCCCTTCTAATTCCTCAGAGACTGAATGGGGAAGATTTGTCCAAAAACACATGGGATGGAATTCCAGGCAATTTCATCTGCTTCTCAAAGGTCAGAAATCTCATCTAACATGTGACCCCACGCTTAACACAAGTTGCACTGATGCATCTCCTGACACGTTTACCACCGTGCAGCCTCAGAGTGGCTGTGAAAAGTTTCATTCTTTCACTTTTATGTAAGGGTCTACATTTAAATGTCTCCTGGGTACCTGGGACTTTTTTAGGTGCTATGCAGCAATGAACCAGACAGACAAGATCCCTGTTGATAATGGAATTTACATTCCAGGAGTTGAGGCAAATAAGTGTGTGTGAGAAGTACTCTGCAAAATATTAGAATAGAGTGACGTGAGAATAACTGCATAGGCAGACTGAGTAATCAGGTGTCTGAGAAAATGACAGACATTTAAGCTGAGAACCAAATGTCAAGCAGCAAACAGCCCAGGGGAAGAGTGGTCCAAACAGAAGCTACAGCCAGTAGCTAGTGCCCAAAAAGACAAGACATTGTTCCTGACCTCAGAGTTTACACTGTACTGGAAACAACAGACACCTATATAGAATAATTGTCTGCTAGTGATAAGTAATAGATGACAATAAAGAAATATGAAGTAGAGTAAGGTCATGAGAATGGTAGAGGATGGATAGTTAGAGAAAGCCCAACTCTGAGCAAGTGACATTAAGTAAAGACCTAAATGAAAAGAAAATACAAGGCATACAAAGAGTTAGGCAAAGAACATTTCTGAAGGAAAAGCAAAAGCCCTTAGGTAGACAGAAAATTGGGAGATTTGAGCAGTTAGGTCCACGGTGAAGTTAATAAGGTTGAGTGGCAGTTGAAATTGTAGAGATAGGTGAAGACCAGAATATATAGGACCTTGTAGAGCAGGGTAAAGAATTTGGATTTTTATAATGAGGAATTTCACTAGAGGGTCTTGAACAAGGAATGATAGGATTTGATTCACACTTTTGAAAGATCATAAAACATGTAGTCTAAATAAAATTTTGATGAGAATTTAAATACCCTTCCAAAGGCTCACATAAGTGGCTTTAAAAATCAAATCATAAGAAATATTTACAACTAAGTAATGACAAATTACCTTATTGCAATACTATTTAAAAATCACTTTGTATAATTTAAGAATTTAAAAAACCCTACTGATACAGGAAAAATGGGGTACAAAAGGATAGTTGTGTCCCAGGTCTTGGGCGAATCCCTGGGACGCGTCCCACCAAGTGAGGATCCTTGGCTTCAGACAGAGAAGAATCCAAGAGCGAGCCATAGCTGGGTAAAGTAGATTTATTCAGAGATGCACACTCCATAGGAAGAGTGTAGGCCATCTCAGAAGGCCAGAGAGGCCATGAGGTGTGGGGCGAGTGTTTAAAGTAAAAGTAGATACTTACTGCATAGTACAGGTAGTTTCCGAAGGGAAGAGAGAGCGACCACGAGGTGAGGGGTTGTTAGTATTTATGGGCAGGTAGTTTCATATGCTTACAAGTGGGAGGACAGTTCCAACTACTTTGGGGAAGGAGCTGGGATTCCCAGGAATTAGGCCATCACCCACTTATTGACCTTTTATGGCCAGCCTCGGAACTGGCGCCTGTGGGTGTGTCACTGACCATGCTAATATATTACGATAAACGTACAATGAGACTCAAGATCTACTGAGTCAAATCTCCCACCATCTTGGGCCTCAAGGTCTAATGAGAGTTCAATTTCAATTGCCGTGTCATTCCTTTAATGGCTGTGCCCTGCCCTCTTCCCTCCTGTCTGATCAAACCCTTTCCAATTCATCTTTTCACCTTAAAAGTCCAAACACAGGCATTCAAAGCCTTTTACAATCTACCAAATCTGTTTTTTCCTTTTTTGTTGTTGTTGTTGTTTGTTTTTTGTGAGGGGAGAGGTAATTAGGTTTATTTATTTATTTTCAATACCCAGGACCTTGTGCATGTTAATAAGCATATACTCTACCACTGAGCCATAACCCTCCCCCATCTATCAATGTTTTAATCAAGTTAGTACTTCCCTTTCAAAGTTTAAGAATATAGATGCTAAAATTAAAAGACCTAGGATTTATGTGATAATCAAAATACATCATGTACTTACAGTATTATCAATATTGTTTAGAACAAGAAAATTTGAGCCTTCACTTTATGCTTTTATAATACCATTGTGTACATGTAGTCCTAAACCTAACGACGAAAAATGAAAACAAACATATATACCCCATTGTTGTCAATTTTATATACTTCTTCACATCTGTATTAGTTTATCATTTACATTTTATTACAACAATGATTTTCCAAATATATTGCAATAGTACAAGTCATTTTGAGACAGGAAGGAAGGGGGCAGGGCACAGCCATTCAAGGAATGACACAGCAATTAACACCAAAATGGTAGACGATTCAACTCCCAGTAGACCTTGAGCTCAAGATGGCAGGAGATTTGGCTTCTTGTAGACCTTGAGGTTCAGTATACACTTATTGTAATATTTTAGCATGGTGAATGACACTTCCACAGGTACCATGACCCTTCCAAGGCTAACCATAAAAGGTCAAAAAGTGGGCAGTGGCCCAATTCCTGAAGGGAATCTCAGCCCCTTACCCAAAGTAGTTCGAATAATCCTCCCACTTGTAAACATATGAAGCTATTGAGCCCATAAAAACTAACAACCCCCACACCTCGTGGCCACTCTCCCTTCTGAGTAAGACGGTCTGCACTTTGTCTATGGAGAGTGTATCTGCTTTTACAGCACCCAGCCCTGACACTTCGTGGCCTTTCTCTTGCCTTCTGAAACAGCCTGCACTCTATGGGGTATGTATCTCTTTAAATCTACGTTTACTCAACTGTGTCTTTCCTGCGTGAAGCCAAGGATCCACACTTGGCTGGGCATGTCCCAGGGACTCAACAGAGACCGGAAACACAGCCATCCTCTCACTCCATATTCATTTTTCCTGCATCAGTTTTACCTTAAATAAGGAAAGTACTGTTTACTTAAATGTTCAACAAATGAAACACTTTTGCAATGCAATTTTTTTAAAGTCAAATTTCCTTCTTGGAGTATTTCAGAAAATAAACCCATGAAATGCACAAAATAGAGCCTTATTAGTTGGAACTGAGAGAAAAATCAATATAAATGGTAGAATGTTTAGAAAGAAATGCAATTTTGCTAAGTTCCCATGCCTTGTAACTTTATGCAGCCTATCAAAATACTAAGGGGCAGTGCTTGGTACATAATCAGGGTTTACCAAGTGTTCCTGCATTTATTTAAAATACCAAGGAGCTCACTTCTATTGCAATTGCACTGTTAGTAAGCAAACTTTTTAAAGGGCAAGGCTTTCTCCTTTCTCTGAAGTGGCTAATTTCCCTGAAATTTAAAAAAAAAATTTAAATCTTTTAAAAAATGATATAATTTTCATTTTTACATGTTGTGTAGCAGACTAGTACAAATTAATGATTTTACTACTATAAAAAAGCAAAATTTGCCACCCCAAAATGTGTCTCTTTGGCATGAGGATTAATTTAGGCTAATAATTTTTAAGAAACAGAAGACGCAAGAAGTTTTTCTTGTTTCTTCCCCCTAAAACTTCCTAAAAGAATTTTTATAGAGGGCCTGTTCTGGAATAGAACTAAGAATATGGACTAGGTGAGGTGGGGGAAATTAGGCAGAGCCTAGAAATCAGAGTCCATTCTGTGTCCCACCCTCTCTGCAAGGCCCGGCAAACATTTGTTTACCGAACATGTGCTCTGCATCTCCACATGAATTGCCTTACTCTGCCTTTGATGTCTCAAACCTTACCTCCAACATCTTTTGTTTCAGCTGAAGATGGTATTTAAGGTGAGGGTTTCAGTTATTTTGTTGAGTTACTCAGTTTTCCTGAGTCTCTCCCATGTATACATGTTATTAAACTTTTGCTTTCTCCTGTTAATGTGTTATATCTGTTAACGTGTTTCATGTTAATTTAATTATTTGGTGGGGTGGTAATTAGATTTGTTTGTTTGTTTGTTTATAATGGAGGTACTGGGGATTGAACCCAGGACCCTGTGCAGGCACTCTACCACTGAGCTATACCTTCCCCCTTCAGTTTAACTCTTAAACCTGCCAGAAGAACAAAAGATACAGGAAAATTTCTTTCTCCCTGACATGACATTTGGGAATTCATATTTTGGACACTGCTTTCACAAAATCAAAATAATATGAATTGAACAGAAAAATAACTTCTCACCAGAGGTAAGAACTTTGTTTTCTGACAAGATATATGTCAACTATCATGGCAAATTAAATTCTGATTTTCCATTGCTACCTCTCATTTTTTTTTTTTTTTGCCTCTTTTTTATCAGCCAGTCTCTGCTGTCTGAATATACCTGTGGAATACAAAAAAATTTTACCTTATCCAAACAAAAATAGGAAATGAAAAATCACAATAAACCATATGGCATTTTAAAGTAAGACAAATTATTCCATGATTATATGCTTTAGTATCATACCCTCCAACAGTGTAAATTTTAAAAAGTTGACAATTCTAGATAAAAATAGCATTAGTTCCTAAGCTACAATGAAAGCTGTTATTCTGAAATCAGAGGCTTTGAAAATCTCAATGCTCTTTCACAAATGCTACCTAACTTCTGTAGAGTCAAAAAATATACTCAAGCTGGTAACATTATATGAAGGTCATCAGTGTGAAAAGAATCAGCAAAACTATGACTATGTTCTATGACTTTAGAAAACTATGCTAATTACTGGAATTTTCCAGTAGCATTTAAATGATACAATGTAGACCTGGGCTAAAAGGACAATGAAGTGAGAAATATTAAGTATACAAGCAAATGAAACACCATTATTAAATTTCACATTATCTTGAGGATTTTAGGAAAATGTTAGTTTTTAATTGAAAATATACTTTAACCAAAAAAAAAAAAAAAAAAAGAATAGCCCCATGTTTCCTGTATAGGAGCTTCAAGGGAAGATATAGTACTATATTTTAGCTGCCAGTTCTGTCAGTCTCAAGAGGCTAAAGGCCTTGTGCATCCCCAAGAAAAGTTCATTCCTTTTTATCTCCATCTGTAGTTAAATATCCCCAAAGAATTTAAGACTCATTTCAAGTAATTACTCTGCTTGCAAGTTTTATTTACACAGTAATTGTTAATAGTGGTTTTTAGTGAATTCGTTGTATTTACATTTTATATACACATTTATACTTGAAAGGTAAAGAAACTGTACAAGTTTAAAAAAATGAGAAAAAGAAATACAGTAACTGAGGTCCAACTCAGGAAACAAATACATAAAAGTAAGATTAAATTTAGGCAGGTAATATAACCTCAATGAGATTACTGCCAGGGGTTACATTCCTCTATCAGAGCCACCAATACCAAGGAAGTAGTTACCAGAGTTCAAATGTCATTCTAAAACCTATTAAGACCCTGGGTACTCCCTCAATATTTTACTACACTACTAGTTTCCACTAAGCAAGCTCCTATGATAGGAGTTAACTTCTGAAGGTTCCATTAGTGGTCCCTAGGCTAGAATGACCCATGGGGTAAAAAAATATGGGTACCATCTGGTCCCATACTCTAAAGAGGCAGTCACTACACTAACAAGGTTCTCAGGCTTGTTAGTTTGAAGACTATATACCACTAACAGAAATAGTGTGCTTAAGTGTTGTTTCAAACCACACTGCAACATAAAAGCACACTGTAAGTCTAATTATTACCAAATAGCATGTTATATAGATATCACTCATAATATTCAAGTGATTTATTTTAGGTTCAAGGATTAAACATATTATAATAAATTCAATGTCAATTTACCAATAACTAATCATTCCTTTATCTATTATACCATCAAAGTTAGACTCATTAGAAAAAAATTATCTTTTTCTTTAACTCTTATTTCCATTGATTAGAAAAATTATACACAGTGTTTTACAAGTCATGGACTTGGCTACATATTAAGATTTCAAATTTCAAGTTGAAATCAACAAATTTTGTTTCTACAGACAGTGAAGGAATTTTAACTAACAAAGCTGAAGTTTTGCCAAGTACCATGCTATTTAAGAACTCTCAGAATTCATCACTTTTTACTCCTACCAGTGAAAAACCTCATTTATATTTATGGACTTACTCCCCAAAACAGTCTTCAGTCCATTAAAGTGCAAAGAACTTTCTTTCTACCAGTTAGCTTTCTTAAATTACTAGATGAACAATTTCTTAAACTAAAAACAGGCTAAAATTTTTTTGAGTGATAGAAACTCTGTAAGGAAAAGAAACAACTTCCCTTCAAAAACTAGACATGATACTGTGGAAAACACCTAAACAAATGCTAAACAATCTCCCATCAATATTTCCAGTTCCCAGATAACCCTAATTTCCCCCAACCTGTGAGTGAAGATAAACAACTTCAGTGACTTAACTAATTTACAATAAAGTTGCTCATTCTTGGTCTATAACATTTTCAAAGGTTCGGAACTGAAGATAACACCTGTACTAAGGTATTTATTTCAAATAGTATTTTGGAAGTTAAAGTAATATTTAACTCTCCTGTTCTGACCACCAAAGTGCCTTTATGCTAATTGTTAAAAAAGAAAAATTTTTTAAATTTAAACTATCTCCAAAGCTGTTAAAAAATTTTATTGCATTAAACTGTTCACTCCAAATTATGGAGTATGAACTAGCCATTTAAACTTTTTCCTTTGTAAAATGGCTCTCCCTACAAAATACCATTTTTTTTTTTTTAATACTGTCAATAGGTTACTCATTTATTTCAGCCATGGAATTCAAAATCAGCAGTTTTCCATGTCTTGCTTCTTTCAGCTTTCTTCAACATTTTCTTCCATGCTTTTTACATAGGAAACAAAAAACTTTTATAAAAAAAATTTTCTCTATTTCAACTAGTCTGTTAATTTTGAAGATTAGCTTTTCAGAGCAGGACTATTATTCTTTTCTCCTTCTTTAATATCCTTCATTACAGATGCAAAGACCTGGAAATTATATAAAGTAAACATTAATCCTAAAAAAACTACCATGCCGATTAAAGAGATTTAAATAACTGTAGTTTATTAACATGAAAAAGCTTTAGTATACTTAACTCTGCCCCCTTAAAAACTGCCATTCTCAAATCCTCGTTTGTTTCAACCCAACTTTATGGCATATAGTTAGATCCTAGTTTTCATCATTTGCCAAACATTCTAAAATTAATATTAGGTAACAAAATATTTTCTGGACCAATATTCTTATATTTTCATTTGGATAAGCAATAAAACTGTGAGCTTATAATGCCTACTGTCTATCATTCATGGAGCAAGTTTTAACACTACTTTTATGTAATTTAACTTTAGACTGCCAATGCATTTGCTTCCCTAACAAGGCTAAGCATCTAAAAAGTCAGGATCATACATTATGTTCTTTCTGTCGCAAACCCTTAGTGCACATCAGGTGTTTCACACAATTGCTGTCTACTTGAAATACCAAGGTAATTACATAATTGCCCTGGCAAATACATGACTATTGTAGGCTGCACTTCACTAAACTCATGTATCTGGATTTACATAAAAATAAAACCATAGAATAGGTGAAAGAGAAGCAATCCATTTTTTTTGAAAGTGAAATTTTTTAAAGTTCTCTTTTTAATTTAGCACTAACATTTGAGAAATACATACTTTTTTTTTTAACAAGTAAACTGTTTTAACACATCAATTACAAGTAGGAAAATGTCACTCTACCTGAGTCCATTTTTTGGTGCTATTCTGCATCTGAATGGCTGCAATACAGCTGAATAGCTTTTCTGATGTGATATCTTCCGGCAATTTAGTTAGAAACTGTGCTATATGAATAAAGTCCATCTGTAGGAGAATATCTTCATATAATCGGAGGATTCCTAATCCAGTCCTAAATAAAAATTCCTCCCCATCTCTGCAAAATACATCCCAGACTCGACAGGCCAGATCAAGTGGTAGTGATTTGCTATACAGTGTGAAGATCCTAAAATTAGGGGAAAAAAATAGTCATTCAGATTTTTCATTCACTTACTCGTTTACTCATTAAGCATCTCTATGTAAAAAGAACAGTGCTTAAGTAGAGATAAAAAGGCAAATAAGATATGGCTCCTTCCCTCAAAGAACCTCAGTCATGGGAAATTAAGTAATAAATAACAAAAGCCGGTGAATTTATAACCTTAAAGTAGAGATATGGTCCAGTACGAACCAGAGTGGCAGAATAACCTCATGGTTAAGGGTATGGGTGCTGAAACCAGAATACCTGAGTTTGAATCTTAGATTTGCAATTGATTGGTTGTGTTACCTTGAGTAACATAATTATCCCTGCTGTGCCCCAGTTTCCTCATTAGTAAACAAGATAATAAAACTACCTTTCAGGGTTGTTTTGAAAATTAAAGGAGCTAATAAATGTAAAGTGTTTAGAACAGTGCCTGGCACATAAGAAACGCTCAATAAAAGTTACTTATTATTGTATGAGGAACCCAAGTATTATCTTTTAGTAACTTAAATACAAGACCATAAAGTCTGACTTCTCTCTTTTCTCTTTCCACAAGCATCCACTGCTTTATTTTCCCTTCACTGAACTTTACTTACTACTTCTTTTGGAGCATGTATACCCTCCAACAGAATCACCAAAATGGTTTTTCCCATCCTTTCTGACAATGTCTGATCATTTAAGTCTTTATCCAGTAGTACTTCAGGGTGGCATTCTGGCTGGAAAAGTAGGGAGAGTAGGTGCTAGAGAACTTCTCTTGAAGTTACCTTGACAAAGAAGGTACATATTTTTTAAACAAACTGTGTGTATATCTGAGGTAGTGCTGATGAAACGTGAGCAAAGGAACTAAAGGCTCTCCTGCGAAAAAAAGAAAAATATACCCTGTAGTACTGCCTCTTATTTATTCCTCTTTTTTTCTTGCATCGATTCTGGGATTTGTATGTTATAAGCTTAACAAGGCAGTGAAATAAATTCACATCTACTTCTTAAATTATAAACCCATATTTGACTACATAACAAAAAGCACACATACTCTTGGTAGCACAGAGAATGCTAACTCACTGTTCAAAAAGAGACAGGGTACCAGTAGTGCCTAGGCAGTTTCTATTATACAGTACTCACTTGGTATTAATTCCATTCTGCAAACTTTAACAATTGTGATCCTGTTTTGCCTAATGTTCACACTCCTTAAAATGAACAATTGAGGGTTTTCCCCCACTTCTTTACAGATTTAGTATTTGATCTTGGTCCTCTGGGTCCCATGATATAAAATCCTTCTCCCCATGATCTTAGGTCTTACCCAGAGGAACTCTAATGTTCCTAATGGGAATGGGCGGGAATACATCGAAAAATAACTTACTTTTTTTTTAAAGCCTGAATAAAAGAAACCCCAAACAACTGGAAAGATATTTGATCAATGCCATTATCTATCTATCTATCTATCTATCTATCTATCTATATTAAAACTTAATGTCATTTATATAAAACCTACTGATTTTTTTTAGAGGGGGATTAGGTTCATCTCTTTATTTATTATTTTTGGTGGAGGGACCAGGGATTGAACCCAGGACCTCCTGCATGCTAGGCATGCACTTTACCACTGAGCTATACCCTCCCCACCCTGACTTTTTAATGATTACGATTTAAGGTTTAAATATTTAATAATACTCTTAACAATCTATCTTAAGAGCAACAGCTCCATCTCTTGGGAAAAATTCAGTCCCCTTTCTATAATCAACTGGCTACTGCTCACCAGAGTCCTAGCAACAGAAAAGCTAGAACTGGAAAGTTGAAAAAAGACATTAGCACTTAAATAAGGCATCATTACTCTGTCAGAAAGCTGGATAAGGTCTTGACAAACACAAAGCCCTTGGTAAAGAAATACTATCATAACTTTCATAAGCCTTTGTGTGTTAAGAATACTAAAGGAATAGCAACTAACTCTTTTTGAGAGTTCAGTATGTACCGGGCATTGAATGAAATAATCCACGTAAAACACTCTCACTACACCTCAAGATACAGATATTATTATTCCCATTTTATAGTCAGGAAACTGAAATACAAACTGAGGGATTCTGATTTCAACCCAGAGTCTATGCTCTTAATCAAATGCCTCCCCACAAAAATGAGAGTTTCTCTATATGTAAGAGTTTTTTATATGTACTATCCTGTGCATAAGATTTACTCTAGCTCCTAAAACATAAAAAAGTTACACTTTGTTTCCTTTTAATTATATTTTACATATGTATGTTATGACTTACCAGTCTATCAAGTATATGTCTGGTGTAAGACTGTAAGATTTGAAATGAAGAAATAGTTTGGAGAGATTTTCTTCAAAAAATACTTCAAACGTTGCAAAGTATTTCAACATCTACAGATAGAAATTTCAATAAAATTATTTAAGAGTATACTCTAGAAATAGAAAAATTAAATCCTTAATCATAAATTAATAGAAAACCTTGCTTAGCACCTCTGACTCTTTTCATCAAGCATTCATAAAACTATAATTCCATGAAAACTTTATTTTACATCAGATTATCTTAGTCTTCTAATTACTGTTTTTCACTCTAAAGGGCATTTAGACTACAGAAATTGACAGTCAAAGAAAAACATGATTCATTCCAAATGTTCATACCATGCTGTGATCCACACGAAAAAAGGCTAATTGGCATGGCTTATTCAGAAGATTTGCAAATGCAATGAAGGCATCTGCCTCTTCCAAATTGAGAATGAGAACTGCTGCTATGAAGGACATCCCTTGAACCTTCAAAGGGAAAAGAAATTAATCAAAATGTGCTTACAATAATAATTCTATACAGTTTATTTTATCATATTCCTCAAAAATGACAAAGTGATATTACAAAGTAGAATTAAACAAGATTTCTTATTTCTTTTTATCTCCTAACAAAGGTAAATATAGAGAACCACTAAAAATTATGAAATTCTCCCTAATTTTACATTTCTTGTTCTTATAGTTTAAAAAGCATTACAGAAAATTTTGGAAAAAAGAAAAAAGTATCACCTTTTACTTGCTACATACAAAAGCCTATCTCAGTATCCTACTCTAGTTTTCATTTTCTCTGTCTGAAGTCTTTCAAAGTATAAACTCACAAAATTTAATGAAAATGAGGTGATTGTCCTCATTGTTATAACATATCTGCTGAGGTAGAACGAGAACAACTAAGAATAAAAGATCTATGAGAGGTGCTGCTGAAATTCCAAGAAACAAGAGGTTGTGGGGGTTAGGCTAGTAAGGCTGATTCCTGGGAAAAGCAGGAGAAAGAAATCAAGAAAAACCATTCTAAGGAGGTGAGCAGAGACATACAGGACCAGCTCAGCTGGAGCACAAGATTTATGAGAATAATGGGGGAAATTAGAAAAAGTAGGATGTATTTACAAACTGTGGAAGGTCTTCAGTAAAAGGCTCAGCTATATAGATGTCTGCTTGTGAGTTATAAGTAGCTCTTGCACATTTCTGAGCAGATAAATAAATTAGAACTGCTACTGCAAAAATATTGATTCTTTCATTAAAAAAAAAGTTTATCAAGTACTTCCGGTAGAGATTTGTATAACAGACTTATACAGTGGCCACTGAGAACATTTGCAATGATACTTCTGTCTCTTCCTCCCAGCAAAAAGTTTTGAAAGGGATACCTACAATCACTATGTCTACTTTCTCAGCTCCCTTTAAACTCTTTAGCGCACTTCAATCTGGATTCCCACTCTATTACTATATATACTATCATGAAATGTCTCTTGCCATGACAACCAATTATATTCACTGTAAAATCCAATGGACACTTTCCTACTCTCTTAGTAGAATTTCCTTAGCTTCTGTGATCCAATATTTCTTTATTCTCCTCCTGTTTCTCTGGCTTCTTCTGAGTACTCTTTGCAGACTCTGTAGTAATTACCTATTTGATTTTCTAGAATATAAATTCCATGAGGACAGAGCCTGTGGTAGGTAGAATAAATCTGCCCGTGAAGATATCCACATCCTAATCTCTGGAACCTGTGAAAATGCTACCATACATGGCAAAAGGGACTTTACGGACACGATTAAATTAAGGATCTTGTGATGGGAAGATTATTTTGGATTGTATGGCTGGGCCCAAGGTAATCATTACAGACTCTTTATAAGTACAAGAGGTTGGCAGGAGACTAAAGAGATATTTGACGATGCTACACAATTGACTTTGAATTTTGGAGGTGGTGCATCAAGAGCCAAGGAATGCAGGCAGCCTGTAGCAGCTGGAAAAGACAAGGAAATGGCTTCTCCCCTAGAGCCTCCAGAAAGAACATAGGCTGCCAACACTCTGACTTGAGTCCAATGAAATCTGTTTCGGACTTCTAACCTCCAGAGTTGTCAGATAGTGAATTTGAATTGTTTAAAGCCATTAAGTTTGTAGTAATTTGTTACAGCAAGAATAGGAAACTCATACAGAGACAAGATTGTGTCTGTTCATTCACAGTTGTATTCTTAGTACCAAAATATTTGCTGAATGGATGCGAAGGGCAAACTGTTAACCATCTGTAACAGAAGGGTAGCAGAACAAAAGAAGGGATTAAAAATATATTTAATTGAATCAATATGTTTATTATAAGAAACATTATTTTACATATCACAAAAAGGACAAAATGCTGCCAATTAAACAATGACAACGCTTTCTTAGAATTTATATTTTATGTTCACTGAGCTATTTAAAGCTCAGATTTACCATATATCACTCTTCTGAATATATGAAAAGGAAACAAGTTATATCTACAACATCTTTAGAGTCCAATTTTTCTGAATATTCTGTATTATTTATGAACTCATGGTATGATGCACTGAAATAGGCATTTAAAGGAGACTAAATAGATACAACAGCTAAGTGCCACACAGGATTCTGACTTGATCTGGAAAGGGGGTAACAGAACTCCTACAACTTTTTTGTTAGTTTGAAGTTGTTCAAAGTAAAAATTTGGGAAACAAACAGTAATTAAAAAAACAAAACAAAACCTATATATGGGCCACTCACCTTCAGAAATAAAACTTTACCAGTTAAAGCACCTGTGTAACCCACCTACTTTCTGCCACATGAAGTCTTTCTCTCCTCTCTTCCCCTATGCCTGCCTCGGATATGGGAGGAGGGCATCTACTCAGATTCCCCATTCTTTGTTATCTTTGCAGACATGCACACAGATCTTTCTTATTTTAGGGGTTTTACTGATATAATCACTATTGAGAAACAGAGTTACAATGAAAAAAATTAATGTGGGAAAGTTACAAAGCTTACAGATTTCTTATGGTAATATCTGACTTCTCGTCTACAGTTTCTGACTCCTGTAATGATGGGAAATTTAATCGGTCTTCTCATCTTCACTTTTATGATACACTCACCTTGGAGTCCCACCATAGTGCAGGCCCAGTTCGCTATATGTGCCAGCAGATACAATCTGGCAAAATAATAGCAACCTATCTCCTTGCTTCAAAGGAGAAAGCTTATATCAAAGGACCTACAGACAGCTGACACTCAAGACTCAAAGAGTTTTACTCTATTCACAAGTAATCTAGAACGATTTCCTCCTAGTAGGAAACTAACACAATTCAACAATCAAAATAGAGTGGGCTTAAATTGGGACAACCATACCCTGTAGAAAAAGACTTTCCAAAGAGCACACTGTATTGTCATGAATTATTTTAAGGGAATTCATTTGTTTAATTTACATATTTTTCTTTTCTTAAAATGGTCTGCCTAAGAATGTCATTAAATTCATAGAAGCAAATGATAGATAGTCACAGTCCTCACCCATTACAAAACTATGGTGAATTGCTCTGAGGCATGAAATACAAAACAGGATAATTCTAAATACTGTTTTAGAAAAGCCTCTGGCTTCCTATCATATATAAATAGAAATATGATTGAATTCCATCATGTGATAGAATAGAGATGAGTAATTACAATTTTCATTTCATTTCATTACAAAATTCAATTACAATTCTTCATTCCATACCTTTTATCTAACAATATGTAACATTTGATGGAGAGTCGCAGGAAAATGAATTAAAGATAGCAATGCAAATTGGTGCCCTTTGTTATTTTAAATATAACTAGAATGTAAACCACTACCAAATTTTTACAAAATATACTGAAGAGAATTCCACAGATAAAAGTTTTGGTGTGACTGATTTAGAGATTCAGATGTATTTTTTATTAATGTAGTTAAAAACCTTTTTGTCAAATCACAGCATGAAATATGTATTCTAATATAGTTGATACTATTTTTATCTCTTCTTATATGTCTGATTTGGCTGACTGGTTTGCCAATGAGGCATGCATGGCTTTACCAGTTAGGTTATAACATGGTCATTTTACATCAATCTAATGAGTTAATTAATTTGTATATCCTGTAGAATACTAACAAAGGGATTGTTTATACATTTTTCTTTAAATGGATGATGACATATATAAACTCATTGTAGTGTTTAAAGTGTTTGGCTACACTTTTTAAAACAGACATACATTTTATTTTAAAATGTATTTAACAAGTGCTGAAAATTAAACCCTTGACAATTACACTTATAATGAAAAAATTTAAATAAATGTTAACTTAAAAATGTGATGGGATTATGTAATGTTTGTATGATTCTATTACAGAACACATGAGCAAGAGAGTATAGATTTTCTGTTCAAATTTTATTTTCTCCATAAGGACTACGTGATCACCTTCTTTTAATACTACAACTTGCTCCATCTCCAAACTCGGCACTTCATCCCCTTTACTATGGCACACTTTTTCCATAGCACTTATTACCTTTTAATATAACATATGATTTACTTATTTATTTGTTGTTTATTGTCTGTCTCCTCCTTCTAAACTAAAAGCATCAGAGAGAGGAATCTTTCTTTTTGTCCACTGGAGTGAACAAAATGCCTAGAACAAGGCCTGGGAAATATCAACAAACACACAATAAATATCTGTTGAGTGAATGGATGAATATACAAATGAACATCAAACAAAATAATCTGTACCAGGCAGCTACCTACTGTGAGTGCTCTAAAATTCTTCTATTTTAAGACAAAGGCGAGAAGATGAAGGTTTTACGATTTCTAGTTAAACACGGCAAATTGAACGCATTGTTTTTTCTTTGTTCCCTTCGAAAGCCAACTAAAATAACAGAAAATGTTTTTCAAAATTGTCCTAGGAGGATAAAAAAAATCGAAAATAATATAAAAAGTAGATAAAAGATGTCAACAGCATTTTAGAAATTTTAACTTCACTAAATGTAGAATGTTGATAGTAAAATATATGTAGAGAAGGAAGCCAATAAGCAGTAAGCCAATTCAGCCATAAAATTCGGAAAGGCTCAGGAACTGAAGTTACCAGCTACTTTTAAAATTGAAAGGTAGGGCTAAAACTAGGATTGGCTGAAATCCATAGAAAGAGCAAATCCTCTCCCCTATCCTGTATGGACAGGTGCCTATCTTTCCCTCAACGTAGCAGAACATAAGAGGTTTACTGCTAAAGGAACAGTCAGGAAAAGGAGCATTAGGGAGAAGAGGACAAGGCACCACAGCAGGGACAATAAATAAACATTTACAAATTGAATGGTGAAATCCCCAGCTGCTCTCCCAGAAAGCTGGCGGTCTAGTAAGTCCCTGGTAGGAGATGGGAAGATTCCTCTCCAGGTAAGTTGACAGGACCAAGAAAAAAAACATGAGATACAGACAATTGGGAGCTAATACAATATAAGATACTATGAGATATGACAGTTAAATGTTTATATTCAAAAAACAGATTGAAACAAATACTTACATAACCAACATCAGGTCTGTAACATGTATATGCCCCTAATATACTATGTAAGACATCATGATATGGGCCACCCTTAGAGAAGAGAAAAATGAAATGTCAAACTGTACAAATAATTGTCTGCAAGTTAACTCTCAAAATACATGTTAATAAACTTTATACTTCCTAAATGACTAGTTTTAGTATATTTAATCATTGTCAAAAATATTCTAAATGCACTCTACCAAAATGTTTTCTAAGGAATGGATAAAAAGTATTTCATTGTGAATAACAAAAACCAAATAAACTAGTTTAATGGACACAAGCTATACAGTTTGTGTACAATGTTAAAGATGTCTACATTTGGTATAATAAGAGTATAAAAGATTGTTTTGTTTGATACAATTTCAGCAAAAGAAAACCATCAAGCTACACTAAATTAAGTTTATCAATAATTTAATCTTAATGATAAAAATTTTAATCTCATTTTATCAACCTACAATAGAAGGATTCCATGAACAAAGGCTTGAGTCATATATACATATAAAATGTAATTATTTCTCTCCTCATAAAGTATAAGCTACTTTATAACAGCCACTGCACAAGAAATTAACCACTTCTTCCCATTTCAATAGTGATTGTGAAAACGTTTAAGTTTTGGAACAAACTCCTTCATATTTTAACAATTTACTAGGCAAAAATGTTAAAATTCAGATATGTTACAGAATAAAAATAAAACAAAGAAACTCACCTCAGTGAAAATTCATCAAGCATCTTTATGTGCTATGCTAACTGCAATCTATTCAATCAGTGGAATCAAATAATAGAGGGAGGGGAGGGTACAGCTCAGTGGTAGAGTGTGTGCTTAGCATGCACAAGGTCCTAGGTTCAATCCCTAGTACCTCCATTAAATAAAAACAAAAATAAACAAAACTAATAGAAATGCCTTAAAATTTTCCTACTAGTTTCACATTTTTTTTATTTAAATGTCCCTAATTTTTATAGTTTTGCCTGTTCTCTTGGATTTAAAAAAATAGTAGTTACAAGCTGGTTAGAAACTCTCACCTTCTGAAAGATGTAGAGAGATGGAAATGTACGAGATATGTCCAGCTTAATTAATTCCAAACTGGCTTCTCGATCAGCAACAGATACACCTGCATTTGCCAGGCAGAAAAAATTTAAATGATTACTTGACTATACCAAATCCAATCCTGTAAACACAGAATGATCACATAGCAGATATGTTACTTAAGGAAAGATGAAAGTTGAATAATCAAGAAATTTCAACAAGTGACACATAGCTTTTGGTAAAACTTAGAGCCCTTAATATGAAGAAAGTAACTAAAAATTTATCAGAAAGTTACACAGTGAAGGATTTCTGCTTTCAGATTTAATAGAAGGTGGGCAAAGACTATTGCTCCCACAATAACAACTAGGGAAAAACAAATACATTTCAAATATTATATATTTTAAAAAAGGCAAGAGAGCTGTGAAACAAAGAGGTCTAGAGGATTTAAATTCCAGAAAGAATATTCTTTCATTTCCCAAGTGAGGAGACACCAGTGGCCATTTTTCTTTCTAGGGGCATCTGCCAAGTCTGGGCAGGGGCTCAGGACTAAGCTTGCCAATGACATAGGTATTCTGGTGGGGAAGGAGAAACCAGAGAGCTTTTTATGGCCACATTAAGTCTGATGTGAGAGATAAGACCTGGAGGAGACTGAATGTGTATTTAGTTTTCCCCTGTGGGACTTTTGAAAACTGAGTGCTACTGTAGTGCAGGAGGCTGGGCAGGGGAGGCAGAATGAAATCATCCTAAATCACATGGTCCTTGGGAGAATGTCTTGGGGGGAGGGGGCTGTAATCAAAATAAGAAAGTTCTTCCTATCAACAAATTTGAAAATCAAGATGAACTAAATCTGGGGAAGGGTATATAGCTCAGGGGTAGAGTGTGTGACTAGCATGCACAAAGTCCTCGGTTCAACCCCCAGTACCTCCATTAAAATAAATAAATACCTAATTACCTTCCCCCAAAACAAAATTTAAAAATAAAATCTTTAAAAAAACGAATGAAATCTATCTAAAGCTGCAATCTTGCCCCAACTTAGTTCAGGTTACTGACTGAACTGAGGTAATAAGTCCACTGCCTAACAGAAAAGAGCATGTGCCCTCTGCAGGGGAAACATCAGCTTCAGTTTATACATTCTTTTCATATGTAATGACTGACATACAATTTAAAATTTTAAGATATGTAAAGAATCAGGAAAATATGACTTAATAATCAAGGGGAAAACCAGCCAATAGAAGCAGACTTGCATTTCTGAATTAACAAACAAGAATATTAACTGTTATAAATATGTTAAAGGAAACAGAGAAAATGAAGGGGGAAATGTATGGGATAGAAAGATGAAGAATTTCCACAGAAAAATAGACTCTACAAAAGAAGCAGGTAGACATTCTAGAATTACAAAATATAATATCTGAACTTAAAGACTCATTGGACATATTTAACAGACATATCTAATAGATATGAGAAGAGAGGATTCATGTACTTGATTATAAAAATCATCTAATCTGAAGCATAAAAAGAAAAATAATTTTTAAAAAATAGTATGAGACTTATGCGACACTGTTAAATGGTCTAATACACATATAATCAAAGTCCCAGAAGGAGATGAGAGATAAGGCAGAATATTTGAAAAGATAATGACCAAAAAAGTTAAATGACAACTGCAAATTATAAACACTCAGGAATAAGAAATCAACAATTTAAATAGAACAGTGCTTCTGACTGAAAAAATTCTTCATTTATATTTAATTTCTACTAAAGTGTAACTTTTACCATTTAATCATGGCAAAATGTCTCAGAAGTAAATGCTTATGATTTTAATTCTTATACTTTTAATACTTATTAAAAATGAGTTTAAAACTCAGGCTGAGACCCTGCCAATTAAAACTTCTTATATCTTCTTCCTTGTACTTTTAGTTTCCCATAAATAGCAGACATAGCACTAGGTCTTGGGATGAGTCAAGAAATCAAGTCTTCTCCCTAACCTTTTTTAGTCAATTTTCCCCACCCTACTGTTCACTTTTCTAAAGTAGAAAAAAAGAGTATTCAAGGAATTTAACAGAGTTGTTTAGATACTCACAGAAAACCACTTAAGATGTGTACCATTTCTCTACCCTAAACCACATTCGTTAACTTCTAGAGTTTTACTTACAGGCAAGAGAAAAATTTGCTTTTTATGAAGTAGAAAGAAAAGTGACTAGCAGACAAACAGCTCTCCTTTACTCAAGGACAAGAGATAACTGAATTAATTTACCTAACTTTAATAAACTATGATGACAGGAAAAAAAGTGTTCTTGTTTTTCCCAAAATGACAAGGAAAAAAACTAATGAATGAGATTAGAGGGAAAGATGACATCTATGTGTGAATTAAATGAAAAAAAGGTTAAGGTACAATATAGAATTATAAATAATATAGTAGAGAGTGAATTAAAGTCAGTGAGGGGGGAGACAAGAGGTCACAAGTGAGGTGTAAATATTATCTGTCTTTAAGTTAAGTAAGAGTTGGGCTAAAAATACAGCACAACATTAGTCTTATCGTTGTGATTAAATCCTGGTCCCTGGGGTCCAACAATCTGGGTTTACATTACACCTTCACCGTTTACAATTTAACTGTTCTGAGCCTCAGTTTCCTCTTACATCATTCAGGATAATACCACCTACTTAAGAATTACTACAGTTCCTGACACATGGAATCACACTATTATCTCAGCAACTGGATTTTCGAGAAATTTTTATTGAAAAGAAAAAAAAAATCACACCTTCTATATCATTCTCTGAACTTGTTTCACTAAAGCTTTTCCAACGTTCTTTTGCTCTTGAGAGGAAGATTTCATAAAGCTCTGGGGGAAAAAAGAACAAAAACTCATAAATAGTAGGAAAGAAATTTATTTACATATTTTTATTTCTACTCTTAAAAAGAAAAAGAAAAATCCTATTATAAGGTCAGGTCTCCCTTATGTAGCAGGCATCAAAAATGTGGCAAACTGAAGTATCTGATTCTACCAAAACTTCATTACACAACCAGAAAGGCAAAGAAGAACACTGCAGAGTGGTCATCCAAATAGCTACGATACAGAATGCATGTAAGAGGCAGGAAGAGATGCTTCTGCTAAAGTAGCATCATTGTAGTACAGCAGAAACATGATTTTTTTTTTGAGTCAGTCATACCTAGATTAAAATTCCAGCTCTGCCACTTACTACCTGTGGAACTTCAAGAAAGTTACTTGATCACTTTCAAACGTGGCTTTCTTCATCTGTAAACTGGAGAAAAATAACACCTAATCATGGGGTTACAGACGATTAAAAAAGATAATTTACATAAAGCTCCTGACACCTTACAGACCCTCAATAAATGCTAGTTCTTCATTTCCTTCTCTCTTGAAACTAGTTTCTCCATTATAATATTGCTATCTGAAGCTACTGAACTTTACACAGATTTGGCCAGAGAGTCTACATACAAAAATCTCTACCCCTATCTTTTTTCTTCAAGTGCCTGATCACTTTCTGAGAATGCCACTCTGTGCTTCCAAATGCAGAATCTGATTAAAATGTCAAGAATAGAAAAAACTAAACATTTTCCCTCAGTTCTCAAATTTTAATTGTTCCTCCTTTCTAACTAAACAGTGCAGATACTATTGTTTATTTTTCACTTTTTTAAAATTGAAGTATACTTGATTTACAATGTTGTATTAGTTCTGGTGTACACAAAAATAGTAAATTTCAATGACAAAACAGGAAAAAATATTTCTTGCCCACACACCAACATTTATATATTGTCCCAAATATCAAGAACATTTTTTGCTTCAATGAATCTTTTTAAAAAATGTATTTGTTTTTAAAGATAATACATGAACATGATTTTTTTAAAATTCAAACAGTACAAAACAGTATAGAGTGAAAAATAAATTTCCTTCCCTCCAATGCACCTATTCTTACTAAAGCTCTAAAAATAAACACATGCATCCACAAGCATTTATATAGTTTCCTTTAAAAAAAAAAGTGGCTACATATTAAATGCACTGATCTGTGTCTTGATTTATCATATTGGAAGTTATTCCATATCAGTAAAATAAATCTGCTTTAGGTTTTTTTTTTAACAACTGCACAGTATCCCAATGTATGACTGTACTATAATGAGTACTCTTATATTGCCAAGAACCAGATCATTATAAAATAGTTGACTAGATATATTTCAAAGACTCTTACTATTCTGATCCCTTCTCCCTTCTGTTCACTTTCCATTTCTACGAATGGTTTGGAAAGAAGAAATTAAAAAAAAATTTTCCATTATCTGTGCCCAGCTCCGTCAATGATTTGATATATGAGGTAGATATAATCTTAAAATTTAGATATACAATTTTTTTGTAGTTATCAAGTATCAAATTGAAGTTTGCGCTTTTTGATTTCAAACTGATTCCAAGCTATGTCCAGATTCATTATTCTATTCAAATTTCAAAACCGTCTTCGGGGAGAGGGTGTAGCTCAGTGGTAGAGTGCAAGCCTAGCACACACAAGGTCCTGGGTTCAATCCCCAGTACCTCCATTAAATAAATAAATAAACCTAATTACCTCCCCTCCAAAACAAACAAACAAAAATCTGTCTTGGAAGAAGAAAGGTTAACCAAGATCACCTTTGAAAGTCACAAAATTGATCCAATAATAAAAATGTGGCAATGCATTTCAAAATATCAAAGGACACTTCTCCAGGAAAGATTTACAGTGCTCATCTATAGTAAGATGATCTGCATCTCAGTTCAATTCCACTCTTGACTCCATATGTCACACATTTTATTTTGTATCTACCAATGTAGAGCTTGAAGCAGACTTAAAGAAGTATCTTGGGCTTCAACAGAGAATATTCTGAGATCAGTATATGTTTCACTTTCTGATTTTCTGACAATAATGATTTGTATACACTTTCAGCAAATTTCACTTTCACTATAATTTTATGTTTCTTTTCAAAAATAACTGTTAGAACACTCCTTTGAGATAGCTAATAATCTTACCTCTATTTACAGATGAAGAAAACTAAGACTTCCAGATGTTAAGTAATTTGCCCAAGGTCAAAAACCTATTATATAGTGGAACCAAGATTTGAACCACATTTGACTGACTTTAGAATACTTATTCTCAGTTACTATTTTCAGATGGTTATAAATTTCATGATTAAAACCAATACAGCAGGTATAGTCACCAGTAGAGCCACTGAAAGTAATAAACAAGGTTATCCAAAGTAAATTTACTTCAATCGAAATTTAGCTTCCTTCTCATCACTAAAGAAGAGAATGAGTACTCATTCCATTCCCGAATACATAATTGTTTAGTAGAGAAAACCTAACATTACTTTGAAAATAAATCACCCAGTTATTTCAAACCTTATAAATTTCAAGCTTAAGAGAATTTTTTGATTATAGTATCACAAAAGGTTAATACCAACTTAACCAGTATTTTAATGTCTGAGTGAGTAGGACACCTAACATTGTAAAGCCAAAGTTCTCAACAAAACAAAATTGTAAACAAAATTTAAAATAGCCACCAATACTTCATCATCTCACCTGTATGCAAAACCGATTCCTAAGACTTTAAACTATTACAATACCTAAGTTTAAATTAAAACTCGATTCTTCTTTAAATTCTAATTTTTTAATTGAAAAAAGGTCCAGTTAAAATGACATATTCATTACAGGATATTTGTGAAAATCAATTTTATAAATCATACATGATAACGCTGTTCAAAGTTGGTATCATTTTTAAGACTAAAGATAAACATTAGGTATTTGTTATAAATTCATTCCAACTATATATAATGTTGGTTGCTGCAATGAATATCCTTGTGGAAAAGTTTTTGTACCCAATCCTAATTATTTATTCACTTAGAGTGTTAAAACCGGAATAAATGGGTCACAGGTTATGTTTTTAAAGTTTTTGATAAATAGTTCTGAATTATTTTCAGTCATGCTTTATGTGGATAATTTTCATTCATTTTAATTACTTTTGAGGAGTAAAAAAACAGTATCTTGATGTGGTTTTAACATATATGTCTTTGATTTAACTATCGCTAGGAAAATGGTTAAATAAATTATAGTACAGCCAAACTCTGGAATACAGTGCAGCTACAGTACATATAAGGTACATTTGTATGTACTGACACGGAAGGATGTTCAGAATAGACTACAGTGTGGAAAAAGCAAGCCACAGAATAACCTTAAAATCCAAACTGCCTTTTGTGGGAAAAAAAATAAAATAAAAGGAAGAAAAAAAGAAGCCTTAAAAATTATCATATGTAGATGTACACCTTTTTTATGTGCATAGAAAAAAGATTTGGAAGAACATATACCAAATTGTTAACTTGCACTTATAGTAGGATCAAGAACAGGAGTTTGAGTGGAAGAAGGGGAAGAAACATACAGTTTGTATTTTACTATTACTTGACTCTTTTTCAATAAATATGTAAATGAAAAATTTTAAGTAACAATACATATTTATATTATTATAATAGAATCCCTAAGTCTTTCTGTGGTGCCTTTGTCTAGCATTATCCTTATCAGTCAGACCACTTAGCACCTTTTATTATTAACTATTTTACATTTTCCCCTATTTGATATTATCCTTATTTTATCTAATTTTTTAAAATATATTTTTTATTGACGTATAGTCAGTTTATAATGTGTGAATTTCTGGTGTATAGCACAATACTTCAGTCATATAGGAACGTATATATATTCATTTTCATATTCTTTTTAACCATAAGTTACTATAAGATATTGAATATAGTTCCCTGTGCACAGTATGAACTTGTTGTTTATGTATTTTATATATAGTAGTTAATATCTGCAAATCTCAAACTCCCAGTTTATCCCTTCCCACTTCCTTCCTCCCTGGTAACCATAAGTTTGTTTTCTGTCTGTAAGTCTGTCTCTGTTTCGTAAATAAGTTTGTCTTTTTTTTTAGATTCCACATATAAGTGATATCATGTGGCATTTTTCTTTCTCTTTCTGGGTATCTAATTTTTTTTTTAGGTCATCAAAACTATACTACATTTTACTCCTCTCCTTCAAGGTTTTTTTTTGGGGGGGAGGTCATTAGATTTATTATTTTTTTATTTTTAATGGAGGCACTGGGGATTGAACCCAGGGCCTCGTGCATGCTAAGCACAGCTCCACCACTGAGCTATACCCTCCCCATCCATCCTTCAAGGTTTTAAGAAACTTAATAAAAACAACTACTCCTTGAGAACCGTCTTACTTCTTTATGTTTTTGGTTAACTTAAAAAAATTTTTTTTAAATCCAAGAGGACTGGTTTGTGAAGAAAGGTAGGAAAAAAGGAAATTTCTAGCCTTCCCCCAATATTTACGTTTTTTTGAATAAAGAAGAAGACCGTTCCACAATTAGACCATAATTTTTCCTTGGATATACTTACTCAACTACTGCTACCTAGACTCCCAGAAGTTGTTGAATTTACCTACAGTTAAGGTATTTGGATGTCAAGATTATTATTGATGGTTGTAAACTAAGGGAAAACCCACAAATCTTATTTATAGAATATGAAAAATAGTAACTTATTAAATCATACCAGATTTTAGGGGGGATGGGGAATGAAGCATGCTCTTAAAATAACATATATGGTAGTGCCTTTTCAAATGCCCAATCCACTAATCTGTTTTGTAATTCTGGAGATAGCTATTTGCATGTGTGGGAGTAACTGAATACAGAATACAAACCAGGAGTGATATTTAGTTCATTTCCTACAGCTAGACTCCAAACTTTCCCACGAACACTAGGGGGCAATCCCTGCCACCACAATTCTCGAACTCTTCTTGTACTACGCCTAGAATTAAAGGGGGAGAAAAAAGGAGAAAGTTACTTTTAATACCAAAAATACTAGCTGCACGATGGTTTATCTAGTCTATGGCCAAGTGACTGAATGATTTTTTTCAGAACAGAGAGAGTTAAGTATGTGATGCATCCTTTCCTTAGGTTCATGCTTGTAGGCAAAAAAAAAAAGCCTAAAAATATATAGTACCCCAAAGAGGGGCAAGAGTAATTTAAAAGGAACAGCCTTCTATAGCTGCCACTTACACTCAGAATACAATGAAAGAATCAGAAATACGGGGACAATTATGAAAAAACAGGATAAAAGGAAAGTTGTCATTTCAGTACCAAAAACAAAATCACAAAGTATTTACTGAGGGCAAAGCCCTCGTCTTTGAGAGGCAGCATAGTCTACTGAAAGAAATGTGGGCTTTAGAGTCAGATAGAGCTGAGTTCAAATCTGGTTAACCATTCACTGACTATACAACCTTGGGCAAATCACTTAACCTCTCTGACCCTGAGCTTCCCTGTAAGATAAATGGGAGCAAAGGTTGTAAGAATCAAATGTGATTACTTATATAAAGAGCTTAATAAAATATCTATCACACTCTGCAGATAGTCAACAAATTCCCAATCCATGTCCTACACTAGGCATTGCAGAAGACATCGCCTATCCTCCAGTCTAGAGAAAAAAATAAGGTATATATAAAAATATCATCAAAAAATAAAAGGCAGTTAGGCAAGAAGGATATCACTCTCAAAGTATAATGGGATATTAAAGAAGGGGAAGAGCATTTGTGTCATATTCTCTTGAGTATGAGAGAAGCATATTAAAAATCACTTAAATATTTAACATTTAATGAATGTATACTAGATTTAGAATGTACACATTTAATATTTTTTAGCCAAAAGCCTGCTATTGCATCAACAGTATATATTGCAATAGATGGTATGTTAGAATTAAGAAAATACGGTAGATGATGAAATTAAAGATTTCATAGATCAATTAGTATTTCAGATGGGACTCAAATGATAGGTAAAATTCTGACAGGCATAGAGGGTGGTCAATAAAGGAAGTAGGCATTAGAGACTGAGAGATTTACAAAAGCAAAGCACAGAGATAAACATGAAAATTTTCAGACATTAGTTAATCACAGTATAACTTAACCAAAACATAAGATACATGCTAGAAGTTGTAAAAACATAGAATTGGAAACATGAGATCTTTGGAGACAGACTGTAATTCAGGAAAAGTCTGCTTACTTACATTACTTCCCAATTGGGTAGTATTTCATTGATCCAAATAACCATTGCACTTGCAATATTTTCTTCCTGTTTAAAGCGTTCTTTCATTATTTTTTTTCTTTTATGTGCTTCTTTAATTTCTGTTTTAAACAAGTAAAAATTATTTCAAAACAAAAAGAGCTAGATTAAAATGCCTTTCTTCTACCTAAATCTACAAAAGAGGCTTTCTCAAAAAGAATACTCTGATAATAGGAAGGAAGGATAGAAAGGCAAAAGGGAAGGAGAAAGAGAAAAGGAGGGAAGGGAAAAAAGAGAAAGAAAATAAACTTAACATTATTTTAAAATAGCATCTATTCTACAAAAGTAAATGGAAAAAAGCTCAGAAAAATGATTTATCTAGAATTCTATATCACATATTCTATTTATACTTAATCAATGAACGAAATTTTTCATGAATTAACTATGTAAAAATAAACAACTGTTAGCAACTAACCAATACCATTTTTTCATACAAGGGGTTTATGAATTACCTCACATAAACCCACATGTCATTAAAAAAAGATTTTGCCAACAGCACTTATTACAGTGAACTCTTTTTAGTATGATGTTTCATTTAACTAATTAGATGGAAACTTTAAAATCCCCCTAATACACACACATACACACAACAACCCTCTGAAAAGAAGTTACAATCTTGGAATACAAGATGCCTCAAAAATAGAGAAATGATAGATATATCATTAATAGTGCTTAGTAAATAAATATTGTTAAGTTATCCTTATATTTTTGGTTGAAGAGAGAATAAATGAAAAAATGTGTGAATTTATACACATAAAAGTGCACACTTACATGCCTGTCCAAATGACATAATCAGGATTCTAGAAACTTTGTAGGTCATAAGAGCAAATTTTAATTCCAAATCATATTCTCACAACCATATACAAAGTTACTGCAAAGTGTTAAAATTATTAAATTATAAAATATCAAAAGCCTAATGTAAAAGAAGTGATTTTCATGAATAAATTCACAAATAATACCTTCATTTATATATTAAGATAATGGTAGTCCAAGTTTTATGACTGTAATTACAAGGTCCCTCATAGATAGTCTGCTGCCTTTCTCCTCCTACTAGTTTTGTAAAAGTACTTACAGAAAAACTGTGATTCTAGTATGACATTTTATTTTTCTTTGAGAACAATTTTAGTTAGAAAAATAAAAAATCAGCATCATCTTAAAGACAGACTTGGTCAATTTCACTATCTGCCTCCCTGCTGATATTAACCAAGAGGTTGATTGCCTACTGACATCAATAAATTAAATATACCAATTGGAGTTCAATTTTATACCTCGTTTTTTAGCCTCAGCCACCATCTCATCATATTCTTGTCGGTGACGTAAAGCTTCTTCCACAGATTTGGCAGGAAGATTTCTGGAGAAAAGATAATTTAAGTCAATTTTTAGAAAACTTTTAAGCTTATTGACTTCTTCCTTTTTATAGCCAGACACAAAGAATTTCTAACAACTTTCACATTTCATACATTACAAAAGTAAAAGGTTGAAAAGAACTCTGCATCTTAGAAAAGAATCAGAATCTAGGTTGCTAATATTTGTTATACATATGTGTATATATTTATGTCATACATATTTGTTTATATATTAAACATGTCAGATTTCAGCCAATAATTCTAGGTTGTTAAACTCATTTATTATAGTTCTTTTTTAGTCAACTTCTTTGAGGTATAATTTCATACTACAAAATGGACAAACATATTTTAAGAGTGTAGTTTGATGAGTTTTGACAAATGTATAACACAACAATCAAGGTACAGAATGTTCCCATCATTCCACAAGTTTTCTTTTCGATCCCTTTGCACTTAATACTTACCAACCTCCTAATTTAAGCAATCACATACCTGATTTCTATCACTGTAGATTAGGTAGTTGCCTTTAAGGAATTTCATATAGATTCTTTTGTGCCTGGCTTCTTTTATTGAGCATATTTTTGTCTTTTTTTTTTAAATTGAAGTATAGCTGCTGTACAATATTATATACAAGTGTACAATACAGTGATTTACAAATTTTAAAGGTTATACTCCATTTATAGTTATTATAAAATATTGGCTATATTCCCTGTTCTGTATGATATATCCTTGTAGCTTTTTTATACCTAATAGTTTGTACCTCTTAATCCTCTACCCCCACATTGCCCATCTCCCCTTCCCACTGGTACCCACTAGGTTGTTCTCTGTGAGTCTGCTTTTTTGTTTATTCGCTGGTTGGTTGTATTTTTTAGATTCCACATACAAGTGAACCATACAGTATTTGTCTTTCTCTATTTGACTTATTTCACTTAGCATAATGCCCTCTAAGTCCATCCACGTTGCTACAAGTGGAAAAATTTTATTATTTTTTATGGCTGAGTAGTACTCCATTATAGATACAGACTACATCTTTATCCAGTCATCATCTGTCAATGGACACTCAGATTGCTTCCATATCTTGGCAATTGTAAACAATGCTGCTATGAACATTAAGGTGCATGTATCCTTTCAAATTAGTGTTTTTGTTTTTTTTCAGATATACATGCAGGAGTGGAATTGCTGGGTCATGTGGCGGCTCCGTTTTCATTTTTTTGAGAAACCTCCATACTGTTTTCCATAGTGAATGTACCAATTTACATTCCCACCAAGAGTGTACGAGGGTTCCCTTCTCTCCACATCATCACCAACATTTGTTATTTGCATTCTTTTTGATGATAGCCATTCTGACAGATGTGAGATGATATCTCATTGTGATTTTGATTTGTATTTCCCTGATGACTAGCAATGTTGAGCATCTTTTCACGTGCCTGTTGATCATCTGCATTTTCTCTTTGTAAAAATGTCTACTCAGTACTTCTTCCCACTTTTTAATCGAGTTTTTTGGGTTTTTTGGTATTAAGTTGTATGAGCTGTTTACACAGCTCAGCATGTTTCTGCTATTCATCCATGTTGTTCTATGTATTAATAACATAGTCCTTTTAATTGGTGAATAGTGTTCCAATTAGCCACATGGATGGACATTTAGATTGTTTCCAGTTAGGCACTACTATGAATAAATGGTATGATAAATATTCATTTCAAGTCTTTGTGTGGGTATCTGCATTCATTTCTCTTGGTAAATACCTAAGAGCAGAATTCTTAGATCATATGGTAAATGCAGGTATATTTTTATAACAAACTGCTTTCCATTAGAGTTTTAGGGTAACATTCTAAATAAAAAATTTATAATCAGTTATTCATTTGCACACACTATATTTTGGTTTATAAAACCAAAGGCTTCACAGAAGCAGTGGCTTAGATATATGACTACACAAAAAAATACACTAGAATATTATCACATATTCAAACATACCATAATAATGTCTAGTTTTTGGAATCAGTTTTTTAAATTATTTTCAACAGGCTAGGTGGGGAAATGTATGTGACAAACTTTCAAATTATACATTCTACTTCTCTTCTCAAGTTAGTCAGATTCCCTGGGTATGCTGCAGCAGGGAGGAATAAAGGGTAAAATTTCTGCTTCAGACCATAATGGAATACAAGGAATCAGATTTTCCCTCTTGCCCTAATTAGAAAAATAAGTATTAAACAACAGTTTTTAGAAATTGGAAAACAGGCAGCAACAGACCACGGTCCTTATGAGAAAGAAAACAAAATAACAGTGCAAGTGCCTGACCTTACAGCTTGGAGTTTCCAGGTCTCCGTGCTGGGAAGGAGTGCCAAAACAGAGCCCACCAGGTCTTGCTAAGTTGAGGAAACAGAATTTGAAGTTGGGGAGTCCAAGACAGCTAGAATTTGCAAATCAGAGTACCAGAGAGGAGGGAGCTACAGAGGCTTTGGCTGGATACTGATTTGTGCATGCATGTGATTAAACTATAGTGGCCATGGAAAGAAACACCAGGAAAAAAACAAACAAAACATTCTCAAAGATCACACTGGACTGACCAGCCAGAGTGGAAAGACCTCCTAATAGACAGGGTATCAACTGGAGTCCTTAGGGTAATGCCTTGGTAGTAATGATAAATCAGCCCTAAACTAAAGGCTGTCCTGGATGCACTCCAAAGATTATTAGATCCAAAGGATCAAACCAATTCAAAATAACTTAACTATAAACCAAACCAAAAAATATTTAAAGTAATACAAAAAAGTCCAACTTCCAACCATGTAAAAATCACAATATCTGGTATACAATAAAAATTACCAGGGATGTAAAGAAGCAAGAAAATACAAACAATAATGAGAAGAAAAATTAATCAACACAAATGGCATAGAAATGTCAGACAATAGGATTATAACTCAGGGATGATAAAACTGCTGTTACAAATATACTTAAGAAGTTAGAGAAAAGCAGGAGCATGATAAGAGAAACTAAAGATCCAAATCAAATGTATACAGATGAAAATTTCTAAAATTATAAATATAAAAGATGGAATTGACAGCAAATTACACACTGCAGAGGAAAAAATAAGTGAACTTTAAGCTATAATAATATAAAACTATACAAAATGAAATAGGGAGAGAAAAGAATTACTTCCCCCCTAAAGAAAAGCATAAATGAAATGTGGGACATGGAAAATATCAAGCAATGTATGTTTAATGGACATCTCAGAATAAAGGGGGGACAGCAGACAATAAAACTGTTGAAGAAATAAAAGCTAAAATTTCCCCAAAATTGATAGAAAACTATAAATGCACAGACACATTAAGCTCAATGAGTGCCAAACAGAAGGAACATGAGGAAAATCCTACCACAGCATATCATAATCAAATTCGTGAAAATCACATAGAGGAAAGTCTTGAAAGCATTTGGTAAATAAAAGAATTCACTGAAGGTTGAAAAAGTCAACAAAGACTTGGAAGAAAGGAAAACGTCTAATCTTTAAAGGGTTAGTAAGTAAGTAAGAAGTAGAAATATGATAACTGCCTTACAAGTGAAGGTAGTAACAAGAGCAAAGGCAGGAAGGCAGGAATTTAAAAGACAAATTTGATTATAAAATAGAGAATGGTATAAAGAAAAACTTGTTCCAAACATTGTCTAGAACAGAACTTTTGGCATAATATTTTTATAAACTCCTTCTGGGAAGAAATTACCATTCCTGGTAAAAAGCTTAATCTATTTTGGATGAATTTTAACAAGTTTAACAAAGCTTTCCTGGGAACTTAGCTATCTTCCTACTCAGCTGTCAATCAGTCAAGAGTCTACAGATCATTAGCCAGGTGTTCTTTTCTTATCTAATCACTCTTTCAACTGGCCTGGTTCACTCCTCCTTGGCAGCAGGATTGAAATAAAACTTTGACATATTCTCAAAACTAAATTTCTAAAAAGCTTCTCTCATACCATGAAGTTTTCTCTCATGAAAGAATAAATATGAATACATTCACCAAATCCTACATGAGTTCTGGGATGAAGGACTGTAATAAAAATTTTAAAAAATAAAGTACTTGTGTTCAGCCTTTCTTCTCTCACAATGTCTAAAGAATATTCAACCTCTGTCTGTTTGGCTCCAGATTCTTGTATTATTCTCATCAGGATCATGAATGGAAAAAGCTGTAGACCAGGAAAATGACCAAAAAAAAGTTAGGAATTTTTATACTGGAAGTAAAGAACAATCTAGAAGAAGAAAAAGATTACATTCAGAGAGCCCAAGAAGGGGAAAAGGAGTTAAGGACCAAGTTGTCTTGCTTTAGGAGAAGTGTGATTTGTTTGGCAGCAAATCAGAGACTATATTTTGAAGAACAGCAGCCTTGCAGAAGACTGAGATGGGGAAGGGCAGAAGCAGAAAGGGAAGAATTTAAGATGTTTTGCTGGGTATTAAGTATATATATACATATTTTAAAACATATTCTTAATAACAGTAAACCAACTAGTTGACAGCCAGTAGTTGTATGGCATAAAAGGCCAGAACAAATACATCTTAAGTACATATTAAATGTCAAGAAAGGAGAAATAACTGCTCTATCATGTTAAGAAAAGGCAGACGAGGGTGGGCAAAATAGATAAAGGGGAAAGGTACAAACCTCCAGTTATATAATAAGTAAGTCACAGGGATGTAGTAAACATTATAAGGAATATGGTCAATAACATTGTAATAACTTTGAATGGGGACAGATGGTTACTAAACTTATCGTGATCATTTCATAACAAATGCAAATGTCAAATTATTACATAGTGCACCTGAAACTAAAATAATATTGTATGTCAACTATATTTCAATAAAAATATGCATAACGCTTAGGCATAACAATTCTTCCCTGCAGTTTTAAGATTCATCACTGGAATTAAAAAAAAATAACAAACCTATTTCTTTATCTAATTCCCTGATCTCTTTCAAGTGAAACAGTAAGCAAAATTAAATTTAAATTTAAAATATAAACAGTGTGCCTGATGATCACTAAAATACTTACGATGGTCGATCCTCAAGAATCAGGGCAGTAGTAGAGAGTGGCTCAAATTCAAAATTCTTACGTCTTGAAGACTGAGGTGGTGGTTTACAGGCTCTCCCTGTTCGTGCTTCATATTCCTAAATGAGATAAAAATATATTTATGCAGAGACTTTTCCAATTTTCAGTTTGTTTTCCTGTATTTGTATCATTAAAGATATTATGCTATAAGGAGTATATACAATTCATACATTAATTTGGTAAAAATGTCAGGTAGTCAAAAAAAGTCACTTTTTCTCTCTGAAGCAATCTAAATTATGAATTCATATTACATGCAAAGTATGAAAGTATGTTAAGAGAGGGGAAGACAGAAATGCACTAATTAGGTAAGGTTTTAGAAGATGTTCTCAACTGCCTTCTACAGTATCAGCTATGCCAACTGCAGCTCTGAATAATGTACAAGAAGGAAAGTCTAATTCTAAACTTTCAGGCAGATCAATGATGGAAATATTGACACGAGATATAGTTACTCCCACTGGATGCTTTAAAGATCTCTCTCAATGGTGACACTGAACCTCTTATCAAATGCTGGCTTTGGATTTCAATTTACTCTGAAACTAACTACTGTAAATCTACCTACTTACTGTAAATTTAAACAATTCACCAACAAGCCTTATCCAAAAACATGGACAAAGATTGTCAAATACTTCACTAAAAATAACAAGTTGTTACTACAGTATTTTTCTCATTCGACTGAATTGATAATCCTCTTTTAAAAGAAAAGAAGTTAATTTGACATGATATGTTCTTGGTGGACACATTTAAATCTCTACAGTTGAGAATTTTTTCATAAATGTTCACAAGCTTTTGCCGAAATTTATTTCTAGAAATCTGCAAAAGATCAGTAACAAGATTATTGGCTTGTAATTTTCAGAACCCACACTTTTCCCTTTCTTAAAAAAAAAAAATCAAGCTAGTGTTTGATCATCTCCAGATAACAAATATATTTTTCATGACATTCACAAAGACTACCCAGTGATTTCATGAGTAGATCTGCAAGTCCATTGGCATCTAGAGAAGGCATTAATTTAAATGAAGAAAATTAAATGCACTTAAAGTGGTCAAGTGTTTCACCTGCTAGCTGCTTTCCTACCATAGCCTATAATTCTTCTAAAATTATTATCCTTTCTAACCCAAAGACTCTTTCTCCCTACTGAATCTGACAGTGGCAAAATATGAACTGATGGTTCTATCTCTCTTAAAAATTTGATAATCTTGTTGAAGCTTAATATTATTTGACATTACTTTAAAAAACAATTTATGTTGTCCTAAGCATTTTCTGTAAACTTCAAACTTGCTTTATGGTTCCTGCCACTGCTTATAAAGGTTTATACTATTGTTTTATAATTGTCTTCAGTTCTGCATCTCTCCTTCCAGCTACTAAATCTACGCTGTTAATCTGAGAGTTCCTTTGCACAACTGCATTGGATTTTGAGAGACTTTTTTTCTCAAATTATTTAGGACTGTGCATGCTGATTTTTTACTAACTCCCACCCCAAAGAATTGTACAGTGTCAAAAGCCATGGGGTCACTCTTCTCCACTCTTAAAATTTTCTTTCCTAATATCTAGGATATACATGTAATTATGATCAATGTTTCTTTTCTTCATTACAAACTCAAGTGTAACAAATCCCCTTTTCGGCTAGTGTTTTTCTTATTAAAAAATCATAGATGCTAGATACATATGAGGTTTGTAATCACTTAAATGGCACTTTGTTTTCCCACAGCATGACCTGGTCTCACTGCCAGACAGAATGCATTGAGTATTATCCAGTAAAGCATTTTCCATGCAAACAAATGCCAGTGCATAGACAGCAAAATAAAACTTCTAAATCAGTATATTAATAATAACAACTAGCATTTACTGACACAGCATACTACGCACTGTTTCAAACATTTAACATATTTAATCCTTGAGACAATCTTGTGAGGTACCTAACTCACAGTAGAGGAAACTGAGACACAAAGATGTGCAGTCACTTGCCAAAGGTCATAAATCGCAGGCAGGGTAAGCTCCAGAGCCTGGCCTTTTAACAATCTATTATCTTACTATATTAGCAGACAGCCAAGTAGCTATCTATGACAATTTAAAATAATGAGGTAGATGAAATCATTCAGTGAGAGGATAATGGGGAACTTTAAAATGGGGAGATCAGGCTAACAATACTTCAATCACCGATCCATCTAAACAGTACCAAAAAAGACCACCAGATAGTATGTGTTTTCTGATGCAATATGAAGTACATGCCACCATTCTTGAAATATTCTTACCAAAAGAAAAATCAAATAAATATTAAGCCTCTAGAATTGTGCTTTCCAATAAGGTAGTCAAAAGAAGTGATAACCAAATAAGTCATATACTCTCAAATATAAATAGAAAAATATCAAGGAATTTGAACTATTAGGAAGTTCTCCTCTAGAGGGCTGGACTAGAAATGAAGGGCACTTGTCCAACTTTATAAAGTATTGTTTGACTTTTCTTACAAGAGAAAATAAAGTTGTTTGTAAGATTATTTATACTCATGGTGGATAATTGGCAAAGATTTTATTGAAGGGTTGGAATCAGAACAGGGGCAAAAATAATAGGTATTAATTACACAGACAGAAAGTATTGGAAAGAACAATCCAGGGGGAGCAAGCAAAGGCGTGGATCAGGGAAATACATTAATCTCACTGAATATGAACAAGGATGGGAAATAAGTGTAGGCTAAATTAAGGGGCCCTTCATTGGCAAAAATATTTGGAATTCATGAACAAAATGGAGAGCCACTGAAAGTCTGAACAAAAAAATGAAAAGTCTCCTATTAAAAATTAACTGAGTAAGTACACATTTAATATAAAAGGCAACACAAAATGAAGTACATAAATATTTATTTATGTATTCACCTTACGAATGAGCCTTATTCAGAACTGTCACTCAAATATTTTTCACATGAGAAAAAGAAAGTTGATTCTAGTGTTTCCTATCAGAGCTCCTTAGCTTAAAAATGCTTAAAATTTCTAGACTGTAATTTTTTTAAAAGCTTAAAACATGGTATCAATTCATCCATATCTGAATATAAGATAGATTTATTTATCTTTAATGATTCAAATATTTGCCAAATAAAGATGTTAATGTGATTAAAATTGCAAATTGTATTAGAAATAGTCAACTGAATTAGAAATAGTAAAATACTAAGTATCAGCACTTTCAAAATTAATCACAAAGTGATATCAAACACATTTAGGCAAACTGATTAGACCACAAGACTGAATAGTCCATACACTCAGCTAACTTTGGACTCTGACTAAGAGGCTCATAGCGTCAGTCAGACTCCACTGCTCTACCACTCTCAGCTAAGCCCTCCTGCTTCATGTGGAGGCTCGTTGCTGCTCAGAGAAAGGACTGCACAGCAATGCGAGTTGTCACATCCTTATAGTGTAACTTTCAAAGATCCTCCGGTTGCTCTTTTAATAACTCTCACAAAAGAGAAAGAAAAGATCCTTCCTGGAAGTTCCCAGTAAACATCCCATTCCACAGGCAATTACAAAGACCTGAGAAAGACAGACAACAAGTTTCTTCTGTATAGCACAGGGAGCCATATTCAATATCTTGGAGTAACCTATAATGAAAATAAATACGAAGAGGAATATATGTTCATATATATATGACTGAAACATTATGCTGTAAATCAGAAATTGACACACTGTAAACTGACTATACTTTGATAAAAAGACTTCACATCAAAAAAAAAAAAAAAAAAAGACCTGAGAAATATGCTTTATCTATGAGTTAAAGTTAATCAAGGTGTATCCCTGTAGCTGAGGAAAATCAGATGACTCTTAAATAACTCAAGCAGAAGGCAGTAGAGAGAGATAACAGCGCTCAAATTATTGGTAAGTAGTTGATATACATAAGACTTCATTTAAAAATACAAACAAAAAGTATCTCATGAGTAGAATTCCTGAAGTCATTTTCACTTTAAATCTGTGTATCATGTCATAAAAAAACCCATATATTTATTCTATAGAAATTTAACAATGAGCAAAATAATGATAATTTTCTTATTAAAAAAAAACTTTACGATAGTAAAAAGCAACTGGAAATATCATAGTCCAAGGAAATCAGTAAATAACTAGCTATAATACATTCACTGTTTGAAAATACTGTACCAATCTGCCTCATTTCCTGACAACAAAGGTCAGTTTTACCTGACTTATGAGTGGTTGGGAGCTACTTACCAAGTGTTAAGACAAGAGGCAATCAGTTTTTCTTTTAACATGGGAATGTATTTCTATGAGGTGTTGTAATAAAGCCTGTTACTTTAATTTATTCTTCATTTTCCACTCAAAATATTGTCCTATGACATATGTTTACTTTCACTGAGGTAATTAGAACAGTAGATGAAACCACTGCTAGGGGTAAGCTGGCAAATAACTGTAGGATAATTTATTCTAGCTACTGTAAGAAAATTTGAGTCAAACAGGCAATTAATTTTAAGCCTGATCAAAAGATGCTGTTATCTCCATGAGCATAAAGTAGAAACAATGACTTCTAATTCCAAGGCAAAAAAATACTGGATTCACATAAATGAAAATGATGTTTTTACTCAAAATAATCTGTTAGAAAAGAGGGATCACATTTGTTTAACAACATCTCTAATAGTATGGGTGCTTTCTCTCTATTGATTTCAACAGCAAAGCATTATTTGGAGAAGGTGCATTATCCTGAGATTCTCCCAGTCAATGCTAGTTTGAAAGGTTTTTATAATTTTTACTGAAGTATAGTTGATAAACAATATTGTGTTAGTTTCAGATGTACTGCATAGTGATTCAATATTTTTGCAGATTACACTCCACTTTAGGTTATTACAAGATAATGGGTATAATTCTCGTGCTATACAGTATATCCTCATTGCTTATCTATTTTATATACAGTAGTTTGTATCTGTTAATCCAATACCCTCAATTTTCCCCTCCCCTCTTCCCTCTCCCCACTTTGGTAACCACAAGTTTGTTTTCTGTATCTGTGAGTCTGTTTCTGTTTTGCAAATACATTCATTTATATTATTTTTTAGATTCCACATATAAGTGTATCATACAATATTTGACTTTCTCTGACTGAAAGGTTATTTTTGATTAGTGGGTTTTTCTGCTGTTTTGTTTAATTGGAGTAGGAGAGGAAGAAAATAAGCAAGGAATACAAATAAGCAAGGATTCCAGGAGGTAGAACCATTCAATTGCAAACTATCATAAAGGGTCTTTTAAACATTACCTTCAAAAACAATATAGTAAGAGACTAGGTTGTAGAGATCAAAATTTTATACTTATATTTTTTAAGAAAGAGATTTAAAGGAAAATTTTTAGGCAGAAAGACTATATCTTATGGAAACATAAATCTACACAAAGAAATAAAAAGCAACAGAAGTAGTAAATACAGAAAGATATTTTAGAAAAGACATAAATAAAAGATAAACACATGAAAGCCATTTTTTAAAGTATATTTGACTGCTTAAAGCAAAAATAATATCAGCATACTGAGGGGTTTACAGCACAAAATCAGAAGGGAGAGAATGGCAGTATATATACTGTTGTAAGGTTATTACATTGTGTTCAAAGTGGTATAACATTATTTGAAGATAGACTGTGATCAAGATAAATACCGTAAGTCCTACTGCAGCAGTTCTCAACAGTGTCCCAGAGATGCTTTCATGAGGTCTGCAGAGTCAAAACTATATTCCTAATGGTGCTAACAGTTTGTCAATGTGTTGACAATGGCATTAATTTTGCTAAAGCAATTCTGAATAAAACTATTGATGCCCCAGCATAAATCAAGACAATGGCACCAAATAGTATTACTAATCACTGTATTTATTCTTCATGACATGCACTCACAATTTTAAAAAAAGGGGGGGGGGAGAGGGTGCTAGCCAATTCCTCTTAAGATTGTCCATGATAAAACAGTAAAATGTATTAATTACATTAAATCTTGACCTATGAGTAAACATCTCTTAAATATTCTATGTGATTAAAGGAGAAGTATACCTAAGGAACTTGTGCTACACACCAAAGTACAGTGGTGTCTAGAGGAAAAGCACATGTGCAATTATATGAATGGTGAACTGGTCAAACCCCTTTTATCATGAACACTATTTTTACTTAAAAGAAAAACTGATTGCAAACTATATTGTAATTCAGATGTGAATATATCTGGCAGACATTTTCTCAAATTCAGACAAAGTGAGCACTTCATCTCTGTGGTATTCCTCCCCAAAAAACAAAACTCAGTCAAGTCCTGTGGAAATCATCAGACACACCCAAACTGAGGATGCAACATAATAAGAAATACATATTTGGTCTCTGCCCATTTCCTGGCACATAGGCTTTGAAACCCTTGATATCTCTAATGTGTCTTTTTGTATGCTAATGAGATGACTAGTGGCTGAATGTCCCTGGATATTCTCAGGATAGGGGCTAGTTGCCAAAGGTACTAATCATATAATTACAGGGTTAGAAATTTCAGCTTTACCCCCTGACTTCTGGAGGAGTTTTGGAGGTTGAGCTAATCACTAAAACCCAATGATTTAATCAAGTGTGCCACTATAGTAAAGCCTCCATTAAAAATCCTAACTGAAGGGGTTCAGAGTGCTTCTGGGTTGGTGAACACACCAAAGTACTAGGAGGGTGACGTACCCAGAGTGTGCGTGGAAGTTCCATGTCCTTTCTCATAAACCTTGCCCTGTGTATCTCTTTCATCTGGCTGTTTACGAGTTGTCCCCTTTTTATAATAAACTGGTAATCTAGTGAGCCATCTATTTTCGTGAGCTCTGTGAGTGGTTCTAGCAAATTAACAAACCCAAGAAGGGTGTCACAGGCATCTCCAACATACTGCTATTGGTTAGAAGTACTAGAAGCCTGGATTTGTGACTGGCATCTGAAGTGGGAGGCAGTCTTGTAGGACTAAGGCCTTAACTTGTGGGATATGATGGTAAGTACAGGATAACAACGTCAGAATTAAATCAATTTGTAGGACATCCATCTGGTGTTGAAGAATTGGTCAAAGTGGAAAAAAAACCTGACATAGTCACTGTCAGAAATACTGAGGGAAGAAAATAAATAGTAGTTCTTCTTTTAAAAGACATTTTGGAAAATATCTGACCAGTATTCCCCAAAAGTGTCACAGTCATAAAACCAAGGAAAGATTAAGAAACTATTAAGGGGCATAGAGACCAAGAAACATGATAATGAAATACAGTGTGGTATCCTGGACTAAATCCTGAAACAGAAAAAGGACATTAGCAGAACAACTGGTGAAATCCAAATGAAATCTGGAGTTTTAAATGTTGGCTTCTTAGTTTTGACAAATGTTCAAGGTAATGTAAAAAGTTAACATTAGGGAAAACTAAGTGAGGAGTATACAGGAACTTTCTATATTTTCTTTTCAACCTTTCTGTATATCTAAAATTATTCCAAAATAAAAAGTTCATTAAAACAAACAAAAAAGATGAATTGATCCAATGATTTCAAGGAAAGTAACTGAAAGTAACTGTTGCCAATAATCAGAGTCAATTATTCAAGTGAAAATTAAAATTCTGCAAAGATTGCAAAGCTTCAACATATGTTTCACAGTTTCTAGTACTTAAAATTTTCAGATACGATCAATGGTGATATTACTGTAATGTTCTGATACTAAATAATGAAATGTTACATTTGGGTTATCTGCATAATTTGATGAACCAATATTTTCCAATACATGATATTACAAATCACATATGGGTAAAAACATCTATTCAAAAGTGCAAGGGAGGGGATTTCAGTCAAGATGGCAGAGTGGTAGGAAAATGAGCTCAACTCTCATTGCGAAAACAACAAAACCACAACTGAATGCTAAACAACCATCGGAAAAAAGACTGGAACCCAGCAAGAGGGATCTTCTGCAACTAGAAACATGAAGAGGGAACCACAGCAGGACGGTAGGAGGGGTGTGCTCATGATATAATTGGGCCACATACCCCCTGGGTGGGCAACCCACAAGCTAAAGAATAGTTAAGTCCCAGAGGCCCTCCCATAGGCATGAGAGTTCTGTGCCCCACGTCAGACTTCCCAGCACTGGGAGTAGAAGGAGACCCCAGGATATCTGGCTTTGAAAGCCAGTGGGGCTTGGCTCTGGGAGGCCCTTTGGGACTGGGGGAAACAGAGACTTCATTCGCTTGGGAAGTGTACACAGAAACTCACGTGCACCAGGTCAAAGGACAGAGGCAGTGATTTCATAGGAACCTGGGCCAGGCCTGCCTGCTGGTTTTGGAGGTTCTCCTGGGGACGTAGGGAACACGGGACATAAAAGCTGATGGCAGACATTCCAGGAGTGTTAATCTACATGAGCTTTCCAGGAGGCTGATATCTTGATTGGATCATCAGCACCAAGACCTAGCCCCATCCAACAGCCTGCACAGAAGCCTCAGGCCAAACATACAGTGTGGGAACACAGCCCCCGGTAATCAGCAGAATTCCTAAGCCACAAAAGCCTCTAGATATGGCCCTACCCACGAGAAGTGCAGGACCAAGCTTCACCCAGCAGTGGGCAGGCACTGGCTCCTCCTGCCAGGAACCCTGCATAAGCCTCTAGTCCAGCCTCATCCATCAGAGGCAGATACCAGAAATAAGAAAACAACAATCCCAAAGCCTGTGGAAGGAATCCAGACAGGCCAGACTCTACACTGGGACTGGCTGGACCATGACCCTTGGGTGACAAGAGAGGAGTGTACTGCTGGGATGCATAGGACATCTCCCACAGAGGGTCACCTCTCCAAGGTCGAGAAACGTAACTAACTTACTTAAAAATAAAAATAGAAAGATAAGCAATACGAGGTGGCAGAGGAACGTCTCCCAGGCCAAGGCACAAGATGAAATCCCAGAAGAAGAAATAAGTGATGAGGAGATAGGCAAATTATCTGAGAAAGAGTTTAAAGTAATGATGGCGAAGATGTTCAGAGAACTCAAGAGGAGTATAGATGCACAGAGCAAAGTTTTTAGCAAAGAGTTGGAAAATATAAAGAATACCCAAACAGAGTTGAAGAATAAAATCGAAGTGCAAGGGAGACTAATGAATTTTAATATGACAGAGTTGTATGACTTCAAATTCCACAATATAACTTACCTTTAAGAAACTACGACTTGATGAGTTTTGGAATGGTATCAAAGAATAGACTCAATTATCTGAAAAGGTTATTAAAATGCTCTTCCTTTTACTATCTACACAACAGTGTAAGGCCAGGGTTTCTTCACATACTTAAACTAAAACAACATATAAGCAAGAAATTGAATGCAGGAGTAGAGGTAATCCAACCTTCTTTTTTTTTTAAGCCAGACATTAAAGAGATTTGCAAAAATGTAAAACAACATCACAATTCCCATCAGTTTGTTTTTTTTAATAGTTTTTTCAATAGAGTTAAAATAAACATGTTATTTATGTTAACACATAACTTTATTACTGCTTTTTTATTATTGCTATTTTAATTGAATTAACAATATTTTAACATTTCAGTTTTAATTCTGGGTATAGTAATAATTAATAAACAAGCCCATAAACAAAAACTCTTTGGAATTTTTCATACCTAAGAATCAAAAGGAGCTGTGTAAATAAAACATTCGGAAACTTTTGCCCAAGAGTAATCACCGGAAAACTAAAACAAAGGTATATCTAATAAGCCAATAGTGGAAATAAAGTAGAATACTAAAAATACTCATTTAATCCAAAAGAAGGCAGTAAATGAGAAAAAGAAAAAAATACCAGATGGGACAACTTGAAAAGTAGCACCAATATGGTAAATTCAAACCAACTCATATCAATAAATACATTAAATGACATGCCATTTAAAAAAGAGGGCATCAGACTGCATACAAAGACCCAAATATATGCTATATACAAAAAAACCCCACATTAAATATGAAGATGGATAAAAAGTAAAAGGATAGAAGAATAAATATCACACAAACACTAACTGAAAGCAAGCTGCAGTGACTAAATTAAAGTCAGAGAAAAACTTCATAGTAAGAACCATTACTAGAGCAAAAGGGACATTACATTAATGGTAAAGAAGTCAATTCATCAAGAAGACAACAAAACAAAGATTCAAAAGAAAAGAAGAAAAAAACAAAAGGAGAAACAGCCAAGTAGATTATGGTAGACATTTTATTACTCCTCTCTTAGTAATTCACAGAACAAACAGAAAATCAGCAAAATTATACAAGACTTGAACAACATTATCACCTAACATGACCTAACTGACATTTATAAAACACTAACCCAACATCAGCAGGATGGCTGAAAAAGAATGAAACTGCATAATATATATTATGAGCATAATGGAACTGAATTAGAAATTATTTACAGAAACGTACCTGGAAAAGTTCTGAAATATTTGAAAATTAAAACAACACATTTCTCACAGACAAGCAAAAACTAAAAGTTTAGCAACACTAAACCCATGCTAAAAGAAATATTGACAGGTCTACTCTAAATAGAAAAGAAGGAGGATGCTACAAAAATGAGAAACTCATAACTGGAAAGGTGATAGCTACCATGAATTACAAGTAGAATAAACATAAAATTGTAAAAGAAGACATCTAAATCATTAAGAGTGGGAGAGGGAAGCAAGGAAAGCCACTGTGGAAAACAGTATGGAAATTCCTCAAAAGACTAGGAATAGACTTACCATATGACCCAGGAATCCTGCTCCTGGGCATATATTCAGAAGGAACCCTACTTCAGAAAGACACCTGCACCCCAATGTTCATAGCAGCACTATTCATAATAGCCAAGACATGGAAACAGCCTAAATGTCCATCAACAGATGACTGGATAAAGAAGATGTGGTATATTTATACAATGGAATACTATTTAGCCACAAAAACTGACAACATAATGCCATTTGCAGCAACATGGATGTTCCTGGAGAATGTCATTCTAAGTGAAGTAAGCCAGAAAGAAAAAGAAAAATACCATATGAGATCGCTCATATGTGGAATCAAAAAAAAAAAAACAAAACATAAATACAAAACAGAAACAGACTCACAGACATAGAATATAAACTTGTGGTTGCCAAGGGGGTAGGGGGGTGGGAAGGGACAGACTGGGATTTTAAAATGTAGAATAGATAAACAAGATTATATTGTATAGCACAGGGAAATATACACAAGATTTTGTGGTAGCTCACAGTGAAAAAAAAATGTGACAATGAATATAAGTATGTTCATATATAACTGAAAAATTGTGCTCTACCCTGGAATTTGACACAAAATTGTAAAATGACTATTACTCAATAAAAAAAAATTAACGTTAAAGAAAATAAATTAAATGGGTTCAAATTTGAAAAAAAAAATGTACATCTATTCTTCATAAAAACTCTCAATCCTTAACATGATTAAGTAGATCTATCTTAACCCAAAAACCATCATTATACTTAACGGGGAACCACCAGAAATATTTCCATCAGAGTCAGAAACAAACAAAGGTTATTTAATCACTCACACTGAAGCAAATGGTAAAGTTTGTGGAATTTTGCATTCAATTACCAGGGTTCAAATCCCAACCTTGTCACCTAGAACCTACATGACTGTGGGCAATTTACTTACTATTTCTCTGCTGAGTTTCCCTCTCTGTAAATGGAGATATGATAATACTTAAATCTTAAGGCTGCTTGCTGTGAGGTGTTAATAGCTTGATAGGTCTAAAGTACTCAATAGGTGCATGTAAGTATTTGGTAAATATTGACTATCATTGCTACTATTTAATATTATTTTTGAGATACTAGACAAACCAAACAAAGAAGAAGGGAATTAGAGGTGTTAAGAGATAAAATTATCTACATTTTAGTTACTATAATTGTAAAACTTGAAAATCCAAGACAGTCTAAAAAAAAAAAAACACACACACACACATTTCTGAACAATCATGAGTAAAAGAAATAACAGAAAATATTTTTAATCAAGTGAAAATAAAAATACTGAAACTTGTGAAACACAGCTACAGCATAGTTAGAAATGTATAGTTTAATACACATATTAAAAAGATAAAGATCTAAAATTAATGATCCACCTTAAGAAAACTAGAAAAAAAAAACGAATTCAAAGCAAGAGGAAAGTAAATAATAAAGAGCAAAAATAACTGAGACAGAAAAAGCGAAAGAGGTTAAAATCAATGAAACAAAAAATGTTTATTTTTAAAGATCAGTAAAACTGATATATTCTGGTAAAACTGACCAAGAAGAAGACACAAATGACTAAAATTAGGAATATATGAGAGATAATCTCTATCCATATCACATAACCAGTAGACATTAAAATAAACATTATTAACAACATTATTCCAATAAATCCTACAACATAGGTGAAATCTAAAAATCTCTTGAAGATGTAAGTTGCCCAAACTGACTCAAGAAAAAATACATCAATTAAAATATTAAATTCATAATTAAAAACCTATTCAGAAACAAAAACACTCCACACTCAGTTTATATGTTAGAAATTCTCAATGGGGGTCGATTTTGGCCCCGAAGAATGTTTGGCAACATCTAGAGACATTTTTGGTCACCACAACTGTGAGGGGATGCTACTGACATCTACTGGGCAAAGGCCAAGGATGCTGCTAATCTTACATTGCACAGGAAAGGCCCCAAGAACAAAAATTACAAGGCCTACAATGTCAGCAGCACTGAGGTTGGGAAACCATGGCTTAGATAATGTCACTGATTGGAAAAGGAGGAACAAAAACTGTTTTTGTTTGCACATGCCATGACTGCCTATGTAGAAAATCCAAAAGAACGGTCAAAAAAATTCCTGGAAGTAGTAAGCGATTACAGCAAGGTTGCAGGATATAAGGAAAGTCAATCACTTTCTTATATACCAGCTATGAATAAAAGGAATTTGAAATCAAAACACATTAATATTTCCATTAGCATACAAAAATGAAATAATTAGGTATAAATCTAACAAAATATGTACAATATCTACATGGAGAAAATTACAAAACTCTGATGATACCAAAGAATGACTAAATAAATGAAGAGATAATCCAATTTCATGAATAGTAAGATCAAGAGATACTGTCAAGATATCAGTTCTTCCAAACTTGATCTATAGATTTAACACAATCCCAATAAAAATCGCAACAAGTTACTTTGGGGACACTGACAAAGTGATTCTAAAGTTTATATGTAGAGGCAAAAGACCCTGAATAGCAAACACAATATTGAAGAAGAAAGTTGAGGACTGATACTACCTGACTTCAAGATCTACTATAAAGCTACAGTAATCAAGCAGTGCAGTAATGACAGAAGACTAGACAAATAGATCAATGGAACAGAATGGACAGCCCAGAAATAGACCCATACAAACACAGTTAACTAACTTTGGACAAAGGAGCAGAGGTAATAAAATGGAGCAAAGACAGTCTTTTCAACAAATGGTGTGGGATAACCGGATATCCATGTGTAAAAAAAAAAATGGATCTAAATATAGACCTTACACTCTCCACAAAAATTTTAACTAAAAATGGATTATAGACCTAAATGTAAAACAAAAAACTAGAGAACTACTAGAAGATAAGAGGAAACCTAGATTACTTTTGGTATGATGATGACTTTATTTAGATATAAGACCAAAGGCATAATCCATGAAAGAAATAAATGAGAAGCAGGACTTCATTCAAATTAAAAGCCTATGCTCTGTGAAAGACACTGTCAAGAGAATGAGAAGACAAGAAAAGACACAGACTGGGAGGAAATGTTTGCAAAATATATATCTGAATAAAGGACTGCTATACTAAATCTCCTAAAACTCTACTGAGTTCTTTTGGCGAAAGATCAGAAAAGAAACCTCACTAAATAAGATATACAGATATCAAGTAAACATTAAAAATGCTCTACTTCATATGTTAATTGAGAATTGCAAATTCAAACAACAATCAGATACCACTACACACCTATTAGAATGGTCAAAATCCAAAATGCTGACAGCACCCACTACTGGTGAGGACGTGAAGCAACAGGAATGCTCATTCATTACTGGTCGAAATGCAAAATGGTACAGCTACCCTGGAAGACAATTTGGCTGTTTCTACAAAACTAAAATGCCATACAATCCAGCAATCAGGGCTCTTTGGTATTTATCCAAATGAAATGAAAACTTACATCCACAAAAATACTTGCACACAGACGTTTACAGCAGCTTTATTTATTATTGATAAAACTTGGAGGCAACCAAGATGTACTTCAGGATGTGAGTGAATAAATGAACTGTGGCACATTCTGACAATGGAATATTATTCAGCATTTTAAAAAAATTTCATGTCATGAAAAGACATGAAGAAAACTTGGATGGCTATTACTAAGTGAAAGAAGTCAATCTGAAAAGACTGTACTACTGTATAATTCCAACTATATGACATTCTGGAAAAGGCATAACTATGGAGATAGCAAAAAGATAATTGGTTGCCAGGAGTTAGGGGAATAGGGAGGACGAATAGGCAGAGCAGAGATTTTCAGGGCAGTGAAACTTCTACATAATACTATAATTGTGGATACATGTCATAATACATTTGTCATAACCCATAGAATGTACAAGAGTGAACCCTAATGTAAACTGTGGTCTTTGGGTGATAATGATGTGTCAATGTAGGTTCACTGTTTACCACACAGTACACAAATGTACCACACTGTGGTGTAGGATGTCAATAGTAAGGGAGGTTGTATGTGTAGGGAGAGAAGGGACATACAGAAACTCTCTGTAATTTCTGCTCAATTTTGATGTGAATTCAATACTGCTCTAAAAATAGCTTATTCATTAAAATATATATAGGTGTGTGTGTAAAGGAAATTGAATCCAACAACATACAAAATGGATAATAACTGTGACTAACTGGAGTTTATCCCAGGAATGCAAAGTTAGTTTAACAATCTGAAAATTTTACAATTTAATAAGAAAAACGGCCAAAACAGAATGCATCTGAGCTTTATCTCATCTGGATGGACGAAAAAACTAGATAGCTAGTGCCATCAGGGACCTGAGAGACATAAATTCAAATCTCTGAAGGATGGTCACCTTAGCCTTCAAATTGTTTTCTACATATGATGTTTCAAATATCACATCCAGCACCCAAAAGGTAACCAGGTACACACAGAGATAAAACAGCATCTGATGATAAAAACTAGAAGAATCAGTATTCAACATAAACAGACCTACAGAATTTCCAGCCATTGGAATTATCAGACACAGACTATGAAACAACTATACTTACTATGTTTAAGAAAATAAAGGTCAAGCTTGAAATGTCAGCAGGGAACTGTAAACTGTAAAAGTGATATAGTAGATTTGAAAAAGAACCAACTACAAACAACAAGAATTGAAAATCACATAACTGACATTAAGAACTCAAAGTATGGGGCTGAGAAATCTGGTTTTTTTTTTTTTTTTTTTTTTGGTCCTGTTTGCAGTATCATACATGATCATCAAATGGCTGCTAGAATGTTCACACCTGTTACTGCAAATTCAAAACCCAGGGAAAAAGTCTCCTGGGAATTTACTTTAGGTCAGGGTTGGGCTGCCTGATACAAGGTTGCACTGAGGAATCTGTATTCTTAACACATTTCCAAGGTATTCCACTGTGGGAATCAGAATCATAAAGTACCATAATTAATCTTAATGTCCTTGTTTGCAAACCTACTCTTTTATAACTTCTATAATGCCTCCAGAATTTTTCTAATATATGGATTTGATGTCTTAGTGCCTTATATAGAAGTATTTTGGTTAAAACTCAACTTTCTAGCTTTGTGGCTAATGACCTTCACTATATACCCTACCTCCCTGAAATACTGACCTAATACTAAGCTAAACAATAAACAAGTCTTATGCATTCCTGTTGCTCATTCAATTGCCTCTATCTGGAATGGCTTTCCCATCTTGTCTATCTAGTGAACTTCTACTAGCACACTTCAGAACACAAATCACCTGTCATCTGTGCAGAAAATTATTCACTCTTTCATCTCTACTCTCAAACTTTGTTCACAATTCTACTACAGCACTTACTACACTATATTAAAACTACATATGAACCTTCCCCCTCATGTCCACAGTTATACTAGAATAACTGAAAGGCTCAGACTTATATTTATCTATATTCCAAGAACCTGAATCATGTCTATTGTAATGTTGAATACATTATATATTCATCAAAATGAAAGTCAGACCATCTTAGGAATCTAGGATCAATTAAAGAATTTTGTCCTTCAAGGTCTGCTAGAGAAAAGGTTTAGAGCTTGCTAATATGAGGTCACACAGTGAGTAAGTGGCAGAATGGTATTCCACCACATTCTGATGCCTTGGGTTCTGTATCTAAAGGGATTCACCAGAAAGAGCGTGTACTAGGAGCGAAATGTGAGACAAGATCAGTCTATGGGTTCAAAGGGAGGGAGGCAGGAGTCTTTGATTAGCTTCTCAAAGTAAAATATAGGCTAGGGAGAAGAAATAGAATAGGAGCTTCTCTTCAAAAGACAATGTCAAAGTCAAAATAGCCTGATATACACACTGCCGTGACTTTTGAGTTTCAGTGGACAGTGAGAACACTCCTCCTAAAGGGATTAACTATTAAACCCACATCAGTAAGTAAACCCTCCTATTTCTGTATTCTGTGGACAATTTACAGAGAGCCAGAATGATGTTTCAGAAATGGAAGAAACTCCCCATGTGGATATCTCTATCACCTCAAGACCATATCTGCTCAAGATAAAGAAGCACTCTTATACCATTTGATCCAAGAGCCAGGGAAATTAATCATGCTTGGAGTAGAGAGGGTTTAGCTGATTAGGATGCCTTTACTGGTTTATTCCAGAATCTGTTTATTAGAAGAAATAGAACCCATCCCAGAAATTCAAGCTTAACTGAAACCTTCAGGCAAAGCATTTCATCACCTCTGGCATATAGAAGTCCCTTAACAAACTTCATTTTGGCAAAGTTATCAGTACAATCTTGTTTGTTTAGTGTAATCTGAAGCCTAACAACATACAAATCTGACATAAAGATAGAATGAATACAACTTCTACTGTAACTCTGATATTCAAACTGTATGTATGGAATCAAACAAGTAAGTATTTTCAAACTGAAACTCCTTTCCAAGGCTCTGTCTCTAACAATATAAAAAAAATTTCCCCCAAATCCTGTCCTGTTCATTTTATGGGAACTTATCATTTTTATTCATTTAGTTTTAACTAATTTAACCTTCCCTCTTAAAGTTCATACTTTCCCCCTCTCCCAGAAGCACAGGCCCAGAGCTGTTATAAATTCCTCTCTCAATCTTCAGACCGCAAAAATTAACTTTTATGAAATCTATTTATTTATACATAGGAGAGATATAACTCATTAACTATAAATAAGGAACACACATGCAGCTAGAAAGGTATTAACTACCTTTTCAAGGTGAGGATACATTAGGTAAATAAAAGTGAAAAAAACATGCAAGTGTATAACAATTTTAAGGACTTATCAAAAATGAATCCTGAAAGTAATCCAGCCCCTCCACAATTAACTGCAGTGCTCAAATTTTACACCTGTCGTATCTATATTTAAGCATAATTAAAACCAACAAGCTGTTTTCAAGCGTCCTAATGCTACACACACCAACAAAGTTAGTAACCAGAAAATTAAGCTCTACCACTTGCAAGATGTTATATATTTAACATAACTGCTCACAAAGGACATGTATGTATTCTAGTCCTTTCCACAATGCTATTGTTCCCAAAGCAAAAAATTTTAAAATCAAAGGCTTAATTGAGGAGAGTGACCTATTCTACTTTTAGACAGTATGAAATGCTCAGATTAAGAAATCACTGTTTTAAAACATTTTTTCCCTTGCCTTTCAAAAGTTATGTGAAGGTGATTCAATCACTGAAGTAAAACATCACTCAGAAAAAGACATGAGTGATGAAAAACATGAAACATCATCTAAGTACCACAACCTTCTTTTCTCATTAAAGATGCCAATATAAAAACTGCCAAGCAAAAAAATCACTTTCTACTGCAAGATTGTCAGTTTGACATAAATAGAGTATACTCAACTAATATGCAATCATGTTACAATTATACATAACATGGCTCATTTGAAATAATTCTCACTTGCAGTTTGGAAATCATGAAACAAACTATGTAGCTGCATTCCAACTTCAGCCTATTAATTTAGAAAAAACAAAAACTTAGGTCAATTGAACTACCATATAACTGAAATATTATTTATAATTAATAGATGCAATTTTTAACATGGCTCACCAACTGGTTCAAATGGCCACAAGCAGGAATTTCACACCTGCAAGAGAACACATGTGATAATCCTCATAAAATAACATTATGAATATTCATGTGATTTGGGAGTTGATTGTCAAATTAAATGCCAAGCTTGAGTCAGTCTGATTTTGCTGTTACCTAAAGTGATTTTTATATTTGTTTGCTATTAACATGGAAAGCACTAAAGTTGATTTAGACATTTAATAAAATTTACTACAAGAATAAAATTTAAAAAATATTTAATCTACAAGTATCTTCAACTTTTGAATTTCATAAATCTTCAAAAAGTTATAGGTGCAAAACATGGAAAAGTTAAGTAAGTCCCCCCAAAATGTATATATAGTAACATTTTGTTCTTGAAAAAAATACATAACACCATATATGTAAAAATATACACACATGAAAATAATCATGTTTTCCACACAAAAATTGAATTTTAAAAGGCCTAAAAACATGTAGGGAAAGTGAAATGAGACATACATTCCTATAATGTTTTATATTTTATATAGAGAACATAATCGTGTTATTTCTGTAATTAACAATTACTAGGGGAAAAAGTTTGTATATCAAAACTTACTTACTCTCTCGTTCACTTTATAATCTTACGGGTGTCTTTCCACCAAAAAAAAAAAAAAAAAAATTCTAGCCCCAAAACATATACTTATCCTTAAGAGTATAGCAACTGCTTTCTGAATATTTGCTATAAAAATAATTACCCTATAAAATACTTCTACTGCTCTAATACTGTAACAAATCTTACTGTTTTGCCACTCAATAACCAAATGAGGCATCTTTAGAAAGCTCAAAGGAATCTAACTTTCCTTAGTACTTTTATCACTGCCTCACTTTTTCAGGCAATTTTACACTGGGATTACTGTCTACCTTAATTTTCTATAACATTAATGGCTTAAGACTGTACCCTAAAACATGACAGACATGTCCTAACATTCTTCATGGCTTTAGTGGTAAGATCATTTTTGATTCCTGATTCCAAAACACATATTTAACACATATTGTAACACATATTTAAAAGGAGTACATGATCAAGGATCTCGAATACAGTTTTACATTCATAGTGTTTTACAGAGTTTAGAAATCAGGTCTGTGAAAAAATGTTTTCAAGTGGGAACAGAGACGCAAAGCTGTAAATTTACTATTACTAACAAAAGAAAATGCTGTCGACTTTGAAAATGACAATTGCAGGGAAGAGGACAGCAAAGTGAGACAAGTGGGGAGTAGAGGACATACACAGGAGGGAAGGAGAAAGCAGGAAGGGAGAGGCAGAAACATATTCCATCACATGGTGAAAGAGATATATTTTGAGGGTGGAGAACGGTCAGAAGAACAATGACTTTGCTATCCATCACACCCTCCAGAAAACAAACAGAACCATGAAAAAGACACCATTGTACACACTCGTACCTACATACGACTGGAAAGCTCAAAAAATAAAAGAAGCAGCGAAGAGAAATCATCATCCATAAAAGGCCAGAAAAGGGTTTTGGAGGATACCAACTGCATTTCAACTCCACTCCTTCTTCCCTATGGAAATAAGAGTTGTTCTTTTCCTGACCACTCATCAAATTTTCAAACTATATATACATTATATACATATAAAGGAGAAAGAATGTGAGGCCTTGGCTTTCCAACATGAAAACAGCAGATAGGCATAGGCATATCAGTAAACAGATAATTATCCGGCTAGTAATTTATTTAGAGATGTATGGTCATAAAATATCACAGAATGTTAGTTTACATAAAGATATAAAAGTATATGCACATGCATATTTAAGGTAAACCACCATGAAGTCAAGAATACAAACCTTCAATAGCAAGACCCCTGTTTTTACCTCTAGAGGGCGAACTTGGTCTTCTGAAAAACTCTAGATGAAAGACGTTACTTTCAGACTTTACAAAAAAAAAGTTAAAATTTAAGATGTCCGGATAGCAAAGATTCCAAAACTTTCTTGATTTACAGTGACCTCAGTATCTCAGTAATTTTTTTATGGCACTCCCTAAACCAACAGAAATAACTAATCATTCTGTTTAATAAGTAGTTATGCCAAACAGTTTAACAAAGATTTATGTCCTAACAGTAGCAACTTGAAAAAATAGTATACATGAAAGGAAAAAACAGTTTTATTTCATTCTTTAATAACCACAATTAATTACTAATTGAGCATATAGTATGCCTGTAGTGCACTGTACAATTTCACAAACCTTGAAATCACATTGGACACCTCATTCACAACCTCATTTCCTGTTCCACAATGATTTTCGCACAGTATCTTATTTTTTACCACAGCAAACTCAGAAAAACCAGATTCACAAAGATACAATGCCACAGAAAATAATATATTACTATTTAATGTTGAAATTATGTACTACCTCAAGCTTACAGACTATACCATATTCAACAAACGTGGAGTAACACTGAATTTGCCACGGTTCCCTCTCTGTGTTAGCTGGAGCACATGGGGTGCCTGGGCATACAGCTTGGGAATCACAGCACTATAGCTTTAAGTCCCAGCAGCATATAAACTAGTCAATATTTTAATTACTTGTAAATAAAATTAACTATAACAAACGCTTTTAAAGATCTAAAAAGTATTTTTAAAGATCTAAAAAGTATTTTCTTATTTACTTGGGAAACCAGTTTTTCTTTTAAGCAATTAAAAGACACTTAAATCCTTAAAGAATTTTTTTTTCCAATTTGAATGATGATTATAGCTTTAATGTAATTATTTTTATAAATATTGGTTGTGTTAAATCTGATAAACTACATACAACTGGAAAGGAGAGAAACAGGAAATTTATTATACATCTCCTTCTGAGAAACAACTTCTTTGAACTTAAAAATGCTGCAAATTGATCCAGTCTTACTGCTTTCCAGCCTTACTTATCTCCTAGCACTGAGGAATATAAGTTCAGGAGTCAAATAAGATCTGAAATTCTTTACAATTCAAGAATATGGATATTTATACAGATAGTAGAAGAACTGGCTCATAAACTACTAGAAACAGACTATATGCCCACCCATCTCACAAAGTCCTTGGTAAAGACAGAAAACCAGAAAAGTGACAAAGGAAAGAGTTCAATCCCAAAATCTACTCAGTTTTCACTGTATACTATTTCATCAGTTCACAAGAATCGTTATCCATAAAATCTGTGCCATTGGCAAATGCTACCATGTTCAATTAGAAGTCAAAGTATGTGGTGAGAATGGCTGGCGAAGAAAAAAAAAAGAACCTATCCTAGGAATAACTAGGAAAGGAAATCAATGTTCAATTATTGTAAAGAATTTTCACAACCATAAAAGATAACTGAAAATGTGTTGTGTTAAAACAAAAATTAAGGTTACTACAAATATCTGTAATCCCAAAATGTTATATATAAAAATATGAATGAGAGTATAATATGGTTAATTATCTAGGAAAAGCTTTTTGGAAAGCTAAGACAAACCATACGGCTATACTAGTACTTACCTGCTGAATGATTTTGGAAGTTTTCTGAAGATTCTCTCTGGGAGGGACTTTACCAAATAATTTCCAACCAGGAGCACTATGTACAACTGATTTGAGCTCCTTTGTCCTTTTTGGAAAAAGGTTTCTGAAACACAGAAAGTTACATGAATTGTGTTTCTGGTTACCAGGGAACCACTTAATAGTACTTTTTAAAGAATGATTATTCCCAAGATAAATACGAAATTCTTTTAAATTAAAATTATTTCTACTACTTATACTATTATTAGACTAACAAGACTCATTTAAAACTATTTGGCTTATACAGAAATATTAGAAGAATCATCAACAGAGATATTAGAGAGATAAATAAATTGGGAGAAAAATGACAACTATAAATTAAATATAAATATTTGCCTTGAATCAGCTACAAAATATACCAGAATTGACTATACATGTACTTGACAATAAAAGTCAATAATCTGAAAACAAAAAAGTTAAAGGGAACCTGTATACAACAGGCAAAAGATTAAGTAATACAATCTTTGGGGAAAATATTATTTAATTATTTCCAGTAATAATTTGTTACTGTTTATAATAAAAGGGTATCTACTGAGCATCCATTGCTATAATATATGTACATGTAAATTATTTTTCCTATGACAGGTATGCAGTACAAGAAAAGCTTACTGCAAGAGTCAATATGTAACCAAGGAAGAAAGTATCTGTCACTGAAAATCCAAAGAAAACCTGCACAAGGATCAAGGATTTTACTTATTATCTCCATGTCCTTAAAAACCAAATTAAGTATCTATTGCACATGTAAGTAGGAATGATATTCAAAATATGTATTCGTCAGCACAGAAAGCCAGGGCACCATGGACCAATGAGAAAGGTACTGATGAGTCCAACTGAATATCAGCCCTGCATATAAGCTGTGATATAAATGCTCATTAAGAAAATTTTAAATTTGCACATACACTTACGGTTACAAATTATTTGAAGTCCCAAATAACTTGGTTTGTCTACACTTAAAGTATCATATAAATACATCTGTTCTTAAAAGTATAGTATTGTGGTAAAAAGGAAGTAAGTTTTAATGTATAATGTTAAGGCTATTCTTCAAGTTTAGAAAGGTATTAAAGGCTCCTACAAAAGAATGTGGGCTAATCAATAGTAACTTAAAGAAACACTCTAATTTCCTTGAGTGTGCAATGGAAGTGAATCGACGACAATTTAGACCAATTTCTACTCAAACTCTATAGAGGTTTCACCTCAGAGACCATATATAGTAACTCAATTCTTTATTTTATAAGCTCTCTAGGTTGGAGGTTTTCAATAATGATTATACTGAGGACTGGTATATTTATAACAAAATTTTACGCTGCAAAGGATGGCCTATTTTTTTAAACAATATTTGGTATCTTGTGTGCTGCCTGTCAGTTTATTGCCTCTTAGTTCCATATTCACCCTGCAATATATGCTCTATGATAACAGAATTCCTTTCAGCATTTCTTCTTTTAAAATAAACATGAAACTGTTTAGCTTTCTCAACAGACAGCACAGAAGGGACATTGCAAGAGAAAGGGGGTCTGCTCTCCTGTGGTTTCCAGTTGCTGCAGAGTGGGTCAGTAGTTTGGGTGTAAGGACATCCAGTAGAACTCTGCTCAGTCATATGCCCAGAACATGAAGTCCCTCAGCAAACTTGCAGCCTCAGCAATTCATCCTGGAGATGGCTTTTCCACAGCCTTGTTAACATGGAAACCAGCACCCTAAAGACTTCATGCCAGTACTGATGCACCAATCCTCTCTGTAAGCTCCACACAGCTCACCCACACTCCTCAAATAGTTCTCACCAACCCATGCTTCCCCTTAAGGCCCCTATATGGCATGCCTCCACTCCAAAGGTTTGACTTCCAACCATGCTAAACACAGGAGAAAAACTTTGTCACCATGATTTATTTGAAGAATTCTTGAACGTGACAAAAAAAAGAGCATGATATATAAAAGAAAAAAAAAGATGAACCAGGCTTAAATTTAAAACATTTGTACTTCTAAAGACATCACTGACACAAAAGGAGGAGTAGGAAGATCTAGAAATCAGTCCCTTCACCAAAGTAAAAACTGAGCCACAAAGAGTAATTGGAATGAACTATTTTAGAACTACAGAACATTATAAGATACACTTATAACAACCAGGGAAATGCTTCAAAGGAGAAGTATTAAATTAGTTTAGCAAGTGGTTAGCTATAAGATCAAAGAACAAAATTTTGTCTTTGTATCCATTGACAACAGCTAAAAATAAACAAGTTGAAAGAGATACAATAACAACAAAATATAAAGTACCTAGGAATAAATCTAACCAAAAATTTTAAAAGATCTTTTGGAGAAAAGATACAATCATCCTGAAACACATCTAAAAAGACCTAATTACATAGACCATAGATAGGAAAATGCTATCATAAAACTATCAATCATTCCTTAATTTATCTACAGATTCTATGCAATCTCCATCATAAGTCCAACAAGGTTTTTGAAGAACTTGAAAAAAAACTTTAAAATTTATATTAAAGAATAAAAGTAACAAAAAGAGCCACAATACTTTGAAGAAAAGGTGAAGGCTGAGTTGCCCTACCAGATATTCTAATTCAATGATTACGGTTTTTAAGACAGTATGGTATTGGCCTAGGGATAAAGAAATTGATTGATGGAAATAGAATACACAACTCAGAGACACATCCAAGCATATATGGAAATAGGTGGCACTACAGATCAATGAGGAAAGGATAGATCATTTAATAAGTGGTCCTGGGACCTTTGGCTATCAATGTAGGGAAGATGAAATTGAATTCCTACCACCTACCACACAAAAGTGTCAGTTCTCAATGGATTCAATAGTTACAGCAAACTTTTAAAAGTTTTAGAAAGATATACAGGAAAACTTTAAAAAAAAACCTCACAGTACAAGAAGAATCTAAAAACAGAACCCAAAAGCACTAATCACTTTTTAAAACTGGATAAAATCACCAACATTAAAATTAAGGATTTCTGTTCAAAGGGCACTATAGAGAAAGCAAAAAGATACAAATTTGAAGGAGAAACTCCAAAACATATAAATGGCAAAAGATACAGAAAAATATAAAGAACTCCTTACTAATCATTTTCATAAAAGACAAACTGTCTAATAGAAAAAAAGACAAAAGCTATAATATAAAGAGGGAATACAAATGGCAAATAATGAAATCTGTCAAAAGATATTTTGCCTCATTGGTAATATAGGTGAGCTCACAAACTAAAACCAGAATAGTATTTTATATACTGGACTGGCAAAAACTAAGACTGATAATACCAAATTTAGAGGGAAAGGAATGCTGCTAGGAATTTACATTGGTGTAATCACGTTTATTCCTAAGCTTATAGAACAACTGCATACATTACCATCTAGCATTATATTTCTAGCTACATACTCTAGAGAAAGTTCTGGATGTGCACACTAGAAGACATATAAAAGAACATTTAAGGCAACATTGTTCAAAAGAGCAAAAAACCTTTCAACAATTCAGAGATTCATTGACAGAAGACTAGAACACTTAAACTGTGGTATTTTATTAAATGTAACATTATTTCACAGTGAAAATGAACCAAAGCTACATCCATCCAAATCAATGACTCTTAAGAACAAAGCTGAGTTAAAAAAAAAAAAAAAGGCAAGATGAAGAAGAGTTCACAGTATACCATTTTTATAAAGCTCAAAAATAATAAAGTAACAACAAAAATTTCATGGCAAAAATTATTCCTTAAAACATCAAAGGAATTCACTTTTTAGGGGTGAGCAGGATAGTAAGACATTCATAGGCAGTATATCTCAAAAGTAGTGTTGATAATGTTCTATTTCTGAGATTGGACAAAGGGTTCACCAATGTATACTGTTCATCATAATTCACATATCTATTACATATTTTCTTTTCTATGTGTCAAAAAAACCCCACTAGTTTTTATTAAGTTACATAAACCTATGTCCCAAATTGGAAATCCCTTGTAACATGAGAGCACTAGCTAAAACAAATAAAATACTTCATATTCTAAATCCACCATTGTTTAGAAGCTATAAATTTAGCCTTTTCCTACATAGTGTTAGACATCTACTTTTGCCACAAGCTTAGTATATTTATTTGGACCAAAGTTGATAAACGTCTCAGATTTTAAGAACTCCTCTTAGGGTTAATTTACATACATATATAAATTTGTCTTAATCATTATGATTATTGAGGTAGTTATTAGGTCAGAAGCCTTCACACTAACAATTAGCTCCTGGAGGGGGAAGTCTACAATGAACCACCAGTTTTGTTTGTTTTCCAAAGCTACCAACAACTCTAATCAATGACCAGAATCAGATCTTTAACTACAATTTTAATTGTTTCAAATCTAAAAACCTGTAAATTGTTTTTCTCCTCACAACAATGCATGAACAACGTAGTGCTTATGAGGAGGGAAAAACAGCACTTCATTTTCCATACTACAAACGTAGGGTTATATTATATATATAATATGTATAATTAATTAAAGCAGGGTAACCATAAAATAAAAAGGCATAAGAAATTTTTTTTTTCAAACTTGTGAATCACAGCTTCCAATAATGTGACCTGGCTGAGAACACAGACATAGCAACAGAATGAGGAGACCACAGTATAAGATGCAATTATACCAAAGGACAGCAATAACTACAGATAAGAAAAATCTCCATATGCAGGGTTTTATACAGATTCTTTGGGGGTGGTTATGTCTCTTTACCTTTACCTACAATTAGATACTATAATTACTACCAAACACATTCTCGTTTGAAAAACTAGAAGCTATACATATTAATACTGTACATCAGACCTGTATAAGTTACAAAACTCTTTAAAAATCCTAGCCAAAATGCCAAATATACGTAAATTTTTTAGTAAGGACTGTTAGAAATTATCTGTATCATTTAAAAAAACTTAAAATGTATGTATGTGTTTACATGCAAAATTAATTTATAAGGATATTCTGGACTTCTAAAATTAAAGTCAAAGAAAACTAACTGCTTAAACCAAACAACAGTAGGTCTTTCAATGGATGTAGTTTCTGAAGAATCTTGCCATCACTAGCAGGGATACAAAGGGAAAAAGAAAAAGAAATAAATAACCTCCACAATAAAAAGTCTGGTTTATGTCAGTGTTGAAGAGAAGGGTCATTAATTCTGTCTGTTTCATGTTTCAGGGGAGGGGCAGGGAGCCCTTAGCTTCTCCCTGCCCCCTGATTCATCTCCACCTGTTGGGTTAAAATTTTGGTGACAGACAACTGCTACCTATCAGCAGAGAAGACGCAGTTTGCTCTACTTTTCTAATATGCAGGCTGTTTCCTCTGCACCCCTCTGTCCCCCAACTCCACAGGAAAGGCCTGCTATGTGAGGGAATAGCTGGATAAATTTAATTCAGGTGAAGTATTAGGAGGCCCACTGAACCCAAAGGCATGTCTTTCAATCCAGATTTCATGTTTTGAGGTTCCCATTTATCTTTGCCCTATGTCTTTTTCTCTACTGATTCCAAACCCAGATGGGTTGATAAACAGGTGTTATTTACTGGTTCTCCCCAACCCCAACAGTCAAGTTTTTGTAAGTTAAAAGGTGTCTTATGCTTCAGAAATCCTCAAAATATTAAAAACTATGTTTTCTAGTTTTTTTTTCATTCTGTGACACATTTTTGTCAGTATATATAGGGGACAGGTAATAGTAGTGGCAATCCATCTTTCCCCCGTTAAATTTACTCTCCGCCCCAACCAACACTATATTCACATACACAACTACCTACACATACAGAGATACAAACACACCACCTTCCCACTCTCTACAATTTGTGCCCACACTTTGTAACAAAAAGAAATTGAGGAAATCTATTGCACCACTTAAGAAACAACACCAGCTGAAAAATAGCAGTTCAGTGTTTCTATATTGCTAAAAACATAAAGAAAAAGAAAAGAGGCACACCAAGAAAACATTGATGTGGGGATTAGAAGAGAAAGAGAAAGAAGAAAAAAATACCTACCGTTCTCTCAGTGGTTTTTATAACAAAGGTTGATGAATGACTCTTGCTTGTTAATACTTGCTTCACATATCTGTGTCTTTTCATTTTTCCAATATTTCATTTCTTTTACCACATGAAAAGAGTTATAGATGATATAAAAGAGTCATATTCACTACACCATATTAAAGGATACAGCTAACCAAAAAAGGGCAAAACTTACACCATGTAAAGTTCTCTCCTCACGATTTCCAAAGTACAACCTCCAGTGCTTGGGTCTTTAAGAACTGGCATACTCATTTGTATATCTGGGCAAAAGCCATGTAAATTCCATATTTTCTCAGATTGTGAAATTTAACACTACAGAAAACTGACTGCCTAATCCTGAATCTTTTTACTGCCAAAAATTCTGTCAGTGCTAGCAAAACAAAATAAAACAAAACAAAAACATTGGTTTTGCCTAATATTTACATCTATATGACTAATTTAACTCTTCAGATTCATTAGATAAATTCTTAAATGGAGTTATACATTAAAAAGGGGTTAGAATACTTTCCCAAACAGGAAAAACTTCAACTTTAATCAAAAGAGTAAAATCAGCTGAAAAAATTAGAAATCATGACTTGATCTTCAAACTCTGTCTCAGCAGAAGTTGAACTGTTGGAAACTCAGCAACTTCCTGGACTTTGTACTTAAGTTTCCCCAAAGTATAATAGAGGGCCAAAAACAAAACATTATCTAGTGAACATGGAATGTCACAGTTGACTACATAATTATTTCAAAGAAGTATAAGTACTGTCTCTTTAAAATGCAGTACTTTGGCATCCCTTAAGTATTTTGGATTAAAGATCTGGCATGAAGATTACTTAAATTCTTTCCAAACCTCAATCACTTTTCACTTGAAATAGACTTTCAGCTCACTATAAGCAAAAAAAAAAAAAAAAAAAAAAAAAAAAAAAAGTGGGTTTTTTGGCCAGATAACTTAGTTTTTTTTTAATTCCAAGAATTTTCTTTATCAGGCTGTTTTTGGATCTTGTATTTGTCATTATTACAAATCCTAAAACTCAAAAAATAAAAGAGAATTTTATTTACAACACACTGCTTAACTATCCTAAGTAGTGCCATAGATCAGAACGATCAGAAAAGGCCAGAATTCAGTATCATCTATTCTTCGTCAAAAAAAAGACAGAATTTCAATGCTGAAAATACAAGGTTATAATTTTTTTTTAAAGTACTTTAGAGTTGCCAGGGACCTTAGAGAGTAACTAAGTCCAAGGATCTTCATCAAGAATCAGTGAATCTACAGGAATGGGCTAGAGGAGGTCCATAAGCCTCCTCAAACTGTATGCACAATTTGAAGTAAATGATGTGCTCATGAACATTCTTCTTGGACAAGTGTATATGGCTTTCATCAAACTCTCAGTCAACGTGCCACCCCACCCCAACCCCCAAGAAAGGTTCACAAGCCACTTCCCAAGGTCACATCAATACTAAGTGTTGGAGCCAGGTCTCTTGCATAGTTCCTCTTCTTTCTAACCACACCCACCTTGTTCATGTCCTCCACAGAACAATCAAGGTGTAAGAGCTTCATAACTATGCCTAATCTCTTTCATCTTACACATTGCCAAAATACCTCTTGATATTCATTTAAACAATTCAAATATATAAACTATTTTCTTCTTCCACCTGTGCTCATGTCAGCAAGTCACCTTATGGTATGTCTTACTTCTTTTAGTAAATGAATTTAAGGCAATATCTTACTTATATATATATTTTTTACTCTTTTGTTGCAGGGAGAGAATAAAACTGAATACAATTAAAGAGAAAAGAAAAAAATTATAAAAGTATTCTTGCTTTGTGCTGCATACTAATTACACCATGTATCAAAGGCTTCACAAAGAGAATCCCCATTGCTTTAAGCCTAGTGTAGTACTAACACATTCAGAGGAAAGACAGAAACCACCAGAAGAGGAAGGATAAGGAAAGAACTTTTAGGAGAGGAACATGGGCAGCAACAAGGAACAACATCAGCAAAATAAGAGCTAAATATTCCAGTCACCAGGAGGCAGGATTTCTTTTAACCCCTAAGATAAAGTTGGAAAAGAAAGGCAAGATAATGACTGATAATGATGAATAAAACTAGCCACATATGAATTTGCCACTAGCTGCATTTTCCATTTATGTCTCTTATATGAATAAGTAATGTTAGTGTTTTTGTTTACAATAAAAGTAAAATATCTTCACATATATTTAATCTTCATAATCAATACATGTTTTTTTAGAGGGTTATAAAAATGTTCCAAAATTGTGGTGATGACTGTGCAACTGTGAATATACTAAAAATCACTGAATTATACAATTTATTTTTTTTTTTGCATTTCTAGTTCTTTTTTTTCTCTTTTTTCTATTGAGGTATATAGTCAGTTTACCATGTTGTATCCATTTCTGGTGTAGAGCACAATTCTTCAGTCATACATGAATATACATATATTCATTTCCATATTCTTTTTCATCATAAGCTACTGTAAGATATTGAATATATTTCCCTGTGCTATACAGTATAAACTTGTTTATCTATTTTATATATACCAGTCAGTATCTGCAAATCTCAAACTTCCAGTTTATCCCTTCCCACCCTCCTCCCCGCTGGCAACCACAAGTCTGTGTTCTATATCTGTGAGTCTGTTTCTGTTTTATATATAAGTTCAGGAATTATACACTTTAAATGGATGAGTTGTATGGTATGTGAATTATAACTCAATAAAGATTTTTTTAAGTGAAAAAAAAGTGCAAAATGTAAAAAGAAAAATAAGGCCAAGTGCAATTTATCTCAGGAATGCAAAGCTCATTCAAAACTCCAAAGTCAATGTAATTCACCATATTAACAGTCTAAAGAAGAAAAAACACATGATCATATCAATTTATACAGTTGATAATATCCCAAATCCATTCTTGGTTTAAAAAAATAAACAGAAAACTACGAATAGAATGGAAGTTCCCTAGTCTATTAAGGGCATCTACAAAAATAACCTACAGCTAACCATACTTAACTATGAAAGACTAAATGTTTTAGAGATAGGAAAGTAGGTAAGGATGTCCACGCTCATCACTCCCACTTAAAATCATACTGAAAGTCCTAACCAGTACAATTTAAGGCAATAAAAATAAGTGTTACAGATTGGAAAGGAAAAAATTAAATGTTTCCTATTTGCAGACAACATTATTGTGTACACAATCCCAATGAATCCACAGAAAAGCTCCTAGAACTAATAAGTAAGTTTAGCGGATATAAGGTAAACAAAAATCTATCATGTTTCTATACAGTACTAGCAATGAATAGAAACTGAAATTTAAAAAAAACATCATTCATAACAGCTCCAAAAATATTAAATATTTAGATATAAATCTAAGAAAACATGAGCAGAATATGAATGCTGAAAACTACAAAACACTGATGAAGGGAATTTTAAAAAGACCAAAATTATAGATATATGTATTCTATGGATGGAAAATTCAACATAGCAGAGTTGTCAATTCTCCCCAAGTTAATTAATAAGGATTATCTGTAAATACAGATAAGCTGACTCTAAAATCAATATGGAAAGGCAAAGGAAGTAGAATAGCCAAAACAATTTTGAAAACTTATTTAGTTGTCATTTTCTGCAGTAGAATGTAAGCTATAGAATGTAAGAATGTTGCCACCATACTAGACTGTGAGCTCTGTATTAACCAATGTATCCTAGTACTGTGCTTGCATGCATGAATAAAAGTCTGCTAATTTGGGGGCTACAGAGAAAAAAAGTAACTGCTGTTCTCAGATTTAATTCTTATCCATTCATGGATGCTACAGCAAAATACCATAGACTGCTGGTTTATAGACAACAGAACTTCTTTCTTATAGTTTTAGAAGCTGGGAAGTTTACAATCAAGGCACTAGCAGATTCAGGGTCTGGTGAGAGCCTGCTTCCTGTCTTTTCACTGTGTCCTCACAGGCAGATGGCATGAGAAAGCTCCTATGGGCCTCTTTCATAAGGGCATTAATCCCATTCATGAGGGCTCCACACACAATCTAAGCACCTGTCAAAGGCTCCACCTCCAAATAGTATCACACTGGGGATCAAGTTTCACATATGAATTTTAGGGGGGACACAAACATTCAGTCTATAGCATTAGTCTAATGTATGAGTGCAGTCTGGTGAGCTATTATTTCTATGAACCTTTCTCTCTCCAAGCCATTTCTCCTACAAATTATTCTCTCCTTATACTTTTTAGTTGCTAACCTTACATACTTATCTGAATGCTACTTTGAAACTATAAATGCATTGAAAGTGAATTTGTGTGACTTTCACAATACCTGCATACAAGGTAAACACTCAGTAAATTTTTATTTTTTAAACTAACAATATTGGCATACAGTTATACAGTTTTTACTGTATGTATAGATTTGTGTAACTACCAGCACAATTGAGGCAATATAAAGTTGTACTATCCCCCAAAAAACTCCATCATGTAACCTCTTTGTAATTATCCCTCCCCTAATCCCCATAAAGCACTGAAATTAGAAGAGGAAAATGACCTATAACTCATTCTGGCTAGAATAAACTTCAACGTACAAGCAGAAACAGATAGAGCATTTCATTTCTTGTCTCCAAATCCTCAACCCTCCTTAGTATCTACAGAAAAGTTTTAATTCTTTATCTTCACAATTTGGACCCAAATTATTTTTCCAACATTATTTCCTACTACCCTTTTCACAACTAGGAGAAATACATATGGCTTTAGCATACCTGCAACCCACTTCCATTTCTTTGACAGAGCCTTTGTTCTAACCCTGACTGAAGCAGTAGCCTGACGTGGCCATACTTATATTTCATGGTCTTGCCCCTCAGTCAATACTGATTAAATTGGACTGCTGATAAAATATGAACAAATTAATATGTAGGCTGAGACAATCAGATTCCCAGGATTTTTAAATAGAAGACTTAGAGAATGAGTCAGTCAAACAATGGCAGATAAATCATGCACAATTGGGACAGCTGTATAGGGCTTTTGCTGGTAGAAATCATGCACTGAACAATCCAGAGACAGAAAAGAGATAAGAAAAAAACATACATCTCTAGAAAGGTAGAGAAACCACTATTCCAGGTAATCTGTAGCCCAAGTATATTTTCTTTTCTTTTTTTTTCCCTTTATTTATTTATTTATTTATTTATTTATTTATTTACTTACATATATTTTATTTTCTATCTTCAGAATGTGCACAAGACATCTTTTATATGCCTACAATAAAACCTTCTTCATTTAAGGTAGCTTAAGTGGGCTTCTGTTCCTTAAAACTAACATATGAACCCTAACATATTAGCCAAACTGTACTCTTTTTCACACATTCTCTACCTTCCTGCCTCTGTGCTCTGGATAGCTATATACACATCTTATCTTTTTTTTTTAAATTTTTATTGAACTATAGTTGATTTACAATGGTGTACAGCAAAGTGATTCAGTTATACATATATAATGTCTTTCAGGTTATTTTCCATTATAGGTTATTATAAGATACTGATTATAGTTCCCTGTGCTATACAGTAGGGCCTCGTTGTTTATCTATTTTATATATAGTAGTGTATATCTGCTAATTCCAAACTCCTGATTTATTCCTCTGCCCGCCCCCCGCTCTCCCCTTTGGTAACCATAAATTTGTTTTTTATGCCACATCTTACCTTTCAAAGTAAAAACTAAATTGGTTACACATTCTTAGAACTGTATTACACCAAATATAAAAAGTTTCTACTTTTGTGCACCAAATGATACTATCAAGAAAGTATAAAGACAAGTCATAGAATAGGAGAAAATATGTAATTTGTTTTACTAGTTAGAACAGCTAAAGAAAATATTTACTTCACAAGTAGAAAAAGCATGAAGGATACAAACTGGCAACAGCATTAAGGCAATACTTACAAAGTTCGATACTTCTTTAACACTCTCAATTGCAGATGCTGTGTCATGGATTTTACCACAATCTATACGTTAGTCCTTTAAATATGGACTGTTTTGCAAACACACTGTTAACAAAAGAGTTGTAGGCTTCACCAAAATTAAATTGATATAGCTAGGTCTAACCAAAAAAGACTAAATTCAGGGGTGGCAGACCCTCACATCACTAACTTTACTAAATCCTTCAAGAGAGTACCAGAGGTGAGATCATTTATGGTTGTTTATTTAAACTTCAACTATTTACATATTACGTGTCTATTTGCCTGGGGATTAATCTATTACACCTAGAATATTAGAATACTACAGTTAACATACAACTGAACTTGCTTAGTTGGCTTCCTATTTCAGCGATAGTTCCCCTCCAATGTTCAACTCTTCAGTCCTATCTTACATTGGCCCAAATGATTTCTCTCCCACAGAAACATCTCCCAGAGACAGGTACCAAACATACTTTGAGAAATGGTACCACTACTTTCAGAGTGACAACTTCAAAGGTTCCAATCATTTGGCTATGTAAGTCCTGGTACTTTTTAAAAAGCATTTAATCCAATAAATCTTTGCATTCCTATATATAAACAGCTCTACATATCTACGCAAAGACAAAAAAGCAAAAAAGATGTGCTTCCTATCTGCAGGGAGTTTGCACCTTAGCAGAAGAGACACATATACATACAAGTAATTATGGAAGTCTCAATACTTGGTCTTTTTTTTTTTTTTTTACAAAAAACACCTTTATTGTGGTATGATTCCTGTACAGTAAACTACACATATTTCAGATGTACAATTTCTATACTTTGTCTTTACCTCATTTAGTCTTCAAAAATGGGTGATGATTCTTCCACTATTCATTTTTAAGAAGCAATGTATAGAACTTGTGTTGTATTGGAGGTAAAGACTTGATTTTATCACAACTTTACTCTCACAGGGTTTTCCCTGAAGTTGTTTCCTTTCTGATCCACGACAGCTACAAACTAAAAGGTATTAAATAAATAAGATACAAGGTTGTGATGTACAGCATAGGAATTATAGCCAATTTTTATAATAACTTTAAATGGAATATATAAAAATATTGAATCACTATGTTGTACATCTGAAACTAGTATAATATTGTAAATCATCTATATTTCAATTCGGTGGGGGAGGGGGGGACGGGGGACTGGCCTAACAGCTATTCTGGCTCTTTCTCCCTCATCAAATTCCTTATAAAACATGGTAGACATAATTTTTCACATGATTCTCCATTTTTGTATCATCCCATTTCCCTCAAAACAAAAACCAGATTCAAAGTTTACATTCATGAGAGCTTCACAAAAAGGCTACTGTGAGCTACCTCTTCTGACAGGGACTGAATTTAATGTTGTTTACATCAACAATCTGGCTATCTCATTTTAATAAAGAGACTGACAAGGACCAATAAACTACCACGAATGTACCCAAGCCTCAGTTTCTCAAGTCCCAAATCATCTGCTACACTGCTATAAGAGTCACTGTTCTAAAACACAATCTTAAGCATGTTGCCCTTGTTTTCAAAATCCATCAAAGGTCTATGCACTGCCACCTCTCATGGAATCCATTCAAACTACTTAGTTCTAACATACAAACTCCTTCATAATTTAGCCCCAACCTTTTTGCCTCAGTTTCTGACACTCCACCTCACCAACCCTAAGAGTAGTCATACTGAGTATCTCCAGTCCCAAAAGTGCTGTGCTATTTCACATATAATTCTGCATATGCTGTTACGTGCCTGTGCTGGCCTCAGCCTCATTCCAATCCAAACCCTCCTCATAAGCAAAGAAACAAGCATTCATGTTTCATCTACTGTGAAGAATTCCCTAACTTCTCATCCCAGAGTCAATCACTTCTTCAGTGCTACTGATGCATCCCTGTATTTTCTTTTCTAACACTAATCAGGTAATATTGTAAGTACTGATTTACATGATTCTCTCATCTTAAGTTTATTAATAAAATAGAGTATCTAATTTCTTAGCACCTCGTATAACAGGGTTTACAGCATCTGCTGAATGAATAAATGGTAAGAAAATGGCAAACTAACTTATAAGAACTGTTTATGCTTAGTTTAGAGGATCCAAAAACAAACAAAAAGATTCAGTAGCAATCTTTAAGTTTCTGAAGAGTGGTTACATAAAAGAACTGACTTGTTCTTTGTGGCTCTAAAGGGCAAATTAGGACCAGGCACATTACAAAGAGATACACTGTGCTTCCACATAAAGAACCTTCTAACAATTAATATCCTCAATAGGCTGCCTTAAGGAAACTGAGCTCCTTATTAGTGAAAGAATTCAAGCAGAGGCTAAACAACATCTCAGATGCCTAAAGTCTCTAAGAATAAAGAGGCAGACACTCTTAGTTTTAGGGTTATTGTTATTTTGTTTTGTTTGGTTGACATTTTGTTCATCTGACCTGAACTGAAGGTATGCAGCAGCATAGCTGAAATACCTCTCCTGACAGAGGTAACTTTTTTTTTCACATGGTGTTATGTATGGTTCCATCAAATGGACAACTAAATCAAAACATTGTATTTCTTATATAGGAGAAAAACAATCTTACTTCCTCATTAAAATGTATAGCTGGTTGTTACTTCAATCAAGAACATTTTACAGTGGTTATCTTCTAAAATTTTTCCTTCATGTGGTATAATTCTCAGTTATTTTATTAGTATGCCCAATTTTCAAAGTTAATCACCGTCCTAGCATTGCAATCTCGACAGTATTAATGTGCTTCTGGAAGAATATCACAAAGATGGACATCTCTGGTTGTACATTCAATTACTGTGCTGATTATCTTATACAAATATTATCTATCAAAAGTTTTATTTTATTAGTCTTTAGATAACAGATTTTGGTGCTTGATACCCAATTATGAGTCACAACAAATCTTTTGTTTTCCGAACAACACACAAGGATTATCAATCTCTTTAATTCTAGGTAGTACCAATGAAATTAAAAAGTCAATCCAATAGGAGTGAAGTGAGAAGTGTCGAGAGCCATACAAGCAAACAAAGCGACTTACATTTTATTGCTTCTCAAAAACACAGAAATACTCAGTTGAGATCTTTCACTGACATAAAACTTCAATAACTTACCTTCAAACCTAAATTTCTATACGATATATATTCCTGATATTGAACAATTAATTTTCTCCTCATGGGCAAAAGAGATTTACTTATTTGCTAGATTTACCATGGTGCTTGTAGGAGAAATCTGCCTCTTAGCACTAGAGCTCAGGTAAGAATACCTGGTGTAAAACTGTATATTGCATTTATCTTACACTCTGATACATGTGCTTTTTAATATGTGAATCTGTCATACTAACAACCTAAATTTTTAAAGTCTAAATTAAATCTTACATATACAACCTGTCATTAAAAATATTTCCGTTGCACAATATAACCTATTAGGAAGCCATGAGGGGATGGGGATATTAGGGGAAGAAGCTGCTATCTTTAAGAAGTTGCTAGACACATCCACAAAGGCATCAAGGTAAGTAGAGTAGAAAAATAAACATGGAATTAATCTGTAGTAATACTCTGAAGCCCACAGGCCAATTACAGAGCTAACTTCCAGCTAATATTTATTCTCTCCAGCAATTTTTCTCTGTATAAATCTGTTCAAACTCTCTTAACAGTTTCTCCTGCCTCTAGTCAAACCTTCAAAAACCTGATTTTATCTTTTTTTTTCCATTTTAGCTGAAATAGTATAAAAATAAAGCATTTATAGTTAGTTTTATTTTATATTCTCTGTCTTACATTTCAAAAGCAGATAATATGAGTATTTTATGTTTTTCTAACAACAACAAAACCCCACTATACTGTTGTAGTCTTTGAATAACTTTATCCTGGGATAAGAGCAGAAAAGTATTTCCCCTACTTAACTAGAAAATGACTACAAACAGTCTAGATGAAAACCAGATTTGGAAATTCTAAGTGTATGATGAGTAGTCATATATTACAGTATTTGGAAAAATATGAGAAAATAGCACAGAATCTGATTTCAAAACTATCATGTACAGTTCCAAACTTAAAATGTTTAATCCGTGTGGGGTTAGGGACAGGGAGAAAGAAATATTTTTTAACCAAGAAATGTACCCCAAAATAAAATTCAAATTAGAAAGAAAATGAAAAGTCAAATTAAAAGGTAAATTAAACATATTATCAAGTTTACTCTCAAACTAGCTCTAAGTAGGAACATGAGTTGTAGCTTGGTTTTCTAAGGTAAACTTCTCTTAATTGCAGGAAAGAGCCTGCTGAAAACCCAGACAGTCACATGGGTTTTCCTCTCTTGTTTTTGCCACAGAAATAAGAAGTGCAAGAAAGGCTGAAGCAGCAAATTCTGGAGAGGGGATAAGCCATGTGCAACGTGCAGGATTTTTTCTTAAAGGCATGGAAAAGAATTATAACTACCAGTGGAAGGAAGGAAAATTAATACTTTTTTTTATAAACTATAAATAAGGAGAGGTAAAGTTATGACTGCACGTTGAAGAGACCTGAATAAAGGCTTTGTAATTAAACTTTTCACATAACAGGTAAGCATGGCTATCTAGACCACATAAAAGAAAGTAAAAGACCTCTCCCACTAATGAAAAGGAAACAGATTTAATTAAGCAGAGATAATTTCTCAACCTAGTGAAAGTTAGCAAAATACTTCTACATTTGTATTTATATCTATTCTTTACTGTTTCTCTATACTCATCAATTACATAGTATCCAAATATGACCCAATTCTAATCAATAAAGCAATCTGAGCTATAAATGTATGTTGTACCTTCTTTCAGTTATTACCTGAGTAGACCTGCTTATTGATAATTACAGCTGACCCTTGAACAACCCAGGGATTAGGAGCACCCTCCCTCCACACAGTCAAAATTCCAAGTATAACTTTACAGTCTGCCCTCCGTATCTGTGGTCTGCATCCACGGATTTAATCAATCAAGGATGGTGTAGGACTGCAGTATTTACTATTGAAAAAAATCCACGTATAAATAGACCAACGCAGCTCAAACCCCTGTTGTTCATGGACGGGTGAACTGTATTTCACTAATTATAGTCTGGGAGCCACCTGCATCAGAATCACTTGAGAATCCTTGTTAAATATATGGATTCCTGTTCGGCTCCACCCAAGAGCTACCGAATCAAGGCGAGGAAGACCACCTCAAGGAATCTGCATTCCTAACCCCTACCCCGCGCCCCCCCTCCCCCGATAATTTTAAACACTAATGTTCAATGTTCAATAATTACTGACTAGGGTCTAAGTATCTACCAACCAGAACCACCTGGGGACATCTTTTATTGTAGCTAATAGTGTTCCTAAGGAATAAGCCAACTCAAAAAGGTTTGGCTTTCCCTTTCTGAATAGTACATTTAGAGATAGGTAACAGATGTATCACCTCTAAAATCTCCAAATGTTTCCACTTTTCCCTAAAGCTTTCCTACCACAGCATACTAAGTATAAAATGTATGAGTAAGCCAAGTTAAATATTTCTTGAATTTAAACTTAAAAAGTGGCTTTGCCTCCCTGTAAAAATTCCTTAAAACAATAAGATACAAATATTTTAATCTTTCTCAACATTCCCTCCTTTCAGTTTCTTCTCTGATTTGCTTTTTAGTCAAAGCTTCAAGACTTCTGGAAAGTTTATACCACCAAACCAGAGTCCATTTTAACACCCATACAATCCCAAATACAAATTAAATTTTAAAATCTACTACACAAGTTGTGCAATGTTTCTTCAGGTAGTACACAAAAAATTCATTCCAATCTCTTCCTTTCTTTAAAACACTGCATTTCAGTGATGGAGTTGGGGGAAGGGGCTGTGGTGGTCTTCTGCAGTTTGGATAAAAACACTGGAATCTTCACCATATGCCACATAATAAATACAAGGCACTTAGAATATTACCTCATTTAGCCCTCATGACAATCCCACGAGGCAGGTTATTACTATTATCCCCATTTTACAAATGAGTTGCCTGAGGTCCAGAGAGGTCAAGTAACTTGTCCATAATCACCCAGCTAGTAAGCTAATTCAAACCCAGGCAGTCTATCTCTAGAATCACCAACTTTAACCACCACACTGTAGCCTATGGTTTGAAGATGCCACCTGCCAAAAGCAAGTCCCTCGAATCTGACTAGGTAGGGGTTGTGAATTCAAGAGAATCTAATTTGTTTAAATGTGCTTTTAGGTGATTTTGACAAAGGCCAGGAACTACTGCACTAGGCTATTAGTTCTCCAATGTGGAACACTGGCAACCTTTGAGAAATAACTCATGATCTAAAGTCTCAAATTCCAGTTCACTGATTAACTAGAATTTACTTATTATTCTATTCTCTCTTTCCTACTCCAAAAAAAATGATAAGGAAAAAAAAATCTACGATTTGCTAAAGAAAAAAAAAAAAGAGCTGCTTCTCTGTACTTCTACATATGAGAAACTAACAAATCACTGATGTTTAGCATGTTCAAGGTAGAATATAATGCGGAAGGGGATATTTCTATGTCTGGCAACCTTCTCATTTTAAAGATAAAAAACATGCTTTTTAAAAAAGCATCCTCTTTAACTCAGTTCACATTTATCGTATTTAGCCAACAAATATTTGAAGTCTACAAAAGTGAGTGCAAAAGAATTGTGCAATATCACGGTGTACTGGAGCTAAAAGGGACTCTGAATCTCCTAATTTCACAGATGAGGAAGCTGAAGTCTAGAAATTTAATGATTTGCCCAAGGTCACACATTACTTAATGTGTAGGGCAAGCTACCCAGGACAAAAGCCAAGGTTCTTATCTCTCAAGCCAGTAGTATTTTCACTACACCAAAAGCTACATTTCCATTCATAAACTTCTTACAATTCAAAGAAATCAACATATTAGCTCCAAACCCTAAGAATCACATGTATAGTTCAGTCTGATTTTTTAATTAATTATCTGACTCTGGGAAAATAACTATAAAATAAAAATAAACCCTACCCTTCTTATGTCACAAGAATATTTCAAGAATCAAAAAAAGAAAAACACCTTGTAAAGGAAACTATGAAAATAATTTTGGAAAAACTGAAATTATGTAGAATTAAGATATATTTTTACATTTTTTTCTAGAGGCAAATAGGTATTGGTTGTTAAAACTACTGAATGTTGCCATAAATACTCTGAACTGAAAAAGCCTTGAAAACCATTGCTCTAGATCACCTGAGGAACAATTCATTACCATGTCTAACTCATTTCCAATATTAAACTAATACCACCTCACTAGGTGATGTCTAACCAATAAAAGATTTCTCTGATGACAGCATCACTGATTTCCCATAGAGTATTAAAGGGTGAATACAGTGATTCTTGAAATTCCTTCTACTTTAAACATTTCTGATTTTATAGTAAAACACAACTGCTCCCCAAATAAAACTCTTCTCGTAAATATCTCTAAGCCAAATAAAATATAAAGTTTAACTAGTAGTAATGTACAAATGTTGGTTTCTTAGTTGTGACAAATATACCACAGTTATGTGGTGCTGACAACAGAGGAACTGTTAAAGGGGTATACCAGAACTCTGTGTAGTACCTTTTCAACTTTTCTGTAAATACAAAACTATTCTAAAATTAAAAGCAGTTAAAAAAATAAAAAGTAAATCTCCATGTCCATTTTGAATTGTTCAGAAAATTTCTACTAAACAACTCCAAGTTAATATTAGAATAATAGTCTGCTTTGCTTCCTGGCGTTTATTGTTAAACAGTCAATTTAGTTTAGCACTTCAAAATAATATGTTTGAATGCTTAAAATTATCTTCATCCTACAAAAATTGGAGTTTACCAGTATTTTCTACTTTATTTATATTTAAATGATCACATCGCACACCTTAAAACCATGAATGAACTTCTAAGGTGAAGTCTCTGAACCAATGCTGTATTTCCAATGGTTTAGTGTAGATATCTAGAGTTTCATGGTTGGTTAGTTTGTTTTTTAAGAAAATGCTGGATCTGAGTAGGGGAGAGGGTCAAACACAAACAAAAGATTAAAAAAAAAACTCTTCAGCCATTAGCTCCCCAATCTAATATTATAATGGGTAGCTTCACAACACTCTAAAATCCTAAGACTCTTATTTTTATTCTAGAGCAATTAATTACACATTCTTTTCAGCTCTTTAAAATTTTAAACATCTTAATTACATTAATATATTATTAATATATAAGTAATGTCCAGCAGAGTTTCGTTAGTGACACATTAATGAATATTTTGCATTTATTTTTATAATCTTTGTATTAACAAAAAGTTAATATTCAGATCAAGATACTTCTCATTCTCCTTATAATTATAACACACCTGCATTAAAGAACTGTTTGCTTTGGGGAGCTATAAAAATCTTAATACTCATCAGAAGTTTTATATTTTGCCTTTTCTTTATTGAGATGCTGAAAAGGGATTTTTTTTGAGAAACTGGTCTTGAAACTGTAGTTTTTTATTTCAGTTGACTGGGAGGAATACACATTGCAAATATAGGAGCCCTATCTGACACAGGTCTATGATGGCTCAGTCACGTGAATTATGATTTAGTCAACTAGTATAAATTCTGAGTAGGAAAAAAAAATGTGGTTGATTTTTTTGTTTCTGAGAGCCTTAAATTAAGAAAAATTATAAATGTTAGGAATCTTTAATTCTCAATATCATAATAAAAAGAACAAATATTCTCAACAATTTTCATGCTGGAGAGCATGAAGACTGCCTAGATATGAAAAGAAATCACTAAATGAGCCTTTAGTCTTCCCTATTCAGCCTACCTGTAGTAAAAAGAGCTCCATAAATAAATTTTTTTGCAACAACATTTAGGAAGTTTCAGAAGTCAGTAATTACAGGGAAAACTACATGGATCTCTGTTCCAGCACCTATAAAGTCAATTTTCTTTTCAAATAGAAGGAAAAAAACTTCAGTACTTTCTTCCTTACCTTAGCTATGTCCTTTTAAGCCACTAAATTCTTGTGATTCACCATGAAGACTTTGTAAAAAGCTATCAACACTATGAGACAGACAGACAGATAGATACCCATGTTTCTAAATAACAGTAATTCTACCAGTGCAATCTGAACAAGCCTCAAAAGTATTGAATGGCTTTTAAAAATACATCTATAAAGAGTGTATCAACTTAAAAAATAAACAACTATAGTCTGAAAACAATTAAGATATAAATATGCTATAAACAAAGTTCCACTATATAGCACAGGGAACTATAGTCAATATGTTGTAATAACCTATAATGGAAAAAAATACGAAAAATAATGTTTAATTGAATCACTATGCTGTACACCAGAAACTAACACAACATTGTAAATCAACAATACTTCAATAAAAATAAATAAATAGATAAAAGACATGAATTTCCTTTAAGGACACATAAAAATGGTTTAAAGCTACTTTACTTTCAAAATACAGTAATAAACAGATCCTTGAGGAACAAAAGCTAGCCTGGAAACACAAGAGTTTTTGTTTGACTTTCATCTTCTTCTCACTGCTGAGTTGGGGACAGTGGAGGGTAGTGGTACTCACCTAGTATTTCAAAACTTACATAGACAGGAAAGGGCCAAGGATCTAAGGGAATGTTACCTCAAGGCTCCCAAAGTCAAGTCACCATAAACACAGAGAGATGCCCAGGTGAAGTGGAGGCAAGCCCCCAACAGGGACTGAAATACAACTCACTTCATCTGGAAGGGAGGGCAAGCCGGAGATAATGAGGGCAGTCCCATCCTGGACCAAATTCCTTTTTCTTCTACATTATTTCTACCGTACTCAGTGAAGCTACTATCAAAAATGTGTTCTGATTGAATATAATTCTGTAGTAATGTAGATACATTACTATAAAATGTTCTCCTCTCTTTACTTATGTTAAAACAAACACGAAAATATTCTTTTTAAATATTTGTTACGGACATTTTGCCCAGTTAAGGGAAAGAGAAGAAGTGTAAAGAAGGTAAAGATAGAGAGGATAATCAGATGGGAAAGAAAAGAGTCGCAGGTGAACAGAAGTTATGATCGAATTCCTGGACTGAAAATCAGAAATTCTGGTTCTAATCCCAGCTCTGCCATTAGCTAACTAAACTACCTTCTTTAGACAGATTCTTCACCAAAAAATGAAGTGAGGGCAGAGGTTGCACCCAAGAACAAGAATGCATCCTAGAAAAAGGTATCACCAAAGGAAACCCTCACCTGGGCTTCAGAATTAAGAATGACAACTGTACACAGGAAGGAAAAAAAAACCTCTTAGGTTGTAGGAACAAGGGAAATTGCCGATCATTTTGTCTAGGGGTGGAAGATTTGTTCAAAAGTAGCCTACCTAGGAAAAAGTAAAGAGAGAGAGTCCATGAAAGTTGTCACTTCAACACAATCTGAGTGGGATTCTTCATACTAGCACTATGTATTGTAAGTAGATTTAGAAATGAATGTCAGTCTCTGCCTTTAAGGTTTTCAGAATCCAGTTAAGGTTTTGACTAAATGCTACAAGAAAAACTGTGCCTCTGTCTGATTTTGCCCTTTCCCAAGAATGTTATATAAAAGGAAGAAAAGACACCTAGAATCCTGACATTCAGATCTCAAAAATGAAGCTTAGAGAAATTGAATTCCGGCACCTAAGTTTACTGACTTCATATCCAGTGCTCTGATACACATGAAAAGTGTGGCCATATGAACGTCAACCAGCTATGTTAATTAAAGTCCTATTAGTCTACAGGTTAAGACAATTTTCTAGAATTATACCAAAATTCCTGCCTACTGTTATTAATCTAAAAGCTTCTTATAATAGATTTGCTTTGTTATTCTTCAAATATTGCAATACATGTATAGTATCTGTCTTCAAACTTAATCCCCACTAGCCTGCACTCCACCTCCAAGTCATGGACCACTGCTTAAATCACCTCTATTCCCAATGGGTGGCACAGAGCAAGTTCTGGGTACTGGTTCAATCAGTGCTCTCCAAAGCCCCTTCCAGGTCTGAAACTGCCTGACACCTGACATCAAAACATGACCAATAAACAGCCAAAGGTTTCACAAAGTCACAAATATGTAAACTTAACTTACGAGCTTTTAAAATATTGCCACCACAAGCTTTAAGTATATCTTTGCAACTGTGGGCACAAATTCATATCTAACTACTATATATTTTGTCCTATGAGTAAGACGTAAGTAGGATTTCCCAATTTGATTTAAACAACTTCATAATTTCTTTGTAAGTTTATACAAGCAGGAAAAATAAGGGATAATAAAGTGGAAAAAGGAATAAGAAGTTGCAATCACAAAATATGCATCCGAACTGTATAATTCTCTAAAAGTTGAGCTGTAGAATATGTTTTTCTCTTATTTCTGGTTTTTGTAAAGATCTCTGAAAAGGGAACAAAAACAGAGGAGAAAGAACTTCGAAAGGGAGGATTTTACAGGTTGGGAACAATTTCCTATTTGCCTGGAGACCTTAAAAAAAAAAGTGTTAAAATCTGACTCAAAGGAAATTTTTTCATTAACAATGTGCATTAAGATGAGTATTTCCTAACTGCTTACTTATCCTTATCAAAGCCCCATTCTGAAATCTGCAATGTCCAGCACCACAATTTAATTTCAAAAACGGCAGATAAAATCACATATACATACAACATCATAAAATACTTAAAACTTGCTTTAAAAAAGTAGAGGCCTATCTGGCAAAAAGTAAAGAGGGATTTTCTAGATAAAACGTCATAGTAATTTGGCTATATAGGCTGGGCACAAATTCTAAACACCATTTTAATAAAGGCCACTGAAACAAACTGTTTAACACTATGAAACACAACCATTTCTAATTTCAAGAATTCCCAAACTACTTGAATGGATTTGGACGCCACGCAAATAGCTGTGCAAAATGACTTCCCTTTCTTTCACAACCGCACCCCTACACACATACCACAACCCCCCCCCGCCCCGGGAATCCTTGTAGTACAATTAAACCAAAAAAAAAAAAAAAAAAAAATGGGGACAAAGGTTGTCTGTTTTTCCGGAAAAGGCAAAACTGTAGATGGCACCAACACGCTGGCAGGACAGGACCTGAATACACAGAAACCAGGTGTGATTGGCAGGTATAGCCTCCAGTGGACAAGGGAACAGAAAGATTCGCTCCTCACCGCACTCACAACTTCTATACAGATCCACAACACAATGCAGACCCAGTTCCTCTTCCCCGGGTGACAAATCAAAGCTCAGTCCTAACTCCAGCGAGAGCCGGCGCGGAGGCGGCCCCCACCCTCTCTCCGCCAGCTCCGGGCCTCGGCCTCGGCCCGGGCCCCGGCCCCGGCCCGGAACCCGCCCCGAGCCCCGGCGTAGCCTGCGCTGTACCTGGCAAAGAAGTCGGCGAAGCCGCCACTCCGTCGAGCCCGGGCGGAGGTCCCCGCGGGCCCCTGCTCCGCGGCAGGCGAGGGCACCGGCGGCCCCGCCGGGGGCAGGTGGTCGCGGGCGCTCTTGCGGTGGCTCACCTCGAACGTATTCCGAGAGTTCGAGTGAACGTCGGAGAAGCCGAGTTGCTGCTTGGCGCCCTCGCCCCCGCTAGTCCTCTCGGCCGAGGTGACGGGGGACGCGCCCTCTGCGGGACTCCCGGCGCCAGCTCCTGGCGGCTCCGAGAACTCGCTGCCGCTGCCATCGCTGGCCGGGCTGCCCCCCGAGCCGCTGCCCTCTCCCTCGGGCTCGTCAGCGTCCGCCGCCGCCAGGCAGCAGCTCCGCAGCGGGTCCTCGAGTGGCGCGGCCCAGTCGTACGGGCTGCCCGCGCCGTCCGCGTCCTCGTCGGCCGACTCCTCCAGGCGGAGGCGGTGGTGGCGGGGTTCCCGGCCGCCGGCGAGGGCCAACCTGCGAGCCTCCTCCAGGTCGCGACAGTCCTGGCCCGGCAGAAAGCCCGAGTCCCCGTTGGTCATGCCCCCGTGCCGCGCCGCGCGGGCATCCGCCGCCTCCTCGCCGCGGTGCCTGGAGCCCGCGTCCGGCGGGCTGGCGTCCGAGCGCGGCGCTGCCAAGGGCGGCGGAACGCGGGGCTGGCCGGCGGGGAGCGGACAGTAGCACAGCCCGGGCTCCAGCTGCCCCCCGTCCGCTGCGAGGTAACGCCGAAGGATCTCCTGAGGCGGCGGCATCTCCTCCTCCTCCTCCTCCTCCTCCTCCGGGGGCTCCACAGAGCCGACGCCTCCGCCAAAGCCGCCCGTGGCTCGAATCATCTTCCCGTCCAGGCCCGCGCGCTCGGGCGCCGGCACAGGGGGCAACTTGGGGTTTCTCCCCGAGCAGGCTCCGGCATCCTCCGGACCCACCATCTGGGACCGGCCGAGCGCCGCCCAAGGAGGCGGCGGAAGACTCCCCGGCGCAGGCTCGGCCCAGGAAGAGCCCTGGGTGTAGGGACCGCGGCGGCTGCCGCCGCAACGTTCCCAGACCCACCCCTCCCTCCCAGGGTTCGGGCAGTTGCGGGAGGGCGGGCACGCGCCTGGGCTCGCGCACGCGCAAAAGCCTGACCCGTCAAGCCCCGACCTGGAGATTCCGCGAACCATAGAGACGGTAGCTAGAGAGACCGGCTCCGTAATACTCGGACGGCCAATCTGGGATCAGCCGTCTGGATGGTGGAGGCTGGTTGGCCCAGTCTGTACAAGACAGCGCTTACAGAAGTACGGGTATGGCTCGCTTAGCAAAAATTCACTTGACGTACTTAATTTATGGGAGTAGAATGCAGGCTGTAAGCCCTTCCAGCTCTAGTTGGTTACCACTCGACTATATACTTTTACATCTACCGCTCCATCGCCATTGCCATAATTTACGGCTTCATCGCCTCATGCCAGCACCTTCCCTTCTCCACTTCACCATTCTCAATACTATCAAAGTTATTTTTCTTATCTAGCACCACGTTTCAATACATCGCTCTCTTAAAGATTTCCATTATCACTTAAGGAGAGAGAAGTAGAATCAGGCAGAGAGGGCTATTGACATAATTCCAGCACCCTATGATAATTGATTAAAACGGGATGATAATCAAGGAGTGGAAATGAAGTGTGTTTAGAGTAGAAACCACAAGATGTGATATAATGACTTATCAGATATAAGGAGTGACTGAAGACGGAGGAACCAGCCAATTACCTACAAAACTCTTGAGACTGAACTGATGTGGTTTGAAGACAAAAGTATTTGGATTGGTAATTAATTAATAAGAGAAATGTATCTGGTCAAGTAAGAGACTGGGAATGTCCAGCATATGATTAGAGTTCCAAAAGTTGGTTTGGGGTTTTGGTTTACAGATGCAGATTATAGAGTCATCTGCATATTACAACTAGGTGAATCATGAGTAACATTGCCTAGGAAGAAAGAATAAAGATGGAGGTGAGGTAGAGACTCAAAGGTGTCATTATTTCAGGACCGACAAAGAAGTTGTATTGCAAGGGATTAAAATGACACTAGTTGTGGATAAAATGAAGTGGCAAATATGGACCACGCATTCTAGAAGCATGTCAATGAAAGGCTAGAAGTAAGAGATTGGAGAATTAGAGGAAGCAACATTGTCAAGTCTTTAAAATTTTTTTCATATATATATATATATACACAAAAGAATGAATAAAATATATATGAGTGAAAATAAAATGTGTAAGTAAAATGGACATCCATGTACCTAGCACCCACTTTAAGAAACATCAAGCGTCTTTTATATTGTGTATTTTTTGAAGGCCTTAAGGAAAGACTAAGTGGGAAGGGCATAGTTACTAGTGTATTTATTGTCAATACCTTTCAGAAGAAAAAAATAACTTCCAGGACACAGATGGAAAAGTTAACACAGGAAGAGAGAAAATATTTGCAAATCATACACCTGATAAGGGTCTAGTACCCAGAATATATAAAGAACTCAACTACAAGAAAGCAAAGAACCCAATTTAAAAATGAGTAAAGGACTATATCTTACTCCTGGGCATATTTCTGGAAAAGATGAAAACTCTAATTTGAAAAGATACATGTCCCCTCAATGTTCATAACCCTGTTATTCATAATAGTCAAGACATGGAAGCAACGTAAGTGTCAGTCAACAGATGAATGGATAAAGATGTCACACACACACACACACACACAAATGGAATATTACTTAGCCACAAAAGAGTGAAATATTGCAATTTGCAGCAACATGGATGGACCTAGAGATTATCATACTGAGTAAAGCAAGCCAGACAAAGATAAATATAATATGATATCACTTATATGTGGAGTCTAAAAAATAATACAAATGAACTTATTTAGAAAACAAACAGACTCACAGACATAAAAAAAAAACAACTTATTACCAGAGGGAAAGGGAGGAAGGGAAAAATTAGGAGTATGGGATTAACAAATACACACCATTATGTATAAAATAGATAAACAACAAGGACTTACTGTATAGCACAGGGAACTATATTCAATAGCTTGTAATAACCTATAATGGAAAAAAATCAGATAAAAACATATATATGTATAACTGAATCACTTTGCTGTACACCTAAAACTAACACAATTTTGTAAATCAACTGTACTTCAATTAAAAAAATGAGTAAAAGACTTGAACAGACATTTACCCAAAGCAGATATGCTAGTAGCTACTAATAAGTGTGTGAAATGGTGCTCAACATAATTAGTCGCTAGGGAAACGTAAATCAAAACCTAAGTGAGATAGCACTCACACCCACTAAGATGGACAAATGAAAAATAACAGGTGTTGTAGAGAATATGGAGAAAGTGGAACCCTCGCTTTACACAACGATGGTAGAAATAAAATGGTACAGCTGCTGTCGAAAATGTTTGGTGGTTCTTCAATAAGTTAAATATAGAATTACCACATGACCCAGCAATTCTGCTCCTAGGTATACACCTGAAAGAATTGAAAATAGGTTCTCAAACAAAAACTTGTACGTAAATGTTCAGAGCAGCACTATTCATAAAAAAAAAGATGGAAATAACTCAAATATCCATCAAAAGAGGAGTGGATAAACCAAGTGTGATATATACTCACAATGGACTATTGCTCAGCCATAAAAGTCAATTAAGTACTGATATAGTCTACAAAGTGGATGAATCTCAAAAGCATTACACTAAGTGAAAAAAGCCTGACACAAAAGCCTTCACGTATTATATACTTTCATTTATATGAACTATTCAGAATAGGTAAATCCATAGAGAAAGAAAGCAGATTGGTAACTGCCAGTGGCTGGGGGAAGGGGGAAATAGGGAAGGACTGCCTAATGGATATGGGGTTTTCTTTTTTGGAGTGATGAAAATGTTTTGGAACTAGATATAGTGGTAGATGCATGCCATTGTGAATGTACTAAATGCCCCTGAGTTGTACATTTTAAAATGGCTTTATTTTATGTGAATTTCACCTCAATAAAAAACTTTAAGTTAATATAGGAGATATCTAGACATAGATATAGTTATATGATGGCAATGATGAAGCTAGCTAAGAGAGTCTAATCTCAATCTTTTTGTCTTTTCAACCTCCTTCCTCTCTGTCTGGGGAATTTATCCTTGCAATTTTCTTCCTATTGTCAAACTTTCTCTAACTAGCTTGTTAACTTATTCCTTTTTTGCTACCACTCTGTTTCTCCCTCTATGAAATCATACTATTTTAAAAATCCAGTTTCTCCAAATTGTTTATTTGTTCGTCTCCTTTCTCTCCCATAGTAAACAGCAGCAAAAGTTTTATGAACGATAATAGCCCATACTACCCTACTATTTTCTCAGTGCAGGCTTTAAAACTGAGACATATTTATTTTTTATAACTTTGTATACAATAATATGTATTGCATAATAAATTATTAGTGGTTCTCGTTAGTGATTAGTGGTTCTATTTCCCACTTTCAATAACAAAAATTTCTGTCTTATCTGATAAGTAATATTATATGCTGTTTTACAATGAAAAAAAATCTGCTTTCAGGGTATAGCATATCCTTTCTGTGGTTCTTAAGAGTTTGACATTAAAGATTCTTTATATGTTACATTATTATAATTCTAGGCATAAGTTATACATCCTGGTTCATTCCCATTAATCAAATGAAACTCCTATTAGAAAGGATATTCTCAATCTCTGCTATAAAATATTAATTTATTTAAAATATGGAAAACTATTGGTATCCTTGGAGTCCTACATTTTCTAGGAAAATTTGATTTTCACTGAAATTCTTAAAATACATATTGTTGGTCATATTCTATGTGTATGACCCAACTGTCATTACTGAAGGGTGAAATATGGTACCACTATCCCATATTATTATTTTGCTACAATTGTATATACAATTGTAGCAAAAGGCCTCAAAGGCCTCAAAAAAAAAAGGCCTCAAACCCCCTATATCTTTCTTTAATTATCAACTTTTTTCTTCTTACACTGGATTTCCAAATAGCACTCCAACATACTATACCTTCTATCATGTTAAGTCACCATCATCACCACCCATATACCCTTGGAGCAATGTTTCTCAAACTTAGCTGCACATTAGCAGCAATGTTTAGGAAGTTTTTTTTTAAATGCTGATGTCTGGGCCACAGCCAGGGTATTAAGTCAATATCTCCACATCTGGAGGTGGAGCCTTTACACTAGTATTAAAAGCCACTCAAGTAATTCTAATTTATAGCCAAGGTTGAGAAATACTGCCTCATAGCTACAACCTTATCTCTCTGCTTTCCTGAACAAGCAAGCTTCTTTAAAAAGATGTTTATGCATTGTGCACCTCCAGATGTGACACCCTGAGAAGATCCAATGTGACTGAGGGTGTATAACCTCAGTCTGATCCTACAGAATCATCAGATGAACTTGAAATGAGGAAAAAAAATTTTTTAAATGGAGGTACTGGGGATTGAACCCAGGACCTTGTGCATGCTAAGCATGTGCTCTACCACTGAGCTATTCCCTCTACCCCTGAAATGATGAAATTTTTATTTAAAAAAAATGAAATGGGGGAGCTCTTTTCTTCAAAAATGTCAATATCATAAAAGATGAAAAAAAGTTGTGGACATGTGTGAAATTAAAGAAGATTAAAACAACATGACAATTACATGCAAAACCTGTCCCTAAACTGGACTTCATACCAGGTAGAGAAAAGGAAAATATTTAGTGAAGGACATTATTAGATCAGCTGACACAACTGTCATATGCAAGGTGGATTAAATAAAGATGTCAATGTAAAAATTGATATTTACATATTTACAATGAATAATTGCTGTATTAGTTCTGTAAGAAAATATTTCTATTCTTAGGAAATGCACACTGAGTATTTAGGATAAAGAGCCACTATATATGTAATTCACCCTCAAATGATTAAGAAAAAAAATGATGTATGCACACACATACACACAGAGCAAATGGTAAAGTAAATGAGATAAAATGTTAACAGTAGGCAAATCTGGGAAAGATATATAAGCATTCCTTTTACTATTTTTTTTCCTCTTTGTATCCAAGCTTTATTTTATTCCTTTTACTATTTTTATGTTTACAACTTTCCATAAGCTTAAGGTTACTTCCAGTTCTTTACTCTCATTAATGACTTCCCTGTCCCTAATTTAATAGAAAAATTTCAGTCTCCATCTTGCTTGATCTTTCACCAGCACTCCTACTGTTGATCACTCCCTCCATTTTGAAACACTCTTTCTTTTAAAAAAAACACCTTTTCTCCTTAGTTTTCATTACTCTATTGTTGCCATACTCTCTTAGCTTCCCTCCTATCTCTTTGGTCACTACTTCTCAGTTTCCTTGGGGTGAGGGTCAGGTAGATTCTTCCTCCTTAACTGAAATTTCCTAATGGAACAGTTCTGAACCCACTTTTCTTCTTACTCAACCCCCTTTACCCTAAGCCATCTCAATAAGTCCCATGATGTAGATGATCACCTATAAACTGATGACTCTAGAATTTATAACTATACCTCCAACAATATAATCCAAATGCCTTCTTGATATTTCCATATTGATACTTCCAGGCATCAGAAACATAATATGACTAAAATGAGTCTCTCCTACTTTTCTTCCAGCATCCTCCATCTTAATACATGCCACACCATCAACTGTTTTTCTAGATCCTATATGCCAATTCTGTACCCAGTATCTCTGCTTGGTGGTTTCAAGGTCACCTGAAACCCAGTATGTCCAAGTCTAAGCTCATAACTGCCTCCTCCAAATCTGCTGCCGATTATAATACTCCATCTCTCACCGAATGACAGTACTTTAGTTGCACACACCTAAAAACCAACAGTGTCACCTATGATATCTCCCTCTTTCTCATCCCCGTAACTGTGTGGTGAATTGCACTGTGTTCCCCCAAAAGATATGTCCATGTTCTAACCCCAAGTCCCTTGAATGTGACTTTATTTAGAAAAAGGCCTTTGTTGATGTAATTAAGGTAGGGTTCTCATAATAAGATACTCCTGAATTGGACATATTTCCTCTCCTCACAGAGACAATAGGTGTGATAAGTGTCCTTATAAGAGAAAGAAAAGGAGAAGGCACACAGAGACACAAAGAAGAGAGCCATGTGAAGTTGTAGGCAGAGATCAGAGTGATGCACATACAAGCTAAAGGAACCCAAAGGATTGCTGACAGCCACCATAAGTTAGGAGAGAGGCGTGAAATTAATTTTCCCTCTGAGCCTTCAGAAGAAACCAACTCTACAAACATCTTGATTTTAGACTTCTGATCTCAAGAATTGTGAGAGAATAAATTTCTATTGTTTTAAGCCACCAAGTTTGTGGTAATTTGTTATCATAGCCCTAGAAGGCTACTGTAACAAGTAATATACCACTGAAGTCTGTTTTTTTTAACCCTCCTAATTATCTTTTTTTTATTGTATCATATGGTGTTATCAACTATAATTCACCATGTTTTACATTAGATCCTCTGAAATTGGATAACTAAGAGACCCTTACAAACTTTCAGCTATAAGATGAGTAAGGTCTGCGGCTCTAATGTAAGTATCTTTTAAATGTATTCACTTCATACTATATCCACCCACCCAGACTAAGTTACCTTCATTTCTTTCCTGGATGACAGAATTAACCTCCAACTGGTCTCTTCACATTCACTTGGGGCCACATCCAAACAGTTCCTTATACTGCAGTCAAAGTACTTTTTTATAAACACACATCCAATCATGTCACTGCCCCAGTTTTTTAGTCATCTTCATATGAACCTTTCAACCTTTTAAAAGAAATACTTTTCCTTTAGTTTTCATTACTCTCTTGTCTCCATTTTTTTCTCCTACATTTCAGCCATTTCTTCTAAGTACTTTATGGGAGGGTTCTTCTTCCTTAATTCAAATGTAATATTTCCTATTCTCTTAACACCAAAGACATTTGTGCAATCTTCTACTTCTAGGTTGTTCTCCATGATGACGCCAGTCTTTGTTGTAATGATTCTTATCTACCTCTCCAGTCTCATCTCACATTTCCCTTCTCCTCACTCATGTTTCAGGCACATCAACATTTTCTCTCTTTCTGAAATTATGTGCTAAGCCCTTTTCTTTCTAAGGGTCTTTATGCATGCTGGTCCCCTGCCTAGAGGGCTCTTCCTCGGTTTGTTAACCTGTTAACTCCTATTCTTTCTCCAGGACTCAGTTTTTTTTTGTTTTTTTTTTTTAACATTTTTTATTGATTTATAATCATTTTACAATGTTGTGTCAAATCCCAGTGTTCAGCACAATTTTTCAGTTATTCATGGACATATACACACTCATTGTCACATTTTTTTCTCTGTGAGTTATCATAACATTTTGTGTATATTTCCCTGTGCTATACAGTGTAGTCTATTCTACAATTTTGAAATCCCAGTCTATCCCTTCCCACCCTCCACCCCCCTGGTAACCACAAGTCTGTATTCTCTGTCTGTGAGTCTATTTCTGTCCTTTATTTACGCTTTGTTTTTGTTTGTTTGTTTGTTTTTGTTTTTTAGATTCCACATATGAGCGATCTCATATGGTATTTTTCTTTCTCTTTCTGGCTTACTTCACTTAGAATGACAGGACTCAGTTTTAATGTCATCTCCTCAGAGAAGCCTTCTCTGATCTCCCCTCCAATTGCTTAGACTCCATTTACATGCTTTCATAGCACCATTTTTCTTTGTGGTCATATCACAGCTATAATTTTATAGTGTTGGGGGCTGACATTTGTACACACACACACATACACACTACACTATGAGCTCTATGAGGAGAAGGAGTATTGCTGGTTTGTTCACGTTCTTAGCAACACAATCAACCACAGTGCCAAGCACATAGTAGCAACAAACACTTATTAAAGGAATGCATGGGGGGCAGGGTATAGCTCAAGTGGTGGAGTGCATGCTTAGCATACACAAAGTCCGGGGTTCAATCCCCAGTACCCCCTCCGTGAATAAACAAACAAACAAACCAACCTAATTACCTCTCCCCTGCAAAAAAAATCTTTTAAAGGAATATATGAATAAATAGATGAATAAAACCACTATCAAAATATGTGTCTAGTCCCCAGGAATTTCCCAACTTAAAAGACTAAGCATGTCTACGATCCTCAAGACCATAATCCAAAAACTGCCTGATGCTGCTTCCTATTTAAACTCTTGAACACGCACAATTTCATCACCCATGAATGAACATTTGCCCTAAAGATGGTTTGTTTTATATGAGTATGCACTATTAAAACCTAAAATAACCATAGGTTGTCCTCACTACATACTGATTTGAAAGCTGGGAGTCTTTGATGATGAGCTGATTAAGAAAAATACGGTCAGTATGTCTGTTTGAAAATTGATTGACAAGATGTGGAAATAATTTAGTACCAAAATCCAAAAGAAAGTTCTTTAAGGCAGGGGGAATGAACCATCTTCTGTGGGACTATGCGGCTTGGATTGCTACTGAAATCATCTTCAACTTCCACAAATGATTTAAATTCCACACATGCCTGGTAAAGCCTCAGCTGGTAAGAGAAGTGACTAGGACTAAGGTTGTGGATTATAGCTAGATAACAAGTATCGAAAAGATGTGTATTGCAGATGAACTTAGCAGGGTGAGACATGTGTGGGAAATAAATGATAGTAAGATCACAAAGCAGCTGCTGTTTGGTAAACCACAGCGGGACAGCCACAAACCAAGAGATAGATGAGATGCTTTAGAAATGCATACCAAGCCTTTGGGGAAGCAAATTGATGCCACATATCAAGAGGCACTGTAATCCTACTCCTGGGAATCTGTCATAAGGAAACCATCCAAAAGAAAAAAGAAAAAGAAAAAAAAAGCTATGCCTGTAACAAAATGTTTAATAGTTAAAAACTAGAAATTACTTAAATTGTCAGTAATAAGGGAGATGTTGGAAAAACTAGGTATATCAGTGAAATATTATGAAGATAATTTAAATTATTAAAATGCAGACTTATGTTTTAAAAGTTAATATTAAATAATTCAGTATTTATTTATTATTAATTTTCTACAAATTAATATTAAATAAAAGGTAGAGATATACAATTGCATATAATTTCAATGATGTATAAAACTGTATATATCTAGCTTCAAAAATGTCAAAAAGGATATAAATATGAAAAAAAGAATGATGAAGGGGTGGGGATATAGCTCAGTGGAGCACTTAGCATGCATGAGGTCCTGGGTTCAATCCCCAGTACCTCCATTAAAATAAGTAAATAAAATCAAAAAAAATTTTAATTTAAACATAGAATGATGGAGTTTTTCGGATTTTTATACTTTTCCTTTCTATGATACTTTAAGAATTGACTAAGTGGCAAAAGAGTGCTTTAAAAGAATGCTCTGAAATGCATTTCCAAATTCATGCCATAGCTGTGAATTGTGAAGAAATAAGAGTTGCAAATATTTTTTATGCTGCAAGAGGGCATTCAGCTACATTTGGAGGAAAAAACTATACACAAACCTGCAAAAACAATCACAGGTTCTGCACATAGTTGCTCCTGCTATTATCAAATGAGAGTTCTTACATAAATTCACCTTAAGGAGGACTAAAATTTGTTGTTATTTTTTTCAGAAATAATTTGTTTGGGGCAAGATCTGAAGTAGGTTAAATATTTCTTTTTTTCCAATGATGTCTTTATTTTGATTACAAAAGTATAGCAGGAAGCCATTTTGCAATAAAACAGAAATAGCAAAAAAATTTTTAAGCCAGAATCCCATTACCCAAAATTAATCAAATTCAATGTTAATTGAATATTCTTTTATAGATGATTTAATTTACTGTTTTGTTTTCTAATCTGTGGATGAAAAAAGTATATTTAACCAACCTCATTATTGGACATTTTGATGGCTTCCAATTATTTACTCTTATAAACACTGCTGTGGTTTAATTTCTTGTATATAAATATTTATACATATCTTTGGTTAGTTTCTTAGGAAATTTTATCAGAAATGAAATTGATAGGGGAAATCATACAAACATACATTTTATTTTTTAATTAGACTTGAAGTCCAAAAATTTTGCATTGCTTTACATGTTATCATCCTAAGTGCAATTAAATCTTTCTATCCATTAAATTCTCATCATAATCCCAAACCTAGCTTTAAGCTTTATTTTCCAAGACAATTTCGGTGAGTCCTACAATGCTAATTTCCTACATCTTTTATTATTTTTATTTTAAACTTTGAAATAATTTTAGACTTACAAAAGTTTGCAAAGACAGCACAAGGTATTTCCTATGCTTTTGTTTAGATCCCCCCAAATTAATATCTAACATAACTACAACACAATTATCAAAATAATGAATTAACATTTCTATACTACTATTACCTGATCTACACACCTTATTCAAATTTTTCATTTTGTCCTACTAATGTGCTTGATCTGGCATAGAATCAAGCACTCTTTAGTTTTTATGTCTCCTATCCCTCCAATGTAGGACAGTTTCTTGGTCTTTCTCTGTCTTTCATGACATCGGTGCCAGCTTCATGGACATGTTACTTGTCCAGTTACACAGGGCCCTGCAACTTTTGGTTTAATGCTCTGTTGTTGCTATCTTGAAATTCTTCAGCATTTTAAAATATTTTTTTTGAAAAATTCACATTTTAATTTGAACAGGGCCCTGTAACCTATGTAACTGATCCTGAATGACCTTGACATTTTCGAAGAAGATTGGCCACTTGTTTTGTAAGATCCTTCCATTTAGGTTTGGCCTAATTGTTTCCTCATAATTACATTCAGGTTATGCATTTTTGGTAAGAACATCACAGAAATGATGTTGTGTCCTCATACATTGTAGCAGGAGGTACATAATGTTGGTTTATCCCAATACTTGTGATATTAACTTTAATAACTTAGTCAAGATGATGCCTGCTAGGTTTCTACACTGTAAAGTTACTATTTTGTCCTTTGATACACATTTTCAAACTGCTTTGCAAAAACGTTGTACAGTTTTACATTTCCGACCAGTACTATGTGGAAATGCCTATCTTCCCGAACCCTCCCGAAGATGGATTATATCTTTTAAAAACTTCCCAACTTTGTATGAGTAAAAGGACTTCTCTTAACTATTTCAAATCACTTTTCTTTGAAAAGTACTACTAATAAAACTAGACCTCCCTCCCACCCCTCACCCCCACTCCCATATTACCTAGTCATTTATATTTCTTTTGAGACTAAGTCAAAAATTTCTTTGGTCCAACCTGCTTCCAGTTCACCTTCGTGACTAGATAACTAGATAAAGGGGACCATGGAGAAGTGCACAAATTATGGGCTACAGATCATCTTACAGTACTTTGAAGTGTTCAAGAAAAGACAACAGATGGTGATTTAGAAGATGGCGATTATCTTATCTTTACAACTGTGTGTTGTAAATTCCTGAGAGGGATGTGGTAAACTGGCTCTGGATCTAGGCTACAGGGAGATAACAGAACCCCAATGCCTTGCTCAAAATGGACGTGTGAAGGATAAAAGATGTAAGGAGAACAAAAGAACTGAATAGAATCCAAGATGCTCTGTTGGAGAGCAGTGGGGAAGAGGTGACCATATAACAGAAAATCTCTGATAACTGAGCTCTTCTGGAAACCTAGCTGGCATGACCTAGTCAAATCAAGTGCATGCATACCTACGACCTAGCAGTTGCATTCCTGGTTATACCCTTCAAAGGAATTTTCTCACAGGTCCCTATGGGGATGTGTTAAAAGAACACTCATTAAAGTGTGTTGTTGTCGTGTGAGGTGGAAAAGGACTGGAGATAATCCTGAATTGGAGTAAATATATAATAACCATGATGTAGAACCATGCAATATTAGCAACAGCAGATTAGACATACGCAGAGCACTTGGGTAGATATTAAAAAGATGGTGCCTTTATTCCTTTGATAACTATGTAAATTTAAAAAGCTAAAGCTCTAAATGTTCTTAGAAACAATGAACAGTACATATGTGTAAATTAAAAAAATATGTGCAGTATATTGTGTATATGTATTTACATACAATATATTGTATATTGCAGTCAAACTGTAACAATTCTACCTATCAAAAATGGAAAATGAAAAAAATAGTGCCAAATGAGAGAAAGAAATGAGAATACTAATACAATATTATTAACATAAATTAATCATACATACATACAAAACAAATACAACTTTTCACAAGAATATAAATAAAAATTTTAAAGCTACATTAAAGTGGTTGCACATGGAAGAGGGGAGAAAGGAATTGCTGAAAGGGGGATAAAACTGAGTATATTGATAAAAAATTTAATGGAGAGCCTTTGCATGGATGAATAATGATAACTGAGAAAAGTGTTAACAACTCTCTGCATTCAAGGAGGAAGAAAAATAAAGGAAGGAAAAGGAAGCAAGCAAGTGAACAGCAAACTCTGACTAGTAATAAGCTTTAGCTCCCTTTCATCACAGGGCTTTGCACATGCTGTTCTATTTGCTGGAAATTCTTATCACCACCACCACTGCACACACACGTATACACACACACACACACACACACACACACACACACACACACACACACAGAGTTAACTCCTCTTTCCTTCAGATCTCAGCTCAGTCATCATTTCTTCAGGAAAAGCCTTCCATGAGCTCTCTGGTGTGAGGCCATATACCTCTATTATAATAAGTCTTAACCCCATCTACTCTCTCCTTTTTGGCATTAATTACAACCAAACATTTTAGAATGAGAAAACTTTACATTTATTTGTGTGGTTCTTTGATTAATATCTGCTTCTTGCTAGTAGACCACAAACTCAACAAGAGCAGGATAGTATCATTTTCTGGTTCTCATCCCCTGACACAGTGGCTGATAGAGTAAGTGGCCGGTTAATATTTGTGACATGTGAATTAATAAAAGGATAAATGAGTGAACTGACAAGAATAAAGATAGGAAAAGAGAATCAAAGTGGAAGAGCTATGCAAATGACCTCACAGAAGATCATGAAATGATTTATCAGAAAGAAGGAGGGACTGTTTCTTAAGTTCACCCCACCTTTCCCATGCCAGGTGCTATACTGTATACACTGTCTCACTCACAGGTAGGCATTGTCACCCCCATTTAAAAATTCCATAAAAACTAAGTCTTTCTGCCCTCAATGTTCATGCTTTTTTTCTATATATCATTTAGGACATGGGGATTAAGATACAGGAAAAGGAGAACATTCTGCAAGAATGCTGACGAGGAGGGAACAAAGAGACAGGATGAAAACAAGAGGGGATACTGACTAAGCTAAAAATGAAGGTGGCTGCCAGAACTGTACTTCTGACCAAAAGCCAAAAGTGATCTACAGGAAAGAGCTCACCCTTGGGATGGAGAATAAGAATAGGTTATAATAATAATAAGCAGTGTAATCCTGAGATTTAAAACCTAGATGCGTGAATCTCACACTCAAATGCCCTTTGGGACCCATAAGGCTGATGGATGTCAGATAACAGGAGGGAGTGGGATCGTGGGGGAACAAGAGGGTGCATATTGAGTGTACACCCCACATAAAGGATTCAAAAATCAATGAAAAATATCTCACACACATAAACACACGCAGAATTTTAACCAAACAAAACTATTCCTCCGGCAGAATTTGGCCCATGAGCCTCTGGTTTGTGCCTATGTGACTGCTCCAAATTCTGGAGAAAAGAGCTGACCATGCCAAAGACATAAGTAACAGAAAATATCCAGAAGAAACATAGTAATAAAAATCTGTAACAATCAGATTGGGTATCTAAGTTTATACTTAGGGTTCACCTTAATTCATCAGTTAAATTTAACTCAACAAACCTGCAAATATTTACTGATTATTTGTAGATACAAAGTAATAACCTCAGTGTTTGGGCTTAGGAGATGGAGTAAGTCACTGCTTCTGTACTTTGGTATTCAGTTCTCAGTTCAGGTCCTTTGAAGTTTTCTGAATGGACCATCACACTTGTTACAAAATATCCTTCCTCATTTGTTCAGGAGAAAATCAGTCCCTCATGTTCTCCATGATTTAGATCTCATCTTCACATCCATTCAGCTTTGAACCTATCATAGTCATGTTATGGCCTATAATCTAAAATTGCCTCCTGTCTATCTACATAAAAACTCTGATTTCTGTAGTCATAGGTGACAGGAGAATAATTTGTGTTTAAATTCCAGTGCCTACCCAGATTCCATTAAAGATGCTCAATAAATATTCACTGAACCCAACACTGATGTTTTTTAAAATGTATTCAAAAATTCCTTGATTCTTTCCTTCAAAAAAGTGAATTCTAATTCCCCTATCATTGAGAGTGGTCTGAATTAAGTGACTTACTTTTAACAAACTGAACAGTGGAAGTAATGACTTACAAGACTAGATCTTAAAAGGCATTAGAGCTTACCCCTTGCTCTCTCTTGGATAACTTGCTCTGGGGGAAGCCAGCTACTGCTTTATGAAGACATTCAAGCAGCCCTATGGAAAGGTTCACATAGTGAGAAACTGAAGCTTCTTGCCAACAGCCAGTAAGGAACTGATGTTTCTTGCCAGGAGTTATACAAGTGAGCCATTTAGAAGTTAATTCTTGAGCTCAGTAAAGTCTTCAGGTGACTGCAGCCTTGACCAACAACTAGACTGCAACTTCCAGAAACAGAACCATCCTGCAAAACCACCCCCTAAACTCCAGGCCCACAAAAGCTGTGTGAAATAATAAATGTTTATTATTGTTTTATGTTGCTAACTTTTAGGGTAGTTTGTCAAGCAAATATATATAACTCACACATTTACTGAAAGTATCATTATATTATGATACACACACATCATTATATTATGTTGAAAGCCTAGCTGTTTTGGAATCTCTTTCACTTACCTCCATCCCCTCCTCCACTGCCCATTTTTGTCACCTCCAAAAGCCACTGATTCCCTTTTTTTCTGGATGTTAAAAATCCTAAATAGAACATTAAAAAGTCCTTTTACTCCTTGTGGGCCCAAGAAAGAGATTCATTAGGGGCAGATCTTTATCTTCTTTCTGGTAGGACAGATGTAGGAATTGATATTTTGGACCATCCAGACCTCTCATCAATGTATTCATAAATATCCTGATTTCACTTATGTATCGATTTATTCACCCAAGTGGATTTAAGTTATAGTCAGAAGTATCTGAAAAAATGAAGGACAACAATCAGAAGCATAAATGTCACCTAAGCAGGTCTTCAGATAAATCCACAAGTGGAAGTATTTCCAAACTTGTAACCAGAGGAAGGACGACCTTTGGTGACAGATGGAGTAGAGAATATTAGAATCAACAGGAGCAGCATTGTGAGAGACGTGAGAATGGTATATAGAATACCTTAGATGTTGGTTTCATTATAGTCTCTTCCCTGCTCAGCATACTTCCCAGCAGCTTTAGAACAGAAGCAGAAACAATGCATCCTTGTTTTGCAGAACATTGTTTCACAGAGAGCTCCTAGCAGAGTCTGGTACAGGCAGAAGAGTGAGCAACTATTGCTGCCAAAGGGACTGTTAGAAACTGCACATGACTTTGTGCATGGAATCTACTTCCCTTTCCTAGAGATTTTTGAAAGTAATGAGTAAATAAAGTGGCTCGGAATGGCCAATGCAAGTAAAGAAACAGGTAACATTAGGTCTTAGAAGTTTAATTTATCAATAAAAATCTTAAGTAGTAGAGAACTTATATCACAACTCCAGGAAAATTCTTCTTTAATTGTTTCCTGATCTGTAATATGGCAGATTAGAAAAAGAGCTTAGGTATTTGATCCCTTTTTCTAAAAACCACTCCCACTGGTGGGACTGAAATCTTATTATATTTCCCACCTGGCCTAAGACACACTTGATTACACTATAATATCTAATCCTCAGGTTTGTTAACTTTAAAATGGAGCTAATATTTATCTCATAAGATTGTTGAGAATTAAACAAAGTAATTTATGTTTAGAGATATACAAAAAGTGCTTAGTGATAACTGTCTTAGGTTGGGGTCCCTCGAATCTGACCCTTTGTCAAGGTGTTATGGGTTGAATTATGTGCCCCCTCAAAAGACGTTAAAATCCTAACTCCCAGTACTATGTATGTGACTTTATTTGGAAATAGGGTCTTTGCGGATGTAATGAAGTTGAGATAAGTTCATCAGAATGGATCCCTAATCTAACTAGTGCCCTTATATGAGAGGAAGATGGCTGGTGAAGGCAACAGAGACACAGGGAGAATACTATGTAAAGGTGGAGGCAGAGATTAGAGTGATGCATATAGAAACGAAAGAACACCATGGGTTGCCAGCCATCACCAGAAGCTAAGAGAGAAGCACAGAATAGTTTTCTCCTCAGAGCCCTAACAAGGAACTAACTGCAGCAACACATTTATTTCCAACTTCTAGACTCCACAACCGTGAGAGAATAAATGTCTGTTGTTTTAAACCACACAATTTGTGGTACTTTGCTACAGCAGCTCCAGGAAACTAATATACAAGGATTGGAGTATTCGTGGTTTGTTTTGAAGGAGAGACCAGGAGCCACTGATGGCAGGGTAGGGACGTGAGACAAGGAAGAGAAGGATGGTAATAGAATGGATATGGATTACCTCTGCAGATGGGGCTCAGTCCTTTTGCAGACTCCTGGAGACAATGTGCAAGATGCCTCAGAGTTGTCCTGTCTCTGGGGAATGAAAACATGGATATATTTATTAGTATAAATATTGGTGTGTTAGTGCTCTATGGCCCCTGTAACGAATTACCATAAATCTGGAGGCAGAAAACAACAGAAACTTACTCACTCACAGGTCTAGAGGCCAGAAGTCCGAAATCAGTATGACTGGAATCATGCAGTCAGCAGGGCCATCCTCCCTGCAGAGGCTCCAGGGAAGACTGTTCCCAGCCTCTTCCCTCTTCTGGTGGCTACCGCTCGACACGCTTGGCCTCTGTGGCCAAATTGCTTCCTCCTCTTATGTCTGTGTGAAGTCTCTCTCTGCTTAGCTCTTACAAGAACACAAGTGATTGCATTTAGGGCCCACCTGGACGGTCCAGAATGAATCTCCCCATCACAAGAATCTTAACTTAATCATCACACCTTTGGGTCCATGATGTCTTTGGAAAACACTTTTCTCATCCATGTATTTATCCATGAGCTTCCATTTGTCATCGGATGAATCTGCTCTCAGGGGTGAAAACTTCTTGGCACTTCTAGCCTGCCCTGCAGGAGTTGAGAAAAAGTCTTCAAGTGAAAAGATTCAAGTACTTGCAGAGGACTTTTTTCTGGCATGTAAGGAATGACAAGTGCTGAGAGGATGTCACTGGGACAACAAAAACACCTGCTACATTATTATTTTATTTTTTGTTATTATTTAGTTTTTTTGTTAACAATTTTAAATTGAGCGGGGAAGGGTAGAGCTCAGTGGTAAAGTGCATGTCTAGCATGCACAAGGTCCTAGGTTCAATTCCCAGTACGTCCATTAAAAATAGATAAATAAATCTAATCATCTCCCCACAAAAACAAAAAAACAAAACAAGTTTGCAAATGTAAATATCTAAATAAAAAATAAAAATTGAAAAATTTTTAATTGAATACTTAATCATTAGTTTTAATTATTGTTATCAGCTCTTTTAGCCTAATTTCCTGATGACCCACAATATAAATTATTTGCACTACCTGTGTAACCTTGCTTAGAAAATATTACCCACCTATCTGAACTTTGTCCTTTCCATAAGGGTCCATTTAAGTATACACTGCTTTGTCCTTTCTTCCAAAGTAGCTTTCTTTCATCTTTTTTAGCACCTATGCAATCTCTTATTAGTCTCTATTTGGTCACACATAATTATCTTTCTAACTATATATATGCATTTTTTTTTCTTAACTGTATTTTAACATTGTCAAAGGTAGAGGTCATAACATATCCATTTTCAAATTCTTGATGTTGGGGTTTTGGAGATTTACATTTATAATCTGGTCCCACTTAATAATTTCTCATAAGGATACATGAAGCATCTACTTTGAGACTGTTATGCACTTTTAGTTTCTTCAATGTCCCTTGTTGTAACTTGTATAAATTATCTTGTGGGACAGGAACACCAGAAGCCTTATTGTCCTATGACCACCTAGTGACAGTTTTCAAAGCAGTTTGCTGGTAGAAAACAGAAGAACTGTAATACGGTGAATGGCCAAGAAAGCCATGGCTTATTTCCAAAGATCTCTGGAATGTCAGGATTCTAGCTATGGGTAAATGAATGAAATAGGGACTGCTGGAAGAGGCACAAGTGAAGAATATAATTTGGTTTTGAACACGGTGATTTGATGTTCCATGGAGATGTCCAGGAAGTAGGTGGCTACAAGACTGAAGCTTGAGGGAGAGGTATGGACTGGACAAACTATTTGGGAGTCTCTTTGCAGTAGGTAGATGAATGAGATCATGCCTGAAGAGCAAGTAGAGCAAGAAGAAAAGTAGAAAAGTAGGCCAAGAGTAGAACCCCGAGAATCACCTGCATTGAAGAATCAGGAGGAAGAGGAATGGAAGGAGGAGAACCTGGAGAAGAGACTGTTAGGGGAGTCAACAGAGTCAAAATTCTAATGTGAGAAAGGAGAAATGCAGCAGAGAGATCTAGTGAGGTTACAAAAAAAAAAAAAAAAAAAAAGAAAAGAAAAAAAAGAAAAAAAAAGAAAAGAAAAGAAAAAAGAAATAAAAAAAAAAGAAAAAAGAAAGAAAGAAAGAAAGAAATCTAATCCACATACACTTAAAAAAATTTCACAACTTGGAAGTTTTTGGTGATCTTAATGAGAGCAATTTCAGTGGAATTTTATGGGAAGAATCTCCAAAGGGCTCACAGGAATCTCTTGGGACAATCCCTGTGAAGATAGTTTGGGGTAGCCCAGTAACTCTTCTTAGCTCAAGTGTACAGGAAAGCTATGGAAGATCCAAGGGTCTAGAGCCCAAATTGAGCTCAGCAGTGGATTGACTGAATGGGAGGTGACACAAAGCTGGGAATGATATAACTGAATAACCAGATTACATTCGTAGGAATCATGTAAACTTCCATTTGTTGAGTTTAAAAAATAGTTCGCTCAAATTCAAGATGGGAGAAATTTAGCTTGGCAACAATTGCTTAAAAATGATCCAAAAGTTTTAGTTGATTATAAACTTAAAATGTGCCAAGAGTATGATTTAATTCTTAAAAAAGCTAGCACAAGCTTGAGCTGTGATACTAGAGAAGAGGAAGAGGAGACACCAGGAAAAAAACTAGGTTTTTTTGGAAGTAAACACAAGCAGGGAAGGAGGAAAATAAAACAGTAAACAAAAGGAGATGGGTCAACTATTCTCAAATTTTAAAAAAAGACAGAGAAAAAAAAGGAGATGGGGTCATTAGAAAAAAAATTAAGGATGGAAGAGATCTGAATATATTTATAGGCCAAGGAGAAAGATCCATACAGAAGAGAAGGGATAATTAGTGATACAGGAGTCTGAGGAAGCTGGGAGAAGTTGGTTTTGAATTGAAATGGGGATGTCTCACCCTTGGAGAGACTGGAGGGAAGGCTTGAAAAGATAGGAGTGACCACAAATAAGTTGTTATGTTTGGAAAGGAATTCAGACACTTGGGAAGAGCACAGGCTAATGTTTTCAATTTGATGAAGTAATACCCCAGTGGGACAGGTTCTGCTGTTTCTGAGAGTGTGTGCGGAAGAAGAGAGAGCAATAGGGAAATTGGGGGAAGCTGGAAGGGAGGGAAAGAAGAGTTCCAGATGGAATGGGATTCTTGGTCTTTGAAATGAGATCCAGCAATTGGTCTCAGTCTCTTTAAGACCAACCCACTAGGGAGCTCAGAATCTTTTGAGCCTCTGCTGGCTTTTCTCCCCTGGCTCAGGAATGCCCCGCCAGACTCAGTGTCAGGGATGCGTTCAGCATCACAGACTTCTAAATTATTTTTATTTTATTAATAACCCGAAGTGGAATTCTTAAATTTATTCATCAAAAAAAAAAATCTTTGAGAGAACCGTTTTGAAAAACATATTCTCATAATGCATAAATCATCCTATTAAAACTAATGGCTTTGGCGAAATTACTAAGCAGACAGAATTTACAGAAAGGTAACAGTTGTAAAATACTGAAATGCAGTCATAACTGATTTAACTCTTTACCAGACAATGGTTAAAATTAAGGCAAAAAGTGTTTCAAAGTAAAACATTAAGAATCAGAGACTTTTGAGTGCCGGAAGGTCCTGAGAAATCATTAGCCATTCCACAAACACGCCTAATAGGGCCTACCGAGGGCCAGGCGAGAGGGCGGGTATTACACAAAAAGAGTAAGCTCTTCTCTGTCCTCGCGACTTTACGGGAGGAAAGCTGACTACAAAAATTGGAACCTATAACAGAAAGATGAGACGAGCTACCTCCTACAACAAGATGAACATGAGGAGAGGCACAAAATGCAGTAAGGTGATTGAAAAAAAATCAAGTCCTTTCGTTCTAAGAGAAGGAGTCCGATTTCCTGAAGAATTTTAAGGAAATAGGACGGGAATCAAATATTCAGAGACCCTGTAAAGTAACCCCTGGGGACCACTCGCCTTCGGCGGTTCAGGGTTCCGTCAGGGGCGTGCAAACCCGGGCGCCTCGGGCCCAGGGCCGCAAGAACGCGACCGCGAGAGGGCGCGCGCCCGCCCTGTCTACGGAAGTCCCGCCCCCATTTCCGGCGGCGGCGGATTGAGAGGGGCTGGGACTAGACGTAGCTTCCGGCTTGCACTGTGTTGCTGGTTCCGCACGTGTGTCGTCCTTTCGGGATTCGCGGGTTACAGCTGCGCCTGGTGGATTTGTCCGGCCGGGACCACCTGCAGACTTCAGGATGAAAGCCGTAAGTGTCTCCAGAACCCTGGTCTCCTCAGCTAAGGACTCCTTTGCCTGACAGTCGCTGCTTGGTGTAGCTTTTCGGCGGGTTTTCGCCCTTATATGGAGGATGGTGGCCTAGATTAGGGGCTCCCTCCTGGCTCTAGGAGCTGTCAGCTTCCCTGCCCTTAGACCTGGCTCCTCCTTCATGGCTCACTGTGAGCGCTTGGCTTCAGGGGGCCGCCATGAGAACTGAGACCTGAAACGAGTCCATTTCCCCGTCCCGCCCCGCCTGAAGTATAAGGAGATAGGAAAGCAAGTAGTTTCTGAGTGAGAGGTCACCAACAGGAAAGTTGGAATCCACAGACCTGTATTCATTTTTGTTTTCTTTAGTTTAAGGGTCTTTGACAAGTCACATTATGTTTTTAAGCCGTAGCTTCATCAGTAATATGAGGATAACAGCAGTTACTAATTAACTAGGCTGTTAGAGGTAATAAGTTAAGAGCACTTTGTAAACAGTAAAGCGATGCATAAATACCAGTTGTTGCTGTTAAAACAGTCAGCATTTTACCCTTAGTATGCCAAACTACAGGTGTTAAGCTAGCTTTGAATAACGATTTACCGCTAGCTCAGTGGTTCTTCACCTTGTTTTGAATCTTAGACTCCTTTGAGCAGCTGTGGATTCTGGTCACAGAAAGAACCTCTGATTGAGTAATTGATGACCTAGTGCCATTCTGTAGGATTAATGCCATAGTTTGGTTTTAACTCTTATGTGTGTAAGATCCATGACTGTGAGACATTAAAGTTGTGGAATTGGTCCGATGAAATTTATATATCAGTTCTCTTTAATCTGATTTTAAAAATGAAGTAATATAAATTTCTGAGTATGCAGTGTGCCTGTTGTTGTTGTTTCCTAGAGAAGAAATAAAAAACAGGTCCCCAGCTTTCGGAAGTTGCTAAAAACTAGTAAAGTCAAACTTGAAAACAAGCTAAAAAACAAACAATTTAAACAACAAAGCACTCTCAAGAAGTACCGAAAAGAACAGAGGAAACTAAGGCAAGCTGTAAGAGATGCTGTGTCTAAGAAACCTGTTCCACTGGAGGACCCAAAAGAAAAACGACCAGGTAATTGTGAGAGCATTCACGTGCTCCAGTTTCCATTGATTTGTTCTAAAATGCTCTTCATGGAATAACTTTGCTTTCTAGTAATCACTCTTCTTGTTCTCAGATCTTCTGAAGAGTAGGTAAAGATAGTAGTCCTATATGAGGATCACAATCAGTACGAGAAAACATTTCAGTACAGTATTCACAGTAAGAAAGAGCTAGCCCTGCTTTTAGTTTGTCTGGAAAGTATATCTGAAGATACAATACATACTTAGGAAAACAAACTCAGAGTAGCCATGTAAGTAAATGTTGGGCAGCATGCCAGTGCTGCCACTTTCCCATTAGTGAATGGCACTTAGTTAAGGTAGGAACTTTTTGCTGGGGCATTCTTTGCTGTGTTGCCAAGGTTCACTTAGTTTTCTGGACTTCTGGCTTTCTTTTCACTTGGAAACTTGGAGTGAATTTGAGCAGTAATTGTCAAGCTTATTCTTTTGTAAACCTATTTAGGAACTCCCAAATACTCAAAACAGGTAAGGATTGTGACTATTTTGAGTCAGACCAGTTTTTCTGCAACGTTACTGGTACTTTCAGGGTATTCACATTTGATTATATCCAACTCTTCATTCTTCCCATGCCCATCTCATTCTCCTAACCTATTTAGTTTGAGCCTTTGGTAACATGTTATTGTGATACATAAAAGGCCACGGGACTGGAAGTCAGGAAACTTGAGCTTTTCTCTTGATTTTGTTACTTACTAGCAATGTGGCCTTAGTTGGTCACTTATTTAATCTCCAGGTATTTCATCTATAAGTGAAATGCAGTGGTTGAGTTAGATGCTTTTTAAGATCTCTACTGGCTAAATTTCAGAAGAATTTAAAGAGCATGATGTGTTAATAATTATATATTAAAAATAAAAACAAAAGATTTCTTCATTCTTACATGTTGAGCATCTAAATGAAGTCTCTCAGGCAGTTGTATATAGGAATATAAGGTTCAAGGGAAAGATCTGGGTTGGAGAGAATAGTTTTGGAAATTATCAGCATATCCATGGTAGTTGAAGCCTCAGACCTGGGCAGAATCATCATGGAGACTGTGTAGCAAGAGAATAAAGAGAACTTCAAACAGAATTTTAAGGAACCCTAGCATTTAAGAAACAAACAGAGGAAGAAAAACCTGTATTGGGATTTGAGAAAGAGCCAGAGTATTAGGAAGAAAACTTGAATTGTACAGTGTTTCAGAAATCAAAAGAAGAATAATTCAAAAAAAAGAAGGAAACTCTTTATGTTCTAACATGAAATAGTCTGTAAAATAAATTTTTAAGTTTAAAAAAGAAGTGAAAATTTGTATTGAAGCGTTCACTCACTTGAAATTATAGGCTATCACCACATGTGAGGTAGGCTTACACCATTTGAGTGAAAAAAAAATATGTATGTATACTCATAAACTCATGTAAGCTGTCACAGGAAGGATTAAAAAAAAATGAACTTTCCTTTGACCCAACAATCCCACTTCTAGGAATTTGTTTTGTAATTATTTGAAAAAATTTGCCTAGAGTTTATATGCCCAAGCATGTTCTTTGCAACATTGTTAACGTTAATAATGGCAAAAAAAGAAAAAAGGAAGAGAGAAACAAAGAAATACCACAACCAAAAACTGATTGTTAAAATAAATAATATAAATGTACAATATGGTGGAATACTATACAGCTGTTAAGACTGAGGTAGAGCTGTATTCTAGCTATGGTATACGAGATCTATGCAGCCAGTGATACAGTTATCCTCATTTCCTACTTTGTTCATATTTTTTCTTAGCAGCCACTTATTTTTCTCTTGTATGAAAGTTTAACTAGTTTAGAATATATTTTAAATTTTGGTAAGATATTGATGAATTGCCTGCTGGAAAATGACCATCCTAAAATGTTAATATAAAATCAATAGATGGGAGAAGTTGATGATATAAGGGGAAAGAGGACTTAAATGGTAGAACAAGTCCAGTGAAGGCAAGAATTTTGGGGATCCAGAGCACAGGAGGAAAAGTGCCTCTTCCAGTGTAATGTGAAGGAAAAAGGAAAAGGTGGATGCAGATGCTCTTGAATTCATTGTGGGAAACTGCAGGAGTTTTTAGCTTATAACTTTTCTTAGTGACATAGGAAGCTGGATCCTCTGATGCTTGTGAAATGACGTAGGTGATGGGATTAGAAGTGTGATGATAGTCAGAGATTTGAAAAGGTAGTCTAGGGCAGAGAGAAAGTAGACCAGGGAAATAAATCAAATGCTGGTTAGTTTTGAGAAATGACAGACTCATTTAAGGTAGGTCAGTGTTTCATTCTGTGCAGCATGTACATTTGTATAGTGATATTTACAAGTGTTAGTGGATTCAGGAACAATTATAAGGTTCATTAGGAAAGATGCTAAGATTGGCTTGTTTATGGGTGGATCCTTAGTGGTTAGAACAGTGCTGGCACTTAGTGGTTATTCATTTTTTACTGAGAGAGAGAGAAGGAGAACGAGGGACAAAGAGAGTAGTTAGAATGATCTGTAGTTGGAATCTTGTTAGATGTGAATGCCTAAAATGTAGAAGGGGAAGTAGTTGAGGATATTGACAGGAGGATGTTTGAAGTGATAACCATGCAAACTAAGCGACTATCTAAGTAAAGATAGAACACATTGGTAAATTAAGTAGGATTAACTGAAGGTCTATATATCTGGTCAGGAAGTGTAGTGAAATAACTGAGTGAGAGTCAGAAGGACAACAGGTTGTGGTCAGAGTGGAGTGAGCCAGGGTTTGGGGTGTGGCCCTGACAAGGGGGTGGCTGAAGTGGAATGGAAAGTCTTTGGAGATCAGACAGAGTTGAAGGGCTAAGTCATTGATTGATTGCTTCTCAGATGCTCTGAAAGACATTGCAGAATGGGTGGAGACATTTATTTTTTGGTTGTTACAGTGACCTAAGAATGCTGCTGGAATTTAGATTTCAGAGATCATTTTGCCTAGCCCACGACACCAAAGTACAACAGAGAATTGTCCTGCCTAGCGTGTCAGTAGTGCTTCCATTTGAAAACACTGGGCTAAGGTATTAGGAGCATAAGCTTTTCCTATTGGACACACAAAAATTCAGAGTTCTATATTTCTAATACTTGTTCCTCATTTTTTCTTTCTTTCTTTTTTTTTTTTCTGTGGAATAGGTAAAAGGATTGAGAGGGAAGAGGAAGAAGAAGAGGAAGCCCTTCCTTTAGATATGATGGATGAAGATGACTTACAGTTAATGAAGGATTTAGGACAAAGAGCATCTTTTCTAACGAGAGATCTTTCTTCTAGGTAATACTTCATTTACATTATGATCACTCACGTCCTTTCAGTGTTAAAAACTTGGTTGTGAATTTTGCTTAGGTGGTTATGGCAAGATGCTGCTCAGCTCTGAACACAATGTTTACAAAGAGTAAACCCTATTCAGTTTATTTCCTAAATAAAGAGAGTTCATGAATAAAACAAGTTGATTTTATCTAGTGCATATCTTTATTTCTTTTGAGTCTTAATAGTGAAATGAAGTGAATGGGTGAAGTATGCTGTTCTCTATGTCCATGATCTCAGTCTTTATTACCCTATTAAGTAGGTATTATTCCCAGTTATAGAGAGGAAACTAATGCTTTCCCATAGTCACAAGTAGTGGATCTGAAATTTAAACTTAGGTATTTCAATCTCCTAAGTCTGTGCTATGCTCTGAAGGTTTTTGGTAAAGTAAAATAGCATGATGTCACCCTTGGCTCTGTGGATTTTTCTTCAAAAGAAAAAAAAATCTATTTGTTATCTAAAGGGAAAACTAAATGTAGCTATGGTTGAGTCTTACAGTAGACTGTACAACTCATTTATTCATTTACTGTTTGAATGCCTGCTATGTTCCTGGTCTAGGTGTTCATATCTCTATGCCTTTTAAAGATTTGGTTATTGGTTTATTTTTCTGCACTTTAAAAATGATAGGTCTCTAGGTTCCTTTTTAAATAATACATTCAAACTAAAAATTAGGTTTTTTTTCCTTCAGTGAGCCTATTCACGCCAAGAAACGAAAGCATGAGCGTGTTATAGATAAATATGAAAAAATACCAAGAACCCTGCAAACTGCACCAGAGAAGGAACTGATTCACTTGCTTCCTATCAAAGATAAAAGTGGTATAATCCCACAAACCAGGGAGAAACCAGGTGAGTCTCATCAGCCCTTGTATTAGTTACAATTTTAGCCCCTTACCAACATCACATTTTTTTTCACTCAAAATTTAATTTTATTTTGACTTTTACGCATAGCTACAAAAAGGGGTAGCTCCAATTTGTCATATAGCAAGCTTAGTGGTTTTGGCCAGAAGTAGAGATGATTATCTCAGGTGCATTATACTGTGAGTACAACTGAAGCCACAAGGTTCAGGTGATTCTTTTCAGAGTGTTTCATTCTAATTCTGTTGTTTCTAAAATTAGAGCATATTAGTCATCCCTTATTAGCTTTTTTTTCTTATATGTATTTTCTATGAAATAAACACACAAAAGTCGAGATATCAAAGATGTGAAATTACATGGTTTATCACAAAAACACACCCATAAAACTACCATCTGGGCAAGAAAGAAATACTCCCACCCAGCACCCAGAAACTTCCCTTGTGCTCCCCTCAGTCACTGATTGCTCCCTCCTAATAAAAGTAACTATTTTCATGAGTTTTTATGGTAATCACTTCCTTGCTTTACTTTGTGATCACCACTTAAGTATATTATTGCATTTTTAATTGCATGTTTTCTATATAGTTATTGACAGTAACCAAGATGAAGAGGATCAGGAAGAGACGGAACCTGAGGAAGGTAATAGGGTGCATTTTTCTAGTTACTAAATTGTTAATTGAGAATTACCTTTTTTTGTATAATAGTTAATTTTAGATAAAATCTGGAATGTGCAGTTTGGAGTACTGGTTATTTCAAGGTCATTTTGAACATTTTCCCACATTTTGAAAGTCTCACCTTGTGTAATTTGATTCTTTATTGCTTTTATTATGGAACATTTTGTGCAGTTATGTTTATGATGGCTAGGCATGCATGAAGAGTCTTGTGAATTGTTACTATTTTGAATTTCTTTTTAATTTTAGGTGAAAGACCTGCCTACAAATAACTATTAACTTTTTAGCTTTAAATTACAAAAGTGAATCTGTGTTATGAAACCATTTTGATTCTTTGTTACAACAATTTTATATATGCCTGCTTTATGTAATTGAATGTGGTTTTCTAATGGCTGGAAGAGTTCTAATCAAAGTTAAACTTAAAGAACATATTTTATTGTTTGAAACTGTATTTGTTTAGAATTTGTGATAGAACAAACTTATTAAATTTTACTTTCTCTTAGCAAATCTTATTAGTGTAAATGAGATTACAGGTCAGCTATTTACCTGTTTTCAGGCCTCCTTTGTAAGAGACTCACTACAGAGCATGCTTGTATGCTTATTAAATTTAGTTCCCTGTGAATTTCTTAAGGCGGATGTATTTTATTTCAGATGATTGTATAGAGTTGAAAATGAAGGAGCATATTCTTTTTTATTTTTTAAAAAAATAAATCAGATTGCTTTTTTCCTTTAATTAGAATGAATTATTGTGGGTTTGTTAGCACAGGTAAGAATATGAACTGTCAAGTCAGACTACCTGGGTTTGAATCCCATTTCTGCCTGGTGTATGAGCAAGTTACTTTCTCTTTGCCTCGGTTTATCAACAAAGTGGAGTCAGTGATAGTACTTGCTTCATATGATTGTTGAGAGGATGATATGTAGTAATCATGGTCTATGGCAAGTGCTCGATAAAAGTTAGCTCTCATTATGACTATTTGTTACTACAAGAAAATTATTTTACTAATTAAGTAATGCTTGTAAATAAAGATGCTTGTAAATAAAGAAATGTTTAAGAGGGGAAAGTTAATCTGTTTCAGAGATCATTGAAGAACCCATTCGAGAGCTGACATTAGAAGAACATTTAATTGAAAGGAAGAAGAAACTACAGGAGAAGAAAATGCATATTGCAGCCTTGGCATCTGCCATAATATCAGATCCAGAAAGTAATGTAAGTATAATTAATTTCTTTAGACTCTTCATATTAGATACGGTGTAAGTGTCTAATCTTTTAAGATTCTCTTGTTAGCTATAAGCACCCATAAGAAGGAACAGCATTAACAAAATGTAGTAACTGAGTTAGAATAAGAGAGTAGACAGAACTTTAACCTAATCCTACATCTGAACTTCATTTCTTCTGTGAGTTTAGAAGAGTCATTTAAATACTCTGAGTCTTGTTTTCTTCATGTCTAAATGAAGATACTGGACTTAATGTTGTAATTCTAAAAATGGTGTAAGTGTAAAAATTAGTAATACTAGAGAGGAAGTACCAACTTGCTGATTTGCTTGACTGAACTATAGAGTTATTAAGAAACATACTACACAAAAGTCAGTGAAATTAGTACATGGATATGTAAGTGGAAAATATTTTTAAGTGAAAAAGACTGAAGAATTGAAATGAATTACCAGTGGGCCTTGGGCAGTGAAAGATGGTGATAGTTATAACATGTGAACTCAAGAAACCTGAGGTTCAGTCTTGGCTTTACTCAGTACTGTCTGTTAGACTTTGGGTAAGGTGTTTTACCCAAGACTCATTTTCTTCATCTTTAAAAAGAGGATAGCACCTAATTTTAAAACTTTATTGTGAGGATTAAGTGATAAAATATACAAGAACTCATTTAAGTGGTACTATTATTCTTGTTACCTTTGTGTGCGCAGCATCCTACTGTGACAGATATTTGTTTATTGAGAGATAAAATATGTTATTTACATTTAAAGAAAAAATGCATGTGGCTTATATTTTCAGTATTGCTTGTCCTTTTCTCATAAACTGATGGGAAGGTTTGGAGTGGAATCGGGAATTGGAATTTGGAGTATTTTTTACCAGTATGATCTTGTTTAATCAGTATAAAACCATGGAGACAAGAACTGTCAATCTCAGTTTATAGCTGAAAAAATGAGGCTTAAAAAATTCAAGTGATTTGTTCCAGATTTTAACAGCCACTTGATTGGAACCCAGGTCTTCTAACTCTGGATCCTCATGCTCATTTCGTACAAGTCAGGGATGTAGATAGGTGGTGGCATGTTTGTCCTACTTACTACTGTGGCAGACATTGCTGACAGCGCAGACCCTTGCTTTTCAAGGTATCCCTTCAGCTGGCAGTGGTCGTTCATCCAATCAAGCACATTTGTTGAAGCCAGTTTTTCACTTCTTCAACACATAATATAAATGATCTTTATTATGAGTCTTGCCGAAGCTAAAGTTAATGTGGATACATTATCATTAATTCCTGATTAGCTCATGTATAGGTGCTTAATGTACATGATTGGTGTATGTAATGTTTTAGCATATTTCAGAAAGTGTTTTTAAGAAAATGGGATGCATGTGCTTTAAGAAAACCTAAGAATTACTAAAAAACATGTAGATTAATAAATTTAAACTTTTTAATGTGTATTTTTTCTAACTGATTATTTAACAAAAATATGATTCACTTATAACTTTAGTGATTTATCTGTTGTTAATGTGAGCAGTGTCTGGAGTGGTGTGTGGCTTGAGTCGACTGTGAGCCATTGTGTGAATTCCACTTACTGTGCCAGATGTGAGGCTGTTGTCTTCTGTTTGTAATTGTTTTGCCATTTCTCTAGCTTTATGAGTTATTTCTTTAACAGATTAAAAAATTGAAAGAATTACGTTCTATGCTGATGGAGCAGGATCCTGATGTGGCTGTTACTGTTCGAAAGCTGGTGACAGTTTCTCTGATGGAGTTATTTAAAGACATTACTCCTTCGTATAAAATACGACCCCTAACAGAAGCAGAAAAATCTACCAAGGTAATGCTGGATATCACTACTACACAAAATAAGCTGAAAGTTTTGGAGAGCCTAGATTTGGGAGAAATAGTGCAGGGTTTTTTGTTCGTTTGCTTTTTACAGGACTGAGTATAGACTAGGCATTCATTTTGTGCTAATTTAAAAATGGTTTCAATATTTTGATTTAAAAAGATGATCTTTTTTGGTCTTTTTAGATCCGCAAAGAAACTCAAAAGTTAAGAGAATTTGAAGAAGGCCTGGTTAGCCAATATAAATTTTATTTGGAAAATTTGGAGCAGATGGTTAAAGGTATCTTGAAACTATCTTAAACGTATGTGACACACTTAAGTTTGATCAGGAAGATGAATTCTGTATTCTGTCTGTGTATTGAGAGTCAGAATCATGCATGGTCTGGATCAGGGTCTAGAGTCACTCCCTGGGTTCAGATAGATCCTGGTTCACCTCTTAATATCAGTGTGATAGGCAAGTGACTTAATCTGTCCATGCCTTGGTTTTTCTGTCTATAAAATGGGAATAAGATTAGTACTTACCTCATAGGATTGTTGTGAGAGGTGAATTAATTAATAGATATAAAATGCTTAGAATTGGGCCCAACCTGTAGGAGACACCGTCAGCTATCAGTATTAGCATTGTCGTTGCTGCAGTGCTTTACCTAGTGAGTAGTTGTATGTTTCTTGACTTCATGAATGGTTGGAATTTGTTCTATTTTTTATTTGGAGGGGGTAGTCAGGGGAGAAGGATGACTTGAAATGGATGTAATGAGTGCCTTGAAAATGGACTTACAGTTCAGTTACTTGGTATGATAAACTCTTCTACTGAACCTTTGTCCTCTCTCTCTTTGATCAGAAAGGGAAGAAAATAGGAAGCATTCGGGCATGAATGAGGAAGAGATTTAATTGCCAAGGCGAGGTGCTTTCACTTGACTCAGTTGGGCTTTTGTACTCAGTGCTGGGTCTATGATCACTTAGTTGCTAGCTCAGCTGGAACAGGACTGCTGACTCTCTTGGCTGAATGATGGCATGAAGGTAGGGGTGGGTGGCATGGGTATTGCTTCTGTGCTCTGGCATGCGAACTGGAACCTGTATACTAGCATTTGTTCTAAGGCCTGGGAGCTTTGTGTAGACCAGCACTGTTCAATAGAAGTCAAACATGAGACACATGTCATCTAAAAAAGTGTTAACCACACTGAAAGAAAAAGTAAAAAGTAATGAAATTAATTTTAATGGTAAATTATATATATATATGTATATATATATCCAAGTTATTTCAGCATGTAATTAGTTTTAAAAATTAGTGCAATATCTTAGGTTCTTCTTTTTTTTTGGTACTAAATTCAAAATCTGGTGTGTATTTTACACTCACAGCACGTCTGAATTTGCACTAGTCACATTTCAAATGCTCAGTTGCCACATGTGGCTAGTGACCTCTGTACTAGACCGTGCAGGTGTAGGCCTTTTCTAAGCAGATTGAACCAATATGAAGTTCTTTTTTTAATGTATTTATTTTTATTTTATTTGAATTTTTTTGGAGGGTTTGTAGGTGGGGTAGGTAATTTTTTTTTTAAGTTTTTCTTTTTTTTTCTTTTTAAATTTTTTTTTAACATTTTTTATTGATGTATAATCATTTTACAATGTTGTGTCAAATTCCAGTGTAGAGCACAATTTTTCAGTTATACATGAGCACTTAACTGTTGGTGGGGTAGGTAATTAGGTTTATCCATTTTATTTTTTAATGAAGTTTCGGAGGATGGAACCCAAGACCTCGTGCATGCTAAGCAGGCACTCTTACACTGAGCATACTCTCCCCCCTCTTTTTTTTAATTAAAAAAATCCTGATACTATATATAACATAAAATTGATCATTTTAACTGTTTTTAAGTGTATAGTTCTGTGGCATTAAGTAGATTCACATGTACAACCATCACTGCTATCCATCTCTGGAACTTTTTTATCCTCCCCAACTGAAATTCTGCAACTATTAAATGTTAACTCCCTATTTCCTCCTCCCTGCAGCCTGTGGAAGCCACCATTCTACTTTGTAATTTGACTACTCCAGGAACCTCATAAGTGGAATCATAGAGGATTTGTCCTTTTGTGACTGGTTTCTTTCACTTAGCATAATGTCTTCAAGAGAGTCATCCTTGTAGCATGTGTCAAATTTTCCTTCTTTTTTAAGGCTGAATAATAATTCTATTATATGTATGAACTATTTTTTTTTACCCTTTATCCATCCATTATGAAGTCTTGCTAGTTGTGAGTAAATGGAAGATACAGTTCTTACTTATGGTGAATACAGTCTCTTTGAGGAAGATTCATATCGATGAGAAGCAAGTTTAAAACAAAGACACTGTCATCCATACTGTCTTTCTCCTTTCTGGCTGTGTATGATGTGGAGGGAGGTATTGAACCTACTCTAGAAAAAAACCAGCAGATTTCCATCTTCTTATATTCAATATACTGTTACAGTACCAGAGTATGTATGTAGAAATTTCTAACAAAGAGATACTATGAATCATCAATTATTTTGAAGGAGAATTTAGATATCTTCTGGACCACCTGGGTAAAGATACCACAGTAAGCATCAGCAAGAAGCCAGGGAAAAAGATGTTTATGAAAAGCCAAGGTTCTTGTAATCGTGGTTAGAGTCAAAGGGTGGGTGATGGTAGACAAATTTTAATGATACTATTTGTACTCATGTCTAAGTGTAGACAACTCATATTGAAGAATTCATATGATGTATTGAGTTTTCATTTTATTGCTTATTGCTGTCAATTTGAAAGCTAATTAATTGAAGTTTTGACCAATGAGTAAAATAACTCCAGTTATCTTTTGATTAGACTGGAAGCAAAGGAAGCTGAAGAAAAGTAATGTAGTTTCCTTAAAGGCATACAAGGGCCTGGCAGAGGTGGCGGTGAAGAGCCTGTGTGAGCTGTTGGTGGCCCTGCCTCATTTCAACTTTCACAACAACATCATTGTATTGATTGTTCCTCTCATGAATGACGTGTCAAAATCGGTGCGTTGCTGTTTGTTGCTATTATCCTTAACAGAAAATTATAGATGATGTGATTATTTTTTTTCTCTTGCTCAAAATTCTTCTAGAGCTATTACTTATTGCTAAGATAGGGTCCTTTGTTAAACACTGTCATTTTAAGAAAATTATTTGAACGTAAGTTTAGTGCAGTGGTTCTGTACAGGAGGCAGTTTTGCCCTCCAGAGAACATTAGGCCATGTCTGGAAACATTAGACCAGGTCTGCACACATTTTGATTGTTACGACTGCCATGGTTGGGGGACTGTTGCTTCTGAAATCTAGAGGGTAAAGGTCACTGAGGCTTCTAAACATCCTACAGTGCACAGGACAGGCCCCCACAACAAAGTTATGTGACCTAACATGTAAGCACTGCTGAGGTTGAGAAACACTGGTTTCGTGTAACATTTTATTTTTCAGATATCTGAAATGTGTTGTGAAGCAGTAAAGAAACTCTTTAAACAAGATAAATTAGGCCAAGCTTCCTTGGGTGTAATTAAAGTGATTTCTGGTTTTGTGAAGGGCAGAAATTATGAAGTTAGGCCAGAGGTAAGCCTTTCTTTTCTTACTTTGCATTGTGTTTGTTTTTAAATTGCAAAGTTAATTTTCAGTTGTTACAAGGAATTTACTTTTTATAGATGTGTGTAAAGTGAAAGTACTCAACTCTTCAAAAATAATCACTCAGTTTGGTATGTATCCTTTTGGATGTTTTTCTGTGCAGATATAGACGTACTTTGTTTATATTTTAAAATAAAAAGTGGTTTTATGCTATGGAAACTGTTCTGGAGCTGTTTTCATTTTACATGTTGTGGACTTAACGTAGAGGGCCAGCGCGTTCTTCGTAATCTGTGCTCTAGTATTCCGTTACGTGAATATATAGCCCCTATGTGATGGGCAGCTGAGTTGTATCTAGAATTTTGCTGCTGTAATCAGCATGGAAGAGAACGTTTTGGCCACATTGTTTTAGTACACTTGTATGAGTATTCTGTGAGTTAAATTTCTGAAGTGTAGATACTGGATCCAACAGTATACACATTTAAATATATGAGAGATAATGCCAGATTGTCCTCCAAAAACGTTTTATCACTTGTGTTCCCTACCTAGTGCTGAATATTTTTGCTATTTAATCTTTGTTAGTCTAGTAGGTAAAAATTTATGTATATTAGTAAATGTTATTTTGTTTATACACTTTTATTAGTGAGGTTTTACTTCCTTTCATACATTTGTTAGTCATTTGAATTTTTTGCCTGATTGTATTGTTTGCCACTTTTTCTCCTCAAGTATTTGTCTTTCTTAATGAATTGCTATAAATTTTTAAATATTTATTTCAGTAAATGTGAGCTATGTACTAGGCACTATTCTAGGTCCTGAGGATAAAATAGTGAACAAAAGAAACAAAAGCTCTGTGTTTGTTGAGCTTACATTACCTAGTAAGGATGTTAAGTCTTTGTTAGATAAGTTGCAATTTATTTGTTACTCTTTTAATTTTGTATTGTGGTCTTTTTACTTTATAGAAGCTTTAAATTTTAATTGACTTATTTTACAGAATTGATTTTTTGTATTCAAGAATATCATGTATGTTGCCATTTAGTGAAGGCTTCTTTTATGTTCTTAAGTGAAGGTTTATTGTTTCCTTCATTTGGGTCTTAGATATTTTCATAACTTTATTTTTAGTCATATGGTTTTGATAGTTAAGCTGATATTTTCTACTCTGTTTTATTTCCTAATTTCAAAGTCTTCCATTGCCATCAAATCCTTTTCGTTTCTTAAGGCTGATAATTTTAGTTGAACTGCTAAAATTATAAATAATTAAGTATTACTCAGAATTTTAGAGTAATCAGATAATAAAGCTTGAACATGAAATTGAACATATGGAGACAGTTTTACTTTAGTGATGCTAGCATATAAACTGCATTCTTTACTTCCTTGGGTGTTTGTTTTGTGTATATATAGTTTGTATGTTTTTTATCTTTCAGGTGTACTGTGTGATGATTTAATATGCATGTACACTTGTCTGTTTTTTCTTTTGTTGCCTGTGCTTTGGTGTCATATCTAAAAAATTATTGCTAAGACCAGTGTGAGGGAGCTTTTCTCCTATGTTTTCTTCTAGGAGTTTTGTGGTTTCAGGTCTTACATTAAGTTTTTAATCCATTTAATTAATTTTTGTGACTGCTGTAAGATAAGGGTCCGGTTTCATTCTTTGGCATGTGGGTATCCAGTCTTCCTGACACCGTTTGTTGAAGAGACTGTCCTTTCCCCATTGTGTATTCTTGGTGCTGTAATCAAAGATTAGTTGACCATATGCTGCATTCTTTGATTTGGAGTAATTTTTCATTTGTGGGTGATATTTTATGAGCACTTAGAATACCTACATAATACTCAAATTGATCTTTCTGAAACCTAGAATGACTTCAGGTTCAGTATTTATGCTTTTAGTTTTTCCTTGTTTCCATTCTGTGCTTTAAATGAAATTCTCAACCTTCTTCCAAATGTACATATTGGAACCTCAGAATAACACAGATCTGTAGTTCTCAGTATATATATATATTTCCAGGAATGCTGTTGTGACTGCAGATCATTAGAGTGGTTTCCTCCTGAGAAATTGTAGGAGTTTAACCCCTCTTTAGTCTGTGTTTGGATGGTTGTTGTAGCACACAAAACACCGATTTCTAAATTAGTTTCTGATTTTTTTTTTTTTTTTGAATGACTGAAGGCAGTGGTTTTCATTGTGGTCCCTGCATCAGCCGGCAATTAGAAATATAAATTCTGGGGCCTTACTGCAGACTACAGAATCAGAAACCTGGGGATGGGGTCTAGTTATTTGTGTTTTAACAAGCCCTACTGGTGATTCTGATGTTTGCTGAAGTTGGAGACCCATTGGTTTAAAGGAAAATAAGTTGTCTTAAAATTAATAACACTAGTCTTCTTGTCATTTTTTTTTATTACTTTTTATTGAAATGTAGTTGATTTACAGTGTTAGTTTCAGGTGTACAGCAAAGTGATTCATTTATACATATACATACATACATGCATATAGTTTTAGTTTCTTTGCCATTACAGCTCATTGTAAGAAGTTGAATATGCTTCCCTGTTCTATACAGTAGGTCCTTGTGGTCCTTGTTTATCTGTTTTGTATATAGTACTGTATATCTGTTAATCCCAAACTTCCTAATCTATCCCTTATCTCCCCCCCCGCCCCCAGTAACCACAGTTTGTTTTCTATGACCTGGTTTGTAAGTCTATTTCTGGTTTGTAAATAAAATTTGTATCTTTATTTATTTATTTTTAGATTCCACATATAAGTGACATATGATATTTCTTTCTCTGGCTGACTTACTTCACTTAATATGATAATCTCTAGGTCTGTCCATGTTGCTGCAAGTGGCATTACTTCATTCTTTTTTATGGCTGAGTAATATTCTGTTGATATATATACACACATCACATCTTCTTTATCCATTCATCTGTTGATGGACATTTAGGTTATTTCCACATGTTATTTTTATTGAGAAAAAAAGATTAGAAATCTTAATTACAAAACAGAATCTGATATGGGAAATTAAAGCTGGTTTAGAAATAGCTAATAAATGTCCTCTTCACCCATACTGGTCCAAACCTTTTTCTGGCCTGTCTGCTCTCTGTAATCCTGTCTACCAGTGCCGTGTAGTGTTAGTGTTCTCTCTTCCTTGTTCTTATTACACTGCAAAATAATATGTGTATTTAGACAAATACTAGTGTCCTTTCTTAGACACAAATTACTGAGTGTTTTTGGCAAAAAGATAATAGAACTTGTATAAAATGTGATTAAAGATGTTTCAAAGTTTTGTTTTGGCATGAAGGAAGGAAATAACATTGTTAAATGCTTATTCTGTTTAAAGTATTTGAGGGCAGTATAAATGTTAAGCTGTATATTTATGTTTTCTTCAATATTAGATGTTAAAAACATTCTTGTGCCTAAGGATCAAAGAAGTAGAAGTGAAAAAAGATACAGAGGATATTAATAAACCAAAAAAATTCATGACTTTCAAGGAAAAGAGAAAAAGTCTATCAAGAATGCAGAGAAAGGTTTGATTTCCTTTTTTATTTCATTTTAGATTAAAATCATGGAATATGTACAGGCAAAAACATAGTTAAATCATAAATTTAAATATTTTAGAATCTAACATTTAGGTAATTTTGTTTTCCCCAGTTATTGCAAACAAATGTTTTATTAAATCAACTTAAACTCACAGTTCACTGGCAAAAAGAACAGTAGATGAAATGGTTTTCTTGCCTTGCTGGCGTTTAAGATCCTCTTAGATTCATTGTGATAACACAGATTCCTTCCTTAACAGAAAGGATGTATTCATGTGAAGTTGGCAATGAAGTAGGTTTTAACTGAATCATGTTTCTCTGTTGGTTTGTATTTGAAACCTAGGTTGAAATTCCAGCCTTTTGTTTACTTACTATGAGACTTTGGAAACTTTTAAAAAATATTTTGAGAAATGGAGCTAATAACACCACCTACCTTGCAGGGTCGTTTTGCAGTTTCAGTAAAATGATGTAGGTAAAGCACTTAACAGAGTGCCCAGGAGTGGGCGTACTTCATAACCGTTAGTTACCACTGCCGCCATCAATATTATTACCACTTCTCAAAACATTTCTAAACAGTTTATTAGGACTATCAACTTGTTTATAAAAACAAAAGAAAAAATAATTTCTGGGGATATCCATCTTTGTGTCTAATAAATTTTGAAGACATGGCAGGAATATCAAAATAGACTTAATAATTGTTAACAAATGAAGGTAAATATTTTTAATTGTTTATACTATCCTAATGTAAGTTGGATGTGCCTGTTAAGAATAGCATGTATGTGGCTCTGATGGGGAAACAAAGACTCAACAACATGGCAGTTCTTTAACAAGTTGATGTGAGGGAAGGAAACTATTCCTCAGTCAGTCCCCTGGGGCCCAGGCAGCTTAGCAACCATTGTTGCCCTTACAGCATAAAGGAGTGGGAAAAAATTGGTATTTTGTTGAATTTCTCTATATATAGCATTTGGTTTTATGCATTGTCTGTAAATGAGTTTGGGAAGTACTGTTTATGACTGGTTTCCATGTTGTAGGTGATTTAACAATAAGAATTATTTTGGGGTCAGCATGTTCTTCCCTTTTTTCTTTTTTGAAAAATTTTAATGTAAATTACAGAAAACTATAGAGGATAATAAACATATCCCATATATTCACCATTCTGAATGAGCAAATATTAATATACTTAGGTTTTTTCTTGAAAAGAAAGAAACCATTGGTGATAGAGTTGGAATCCCCTTTGTTGCCCTCCAATCTTGTTCTGCCCTCCTCCTGAGAGGCAACCACTGTCATAAATTTGGCTTGTTATCCATGTTTTTTACTCTCTTTTGCTTATATTTGTATTCATAGACAATCTATGGTATTATTGTATGTGTTTCATAATATTTACACTTAATGCATCTCTGAAGCTAGTTTTTTTTCACTCAGTGCTACACACTCTTTTTTCAATCTATTTTCAGTGGAAGAAAGCAGAGGAGAAACTAGAGAGAGAGCTTCGGGAGGCAGAGGCTTCAGAGAGTACTGAGAAAAAACTTAAACTGGTAGGCAGTTTCACATTCTCTTACGCTTTTAAAATGTCTTGGTAAGTGATTATAACTAGAGATCTGTCGTTTTAACTTGTGGTTACGTAACTTTGGTTTATTTCATGAGGCTTAGTTGTGATATGTGAGAAATGACAAAGTGATCGACGCTAGTTTTATGAGATCATAGGATGTGTATCTTTATTCTGTTTGTTTATTTAGGTTTATTTTCTTGGAGGAGGGAGGTAATTAGATTTATTTATTTATCTATTTACCGGGGGGTACTTGTGCATGCTAGGCACGTGCTCTACCACTGAGCTGTATCCTCTCCCCTATTCAGTTTTGTTGAAACTCTTAAGATTGAGTTGTGGGGAGGGATGGGAAAGACCAGAAAAGATTGAGCTTTGAAAGGGACAGTTATGGTGACCCAGGAGAAAGTACTCTAGGTTATATCAAAGTCATTTTGTTTGTTTGTTCTGCCAGCACACGGAGACTTTGAATATTGTGTTTGTAACCTACTTCAGAATATTGAAGAAGGCCCAGAGGTCACCTCTCCTGCCAGCAGTTCTAGAAGGTCTTGCCAAGTAAGGGCTGTGTAGGTTGAAACCTTTTAGATTCTTTCTAAACACATAAGACTGAAGTAGCCATGAATTTTAAGCAGGGTTCACTAACGATGACCCAGCGTCCATCTCTGTTCATTCCTTTTTTATTTGTCACCAGCTTTTCCTTGAAACTGTCCGCAACCCTGCACTGTTTTGGTTTTTTCATCTCAAATGTTTTATTTTGTGAATCTGCTTCACTAACTCTTTCCTTCTGCTTGCTTGCTGCTCGCTATCCCTGAGGTTCGTCTCAGTGCTTGTTTCCTTCTGCTCTGTCATGAGTTTTCACCATCAGTTTGAATGGTTCACGCCGGTGACTCTCGGGTCTGTTCCTGCCCAGCTTGCACATAGTTTCTCTAGTCCTGTGTCATCTGTTCCTCTCAAGACAGATCTTTTTGTATTTTCTGTCAACACTGATGAACTTGTTAGGGGGTGTGAGCCAGGATAATAGTTGTCATGATAGTTTCCTACAGTTATTTGAGGTATTATCCTGTAGAACAGTGCTGGCCCATAGAAATATACTCTGAACTACATACCTAATTGAAAATTTTCCTTTAGCTACATTGAAGAAAAAAGAAAAAACAGGTGAAATTAATTTAATATATTTTATTGAACTCAGCTTATCTAAAGTACTATTTTGGCATACAGTCAGCATTAAACATCAGTGAAATAGTTGGCATTCTTTTTTTTCTTAACATATCTTCAAAAACCTGTGTACATTTTACGCTTAACAGCACATCTCAGTTTGGACTAGCCACATTTCAAATGCCTAATGGCTACCATTGTTGGACAGCACAGCTTTAGAAGTAGGGTTAATGTCTGAAAGATAGAGAAAAGGAAAGTTCAGTTCAATATAAAATAAATTATTTTCTAATGACTGCAGCTAGCTGGTGATGCGATGCTTTCCCTTATGAGGTAGTGTAGTCCTTGTCACTGCAGAGAGATCGGTCAGAGGTTCAGAGAGGAGGGATTATTCTTACATTAGGTGGGACCTGTTTGTTTTTCAGTGACTAATTTCTTTAAGCAAATTTTTAATAATATATACTCATTTAAAAAATTGCAATAATGTGATTAAAAATTTAAAAATCGTAAGTTCCCCCTCCTATGTGCCTTCTTTCATACAAATTGAATCTTTCACACAAATGTATACTATTCTGTAATTCCTTTTTTTTTGGATAAACTTATTCTCAGTATCCTTCCATGTTAGCACCTATAGATAGACTTTTTTTAAGTTCATGATATTCCATTTTATAGCTATATAATACTTTATTTGGTCAGTCCCCAGTGTTGTACTGGGAATATTCTTAACGTACTTGTGTGCATATATGGCAGGTCAAAGGGTATGCTCATTTTAAATTTTAATAAATATTGCCAAATTGCTTCCCAAAAATGTTGTGCTGATACACAGGGAATGTGTGACTTCTAAGGTCCTTCCCCCTAAGATTTACGTAGTGTCAAAGGCTCTTGCACTAATATTGAAGAGATATCCCAACTTTAACTACTTGGGTGCCTAATATTTTATAGTGTACAGAGTGCTGTGACATTGAGTAGCTCACATGATTCTTTCTCTTTAATACTATTGAGTGATTTCACTTATTTCTAGAAATAGAGGCTGGGAGAGTCAGTTTTTACATAGGATTATACAGGTAATTAATTGCTGAGCCTGAACTAGACACTAGGTCCAACATTTTTTCTCTTTTATTTTTAAAGCTTTCCTAAATTTTTTTATAAATAGCAGAATCTTTCCTCCTTTCCTTCTTCTTGCCCTGTTTTTCTAGAATCTGTTGCTGCTGGCTCCTTCATTGCTGGACACCTGGTAAACCTCCCTCAGAGAAATTGTTTGCTCTTAGCAACTTCTTTCTCAGAGGGAAGTATTTTTGAAAAATTTAGTTTGTCTTGTGCCACGTATATTCCTGCTGAGTATGGTGTCCAGTTGTGGTTGGATTGTCCAAAAGGGTGATCTGAATTAATAAAAAGTATTAATAATCATCATCATAATCATCATCATCTCCATCGTAGCTAACACTTTGAAATTAGGAATATTAAAAATATGGTTTCAAAGTCAAGTTTAATTTTTAGCTGTTCTGTTTCTGTGTTTAGGTTATCTTTTTAACTAAGTTTTGTTTGATTTTAGGTTTGCCCATCTTATAAATGTGGAGTTTTTTGATGATTTATTAGTAGTTCTGCATTCTCTCATTGAGTCTGGTGTAAGTAACTCTGCTAATGAATTACTTTTTAAGATATAAATGGTAATTATTCTTAATATCCTTTTTCTTTTCTTTAAGGACCTAAGCTATCAAGAAAGTCTGCACTGTGTCCAGACCGCTTTTCATATTCTTTCTGGGCAAGGTGAAATATTTTCTTGATCAGGTTTTGTTTGCTTTACCTTTGGAGGCAGTAACATACCTAATTAGTGTTTGTTGTCATTTCAAAGGTGATGTTCTGAATATTGATCCAATGAAATTCTATACACATCTTTACAAAACACTGTTCAAGTTACATGCAGGTATGTATGTTTAGATAATGTGTCTTTAGTAAATCTTTGTCTTTTAAGAATATAATGTGACCGGAATTGTAGTCAGTGAAAATTGAGAGATAGGAGCTGAGATAGAAAATGCCGGTCTGCCAGTGCCACATGTCTCTGTTTAACCATACGTGAGTCTTGGAGAGAGCACTTCCGGAATTGACTGGAGATGCAGTACAACTCAGGGCTTCATCTCTCGAGCAGTGTAGCACTACTTCATCGTTTAGGGAAGTGATGTGGGGCAGGTGCAACAGGTTCATCTTGGATTTTTTTCCAGAGTTCAGTGAAATTGTGTAATGAAACAGTAACGAGAACATCCCTGAAGAGTATACCTGCTGTTTTAGGTGCTACCAATGAAGGTGTTGAGATTGTGCTCCAGTGCCTTGACGTCATGTTGACTAAGCGCAGAAAGCAAGTTTCACAGCAGCGGGCCCTTGCCTTCATCAAGCGCCTTTGTACCCTTGCTCTTCACGTTCTTCCAAATTCAAGCATTGGCATTTTGGCAACTAACAGAATATTAATGCATGTAAGTGGTGATACAGATGAAAAGAGCTAAGTTCTTGCCATGCAGCAATGGTGTTTTGTTTGATGCATATCTTTTTTCCTCATTTAATTATTTTAATTTTAAAAGTAATTCACACTTGTAACAAAATTAGGTGATAAAAGAAGAACATAAAATTACAAAAAGGAAAGCATTCCACCCATATTGACACTCTCTAGAGATAACTAACCATTTTTACCATTTGGTAGGTATCCTCCCAGCAGACTTAAAATTTGGTTATAAATGTGCACAACAAACACAGGAAAACAACAAAACTTTTTTTTTTTTTTAAACTGGAAAGGGGATTGAGGGGATTACAATATATATTATTGTTCTACAAGTTTTTTAAACACTTAATGATGATGAACACATTTTTGTGTCAGTACAAATAAAACTATTTTGTCTCCTTAATGACTATATATAAAGTTATTGGTCTAATAAACACTTACATAGTTCTTATTATGCGACTTCCATTATAAACACTTTACAAAAATTAAGTCACTTAATTTTCGTAACAATAATGAAGTAGCTACTACTATTGTTCCCAATGTATAGATGGGGAAAACTGAGGTCCAGAGAGGCTAGGTAACCTGCCTAAAGTGACACTGCTAGTAAGTGGCAGAGGTGGGATTTAAATTTAGGCAGTTTGGCTTTTACACCTCACATTTTTCTTTTGGTGGACATAGGGTGTTTCCTTTTTTTTTTTTGCTATTATGAATGATGCTTAGTGAATATTCTTACATGTGTATCTAATGTAATTATTTCTATAGGAAAAATTCCTAAAAGTGGGATTGCTGAGTGAAAAGAGTATCTATTTTCTTTTCTAAGAAAAAAATGAATTCTTTTCAAAACAAGCTAAGAAAATACTCTTCCAATTTTTGTCCTCTTACGGTGTAAACTTAGATTGCAAAAATTAAAACTAGATATAAAGTGCCTGTGCTTATAGCTCTTATGTAACCATAAAATCAAGTTATGTTTAAATACAAATAAAAGTACAGAACCCAATAACATTCATAAAATTAACAGTGTTACTTTAATTAATCCTTCCTTTTATTGATATTATTGCAGACTTTCCCCAAAACAGATCTGTTGCTTGACAATGAATCTCAGGGAAGCGGAGTTTTCCTTCCTGAGCTGGAGGAGCCCGAGTACTGCAATGCTCAGAACACTGCTCTTTGGGAATTGCATGCACTGCGGGTAAGAGTGCCCCCTCCCCGTCCCGTCATTTTTTGTGAGTAGTTTTTTTTTTTTCAGTTTTCCCCCAAGCAGTTATAATTGCCATAGAACTTAATGTATTTTAATCTGCGACCACCTCTCCTAGAAATTTTTTTTTTTTTCGTTTTTTTTTGTAGGGGAGAGGTAATTAGGTTTATTTATTTAACTTTTTTTTTTTTTTTAATGGAGGTACTGGGGATTGAACCCAGGACCTTGTGCATGCTAAGCACACGCTCTACCACTTGAGCTACACCCTCCCCGTAGAAATCTTGTTTTAATAGTCTACATTACACTTTGCTCTTACTGTTAAGATGTTGAGATGCATTTTCTAATGAAGCAGAAAATGATGACAGTTTTGTGGGGTAAGATTTCTTAAAATCTTTCCCTAGCACTATTCAGATTTGTCATCAGGCACATTTCTATTGGGTCCTATCCAGGGAGACTTCCACAAGCCCGCCAGTTTCAAGAGGGTTTCCCCTATGTTGTGATCCTGCAGTGCGGGTAGCAGCTTTAGAGTGAGGCTCGTAGGAAATATGTTTCAGGAAACCTGGTGTAAAAGAACTTTTTTTTTTCATTCTGAAAGAGAAATTGCTCTTTGATTTTTCTTTTTATACTGTAAAAAGGAAGACTAAGCAGCATTACTGGTAACTTGGTCATCAAACAGATTTGCAATCTGGAATCTGTTGGAATCCTGTGAGCAAAGATAGTGTTTTTTCTGTAGGTATGTGGTTCTTATGAATTACTTATGCATATGTGTTTTTTTTTTTAAATAAGTGTTTATTGAAGTTTAGTTAGTGTTTTGTAAAATACTGACCTGTGCAAAATATGGTTGTCCTGTTTCCCCTTCAGCGACATTACCATCCCATTGTGCAGAGATTTGCAGCGCACCTCATCGCTGGAGCCCCTTCTGAAGGCTCAGAAGCACTCAAACCAGAGTTGAGCCGGAGGTGGTATTTAGCATTGCCTTATTATAGAACTTAAGATTTCAGTTGACAGCTATTTTTACTATGAGAAGTCTGTTTTATAAAGTAGTAGGTTACAGAATGTAAAGTGCTTATTGGTTATTCTGGATTTGGTCCACTTCATACTCCTGAATTAGTCTAAAGATAAGACATGATGACTGTGATTTTGCTAGTTTGTTCTGTGTAATCACTTAACAATTTTGGGGGGGGGGGCGGTCATAAAAAGTTTCACACATACAGATAAGTAGGAAGATAAGTAGAAGAAAGTGAATCCCCACACCCATTACTTAGGTTGAACAATTAATAAGATAATGCCATATTTGCTTTATGTGAGGATCCATGAGTCCAGCCACAGTGAAACTCCTTTTTTTTAATCTTCCTGAATGGTTCTGCTAGGTCCAGAAATGAAGTTTCTCTCTTTGGCCCTCATGGCTATCTCTGTCCAGTGCCTCCTGACCTGTGAGAAGCTTGGGCTGGTACTTCCAGCCCTTACCTTGCACTCTCTTCCAGATGGCGGAAAGGGCCCTCCTAAAAGAAGCTTCTTTCCCACAAGTATTTATTCTGAAAAATTTCAGAAAGTACAGAGAAGTTGAAGCAGTGGTAACTACCTTCTTCTCCCCACAAAATCAATTAGGAAATACTTCAATTATACAGAAAAGAAGGGAAAATGGTATAAAAGACACCCTTGTAATATACTCACCACTCAGAATTAATATTTTGCTGTAAATTTTTCTCCTTTGCAAGCACACTGGTTTATTTTTTATTTTGAAAATTCTTTGGAGCAGAGAAAGATTCATTGCATAGGCCAAACAAGGAGAATGGTGTCTTGTGCTCGGAAGACCTGAATTTCACTTACTGGTTTCTTTAAATCAGAGGTCACAAGTGACCTGTAGGCAAGATTTTCTGGCCTTTTCAGAGTTTGAACAAAAATCTAATTAGTTGCTATCTTTTAAATATTGAAAGAATTCACCTAAAAATCACATTTCTTGCTTCTCTTGAAATACTGAGAGATTTGGCAAAACAGGTCTATATTTTTACATGGCAATAGTCAGCTGCTGCCCTCTCTAAATGAGGCATAAATGTAATTTACCATAAACTCTTTTCCTTCTGGGTAAGATAGAGATAATCTTTGGCATTATTAAATAATAAAATGGACATTTACTTTTTTCATCCCTCATGCTTCCCACCTGTCCCTCAGCCTTGATTTTCAAAAGGAAAAAAGGAGAAAACGATTCTTTGTCACTTTCTTATGATCCTTTTCTGGCATGATTTTATCAGAGATCTTGAACATTTGCCTCATTTATGCCAGAGTTTCATTTCCTGGCGGAATATGAGGAATGGGTTTATCCCAAAGGCTTGAGAAAGACGACTTATGGAGGGCCTCCCCTGGGGAGTGGAGCTTGGGACGTGAGCCTCATTGCAACCTTTGTAGGCCCTGGCCAGTGTCCTTTGGAGAATGGGAACCAACCCCAAATCGTTAAGGATTCATTTACATGCTGTGGGTATAAACATTTATTCTGTCCTGATTGGCTTCTCCTTGCTTTCAGTCCAGGCAAACAACTGAAGGGTTGAGCTGTTTTAAATCTGTGAAGGATAACTCCATGCATTATGCTCCGTGATTGAGTCACACTTAGTTGCATATCGTTCACATAACTGGTTGGGTTGGGATTTGATCACATTGAGCTTGAGGTCTTTTGCTCAGGCTTCCTTTTATCTAGGCCTATATTTCTAAATGTATTATCAGACCTTTCTGAGGTGGATTTAGTGGGATAATGTTGTCATAGCATGGGGATTTAGAATTTATCTTATATAAGTGTATTTTGTTGATGAAAGAAAACAAGAACACTAATTAGAAAAGATATATGCATCCCTATGTTCATTGCAACATTATTTACAATAGCCAAGCTATGGAAGCAGCCTAAGTGCCCATCAACAGATGAGTGGATAAAGAAGACACACATACATGCACACAATGGACTATACTCAGCCATAAAAAAGACTTAAATCTTGCCATTTGCAACAGCATAGACCTAGAGGGTATTATGCTAAGTGAGAAAGAGAAACACAAATACTGTATGATTTCACTCTAAAAACCAAAACAAAGAACAAACAAGAAATCAGAAACAGACATAGATACAGAGAACATGTAGTGGTTGCCAAAGGGGAGGGGGTATGGGGGAAGGAGAGAAGTAGATGAGGGCGATTAGGAGGTACAAACTTTCAGTTCAAAATAAATGAGCCACAAGTATGAAAGGAACAGTGTGGGGAATACATTAAATAATTATGTAACATATTTGATGACGGATAGTAACTAGACTTACAGTGGTGATCATTTTGAAAAGTATAGAAATATCGAAACACTATGTTGTGTAGCTGGAACTAACGTACTGTTGTAGGTAAATTATACTTCAAAAGAAAACAAACTCAAAGAAAAAGTGATCAGATTTCTGGTTAACAGGAGAGGGAATTGGATGAAGGCAGTTAGAAGCTACAAACCTCCAACTGCAACATAAATGAGTACTAGGGATGAAATGTACAACATGATAAATACAGTTAACACTGCTGTGTGTCATATATGAACATTGTTATGAGAGTAAATCTTAAGAGTCTCATTATAAGGAAACATTTTTTTTTCTATTTAGCTTTCTATCTATATAAGATCATAGTTATTCACTAAACCTTACTGATAATCACTTCATGATGTGAGTCAAATCATGTACACCTTAAACTTACGCAGTGCTGTATGTCAATTATATCTCAATAAAACTAGAAGATAAAAAACCTGGGACAAAGAAGATTTTAAGGAGAAAAAAACAAAAGCAGGATTATGTTATACTTTAATATATGGGTTTAGAATAATAAACATTTGGGTACAATCTAATTATTTTTGAATTATACAGATACAATGATATCTTTACGTTTCTTATATTTGTGATTATAGATCCGCTGCAGAACTTTTTGAGGCTTATAGCATGGCAGCAATGACATTCAATCCTCCTGTTGAATCTTCAAACTCCAAAAAGAAGGTATGTGATACTTTTCATTATATTTTTAAAAGATAAAATAAAAACTAAATTAATATGTCTCTCAATAACTTATTTCAACTTGCTTACTTACTTTCTAGGTAGATTTTTTCATATTTAGCAGCTGATGGTAGGATGGATCTCTGGGGTTGGACTTCTGTAGAGGCAGTCATGAGACAGTTTTATTCAAAGTGAGACATGGCCCATATGTCCAAGACTTGACCCAGCACCTGTCATTGTTAAGTTTCATGCATTGGTTTGGTGTCAGTTGTTGTCATTTTTATCTTTGCTCACAGCTTGGCTTTTGCTTATGGCATAAGAACTTCTAACTCATACTTTTAATATTTTTTTAGGATAAAGTTTTACAGGGGGATTCATTTTTGCATGAAGATTTAAATCAACTAGTCAAAAGACATTGCAATGAAGTTTCTACTCAGTTGCCTCTGGATTTCACCAAATATTTGGAAACATCACTACGGTAGTAGAAGAATGAAGAATCATTGGACTTTCTTGTATATTTGTGTGCGTATGCAGATGCACATAAAGATAGATTGTTAATTTGGGATCTTCTCCTTTTATACAAGGGAAACTTCCCAAGAAAATGAACAGAGGAGGAAGAATTACCGTTTGCATGGCACTGGGTTCTGCACCAATTCTGAAAATGTGCACAGGAAAATCAAGACCCTGAGATTGCTTTTTACCATTCAGTTACTTTTTATTACTAAATACTCTTTATAACCAGATTAATCTATTTTTATTGCAGCACCATGATGGAAGTGAGAAATGTTCTAAATTTGAATGCATATATTTTTATGAAGATTTTTGAGAAAAGAAAAAAATAGCTTGAAATTGGAAGCCAGGTTCATTGGCTCTTACTGGATGATTTACTAGAAGTAACATAATTTGGCCTGTTTGAAAAAGAGAGTGTTCATCATGGCTACTTTCAAAGAAAGTTTGAATGGGATTCTAGTCTCTTCAAAGCTCTTCGCATTTTCTGACACTCTCTGGAGGGTGATGGGGGAAGAATTGCTCCCTGGTAGAAAAACCAAGTCTGAGACCTTAACCATTCTGTTTTAAGGATAAAGGGTACCCAGTGTAGGGCTTTTTTTTTTTTTTTTTTTTCTTTTTGTATGGATGAAATGCCTATTATGAATATAATTAAAAAGCAGTATTTTATGTAATAGCTGTTGCCATGTTTTAGGAATGACCTATGAAATAAGTGTTCTAATGACCAGGTTGTAAATATTCTCTTCTGTAAATAGTTGAGTAACACAGCGGCTTTCTTCTTTTTATTCTTGTGACCTGAGAATCTTAAAAAAACGCACAGCAGTCCAACTGAATAGATTTGTTATTTCTTCAGAGCTATAGTAGCCTATTCTTTTGGTTGAGAGCTTGAAGTTTTTTCTTGTGAAGTAAATGAAAATAGGAAGTTCTTTTATCATTCCAGCGAAGTAGAGAATATCAGCTTTATATAGTGCATGTTGATCATTTAGCATATTATATGTGGTTTGAAAAAGTGTTTTCTAAGGTTAGTGTTTTGGTTTGAGCTAACAATTTATTCATGATTTGTTTTTGTATATAGTGTTAAGAGAATGTTCAATTTCAGTCTTCTACAGGTGGCTGTCCAGTCTTCCCTGCACCACTTATTGAAGAGACCGTCTTTTGACTCCATTGTATATTCTTGCCTACCTTGTTGTAGATTGACCATAAGTGCATGGGTTTTTTCCTGTACTTTCTGTCCTGTTCCTTGGATCTATTTGTCTGTTTTTGTTCCAGTACCATACTGTTTTTGATTACTGTAGCTTTGTAGTATACTATGAAGTCAGGGATCATGATTCCCCTATCTCCATTCTCCTTCTTCAAGAATGTTTTGGCTATCCAGGGTCTTTTGTGTGTTTTCATACAGAGTTTAACATTTTTTGTTCCAGCTCTGTGAAAAGTGTCATTGGTAACTTGATTGGGATTGCATTGAATCTGTATTTCCCTTGGGTAGTATGGCTGTTTTAACAATATTGATTCTTCCAATTCAAGAACATGGTATATCTTCCCATCAGTTTATGTCCTCTTCAGTTTCTTTCATTGGTGTCTTATACAAGTTTTTGGAGTACATGTCCTTTGCTTCTTTGGGTTTATCCCTTGCTATTTTATTCTTTTTGGTGCATTGGTAAATGGTATTGTTTCCTTAATTTCTTTTTCTGCTATTTTGTTGTGAGTGTATAGAAATGCAACTGATTTCTATACATTAATTTTGTATCCTGAAACTTTAGCAAATTCATTGATAGGCACTAGTAGTTTTCTGGTTGCTTCTTTAGGGTTTTCTATGTATAGTATCATATCATCTGCAAACAGTGACAGTTTTACTTCTTCTTTTCCAATTTGGATTCCCTTTATTTCTTTTTCTTCTTTGATTGCTATGACTAGGACTTCCAAAACTACGTTGAATAAAAGTGGCGAGCGTGGGCATCCTTGTCTTGTTCCTGATCTTAGAGGAAATGCTTTTAGCTTTTCACCATTAAGTATCATGTTAGCTGTAGGTTTGTCATATGGACTTCATTATGTTGAGGTATGTTCTGTCTTTGCCCACTTTTTGGAGAGTTTTCATCATAAATGGATGTTGAATTTTATCAAAAGCTTTTTCTCTGTCTATTGAGATTATCAGATGGTTTTTATTCTTCTATTTGTTAATGTGGTGTATCACATTGGTTGATTTGGAGATACTGAAAAATCCTTGCATCTCTGAGATAAATCTCACTTGATCATGGTTTATGATCCTTTTAGTGCATCATTGGAGTTGATGTGCTAATATTTTGTTGAGGATTTTTGCATCTATATTCATTAGTGATATTGGCCTGTAATTTTTTTGTGATATCTTTATCTGGTTTTAGTGTCAGGGTGATGATGGCCTCAGAGTGAGTTTGGAAGTGTTCCTTCCTCTGCAATTTTTTGGAACAGTTTCAGAAGAGTAGGTGATAACTCTTCTCTAAGTGTTTGGAAGAATTCACCTGTGAAGCCATCTAGTCCTGGACTTTTGGTTGAGTCTGGACTCCATATTTCCCCTAACCCGAGAATTTATAAATAACTTCCTTGCTAAGCATGACATGAAAAGAGGCATTCCCTCAAGAAGGCACTTTCTGCCCAAATAATATTGTTACTTCCTACAGATTTATCTTCAGACTGATCCTTGATTCCTTCACACCCTTATATAATCTTGTATTAGTTTGCAAAACAACCAATTCCAGTTGAGGTGACTGAGAGGAACTTAATCTGTTTTTTCTAGCGTCACATATCACACTGGATTCTTACTGTAATCCTTCTTTGCCAGATATCATCTTAAAAGTTGGCACCACCTAACAGTGACAGAATTCACATTCCTTTTTGTTTTTAGTGAAGCGTCTTAAAATGTTTTTCCTCAATATCTTGTAATAAGTGCAGCTTGCATATTTAGATTTTTTTTTTTCCCATATCAACTTTACTGATGAAAGTTTGCTACCTAGGTGTTTAGTAGTCTGAAACATGAAGTGGTAGTGTGTATGGTCTGGGTGGCTGTTTTAGATACAGTCTAAACAATAGGATCATTTCTTTCATTTGCTGTACTAACATAGCTGTATAGTTCAGAGAAGCTCTAAATCAGAATTTCCTACTTTCGGCAAACACCAGATTGTGCTGGTTATTTGTAATAGTAGAGTAAACCCTTTACACTTTGAGCAGTGTGTCCTTCCTAAAATCCTAAAGACGCAAATACAATAGAGTATGTGCTTTCCCCTCACAGTGGAATGAACAGCCAGGTAGGTTACAACCTGGGCAGTAGACTGGCTTCACTCACCTGCTAAAACCTCGTCTCCTATTCAGTGTTAAGGTACCTTAAGTTTCAGATTTTGTGCTGTAGCAGAATCAACTGTGGTAAGGGCCATGGGGTGAGATGGGACGGGGCAGATCTTAGAGTCAAGGCCAAGTGATAAACCTAGTGAGACCAGTCTTGCTTTTCATCTGGTTACTCTGCACAGTTCTCATCTTGACTCTAGCCAGTTATACCAGTAACTTAGTTTTTATTATATGGTAAGCCCAACCAGAGGAAAAAATGCCTGTTAGCTTTGAGAAGCTTCCCTTAAGTGTTTCTAGAGTATTTTTAAAACTGAGGCAGCATTGTGCATTTGTTGTTGCGTTTGTTGATTTAAAAAGGAACCTGGAGCACTATACAAATGACATCAAACTGGAATATCCTGAATTGTGTTGACAAGCAAATGGTAGTTCTTCTAGCATTAAGGCTTTGAGTCAGTAAGAACTTCCAACAACATGAAAGCTATGTCATGTGTTTTTAACATTTCTCTTAGAGTATGCAAAGACCTTGGCAAATGCTTTATTCATTTTTATGGTGAAAAACTCAAAGCAAAGGTTAGGATTTTTGGTGTGTTTTATAATTTGAAGAAAAATGTCTTAAATTTTAATGTCAATAGATAAAACTCGGATTTTACTTTAGAGGAACACACATTTCATTTTAAAAGTCGTAATTTGTCTCATACCAAGAATAAGAAGAATCCTTTACACTTACATGATAGTTTTATACAGCAAGGCTTTTAAATTAATTTACATTAAATGGCAAGTTTGACTTGGAGCAATAGCTCTTCACTATAATGAAAGTGAAGCTTGTTTACAGAAATTCTGGCCTATTTCAGCTGTTCAGAGCGTACATTTACTTTTTAGGAGATTTGTCTTCAAATAGTGAGATAGAGCCACTGATGCTTCTAATCCATAGGCAATATCAAGAAAGCTATGAATAATAAATACGCAAGTACAGTGTCAGTACAAACCTTGCAAAATAAATAAACACCAACTCAATCTACTTTTGCTTTAAAAATATGGTTACATTTCTTTTTAAGATGACACAACTCAGTAGGTATTAAATTACACATTATTCTAAATTCACTTTGTGGAAACCCAAAGTGGAACAGTCTGTGACTATATAAGGAATAAACTTAAAAAAAACCAGCATCATTCTACATGTAAAAAAAAAATCCTACAGAAAAGTACACTATGGTACACAATATAGAAACTAAACTGAATTACTTTTTAATGAATCTTACAGGACATATTTACATTTGCAATGCCCCAAAGCTTCCAACTCCCACCCATGAAATGTATGACTGAACTAGCTTGCTTGTTTTCAGATCTCTGTGCCTCTTTTCCCAGTTAGAAAACTTCTAAGTCAGGTCAGCAAACTAGGGCCCTGGGGCCAAATCCAGCTTACCACCTGTTTTTGTGTGGAAAAAAAAGGACTATGACGTGAAAACTATATGAAATTCCGCTTTCAGTGTCTAAATAGCTTTATTAGAGCACCGCTCCGCTCAGTCACGTGTGTGTGACGGGCGGCGCTTCCGCTCTGAAGCAGCTGAGCCGAGTAGCTGCAAGAGACTGTGTAGCCATAAAGCCTAGGATGTTTACTGTCTAGCCCTTTACTACGTTTGCTGACCTTTGTTCTAAGTCAATTATTGCAAGCTTAGCGATGGTTTTTCCAACTGTTGGCGTGGGTAACCAGGCTGGGCCTCCCTGTGTCACTCCTCAGGAGACTGGTTGGTAGCCCTGTGCCATTCTGCTTGACCTCAAGGTGGACCTCACGTCAAGTGTGAAGAAGGCGTCAGAAAGTTCAGAAGTCAATTTCCAGTTTTAAGTCTAGTGAAAAAAAAAGGAAATTAATTTGTTTCCACCATGTTCGTTCCTGACTTTAACTTCTTGCCGATAGTGCTTCACCTGTAAGGTTGTACACATAGGCTTGTTAGTCTACTTAAAAGTGAAGGAGCAGAAACAGTCACAGTGTAGCAAGGGTTTCGTGTTGTTCAGCCAACAGAAACCCACAGCCCTGGCGGCCAGGTTTGGGGGAGAGACTAGTTCCTATAAATCCAGTGTTATAACGCAATGTTCCTGGGAGGTGGAACATAAGGCTATTTCAGCCCCAGAACACCACGTTCTTTAGAAAAGTTTTTTTTTTTTTTTAACCACAATTAAACTGTTCAACTTTTTTAAAAAAAAGTGGAACTCTCAACTAGTTACTTATATTACTTCAGATAAGAGGTAAATAATTTCTTCTTTAGAAATTCTTAGATTATTATTAGGGGGTAACTTCAAACTTTAGAGGCAAATATTTCAGAATAGATAATATGAACTACTAACGTCACTCAGAAAGTAGTAAAAATACTAAACTTGTTTTCTTATGAGCATATACAGAAAGGCCTTTTATATTCACAGTGCTCTTTTTTGGAAACACCCTTTGTGAAGTTAATAACATGGGATGTATAGTCCCTTAGATGCAGCAATGGCTATTTTTATTATTTTATCAGTGGCTATGAAATATAATTGATTAACAATGTATTAATTTCTGATGTTAGCATAGTGATAAGTGTGTGTGTGTGTATATTCCTTTTCATATTCTTTATTATTATAAGCTATTACAAGGTACTGAATATAGTTCCCTGTGCTATACTGTCAGACCTTGTTTAAATATAGTAGTTAGTATCTGCAAATCCCTAACTCCCAATTCATCCCTCCCCACTGTCTTTCCCCACTGGAAACCATAAGTTTGTTTCCTGTGTCTGTGAGTCTGTCTCTGTTGGTAAATAAGATCGTGTCTTTTTTTTTTTTTTTTGATTCCTCAGTGGCTATTTTAAAGAGAAGCTTTCCTAAGTTTAAGGAAAGATGTGAGTCTAACTCTGAATGTCTGCTGCTGTAGGAAAATTGAATCCAAAGACAATCATCTAAATCATCACTCTCCCTACTCTCCTAAAATATAAGCAATTAGTAATGCTCATCGTAGCAAGCATATTACTTTTAAGTCAAATTGCTAGCGGAGTTGTATTCTTATGTACTTAATCTTCTAGCACTCTAAAGGCTCCTTATGTGCAGAGTATGGTTTCACTCTGTTATTACGGAGGTTATAATACAGAGGTGTGTATAACATTATCACACCTATGATTTATCTGATGCTAAGTTCTTGTTATGGAAAACAGTATTTTAAATTTTGATCACTGTCCTTAGGGCATGCTCACAGACCCATTACTGTGGTGAGTCATTTTTCCAAAAGTTGGAGAGGCTTGACGTGGTGCTTAGCCCTAAAGCTCACTTGGCTTTTGGAGAAGGCGTTGACTGTCCCAGTGACACTGGGGCAGAAATGGAAGTGAGTCTGGAACTTTATAAATGGGACACCAGATGTACTGCAACAGGAAATGGGTGCTGAGCCTTCTGAGAGTCTGAACAGCCCAGGCCTTCACTATTCTGTGCATATTCACGATTATCTGATGCTATGTAATGTGGTTTGCTGCCACAGTGCCGAGATTTCTTCCTGGTAAGTCTGCATAGAGAACCTGAACAACCCTGACTCTTCTTGACCTGAATAGTTGGATGTGCAGATGTTCTGAAGGAGGTGGTGTCCTGTATTTGGCCTTGTCTGTGTTGAAAGAGCTTTCTTTGTAAGTACAGATGGGGCACCAATTGTTTTAGGAGTTGCTCCTTAAAAGTAGAAACATGGGCTCAATATATAGGGCCTTCTTTGGGGCTGTTATAAAGCAAACTTAGGCCTGTCAAGAGGCATCCATGAATTCTTTAATTATGAGCTTCCATAATTTTATATAAGAAATATCTGCTTGTGATAAAGTCAAGATGATGAAACTCCACGGTATAACAATGACTTTACCATGCTTTTGGTCTCTTGTGAATTTTAATTTTTGAAACTGTGATGAAACAGGTGAAAAGAGGGCTTTAATCCTCCCTTGGGTTCATTAAGAAACTCAGTGAGTGAAAAATCTATGGTTTGTTCTCTTCAGATGCTTTTTTTTTTTTAATTCAGGTTCCATATAAAATGTTTAAGACAGAATGAAACTCATTCAGTATGTGAATACCAAGTAGTGAGTTGGTGACCAAAGGCATGATTTACTGCAGGCTGTTATGTCATTTTGCTTTCTTTTTAATCATCACATCCTGGATGCCAGATTTTTACTTTTTAATTGAGGCAGAAGTTGAAGTTGCTGAGGCTAAATCAAACCTAAATTAGAACATCAAATTGAAAATCCAAAGGAGTAGAAGCTGAATGACCCAGAGCAGTCCTTCAAGAATGTTAACATGAGTTACCAGGAACTAAGACAGTTCTGTGTCTCATGAACTAAAGCAGCTGTAGTTTGGGCAAGTCTGTTACCCTCTTGGGGCCTTTAGTCATCTACAAAATAAGGATATCTAAAATTGAAGTGCTGAAGTTATGTGTATCTTCAGAGCCCTTTTCCTGGAGGGTACCATTCCTGCCTGCCTCAGGGGACATCCTCCTCTTGGAAAAGATTAAAAGGTACTGCAAACTATGCCTTAAAAAGTGGCATAAGCTGACCCCCATTTCCGAGCTGTGCAGTGACTCAATATACCTGGGTGAAACGTGCTACCCTCGCTCACTGTCGATAGTCCATCGCGTCACCAGAGGACAAGCTGCTCACAGGTTTCTCCTCCTTGTTTTGGACATTTTCTGAGGCCAAGACCTGAGAAGGTGATGTGAGTCCTCGGGGCTGTTTTGTTGACTTGGTGAGCTTCTTGAGTTCACTTGCAAAAGAGATGCCTTTTCTTTTGTCTTCTCGGGATGCCTGTGGAAAAAAAGAACTTGCCATTGATATTAAGTTAAACCAGGCTCCTCAATCACATGACACTGTATCCAGAAAAGAGCCCTCTCTTTTCTCTCTAGTGAGAACTTTGGAAAGAAAGGCCGAGGGACTCGCATCTCCAGACTGCTTAAGCACAGAGGGAATGTGTTTCTTTTCACACAGTGAAAACAGAGCCAAACAATATGCCTCCGACTTCTTTCCTTTCTAAAAAATTTTTTTTAAATTTATTATTCTTATTATTTTGTTTATTTTTTATTGAAGTGTAGTTGATTTATAATGTGTGTTTCAGATGTACATCCAGCAAAGTGATTCAGTTAAATGTACACATATTTTCTTTTCAGATTCTTTTGTTAAGTTTCTTTTTTTAATTTTTACTAAAAAATGTTTTTATTGAAGTATAGTCAATTTACAATGTGTCAACTTCTGGTGTACAGCATGTTTCAGTCATACATATATATACATATGTTTGTTTTCACAATTTTTTCATTATAGGTTACTATAAGATATTGACTATAGTTCTCTGTGCTATACAGTATAAACTTGTTTATCTATTTTGTATATAGTAGTTAGTATTTGCAAATCTCGAGTTCCCAATTTATCCCTTCCCACCTCCTACCCTTCTGGTAACCATAAAAATTTTTTTCTATGTCTGTGAGTCTATTATATCTGTTTTGTAAATAAGTTCATTTGTCTTTTTTTTTTTTTAGATTCCACATATTAGTGATATCATATGGTAGTTTTCTTCCTCTTTCTGGTTTACTTCACATAGAATGACAATCTGGAGATCCATCCACATTCCTGCAAATGTCATTATTTTATTCTTTTTTATGGCTGAGTAGTATTCCATAAATATACCACAGCCTTTTTATCTAGTCATCTGTTGATGAACATTTAGGTTGTTTCCATATCTTGGCTATTGTAAATAGTGCTGCTATGAACATTTGAATTAAAGTTCCCTCTGGATACATGGCCAGGAGTGGGACTGCTAGATCATATGGTAAGTCTATTTTTAGCTTTTTGAGGAATCACTTTACTGTTTTCCATAATGGCTATGCCAAATTACATTCCCACCAACAGTGTAGGAGGGTTCCCTTTTCTCTGCACCCTTTCCAGCATTTATTGTTTGTGAACTTTTTTTTTTTTTTTTAACATTTTTTATTGATTTATAATCATTTTACAATGTTGTGTCAAATTCCAGTGTTCAGCACAATTTTTCAGTTATTCATGGACATATACACACTCATTGTCACATTTTTTTCTCTGTGAGTTATTTGAATGATGGCCATTCTGACTGGTGTGAGGTGATACCTCATTGTAGTTTTGATTTGCATTCTCTGATAATTAGTCATATTGAGATTTTTTTCATATGCCTACTGGCCATTTGGATGTCTTCATTGGAGAATTGCTTGTTTAGGTCTTCTGCCCATTTTTGGATTGGGTTGTTTCTTTTTTCATTATTAAGTTGTATGAGCTGTTTATATATTCTGGAAATTAAGCCCCTGTCAGTCTCATCTTTTGCAAATACTTTCTCCCAATCCATAGGATGTCTTTTTGTTTTGCTTATGGTTTCCTTTGCTGTGCAAAAGCTTATGGGTTTAGTTAGGTCCCATTAGTTTATTTTTGCTTTTATTTCTATTGCCTGGGTAGACTGCCCTAGGAGAACATTGCTAAGGTTTATGTCAGATAATGTTTTGCCTATGTTTTCTTCTAAGAGGTTTATAGCGTCTTGTCTTATGTTTAAGTCTTTAAGCCATTTTGAGTTTATTTTTGTGTATGGTGTGAGGGAATGTTCTAAGTTCAGTGATTTCCATACTGCTGTCCAGTTTTCCCAACACCATTTGCTGAAGAGACTGTCTTTACTCCACTGTATATTCTTGCCTCCTCTGTTGAAGATTAATTGAACAAAACTCTGTGGGTTTATTTCTGGGCTCTCTATTCTGTTCCATGGACCCATATGTCTGTTTTTGTGCCAGCCCATGCTGTTTTGATTACGGTAGCTTTGTAGTATTGTCTGAAGTCTGGGAGGGTTATTCCTCCAGGTTCATTCTTTTTCTTCAATATTGCTTTGGCAATTCTGGGTCTTTTGTGATTCCACATAAATTTTATTATGATTTGTTCTAGTTCTGTGAAAAATGTCCTGGGTAATTTGACAGAGACTGCATTAAACCTTAGATTGCCTTAGGTAGTATGGCCATTTTAACAATATTAATTCTTACAATCCAAGAACATGCGATGCCTTTCCATTTCTTTAAGTCATCTTTAATTTTGTTAGCCAATGTTTTGTAGTTCTGTGTTTAAGTTTTGACTTCCTTGGTCAGATTTATTCCTAAGTATTTTACTTTTTTGGATGCAATTTTAAAAGGGATTGAACCCAGGACCTTGTGCATACTAAGCATGCCCTCTACCAATGAGCTATACCCTTCCTCTTATGCTGAGATATGTTCCCTCTATACCCACTTTGGTTAGAGTTTTTATCATAAATGAATTTTATCAAATATTTTTTCTGCATGTATTCAGATGATCATGTGATTTTGTCCTTTCTCTTGTTGATGTGGTGTATCATGTTGATTGATTTATGTATATTAAAACAACCTTGTGTCCCTGGGATGAACCCAACTTGATCATGGTGTATAATCATTTTTATGCGTTGGATTCTGTTTGCTAATGTTTTGTTGAGGATTTTTGCATCTATGTTCATCAATGATATTGGCCTATAGTTTTCCTTATTAGTAGTGTCTCTGTCTTGCTTTGGTGTCAGGGTGATGGTGACTTCATAGAATGAGTTTGGGAGTATTCCCTCCTCTTCAACCTTTTGGAAGAGTTTGGGAAGGATCAGTATGAGCTCTTTGTTTGTTTGATAGAATTCCCCAGTGAAGCCATCTGGTCCTAGACCTTGTTTGCAGGGAGGCTTTTTATTGTTGATTCTATTTTACTTCTAGTGATAGGTCTATTCAAATGATTTATTTCTTCTTGGTTCAGTTTTGGTGGACTATATGTTTCTAGAAACTTGTCCATTTCTTCTAGGTTGTTCAATTTATTGCCATATAGTTGTTCATAGTATTCTCTTAGGATTTTTTGTATTTCTGTGGTGTTCGTTGCCCCTTATACTGCTTTCATTGGTTTTTACTTGCTCTTCTATCTGCTGTTCTGATTGGGTGATTTCTGTTACCCTATCTTCTAAGTCACTTATTTGTTCCTCTGCATTATCTAGTCTGCTTTTGACTGCCTTTGTCTCAGCTCTTACCTCATCCATTGTTGTATTTTTAATTGGCTCCTCTTTGTAGTTTCTATTTCCTTTTTATGGTATTCTGCATCTCTGTCATAGTCTCTTATTTCTCTCAGTGCTTTTATCACCCCCTTTTTGAAGTCATGGTCTAGACTGTTCAGGTCTATCTTACTCATTCTTTCAGGGGACTTTTCTTGTTCTTGTAATTGGGAGTGGTTCCTCTGCTTCATTTTACTTATATTTCTCTGGCTTTATGGATTTAGGAGTATCAGTTATCTACTGTGGTCTTGAAAGGCTGCTTTTTTTTTTTTTTTAATTTAAAGTGGGAGCATCCTTGTGTAGACTGTGCCTATTTAATAGTTTTTTTGTGAGGGCTGTTCTTTGTATTGACAGTCTTTTTTCCATGTGTTCCCTTTGATTGGGGGTGTGGTTAGTGCTGTGGTGATCAGAGCCTGCCCTGATTGTTGTTGTTGAATGGGCCCTCCTTTTTTGTTCTGTGGTTGTCACAGTCCTGATGGGCTGGCTGGGTCTGCTCCCCTGTGGCTGGAATAGAGGCTTCCAGATCTGTTTCTGAGCTATGGTGTGTTGTAGGCAGGGTTGGAGCACTTCAGCTGGGAAGAAGAGCTGCTACTTATACCTCCACAGGAGAAGTCCACCAGGCAGTGCCCTCTGTCGTATTGCCTGTCACTTGTTATGTGGGCTTACAAGGTACTCTTTGTTGATGCTGTCCTTGTCCCTAATGTAGCCACAGAAATGTCAACCATCTGCCCTGGTGTCGACCAGGTTCTGTACCTGCAGCACCACCAGTGCAGATCTGCCAATGTCAGGTGCAAGGACCAGCCGTAGTGAGCATGCAGTCATAGACCTGAATCCGTGGCGCACCACAGGGTTAAGCGTAGACCCCAGCCCTGCCTCCATGTACAGTACAGTATGCTGGCCTGTTATAAGTGCCATATCTGTACCCACCGTGGGCCAGAACTCTGCTTACTGCCTGTTCGTCACAGAGGCACACGTCCAAAGGCACCAGTGGGGCTCCCGCCTCTGAAGCTGCAGGGCCCCTGGGTATGGATTCAGCTTTCAGCCCTGCCTCTGCCCTGGAGCCTCGCAGCAGCAATGTGATGGCTATGACAAAGCCCCACCTCTATTCTTGTGAGAACACACCAATGGAGTCAAGCAGAGACAGTGGCTACAGCTTGGCTGCACTGTGCCCCTCCCCTCCCCTCGCACCAGCAGCAGTGCTTTTTTATGGGGGTCCCAGGCTGCTCTATTTCACACATATTCCCAGCCACAGCTCACACTGCCTTCCAGTGCCCTCTAAGGCTGTCTCTGTGCAGCAGGCCATAGCCCTCTACCCTGGCTCCTCACCAATCCCCAGCAGCCAGTCCCGGCTTGTCCCTGCTGGCTCGCGTCTAAGGCTGGGGGATCTCAGGGATGCTCCATGCCAGTTTCTCTTAGTTCTGCCTGCCAAGCAGCTGCCACTTTCCCCTCCAAGCCTCGGAAGCTTGGCTTCTGTCCCCACTGACCTTCTGGCTGGAGAGGAGCATCCCAGTGTGAGGGTGCCTTTCTTACTTTGCCATTCCTTCCCCATGGACCGGCGCTGCACTGATTTCCTTTTTCTTTCTTTTTTTCTCCTACTGGTTTTTGTGAGGAATCCTCCTATATTTCAAAGTGAGAGACACTCTGCCAAAGTTCAGTAGGTGTTCTGTGCGATTCTGTGGGTCTGCAGATGTAATTCTTGATGTATTTGTGGGAGGGGGCGAGCTGTGAGTCCCACTACTCTGCCATCTTGGCACTCTCCTTCCATTATATGCTATTAAAAGAAATTGAATATAGTTCCCTGTGCTATACAGTAGGTCCTTGCCAACTGCCTTGACTCAGGAACTTTCTCCTAGATATCACTAGCTCCTGAATTTGATTACAGTGTAGTTATGAATATCGAATAATTTGTGAAGATAGCAAAGTAACTTTGAACTTTACCTGCACCTGTTCCTTTAGCTTAAGGATGAATTTTCCTGCCCCTTTCCACTTGTTTTGGGCTTGAAACACGCACTCCTGATCCAAAAGGACACGCTGGGAGGACTTAGGGGTAGAAGACTTCTTGTTGGCTGTGTCTTTCACCACCTCTTCCAAAAGCACATAGTCACTTGGGTTGGGGTTGCTCAGGATGCTATAGGAATATTTGGCTTTGCATAAAGTCTGAAAGATAAGTTATGATCAACTGAATAAAGACACAGTATCTCCAACACTTGCATTCACTGTAAAAGAGACTTTAAGGTGGAAAAATGTCACAGACTTTTAGAGATGGTGGGGATCCTTCAGATCACGTCATCCCACTTCTCATTTCACATGTATGCAGCTGTAGCTTATGTGTACTTTCCCACATTGCCTCATTTAGTTTTACAATGGTCCATGGTTTAGGTATACCTTCCCCATTTACACACAAGGAAAATTAAGCTTACAGAGATCAAGCAGATCTAGAGTCTGTGCTGGTAACCATTATGCTATACCACTTCTCAAAAGAGTGTTTAATAAACAAAAACTATGACAGGGCTTCTAAAGAAAGAAACAGAGTTCTCTGAAGCCATGTACACAGAGAAGCATAACCAGGAGGAGGGGCAAGGTCAGAGGAGGCCTCCAGCATGGCCTTGGAAGGATCCCTGAGACATGGTCATGAGGTGCTGGCTTAGGCCTCTGTGGGATGATGAAATTCCTACTCTGCAGCGCCACCTCCTACAGCTTTATCAAGGCTTCACAGAGCACCTGACTCACAGTAGATACTAGGCAAGTGTCTGTGGAAGGAATGAGTATTTTCCAGCTTCAAGAGGCACACTTACCCTTTTCAGGTCCCCACTGTTCTAGAACTTTGTTCACAAAATGAGCTGACATCAGATTTGTCCCAATAGTTCACACTAAGGACAGGATGGAAGTGAGGGAGGGGAGGCCGTCACCTGCTGAATGACGTCCTGCGCGGTGCTGACGCGGGGTGCTTTGATGACTGTTCGAGGTTGCTCTGGAGACACGTCATGCACTTGGACAAAGAAACTCTCCTCCTCTGAGCTCAAGATCACCTCCTTGTCATCCTGAACAGTGCTTTTCTCTTCCAGGTTCTGTGTATGAGTAAATGGTAAGATGATGGAGAATAAGGAAAAGAAAATCTAGCAAAAATTTGAGTGGATCTTGGTAATGTGAAAACGTCTTAGCTTTATATTCCATATGCTAGTTAATATTTCATAAACTATTCTAAAAGGATATACATGTCTTCTTACAGGAAGAAATACTGTTAGTTTCTGCTGATGTTGACACACTGATAAGATCTGGTCCAGAACAAGCCAGTAGACCTGCTCCTATATGCTGTGGATTTTGAGTCCAAATCAGCTATAGATACATTTGTAAAAAGACAATATGCCACTCTACCAATTACTAAAAGCCAAATAAGAGCACAATAAATTACACTTAAGAGAAATCCCACTCATTCCTACACAGATGAGCATTTAAGAAATGCTGGACGTCTGAAATGTGAAACATGCAAGATTGACATTCAAGTAGGCTGGATGAACAAAACCCACAATGGAAAGGCTAAAACAATGATGGGACGTAAGTTGTACTGAAACAAATATTGACAAAATTCTCAATAATTATGAAACTTGGTCATCAGATTAGATGGCTTTTGGTGGATTGGCTTTCAGTTACTTTTACACACATAATTATGTATATTACATATATAGTTAGGTATACCTGCAGACATGTGTCATTAAAATTTTTCAAGCATTACAAAAATTTATCAATAAAAAGGCAAACTTCCAGTTTTCAACATTTTTTTTCTCTCTCTCATCTCATTCTCCAAAAAAACCCAAAAAAACAAAAAACCCCAGTGTTAGGTGATAACAATCTTTTAAACATCTGCTGTGGATATACAAATGTATTTTTGTGCATGTGAATAAATACAGACAGTGAAACCCTGGAATTACGTGAATTGAGATATAATGTGATTGTCAAGTGACTCTTGTTCTTTGTCAGTCCCATTCTCAAATGAGGGTAGCGTAAAGTTATCTCCTACAAGGGGGAGGGATGGAGAGGAAGGAGAAGTGAGGCAGGTAAACAGTAGGCAACCTCATCTCAGGAAGTGAGGGTTCAGCAGGAAGGCCCTCTGATCCCCAGCATTCTCCCCGCCCCCTCTCAGATCAGGGAACTGAAATGGTGCTAACTAACCAAAGGAATCCAAGAATCACTGTCAATGTCCTGGAAATTCCAACCAGCCATGGGACCCTGAGTTGTCCCCACTGATATTAAAGTCAAAATGGGTAATTGTCACCAGGTGGCGCCAAACTAGCCAGGAGGACCAGAAAGGACAGGCCGCATAAGCTCACCCCAATCATTTCATTAATCTTGCAGTCGTAGTCCCTACAGTTTTCACAACTGGAGTGTCTGGACCCCATTCATTATACTACGGATGAGGGAGAGAGAGTTATTGTCTATTTGTATTACATAAAGAGATCGTACTCTAGTACATACACTGTTCTACAACTTGTTTTTTCTCCTTAGAAGATTGTGGTTATCATTTCATGTCAGTTCCTAAAGATTCTGCACAATATGTCATTGCATTGATTGTAATATTTAACCGATTGGAGGGTGGGGTTGGGTGGTAATTCACATGACATAATTTATAATCTCAGTGTCCAAGGATACAAATAAGCAAGACAAAAACCAAAAAAGTTATGTTGCCACAAAAAATATCCCAGTGATCATGCACTGGGAATTACTTCAAAGAGAGCTCCTTAGAGTCTCACTCAGAGCTTAGTGATTTTTTAAGTTGTTTTTGCCACATAGGAAGCCACAGACTATGACCATAACAATAGCCCTCATCTGCATATCCCTTTACAGTTTGCTAAGCATTTTGCTACATACTGTGTACATGCCTGGCATAAGTCTCATGATAATCTTTTTGAGTCAAGTAAGGTAGTTTGTATTATCAATTTTACAAATTAGGGCCCAGAGGTTTACAGAATTAAGATGAGCTGTTGAAAGTCATCCATCTAGTTTGCGTCAGAGCCAGGCCTGTCTGATTTCAAAGCCAGCAGCTGTCAGGGGAAAGCACATTGACCATAGGAAGATCTCGAAAGCTCAGGAGACAGGAAAATTACAAAAAGCAGGCAGGTGAGATCAGAGGTCACAAACAGCAGCTTGGAGACTTAATATATGGGCCAACTGCTTATATATCTTACTAGTTCCACAGAGTAAATTAAATAGAAATACTTACAGCCCAGATCTACCAACTATGCCAGTGTCTGCTAAAACTTTAACAGGCACTAACAGGAAGGCAACCAACCCCCAAGTATGGAATGCCTCCAGGCCTTCTATTACACAGCACTACGACCCTCACAACGATGTCTTCACACATACAGATAAAAGCCTGGACCCATCGCTGACAACATGCTTAAGGTATCCTTTGAGTTCTTGCTTCTTTGTATCCTAAGGGATGAATTTTAGACCAAATTTCTGTAACCTAGACATAACATTCTGGGTACCCGCAGAAGAGTAAGATAACTTCTCCATATTTACTTAAGAATAATAATATAAACCAAGTTGCCATTATAAGAAATTCTGAATTTGAGGGAGGTGGCCAGTGACGAGGTGGGGAGTTACATACGAGCTGTTACTGTGCCCCGGGACACACTTACTTCCTGCTGGGTTTTTAAGACAACCCTGCCAACATATCCCTCTTCGGGGAACCAGCTGCTTAAAATCTGCATGATCTCTTCTTCTGGACCAATGGCTCTCTGGAATGGTTGTTTCCTGCATTCATTTTTTTCTTTAGATATAAAATATTTCTCTTCCATCAAAAAATAGTCTGTAGCAATAGGTTTGGTATCTTGATCAATGGTCAGAATCTAAAGAAAAAGTACAGGCAAATTCAGGCATACCTCTGAGGAGTGGGCAAAAAGTCATTCAAAACAAGCCTATTTTCAAGGGGTTCAGATAGGTCTGATGTGCAATTAAGTGAAACCTGCCCTGCAGTGTTGCAGAAATCTCTTTGGAAGACCTAAGAATTCTCTTATGTCCAAAAAGGATTGTTTATGTTCATTCTGGGCAGTGACACAATTTATTCATAATCTCCAGACAGCATAACTGTTTTTCCCACTGTTGGAATGAGAGCTCTTACTGAATTAAAAACTTTAGGTTTTTCAATCTATGAACTACCTCTTTGTAATCTTGCAATACAGGACTGAGGGCAAAGAACCTAGTCCAGCTTTTACCAAGATTATACCCCATTCTCATGTTGGAAATACTCAATCATCTTCTAATCTCATCTGATCTAAGATTCTGGGAACTCTCCTCTCAATAAACTCTTGACAGTGTGCCTAGAGGCCTGTTTTCTTTATTGGCTCTGACCCTGGCCGTCGGAGTGGTTGAGACCAGGCTGGGGAGCCAGACAGATCAGGGTCTGCAATTTGCCTTTAATACTTACTGGCTGTGAAGTATTGTGTAAGATATTTGACCCTCTGGAAACTCAGTTCCCCCATCTATACAATAGGAGCTGTAAGAGTAACCACCTCTTAATTTTGTTTTGTGTTGTGATTAAGGCACTGACTATAAAGCATAGCACGGGCACATTTAGGAGAACTCAGTGAACACTAGTCATAATTACTCTTCTTGATGTATTCTTTCACATTTTTTACTATTGTACAGGTTACTGACAAAGGCTGAACTTGAAGTGGGTGGCCACCATCTGGCTTGGATTAAGCCAATACCCTTCTCCTCAGGCATCTCCCTGCCCCCGCCCCACAAATGATGCAATGGCCAGAATGAGCACTGCGTCTCACCCACCTCAGAGAAGCAGAATGAACTAGGGATGGTGGGGGCAGAAGATTCTCGGGAAGACTCTACTCCCTTCACCCTAGCCCTTGGTCTGTAATCGACACTGCGCTATGTGTTGTATGGGCGGCTACCGCCACAGGGATGATTCAGGGCATGAAGCTTCCAGGAGCACACTGTCACTGCCATGAGAGAGCCAGTGTCCCTCCCTCCCAAGTCTTGCTTTATGGCCAAGTGACTACTTACGCAGGGTGACAGAGTAATGTGCTGCTTTTTATGACTGGTCCATGGAAATATTTCTTTAGACCTTCACATTTTATAACGTCTCCAAAACCCCAACAGGGCTTTGTGAGGGTAGACCCTGAAGTTCATGACCTGACTGATTCAGAAAACCAAAAATCCCTTGGTAGTAGCTTGTTTGATAATCTATGAAACTGACACTTAAGCAGCTCTCTCTGATGCTGTTGAAGTCAATTGTAAAATGTTGAGCCAAGTGTTAACCTGTTCATAGGGATTCTCCTCAATAGAAAACCGTAAGTTTATTTATTAACCATAAGTTCAGTGAACTTACTTGCTGGAGAAGCTGCTTTGCCTTGGTGCCTCCATTTATAGAGAAAACAGTAAAGGGCTCTGGACCTGGGACCCCGTGCACTGTGACTCTGTGAGTCTGCAAACATTTCCTTTCTTCTGTGTTAAACATCTGTCAAGAAAGAGCACATAGTTTCTCATTCACTCTCATTCTCATGTTGTCCTGATGCTACATTCAATACAGAAGTGCTAATTCTTAGAAGTATGTAAAGGGACACGTAAATGCAAAAAAGCATCCTTTTACAACGTGATGCATCTTTTTTGTGGTTGAAGAGGCAATGGTGCATATTCCTTAAGAGTCTAGTAAGAATATCTGGTAGCATACCACCAAAATATTAATTTATGTTAAATAACAGTGTCTCTTTCTATCACAATTAGGGACTGCTGTTATCTGAAATGTGTTAGTCCTTAACGTATGAACTGACATTCAACAGTGTCTACTGAGTTCCATCTCTCTTCAGGACACTGGGCTAGAATTTTGAATAAGAGGATAAATAAACTATTCTGGCCTTAGGGAGCTCACTGTCTAGACGCACAAAAAATTATAATACAAAAAGTATTTGTTAGGAAAAGTTGGGGAGGTGTATAACTTGCAACTCTTTGAGCATTTTGTATGTTAAAATACATTCTTTCATTTAAAATACAAAATCATTTATGAAGGGCTGACAGTGAAATCAGACATGACGCCTGGCCCTGGGGATTCAGGGAAAAATGGGACCTTATTACTGGGCTCAAGGGCTCCTAGTTGAACAGAAAAGCTAGAAGAGAAAGTGGACAATTGTAAGAAGCATGTTAAGTTCCTTGGGAACACACATTTGGAGGAAATCAGAGGGCCTCTTGAAAATGGTATCATCTGAACCAAATCTTGAAGGCCCAGTGTGACTTAGCAGATAAAGAATGGGACAAGAACATCCCAAATATTGGTGTAGTCTGTGTGCAGAGAGTTAGAGGCGTCCTAAAGCCTAAGGGCATTCTGGGAACCTCAATGAGTTTTGTGACCTGTAGGAGGGGAAAAAGCTGCCTGTGTTTTGTTTAGCATACACTTTGTCTTTACTTGGTGTGGGGGAAGCAAGGTTGGCTGTTACACTTGTACAGTGTCTTTTTATTATTTAATCATTTTTATTAAGATAGGATCTGCCATACCATAAAATGTACACATTTTAATTGTATGGCTCAGCCTGCATTGTACTTTTAAAAAATTGAAGCAGTTGCCAATATTTATGCAGATCCAGATGTTCTGATTCTCTTGAAAACCAAAAGATCTGGTGACACTACTTGGAGCAGCTGGAGCTGAGAGCAGGGTACCAGATGCCCCTTTAAATGACCCGCAAGCACTCTACTTTCCCGGAGTCTCTGCCCCGTCCACACAGAAACTGTCCTGAAAGCAATGGAGAGCCAAGGAGGGGTTTTTAACAGAAGAGTGACATCCATGGTCAGATTTGGGTTTTAGATAGATCTGTCTAGAGGGTGATACAGAGGGGGACAAGCTCCGAGGAAGAGACCAGTTAGCAACCCAGGACCACAAGCCAAGTGAGAACGAATGAGGGCCAAGGTGGAAGGGGTGAATAGAGATGAACAGATACTAAGGAGACAGACTTATCAAGTCTCAAATGGGACAGTGAGAGAGGGGGAGACATCTAGGATGACCTTCAGTTACTGCCTTGAGTAATGGAGGGCGATGACTTCCAAGGTCCAAGAACACATATTTACCTAGTATATACACTGCTGCCTGGGCTATACCAGGGATGGCATGGTGCGATACAACAAAAAAATAAATATTTGGTCTTTGCTCACAGTTCCTGGCACACACACCTCCTAAAATTCTTGGAGTCCCTGGAGTGATGAGTATTCTCTGAACGCTAATAAGAGGACTTACTGCTGGAGGCCCCTAGATGGCTTCAGGATGGGAGGTGGTCACCAGGAAGACCAAGGCATGGTTAGGTGGGTGGAACTTTCAGCCCCACCTCCTTACTTCAGGGGAGGGGAAAGGAGCTGGGGACTGAGTTAATCACCAGTGGTCATTGATTCACTCCATCATGCTTATGCAAGGAAACCTCCATAAAACCCCCTAAAAGATGGGATTCTGAGAGCTTCTAAGTTGGTGAACACATGGAGATGCTGGGAGGCTGGTGCACCCAGAGAGGGCATGGAGGTTCAGGACCCCCTTTCCCCTACCTCGCCCTATGCATCTCTTCCACTGGCTGTTCCTGAGTTGTGGCCTTTATAACAAACTGGTAATAGTAAGTAAAATACTTTCCCGAGTCATCCGAGAGTCATTCTGTGAGTCATTCTAGCAAATTTCTGAACCCGAGGAGGGGCTTAGTGGCAACCTCCTGAATTTACAGCAGGTCACTCAGAAGTACCAGTGACAACCTGAAACTTATAATTGGCATCTGAAGTGGGGACAGTCCTATGGGACTGAGCCCTTAACTGGTGGGATCTGATGCTCATGCGAGGTAGATAGTGTCAGCACCAAACTGAAAGGTAGGACACCCAGCCTGCATCAGAGAGCTGGAGAAGTAGTGTCTTGAAAAGACACCACACATTTGGTGTCAGGAGTGTGGTAAGGAAGAAGGGTTCATTCACAGCATGTGTGGACTCTTTCGCTCTAATAGGTACTGAGGGCAACCAACTCAGAAGCACGCTTGAAGCCTTGCCAGGCCTTCTGGAAGTATCTGATTCTTGCTCTCAGGTACCAGGCAGCCCCGTCCCTGCTTCCCAGTCCTCCGCAGAGGCAGGGGCAGAGGCAACACCTCCACTTTGGCCAAAGTGCTATCTTCAACCTTGGCCACACATTGAAGGGAAAAGGAGAAAAACCTAAGAAAACAAGGTGAGGGACAGAGAGAAGAAACTGACCAGGTCAGGGAGACAGAAGCAGAGGAGAAAAGCTGGGCTATTCAGAGGTGGCAGGGGCCAAGCCAGCACCACTGTGAGCACAGAAGGCGCCTTCCCAAAGGTTGTTAGGACCACATTGAAGTAAAATTTAAGCAACAATGAACAGAGTATTAAACACGTAAAGAGGCAATTGGTGGACACTCTTTTAAACTAATTTTTAAAGAGCAAGCAGAAAGGAATTAGCCAGTTAATTAAAGCAGTGTTACTTGTTTAAGTAAACAACCCTGTGTTACTGGGGTGAGCACTGGTCCAATGGCTCTAACTTCAATGCGATGGACCTTACCTGGGATATTTACTAAAACACAGATTCTGCAATGGTGGCCCTTTCCCTCTCCCATTCCCAAAATGCGGGTACTGAGTCTCCCCAGGTGCCAGGGGGCTGCTATGCTTGCAGTTACATGCCGCCAGCAGCACCTGGCTGCTCAACCCGACCCTGCTTGCCTGTGACATCTGCCCACGGACTGCTGAAGAAGCAAAGGATTTTCCTGGTTCAACTTGAATTTTCTAGAAGCATCAAGATGCTTTCGAGCAGGCTTTGGATCATTTGCCTTTTCCCCACGTTATTATTTTTGGCTCTCCTCCCTGGCAGGCACTGTAGTAAGTACTTGTGCAGAGCACGGCTTTGGTGCTAGATGATCTTGGGTTTATAGCTGTGTGACCAGGCGTCCTTAGCCCTTACCTTCCTCTGTAAAATGGAGATGACACTAACAGCTATTTCATGAAGTTACTGAGAGAATTAAGTGAGTTATTATAGGTGTAAAGTGCTTAGCAAGCGCCCAGTGTCAGACACTATTGTCACTATTTCCATAGCTACCTAATCGATGACTTTAGCTGGACCACAAGAGAGCCTGCTTCCAGTGCAGCAATTCCCCGCAAACGTGCTGAGTGAAACAGAGCTTAATTACCAAAGAGGCCGGCATAGTGCTGCCAGAGGAATTTTCTTCCATCCTCCTGCTGTTTATGAATAAACTAGAGATTTCCAAGACTTCATTGTGGAGGTTTCGCAGCTGAAGATGTCGGTATCCTGGAATAATGCAGAATTGGGAAAAGCTTATTAGCCATGCACTGCAGAGCTCTGCAGAGATCCCTCACGGAGGTCAGTAAAATAAGACCTTAAGATGGGCAGGGGTGGCAACCACGGGAGAGTGCTGCCCTGGGGGACAGTCTTGGGCCACCTAGTGGTAGTTAACTTGTCCAAGTACTGTTTCTAACTCAGATTCAAACTGAAAATTTAAAACTCAAACCAAATATAGTAGGAAAACCTGATCACCTTTGTGTAAAGTCATCTACAAGTCACTGTTTTACAAACATTCCATCTTAGAATAACTTTAGTGATAATAAAGTATTTAAACAAAGTATTAAACAATGGGGGTGGGGGCTGGTTAAGTAAGTTATGGTTTGAGTATTAGTGCAAGTATAAAATGGGGTAATATGCAGCCCTTGAAAGTGGTGATGAAGACGCATCAACCTGAAAAGTTGTGCACTACATACATTAGTAAGTGAAAATCAGTAAGTTGCAAAACACTAAGATTAATAGGAATCTTACTCGTTAAAAATATATACTATATGCTAATATGTATATACATGGGTAGAAAAATTAAGTCTGCAAAAGATATATATCCAAAGTAACTCTTTTGAAGTGATGGAAGAATGGATAATTCAAAACAATTGTTTTTGCTTCTCTGTACTTTGTCATATTTCTGTAATAATTGTTATGACTGAATAGTGTCCTCCTAAAATCTGTATGTTGAAGCCCTAACTCCTAGCACCTCAGAATGTGACCACCTCTAGAGACAGAGTCTTTAAAGAGGTGATGGGGTTAAAATGAGTCATCAGAGTGGGTCCTAATCCAATATGACTGGTGTCCTTGTAAGAGGAGGAGGCTGGAACACAGACACAGAGAAACAGTAGATGCTATGCACACAGATCAGGGGATGACCCTGTGAGGACACAGGGAGGAGGTGGCTGTCTGCAAGCCCAGGAGTGAGGCCTCAGAAGAAAGCAAACCTGCTGATACCTGGATCTTGGGCTTCTAGCTTCCAAAACTGTGACAAAGTAAACCTCTGTTGTGTAAGCCACCCAGTCTGTGGTATTTTGTTATGCAGCCCGAGCTGACTAACAGTGACCATAGGTACTGACACAATGGAGAAGAGAAAAGGGAAAAGAACAAAAAGTAAGAGACTGTAACATGTTGGTGGAGCTGACACGTTGAGTGTGGCTGCAGAAGGAAGTTCGCACTAGAACCTTGGTACTCAAAGTAGGCCTTGGTACTCAAAGCAGGGTCAGCATCCTTGGAGCTTATTAGAAAGGCAGAATCTCAAGCCCCAGACCCACTGCACTGGGATCTGCACTTTATTATCAAGAGCCCCAGGTGACTCGGATGCACATCCACGTTTGAGAAGCAGCACACAGATCGTCTGGACAGGCGAGACAAGCTGACGTTCCCTGAGGGCCGCGGCAAAGCCAATGCACAGCAAACCAACAGCTCTGACCTTTGCTCAGAATTCAGGGAAGCACCTTCCCTGCTCTGAACCTGAACACATCCCTGGCTTTTGACCTGGGCTCCCACCAGGCACCAACTCCAACCTCGGCCCACTGATGCCACCAGCACACCCCAACCCCCGCTCCTCTCAGTTCCTCACCTTATGTCAATCCCTGTTTTAAACACGCTAGGGGTGCAGTGGGTGCTATCTGGGGAGGGATGTGTGGGAACACCGCTCCCCACGTCAGCAGTGGTGGGAGAGGCTGCCCTTCATAAGCTCAGATTTTAGAACAACATAAAAGAAAAATGTCCTTCAAGAAGTGCTCCAACGGTGTTCAGCTGTATTATTTCCCTTTGCCTCCTACGTTAACTTTTTAACATAAAAATTTCAAAAATACACAGAAGTAGAGAGAAGCGTATAATGAATTCCGGGGCATCCGTCTACTCAGCTACAGTGATTGTGAGCTTTTGACAATTTGACTCTACCTCGCTTTAGAGCCTTGAGTGGGAGGATTCTCTGAGCAGTTACCGCCGAGCTGTTGTTCTCCACGACGGCAAAACGAAGAAATACGAGGTCTTCAAAGTGAACCCGGAAGAGAAACTGTTCGTTCCACATGGGGTTCAGGGTATTGCGGTGGATGGGCTTCGTGCGGAAGTGGCAGCTGTCCAGGGCCATGCCCAGGACGTCAACCTCTATACACGGGCTTCCCATGCTGTTACTTGGGCACACGTTCTGCCCAGAGACAATCTAAGAGGGAAGAAAAGGGCAAAGTCACCAAAGGTGTAAACGAAAAGAGGTCACCTCTCAGCCTCAGTGCTTCCCTCCATAAAGACAAAGAACCCTGTGGAATGGACCATGTAAACAATTCATAAAGCTGCTTAAAAAAAAAAAAAGGAAGTTATCCCAATAGAGTAACTGCGTGACGGGAATCATGTGAAAGCCTCTTCTGTCAACAGCATCCACCTAACCGTGACTGTTCAACTGTCAAAATGCTCAAGTATCTTCAAAAAGCACGCAGTTAAGATGAACCTAAGTTTCATCTTAAGAAAAGAAGAAGAAAGAAAAAAGAAGACTTTACATATGCAACCACAAATGTGTTACTAACATTCTGTTCAAAGCATTTCAGGTGTGTATTTTATAACTTCAAAACCTTTTTCTTGAGTAGTTTAGTTTTGGAGCAAGTCACAGGGCATATTGTTAAAAATTAATTCACAGCCCTCTGTAAACATGAAGCTATACTCAAGACTAGCAAAAATGGTCAGACAGAAAAAGAGCTACTACTCTACTGTCTCAGGGAAACAGAAAAGGCAGTTTGGTGGTAGAAAAATCAGTGAGTGGGGCTCTCCCAGAGCTTGGAGGAGTCGTAAGCAGAGGCTGCTTGGCATTCCTCCTTTGGAGGGAAACAGATGTGATCTAAAGATGAACAGAAAGATAACTTCATCCTTCTTCATCTTTCATATCACCCATTCAGTGGTTTTTATTTCAGTCAAGAGGGAGTGAGAGAACTGGGAAATACAGTACATGAGCTACCAGGACTCTGATGGTAAGGGCAGTCTGTCGAGTTTTGACAATTAGTTAATTAAGCAAAAAAAGAATAAGGAAGGGCCAGGAATGGTAAAGGTTCAACTGTAAGGAGGAAAGATATTGAACTGATTTGTATATTGAGGCCTGTTTTACCTTTTATAAGAGCTTGGGATGAGTTTGGGATGACCTGCTCTAACAAGGAGCTCAGATTTTATGGGTCACTCTGAAGCTATGATTCTGAGGGCTCAGGCAGAATTACCATCATCAGTTTAGAAGTGGAAGCAGGGAGCTCTTAACTCCACCTACTGGGCTCTCGCAAAGACAGCGCCTGGTGACTGCACACCTAGACCCCAGCCACTGCTGTCTGAGATGGAAAGAAATTCTACTGGGAATTAAACCTGCATGAACAAAACTGTGAAGTGAGAGCTTTGTATTGCCTTGAATTCAAAACCAGTTCATATTCAGAAGGGCTAAAACCCCTTTCTATATTCTGTTCTGATGAAAGGGGCCAGACTTACAGTTAGAGAATAGATGGCAGGTTCCATGTTGTCCAGGTCTCTTTCCAAAGGAGAAAACTTCTGGTACATGGGACAGTTCTTGTCCCATAGAACTGGGGGTTTCAGAACATAACCACAGCCTCCGTTGGCCTCAAACATGGCGGCACTTAAATGCAAAGGGAGATCTGCAAAACAGTGCACATCACTTGTTACTTTGTCCTTTAAGTGTCATCTTATACACTGACTTTAAAGTTCAAAAGAACTTTGTATGGATTTTCCCTAAGCTTAAGCAGGAAGAAGAGAGAACCATCCATTAATCCCCAGATTGAGTGCCTACTATGTGCCAGGTCGTATTAGGCACCAGAGATACAGCAGGAAACAAGACACAAAATCCCCATCTTCATGGAGCTCACTGGCTAAGGGATATGCCCCGTGTTCCCGCTCCATCCCAGAAGCTGCTGAAAAACTTCTTTTGCAAATAAAAATTTGTAACATTCTTCCAAAAAATAATCTTTGGAATACCTCACTTTCCACTGAATTTTAGAAAGGCATGATGGCATTTTCTTATCCCCAAACACCAAGCCATGCAGACAATTGTATGACCAATTCTTGCTTTTTCAAACATAAGACAAAATCTTCAACAGTCCAAGAAAGACTAGAAGAAGAGCCAGAGAAATACATCTTTTCCTTGAAATCTCAATTTCAACTCATAAATTATAGCACTTCTACCTCTGTTTTTAAATTGTTGTTAAATTAAAAAAAAAATCATTATCACATGTGATTCACATCATGTCCACAATCCCCTCAATCACAGCTCTGGTAACCCTCACCACGGCTTCCAGTCTTCTGTGGCCAAATTTTATTTGGCATAGTCCTTTGATGAATGATTGGATTCCTTCACTGTTTTGGGGCTCTTATACACTCAAATGCTCATCTGATGGCACAAGTCTGTAGAAACACTGCATTCCAAATGAGCAAAGTTTACGAGATACACCTGACAAATGTTCCCCCTGATAGATTCCTTCCATGTGCAGAATGAACTTTGCTCCATGGACTAACATTAAGGAGAAGTGTGGTAAGTGAGCACCATGGAGCAGAGAGAAATTGGCCTCTACTCATCTCATGTGTAAAATTTTTCCCCATAGGTGGGGTTGGCCAGGACGATGTGCAGGAATTCCTGGGGTAAGATGTCTTAGATGCGTATCAGAGCTCCTTGGGCTTCAGTCACCTTATCTATCAGATGAGTGCACTGGACCCCACCTCTCAGGCTCCCTCAAGCCCCAGTGTGGATTCACTGAGGCCAGCTGTCTTGCCTACAGTGGGAGAAAACTCTCTTCCCAGGCTACTCTGTGACAGAGGAACACAGACATGGCGAGGATGGTGCAGAGTGACACAAACTAGCTCGCGCAGAGCTGGTAGTGAGGAATGGATCTACAGTACGTTACTAACAACATGACAGCAGCTCACACTCACTGCACTCTTACTATGTACCAGGCCCCATTCTAAGAACTTGTGTGTATTGCTGCCTCTGTAACCCATGAGCTAGATTCTTTTACTATTTTCATTTTTATAGATGAGGAAACTTGAGGCACAAGAAGTGAAAAAACCCAAGGCACACAGCTGATGAGAGGTGAATGTTAGGGTTCGAACCCAGACAGCCTGACCCACAGTTCCCAATCTCAACTACCAAGCCATATAATGTATGTCTCACAGGAGAGTCATGGTGCTCGATAAACAGGAGCTATTAAATTATGATTCCAATGTCAACACTCATTTGGGTTGGAAGTCTGATTTCATTAGTACTGTGTCTATCTTTGTAGCTTTTCAAGAGTACTTTTTTTCTTAACTAAAATCTCATTTGGTGATTTAATATGTAAAACAGAGCCATGTGGAACTACTCAGTTTGGAATAAAGGTGGGACCTTAAATCTAGCCTGCCTACTGTCCCCTAGGGGTGGTGCCAGGACTTCCTGGAGGGCTGCAGTTTTAAAACCTCTGTTTTAATCAAGTGAAAGAAGGTGCATAAATCTGTGAAACCCCATCACCCCCTCAGTCAACACATGAGATGGCAGATCAAGCACACCCTTACCTTTATGGGAGTCTATTCATTAAAAATCTGTTTTAAGTGGACACCATTCTCATATTCATTATCCCTATATTTGGGGGCTAAAAAAGTCATCGGAATGAGTGTGATAATCATTCAGGAAAGCATAATAAATATTAATAGAAGCTTTTCTTTTGACTGGGGCTGCCTTTTGACATATTTGTAGGTCCTGGGACATCAGGCAGGAATCATTCTGCTCCAACTGGGAAGAACTTTGAGGGGCTGTTGTCTGCATTTCAGGCTCAAGTCAGTTTCCAAACTCACGAGTTAGTTTGAGGGTAGACCTGGGATACTCCTGGTTCCAGATCAGTGCAGATCTTCTCGGAGTTGATGGAACCATTAGAAATCCTGGGAAGAGATGACCCTAAGTCCATGGACACCCCTTTGGGGCATCAGGGTCCCCTGCAATTCAGGAAGTACAAGGTAGATGATCCATGGAACGTATCTGGAGGCTGGAAGAACACTGGGACGGGGTTCTTGTTATTCAGTTGGGATGTTTCATGGAAGATCAAGAACTCCCTATCTAGGAATTCTTCTCAAAAATTAAAAAACAGTGATTCCAGTGTTGACTCTTATCCTTCTGTTTGGACTTGAAATTCACAAAGAACTATGCAGAAGGGATCTGGACCAAAAATCAAGAACCACAGGTTCACAATGCAGTGGGGCTGATGGAGAAAATCTGTTTCAGCTCAGTGCAATGTGCACTTATTGAGCATCTACTGTGTGCAAAGTATCAACCAGGCTCTACCTCCAGTTTGCAGAAACGAAAACCATTTTACAGATAAACAGACTGAAACTGCATGGATCTTGGGCTTTGTCCATTGTGGGAGGTGTGTAAATCATTGCCTGCTGTACTGAATCAGGAGAGGTTATATGGCAGCACTCCCTCCTGGGCTGGAAGACTGTAGAGAAACTTGAGGATGAACCACACCTCATAGCCACCTGCCTCTCCTGAGAGGGGCAGCTGGAACATGCACTGCCGGCTCCATCTGGGAGAGGCAGAGCCTTCAGAGGGGAGTGGAAGCCAAGCTGCAGCCTCAGTGAATGCTTCTGGACTGCAGGGAGGTCTGAGGAGGGGCCATCCCCATGTCCCCTTCAGCTGTGGCTCCCTCTGCCATCAGTGGAGCCAGGGTGTCTGTACCAGCCTCAATACTTCAGGAGAAAGGACACATCCAAAGCCAAGCTCATTTCCATTTCCTTGAGAAAACCATTTTGCTGGCTATTTCAGTTCACTTAAAATATTTCGGTATCATATCAACCAAGGGCGCCAGTGGACACAGGGCTAGAGACAGGGCCAGAGATATAAACCCACAAGCCACTTGGGACAGATTGAAAAGAAATTTTTACAGCTTTGCAAATATTTCACTATTATTTCCACTTGTGAGTCCAAGTCATGCTGTTTTCATAACTTATCAAAAACACTTAATGATAGTTAATGTCTGTGGAATGCTTTCTGTGCTCCAGGCACCATGCTAAGTATGGTACTTCACCTGCATTAGCTTATTCAATTTCAACTGAAAGAAGCAAAATATAACTAGGGCAAAAAAAATATGACTGATGTTTCTAACCGTATGTCTGCAAAGTCAGCCACAAATGGGCTCCGACGGCGCCAATGCCAGGGAGCTACCTGCTCCCAGAGCTAAAGCTGTGGTTTGACCTTGGCTGCTGTGGGTGATGGGTCAGCATGGTTGGTTATAATCTGATTCACTTCACATGAGGAAGGAGAAGGCTGCTTGACTGTTCAAAGAAGACTGTGGGTTTTGAATGAGCTTCTAGGAAACGTTCCTCATCTACTCTTTCTACATCTTCTGTAGCTCCCTCCACCTCACCAACATCTATCTACGTGGAACCAAAATGTTTTATCCTCTAAACTGGAAGTTTAAGTCATTCTGTGGCCTTGAGCAAATTAATTGCTTTGTGTCCTGCTTTGCTCATCTGAGAAACAGGGATCATAAAGGTACCCACTTCTTAGGATTGTTTCAAAGATTAAGGAAGATAATACGGAGCAAAAACTGAGCACAGTGCCTGGTACACAGTGAGCATGCGTACTAACAGGGAGCTTTTACTCTGGAGTTTTCGTCTGTGAGAAAGTCTCATGGATAGTGAAGCACCAATACTTTCTCTGTTCATGTAATTCACAGACTTGTTTCCTTTGTGTTATCTGCTCTTAGAGCACTGACCATTATTCTCCATTTCAAACTCAAAGGGATGAGAAGAAGTTAAAATGGCATTAACTTGCCAAGTGTTTGGAGAATCCTATTTTTTTTAAACGTTTTTTAAAAAATCTTTTTGTTTAAAAATATTTTTTTGTTTTTTATTTTGCATTTTTGGTTTCTATTTTTCAGTTCTTCTCTTTTCTTTACTTTCTTTCTTCCTTTTTTTTCCCCTCAAGATCCTACTTTTTAACTGCAAGAACAACAGATTAGCAACACTGCTACTAAGAGGTGTTAGGAAACCTCTATTTCAAAAGATCTTTAAAAACAAACTGGGTTAGGGTGGGTGTAGCTCAGTGGTAGAGTGCCTGCTTAGCATGGACAAGGTCCTGGGTTCAATCCCCAGTACCTCCATTAAAATAAACAAACAAACCAACCTAATTACCTTCATCCCCCAACCAAAAAAAAAAAAAAAAAAAAAAAAAGGAAAAGAAAAACCAAACTGGACGCAGCCATCAAGAAGAGTCTTAAGTTTAAAAAATACTCTAAAAAGGAGGCAGGAACAGGAGACTAGTAGGCTCTTTTCTGTTGCCTTAACTCTGAAAAGTCAAGAGCACAATTCAGTATCAAATTCACTTCCGCTTCCCATTATCTCACATATGCCCTAGATGGGAATGTGGCCCCCTTGATGAAATGTTTTTTTGTGGGATTATGTCTACTGAGATCTAAGACGCCAAGGAGAGTGGTAAGGAGGCACCCCTCCGGGTGAAGCGGGCCCATTACCTACCGTCTGTCTGGTAATTGAGTGCCACGAGCTGGATCCCATGCAGCCAGAACAGGAGGGGGTTGGGGTTGGATGAGTCAATGCGGGTGGCAGCTGGGTACGTCCTCAGCAGCTGGCAGGCGGTGTGCTGGATCAGTTTCTGGGAATACCTGCGACACAGACGTTTGGCGGCATTTTCATTCAGCGAGGAGATGTGGTAACATTTGGGAGTTCTAATGATGGCGCTGAGGGATGTGGCTGGGTTGATGGAGGGAGAAGGGTCCTCCCAGGCCGGTCGCATTCCTTCACAGGAATCTAAACCCCCAAAAGATTAGCCTTAGATTAGTGCAGAAAACCTTAAATATTTTAGAAAGATCAACCGGAACAACATCCCAGTAAACAATCACATCATACATCAGAAAACATCTTAAGTGTTACTGGTGAGTTACTCCACCACCTTGAGACAAAATGATGCCTGAATGTCTTTTGCCTTGGTACCTCATCTATCCCGTGGATATTTTTGCACAAATATAAAACAACATATATACAAGGGTGTTCACCCACGCATTGTTTTTTATAGCAAAAATAAATAAATAAATAAAAGCAACAAAACCACCCAAAAGTTCTACCAGTGAAAAAGTGGTTAAGTAAATGACAGCATAGCCACACAGTGGAATACCACGGAGCACTAAGGAGAATAAGGTGGATATATGGACAGAGAGCTAAATGAAACGTGATAGCAAGTATAAAAGTTACACAAGTTGAGTTTGGTTATATCCCATTTGGATTATCTTTAAAAGGATCTTATTTTTCTTGAACTAAACACAATAAACTTAATGGCAGTTACCTCTGGGGAGCAGAACTGGGACACTGTGAGTGGAAAGAAATTTTAATAATACTCTGCATTGTTTGAGTTTTTTTTTTAACCGTGAGAATTTATTACTTTTACAATAAAAAGTAATAAGATATGAAATAGATATATCTTCTGGAGTTATAATGGTGAAGAGTGCAGTTCCAAGAGCCACCAGAAGGTTCCAAGGTGGCTCCAATTTTTACTTTTGAGGCAAACACTGTTAGAACATCTTCACTGAAATGCTAGTTTTTTAGAAAGTTAAGAGAGTAATTTTGCAATTTAAAAAATATTTATACCACACTTAGCTAATACGAACATTCATGAAAATTAAAAAAAAAAAGATTTAAAAAGTTCCAGGGAAGTGCTTGGACAGTGAAATAGCGCTCTCCTCCAGCATGCAGAATCAAGCAAAGAAATTGTTAGAAGGTGACTTTACTTTTTCCAGATGTTTTATTAAATGATGCTGTCTCCCCAGGGCTCATTCTGCCCGGATTGTTGCCAAAAATGGACTTCCTGCTTTTCCTTTCTTTTCCTCTGCTAGAGCCAGATGCATTTAGAGTTGACAGGCCTGTTCCCATAAAATGAAAATAAATAAGCCAAAAACCACAAGCAAGGGAGCTCAACATTTTCCATCCCTGTTACTGTTTATTTTGAAGTCCTACTACTCCTTTGTAACCCAGTACAGAAGATCTACTAACGTTTTTAGCACTGTTAATAATAGCATTGTAGGAAATGATAGCAAAGTTCTTATCTCTGTAGGCAAATGAGACAAGACCTGCATGATTATTACAGAATGACTACAAAACTCACACCCCCACCCATCTGCTTGTGCACCAGAAAGATTTTGAAAAACTGTACGAAAAGAAAGTGCTCCAGAATCTAATCAGGCAATTTGGAGAGATGAAAGAATGGCCAGGACACACATGGCCTAGACATCACACTGTCTAGGCTCCTGCCCTTGTGAGCTTTGACTTAACATCTACCTTCTAGGTTCCTCAGTTTCCTTATCTGCAAAATGGGTACAAGGATAGGTGCTCATTCGTGGGGTTAATCTGAGAATTAAATGGGAAACAGATTATGATGATAATCATGTTTCATGGCTTCTCTTTTTCACTCCTGGTCCAACCACTCCCTGGATTCTTCCTGCCTGGCACAGGGCCCAGTGCATAGCAGGAACTTCACAGATATTTGCTGAACGAGGAAATGAATGCACACCATGCAGACCTGGCTCCAGGGCAGGAGGCATGACTTAAAGGCACTGATGAAGCCAGAGTGGCCTCCAAACTGTTTCCACTGTCTATAGTTGTACCATAAGAGAGAAATTCCTTTAGCTGAAGCAGCATTCAGGAGGTCCACTTTGAGATGAAAATATACCTTCCAAGATCATCATCAGAGTAGGCAGAGTAAAGTAGTGTTTAATGTAGACTCGGGTTTAAACCCTGTTCCCTGCAGGGCGGCCTCACACAAGTTACTTAACCTCTCTTGATACTCCTTCCTCATCTCAAAAGGGTGGTGGTTAGGATGAAATGAGATAATGTCAATCTACATACTTAGCAGAGTGTCCTGTTCAGAGAAAATGCTCAGTGCACAGCAGTTGTGGGGCTTCAACATTTTTTTTTCTCTGACATACCCATAACTGCAAAGGTGCACAAACTTGGACTAGTGAGTTCTCATGCTATATCTTAAAATTTTGTGTGCATTGTGCCCTCTACACAATGATGTAACAATGGATTTTCTCCTGAGTAAAATGGAGGAGGGGCCACAGTGAAGTGCTGTGTTCATTCTGGGGTTTCTGCAAACATGTTGACATCCCCCAGGGTTGAGGGGCCCTTCTGTGAGGAGCCTGGGTATTCTCATGGGTGGGGTGAGCAAGCAAGGAACCAGGGCCGGTAATCAAGAAAGGGGAAGGAATCTGGAGAGGCCCAGAGAAGTAAGCGAAGGAGCAACAAAGAACCTTCCCCTGCCCTGCTGATTTCCAGAGAGCCAACTATTTTCTAGATAGTGCACTATGCACATTGTATACTTCTTGCTATTTTTTACAACAACCCTGCAAGTTAGGACTGTTATGCCTCTTTCATAGGTAAGGAATATGAAGCTTAGAGAAGTTATAGAATTGTCCTGGTCAAGGTCACTGAGTCATCAGTCCCTGCCACTGAAGCAGGTCCATGATCCTGGGGAGGTTACTCTACTTATGGGGAAGGTCATACCCAGGATCTTCATGATGCCTCCCTGCTCTGAAGGTTTTTTGCATATGGCTCCTTGGAAAGGACTTGGGATGGTGAAAGATGAGATGCACTGGAATTGATAACATAGTCCAAGCATAGCGGGGTAGGTATATCTCAGCGGCAAAGCAGATGCTTAGCACGCATGAGGTTCTGAGTTCAATCTCCAGTACCTCCATTAAAAAAAAATAGTGTAGCAAATGAACATTTTATGGTAGGCATTTTCCTCCTGAACATCACAACAAATCATAATAACAGTAAATACTTAGAAGGTATTACAATTTAGTTATTTTGGGAAAGGAAATAACTTTGGGGGAAGAAAAATGTAGGAAACTTCAATTACTAAAAAAAATAAAACAAAATAAAATATAACGTACCTATAAAGAATGCGGGCTACATAAACATTTTTAAAAAATAGTCCACTTGGAATTTTAAAAATAAATCAAACAACCCCATGCTTAGCCAGTGCCTCAAGTAAGAAGCTGGACCAAATGACCTTTTGACCCTGCCACAGTTCTCTACCAGTACAGAAACTTTATCTCTCGTGGTGACTTCAAATATTTCTGGGAATTCGTGCACTTTGTTTACTCAGTGCTTGAGAAGAAAAGACAAAGTCAGAGGAATGGTTTGGGTGCAGTGGCAGCTGAATTTATAAAGAACAAGAGATGCCATGAGGGTGACTCTTGAATGGAGTGGTCGTCACATTTGTTCCTGTGATGAAGGACATGCAGGCTCTTCGACAGGGAAAGAATTTTACCCCATGATAAGAACAATGTCACCAGCTGTAAGTATGGTCATGTTGTACTGATGAGCTGGAAAGCCAGAATCTGTGAAACTGAACCTACATGGCTAAGTTCCTGCATTTCTTTGAAATCTTTGCTACTTATTCATTCTCATTCTCCTCAAGAGAATTTGCTAGCAGATAAACCGTAGCAGCTGCCACAGATAAAAGAGTGCTTTGTGGGAGAAAACTTAAAATTGAGAAAGTTCTAGCCATGATTTCTTTTCCCCTTCTGCTGTGTGAGAAGACCACTGTGATCTAATTTGTTAACAGCCCAATACCTCTGTCCCGTTTGCAGGACAGGGTGTGAAAACTGGTGCTTTAAGAGGAGCCTCTGGAAGCCAAGATCTGCATTTAGACTGTCTTGAAGAAAAAAATGGGGGTTGGTATTTTAACTTCCGTCTCCAGGCCACGTTGATATATGCTGCTTACCAACATTTAGATGGGCCCCCCAATTCCAGCTGCTTCCCCATACTCAGAAATCTTATAAGAGGGACTCCTTCTTAATAGGAGGAGATGAATTTTTCTCACTTCCCTATATTTATGGACTTTCTTGTTTGCGCCCCACCTCCCGCAGCCCCATTTGGGTAAGCCCATTGACAGCATACCCTAACAAAAGAGGCAGGGTAGTGCAATGATTAAGGGCAGAACTTTGGAGATAGACAAGCTTCAGAATCACAGTTCTACCACTTATGAACTGAAATGCACATTTTGGGGGGAAAGTGGTTTATCAGCATACATTTACTTGTACTTCTAGAAACAGCTTCTCCACTGAAACCTTGTCCTTGATCCTGTGGTTTGGGTGGAGGCTCACTACCCGGCTCAGGGATGGGGCATGCGACACAAGCCCTGGAAAGTCAGAGCACTGCACGCCCTTTGCCACAGCGATTGGTTCTGCGGTGGGCCAGTGAAAAACAACGAAACTGCTGCTGAAAGTTCTGAAAGAGACTGAAGCTAAATCTAGAAACACGCAGGGCTAACCTGCTGCAGCCCCCTTCCAACTACGAGGGGAAAAGTGCCAACACAGGGGAGGCAGAGTGAGGAATGGAGAGAGAGAAAGCTGTGGAGCAAGCCATACCTGAAGCCTGTAGATCCCTTCATTTTTCAAAACATGAGCCAATACATTTTCTTTTTGCTTAAGTCCATTTCTGCCACTTTGAAACAAGAGACTTAACTGATAACATTCTGAAACCCTGGGCCGATTATTTCATCTTTCTCAGACTGTTTTATTCAAAAAATGAGGATAAATCCAGACTTCATAGAATTACTTTGAAGTCAATTAAGATGATGTATGTAAAATACTTAGCACAAATTCTGGTACTTAAATGCTTAATAACTTTTAGCTATTAGATGTTATAAATATTATTATCATTGACTTTTATGAAAACACATGACATGATCTGAAAAATGAACATTTTATAGTATTTTCCTCATGAGCATCAAGAAATAATAGTAACAGCAAATATTTAGAAGTTACTGTTACAATGATTTCAGCAACACTAAAACATTTAGTTATCCTGAGAGCATTCACAATGCCCAATTAAACAAATAGCATATTTTCCACTTTTGGTAACTTTAAATGTTATAAATGATACTTACCTGGAAATTTTACTGCCTGGCAATAGATGACAAGGTCAGAAAGCTCTGGTGCAATCTGTCTGCTTTCCTTTTTATTTTGAGGAAGATAAAATTCTTCTCCCAGTTCCATGTCATAAACCTATCAAGGGAAAAATGATACCAGTTTACACAGAAGGTATATGCCACTCACCTCTGAATCCCTAAAGCTCTTTATCTGCTACTTTCTCTTGTCATCAGTGTGTTTCCCTTGCTCTGTCTTCTCCATACACATGTCCCAACACCTTCCCTAGAGAAAAACTTTCTGAGAACAAGGGCTGAGCCTAACTTGTCCTTCATCTTCCTTCAGGGCATAGTCCAGTGTCTGAAATGTAGAGGACTCAATGCATATTTATTGAATAGGTAATGGAGTATGTATTTTCTGTAGCTCAAATTTTTGGCGTTTTTTTTTATGATTTTGTTCTCCAACAATGTCACTGCAGCTATGTCTACAGATCTGCTCACAGTTTTCCCACTGCTGGGCACCTGAGGGTCAGGTCTGGGTATCTCATTTATCTTTCGATTCAAAATGTCCTTCCTCCATTAACACTTTCCAATCATCCCCGTTTATATTCTTGGTCATCCCAAACACTTTTAAAACTTCTAGCAACTCCTTGAATGTACCAGGCTGTCCTCCTGGTCGGAATGCCCTGTTTTTGCCTGCTTTTCCAACGTCATCTTCCCCGTGCTCTGATAACACTGTGTAATCACTGCTCTTTGTATGTCTCTACCAGCACTGTTCAAATGTTCTTCTCCGTTGCTAAATCACCTCCTGTGCCACCTGAGTGCCTGACACACACAATACCTTCAGCAGGTATTGGCTGGATGAACCAATGACTAACCTCCTACAAATGGCAGATGGGGGTCCCATACCATCACCATGTGGGCTTTGGCATCTAAGGGAAAGTGAGGGGAAAGGGAAAGGATGGGGAGGGAGTGAAATCCCACCTGAAACTGACAAGAGCACCATAAGGTCCAAGTATAATTTAACAGAAACCATTCACCCACCTTTCCTTTGTTGCAAGTAGAGTTATCTGCTTTCTTTATCCTCTTGGGGATTTCTTCATTATATTCAAACTGAAGCTTGTCATTACATGATTTATTTTCAGGTCTGTCTTCTAGAATGTTGTCTGAAAATGAGTTGGCAGGCTTCAGTGGACAAGAACTAAATGCTTTACTTGGGGGCTGTGTCTACGTCATTGCAAGGATATCCAGAGACCTGTGCTTATCTGTAAGACTGATGTTCTGGCTACATGTTACCAAAATGATGGCTTGAAGTATAATTTTAAAAATTTGTTAAATAACATGTTTATTTTTTGATTGAATGGGCTCATTTACCAGTACTTTTGGTACCATATAGACATAATCTAAATGAGAAGGCTCATTTTCATACAGATGATTGGAACTGTGCAAATATATGGAAGATACCCTGTCAAGAAGCCCTCAGCACACAAGTTTGGGAAGGATTTAGTGGCTGATGCACTTCTAAATGATGCATGTGTGATTTAACCACTCTCGCTTTAAAATGAAGCTATCAGCTTTCACCTCTAGAATAGTCAAAACCAGAGGGAGAAAAGACATTGTTCTTTGTAATGCAGTTTTCACAACTATACTTAATTGGAAAGTAAAGTTTCCATAATAGTCTATCAATTTATTAAGTGACAATCTCAAGGATAGGAATCAAGACATATCTAAAAATTTCCAAAGTATGAGAGATAATCTTATCCTTTGTTCTTGTTTTGGTATTTCTATTCAAAACAATTTTAAAGGTGTTAGAGATATATCAGGATTATGTTCTTTGAAAATGAAAAACAAGGAAGCTCATTTCTCACCCATGATTTACAATTTCATCAGACCACAAATGCTTAGACCAACATATCTTTATGCCAAATCAAGGCCATGCAGGCTGCCAAGAAGTAAATGAGATCACTCATTTTATTACATTTTTATTCTCATAAGCATCACAACTTCATGCTAATCAGGTCTAAGAAACTGGAAACAGAATGCCGACATGCATGCAGTTAAAATGCCTGGTTCAAATGGCTTTACCTTCCTGACTGTTAGGAGCAGGAGAAGCAGTAAGGACATCTGCTACAGAAAAACAGAATCAGAAAGGTGATAAAAGTAAGGAAAGTTAAGACAAAAATCCAGGTAAATTAAACTAAGGTTTGAAGCAAAGCATAAACAATAACAGCTTAGATTACAAGATAAATGAAACAAGACATCTTCCATTCACTTAATATTTTGACTATGAAGAGATGCAAGGGCTGGCAATAAAAGAATGAACGTGTAAACACCGCAAACACTGTCAGTGTTATTCATGTTGCCACAGTCACATTACATCTCTTTAGTTACTGGTTGTCATAATACTCCCCCAAATGCTTTATGTCAAATGGACAGAAATTGATAAATTTGTTAATACCATGCAGTCGTTGTCAAAGAATGTCTGTAAGAAGTGGCAAATTCAAATGTGTACTCTTGTGCACATTCAAAGCTAGTAAGGTAAGCAAGGCTGGGGAAAATTAACTGATATTTATTTAATAAAATTTAATTATTCATTAAGAACTTATTGGCCAAAAGGTAAAGTAGCAGTTCCTGAAACACTTGACCCTCACTTGTAACTTCCTTCAGATTTTCTGGAAGTAATTTTGTGGCTAGGAATCCTCACATTTTTGTAGCCATCTTTATCACATTTTATATAAAAGAGGTTTTGGACTAATTTGCTCATTTTATGTATGTGAAGATTGAGGGCAGGAGCTGTCAGAGAGTTAAACTGAGCCACCAAACCTCAGAGATGGGTTTTTGGCCTGAGATGCCTGTAAGGGGCTCAGAAGGCCCATGAAAACTCCTGCAATTTTATGTAGAAACTTGAGAGCGTGTTTATTTTTCCGAGGCAACTGGTAAGAGCTTCCATCTCATCCTCAAAGGGATCCATTGTTACAAGAAGCTTGGAAACCTCTGAGGTCCTGCTAAGAAGCTGGGAATGGTCCTACCCAGAGCAAGCAGACTTCTGTTTCCCTCTCATCTCAGCTGGAGAAAGAGAGATGTTAGAGGGCGGCTGAGATGAGTGAGGCACCACAAACTGTGACCGAAAGTGCAAGACCGGCAGGGCATCTAACAGTGGCAGAAGGAGGCCTTAACAGGACAAGCCTAAACAAGTCACAGCATCACTACAAGACCTGTTTAGGCATCAGCCAGGCAGAGGAATCTTTCAATGAAATGGGAAATAATCATGTGGCGGCATGGACTTAACTGTCATAGGTCACAGATGTCAGGGCTGGAAGGAGGGAGAACATCAGCCAACCTGTAATGGGACCTTCTCATTACACATCTGGGGGACCCAAAGCTTAGAGCGGTGAGAGGACACTGACCCAAGGTCTCACAGCCTATTGGAGAAGAGCCTGCTGGGGACCTTCTGTGTACAGCCTACCGCAGCACATGAGTGTTTTAAAAGAGCATGACGTTATCACAGAAATTCAGTGGGGTAGGGTTTAAATTTTATCTTCCTAACTGAAAATAAATCATAAAGCTCCTTCCCCTACCTGTTCATTTTGTTATTTGAATACCAAAATTTCCTCTCATAATAGTAATAATAGAAAAGCCTTTTCCTTTCCTGTATTCAAAAGCACAGAAAAAGCACAGAAGGAATTTATGATAGAGAGTGAATTTCTCTTCCAGTGCACTAACTTCTTACAGAGGCAAATGACATCTGGATTTGGTTGATTTCTTTTTTTTTTGAAATTTAATCAAAATTTTTTACTTATATGTATTTTTTAAAGTATAATAAGTTGTTTATCTATTTTATATTGGTTGATTTCTTAAATGTGGTTTTCATTTCTTATTGAATGAATTTGTTCTTCTATGAAACAACATCACCATGACTGTAGTATAGACCAATAGGGAAGAATTAGTCAATACAAAAAGAGTCATATTCCCATAACTTCAAAGGAATAAGATTCAAAAAATTATTTTGACTTCTTTGATTTTCTCCCTTTTTCTACCTCTCCATTAGAGAATATGACTCTCATGTTATCTGATGGGATTTCAGGTCAGGTACATCGGCTTTTAGGTAATTATATGAAGCAATCAGTTGTTACTAAGGACAAATATTAAATGGACAGAGGCTAGTATTGTATTTTGGGGCAGAAAGAGACTAGACTGCAACTGCTGGTCACGACGGAGGCTCCTGGGACCAGACATGACCAGAAGACAATCATGCTGCGTGAGAAGCAGGTATTTGGGGGAGGGTGGCTTGGCTGTCTTAATGCCAGTGGTAAATGGCTGCTGGTCTGGGCGTATCTGCATATTAACGAAACAATATCCTACAAAGAAGTAACATATTTTATATTTGTAATGTTTAAGTAAAGAGGAACTTTGGAATTTTTTTCATTACTACCTTGTCTTTCAGAAGTTGCCAAAATGAAACAGTCTATCATCAGCAGTGGTACCCCAGAAAACATTTTGCAATCTCCAGGATATGACACTAACTTAGTGCAAATGAAACACACCTGAAACCTAATTCTCTCGTAAGAAGAATCCTCCGCCTGTAATACATAGGTAACATCATTCATGTAACTTCTTTGTATTGCACCATTAGCCATCAGTCGTGTTGTTTTATCTTTTTTGGTAAGGCCAGAGGAAATGTCTGGTTGGCTTAGCAATCCGAGAACCAGGGAAAGAGGGGGTGGAAGGGAAATGATGCCTCTTTTCTATGCTCTTAGAAAGCAGGAGTGAAAGCAGTGAAAGGGAGGAGCAGAGAGCATGGGACTACGATGCTGCCCCCTGCAGGTGGTGCAGGGGAGAGAAAAGATTCAGCCACCGTCTTCGGTTCCCACCAAGAGCATCAGCCACGCCAAAGCACTGAAGGGTGAGAACAGGGTCTCTCTACTGTAATACCATCTCTTCCTTTAGAAACCAATTTAGGAACAACCCCTGTTGCTTCCCACACCCTCCTCTTCTCTCCTGGAGTGGTGGCTATCATGGCTGACAGAATCCCTTTCCTTGCTTGTTCCTCCTTGCTAAGTGGCTAAGTGATCTGTACTGTTGGTCTACGGAGTGCCAGACTTTTTTTGGAAAACAAAAGATACCCAAAAAACCCAAGAGAAAATCATCCAGGCACTTTCCTATACGCAGCACAGGGTTCTCTTACCATCAGAGAGGGATTCATAGTCATAATCATATTCGTCTTCCTCATCTTCCTCCTCTTCGTTATTAGGAGGTGGGGGGTTGGCACTGCCACCATTATAAGCCTGAGCTTGCATGGATGCCAGCTGATGAGCCTGTAAGATGTCAATCATTAAAGACTGCAGATGCTCAGCTACTAAACTTTCATTTACAGTTTTCAAAATGACCACCTAATGCTTACCACAGTCATAAAAAGTGGCTTAACCTATTTTGATTCATTTGGGCATACTCAAAACTCTAGATTCACTTAAAGTACAACATTAATACTTAGGCGAATGTTAACATCCCTGGAGGAGGAACCCAGGAGCTTTCAGGAAATGATCACAAGGAATCCGCGTGGGGTGCCCAGCCACCCAGGATCCCCGGGCAAACCCTCCAGAAGAAACTCGGGTGCTTCAGAGAACCACCATCAATTCCAGTGATGAAGTAGATTAGCCAACCATTTCGGAAAAACAAATCTCAGCTAAGAAACTTCTTTTTTCTCTCTTTCTTAAAACAGTATCTAAAGGCCTTTGACCTTGAGAAACATGTTAGAATCCCTATGGATGAGACGAAAAGAATAGTTGATTCAAATAAAGTTTCTTTCAACAGACTTTCTTTCAACTGAACCGTCAGTCAGATCAACAAAATAGGTCTGGAAACTTCTGGAAACTACCAGGGATGTCATGTGCCTCTATTTTTGACCAGAATTAGTGTGAGGGAGTATCTCAGAAGACAAGAATAAATATAAATCTAGGGACCTAGCATAAGGAAATAATCCAAAATATAGGAAAACTTCCTTGTGTGAATTTAAAAAAAGGAAACAACCTGAAAGTCCAACAACAGAGGAACAGAGTCAGTAAACTACAGTGTATCTGCTTGAGATTGAGACTTGAAAAAATAATTGTGATATATATTTATTGAACAAAGGATACAGAATTTTGTGTGCATATATTTATATATACAATATTTATACACATAAGTATATACATACATACATGTATCTACAAATATATATAATTCTAAATCCTTTGTTCAAAAATGATTTCTCTATCTATAATTATTATAATTATATAAAATGACATACATAAAAGGCTAGACACCTTAGGCAGTCTGGTGAGGTAAGATCCCTTCTCAGAATGATATTTTAAAGGCATAAGTTAAAATACATAAGATTATAAAGGAAAAAAAAATGCTGAATACAGTTACCAGATGTTAAAAAAAATTTGTTCTATAGGAATACAAGTTTTCTTATTAACACAGTAAAAAAATATGTAATAGTAGTTCAAGTAATATTTTTGAGCATAAATAATTCCTGGAGAGAGCAATAACTGTGATACAGTATGAAAAATCTGCAATTTCTACTGGTGACAAAGACAGATACTGCCAACTCTACTATGTTTTTTTCCCTACGTTTATAATCAGAGGAAATGCTTAATTAGAGGTAGAGGTTAGTGAAAATAAAGATGTAATCTTTTCTCATGAACCCCTGGATTCTATCTGTGGATATTACTAAGATTAAGTAAGAATCCCTGTAATACAGGTTGTGTTGGCCTTGGAATTATGTGTGTTTTAAAATAATTCTTCCCTAAGCTTCCTGAAATGTGGCTCTATTACCCTTATAATAAAAATGTATACATAAGGAAGATACAATTTAGGCTATGTCTCTATCCAGATAAATATTTTACAATGCAGTTCAATCCAGATAACTGAACATTGTCTAGGCTCAAAATTTTTATGGAACACGAGATCCACGAGGGTTAATAGGTGTTACGTAAAAAGTGACAGTTACGGTAACCACAATACACAATGGAAGTTTAAAAACAGCAGCTTACTCAGACTGAAACACACTCCTACTACAGAGTTTTACAGAACCTTCATTTAATAAGCTAAAGGGCACTGTGATTCTTCAAAGATCTCCTGTGTAGCATTTCCCACGCTATTTAACTGAGCAATTTAGTTTTCTTTTTTCAGAGTGTCTCATAGGATTAGCGTTCTTCCAAACTTTGGGAAATCTGCTCTAAGCACAAGGGAGCCACAAAAGCATGTCCACCCGTCCTAGATAAGTGAAGGGCCTTCACACAGTCAACACACAAGGTGGAGCCGAGTCCTGGGAATGATGATGCCAGGAGCCTGGCTGGCCCCCTGGCAGAAGGTTGCTGAGAACCAGCAACAGGGGTGCTGCCATCCAAAGACCCACTGCCAGCAAATGTCACAAAGTGAGCACCAAGGTCCCTTGACACTCAGGTATTTCCACCAGTGCAGGAAGTATGGGACAGGCGGCCAAGAGACAGCCAAGAGCTGCCTTCCTTGTCCTTTCCAATATCCTACTAATTTTTGAGGCAGAAGAACAGGACCGCAGCCCTTGAATAAAAGCAATTCAGACAGAGGTCAGGGGGTCAGAGTGAGGGGTCAGATGAGGAGACAGGCTCAGATGGGTCTAAGCAGGAGCCATGTCTTTCTTGCTCTGTTCCTCTGGCCCCAGCACAATGCCTGTCACCGACTGTGAGCTGTTTGAGTGGAGCAGGTTGGAACACTGGAGATCTGGCGGTGGGTAGTGAGGGATCCTCAGCAAGAGCCTTAGCACAGGCCTGAGACAGACAGAGTGCTTCAGAAATCCAGCTCTGCATCAGTCCATCCTTGCTGAGGGTGAGTTCCTCACCCAGAAGGGACCCAGGCCTTCTAAGTTAGGGGTGGGTCTGAGCACACCGGAGCGCTGGGCATGCATTCACCCCGCCCCGTGTGAACTCAGATCACCAGGTCCAGACCCACACCTGCCAGGCAACTAAAAGGCCTTGCAGATATGACCATCCATACTCCCTGGGAAATCATGGGGGTTTGGAAGCCATCTTAAAAAACAGAAAATAGGATTACATTGTCCCATTTTTCCAAAAGATGGAAGAGGTAAGTTGTGGAAATCATAAGGCAGGAAGTGTCAAGGTGATACCTGACAAAATTCCAGAATGGATTATTTGGTTGTGAGAACACAGAAAATAGAGGGGATTAGCAAGAATTAGCATAGGATTACTAAGAACAACTCTCCCACACAGTAACCTCTTCAGACTTTTTGGATAAGGTAACTCATTTTGCAGGAAATAACAGATAAGCAGTGTTTCCAAAATTTCACGATGATAAGAAGTATTTTTAAATCAACAGATTACCAGGCCTCCCTTATGGAAATTCTGATTTAGTTGGGCAGATTTGGGACCTAAGAATCTATGTCTTTAAAAGTACCCCAGTGATTCTTCCCACCCCCCCACCCCCAATGGAGGCAGTGGGGATTGAACCCAAGACCTCGCACTCGGGAGCCAAGCATGTGCTCTACCACTTGAGACTTGAGCTACACTCCTCACCCTCTAAAAGGGCCCCAGGAATTTTTATCAATGTATTTGGATTTCTGTATTGCCTTTGAAAAGGTCTTTCCTGAAGACCTGAATCTGAATCCTGACTGCCACTATGAGCTGTGTGGCTTGGAGAAAGTCTCATGAATGGCTAAGCCTCAGTTTTATAGTCTATCAAGAAAAAGGTTGAAGCAAACTCTGCAGAAATGTAAGCTTCAGAGAAGAGAGCACCACACAGGAGTGATAATCACTTAAACTCCAGGGAGGTTCTGCAAGAAGGACCACAGGGCTCTCCACTTGGCTGTCTGACTCAAGGGCAACTTGGGTGAAGGCACAGTTTGGAAAACTGCTAATAAATACAATGGATGACAGGTGTCAAAATCCACAAAGAACCTTGTATGCTGTAATAATATACCCAAACCAAGAATAGCACATTTGATAGAGATAAATGTGAGGCTCTGGCTACATTAAAGATTAAAATTAATTGTAAACCTGGAAAAAAACGTGGAGACTAGGCACAAGTTGAGTCCTATGAAAATAACTGAACTTTCTGTTTTCCACAAACTCAACATGAGCCTAGTGTGTGTTAAAGAATTTAAATAGCAAGAATAGTCCTTGGTTGTATCAACTAAGGTGTGAAGTTCAAATTAAGAGAGGTGATGGTTTCACTGTCCTCATGTTATCAGACCCTTAGCACTGACTTATTTCTGGAAATGATATTTGAAGATGGACAAAAATCAAGCATATCTACAAGTTTAAGAGTATTGAAAATATTCTTAATGGAAGTGAAGAGTCCTAGCAGCCACAGCCTGAGAGGCACAGTTTATACAACAGGAATGTTTAGCTTGGCACAGAGAAAAGCTGATGGGGAGACACATGCTAGCTTTCTAGATATGCAATTAGTCTGTGCAGCTGCAGAGGGAAGTAGTGCCAAAGAGTAGGAGGAACAGGAAGGGCTCAACAGAAAGAAGACTTTTTTGCAACAACATGATCCATTCATTAGTGGAACGGAGGCCGCGTAAGCAACTGCAAATGACCGTGCAAAGAACGGGAAAGGCGGCAGCTACAAGAGTGTTTGGATATGTCTTGAAGATCATAGAGCAGAGGTACACACCGGGCAAAATTGGATCTGCTTGGCACCGAGGAGTGGGTGGTCACTGCTGGATAAAGCAAACAGCATGGAGGAAAAGTCGTGCTGAAGAAAAAGCACCTTATGTTGGGTAGTCAGTTGCTGTGGCAGAATTTGAGGAGAGCCAGGCATAAGAGCATACCTGCTAATATTTCAGTCAAATGACTTCCTAACAAAGCCCACCTGCATAGGTCTAGTGGCTTTTGGAACCCAAGTAAATGCCAGGCTTTTGGGGAGCAGCTTTGGGAGTGCAGATCTGGATGGAGGTAGACCCAATAGAGGACTCAAACTGGTGGCACTCAGGGCTGACTTCTCTGCCAAACCAGACTTGTTTGGCTGATGCAGTGTCTTGAAATTTTTTAATTAGAGCTATTCATTTATGAGGGCATGCACATCCTCTCCCGTCCTTACCATCTCCAACTGTCATATGTCTAGCTGGCTCTTACCTATTTATATTTCCTGCTTGGCCCCTGAAGGTGGCTGATTTGGCAACTCCTGGCCTAGAGCTGTGTGTGATCTTCAGATTGGGCAATGGGTACCCCCAGGGTACACAGAGACTTCTAAAAATATGCAGGTTCAGATCTTTTTAAAGAAACAAATTCTAGATTCAAGATTTTCAACAACTATGTATACTCTTTTAAAAATAGGCCTGCCTGAGAACAAGCTTGCGGTTGGCTAGAATTCTCTTCAAAATTGCTCTTCTCCTACTTTACAAAAGAAAAGCATAATCTCACTTATCAATAAATAATCTTACTATGATACATGACATGAGGTCAAGAACTACCCAAGGCCGCAGAAGGACATCTGAAGATGCAGAGCTCCTGAGACAGTCTTGAGAAACTAAAGAAGGGAGCATCTTATTTCATCCAAGCAGTAAACATGTTCAAGGTTCCGTGACTTTGTCTATCTCTCTCTTTCTATCTGTAATTTATCTATCTACCTATCTTTCCTTCCTTCCCTTCCTTCTGTCTGTCCATCTATCCATCTATCTTAGAATTAAAATTCAAAAGTGAGACAGTCATCATAGGTGTGATAATAGTGTTTATTTGAATTAAACAAATAAAGTCAGACTTTTTCTGACCAAACATTAAGTCCAGCTGACTCGGCTGATTATTTGATAATGAGAATGATTTTTGCATATTATATTTTTATATAATTTATGTTATCTACTGTATATTTATACATAATAGATATTATCTTTGAAAAGATATTTTGTGTAACTATTTAAACATGTGATAAAAATTTTAGTATCATCTTAAAAATGTATGAAAGGGAAAAATGTTTGCAAGAGGTATACAGTTTTTCAAAATTCTTTTAAAAGATGCCTTGAGCAAAAAAAGTTTGCTGATTATAGGTCTAGAGGACCTACGATAGTGTTGAGCAGCTCCTGTTAGGGCAAACCTGTTTGGTAGTGATCTGCTGGGCTGGATTGGTTTGGGGCCCTTTCTGTAAATATCTGCTTTTCTGCCCAAAAGGGTGAGTCTAAGGAGGATGGAGCCTCTGGCTTCACTCCCTTTCCCCACCCTGAGGGCACCTGAAGCAATCTGGACTTCCGCTGAGTCACTGAGGTTAGCAGGTGATATAACAAAAGCCCCTAACTCAGCCTGCACTTTGGGCCACCTGGAATTCTGCTGTTGTGTGAGCTGGACAATCTGGGAGCTCCCAGTACTTATTAGGATAGTCGATGACAGGATGCTCCAGAGGGCCCCTCAAAGAAACAGTAATGTTCTAGAATGGCAAAAAGCACTGGAAATAGAACCTAAGAAATGGTATAATGAAATGCTTACAGAGTAGTCTGTAATTCTGATAGGGGTCCTATGCTTCATCTTGGGAGAGATTTTATGATTTTATTGTCAGAAGGGTCCTTCGAGGCCAGTTACCATAACATTCTTATTCTAACATTCCATGAAGACATGGAGGCCCAGAAAGGTTGATCAGCCCATGATCCCATGGCTTGTTTGTGACAGAGTCAGTGGTTAGAACCTGGTATCCTGACTCCCCACCTAATGCTCTTTCTCCAGTTATATATAATTTGGCTTTAAACTCAGGTCCTACCTGTGAGTTCTATAAATTAGAGTTTTTAGAAGATTTGATGATTATTCCAAACAGACTATTCAGCTAGGTTAACCTGGACATTTGACTCAATTCGACTTTACATTTTTTCATCAATGACTTAGGACAAAGGTTCCAAACTTTTTGGGCTCAAAGAAAGAATCCTTCTGCTGAATTCTATGTACTCTGGAAACCACTTCAAGTAGGACTGGTATAGGGCCTGGAGGCTTGGAGGTGCTGTTCAGAGAGAAATTAAAAGCTGTAGGTTGTGATCTGGTTTCATCTCTGGACTGCCCGTGCTGCTGGAGTTGCACTATCTACTCCTGTTGGGGGTTGAGGTTCATGCAGCAACTTTTGGTTGCTGAAAGTTTCAGAAGTGTATTTCAGGGCCAACAGTGCCCTCCTAAATAGGACAAACAGTTTTGGCAGCTTGTCACTCTGTGGCATATGGACTCAGTGGTCCTGGACCTGAACTTTTTCCACAGACTCTTGGTCTGAGGACCTTCCTATACAGGCAAGTTTGTGGTGCTTGGGGTTTGGATCTCTGTGGATAAGGCACGTAGAGAAGCGCCTTGGGGTCCACATGCCATAGTGGTACGCTGTGCCAGCTTCCATGCTGGGACCACAGGGCTGCTACTGTTGGGGCTCTGTTACTGACCTCAGGAGTCACAACCCCAAGGCCAAGTGCTCTTCCTACAGGGGGCTCTTCTTAAAGGGGACTATAGCCACCACTGTGGGACTGACAGCCATGAAGCCCAGTTCCAGAGACAAGAATAACACATTATCCTGCTCAGAATAAATTAAATAGTGAGGTACATTTTACATCAGTTCGTCAAAATAAAATTCTAAGAGAGTGGGAAGAGAGTATTTATCAGCCTATTAACTGCAAGGCCAAAAATCAAATATATCATTCAAGTAAACTCAATCTTTAAAAACTGGTCACCCAGCCAGTCATCTGAAAGGTTAGAATGACATTAATTTCTTTGTTCTAGGTATACAGCATTCCCATAACTTCTTCAAAAAGAGGAGAGTACCTTTTGCTTTAAGATATCCACTGGTGTCTGATGGGCTTTTAACTTCTTATTTTTAAGAAGCACTTTCCTCCTGAGTTGGTCAGGTGAGGGAAGCATTGGATCATCTGAGAAATCGCTCTCAAATAAGAATTTAGCCACCAGTTTTTCTCCAAACACAGTCTAAAAACAATAAAGGAAAACACATCATCAACGCCTCAGTACTTGAATTACTCAGCTAGCTATTTCAGCCCAGTTGAATTGTTCAAAAAATCCTAAGAAGAGGAACTAGGAAAGTATCTGTACGTATCTGTGTGTCCCCGCCCCGCACCCCTGCATAGCTTCTTACTAGAAAGAAGGGAGGTGGTCAGAAGGAGAGGAGGAGGGGTCCAGGCCACTCTCCAAGGGGGCTTAGCTCTAATTATTTAGCAAAATACTCTGTGGTCTGATGCACTAAGGGAAAAAAATGAGATTCAGTTAAGCGGCTGTGGTTTGTATGTAGCATATAGTCCGTTCCAGATGTGGGTAAGAAGTCACAGGGATACAAACCTTGAAGTCAGTAGGAAGTGGGGACAAAAATGAAAGATAACAGGGAGAACCTGCCACCTTGTAGTATAAATAACTGTAGACACCATTCTCATAAAGGTTTCCTGAACATCAGTCTCCAAAGAGGAATGTGTGTCCCTCAGGGAGGTGGGTGGTGCGGGACGTCACAGGATGACCCACTGGGGTGAGGGTAGAAAATACGGCAGTTTCTACTTCCAGTTATTATTTATTTTACTTTACTTTTTTACTATTTTCTTAAATCTTTTTTCTTTTCTTTATTTTTGGTGGTGGGGGAAGGTAATTACGTTATTGATTGACTGAGTGATTTAAAAAGAGGTACTAGGGATTGAACCCAGGACCTCGTGCATGCTAAGCATGCATTCCACCACGAGCTATACCCTCCCCCTCCTTCTAGTTATGTTTTAATGAAAAAATAACACAAATAGAAGATTAGTACTTAACGTTCAGATTGAAAATGGCGTCCTTGGTGTATCAGGTGCTGCTCATGAAGCCCCTGGAGACAAGGGGGACTCTCCTGATGCAGAGGGACCAATGGTGAGTCCCTCTCATCTTTGCTACCATCTTATTGAGGTGGTTGCAGTTTGGGTGCCCTGGGATGTCACCACTGGGGCTAATTTCAGAAAAAGACTTTTCTTTAAAATATTTTATAATGAGATGAAAAGTGATCATGAAAATCTTTTGCAGCATATAGAAGTTCACACTTTATATAATGAAAAGGTGGTTAAGGGAGTATTTCTAAGTTATGCAATTTTCTTAAGAAACAATCCTAAAATTTCTGACTTTTTCTGTGTTTATTGTGGGTGGTTATACTTCATTGTTATCAAACGATAATGATAAAAATCACTGTTAATCTATTCCTATATGATAAGGTAATGTTTTAACACTGAGAAAGTAATTGGTTTTCAGACAAAATTTGAGTTCTGGAAGGAGTAAAGACAGATAATCTAAAAATATTTCTATTGTAATGTGATTTTGTTGTAGGAAAGAATATGTGTTAACATAAAAACTCTCATATATGCACACTGAAGCAACTTGGAAGCAGATTTTCTAATGGTTAAAAAATCTTCTAAATTAATGGTTTCAGTAGAATTTGAGCTCATCTGTTAAAAATATAAAAGGTAACATCTTTTCAATAAGTTTCTTAGAAAAACTGATACCAAGAAACATACAAATAATCTAGCCAAATTTCAATAAAAACCTTTGCCTCGTTAATGGAATTGAGAAATAAGTACCATGACTTGGCAAATGCAGTTAATGGATACATGCATCTTCATCAGCTACTACAGCTGTTAAAAGCAAATTAAAAAATTTTTTATTTTATTGAGTTATAGTCAGTTTACAATGTTGTGTCAATTTCCAGTGTAGAGCACAATTTTTCAGTTATACATGAACATACATATATTTAAAAGCAAATATTGAAACAATAAAATGAACTTAAAATCAGACATCCAAGTCAACGGTCACAAAAATTTCAAAAACAATGAAGTATGTTCAGTCACATTACTCCCACTAAAAATTTAGATAATAAGTAAGTAGTAAATTCAGTTAAATTTTTTATAACAGCAAAAAAGGGTTTTGTATCATTAATAAATAATAGTATTTGAAAGTTATTCTTTGCTTCATCCTTTCCACGTTAACTCTCATTTATATTCTATTTTTGCATATCTCAGTTAATGCATAAAACATGTTATGTAGGATATGTATATAATTTATAACTAAGTCAATATACACACAGTAGGAATACATACTATATTTTACTGATAAGGATATACAATCAAAACAGTTTAGAGATCATTATTCTAAATGACGGCAAAGAAAAGACAGTATGAAAGGCTAACCAGTATTGCTGGCATTAGTATTTGGGGACATTACACTCTGGTCATGCCCCTTTCTCCCACTGAGAGCCATATTTCCATAAATGCCTCTACCAGTGGGGGAAGAAGAAAGTATAATGGAATGTTTCCCCTTAACACTGTCTGCATTATAGTTCCCTTGTATAAGGAAGGGCCGAGTATTAACAGCAACTGTTCTGGCCAGTCTGACCTTTTTGCCAACCTGGATCCCCATATCTGTAGTTGGGCCACAAGAACACTTGACTTACTTGCTCTGAGATATTTTCAGCTTTTCCACATACAACTGACAGGTGACATCCTGGCATCCCTGATTTGTGGTACCAGAAGTGTGGGAGTTGGACCTTTTTTATCTCCTAAGGCTTTCTAGAAATGGTCAGCAGATCATAGAACAGTGCTTCTATCACTCCAGCTGAAAAGATAGACCATTCAAGGGAGAGCCCAAGCTCCCAGAGCATCCCCATTTCTCATCTGAGGGACCCTAATTGTACATGCCCTCACAGCTGTGGTGTGGTCCATGGTGCCCCAAATTAAACTCAACAGTCACAAGACAAAGGCCAAGAGACCATTCTGTCACTTAGTTAGTTCCTTACCTTAAAAATTTCTGCCATTTTCCGTTGCTGAGGCAATGAACAGTGGTTCTCAATTGATATGATGATGGGCAGGTCAGAGGTGATGAAGGCACTGCGATCAATGGCTTCAACCACTTCCTGTGAGAGCCAAAGAGCTCATTAGAGTTCAGATATTCGCCCAGGGTGTCAGAAGGCAAGGTACTTAGAGCCACAGAAAGCATCTAAATTGTTGTATGCAGAAGACTCTGGCCAAAGTGCGTTTCATTTTTTCAAATGTATTTTCAAATTAAGCAAAACGGTAGGCTATTTTTTACAAAGACATTAAACTATTCATATTGAGTACTGTTCACATACTACAAAGAACAGATATCAGCATCCTGAACTTAACAAATCAACATATACAGTGAGTATATTGTAGGTAAAATTTAATTGTTGTAAAATGTAGGTTGCAGCATCAAAAATAATGAGGCATAAGATACTCTTCTGCTTTCAAGAAGTTTATAGTCAAATCTACCTGGGGCTATAGCGATAGAGGCCTTCCTCAAAAAAGAAGAACAATTTCAAACAAACAATCTAACCCACCAGCTAAAAGAATTAGAAAAAGAAGAGCAAAAAACCCCAAAAGGCAGCAGAAGGAAGGAAATAATAAAGATCACGGAGGAAATAAATAAAACAGAGATTGAAAAAAAAATAGAAAAAAATCAATCAAACCAAAAGCTGGTTTTTTGAAAAAAATAAATAAAATCGACAAACCTCTGGCCAAACTCACAAAGAAGAAAAAAGAGAGAGCACAAATAAGCAAAATAAGAAAGGAAAATGGAGAAATTACAACAAACAAAATAGAAATACAGAATATCATACTAGAATATTATGAAAAACTATATGGAACCAAAATGGATAACCTAGAGGAGATGGACAAATTTCTGGAAATATACAGTCCACCAAGACTGAACCAAGAAGAAACTGACCACTTGAACAAACCGATCACTACAAAAGAAATCGAATTAGCAATAACCCCCCCCCCCCTACAAATAAAAGTCCAGGACCAGACGGCTCTACCGGGGAATTCTACCAAACATACAAAGAACTCATACCAGTCCTTCTCAAACTCTTCCAGAAGACTGAAAAGGAGGGAATACTCCCAAACTCATTCTATGAAGCCACCATCACCCTGATACCAAAACCAGGCAAAGACACTACCAAGAAAGAGAATTATAGGCCAATATCACTAATGAACATAGATTCACAAATCCTCACCAAAATATTAGCAAATAGAATCCAACAGCACATAAAAAAGATTATACATCATGACCAAGTGGGGTTCATCCCAGGGACACAAGAGTGGTTCAACATATGCAAATCAATCAGTGTAATACATCACATCAACAAGAGAAAGGACAAAAACCACATGATCATCTCAATAGATGCTGAAAAAGCATTCGATAAAATTCAACACCCATTTATGATAAAAACTCTCACCAAAGTGGGTATAGAGGGAACATATCTTAACATAATAAAAGCTATACATGACAAACCTACAGCCAGCATAGTACTCAATGGTGAAAAACTCAAAAGCTTCTCACTAAAACTCAAAAGGACACCCACTATCACCACTCCTATTCAACATAGTCTTGGAAATCCTAGCCACAGCAATCAGGCAAGAGAAATAAAAGGGATCCAAATTGGAAAAGAAGAGGTAAAAGTGTCACTATATGCCGATGACATGTTACTACATAGAGAATTTGTAATAATAATCCGGTGAGACCAGCTTTCCTGGGTGACCAATCTCTTCAGGTGGAACCAATTCTCATTACTTTCTGATGTTAATTATTTAGTCATTTCCTAATACATGATGTTGGCCTTTGTCAGCAGGATACAAGGACAAATGACCTTTAATTCCAATAGCAAGAGAACAGCTCCTGCCATTTTTATATCATCACATGATGTAAAAATTGCAACAATATTATTACATGAGAACTGATTTAAGGTAATGGTTACTACTGGTCCAATGAGAATCTAGTGAGAGTTCTAGATCAAATCCCAGAAAGATGAACATGTACACATCCCACACTATTTCAAGAAATCTTTAGACTCAGGATAAGAACACCCAAACTAAGGTCTAACTTGGAAGAGTCACTCATTTAAATGATGAGTGAAGATGAATGAGCCCTTGTGGTTTGATTTAAAGACAGTTATGAAGCACTACCTTGAAGGGGATCTTGGTTGTCAGCGTATGCCCATGATAAATGATGGGCGTGCCATCATCTCCGTCCCAGCAGTCCAACTCGATACTCCTACAGCCTTGCAGCAGGACCTGTGAGATTAATGAGTGAATCCAGCCAGGTGAGCAAAGGGACTAAAGCCTCAGATTAAATCCAGCACATACTTCTACATATCAGTGTTCACACTTCAGGCTCAAACAGAAGAGCGTAAAATTGAAAAGAAATATTGCTTTTTGGCCAAAGGCCACAATTAATCAGGGAAGAGGAAGACAGAGAACAGATTTAGGCAAAAAGAGTGCTTACCAGAGCTGAATACAACTGGAAGATAAAATCTAACAGCAAAAACATATGACCACTTGATCATGGTGGTGGTTTCATGGGTGTATACATCTATAAAAATTCATCCAACTGTACAGCTGAAATATGTGTAGTTTACTGTACAGGAACCTACCATAATTAAGGTGTTAAAAAAAAAGAAACATTTAATATAGTCTCATGCCCCCAAAGAGGGGGAAAAAAGTGGCTAGCATGGTGAAGAGTCTTGAACATTCAATATGAATAGTAATTAAAGACCTAGGGAAGTTTGACCTAACACATGTTAGCTGGTTGGAATTTTGTTGAACAGAAGTGGGAAAGATTTTTGTTTTAGTGTAATAGGGGAATTATTCTCAACATACAAAAAACCTTAGAAACAATTAGTGGCTACTTGATGTTGATGCAGCTGGACTGCATTAAGAGAGATTGCCTCAAATGTAGTAGGTGTTCAATAAATATAAACAGAGATGTTGTAGAGGGACATTCCCACTCTGGTGGAATGTTATCTTCATGACCTCCTAAAATCCTTCAAAATTATACTAGTGTTTATCATATTTCCTAATTATGAGACTGCTCTTCAAAATATTATTTCCTATAATATAGTAAATACTTTTGTAAGATGCTTTATTGTTTATAAAAGAAACCATATACTGAAAAAAAAAGACCATTTTCCCAACAATTTTGGTCCCTCAAGGGACCTATACAGGATATATCCTGAAATGAGAGAGCCAGACTAGAGCTCTATCTGGGCAGACGTCAGTGGAGGTGACACAGGTGCTGTTGCCACAGCCTAGAGAGAAGAGGCAACTGATTCCTTAATGAACTGGCCAGATAGTCACATGAATCCATCAGGATAAAATCTCCTCTATTTAGATGCAAATTCTGCCATCTGCTAATACCTCTGTAATGAACAGGTAGTGTGTGAGAAGAGCAGAAGCAAGGAGTCACAAGGGACCTGCCTTGCTGTCTAGTCCTAGAACAGCATCTAGAGCAGAGATGGTAAATAATCCATACACTTCCCTAACCCATACACACAGCAGCCATCAGCCAGCAGTCACAATACACGTGCCCCCTAAGCTCTGATGTGTTATCTTACGGCCTCTTTAGCAAAGTACTACAGGAAACGCTATCAATGAATTAGGTGAGATGATACCTACTTGCCCTCCTGGACCTAGCACTGGAAGCAGAGCTCCTGACACATGGGCCTGGGTTGCAGCTCTGTAACCTTTACTTGGAGCAACTTCTTCCTTCATTGACTTGATTTGTGGACCATCTTAAAAAATGACCATGTACTGGAAGGGTCAACCAAACTAAGAGATGGATATGTCTGTGAATGGGCCAACTCTCTGATTTAACAATCCTCGTGACTATTTCCACGTGACAGCAGTCCAGGACAGGGGGCTAGTGGCTACTAGAGTTGTTGCAACATATCTTGGATAGTGGAATCCCCCTTTTGTTAATATTTTTATGTGAGGTACTTGCTAGATTCTGTCCATTGCAAAACAGGCAGCACCCAGTTTTCCTAGGTGACCCAACTTCTCAGGTGGAACTGATTCTGTGGCGAAGAATCCCAAGGTGACCAGCTTCTCTCAGGAGCTAGAGTATCTACAGGTATGTTGCTCTGGGCTGAAAACTGTTGTGTAATGTGGCAGCCGGGACATGAGGCTCCTTCATCTCCATAGTAAGTTAAGCTGGGAAGAATGTTCACTGACCGGCAGCAGATGAGATGGGTTTTCAGCATGAAAAGACTAAAGATTTTTTTTTTTTAAATTACAGTCTGCATGACATGAAGACCTCCACATATGGCTAGAAAAGGAAAACCAGGGCTGGAAATTCCAAGTGAGAACAGGGTTTTTTCTCACTTCTCATCTGCCCCATACAGTAACATTAGGAGGTAATAGGGGGGCTGAGGGAGAGCAGAGAGTGGTAAGAAACAGTAAAAGGGAGCTTCACACAAGTTTAATCACGTCTGTGAGTCTGTCTGAGGGGTTCTTGTACCTTATTCAGAGGCTGTGACAATCTCTACTTGGAATGTAATGTTAAGGAGTTAAAAAAAAAAACCAAAACCTGTTTGGCATCAAACAGGGAAGCAAGGTAGGAATTAAAGCTAGGACACTGGTCCCTGCTTGTTTTCCTGGGGTAAGTACCACCCCGCTACACACACATTTCACTCTCCCCCTCTAAAACAATGGATTTCAAACTTCTTTTAACCTTGGAATTCTTGGTGTGAACTGAAGGCCAATATATAAAGCACATAAAAGAGCAGATCTTCAGCTTGGTGGGGCAGATATGGCACCCTCTACTGCCTGCTCATCTGTGTCAGCAGCTAAGCCCCCTTGACAAAACTCCTATTTCAAAAATCACTACTCTAAGGACACATCTTCATCTCATACTAAAAAACACCTCAGATTTCAGAGTTTAAAATCCATACTTGAGTAAAGTAAATCCATACTCCATACCAAGCTTTGGGACAGAAGTTTGACCCATGCTTTGATGAATATCTAGACTTATCTGGAGAACAAAGGAAGCTCAAGTCCACTAGATTTGTGTAAACAATACAACTATAATTTTCACAGTTGGACCCCCCCTCTCCCCGGTCCTCACCTACACACAAACACACTTATATTCCCTGGACCTAATTAGCTCCTTCCTGATTAACTCTTCTTGTAGGAGTTCACAAAGCAGGCAGCATAGACAAGGAAGTTGCAGAAAATATAACAGAAGCAATGGACATGCAGATCATTAAGAGCTGGATGTTTACGTCAAAAGGATGTGCTTTTTCTAGTCCAGAGACCCTTCTGTGTTTCCAAGAACATTCCCATGAATTCAAATGTGTAGAGATAGTGCTTACAGTCTGTGTAGGTTTTTTTTTTTCTGTAAGTTGGTTGCCACAGGGATGGATTAATTGTCTAACAAACTGCAAAGCAAAACAAACAATATTTTGGGAATAACCTCATCGAAAGTTGCATTTTCTACTATGCTTTCCCACTACAATGTATTGATTTATTTAGCATTTAGTGAAGCGATTAGATAGTTTTCCCATGGGAAAATCTAATTTTAGTAAGAGTAGGTCAGACTAACTGGGATCTAAAAACTATGAGTCGCAAACAAATACTTTTTTTTTTTTGGTCTAGAATAAAGGTTAAGTGTAGATGGGGGGAAAAGAAAACAGAAATAAAGAAAACCACTGTATACATAGCAGTTTTCCCACACATAATGTTTCCTCACAGTTCACATTTAATAGTGTATACGTTCTTCAAAGGAGTCTGGGGTCAGGTTTCTGTGACTTTGGGGGTTACGAAATCCACGTTCCAAGTGAAATTCTCAGTACCTGGCTGTAGAGTTCTACTGAGGATTCTCCTTTGAGCTGATGGCCTGTGAGGTAGGTGTTGTGTGAAGATTCAATGTAATAGTAGGAGAGGGGCAACTGCAACTCTTTCACATTCTCTTGTGACTCATCATTCTTCGAGGCAAAATTATCTTTATCCATCAGAAACCTAGAGGAAACAAATTTTCTTAGGACTGCATAGGAAAAATACATACTTTTTAAAAACTGAAGTATAGTTGACTTATATTAGTTTCAGCTACACAATAAAGTGATTCAGTATTTTACTGAATTATACCTGTATAAAGTTATTATAAAATATTGGCTATATTCCCTGTGCTGTACATTACATTCTTGTATCTTACTCATTTTATACCTCGTAGGCTTTACCTCTCAGGCCCCATTCCCTATCATGCCCTTCCCCTAACCCCTTTCCCCACTGGTAACTGCTAGTTTGTTCTGTGTATCTGTAAGTCTGTTTGAAAAATATATGCTCGTAAATAATGGGCAAAGACATGTTAAAAGTTACCTTGCAAATCCTTCAAATGACATTAGGCCCTGATGACACATACTAATGCTAGGCTCAAATTTCTGCAAGGGACACAAAAAGAGGGTTATTTAGGTAAAGAAAATTAAAAGGAAAAAACCACCACATCATTTTTTTTAAAAACTTCTGTTTTCACCAGGAAACAGCCAAATCAAATATTTGAACTAATTTAGTTTTAGAGTGGTAAGATGTAGTTTTTTTAGTCCAAAAGAAAACATTGTATGTGAATTTATTACACAAAGCATATTTATTTAAGAGATAAAAAGGAGAAAAGAATAAGGCTGATTTATATGAAAACACACAGTATCAGTTTATCCAGGTGAAAATGGGATAAAAATAGCAGCTACCATACAGCTGGTGGGAGGTGAACCGCAAGGACTCACGTGGAACACTCAGTACAGTACAGAGCTCATACTCCAGGGTGTTACAGCGAGCCCTCCATCGTGTGATTGTAACCTCCACTTCTAGCATTTCCAGTGATCATGTCTAACTGCTGGATGGTTAATCTACTGATTCCCAATCAGAAGACAAGGGAGGCTGAAAACCTAGACTCATTCTGTTGCAGGTGGTGCAGGCACAAGGAGCCGTCTCATCCCATCTCCTGGCCGCCCTCTAACAGAAGCCCCACCATCTCCTGCCTGGGTTACTGTCACAGCCTCCTATCCAGTCTCTCTGCTTCCGCTCCTTCCCTAGCACAATTTATACTCCAGGTGGGCCAGAGTGACCTCCGCAAAACATACATTATACAACTCCCCTGCTCAAAAATTTCCAGTAGCCAGTCCATCTCACATGGTCTCAAGCCAAACTCCTCACCACGGCCTAAAACGCCTTGATGCTTCGGCTCTGCCCACCTGTCTGAAATCCTGTCTGCTGCTGCCCCTCTGGTTTACGCAGCTCCCGTTACACCAGCCCTTTTGCTGTTCCTCACCAACTCTGAGCGTGCTCTTGCATGCTACTCCCTGTCTGGAATGTTCTTTCCTGAAACCTTCTCGTGGTGTATTCATTGGGCTCAGCCCAAGTGTCACCTTTGTTTACCCCTCAGCACCCCTGCATCACTCCATCCCCTCACTCTGCTCAATTTTTTCAGAGCCCCTTGTTTCCCGAAATCGCATGATCTCTTAATTCGTTTATTGTCTGCCTCACCCACTGGAATGTAAACTGCTTTGAAGGTCAGAACTTGACCCTATTTAGTACTACCACCCCAGGTGCTAGAGCAGAGCCAGGCCCAGAGTAGGAGCTAATACACATTTGTTAAATAATCAAAGTGGTGGACAAGCTGTTAATTCTCTTCCACGTGCTAGAATAACAAGAAGCGACCATGTACTGATTCGCTGTAGTGGTCACTGAATAAGAGAAGGCTCAGGACCTGTGTTAATTACATGTTAAATCAGAACACTTATATATTTGGTATTAAAAAAAAACAACTCTTTATTTCTGCCCCTGTCTTAAAGGTGTTAGAAAGAAGTATAGAAAGAGTGAATGTTTAGCAGAAAATAACTGGAATACTGAGAGGCTTTACACATTTGTGTACACACAAATCGGGTACAAACCTGGATGATGCTGAGGATTTCATCATAAGTGCAGTGTTCCCCTTGGCAATTCACTAGGAAGTCATTGAGCTGGAGGATGCCAACCCCAAATACGCCCAGGGATGTGCTCTCCACCCCGGTGCCATTTGTCACGATACTTGCAGCAGCAATGGCATCAGATATCTGCCTCTGGTTGTCGGACAGCTGCTGTTTACTCTTAATGAATAACCCCAAATCCGAGACATTTCTGGTCAACAAATCTGAAACAGAACCGCCCACAGAATGTGAACAAGCTCACCAGCATCTTTCACACAGTTCATTTAGGAGACAGTGGTGGTGTGGAACTGTTAAGCTGGAGAAACTCTTCACTAATACGTCTAAACAAGCCATCAAAGTCAGTGCTTCTTCCTGGCTTCACATAGTTGAAGGAATAGAAAATAAATCAATGATTAAATAAAAGAAATTAAGAGAGAGCTAGGTCAATGATCTTGAAAGTCCACAAGCTTTAGTATTAGATGGAAACTAAATGTAAATTCAACTGGGGACTTCAGGCTGAATTCAGACTTTGGTTTTTGAGGATAACTACTTCTACATTTTTATGTTTGTAGACATGGAAGATGTACCTTTAAGATTACAGTTTTCCTATACTTTAAACGTGTAACTATAAACATTTATGTGTAGGTTTCTGTGTGAACATAAGTTTTCAGCTCATCCGAGCAAATGCCAAGGAATACAACTGCTGGATCATATGATAAGAGTATGTTTAGTTTTGTAAGAAACTGCCAAATCCTCTTCTGAAGTGGCTGTACCATTTTGTGTTCCCACTAGCAATGCCTTAATCACTCCACATTTGTACCCACATTTGGTATGGCCACTCATTTTAATTCTGGCCACTTTGGAGAACAGTCTGTCAAGTTTCTTACAGAGCTAAAGATAGACTTATACAGGATTCAGTAATTGCGTTTCTAGGTGTTTACACAAAATAGTTGAAAACTTACATCCACACAAAACAACTGTACCCCAAACACTTATAGCAGCTTTATTCATACTTGCTAAAACTTGGAAGCAACAAAGACATTCTTCAATAGGCGAATGGATAAACAAACTGTGATACACCCATGCAATGAAATATTCAGCAATAAAAATAAATGATCTCTGAAGCCATAAGAAGACATCAAGGAACCTTAAATATTGCTCAGTGAAAAGAGCTAGTGTGAAAAGGCTACATACTGTATGATTCCAACCATATGACATTCTGGGAAGGACAAAACTATGGAATTAGGAAAAAGACCAGTGATTGCCAGGGGTTCAGAAGGAGAGTGGGAACAATGGAAAGGTGGTGTACAGGAGATTGTTCGGGCAGTGGAACTATTCTGTATTACTATGGTAACAGTAGATACATGTCATTAGACTTTGATTAAAACTTACAGAATGTACAACAGAGTGAACACTAATGTAAATTAAGGACTCCAGTTAATAATAATATATCAATATTGGCTCAACTGTAACAAACATACCACATGAATGCAAGACATTACTAAATAGGGGAAACTATGTCTGTGTGTGTGTGGAGGGTAGATGGGAACTGCACTTTCCACTCACTTTTCTGTAAATCTAAAACTGTTCTAAAAAAAGTCTATTAATTTTTTTAAAAAGTGTAGCTACTTCACTATTCCATGGTTACACATATTTATGGCTGATGTTGAAAAAGGTTAATATTCTTAGCTTAATATATTTTTAAATAGTTAAAAAGCAAATACATGAAAGAGAACAGGTTTGTTTTTGTGGTTTTTTTTTTGCTTTTTAGTGTTTATAGTTTCCAGTAAGAACAGAAGAGAAAAGTAATAGGCTTAAAATACGTGGGTGTTGATGGTAATGGTGGTGGTGGTGAGTGAGGTAAAGGAGCTAGACATTCTGGTTTACATATTAAGAAAAGTGTCCTGGACATTCAGATAGGAGTGCTCTGCTGAGGTCACAAAAGACTCCCCTTGTCAAAGGGCAGGTAACTCTCATCCTGGGGCTGAGCATCCACCTGCCTATAGGTAGGGAAGAGACTGGTGATTCCCAATTGGAATGCACCACATATCTTAAGGACATGTGGAAATGGGAAGGAAAGGGTTTTTTTTCCGTTAGAATAACTGGGAGCCTCCATTGGTTAAATATTCTGGAATCCACGGACAATGATGTATTTCCTTATCCAAAATGCCAACAGTACCCATCCCTAGGACACTTTCAAATGTTTCTCTAAGCATTTCACTGTGCTCCAGGAAGCAGCATGCCATGTGGGACAGGCTGAAGGCTTGCGTGATTGGATCTCTAACCCTCATCTTCAGATAAAAAGGTCTCAAAGGGAAGTATTAAATTGTCACACAAACCGAGGTCAGGCTGAAGTCCGCTGGTGTTTTCATCAATGGTCAGGTTGGTGTAGAGTGGGGCTGACTCGGAGCCAGCTCGGTCGCAGGGGACAGCGTAGACATCAAAGAGATCCTTCAGGTCCTTGCGGCTCCTCACACTGGGCAAAGGATGGAGAACACCTCACCTTTAGTATTGTTATGACAAGGGTGGGGCAAGAAGAGAAAGGCTAAGAAGAAAATCGGTCATACCTGAATGACTTGAACAGCTCAACGAACTCCACAAAGCTCATGTTGCTGTCTGAAACCATGAAACTCTGAAAGCCCTTCATTCCTCCTTTGATCCGCCCATGCCAGCTGCTACTGCTCCAAGCACTGCAACAAAGACATGGCCTTAATGGGCAGAACGGGGGCCACGTTTGTCATTCTGCCCCGAGAGACAGTTTCTGATTAGCAATATGAGCACAAAGATGGACCACGAGTCATTAAAGGTTTAGCTTCTTTTCCAGACTCTCATTTCTCTCAAAATTAATCTGTATTGTGTCAGAGGAGTGTAAAACATTTTACACTGAAACTACTTCATGTTTACAGCCTATCTAATAAGGGCACAAGGTTGACGTTAATATTCCTCTGCTAATCAAAACAGTTCTTTGAAATCACAGGTCAATGGGAGGGAAGAAAAACCACATAAATTCAGTGGTTTTGAAGAAAAGTTGTTTAAAAAAAGAGCTCCAAATGACTAAATCGTGACCTATGGTAAATTATGCATGTTCTTTCCTATATTCAAAATTACAGAAACGCATTTAAGAAGAAAATCTTGAATGTATCAGTGTCTTCTCTTTTTCTTTTCTTAACCAGTTCTTAAATGAAAACAAGGAAGGGCTTTTAATATTAATGGAAAATGTGAGTCACAAAAATATTAAAGATGGAAAGAGGCCAACTCTGCCTAGAATTATATTTGCACCTGCCAAGACTGTATCTATTTAATATAAAAATATCAGTCAACTTGGTTAAAACTTCAGTCTAGCTGTTTCACAACATTTTAAATTTTCTACACTGGTTCCCTGGGAGGAGAGTATGAGAAATGTTTTGACTGGTTTTTAGTCAGATCAATGAACAGGATCTTTTTTTTTTCGTTTTCATTTTTGTCCTTTATTTTATTTTTTATTTTTAAAATATTTCAAATATATATGAAAGTAGAGAGAATATTGTAATGAATAGCTAGTTTTTTCTCAGTCCTGCTAACAATGTTTATTATATAAAATTATTTTGTGTTAACATCTGAAGGTCACCCCCATTAACAGAGGACTATTATAAATGGATAGATTTATAGTACTTTGTTGGCTTGGGCTGTGATCCCCAGTGTGGTATGAGAAATAGGGTGGATGTTCAGGAAGAAAAAAAGGTCTGATAACAATGTGACGTATTACTTGCCTTTAAATGAGTACGTTCCCTGCCTGTCTTCCTTCTGGTTCTAAGTTCAGCCACTGTCTGTAGGCACCCAATGCCCTCTGACTTTAGGAAACTATCTGTCCACTGGTTCCCTGCCTAGGGCTGTCTTGCTTTCTCTTTGACAAGCATTTGGGTTGACTTCTCTCCTCCTGCCTTGTCCTCTCTGGTTTAGAACACCTGGTGGGCACAGCCCCCTGTCCTCCTGCCGCGGGGTCCTGCGATCTTGTATCTGGCATGCTAGTTTCTCTACTTCTACCTTTTGAAAGGATTTTCCTCCCTTACCTTGTCCTTCCTTTTCCCGCTTCTGAGTGATTGAAATAAAGGGAAAAGATGCTTAATCCAAGTATTCTGGCTATCTACCCCGACACTGTATAGGCTGAAACACACTGTAAAGAATTCTGATTCTTGGTAGCTTTTAATTTTGTTACAAACCTAAATTTACAGAAGAGTTGCAAGAGTGGTGAAAGGAATTCCCATGTGTCTGTGACCCAGTTTCACCAAGTGTGGAAATTATATTCATTATTCACATTGTGAAAGGATGCTTCCAGTTAAAAGACTGTTTACTGTAGGTTCCTATCTATAGCAGGCTTCCCAGAGGAGAGGCAGACAGGGAGGGAGGCAGAGCGAGACAGACTGTGTGTGTAGTGTGTGTGTTTACGTAAGTGAAATTAACGTTTCTAAAGTCAGTATCTGTACAGACCCGTTTCCTCCTCCCATTCCTCTGCTTGACAAAGTAAAGAGTGTCTATCTTATCATGGGTCTGTCTAGAACCTCAACATTTCTTAAACTTGAGTGTGGGGTTGAGAGAGATGGTGTGGCATTCTGATTCCTTTGAAAGGGTTTCATTTTAATATTATTTCTTCTGGGAGAGTAGCTGTTGTTTCAAATCTATAATTTGCATGTACCTTATAAAATAATTTACAACAATACCAGTTTTAGAATTAAACCTAAATATCCCCAACTTGCTGTAATAATTCATTTCTCCAGACATATACATATTATCTTATACGTGAGAGAAGTGTTAAATATATTTTGACCATTAGCAAAGGGTCAAGCTGCTTACATTAAAATTTCATTTATTCTTCATTTAGAGCAGTGTTATCCAACAGAACTTTCTACAGTGATAGAAATGTTCTTTATCTGCACAGTTCAGTACAGCAGCCAAAAGCCACTGTTAGCTGTGGAACACTTTTAATGTGGCTAGTGTGACTGGGGAACTGAATTTTAAATTTTATTTGATTTTAATTATTAATTTAAATTTGAATTTAAATAGCCACCTTAAATTTCATTTTCTATGGCCAGCACTGTATATACATTAGACAGTGCAGATTACAGACTCACAGCTCAGGTTTTATTACTGCTACTGACCTCTGAAGGGTTGGTCTGTCAAAAACTTGGAAGCAATTATAGTAATATGAGACGGTAGGAGTACCAAATCAGGAAAGTTAGGAGCATTTTAAAAAGCTGGGTTTTTTAGTTTTAATGTGATTGTTAAGTCAAAAGTAGACAGTCCTTCCAAAGAGCACTGGAAGAAGACACCCTTCTACACAATCTGAATGATGTGAAGTGTCCTTCTGTTTTATCATGTTAAGGCCCCACCTGGATGGGCTCTTGTTTGAAGAAGACAGCACAGGGGAGGACACTGGCCTGATGGGAGATGATGTCCCGGCAGCCAAGTTAGGGGACCCGGCCGTGGTCAAAGAGTGGGCTCTTCTGGAAGGGAGAAGGTTAGGAGGACTCATGGTGGCATTTGCCTCTGTGACAGAGGGAGACAGAAAAGAGACAATGACTCCAATTTTATTTTCCATCAGAAATCAAATTAAAAAGATGCTTTTGAATGTCTGAGGAACTCAATCTACACGGGCAAGTTCTGTACAAGAAGCATCGAAATATTCTGGTGGGTTCTCATCCTGGGTAACCTATCAGAGTCATCATATATATATATGCACACACACAATTAAAACAATTGCATTTAATCTCAGAAAAATAAATAAAATATTTCTAATTTGATGTATTATTGATGATCATTTCAAAATTTTTCCTTCCTAAAGATCCCAACCTATGTTAAGCATCAAAAATTAAAAATTAAAAAACCAAAACCAAACTCAATAGTAATAACAGTTGGCTATGATCTCCCTTCCTGGGATATGTACTCTGGGCTGACAATAATATAAAATAAGTACTAGTTTTTTTTGTCTATGATGCTTATATATTCAGTTTAGCTCCTGCTTACGATAAAACTACAATAGTTGAAAATTTGAAAGAAATTGGTGGCAAATAAACTATTGGTTATTTCTCTCTTGCTCACTTTCCTTTTTAAAAAAAAAAAAAAGAAACACCACACAAACTCAACTGTGTACATACTTCAAGAAATCAATTTTATCTGAAGTTATGATAATAACTATGGCTAATTTTTAAGCAATAGAACTTATAAAAATATTCTATCCAGTGAGTACCAGTCAGGTCACAAGCCATATGTAATTACACGCCTAGAATTTTAAAATCGTACTGTATTCTTGATTTCAATGCAAATAAAGCAAAAATGCAGTGCTATTATAATTCAAGTTAATATTATAGCTGATTCTGACTCACACATACTGATGGTTCACAAAATAGTAACACACCATGTGCTATATCCTATTCAATTTTCTTTTCTTCTGGCATTATTTTATAAGGACCTTTTCACAATAATATCTATGAGTGTTTCTAAATTTTATACTATTCCACATGGAGAGTACACAAGATTTAAGTTGAGAAAACAAGAGTAACAATTAGTTCTAGCCCTACTGTAAGTTGTTAAGTGGATAATCTGGGGAGCTTAAAAAGTACATAGATGTCTAGGTCCCAGCCAGAGAGCATCTGAATCAGTTGGGCTGGGATGTGGCCAGGGAATCCAGATCTTTTTTAAAGCCCTAATATCCAACCAGGGGTTAAGAATCTCTGATCTAATCCATCAAATTGTATCTTCTATGTCTAATATTCCCTGTCAATAACAGCAAGTAAGTGAATGAGACTTTTCTACTAAGCACACTTGTTTTTGCAAACCTGTGTCTGCAGAAATACCTCTTGGCTTCCATCATCCACTTAAAAACACAGGTAAGTGTATTTAACAAGATTACTTACATAATATATTACACAATACCTACATCACAATTTAAAACCAAATGCATATATTTTTCCCATAACATAAAAAAAGAAATCTCAGATGTGGATATGCTGCTTTACCTGATTCTTCTTGTTCATTAATGTCTTGAGGATCAGAACCACTCCGGCTCCGACACTCTTTGTGTGTCTTGGCTTTCCGGGTGCCCATCTCATCGTCGGTGGCCTCTCCACTCTCACCCTGGGGACACAAAACTCACTATGTTTCTCATTCTGTATTTCTCTCCATCATTGCTTTAGTTCAGGCAGGCCCCTCTTTTCTGACTGACCCTCTTTCAATACTGCCTCCCCCTGGAGAAACCAGTAAAGACCTGTGTGAAGGCCGACCAGGTATTCCTATGTTATATTATTCCATTTGTTCTTCACTATAACGCAGCACTCCTCTGGGGAGGGGGCTGACAAGAGGAGGCATAAGACCCCTGGTATCTTTGTAGAGACATAATTATGGAGCAGAGTTCGACTTAGGTGTCAACAGCCTCCTGTATGCAAAGAGTGGGACTTTTTCTAGCTAACTATGAAGAAAATATATTATTGTGTTATGGTGATAATATAAATAATGTATAATATATAGTGATACATATACATATTTATCATGGTTAAAATATAATGTAAAATTTATCATCTTTACCATTTTTAAGTGTACGGTAGAGCTAACTATTTGTACCTTGTGCAGAGAGATCTCTAGAACTTTTCCTTCTTGCAAAACTGATACTCTACACCCACTGAACAACTCTCCTTTCTTCTTCCTCTCAGTCCCTGCAACCACCATTCTATTTTCTGTTTCTAAGTGACCACTGTAGGTACCTCATACCTGTAAGTGGAGCCAGGCAGTATTTGTCCTTTTGTGACTGGTTTATTTCACTTAGGATAATGTCCTCAAGGTTCATCCATGTTATAGCCCATGACAGGAGTTCCCCCTCTTTTTTAAGGCTGAATAATATTCCACTGTATATATATACCACCTTGTCTTCATCCTTTATTTGTGGATGGATGCCTAGGTTGCTTCTCTTGATAACATATTCTAAATTGAATTCTAGAAGTTTGGTCCTCTAAGACCTTCATAATCTGATCCCTGTTCCTGTCTAGCCTTCCTTGCCCACCAACTTGGAGCCTGAACCCAGGGCTCCATGTGCTTCCCTGAACAAGCCAGATGATTGGGTTTAATGATTAATAAACAAGTAACACTCTACCCTCATAAGGATTTTCTTCTTTTTCTTGGTGGTGCTTATCCCCAAGGTGTTGTTTCTCTGCATGCTGGGCTTGTCGGCACTCTTTGCTGATGTCCCGGGACTGGGGTTTCGAGTACTCCATCGTCTGCCGCCAAACAACTCCACAGCGTGAGCCAAAGTTGGGCCTTCATATCGTCCATCCTCCTGTAAAAGAACCACATTCTGAACACATAAGGGAAAAGCAAGCAATGGGGAAATAAATATATTAAATATATTAACAGCTTCCAGTATATTCCCAGACTTGGAAGAGCACAGGCAGTCACCAAAGAATAATGACCTGGCCACCCAAGTGGCTCTGTTTTCTGTCAGGACTCTCTGTTGGGGATTTAATCAAGTCCTCTGTTGTCCTGCTCACATCCCGCTGAGTTTCAGAGACGTACTTTAATAGGGCCATGTTCAGCTGGGATTAACAAAAAAATCTCCCTTCCCAGTTTCAGAGGTTACGTTCTAGAATTATTACTGTAGGAAAATTCATTAAGATGAACTTTGCAAATTAGGGTTTTGGAGGACTTGCAAGGGGTGTGTGTGTGTGTGTAAATCAATTTAAGTAAAATCAAGTTCTACTTGTTACTGCATCACTCCAGGTATATTCTCACCTAGCTTGATGATTGGGACAGGCTGACCTGAAGTGAGAGTAGGTGGAGTACATACAGATCACTTTGAAGAGCTCTGGGAGCACCTCAAATAGTTGAGCTGCAATCCTCTTGAGTGACTGATATCCAAGGGTAGAGAGCCCAGGGGACTCAGAACTCCATGCATATTATGACGTTGTGAGCAGCAAAGAGTGGGTAGGTGATGGTTTACAGTAGCTACTTCTTGTAAGAAACTGCATATAACATTCACTGAGTATCTGCAGGGATTCACTAAGTAAACAGTGGTCAACAATTCTCCCTATAAGTCAGGAAAGCCAGTTAATAAAACTGTAAAAAGTCACATATGAATTAAAGACAACATTGATGATACTTCACAGGGTGCAGAAAAGGTACCTTTTAAAATTAATTGATTTTATGACTCAAGTCATGACTTCCCACTTCCTACATCCTGTTATGGACTCTAGGATGCTGAGTAACTTGGATACTTGATGATCTTTTGAATGATACTTGATGAAACCTTTTGGTGACCTTTTGTTGTAGGTATCTTTGATTTATGCCTGTCCATGGATCATTTCTCTTTTCTCTAACCAAACTCCAATTTTGCTTTATTTCTTTTTCACTGGATGCAGTCTTGGGTCTGTGAATCGAGGTGAAACATCCTTCCTTGACCAATGGTTGGCACAGAATCCAAATAAGCCACTCAGACTATCCCTCCCTGGAAAATGAATCTTGAATGCAGTGACCCGGAGAATGAAAATGGCTGGAGATGATTCCACTAGCTGTAGGTCTGCTGCAGAGAGTTCCTGTTAACAAGTCACTACAAATGACTCCAAAGTGGAATAAACATTTCATGATACAATTTCATAAATAGGTTTTAACCATACTATGAATCTGAAAGAAATCTTGTAAAATTTTTTTCTATGGGTTTTAACTAACACATCTTTAAACATTTACTAGATCCCTCATTCAAATGTAAAAGTTCTGCTCTGCAAAAGACATTGTCAAGATAGTTAGAAGACCAGCCATAGACGGGGAGAAAAGATCTGCAAAAGAAACATCTGATAAAGGTTTGTTATCCAAAATATACAAAGAAGTCTTAAAATTCAGCAATAGGAAAACAAACAACCTGATTTAAAAAACGGGCCAAAGACCTTAACAGACACGTCACCAAAGAAGATATACAGATAACAAACAAGCATATGAAAAAATGTTCCACATCATATGTCATTAGGCAACTGCAAAATAAAATGCGATACCACTACACATCTATTAGAATCACCAAAATTGAGAACACTGACAACACCAAATGCTGGTGAGGATGTGGAGCAACAAACTCTCATCCATTACTAGTGGGAATGCAAAATGGTACAGCTACTTCAGAAGGCAGTTTGGTGGTTTTTTACAAAATTAAACATACTTTTACTTATGATCTAGCAATCACATTGCTCGGTATTTACCCAAGTGAGTTGAAAACTTATGTTCACACAAAAACCTGAAGATGTAGCAGCTTTATTCATAATTACCAAAACTTAGAAGCAACTAAGAAATCCTTCAGTAGGTGAATGGATGAATAAACTGCGGTCCACTAAGACAATGGAATATTACTCAGCACTAAAAAGAAATGAGCTATCAAGCCACAAGAAGACATGGAGGAAAGTTAAATGCATATTACTAAATGAAAGAGGCCAATCTGAGAAGGCTACATTTTGTATGATTCCAACTGTATGACATTCTGAAAAAGGAAAAACCATGGAGACAATAAAAAGACCAGTGGTTGCAGGGGCCTCAGGGAGAGTGGGGTGGGGTCGGGGAAAGAGATGAACAGGTAGAGCACAGAGGATTTTTAGGGCAGTGAAAATGCTCCATATGATAATGATGGCCACATGCCATCATATATTTGTACAAACCCACAGAAGGTACAACACCAAGAGTGAACTCTAAAGTAAACTATGGACTTTGGGTAATTATGATGTGTCAATGTAGGTTCATCCTTTGCAAAAAATGTACCATTCTGGTGAGTGATGTTGATGATCGAGGAGGCTCTGCATGTGTGGGGGCAAGAGGTTTATAGGAATTCTCTGTACCTTCCTTCTAACTTAGTGTAAAACTGCTCTAAAAAAATAAAATCTTTAATAAAAAAATTAATAGACCCATTTTAATGTACATATAAAAGAATCAGCCTTTACTGCTTTGGTTTTTCTAAATTAAGAACATCCCAACATGGGCCAACCTTTACTTTTAATGGAAATATTTTAGGACTGGAAAAGGCAGGATGTCTTTGTTTAATCTTTAAAGGAGACTTTCTGGGAACTAATATGTAGTATGAATCTTCCGTTTTATACAAAACAATAAACTTGTTTGGGATGGATGAAAGATGTACCTTCTATTTTTAGTTTGGGAAAAGGAGTATTGTGAGTGGAAGTACAGTCTCAGTTTTAGAAAACAGTTCCTGTGGAAGTTGACGATTAAGAAATTGATTCCTTAAAAAATATTCATACACTTTTACGTTTAGGCATATCTTTGCATATGATATCTTGAAGACTGTTAAACTAATCTAATCCTTCAAAAAAATCCCTTTTTTCCCTTGAAGATGGCCAGAATCTGTTTCTGTTGCTTGCAACTAAAATTTATTGATAATCCTGTTTAACCTTCTCATCTTCTCAGATATTCCCAAATATATGGGTTCTCAACTCTGCCTATAATAACTTTTAAGCCAAAGCTCATGATACCAGTCTTTCCTCCACATTCCACATCAAATCTCTGCAGTTTACTTTCTTTTACTTTCCTGTATTCCTAGGCTTCATTACAAATGTTACTATTTCTTCTTGTCTTTTGCTTTATCTTCTGTTACTATTTCCATTAGATCAATTTACTACTACTAAAATACTTGTGTTTGAAAGTGTGCATGCATTTCATCATACAAGAGGACTCCAATTTCAGAAAAATTATTTTCTACATAAGTTCTTCCCAAACTGGAGATTAAGAAATACTCTTATAGGGCTGTTAATGGAAGTCTGGAATAAATCAGGATTTTTCATTCATTTCTTTAATTTATAGATACATTTAAGTGGGTTTCTTTTGTACTTGGGACTTCTCAGAGTCTTAAATGTGACTATTATAAGTCACCAAGAGAGGCATTTAGCATGATGCCTATTTGACCTTTTGTTCTCCAAGTACCAAATTAGCATCTTTTTGATATTCCCTGAGTCAATTTGGGAACTGCTCTATATGATGGGAAAATGAGTAGTCCGTTGATCTTTTTCACTTAAAAAAAAAAAGAGAGAGAGAGAGAGAGAAATCTTGAGTGTTTAAGACTGTTGCCTATCTCCCTAGGTAGCTTATGTAGTTCATTGTTCTGAGGAAGAACATCACCTATGTTTTCAGAAGTCGCTGAGGTATCTGGAGCTGTTTCGCATTTACACTCAGTTCCACGCAGGGGTGGAGGGACAGGGGCTGGGAAAAAAGGAGGGGTGTAGCTGAGTTTGCAACTGCGTAGGACTGCGTCTGCTCCTGGAGACTGCCTCTGTCTCTGCTCCAGTAGCACCTCCCACCTCTTCTCATCCCATCCATTGCTCATGGTCTCAGCTGGTACCTCCTTCAGCAGAAACTGAAGGTTGCCAGGGTAAATGAGAAACTAAGTAGACCTTAGATGTTAATTCAGTTACTTTGTGCTATAAGATTGGGAAGGAAACAATTGGAGCAAATAAACCACATAGGCTTTGTGACAGTGATTGTAATGGAGCTCAAAGACTTTGGTTTATGCCCAGGTTGAATGATTTTCATGATTCTAGAAAGCCGACAAATGACTGTAATTGAAAATCAATATTCACAATAGCTCTTCCAAGCAGCTGAGGGCACAGAGAGCTCCCTGTGGAGCAGACAGGAAGCAGGTATCTTGGTTTCCATTTCAGATGAGTTAACTAAAACTGGCTTCATGCTGTGCAGTATAATCGTGTATACAGGCCAATGGGCTTATTAATTAATCGAGTTAGTTATTCAGGATATGATCTCTATTCATAAATACTGCATGGATGTGGGGAAAGGGGAGAGAAGGGGCTGATATGTGCCTCTGCTAACATCACAGAGGACAAAACGTTTTTACTTGTCAGAAACATGCCAGAATGGCAAAAAGAACATGAAATCAGTCATTTGAGTAATAGTTCTATTTGCTCTGTGACACTGGTAGAAAAGATAATTTTTTCCCCAAAAGACAGAAAAGCATAACAAAAACTGAATACCTTGTACAACTCATTTGACAATGCCACCAACAGGGTCATCTTATAGCGGGGTTTATGACTCAATTTCCAAACAACCTCTGCCTTCTCCCTCCACAAGTGTGCTACTCTGGTTATGCCTGTATCTCTTCTCACCACCTCCTGCAGCTCAGCCCTGCTGCCACCCTCAGCATTAAAGTTAAATTTACTGATAATTTAGGGTTAATGAAAAATTCAGATTAAGTCGAGACTAGGAGAAACTGCCTCCTATGGGCTGCTGCCACCACAAATTTGGTTTGGAAGAATTATAGGTATGAGTTTATTTCGCATTTGGGAAAGTTCCTTTTAACCTTAGAAGTTACAGTTAGGCAGCTGTACACAGTGAGTTAAACAACACTGAGAGTCATATAGTGTATTAGTGATGATACAGGATTTCAATCTCCAAAGAGAAGGTTTCCAGTGTATCCCTAATTAATAATAAAAGCACTCAGATTACAGTGCTTTCCATTTTCACTCTGAGTAAGTGCAAATGCTTATATTAACTTGTTTCTTTCCAGACATGAGAAGTACAATGACAGTGTCACTATTTTCACACAGAATAATAATAGGACCTACTAGGCGCCAGACACTATTCTTTATCCATATGAATTGACATTATGGCTTTACACATATTAACTCGGTTAAACATCACAGCCAGCCAATGAATAGGTATTATTATTATTCTCATTTTATACATTTGAAATTGAGGCACAGAGAGGTTAAGTAAAAGCTGTCCAACATCACTCAGGTAGTAAGTGACAGTGCTGGGAGAATGAACCCTGGTGGTCTAGTTGCCAAGTGTTTCTATAAGATTTATATCTTGAGAATTATGCTACTGAGGAGAGAGAGAAGGCTGCATCCCTTACCTGATAGAGGCTGACGTATTGCTTCCGCAGCCACTGTTGTCTTTGGTCAGGGAACTTCCTCATCTTTCTCACAGCTCTAGTGAGTTCCAACAGTCCGCTGAAGAGCATTTTAGCTGTGTGCTTTGGTGCCACAAAGTGCAATAATCTATTGTCTGTGGTTTGAAGCCCGTAGAGCAGTGTCACACCAGTCTCTGAGAGAGACATGTTACTCAGTTTGTTCTGAACACACACAGTGTGTATATCAATGCTAGGGTGTCCCATGTACACAGCCTTCGCTGAAAACAGATCCAAGACTCCCTCCGCCAGGCCACTTAATCCAGCATTGCCCAGTAATGGGAATTTGCCAGGTTCAGATGTATTAGTAAGTACACCAAGTTTTGCTTTAGCACTGGCTGGGGAGGCAGTGGTGGGCTTTATCCAGGTCAAGGTGCTATTGTCAGGCTGAAGCTGGAGGAAACAGCGGGCAGAGAGGTGCGTGTCCTGGTCATAGTGGATGACCGTGGCACCCTGCAGCAGGAACTGGTGCACATCAGCTTGGATGGACAGCACATACCATGGGATGAGCTCTGTCCCATGGTCAAAGGCCTTCTGTGGCTCTTCTGATCCATGAGGGTCCCATTCTTTGGGCTGCTCAAAGATGTCATTTTCAGAATCCAACAAATCTCCAATTATAAACCTGATGGAAAGAGATACAAGTTTGCTCCGCTTTATAATCATAAGTGAGAACAACACAAAATCTTTCACTGATTCTGGACACCATTTTTAATTCCACTATGAACTCAAATTAGCACAGGAAATATAAAATGCTAAAAGTCACAGAATGATTTTTATAGTTGTATTCTAAAACATATTTAACAATGTCTGACCATAGGCTTAAAGGAACTACTAGATCAGTTATTGCATTTTTAATATAAACAATAATAAACTTCATCATTTATTAGTTTACTCTCTTGTGTCAGGAACCATGTTAAATGCTTTACATACATTTTTGCACTTAATTTGACCTACCTGCAAAGTAAGTTTTCTTATTCTTTTCTTTACCTAAGGGGAAACTGAGGTTCAGAAGGGGTAAGTAACTGGCTCCAGGTTACTCAGCTCAGAAGAGGCCTACCCAACGCAGGATTCTGATCTGCCAAACTCTAGCACGGGATCTTCAACACAAGGTTCATTGCCTTCTACTTGGTCATAAAAGTCATGACCTGAATACAATGGGGCTAAAATAGGCAAAACAAGACCTAATAAGTGGGCCTGAGAGGTGCTTCTGTTAAGAATAAAATACACTTAGTTCAAAGACACTCAGTGGGAAATACTGTCATGATGGCCAGATGAGCAAGAACAGCTTTCCTTGACTCAATCTTAGATTTTCACTTTATATGTGTATATGTGTACGTGTGTGTGTGTGTGCTCGCACGCGCATGTGGACATAAAGGACTCATCTGCTTGGGAATTTTTGTGTGTGTATGCGTGTCTGTTCCAATATACTTTACAAAAAAAAGGCAACAGCCCAGATTTGGCCCAGGGACTGCAATTTGCCAACTACTGCCCTTGAGGATACTCAGGAGATAACCTGGCTGTTAGAAGGGACTATGGCCCAATCTGCTTCTCTGTGAGATGGAAACTTCTAAGGTCTGGTGCTGTGCTGAGAGCTGTACAAGAGTGCAGAAAAAGGCACTGTGTGTGTAGGAATTTGACTACGTGATGGGTGCAGAGGCCTCAAAGTGAGGGCTGCACTGGAACAGGTTGAGCCTCCTTCATAAGAAATACCAACTGCTTAATTCCAGATCAGGACCAACCCTCCTACTTCCATACACACATGGTCCCTGGGTGGGCACTGTCCTTCCAGGGCCCTCAGGAGCCCTTGTGCTGTGGCCTGATCATCAGCCCCTCTCTGGTGATGGCCCAGTTGTAGCTCTTTGGGGAATTCCAATGTTTCTTCCACCTGTGCCTCAGGTTCTCTCAGGTGATGAAGTTTTTTGCCTCCTCCTGCAGCTGCAGCGCTTCCCGCTCCTTGAGCTGCGCCCAGGCCTGCGCCTCTCCGGCCCACTGGGCCTCCTCCTCCTCGGCATGCCGCTGCTCCTGCTCCGGCGCCTCTTGCCGCAGCCGGGCTTTCCGCAGCTCGTGCAGCAGCCGGTTCTCTGCCTGGTTCCTGGCCATGAGCTCGTGGTGCTCGGTGGCATTCTCCAGCGCCTTGCGCCCTGCCAGGCCCCGGGCCCGGGCCTCGTGCACCTTCTTACGCACCTCCAGCCTGAGGGCGCGTACTGTCTGGCAGTACTGCCGCCCACGCTTCGTCAACACGAAGGATTCCACAGGATCCACCGGTGGCGGGGTCGCCACGCGCCCGACCTTGGACTTCGCTGGCGGGTCGTGGCGGGTCTTGCTGCCGCGCCGGGAGCAGCAGTAGCAGCCGGAACCCCTTCCGCGCGCGGACCTCACGCGTAGGCGGCTCAGCGTGCCCAGCATCGCGAGAACAGCCCGCCTCCCGCGCGCCGAGCGCCTGATCGGGAAATTTATCAGGTTGCCTTGCCTTAGTCGGGAACCTGGATTACCAGGGCCAGAAGGATCTTGGGGGAAAGTCAAGGGAGACTTTACTGCCTCCTTTCTATCTGACCACTTTGGTAGAAATGTACCCAAGAGAGACTCATTCTCTTCTAAACATGAGGAACTGTTTGTAAGGTCAAGCTTTCTGCTCTTTGACCCATAGACATCACTAGCAAAGTGGTGGATAAAATTGAAGAGCTGGTCCGTACATCCCTGGGAAGGAATATTCCCATCACCTTGAGGCACTTGGACAGCCACCTGCCTCTTGGCGAGGCATAAGCGGCAACACTGGGCTTCTGGACTCTCAGTCTGGATCCTGGTTCCTGAGCAAGATCCCACTCCTGCTTTCAAACAGCAAGAGATTCTTCTTCCTTGTCTAATATTAATAGATATTCTTAAAAAAGAAAAGAAATTCACAAGAGATCTCACAAATCTGATGGTCAGAATATCCTTTTCAGGTAATCCACACTGGAAACAACCCAAAGGTCCAGCAACAATAAAATGTATAAATAAAATTTGTTTTCATATAACATAATTATGCATAGCAATGAAAATGAAAATGCAATGGCTAACTACCTGCAACAACATGGACAAATCTTCAGCAAGACCTACAAGCATATATACTATATGATTACACTGATGTAAATGTAAATTTCAAACCCAGGAAAGACTACTATACCGTTTAGAAAGGCATAATAGTAGTAAAATTATAAAGAAAAGCAAGATATATTATCATAAAATTCACAGCAGTGAATTTTTCTCTAGAGGGCAAGGTGGTGACATAATTGAGAAGGGAAACAAGGGGTTTAATGGGTGCTGGCAATGTTTTCACTCTGGATTGTAGTTATGCACGCATTTACTTGACAATTACTCAAATACATTAGTTTTTTTAAAAAATTAATTTTAGAATATTTTTAGATTTGTAGAGAAACTGCAAAGATAGTATAACCCACATCCAGTTTTCCCTATTACTGACATCTTACAGTAGGGTGGTGTATTTGACACAATTCATGAACCAATACCGATGCATCATTATTAATTAAAGTGCATACTCTGTTTAGATTTCCTTAGCTTTTTTTTTTTTTAACCTGTTTCCCTTTTCTGTTCCAGGATCCCATCTAGGATACCATGTTACATTTAATTGTCATACTTCTTTATGTCACAGTTTCTCAGACTTTCACTGTTTTTGACGATCTTGACAGTTTTGAGGAGCAGTGGTTAGGTGTTTTGTAGAATGACCATCAATTAGAATTTGCCTGATATTTTTCTCTTAATTAGATGGGTTCTGGGGAGGAAGACCACAGAGGTAGAGTGCCATTCTCATCACATCATATCCAGGGAACATACTATTGACATGACTTACCCTGTCAATGTTGACCTGGCTGAAGTAGTGCTGGTCCTGTCCCACTGTAAACTTACTTAAAAAAAAAAAAGACAACTCCTTTTATACTGTCCTCTTTGGAAGGAAGTCACTGTGTGCAGCTGCAGCCCACACTTAAGGATGGGGAGTCCTGCTCTACTTCTTAGAGGGCAAGTATCTGTATAAGTTATTTGAAATTCTTCCACATGGGAGATTTGTCCCTTCTCCCTCATTTGTTTATTTATCATTTAATATATGGATTCACAAATATTTATACAATACTTGGGATTATAATATAATACTACTTTATTTTGTTGCAAATTGTTCCAGCCTAGGCCATCGGGAGTTCTTTCAGTTGGCTCTTGTGCTTCTTTGGCATAGCCTGATATAACCCCATTATTGTGGGTTTTTTTCTCCAGCACTGCTTTACTTTTTGGCACAAGAAGATGCTCCAGGCTCATCTTGTGTATTTCCTATCCCAGACCTAGAACCAGCCATTTCTCCAAGGAGCTTTGCTTTCTTTCATTGAAGAGTGTTATTAGAAATCAAGATCTGGGTCCCAGGTCTAAATCCATTCTTTCTTACACACTTTTCTTAATGTTACTTTTCACCATAAAAAGTGAAGAAAAAAAGAAAAAGGAGGAAAATCTTTTGTATTTAACTTAGCTCTGTCCCTCTGAAATTGCTCTCAGTAACAATGGAAAACCAATGCTTAGGTCTTCTGCATAATACTTCTGTCCATGCTTTATACATATGCATGGTGGTTAGGAACATGCCCTCTAGAGTCACCTTGGGTGTAACGTTTGGCTCCACTACCTCTTTGCTGTGTGAGCTAGTCAAATCACTCAACCTCTCTGAGCCTCACCTTTACTCATCTGTTAATGGCAAAAAGACAATACCCACTTAATAATGAGTAATAGTGAAGCTCAAATAAGATAATACTTGTAAAAAAAAAAAAACTCAGCACAGCGTCTGGCTCAGTGCAGTACACAATTATATTTAAGCATAAAAAGACCGAGGTTTCATCCTGTCACTTTTTCTTCCCATTTCCTTTTCTCTAGGCTAAATAGCCCAGCTGTTCCTCTAATGGGGCTTTCTTCAGGGCCATATCCAAGTTCTTTCATCTTTTTATTTCCTTTCTCTGGGACCACTTCCACATTCTCCCTGTCACACTTCTTGTTGTTTTTGTTGTTTTTTTAAGAGTAAGAAGGATTCAATTGGTGAGCATCAGTACCTGTGAAATGTAACACATGTTAATCTGGACATAGAACTTCTGCTTTTAATTTAGCAAGAGAAATGGAGTTTTGCATATTCCATTTAATTTGAGTTCTGAGCTAAATCAAGTATTTTCCAGTGAAAAACTACAGGCATTATGGAAAGTGGTATCTGGGAAGAAAAATTATGAAGCTTCTCTGGGGCCTGTTTCTGGTGCTCAGGGATGATGTAAGTTGGGAGAGAGAGGACACTGTCCTTCTTAGGACCAGGAGCTATTTTTAGAACACAAGAAGAACTAATGCTTGGTGTTAATAATTCCTTTAAAAAGCATTCTTCCAGGGACTAATGGCCAAGATAAGACTGACAACTGTTTGTAATGAAATAAGTTCAAGAAGGAAACTAGAAACTTAGATCATATGGTGAATTTTATGCACTTCTGTGCCTGATTCTCTTAGGAAACAAGTCTCTGTGGGTTTACAAGAAGGAATAAGGTGGAACTTAAAGAGCTGTTTAGGAATTAAATAACATTAACCAAATCAAAGATATGGTTTACCAGCAAAGAAACTACCTAGTCAAACTTAGGTCATATGCCTTAAGGAGAGGACCAAGGAGTGAAAACAATAGGAAAGTCTGTGTCTGACCCCAGAAGAGGCTCTGAAGCATCCTTCCATGAGAAACCATAAATTGATAGATGAACACTTTTTGTTTTTATGTATCCCAATGAAAATCTTGTATTAGAGGACAAGTGGGCTATTTATCATCCTGGTTACGTAGTTTCTTAATAATCTTGTGTTACTTCCTGCAAAATCAATATGATTACATAAACATGATTCATCAAGTGATAAGACTACATTTAATTTTGTAAGATAGAAGAAAATGCACACCTTTTCCAAAGGACTTGCTATAGCTGGTCCCTGTAATAAAATCCAGAGTTCTAAGCTTGCTTCTGGCAAATTCTTGCTTTTAATTAACCTAGCACCTTCCTCAACCGTAGGCAGCTTCTATTTTATGTCTGGGTAGTGTGAGGACTTCAGAGCCAGCCTGCCTGAGGTTAAATTCTGGCCCTGAGTGAAATGGCATTGCTGTGAGGAGTAACTAATTTAATATATGAGAAGTATTTAGCACAGTGTTTGTTCAAAAGTAGGCTCTCAATAAGTAATAGCATGTTAAATATTACTAGCATTATTATTGTTTGGATCGGATTTGCAGAGTCAACATCCTAGAACATAGACACCTAAACAAATACTGCTTTTCTGTAAAAATGGAGTCCAAGTTTCAAGTTGGCATTCAAGTGACAAACAAGCTTAAACTGAATGTTGTGCAGATAGTGGGAAAACAGCTTTCTTTCTTACAGGTCACAGAAGCAGGACTGGGTCTTGGTCAAGGGGACAGAAGCGGGTAGGTATCCCCAGTCCCAGGTACCCTCAGCAAAGCCAGACTGGGGGTGGCAGAGACCATGTTAAGGTCTGGGCTTGGCGGAAGCAGTCAGCTGTCCCTAAAGAATGTTATGAGGTAGGTGTCCGTAAGATTGGGTCTTGTCTGCACCATCCTCAGTGGAGAATAACTGATTGGTTTCCTATGATTTTATTATTTTGTGTGGGCACGTCAGTGCATGTGTGTGTCTGGCAAATCCTGGTAACTATGATCTTTTCTCAAGTACTCTACTTCCTTACGCTTAGCTTTCTTATTTTTATCTCTGAGGATTTGGATCATCTTCCAGGCAAGTCTCTAAGGAGGTTGTTGGGGTAGGAGGGCTGTCTCCAGTAAGGGTGACTGAGGGGTCACCTCACCTAAAATGGTGACTGCTGCCACAGGTGCCCACACCTTAAGTGCCCAGCTTGGCATCTAAAGGGTGTAATGGCAGGCATTAATTACAATAGCCACGATTTATACGGCATTTAAAATGTAAATTGCTTATTTTACAGTCATCTCAAGTACAACAACCCTATAAGGTATTCTGATCATTCCCATCTTGCAGATTAAAAAACTGAGCCTTAGGAAGATTAAGTCACCTATGCAGGTGACACATATAGTAACTGGTGGGGGTAAGATTCAGTCCCAGACAATGTGACTACAAGCTTTGAGCTCTTAATTATCTCAAGCAGCTTCCATTCTCAGCTTCTGTCTGAACTACTTATATCTGATTTCTCCAAATGTACAAATCCTTCTTAAGCTGCAGCATCTTAAAGAGGGTCAACAATATTGATAATAAGAAGCTGCAGCCCCTATATGTCCCAGCACTCTTCTCTGCACATCTTAATTTCCATTTTCTTACAATTGTGCCACATGCAACTCTTATGCCTTCATGACTTACACATGTTCACACAGGCAAAGCTTATTTATTCTTCATGGTGGTAAATTTGAAAAGTCATTATTAATGAGCTTTATACCTTATATGAAATGTAATTGGAATGTTTTTAGAATTAAGATGTTCCTAATCTACAGGGACTAGAAATGAAAAGAAGCTAAGAGTTAGCTCCTCTACAGTGACAAGAAATGCCTTAAACACTGAAGAAGAAAAGATCCTGTTCTGCAGTTGAACACATGGTCAGGCTCACACCCCAGCTCTGCCAGGCATCACTTAGGAGAGTGACTTCACCTCTCTGGGTACCACTTCCTCATTTGCACAGGATGATGATGAGTTGGATGAGTTGGTCTGAACATCCTACTGACATTTTGAGTCTCTCAATCCTGTTCCTTTCCTGCTGAAGTCTTAAACCTTTTATGATCACTTTTCTGGGACTTCTGTGAGGGCTTCAAATGGGTTTTTGGGCAGGAGTAGCTGAGAAGTTTGAGAAAAATTATGAGTAGTCTACAGGCTGGATGAACCACAAGACCATGAGATTGTCCCTTCTTTCCTTGTAATTTTCACAGGGTTGGTGGCTGCCACAGGAATGGAGATTGGAGGTTATTGTTTGTAGAGTCCTTGTTTCAACCAAATGAACAACAAACCACACTTCCCAGGGGTTTTGGGATCTGGAAATCTCTTTTCCACATACAGCCTTGTGCTGGATATTTTAACGTGGGACTCTGGATCAGGAATGGATTCCGAAGTCCTGGCAGATGGTCCTGGAAACAGTGCTGATCTAGTTTCAGTGAATTCTATTAAACACCCCCACACCTATCCTATGTGGTTCAGTGGTTCTTTTCAAAGTAGCAGTCACTTGGGGTAAGAACACTTACTGGTACTGAGGTACATAAATTTCAATATGACTTCGCAGGTTTTGTAAAAGAAATACTTGCATTTTTGTATTTTTTTTACCCCTTCTAAGAGTGCTTACAAGCAGAGTCTGAAAAATGGGAAGTGGAAGAGCAATGTTCTTAGGACGTAGATGATAAAAAATCATTATGGAGAGGACAAGGGAATAAGCAGAAAATTGGATATAAAGATTTCATGGAAGGTGATGAGATGAGGTAAGAAACTGATCACTGGACAGAATCCCAGACAAAAGGAAAGAATGGTAAATGGAAAGCTCAGAGGCTTGGTCTCTGAGACTCAACCAAGGTAGCATTCCTAAAAGTATTTTAGAAAAGCTGACACCTGTAATTTACATACACACCTATACACCCACACCCACACCCAGGGCCCCAAGTGAAAGCTGTTATAAAAAAGAGTCATATGAAATTCATGATTTTATCTATTCAGGGGTGATGTATCCATTATTTAAGGATTTAAGGAAGGAATTTTAGCCAGATATCAGTATGAGGAAAAGGCATGCTTCTCCCAAATATATTTGATTTTTCTCACAAATACTGTGAATCCTGATTCCCTCTTTCCTTTGGCCACTATCTCAGAACAAAATTTAGTCACTGTAAACATCATATAGTATATATTTCTGTATGTTTTATTTTTTCCGATCCTGTTTTCCTTTTTCTTTAATATCTTCAATTATTCATATTTATTCTTATAAGCATCTACAAAATCCTTTGTGGGAGGATGTAGACATATACATGATATCTATATATAGAGATGGGTAGATAGAGTTAGATACAGATTCAGGACTTAGATGGCTATAAGATGCGTCTTTGTGCATATTTGTAGATGGTCCTTTCTCTTTATATATAGAGTGGCACTAATGTCAGCAACAATTGTGAGAAAACTTTCAAATAATCTTTGACTTGAGATACACTTAAAAAGAACAAATGGTTGCAACTTAGTTGTGAGACATTTGAGCTTTAGGGATGAGACACTGTGGTAAGGGCAGTGATGATTAATCTTTGAGCACTTGGGTCCTCTATGGGGGAATGAGCTATGAAGTGAGGTTTGGAAGAAAGTCCAAAGACTTTGGAGAAATCTGGATACAGACTTACCTCCTTGAAACATAATAGCGTTAGAGATTCAGACACAGGCATTCATTTCTGTGTTTACAACTGATTCTAAAGATCTAGCGCTACAATTCCAAAGAAATTGTTTTCCAAAAACACTGTCCCCCTTCCCAATGAAAGCTCCCACACACACAGATAACTGGGAAAGGCTTTGCAAAACAAACAGCAATGTCTCACAAACGCACATATGCATGTACAAGGACTCGAGGACAACTTCAAGGTATGATTCATGAGTACTGAACACAAATAAAGCCTTTCGTGGCCAAGATGTCAAAGTCAATAGATGTAATAGTTTTGGATGGTGCTCAAGGATTCCTCTAGCTGGGCCAGGCTCTGCCATTTGAGTGGGGCTTCACCATGAGTAAATGGCCTTGAAGAGATGCAATGCCTGCCCCAAGACCACTGATTTCTGGACTTCTCATCTGGTTGTGGGTCAAGTACGCATGTCTGGCCAGACTGCAATGCCTGACAATACACAGCAATTGGAACAACTGAGCAGTCACAAAGCTGCAGAGGCCACCTGAAAGTGAGATCCCGAAACCACCTGCCTTAGAATCATCCAGAGGTCAGGGGAGCTGCCACAATACTGATTTCTGGGTATGACCGACTCCAGCCCTACTAACTCAGTATATTTGATTTAAAAATATGTTAACACTCACCCCTCTGCCCCACCCACGATGAATAAAAATCATTCTTATAGCAGCTATGAAATAAATAAAGGATCATGGTTCTAATTCTGAAATTTAATTTGTTACATTTTTAGAAATGGCAGGACAGCTCTAGTTTTTAAGAAGGGATCACAGATAGCAAGAAGTTAAATTTTAGAACAAAGCATCCAGATTAGAAAGGTAAATCCTAATTCAGAATTGGAAAAATTTAAAGATAAAGAAGCCCAGCTTACGGATAAAGGTGGTGGGTTTTTATGAAATGTCGACCTGAAACCAAACTGGAGTAGGAAAAAGAAGAAATAAGCAACCTAACTTTTAAAATGAAAAACTTACTGCCATCGGGCTTTATCCTTCAGGGAATTTTTCCTAGAGCCGGTCCCCTCACTGGGGCTGTCCTCCTCCTCCGTCTCCAGGCTTCGACTGCAGCTCCTGATGATCTGGAAGATGCTGTTGACCGTGGACTCCTTCTCCAAATTCTTTAAGCCATTTTGTCCCACTCGTTGTAAGAAATTATCTTGTCCACTGTAATCGGCTACAAACTACAGAAAAACATACTCAGAATTTGTTTTTGCAACTTCACACACTACATCTGAAGAATCTACTTGGCTAAGGGAACGAAATCATAACAGTCATAAATAATGGCATTTGGGCCTATTTTATTGAGGGGGGAAAAACAGAACCTCCAGGAAAAACATTTTTCCCTTTCACCACATGAAATATCCAACTCACTCTTGTTTCCACTAAGACAACTTTAGTCCCTCTAGGAATCAACACTCCACTTCGAATTTACAACACAGAAAGCAATATTATTTCAAGGTTCCCTAGGGAGAAGATTAGCTACTTTATGGAGGAAGGGCAGGGTTATTTTATCCTCGTAGTGAGAATTGAGAAAAACCACGACAAAGTGTATTATCCTATGGAACCAGATAAAATGCCTGGGGCCAAAGGAAATGGTTGAGAAAGGGTAACGTTTTGCTTTATTTTCCATATATCCTATTGTAACACATGGGCTTCCTGGTGGTTTGTAAGCTCTTATTGTCTGTATTTGTGATCAGGAAGTTTCTCCCATCAGAGGTGAGAGGGGCAGTGAGGCCATGAGATGTGTTTCCTCCTCCTGAGAGGTGAGGGAGCCAGTGTGGGTGCAGCTTGGGGGGCTTTCTATAAGCTTTCGCCTCCATTTCTTGCACCTTTAATCCCCCTTAGAAGCCAGGGAGCTGTAAACCGGTAGTGCTGCCGGCACCTGTCAGGGGCTCTTAAGTCTTCCGGATTCCAGGCAATGCTTTGGTTCCCAGGTGACCTGGAAGAGGCTGCAGTTTTAAAGGAGTTTTCTTACTGCCACTGAGAAGGAGCGTGTGTGAGTGTGAGCCTGTGTGTGTGTAAAGTAAACAGTGGGTGCTGTCACCATGGGGAGAATGAGTCTAGATTTGGGTGTGGGACTTCCAGGTATGAGATTCTTCAAAATTCTCCATAAAGTTCTTCCCTTTTAGTTGCTTTTTTCTTTTGTGTGTGTGTGTGTGGGGGGTAATTAGGTTTATTTATTTATTTATCTTCTAAACAGAGGTACTGGGGATTGAACCCAGGATCTTGTGCATCCTAAGTTCACGCTCTGTCATTGATCTATACCTTCCCTTTCCTTTCATTTCTTTCTTGCTTTTTTTTTTTAACATTTAAAAATATGGAATGCTTCACGAATTTGCGTGTCATCCTTATGCAGGGGCCATGCTAATCTTCTCTGTATTGTTCCAATTTTAGTATATGTGCTGCCGAAGCGAGCACTTCCTTTCATTTCTAAACACCATACAGAGGTTTCTGTATCGTCTTCCATTTCTCAGTGCCCAACGCCCTGAGTCTGAGCTCCCATGGTCCTCTCCACTCTGGGGATCAGGAACGAGATGCAAATCAGCCAGGGAGAAAAGAGGCACTGATTGTCCTTAGAGGGGGCACCAGCTTCCCCAGCATCCTCCCACAAAGGAGGAAAGGAATGGGGGCTCTGACCTCCCCCAAGTCTTTCTTCCACTGATTCAAAAAAGTTACTACTCTCGTATCCTCTGCACCCAGACATTCCCACCCAAGAAGAGAGAAGTCAATCCCATCAGCCTTTAAAAAAAATCAGAAAACAACCCCCATCTGTCCTTGTACTTACACATGGTCCCATTAACGCTAACTCAACAACATGAAGCCCCAGACAGTGCTAGCTGGCCTACTTTTCTCTGGAACTTCCAAGGACTCAACTGTTATCCAACACAGCAGTGAGAGATGATAACGCTGGGCTCAGAGAGCTCTTCTCTGGCTTCAGTGAGTGATGAGCCAAGTGGCAACAAAGACTCTCTAGACCACGAGGATTTTGAAAGGCCTCACCTCTAGAGTTTCTTCTTGGGAATTGTACCTCGGGCAAAGCTTCATGAGGCCAGAGGCTCCGTCAAGCACCTCGCAGAGCTCCTTAAGAAACACGCCACAGAACGGGACCACCTTACAGCCAGGGATGTGCAGCGCTCGCGTTACCACCTTCCTGTACTCGCAGGAGGATTCGTGCTGGGCCATAGCGTCCTTCAGGCTCCTCATGGTCTCCAGGTCAGACTGGTCCATAAACTGCCACATTTTTAAAACTTTTCTTGACCTATTGCAAGTCAGTGACATATTTTTTAGGCCAAAGGAGAAATAATGTAACTTACAGTAAAGAGCCTAAATGTCATACAAATTCATTCTTTCTGTTTATGTTTCCTTTATGTTTTAATACTCACATCTCCACCTATTTCCCCACATGATGTGACTATTACTTTAATAAATTGAAGCACAAAATTAAATAGGACAGATACATACAAAAACATGTGTGGGAGGAGTTAATTTCGGAGGGTGGGCGCTGAACTTCAGTTTGAGTTTCTCTGGTTTCCCAAAAGGGAAAAGTCGTGGGTAATATGGTTTCTGCAAATATTTACGGAGGCTGGCTCACAGAAAACGTGTTCCATCCACTCCTCCTGATCTCTGAAATGTTATTGGATGAGGCCAGTCCTGCAGTGATACATATGAAGTCTATTTTGGCTTCTTTTGTCAAACTGCTTCTACTGAATCCAGCTTTGACATTAAGTCATTAGCCCATCTTGAGGGACATTATCTTAAAGTATTATTTGCAGAACAGAATTTGTTTTTTTAGATGATGATGTTGTTCTATTTTACTTAAATTAAAAATTTTTTAAATTATTTTTTGGGAGGAGGTAATTAGGTTTATGTATTTATTTATTTTTTAAGTGGAGGTACTGGGAATTGAACCCAGGACCTCATGCAAGCTAAGCAGGCAATATACCACTGAGCTATACCCTCCCCTTGAAGAGGATGTTAAATGAGACTTTTCCTATTTTGAAACTGCTGCTGAGAACAACAGGTGACATTGAACCCCACCTTCTAAAAAGAGGCAGTGGGTGGTCACCAGGAGACCCAAACTGCCCTGCCCTCAGAGGTCTCTCAACCTCCATCAGCAGAGGAACTGGACCTGAGCAGCCAGGTAGGGAATGCTTCTTTGGCCAGGGCTGTCAGGGCGCCATATGTGAGAAGGAGGAAATCACCCCAAGTACAAGGGCTTCAAGGGAACTCTATGGAGAGGCTGACCCGGGTCCTGGCAGTTTGCTGATCACGCACACTTGCTGCTGTGTGACTAGGAAGCCTAAAGAGGAAATGCTGCCTGGAGCCACGGGATGGCAACATGAGGGAGAAGGTTCCAGTGGGCGTGTCCTGCATTTGCAGAGTCTGGGAGGACAAAATGCTGAGTGTTTCTGCATCAGGAACAGATACTGAAAGGCATTTGGACCCGAGCTGTCTTGAAAGGCCTGCCTGCCAAATGAGGTGACCCTAGTGGAGTCTGTGAGGGAGGGACCTCCAGAACCAGAGGCCAGGGGGCAAGGACTGAGTGGTCGGTCAGGCCAGAGGGTGCACTGCCCCTACCAGGTGATGGTGCAGTGGGAGGTCCCTATGGGACAGGAAGTGGGGGAAGCTAGAGCAGGTAACTAGGAAGAAACCCTGAAAGCACCCCCACACAGCTCTCTGTGGGGGCATCAAGGCCAGATCACAGCTGCCCCAGTCAAGGAAGACTTTACTCCTCCCCTCTTCTCCTCTTCTGCTCACTTTTTCTGCTGGGACCCTGAGCTGGAGGAAAAGGAAGAGAAAAGGTAAACATATCTTCCCACCCTATGGTGGCTTTTGGAGACTAGTGGGGCTGGGAAGTGTGGGGCAAGGGTGAAGCTTTAAATGAGAAGTTGAAATTTTCCTTTCTATCAGACTGGATTTTAAAAATTATTATGTAATATCTAAGATATGCAAAAGACAAAGAAGTACAACATGACAAACATCCATGCATCAACCTCTCAGTTTGAAAAATAAAACATTAATTAATATGGTTGAGGCCCCAGCAGATCCCTCCATGTCCTCGTCCCTCACCAACTGCAACTTCAGAGTTCTTTCCTCACAACTGATACCTTCCCGACACAGGTAGATAAGCAGTTTGTAGAACTGTTTGTGTGTCTTTAAACTTTATACAAATGGTGTCACACTGCAGGTACTTGCAGGCAACCTGCTTTTTTGGCACAGCTGAACGATTCTGAGATTCCTTCGCGCTCCTGGGCATAGGGGAATGAGACTGCTTATTAACCACATGAGAGATCAGGAAAGATACAGGATCCCCCGAGGTGTGATCCAGAGTCTGGGAAGGGAGAGCCAATTGGGCAGGTTTGAAAGACAGTGAGGTCAGAAAAATAAAATTGTCTCCTGATTTCACCCCACTAAGTCCAGCCTGTCCTACAACGGGTTCCTTATAAGGTGGTGAGAATCCTTTTGGGGGCATGGATTGGAGGTTTAAATAAACGGAGTACCATGAGTGAGACACAGTTCTCATTATTTATTCACCCTTCTCTCCGTGAGTAATGGCGCAGTCATGGAACGCTGGGGGGCAAAGACAAACCTCAGCAAAGATCAACGATCCTTTGTTAGACTGCAAACTGGCACTTTTAAAAAACTTTTATTTCTTTTTATGATCATAAAGGTACTAGATGCTCATTGTAGACGATCTGGAAAATACCCCAAATATCGAAAATCCACCCATAGTTCTTCCATACACAGACAACATTAGGTATATTTCCTTCCAGTATTTACTCCATTTGTGTCTGTCTAGTCTAAATATTTTATAAATTTTGGTTAAATATTGCTAAGGTTATTAAGTACAGACAGTTTTGTTCCCAGGTAGTTTGACATATTATGTGTTGTTTTCCAATCATATTAAACATTTTTCATATATATACCATTTTTGGTTGCTAAATAATATTCCATTGTATGGGCATCATGTTATTTCCTTCATTTTTCTCTTGGTGTTCATTTGGGTTATTATTTAAAAATTGAGATATAGTTGACTTTTGGGTTATTTTATGTTGATACTAAAATTGAGTAAATATTGTTATATATAATTCTTTGTACTAATTGTTTCCTAGAAATAGCTGAGAATTTATTTTGAGGAAACGAAACAGACAGTCTATAGAAAATCCAAGTCACTTAATAAGGTTGTACCCTCTTCCCATCTAATTGTTTAAAAAATGAAAAACTTCAGTTATATTGGTGTAGTTCAATTACTTGTAATCGAAATATTTTCAAACCTGAAAGTACACACACGAGCTCTGCCTCCACCATCATTCCAACATAAGGTCATCTAGCAACTTACCTCCTGGATATGTTGTGAATATTGTATATTGTTCCAGCCAAAGAGCAAATACATCTGGTACTTTTACCCATCTATTTGTAAAGAGCAGTTCAATTTTAAGCCAAATATAGGAGCATGAAACTAGGGGCAGTGGGTCTGCGAGGCACAGGAATCAATGTTGAGGTTTAGCTGGTTTGAGGTTATTGCTCACCTAAGAAAGAATTACTTGGCTTTATGGACCTTTTGGATTTCGAATTCAAACTAAGTTGGGTCTAAAAGACACATTCACTCAAGGCTTCCGCAGGTCATTCCTGAGGCCATCCTTGTATCAAGAGAATCTCTAACACATGGTATGTGGCAGCCCTCCAGGATGGCCTCCTGCTGCAGTGCAGTCCCCAACCACCATGGACCAGTGCTGGTCCTATGTGACCAGTGCAGTGTGTCAGAGGTGACGGTGTGTGACCTCTGAGGCCAGGGCAGAAACGGCACTGCAGTTTCTGCCTTGCTCTTTTGGACTGCCCACCTCGGAGGGAGCCGGCTGCCATGCTGTGGGGACAGTGACATCCAGAAGAGAGGAAATGAGGTCCCCAGACAACAGCCAACAACAGTTTGCCAGCCAAACCCAAAAGGATAAGCATCATTAAAACAGAACTGTTTTATCCCAATGTGATTTTTTTAAGAGAAAAATAGCACAAGTTCTTTGTAGAAGATTTATTACAAAAAGAACCAAGTCATCTGGATATAGCCTTCTATTCTCCCCATAGTTTTTCTGTTTCTCCTTTTGAGCTATGCCCAGTGCATTTGTATGACCATATTAAATGCCAGTGACAGGATCATTTGAGTTTATTCTTAGTTAAGAAAGTTCAAAAGGACAAAAAAACTTTCCAACTCAGAATTTTCCTCTCAGCTTCCAACCCTGAATCCCTATGTGGGGCCTGGAGAATCAAAGGGAAAAACCTCAAAATATTTTTAAGCAAGATCTATTTATAGTGAAAATCCTCACTGGGAAGGTGAAGCTCAGACAACAGCAGCAATGATGGGTTCTCTGGAGCCTAACTCCAGACAGGACACACATGCTCAACACCTGACATTATCTCACTAAGTCCTCTGTAAAGGGGTAGGTGCTTTTCATTATTGTCCCCATTTACAGATGAAGAAACTGAGGCTCAGTGAGGTCAGGTCACTGGCCCAGATTACACAGCTACTCCATGGGGGAGCCAGGATTTGGTTCCCTGTTATTGTAATTTGACCACCCACACTCTTCTTCCTCACTCCACACTGCCACCCCCAAGAGAGAGGGGCCGTTGCTTTACACAAGGTACCTTAGGCTGAAAGGGAATAATGCAGGAGGCTTTACTGATGGAATGGTGATCTTATTATTAGCTTGATGGAGAAAGTGTAAGAGCAGGATATCATAGAGGTTAAGGGCAAGGGCTCTTAAGTCAAGGCTGCCTGCGTTCGCATCCAGCCATGCCAGGTGACCTTGGGTGAGTGGCTTAACTTCTTCTGACCTTAGTTAGAAGTTTCTTCTTTTGCATGGTGTGGGAATAATAACAGTATCTACCTCAAAAAATTGTTCTGAGAATGAAAAGATTTAATGCCACGGAGTATACTTAGTCTGATACTTGACACGTAGTAAGTGTTCGGTAAAAACGAGAGCTATCTTTTTCATTGTTGTTGTTTTATGGATTATCTTTTTTTTTAAACTGAAGTGCAGTTGATTTACTGAGAGCTAACATTATTAAATGATTATTATCAATGTTAGCCACTGTTATTATTAAGGGCAGTCAGCGGCTGGGAGTTTATAGTGCTGGAGTAATTCGTAAGGCAGAGCTGGGAATAGGCAGATAACAGTGGGGCTTACAGGGCAGGCAGGGGAAGAAAGTCCGTGATGGGGTTGATGGAGTTATGCAATCAGATACTCAGCTAGGCCAAGAGTATGGGATCAAAGCAGACACAGCCAATTAGGATCATGACTGTGCACAGGGGCTGAATTCTGCAGCATCTTTGAGGGGCAGGATTGTGGCACTAGCACAGGAGAATATATCTCCCCCAAATAATCACTACCCATTGCCTGGTTTGGGTAAACAGGGTTATCCAGGCAATTACATCAGCGCCCTTTGGCTGGTAAGAAGAAACCCCCAGATCAGCCTACTCCCCACTGCCCATACCTGAGGCCAGCCAAGAACTCCATGACGGCGTTGTAGTTGCCCATGTTCCAGCAGCACTTGGCCACATGCACCAAGTACGAGAAGACTTCCCGCTTCTCCTCCATGGAGCCCGCCGTGAGGATCAGCCACGTCACCCAGGAGCTCACCTGGAGATGGAGAGAGGCGTCCACTGAAACCATGCCCTGGAAGCTTGATACATATTTTTTCATAAGAAAAATGTCTTTTTTAAAAAAAAATCAGTTTATTAGGAAAGGAAGGACCTGGCCAAGAGACTGACGTGAAGCTCTAGCTTCATCACCGCTTTGTGATGGGATTAACCCTCTCTGTGTTCTTCATCTCCATCTTTAAAATGAGGCTGCAATATAACCCACAAAATCCTTTTTCATCGATAAAATTCCATGAGACCATAAGAAAATAAAGCCCAAGATTAATATTGATTTAAGTATATCTGACTGATGGAGCAAGATTAAATGTAATCAATGCACTTAGCCCTTGAATGACAGTCCATTCGTCAAGTAGTAAAATGTATATTAAGTGAAAAAATGTAAAAAATTTTTTTGAACTATCTTTCATAAATACATTATCTATTATGTTCCTCAAATGACTAAATGATGAGAACCAGTACAACACTTATTATATAACTGTTCTAAGCACTTTATATACATCAACTCACTTTTCTCTCACAACAATCCTAATAGTCAGGGACTATAATTATCCTCATTTTATAGATGAGAAAACAGAAGGACAGTGGGCCTAAGAGACTTGCTCAAGGTCCCCAACCAATAGGTGGCAAAACCTGAATTAAAACTGAGGGCTGGGCCACAGAGGTGACACCATTAACCACTCACTACCGCCTAATGTGTATACATGAAATCTACTGTTCTCCTGGCTCGAGGCTTAAATTTAGTCTAATGTGACTTGTCTTTTCTACTACATAGCCTGGAATATAATATTTAATAGGGATCTTCTACTGAAGTCTCCCCTTTATGAATGCTGCCTCAGAATCCTCTTAATCTCTAGGATTATTCTGCTGCTACCTATACTTTGGTGCTTGGACACTAGTGTTCACTTAAGTTACTTTCCCATCCTGGTTAATGTCTGGGCTGATAAGCTTGGTTGTTAACAGATCAAAACCTTGATCTTGACCCCATCACGGTCCATTAGTTGTACGTGGTTCAGCAACAGTGATGAAACCTGGAGAGCAACTCACTTCCCTGACCTGAGTGAGAGTGAAGCCTGAACGGAGAGTTCATGGTGACCCATGACAACAACCGCAGGGAGAAAAGAGTTCAAGGTCTAAAGCAACCGCTTCCTTGACTCTCTCCCAACCCCAAATAAAATGAGAGGAATGAACGGCATTTCGTGTTGGCAGCAACCACAAAGGGCAGTCCAACCCCATTCTTCCCGACCAGGAATCTAAGGCTCATGGGAGAAGTGACTTTCGGAGGTCACAATTCAATTCAGTGTCAAAACTAGGACTCCCAGGCTGGTGCTCTTTCGTCTAGTGAAGGGTAGCTAATTTTTTAAACTTGGCACTGGTAGGTCCTTCAGAGCACTCAGTAAGAGCTGCATGTTTGAAGACAGAGCTGGAATCAAAGGAGAAGGTACCGAGAAGAGTACCAAGAAATGATTAAAGAAACGAAAAAAAACAGAACAGAAGAGAACGATGCTAAACACCTCTTTCCTCTCCCTACACAGAAACAAAGAGGGAAATAGCAATGGGGAATTTCAGTCTGAAACAGGGTTGTACTCTGGTACCAGCCAGGAGCCCTGCGTAATAATCTGTCTCTTCCCTTCTGAAACTGGCTGCAGTGAAATGTGATGAACCACCTGCCATCCCTGAGGCTGGTCTCAGCCCAGTGGGCTCCGAGCAGGTACCTCTGCTCTCCACCTGCCCTGGGCGTTGCTGGGCTCTGGTGAAACATCAGGAGAACAGATCTGGAATCAGACCCCTAGGATGATGAGCTGGGGTCCACATCATCCTACAAGGAATTCAGAGCCTCTTGGGAGAAAGATAACCATTCACCTGATCTCCAGGCACCGCCGTGAGCACACAGGAACCCTCTGGGATTCCCTGAGCCACCAATTCTCCTGCAGCTATGAGCAAGCTCTGATCCACTGTCTCCATGCCTGTCCCTTCACCTGGTTACCCAGTGAAAAGTCACCTTTGTGGAACTCTGGCTCTCTAGAGCAAGGAATTATTTTGCCAGTGGGGTCATGGTTACTTCCAGCCAATTCCTCCTTTGGTGTGATTAGCTTTTGATAAGCCCTATCCTACTATAAGATCATCAGAAAACACTTAGAATCATAACATCATTGACTCTTTGAGCTAGACATTCAAACCCATCTCCTCACAAATAAAAATGAAATCCTGAAACGTTAAAATCATTCCTGAAAGACACCCAGTGTGGGGATAACTCAGTGGTACAGTGCATGCTTAGCATGCATGAGGTCCTGGGTTCAATCCCCAGGACCTTCATTAAAAATAAATATATAAGTAAATACATAAACTGAATTCCCTCCCCTCCCCCAAAAATAAATTTAAAAAATTAAACGATAAAGATATACCTATTAAAAAAAAGACACTCAATGCATTAGTTCTTGAGGCCTCTGGCTATATTCTTTCTATGACTTTAGCTCCCTTCTTATTGAAATTGACAGCAAATCAGTGTCTCTGCAGAGTCACTGTTCTTTCAGGCTATTCTGGTACCACACAATGACTTATTAGCACAGTGGCCTGAAAGGGTTAATTTATCTTCCCCTGGAGAGACCTGCTTCACAGAGCAGGCACAGACCGTCACGTGGTTTGTGCCTCAAACCTGATCACACAACCAGATTTATTCCCTATCAGTCAAATCATTTTCCATATACTTTCCCACAATGCTAGGAAAAAAAATAGTGATACCATATTTCACATGGAAACCTAATTTAAACCAACTGTTCCATCTCCGAGTGTGTGTCCCCAGGGCTTGGTTACTGAGATTATGTAAGCACTGTTATCTCACACACACACACACACACACACACACACACACACACACACACACACACACACACACACACAGACACTTACCCTCCAACATCTGCTAACAGACTTCAGGGACAATTCTTATTGTGGTCTAATGTATTCATAATTCTACAGGCATTAAGTCATGAGAGTGTCACCACTAATTATAAAAAATAAATGACACAAAAAGTGATGACACAAACTTGGTCATATTTACTAAGCAGACAATGGGATGTATTGCCAATCCAAAAAGGATTTCAGGACACTGAAATCACACAGGAAAAACATACAAATTGCACACGTGTACAGTACTATGATTCAAGAGTAGGGAATCACTCTAGAGTAGAAAGGTGTTAAATGTGGCAGATTATTTTGCCTTACTTTCAAACTTATTACTTATCATTACATTTATTATTTTGCCTTACTTCAATGGTCAGCACAGCATGGAGAGAGAATCTGGCCCCCAGCCCAGTTCTTTAAGGGTTCCTCCCAGAAGCTCTGTGCGTACCCTGATGACCCTGACCCCTTCCTACATGCCTACAGCCCCTCCACAATCGCTCCCCCAGTGTTTTTTTTCCTTCCTCCTCCGGCCTTTCTCAGTACTCTTAGGCCTAGCTGAAGTGAACAGCCTGCTCTCTCATCTCATGTCAAATACCTTACCGGCATCACACAGGCTCAATTTGGGAGGAATGTTCTTGCTCCATTCAAAACCACCTTTCCCTGGTCCACCACGTCTTGCCTGCGTCCTTTGTAGAGCCGAATCCTCACCCCAGCCCTCGAGGCCCCTGTCTGTTCTCCAACCTCACTCGGCCCTCGCCACACCCCTGTTTCAGGGAGGTGAACTAGGCTTTTCCCTTCTTGTGGATCTTGTACTGGTTGTTCTTTCTTTACATGGGAAGGCTTTCCTCAACCTACCTTTAGTTTAACTAATGCCAACTCATCCCTTAGGCAGAACTGTGCTTAGACCTGCAGTCAGGATCCCTGCCTGGGCCCCAGGCTTTGAAAGGCCCATGTTGGCCCTCATCCAGCTCTGCCCCCTCTACAGAGTGAGAAACCTGTTGGGTGGAGGGAACATATCTGCTGTGCCCCCACTTCCAGATCATTCACCCCTGTAGACTCAGGACCCCCAGTCCCCTGTCCAAACAGCCCCAAGCCCACTTCCAGGCCAGCAAGGGGCTATTATCTGCATTGGTCCTCCTGAGAGTAGATCATAACTCTAGGTCCGAAGGCTGGCCTAGGACCTCTGGGGTGGTGGTGTGTGGACGGAGTTTACACATGAAGCCTGAGGTGTCCATGCAACACAGGCATATGAGCCAGGATGGAAAGAGGAAGTGGGCAGGCCACAGGCAAGGCTTCTTTTGTACTTCATCCTGACTCCCCTAAAGTCAGGGGCAGGGCTGCCTTCAGGAATCTGACAAAAGCATCACTGCCTTGAGGAGGCCTGTGCACGTGCTGTGCGTTATGCCCTGCCTCTGCATCTCCTTGGCCCCAGACTCCCTGAGCAGTCAGCACTGTGCTCCCCAAAAGGCAGACATCGGGGATACCATGCTCACAGTCGCCAAGCCCACCGTAAGTGCCTGATGAGAGTCTGGGACTGCATGGAAGTGACCTCCCCCAGGAAGGCCTTTCTGAGGGCCCACCTGGCACCTCACATGCGACTTCCTCCTGCTTCCCTTTCACTGATTGCTGGACCTTATGCCTGCACTTGGATTCTCACAGCTGCATGGATTTGCATCTGGCTTATTTTGGTTGTGTTTGTTTCCCTGACTCTTTCGCATGGGTTTGTTCTGTCTCACCACCAAGACCTTAAGTCCTTGAGGGCAGAGACCATCTTTCCCACATCTCCAGTGTGGGGATGCTCCGTGCCCCCGACTGACAGGCAGGCCACTCAGGGTCCCAGGAGGCCGTGGGCAGAGAAGATTCTCAGCCTTCGAACAGTCAGAGATTATATTTGGGAAAAGGCCTGAACACTTCCCACTGCCGTTCCCAGGTCCAGAGAAAGGGGACGAATGACTTTCTGCCAAAAAGTTTTTTTGAATACACTGAGCAGTTTTTGGAGAAAGATGATCCTTTTAATGGGAATCTGGTCACCCTAAGTGCAAAGTCCAGGCTCAGACGGTGAAATGTAAAGAAGACAATGAAAACCTATGTAGACAGAGCTCTTCTAAACTGGGTCGTGTGCATGCACATCTATACATGCCCTCCGTGGGGCTTACTAGAACAGCCCTTGAACTAGAGCGTGTGGCATGCACATGCGGGCAACACACAGACACATAGACACACACACACACACACACACACACACCCTGCCTAGGCAGTACTCCTCACAGTGTGGGCCCCAGCACCAGAATCTCTGGACTGGTGGTAGGGTGTTTGCTCAAATGCAGAGTCCAAGGCCTCACCTCGACCTAGAAACCAGACTTTCTAGGAGTGGAGCCCAGGAATCTGCACCTTTAGCTATCTCCCTGACGTTCTCATACACACTGAAGTTGAGAGCGATCCCAGAGGTTCAGCATCCCTTCCTGCACCCCTGAGCCTCGGGTCAGAAAAGCATCACTTCTGTAGGACCTGTCCAATACTATAAGTCACTGCCTCGGTCACACTACCTGAGAGTGGCGCTGTGACCCACCTGGAACATGGGAGGAGGAGCCGGCGGGAGGCAGCACAGTGCAGGTGGGGAGCGTGGGCGCCGGAGCTGAATGAACTTGCGTTCGACTCCCAGTTCCACTGTTTCCTTGCGCAGGTCCCCGAGGCAAGCCACCCACCCTCCCTGAGTCTCATGTCCCCTTCCAGTAAAAGGGGACTAATACCCCATACAATTATTCTCAGGGTGAAAGTGGAGACTGTATCTAAAGATCCCAACATGATGCTCAGCGTGTAGATAAGGCTCCATAGACGTTTGCTACTGCGACCACCTGCTGCCACGACAACTACGATTAACATTGCTATCTGAGTTGTGGAGAAGCTGAATTCCAGGAAGCAGAGTACAGAAATCCAGAAGAGAGGACTCTTTAAGTCCCGTTGCCTAACTACGAGGAAGGAAGTAGTTCAAGGCTGGACCAGGAAGAATTTGTAGTTGCTTTGAGAAGGAACTGTCCTGAAAGTGTAACTCACCTATTTCCCCCTTTCTGAAGGCTTCCATGACTCCCTATTAGGAATAAAATATCCTTTTTCTTTCCTATTTAAATTGCCTAATTCCATATACATAAGTACATATGTATATATATATGTATGTACAGGTGTATTAATACGACCTTGTTCTAAACCAGTCCTCCCAACTTCCCCCAACTGTGAACTCCTTAAAGCAGAGGCCAGGACTTATTCATGCTGGAGTCTCAGGACTGAGGATACAGTGGCCAGCAAGTTACCCATGCCTGGGCATCCTCCTTGATGTGAAATGAGTCCCGAAGAGTCTCTTGAACTCCTGGTCCTTCCTGGCATGGTTCATCCACGACTCTTTGTTCAGGAGAGACACAGATGGAAAAAGGGAAGCACCTAAGGGTGGCTTCTGCAGAAGCCCTAAACACATCTTGGACTATACCCCCACCATGTCCCCTCAAACTGCATCACAATTGTCTACAGAACAAACTCTAAACCTCTTTTTTGGCCTTCAAGCCTGGTACCATGTGATCTAGATTTACATTCCTAGCATTAATTGTCACTGTTGCCCACTGCTCATCTGTCTGACATCCCAGTCCTACTACATTTTGCATCATGTCCTATTCTCTACCTTCCTGTCTCTATGGTATTGTTCAGTCTGTCTCCTTGTATCATGAGCACACAGGGGATTTTGTGTTTATTTGTTTTCCTATGCCTGTCCAACATCTCTTAGTTGCTTAGTTGAATCATCTTTTCCCCATCTTAATCTATACAGATTACATGAAGCTGCCCCTCCCCTGCCTTTAGGTCTGGCCTCAGTGATTTGTTCAAAGAGCTCTCCTTTGGTCTTCTGCTGAAACTATCTGGAAAAGAGACACAATCTTTTCATTGGAATGATAAACTCCAAAGATATGAGCCTGGAGCTATTGATGGCTGTCTTTGCCACAGTAACAGGAGCGTCTGTCTGAGAATGAAGCCAACATAAAAGAAAGATTCCTGAGGACATTGGTCAGATTCCTAGATCCAGCCGTACTTGAAGCCCTATGAAGTTTCCATATAATATATGAAAAAATTCTTTTAGTTTGTTTAAGCAGGTTTGAGTTGAGTTGCTGTTAACTTGCAGCTGGAAAAAAAATCCTTGACCCTTCTTATCAGATGACCCTCTTTCTTCCCACAAACACTTATGGGCTATGTACTGTGCACCATGTAGGATGCTAGTAAACAAGACAAATATGGCACCTGCCCTTGGTGAGCTTGGAGCCTTGTGGGGACAATAACATAAACAAGTAATTAAGTAGTAGTATGGTTGATACTATGGTTGGGTATGTATAAGGCCAACTTTACCTATTCATATGCTGCCATCTTTGGAAGGCCGATCTTTTTACCACTCCTTGGTCCCAGCTGCCCTCCCAAAGCATTTTATTTATATCTCTATAACAGTGCTTATTCTTTCCACAAACAGTCACTGCATGCCTGTGAATTTGCCAGGAACTATGCTAGGCATGGGGGCAAGAGAGGTTGCAGCAAGTATAAGAAAAGTAAGGTAGCATGCTCGGCCTTGCAATAAAGTCAACTGTATATACATCCACCTCCTCTGAATTGTCAGCTTTTTGAGAATAGAGACATGTTACTCTGGCCATCTTTTCATTGTTTGCAGAATGTCTTCCCTGTAGTATGCAAAAGGTATGTTTATTCTCAAATTCTTCAACTTAAAATTCTCTAAATACTCAGAAATTACGTTCTAAATTCACTAGAATTATTTACTGTTTTTTGAAATCAGTTTTCCTTTATTTTGGTTCCATTTAACCAACAGCTAGTATCATAAGTTACATGTGAATGTTCCTAAGATGTGAACTCTAGAAGCTCTTGACAAGTCCTCAATTCACATGACATAATTTAAACTGTCTTTTTGTATAAAGAATAAAGTTATTAAAAGTTTTGAATATGTTTTGCTGTTCTACTCTTTGTGACACTACATTACTTTAAAAAAATTGACGTATAGTTGACATATAACATTATATTAGTTTCAGATATACAACATACTGATTTGATATTTGTATATATTGTGAAATGATTATCACAATAAGTCCAGTTAACATCCATTGCCACACATAGTTACAAAAAATTTTTTTTCTTATAATGAGGGCTTTTCAGATCTACTCTCTTAGCAACTTTTAAATATGCACAACAGTATTATTAACTATAGTCACCATGCTGCATATTATATCCTCATGACTTAATTATCTTATAACTGTCAGTTTATACATTTTGACCCCCTTCACTCATTTCTTCCACCCCCCGCCCCTTGCCCCTGACAACCACCAATCTGTTCTCTGTATCTATGAGCTTGGTTTTTTGTTTTATTTTGTTTTGCTTTAAATTCCACATATAAGTGAGATCACAGGGTAGCTAGTTCTCTTTCTCTGTCTGACATTTCTCTTATTTAGTATAATGCTCTTGAGGTCCATTCACATTCTCCACAAATGACAAGATTTCATTCTTTTGTATGGCTATTTACTATTTAAAAACCAACCGGGGGGAAAATATTTTGCCTTAGCAACGCAAATGCCATTTCTACTTAAATGGACTGCAGAGAATTGCAACAGCTGTGCAGGCTGTGTTACCCTCGTACCACAAGCAACTGAATGGATCATTCATTCTGAAACCAATTTTTAGATGGTAATCAAAAGTAAGCCTCATTTCATGCATATTCTCCCCTTTTGTAAGACTATTTATTGATAGTCCTGGAATAGGGTCTTTGTTATTTCATCCCATTTTAATGATGGGATTAAAACCCATGGCTAGCAGTTTACATAACACGTCTTGGTATAAGTGAGTTGTTAGCTCCAGACTATCCTGATCCTATAGCAGGGCCACTGATGAATCAATTTGCTCTCCTCTTTGCATGATTTTAATAATGACATTTATAGGAACAACAGCTTCCGTGTATTGGGCAAGTGCTTGTGAGAGGGAAACTGCTTATCCCCTTTTAATCCTCTCTGCCCTACACGCTGGTTCCCCTTTTACAGAAGAGGAAGCTGAGGTTCAGAGTGGCTAAGCTAGATTTCCCAAGGTGACATAACCGCTTTTAAACGACCGTGCTTTACCACTTTCCATCTTCTCCTGAACATTAGACAAAAGAGGGAGTCAATTACAGCTTCTAGCGCTGACAACTGCCCTGATCTACTGAGCAGAAAGATGCCTTAGCAAAGGCTACGTGAAGATCTGAGCAGCAGAATCACATTTCCTTTAGAAGCAGAATGTTAGTGTTCTGAGAGGTCACAGAGAATGTGGTGCAGGCGCTTGCCAGCTGTTTACATGTCTAAAATTCTAAGTTTTCTACAGCACACAGAATAGGACTGTGTCCTCATGAATTAGAGTCTGGAAATGAAAGGAGTGTGTGGGAGAAGGCCTGGGAGGGTCCCATCCCTGCAGCTCATTCATGAAGACAGCTCAGTGTCCCAGGCAGAAGTTTGAGAGAGAGAGTCAGGAGATGCCCCAAGAAAATCCTGCCCGAGCGGCTGCCACCACTGGAGTGGCCTACTCACTCTCCCTGTCCCTGCAGCCCCTCCACTCCAGCTAAGTTGTAGGACCTTCAGCAAATCCATACTCATTGAGCAGATCTTTGCTGAGCGCCCTCCCTCCAGGAGCTCACACTCCAGTGGGCACCACGCTGGGCACTGGGGTATGCAGTGAATGAGGTAGACACTGTCCCTGCCTCCCAGGAGATGGTGGCATCGGTGCCACTCACCATGACTGGTCCCTTCCCACCTCAGCTGTAACCTGCCTCCCACTGGGGCTCTCCTTCACCTCTCCTCACCAGGAATCTCAATTGGGCAGTGCCAGTGGACACTGAGAGGCTGATCTGTCGCAGGCTGCGTCTGCCCTTTTGGGACATCAGTGAAATAATAATTATATAAAATGCTCTTAAAGCGTCTACTTACATAGACTCTGTGTTAAGTACTTAACATGCATTAATTCCTTTAACCCTACAACAACCCAGTGAAGTGCACGTCATCATCACCCCATTTAACAGATGAATGGAAGCACAGAGAGGTTTAGTCACTAGCCCAGTGTCACACAGCTAGTAAGTTGTGAAGGGGGATCCCAAGCCAGGCAGCCCAGTCCCAGAGACCAGGCTCATAATATTGTCCTTTGCTGGTGCCAGTTGATTCTCTCTCTCTCCCTCTTTTTTTTGGTAACTATATATTTTTTTATTGAAGTATAGTCAGTTTACAATGTTGTGTCAATTTCCGGTGTACAGCATAATGCTTCAGTCATACATGAACATACATATATTCTTTTTCATATTCTTTCTCACCATAGGTTACTACAAGATATTGAATATAGTTCCCTGTACTATACAGTATGTATTTGTTCTATTTTATATATATTAGTTAGTATCTGCAAATCTCAAACTCCTAATTTATCCCTTCCCACCCCTTTCCCTCCCTGGTAACCATAAGTTTGTTGTCTATGCCTGTGAGTCTGTTTCTGTTTTGTAAATAAGTTTGTCTTTTTTTTTTTTTTTAAGATTCCACATATAAGCAATATCCATATGGTACTTTTCTTTCTTGAATGATGGTGTTCTGGAAACTTGGGGCACTGTCCTTGACCTGTCTTGGATCTCTTGTTTTTTTGGGGGGTTGGGGGAGGTAATTTGATATTTATTTCTTTATTTGGAAGTACTGGGGATTGAACCCAGGACTTGGTGCATGATAAACATGTGCTCTACCACTGAGCTAGATCCTCCCCTCCTTGGATCTCTTCTTATACTACCTCCTCTCCCTGGATGATTTCCTTCACTTACCTGTTTTACCCATCTCTCTGCTGCTGTCTCTGAATATCTATCTCTTTTCCTGTATATTCAAGAATTAAATGGCCCTTTCACTTGAGGGGCCCAAAGGCTCCTGAAGCCTACCCTGACCCCAGTCCTTGACTCTTCCTTCATTTCCATTCCCACATCCAACTGATAGCCAAATAGACTATATGCCACCTCCTCCAGGAAGCCTTTCTTGAACCCTCATGTGGCTAATCAGAATTACTTTATCACTGCACCATGACCACTCTCTCCCGGTCCTTGTCACCGCGGTTCAAGCTCTTTGAAGGCAGGCATTGTTTCATTCATTTATTTTCCAGCACAGAGGCCAGTGTGATTGGTAGGTGCTCAGTGACCCCCTGTTCTGATCACACACAAAGCACAGTGGCTAACTCCCTGCTGTGCTTCGCTCCTGAGAAGTGTCCAAGCGCCTGAGTGTCCAGGGTATCTGGAGGCTGCACCCATCCTGCAATTACCTATCAGCTTGCTCTTCACCCAGGAGGCTCAGAGACTCGTGCTGGGAAGGACACCCAGGGAGCCATGACATAGAAGGCCTGTGAGCAGTCTGGCCCACGGCTAGAAGATTCCATTTTCCCTGAGCCAACTGGGCATCAGAGAATGAGGGCATCAGAGATGGCTGTCTCGTCTGCTCTGGAATGAGCTGGGCCCATTCTGAGATGCCCCAGGTGATGGACAGGAAATGCCCTCCCTGGTTACTTAAGACCCCCGATGGGGAACATCGCTGGCCACAGGCCACACTGGTTAAGAAAGGGGGAGAGTGAATGTTGTCTTCTAGGGCTACTGAGCAGGTATGGGAGGTTCTGAGACCTGCTGTGAATCACTCTGGGTCCCAGCACAGGTGGACACCTATCACAGGAAAGGAGAAGTCAGCCAAACAAGTCACCATTTCAGTTGTAGGCACCAATGGCAAATGTTTGCCAGCTGTAATGTGGATGGCGAGCAGGAAACAGGAGACCAGCAGCTAAACTGACACCAGTGATCAAGCAGGAAGGAGAGAATGGAAGGGAACTAAATGGTTTGCATGTGTTGGCCTATGTTCCCCTGAAGACAAATCTGTGTGAAGAAACAAAGGATACTGGCATCCCACCAAGATCAATTACATCCTGCCCTGCTGGACCCTGGTAGATAAAATAGATCATTAAGAAGAAGATAATTAAATCTGCAGTCTGTGCAGGACATGTGTGTAGGGGTGAGCTTCTGTGAATGAAACCTGTTTGGGAATAAATCTCCTGCAAACCAGAATTCTGTGTCTTCAGCTTCCCTGTTTTCGTGGGTGGTGGGGGAGAGAAGGAAGAACCTAGGGTTTGGAGCCAAAGAAATGCAGGTTTACTTCCTGGCACTGCTTTTCATTATTTCTGTGACCTGGAGCAAGTTTCTTACCTTCCCTGAGACTTGACTTCTCACCCATAAAATGAGAATAATAAATGTCCTGTCATAAGGGGGTTGTGTAGTGACTAATAAAAGATATAATATTTGTAAAGGGTCCAGTGCTTGGAGCAGAGCACACACTCAACTGATGCTGACCATTAAAAAAACAATAAACCGCTCCTTCTTCCAGATGTTGTCTCTGTGGAGACGATGTTGGCCTTCTTTTAGGGTGCCAGCTTCTCTTCTCTGTTTAGCAGAGAGGGACTTCCCAAGGATGAAACCCTCAGAAAGAATGAGCTTTTGCTTCTTTGAAAGAGGCCAGAAAGGGGAGGCAGAGGGAAAGTGGAAAAGGGCAAGAAAACAACTGAGAAAAAAAACTCCATCAATAGAAAGACTAAGGTTTGGCACAAAAATAGACATAAGGATCAATGGAAAAGAATAGAGAGCCCAGAAATAAACACACACACTTAGGGTCAAATAATCTATGACAAAGGAGGTAAGAACATACAATGAAGAAAAGACAGTCTCTTCAATAAGTGGCTGGGAAAACTGGACAATTGCATGTAAATCAACGAAGTTAGAACACTCTCTCACTCCATAAATGGCTTAATAAACTCAAAATGGCTTAAAGACTTAAACATAAGACAAGACACCATAAACCTCCTAGAAGGAAACAGAGGTAAAATATTCTCTGACATAAATTGTAGCAATGTTCTCCTAGGACAGTCTACCCAGGCAACAGAAAAAAAGTAAAAATAAACAAATGGGGCCTAATTAAACTTATAAGCTTTTTCACAGCAAAGGAAACCATAAATAAAACGTAAAGAAACCTACGGACTGGGAGAAAATATTTGCAAATGATGCGACTGACAAGAGCTTCATTTCCAGAACATAACAAACAGGCCATACAACCAAGTAACAACAACAACAACAAAAAATCCAATCCAAAATGGCAGAAGACCTAAACAAATATTTCTCCAACGAAGATATACAAATGGCCAACAAGCACATGAAAAAAATGCTCAATAGTACTAATTATCAGGGAAATGCAAATCAAAACTACAGTGAGGCATCACCTCACACTGGTCAGAATGGCCATCATTCAAAAGTCCACAAACAATAAATGCTGGAGAGGGTGTGGAGAAAAGGGAACCCTCTTACACTGCTGGTGGGAATGTGGTTTGGTGTAGCCATTATGGAAATCAGTATGGAGATCCTTAAAAAACTGAAAGTAGACTTACTCTATGATCCAGCAATCCCACTCCTGGGCATATATCTGGAGGGAACTCTAATTTGAGAAGATACATGCACCTCAATATTTATAGCAGCACTATTTACAACAGCCAAGACATGGAGGAAACCTAAATGTCCATTGACAGATGACTGGATAAAGAAGTTGTGGCATATTTATACAATGGAATACTACTCAGTCATAAAAAAGAATAAAATAATGCTATTTGCAGCAACATAGATGGACCTGGAGATTGTCATTCTAAGTAAAGTAAGACAGAAACAGAAAGAAAAATACCATATGAAATCACTTATATGTGGAATCTAAGAAAAAAAAAAAAGGCTACAAATGAACTCATTTATAAAACAGACAGACTCACAGACATAGAAAACAAACTTATGGTTACCAGGGGGGAAGAGGGTGGGAAGGGATAAAATGGGAGTTCAGGATTTGCAGATACTAACTACTATATAAAAAATAGATTAAACAGCAAGGTCCTACTTACTGTATTGCTATATTCAATACCTTGTAATGGCCTATAATGAAAAAGAATAGGAAAAGGAATATATATATATATATATATATATATATATATATATACACACACACACACACACACACACACATAAATTAATCACTATGCTGTACATTAGAAGTTAACACAACATTGTAAATCAACTCTATTTCAATTAAAAAAAAGAAAGTCTAAGGAGAGTTAGCAGGGAGGGGTGGGAAACAGGAGATGAGGGAGGTTTGGGCAAGGGCTGTCGGAGGAAGTGGGGACACGTGGATGTGCTGTGAAGGAGGGGAACTGCTCGGAAACCAGCAGTGAGTCACAAACAGGTTATAAAAGGGCAGCCGCCCTAGAACCAGGACCCCTTGTCCAGGGAACGTCACATACATTAGAAGGCAGTTCCATTCAGAGCAGGATTAAACAACAGCACAGGACACTGGCCATCTATCTTACTTTGTGAAAAGGAGGTCACCTTTTCTAGAGAAAGAATAGATCCTAATTACAAATAAAAACTGACAGAGCTGTACCTGCAAGGCAAAAATTCTAGGATGTTCAGCACAAAATGAAATTACTTGGTGTGCCTCCCCAGCTACCTAATCTATAAAAATAAACAATGACTGCCTTGCGAGGAGATGGTGTTGATGCAAAGCAAGGAACTGGAGACTGACAGCCAATCACCCAGAAGTTCGCTTGGGGAAGCAAACCACGGCCCAGGGGCCTGGCACCAGCACTTCCACGCTCCGCCTGACACTTCATTTGTCCTGTCTGTTGACTAGCATGTTTCTTCACGTCTGCTTGTCCTTCTGCTGCTTTAGGTTTTGAAATGTTGGCAGGCAGACACTTGTGTCAGTGTTGAGTTATTCCCATGTATTCTGCAGACCGTAGGTGCTCAATAAATAGTCCAGGAGCTACAGTGACCCCATTCTGCCCTGAAGACCCAGACAGAGGCAGGCCAGCCGTGTGCTGTGGTACTGTTCCCAAACTGTGCTCTGGGGACACGTTCTACCAGCTGTTAAGTATTTTGTGAAGAAAGTGTCTGGGGCCACACAAATTTGCAAGATGCTGAGATAAAGATTTCTCCACTGGCAGGTTTTCTTTAAATATGTTAATGTGCATGGATTTACCAAGAAAAGGCTAATACTCAGTTTCCTAGATTCTTTGTACCATCTGATATGTTTTTCAAAGGAACGCTAACATCTAGAAAGACCTTGGAATACGGGCCCAGGTCTCTCCAAGCTCCTAGAGCCTGGAGCCAACAAGAGCAAGAGGCTTGTCTCTGCTGGCAATTCTGGAGCCCTCAGCCTGAGAACACACCCCTCCATCTCTAGAAACCTCACGGGGTGAGTGGACTTCGGGAGGCAGAAATAGTCAGAAATGGCAGCGTGTGGTTTTGTCACAGGTGTCATAGATTCAGAATCAATATATCATCATAGGAATTCCAAAACCAAGACATGAAGATTTTTCCTATAATCCAAAATAAAGAGATGAAGGCACATGGACAATTACTTTGTAGCTGAGGCTGTCATGAGGAAACAGGTGGGCAGACCAGCTTTTAGTCATGTGGTTCCACTACATAATGTGACAACGAATACATCAAAGGACATTAGAGATTATTTAGCTCATTTTCCTTATTTTATAGATGAAGAAACCCAAGAACCGGAGAAGTTAGGTGACCTGCCTGAGGTAATCCAGCTAGTCAGTGGCAGTGCTGGGCTAGACCTCAGGTCTCCTGACCTCAGGACACCCTACAGGCACAATCTGCTGGGCTCCTGCTGTCTCTGTGAAGAGGATCTGATGCACCGCCACCCCTCCCTCCCTCTGTTGTTTGGTCCGCAGAGGCAGACCAAAGATGAAGAAGCAGCCTGTGCCAGCAAGGAGCTAACCCAGTAGGATGGGGAGGAGAAGGCAGAGAGCTGGGAGCTGCAGGAACTCTTGAAGACACTAGAGATGGTGGCACTGGGTCCTAGTTGAGCAAAACCCAGGGAGCAAAGGGAAGAAGAGTCAAGGAAAGAAAAGGAGAGTGGCCAGCGCTGGGGCTGCAGCATCACGGCCTTCGGGAGGCAGCCACCTGCCGGCAGAATTTCAGACATGCTGAGGCCTGAACTGTTCCCCTTCAGAGAGGTCCCAGGAAGAGGCAAAAAGCCTCCTCTGCTTCCCTGAGGGGAGGGGCCGCTGGGAAGAGCTGTTCTGGGAAGAATCCTGCCAGGAGGTGTGTTTTGGGAAGGGAGACAGCGGCTGCTCCCTGGCGATGGCAGCAGATTATGGACTAGGGACCAATGAACAGCTCATGGGCAAAACCCAGGACTAGAATTGCAGAAATTCAAAACTCTGGGTGTGAGGAGGCTGAAGGTGCGACGCGGACCAGCAGAAGAGGGGATTTACTTTGGAGATTGGGGCCATGCGGCTGGTGGGACTTGGGAGTGATTTTGCTAAGTGGGCCGAGGTTCTGCTTGTTTTCTTCAGGAGAGCCAAAGAACTTTGGGGTGTTGACAGTTTTTGAGAGGGTGTTGACAGTTCCTGTAAAAGGGACTGACCTGTTTGGGGTCTGGTAATTTAAGGGTTACTTGAAGCCGTGGCAGGAGGGGACCAAGCACCAGCCTTGCTTCTCCTGTAAAGAAAGGGTGAGTTGTCACTCCAGAGGAGTTAAAGACATATTTCATACCTGGCTCAAGAAATCTCTTTAGACAAATATTTACTTGGAAAGTGCTTAGAGGGGTAGATGACAGAGACTGAAAAGTGAAAAATACCATTTAAGTATTACAAAGTGGCATATCTTATACCAAAACAAAACAAACCAAGAGCAAGTTTTTGGGGTGCTGACCAGACAAATGGGAAGAGGGGGCAGCCCAGGTTTGAAGTCAGATGGGCTAGATTCAAGTCTCAGCTCTAATATTTACTAACTGTGATCCTGGGCCAATTAGTCTTCCAGTTCTTCAGTTTAAAGCAGGCCTGTCAGCAACACCGACCTTACAGGATTGTAGGGTTAAAGGAAGTAAGGTGAAAGTGTTTAGATTTACAAGCACTCTAGAAAGGTTAGCCAATTTTACTAATATTAATGGGCATGTATTGAATGATTTCCAGATATGGCATTTAGTTTTGTGAGATACCTACATTTAATGTGGTATTTCTTTGAACTTAGAAATCACAATTTTTTATTAATATCTTATTATGTCTCCCTCACCTCTCCCTGGACTCTCTGCTCCATGGTGGTGCTGGAGAGTATCCTGTCTTAGACTCATGAATAGACTATGCCTACATTACCCCAGCCTCATTCTTTCAATTCTATATTTTTATGTCTGTCTTGTGGCAGGGAAAAAACTAACAGAGGAAGATACTATTAATGTCCACAGATAAATTGATAGATGCTGATGAAAGAGAAAAGCAAGTTCTGTTATGAGCCGATGAGAGAGTTCAGTGTATAATATAAAACTAAAAATATCTGAAAACTAGGTATTTTCATATAAGATTGACTCAAAGATTTCTTTCTATTTTCTCCTCATTTTCTAAGATAGAGTCAAAAGCTTAAGTGTCTTAGTCAAATCTTTTTCTGAAAGAAAACTGGTGTGCATAATTTTTTTCCTTTGAACTCTAAATGAATAGACTTCAGCCTTCTAGCAAATATATTCAACACCTGTAGCATATAAACCCAGGCCCAGATTTCCTAAAAATGCTGGACATGTTTTAGTATTTTAATGATAAAACCCAGATGTCTTGTTTTACATGCCCTGGAAGAAAAGAAACATACAACCTTACAAAGAACACTCACCATTTTAAATCTGATTAAAGTCTATGCCAAACAAGGACTGGAAAGAGTATGATGTTTGTACAAACAATCTTTCAAAAAGTATTTTTCAAATCCACTTAAATGTCCTGGAAAACTCCTGAAATGTGAACCAGCAGTATTTATTTACATTCCACCCCTGCACTGGAATATTAGTTTGGGGTCATATCTCTGTGCTTGGAGGAGCAGTCGTGGTGGTAATTAGCTTGATTCTCCAATCTGTATTTCCAGACCCGTAGTGAATGAACCCACTTTGGTCACTTATACACATGACAATACCACTGAGGGACTGGTTGTTCCCAAACGTGGCTGGGTATCAGAACTACCTGCGAGGGTTTGCACTAAAGTGTCTAACTCTGTAGATCTGGGGAGGGTAGGAATCTGTCCCTTTAAAAAGTTTTCCAAAGTGATTCTGATAAAACCTAGGAACCACTGATCTAGGGCCCTGGCCATTCTCAAACTTTTGTGTACAGGAATCACTGGGTGGTTTTGTTAAAATGTAGGTTCTGGGGTTGGCGTTGGGGTTGGGCGGGGAGATTCTGCCTTACGTTCTAAGGTCTCTTCAGCCTTTTCCAATCTGGAATAGGTCTTCCATATTTCCCTGTCTTCCTTGTCCTCTGCAGTTTCAAAGATTGCAGGCTTATGTTCTGTAGGATAGCCCTTAACCTGGATCTGGGGGATATTTCCTCATGACCAGACTTCGGTGATGCTGTTTTGGTAGGAATGCCCCAGAATGAAGATGCGTTTGACTCAGTACATCACAACAGAGGTCACAGGATGTCAACACTTCATGCCACGTGGTCATACCAATATTCACCATAAAGTCACCCTTTGCCCCCTGATAACTGATTAGTATTTGGTGGGCAGATCAAAGATTGCACTGAAGTCTTGTCCTTCATTAACCCTCTGTCTACCTGCCTTCTAAGGATGACTACCACCTGGATAAACCACCTAGATGAACCACCTACCACTATGAGAGCTGCCAAATGGTTACTTCTATTTCCACTATTCCTTCTGTATTTATTAGTTACATTGTTTGGTAAGAACAAGCTTTCCCTTCTCCCCATTTCTTTCTTTATTTTATTCACTTAAATCAGCAGAGACTCATGGATTGCAATTTTCCCCCCACTATATTAGAATCCATGTTATCACAATGAAGCTCAAATTGTTGCTAAGTGGCTCCTGGGTCTTTTTGACATGTCTCAAGCTTTATTTGAGCATATCCTTACTTTCTAGCATAACAAGGTGTTTCAGACTTATCTTTAATTTTTCCTGCCCCAGCAGGGGAATCAGTCATTTCTCCAAGAAGCCCTTGGTTTCCTTTTAGTGGAGGATGGTATTTAGAATCCAACGTCTGTCTGCTCAGTGCACTCATGCTACTGAATGTCATTACTTCTAGGTTCCCCCAGGCACACAGAGCCACGATACACACACATCCTATAACTATTCCCATATTTATCTCTTTATATATGTATTTAAAAACATAAGTTCATAATGAAATCTACATTTCCACTTTAAATCTCAAAGTTCTTCCTTGTTTCTAGGTTTGTATCTTTTCCAACATTGAAAAGATTTATCTTTAATATATTTAGGACTTACTCAATCAGTTGAGTTATTTGCTCAAAGTAAGTGATATTCCAACCATCCAGGCCTTCTCTTCTGTCCACCACACATGTGCCCCCTTCCCCACCCTACACTCTCTGACATGATGTACCTCTGCGTGGCTCCCACACCCCCCACTTCAATGGGGCAGGCCTACCCCCGACTCCTCTATGCTGGGAAAGAAAGGGAAGGCTATTCATCCTTTGCAAATGGACCAACAGTGTCTTATGTTTAAGCTACAATAGTTAGTAAATTTGTAATTGTGAAAGTAAATTTGACTTTTTTATTGAAACATTCACTAATGAAAAAATAAACATTAAAATATTTTAAACACTGTGCGTATGTGTGGGAACTTTAAAGTTGTAAAGAGCTTTAGAGGTCACTTAGTCACATGGTTTGAAACATGGGGGCCCCAGGATTTTATGGGGATACCAAGGATACGACCTTGAGTAAGCAGAGCTGCTCTGATGAAGAGAGGCTGCGTAAGGCATCGGGCAGAGTCTCTTCTAGGAATATTCCCTAGGGCTCCTCAGAACATCATTCCAACACCACCAGCCTCATCCAATCCCTCAAACTCTGAACAAGGAGAAGGCAGGCTTGACCAACTGTTCACTATTTGCTAACAACTTGGCTACATAGATTTGTCCATTGTCCACTGTTGATACATGGAGAGGAACCACCCATGGGGCCAAGCTGCACATCTCAATAGATTTCAGGATTTTCACATTCCTTTTGAATCTCTATAAAGGGGTATCAGAAGATTGCATTGCATAGGATTTGCCCATTGATGGTAGATTCCAGTTGTTTACAGGAGAAACAGGATGGCCTGGATTCCTATCTCTTAACTCATCCCCAAATCATTTCAATACGCCCCCCACTCTCCACAATTGCAAACAGAAAGACGTATCTACATGATGACCAAAAAAATGAGAAACTACTGTCTTTCAATGGTAGAAGCAATTTTCTAAGGACTACCCGAGCAATGAAAATGAATCAACTGTAGCTACGTATATCAATATGAATGAATTTCAAATACAAGGTTGAGTGAAAGAACAGGCCAGGAAAGGATATATACAATTTGGTCAAAACTTTCCAATAATTTCCCGTATCATTCTGGGTAAAGCTGAAATGGTCTGCAAAACTCTATACAATCAAGCCTTCTTACCTCCTCCACCCCCCAACTCTTGCCGCTCCCTTCCATCCTCCACAGCCGCACTGACCTCCTTGAATGTGCCAGGCAAGCGGCCCACCCCACCCCCATCTCCACAGGGCATTTGCACTTACTCTTCCCTCTGCCTGGACTGCTTCTCCTTCAGACGTCCAGATAGCTATTTCCTCCACCCCTTCCTGCCTTCACTCAAATACTAGACTCTCAGTGAGGCCTTCCCTCACCACCCTATTTAAAGTGACAATAGCCACTCCTCCCTAATGCTCCCCATCCTCTTCCCTGCTCTATTTTTCTCCCTCGCACTTATCATGCCATATGCTTTTCTTATGCACATTCTCATCTGTCTCCAACTAACTAGAATGTAATTCCTATCCAGAGAGGTTTCTGTCTGCTTTTTTCACTGCAGGATCTCCAGAGCCTAGAACAGTGCCTGGCACACTGTCGGCACTCCAGCAATATTTCCGGAGGAATGACTGAATGAACAAATGAATGATAGCGTGGCCTCAAGAAGCAAACAAAAGTGCTAGCTGACTGATGACAGGAGGAAGTGCTCATTTCCAATTGTGCTGGATCTGAAGAGTTGCTTTTGGCAGCCTGCCTCTGACACAGAATTCTAGCTGATAGATGAACCCATTTAATGGTCCATTTAGGAATCTGGGTGGGGGGATGCCTTTTGGAGCTGCTCACCCTAGAAAGGGTGTTAAGATGCTGCCTCAGTCACAACAAAGTGTTTTAAAGGAGCTGAGGTACATCTGTGCCCTAGTCAAGGTGGCCAACTTGCCCTCAGACTCTTCCCGGCTGGTCCTCTTCTCCGTGTTCTGTGGAGTTAATCATTCGACAGATATCTGTGGAGCAACATCTAAGGGACAGGCCTGCACTAGGCCCTCCTGTGCCTCACCTTCTTCTTTTTGTTAAACAGACCTTTTCAAATTTATTTGCATGCAACTGTACTTCATTTTCATTCTCTCTCTTCCCCTCTTCCCTCCTTTCCTTCTCTCTTTCCCTCCATTCACCAGGTCCTTAGTTTCAACTTTATTGTTTTAAGCACTACATGTTTGTTGTAAAAAGAAAATCCAACAATAGAGCATGCTCTGCAGGAGAAAATGAAATTCTCTTCCTCAGTCCTTCACTATGGGTCACCCTAATGATGTTTCTCGGCCCTCTCTGCAGGTAGATAGGCGAAAGTCTCTGGGAATAGAAAAGTCGCGAAAGGGTGGAGAACTTTTACAAACCTGACTTTTATATATAAAGGAACTTGCCAGGAATCTCCATTTTCAGTCTGTAGCATGTCACACTTGTCCAAAGCTTGGCTGAGGCAACTGGTATTTGAGAAAGACATCCAAAGGGTCATACCGGACACTCATGCCTCAGATTTTCTAAGCTTTATCCCTGTGCCAAGTAAGACTGTCAGAGAGCAGCACACCTGGACTAGATTATTTTAGCTCTCAACATGAGTATTTTTCAGAGAGCTATGGTTTTAAATTATGTCCTTTTATTGAAGGTCAATATAAAATATGGCCAGAAACTCTTTCTTGCAAATGTTTTTGACCTCAAAACTGCTCTTGAAGACTATCCACCTTCTATGGGACATGTAGAAAAAAATTCCTCCCCGAATTTAGCTTTGATTTTTGGACGATCTGGTATGCTGCTGCTTCTTTGCCTTCCTCCTCTCATTCCTCTTCTTCCCCTCCTCTCTAAACTCCTTCTTTTTCAGATAACAAGAATAATATTCTATCATCTTTCTCTTTTTGCCTAGGCTACCAGGAAGCTCAGACCAAGTTTTGGATCAATGGTGTTGGTTTCCCTTTGCCTAGGCTTTTTTTTTTTTTTCCACATTGGTCTAGCCTTTCTTGTATGATTCTATCCTTTTTACCACCGTACTTCTTGAATTTTTTTTTTTCTGCATGGAGGAGACATAAATAATCCATTAATAAATAGTCTAATGCTGACATTTTACAATTTACAAGTAAGGGAAATAAGGCTCAGAGAGGTTGCCTTCCTTCACTGAGAGCCGCAAAAAGCTAGTTAGTGGAAGTTTTCAGATAAAACCCGAGGGTCTCCATTCTCTTATTACCCTATATAATTTCAGATTAAACACTAGTATTTCTTATGCCTTCAGATGTTGTGAAGATTAATTTTGCTTGATTTCCTTTGTGTTCTGCTTTTGAGGAGAGAAGTCAAGGCTGTGGTCTGTATGATCTCCCCAATGCACAAGGTTGACTGGGTCCAGGAGGGATGGAGATATCTTCTTACATCTTTTCTGCATATGGAGGCCCAGCTCCAGCAACCTACCAAATTCACTTGGGACCTCAGACATAGTAACAGAGATGCAGACAAAATATCTTTAGTAAGCTAAGTAAGACATTTTTGCTCTGAGTATTTCTCAGTATGACACTTTGTTGTGGAATGTGGAGTCGCCAAAAAGGACACAGTGAGTTTAATGCAACTGAAGAGCTCTACTTTTTTTTTTTTAAGTGAAATCAAGTTTATTTAGAGAAATACACATTCCATAGACGGATAGAATGTGGTCCGTCTCAGAAGGGGCAGCCTATATTTCTAAGTTTGAAATATGGTACTTCCAAAGCAGGTGTGATTGATTGGATTTAAAATAATAATTTCCATCTATAATATTAATATGAGAATATTACCATTAATGTGAAACATTCTTATTTGTACTTTTATGCTTTCTTGTATGGAAAAATATGGCAAGTGTAAAGATAGGTCTAGGAGTGCTGAGTTGGACAAATATTCAGAGCAGACTGACAGGTGTCCATTAGTGCTGTGGAGGATGGGGTCACAGCTGGGGGAGCCAAGAGCATGGCGGAGCCCTGATCTGACCCACTGCCACCACAGGTAGGGTGTTGGAGACACACAGACTCCAGAATCCCAGCTGTGTGAACTCTAACATGTTTTCTAAGTTCTTCAAGCTCCAGTATGCCCATCTATAAAATGGGAACAACAGTAGCCATACCCCAGGACTGTGCAGAGGATTCAAGAAGGCCACATGGATGAAGCACACCATGTAGACCTGTTTAAGTGCTCAACTAATCATAGCTATCACCACTACTGAGTCAGGTAGGAGCAACCACGGGGGCCAGTCAGTAACTATGTTACTTGAACAATGAGGCAACAATCATAAAGGAAAACCTGAGAGATGGCAGTAGTCGTGGAAGGTACAGTAGAGGTGCTGCAGACACTCAACTGAGGACAGACTTCCCTCTAGGGTGGAGGTAGCTGTGGAGAAGAGTTTTCAGACTGAACTTGTGATGAGCCAGACTTAACATGAGGATAAATCCAACCAATGAATAAACTCCATACCTGGTCATTGCCTAACTCTGCTGGACTTACATATCTTGCAGACAAAGGCCCAATGTTTCCTCACATTGTCATCAAGTCATAAATGACCAGCTGAGCACAGAATGGGCCAAAATGCCCCTGGAGAGTTATAGTGGGGAAAGACCTCAGTCCTAAGGTCAGAGCCCCAGGAGAGGAAACCCACGCAAGCTGAGTGCCTGGCAGCCCTGAGTCTTGGGGGCTGAGGCTGGGGAATATCAGCTTCTTGGCGGGGGGAAAGTGGATGTGGTGGTGAAGTTCTTGGCTCAGTTTCGTCACGGACAGTAAATTGGATCTGAATGTAAAAACGTCTTGCCAGAAACTTTCTGTTACAGGAAGCTCACTAGAAAGCAACGGAAGATTAAACTGCTCCATATCCTTCAAAGGCATCACTATTATCTCAGGAAGGAGGGAAGAGTACTATGGCCAGGAATAAATTAAACTGACAAAAGGAATACGGGAATTTCCCCTTGGCATAAAACATCTTGATCGACTGAACTAGACGGTCCAGATGTTTGGATGTGGACAACCATGGTCATATCATAAAATATTGGGTTCTAAATAAAACATTTGTGAGTTGATCTTATTTGTACACTTGCTCTTATTTGTTAATTCGAAAAGCAAAACTAAATAACATTTTAGAGAAGGAATGTAAATCAAGCTGGATTTTCTTTTTAACTTGGCAGAAAAAGTGGTCTTTGATATTGTGCCCGATGTTCTGAATAATTATCTTCTGAGTTTATTTATTTATTTATGTATGTATGTATTTATGTATTTATTTATTTTTACTAAATGTTTCTTCATATTTAAATTTTATAAAGAAAATGCTCCCAAAATATTTATAGTTATCCTTCTCTTTGGGTATCTAAGTGAGTAACAATAAAAAAAAATTTCATTTGAACCTTACCTAACTCATGTCATATAACCTTTAAAAAAATTATTTTGTTTAAAATTTCATCAAGATTAAACTAAAATTCTTCAGGGAATGTTTTTCAGTGGGGCAATTTTGGATCAATTTTTCTTATTTTGTGAGAAGAAAGCTTTTTAAAAGTAAACTCTAAATTTTGGAATATTTTTAGACTTACAGAAAAATAGCAAGAATAGAGACAAAGAATTCCCAAATACCCAGCACCCAATTTCCTCTTTTATTAAGGTCTTAGGTTAGTATGGTACATTTGTCACAATTAATAAAATAATATTGATATATTATTATTAAGCAAATTCCATAATTCATTTTTTTCTCAGTTTTTACCTAAAGTCCTCATCCCGTAAGGTTACTTATTTTCCCTCTCTCTCCGCATTGTCCTCTTTGGAAGGAGGTCACCAGGCACAGCTCACTCTTAAGGAGTAGGGAGGCACACTCCACCTCTCAGAGGGCTGTTTCTATAATTAGTTATTTGGAATTCTTTTGGATTTAGGAGATTTGTCTGTTTTTCCCATTTACTTACTCAGTCATTTACTTATATCAGTATAGATTCAGGAATATTTATCTGATACCCCGGGCTACGCTGAGAGGCTAGCTACTCTCTGATAGTGTTGTCTGGCAGCCATTGTATGCGGCCAAGCCTTAAGCTGCCACCAGCCCCTCCCTCCAGCAATGCCCTGGATAACAGCCTGCAGAATCACAAGTAAATGTAAGTTTCTGATATGACTGCCCCCAAAACTCTTGTGATGAGCACTTTCTCCCCATGCCCAGGGCCACATGTTCCTTAGACAAGGCACCTGTGGAGTTTACCAAAGCCCTGCTCTTTTTGTTTTGGATCGACCAATCTGGCTTTAGCCTGGGAACCCCAGAGCACTCCACCCATGAACCTTAAGAAAGGCATGTGCCCCAGGTCCTGCCTCTCTCCTGACCTGCACCCTACCTTGGCTTCTCCAAGTGGCCCCTTGAGGTGTGCTGTGAATCTCCTCCACGACCTTTTCCTAGAGGCCTTTGTTGAAACAGCGGCTCACCATCCAAAACCGGGGGTTCCACTTAAGTAGTGTTCATTTAAAAAAGTCACAGCAGGCAATGCTCTAATACAGGTTTCCCCCGCTATCTGAAAGTAGAGCGCTCCCATGAAACCTTTGTAACCCATAATGGCGTAAAGAGAAGTGATCACCCTAGGACCCATCTTGCTAATGGATACAGGATAAATCGGTATAAAGCACAGATGTTCACAGACCCAGTTCAGAGCTGTGGCACTAAGGTGCTGAGCGTAGCTCCCGGGGAGGGAGCTTGGCAGTGCCACTCACTGCTCAGCGTGGTGCATGCTGTCTCTATAACTGCTCGCTGCAAAACAAACGCTGAACGCTATTATTGCTTTTTGCCTTTTTTCTTAAAAGTAGAAATCCTTTTTGAATTTTTGTTTTGTTTAACAAAAAGAGAAACTAGTGTAGATCTTTCATAAAGTAAGATGAAGTAAACTGAACCTTTGAAAAGCCAGAGAGATATTTGTAGCACTTTATTTTGTTGCTCAAATTGCTCCAGCTTTGGCCACTGGGAGCCCTTTCATCTGGGTCCTGTGCCTCTTTAACACACCCATCAGTGTGGGCTTTTGACCACTTCCTTACATTTTAGCACTGCCAGATGCTCCACGTTCACTGTGTGTATTTCTTGCCCCAGTCAGAATCAGCCATTTCTCCAAGGAGCACTGGTTCCTTTTATTAGAGGACGGAATCAGAGAGCAAGATCTGAGGAGCAGGTGTTTTCATTGCTACTGGGGTGTCAGTTGCTTCAGTTGCATCTAGGCCCTCAGATGCCAGAGCAAGGAAATACGTATGTGTATACCAACCTGTGAATTCATACACGTCTATAAATATTTCTACATGTCACCATCTGACGTCTGTAAACATTAGTTCATACTGATGTCAATGCGAAAACCTTTGCTGGTTTGTTTCTCACACCTTTCTGTTTCTAACATGGAAAAAAGTAAATTTCAATTTTGAAAAGAATAAGTTGAAATTACTACTGTTATTTTCAGCTTTCCTGCCCACTCCTCCCACCCCATTCTGACGGGGCATGCTAGGCAGCCAGTCCTCTTAACTGCCGCAGTTATGCGGGCCTTACCCTGGGGACACCGCCTGGTTAGGCCTGCTTTTATTTCTCCCACAGCACGTCATACTGCCTGTCTTGCTGACTCTACTTCTGCTGACTTCCATCACAGAAGGTCATTTTTCTTTACAAAACTTATCTGCTTCTGTGAAAAGTTCAAAAACTAGAGCCAAAATAAACTTCAGAATGCATCTGAGGCAAAACCTCTCACTGCTTTAGACTTGCTATAACTCATTCTGCCTGCCAAGATGGAGCAGAAAAAACACAAAATATTTAGCTCATGTGGGAAACAAGTTTTACATATAAGTGGGCATGATCATTATCGTCATAAGCAGCAGCATTTCTTACTTGGGTACAGCACTTTACAGTTTACAAAAACACTGCTACTTATGTGGTTTCACGTTTACTTCTATCTAATGATCCTGAGAGAGTAAGGCAGGTATTGTTGTTCCATTTACAGGTGAAAAAACTGAGGTTTGTGACAACAAATACTGGTGAGGGTAGGGAGCACTTGGAAACTTCACATATTATCGTCGGGAATGCCAGGTGATACAGACACTTTGCACAATGCTTTGCAAAATAGCTTAGCATTTACCCAAGAGAAATAAAAATATTCACCTATTTGAGAATGTTTTTAGTGGCTTAATTCATAGCTGTAAAAAAATTGAAAATAACCCAAATGTCCTTCCACTGATGAATGGATAAATTAAACTAGTTTAGATATACATAAAATGAAATACCACTCAGAACAAATTATTGATATATTCAATAACAATGATGAATTTTCAATGCATTCTGCTTAATGAAAAAAGCCAGGCTCAAAAGGCTGTAAGAGTCCATTTATAGGACCTTCTGGAAAAGGTAAAAGGATAAAGAGAGGAATCAGACCAGGAATTCCCAGAGGTCTGCAGTAAAGGAGGAGAATAAATACAAAGGGGGCAAAGGGAACTTTTGAAATGAGGGAAATATTCTCTATCCTGATTGTGGTGGTCATTACACAACTGTATGCATCTGTCAAAACTCAAACTGTAAACCAAAAGGGTGAATTCTAGTGTATGCAAATTATACTGCAATTCAAAAAAGTAAAGAAAATCACTGAAAAGGGGTGGTGGAAAGGAAAGTTTAAAGAAGCTAAGTTACCTACGAAGCAACTTGTTCATAATCACCAACCAGAACCAGGAATTGAACCCAGGTCTTCTACCTTTGAGTCCAGAGTTTTTCTACTGAGAATGGATACATGTCTATAAAACAACGATTTTCTGTCTTCCCTGCTAATAGACATAAATCCCAGTTAGAGGGGGAATCTTAAGTGCTGTTCCCTCTCTTCTTGTCCATACTTGGAAGTAGAGCTCTCACTTTCCCTACCCAGAACACACATTCACAGTCAAGGATTCAGAATGACAACAGCCCATCTATGAAGGATGAGACTGTATCTTAATAACATGCTTCACTGTCAGAAATGTTGTGAGAAAGAATTTGAACATAAATTTCTCTAAAGAAGATACACAAATATAAGCACATGAAAAGATACTCAACATCACGAGCCATTTAGGGAAATGGTATCAAAACCACAGTTTGCTACCACATCACGTCTACTAGGATGGCTATGATCAGAAAGATAGAGTTTGACAAGGATATGGAGAAATCAGACCCCTCGTATGTTGCTGGTGGAAATGCAAAATGGTGCAACCACTTTGGAACACAGTTTGGTTAATTCCTCAAAATGCAAAAAATTGAGTTACCATATAACCCAGTGATTCCACTCCTAGGTAATTACCCAAGAGAAATGAAAACATTCATCCATACAGAAATTCATACATGACTGTTCATAGCAGGATTACTTGTAATAACCCAGAAGTGGAACAACCCAAATGTCCATCAACTGCTGAATGGATAAACAGCACAAGTTATATCCACATAACAGAATATTACTTGACAATAAAAGAGAATGAAGCACTGGTATGTGCTACAATGTGGATGAAACTTGAGAACATGCTAAGTGAAAAAAGCCACACACAAAAGACCACATACTGTATGATTCCATTTAGGTGAAATGTCCAGAATATGCAAATTCATAGAGACAGAAAGTAGATAGATTAGTGGTTTCCAGGGACTAAAGTTAGGGAGGAATGGGGAGTGACTGCAGATGGGAATGGGGTTTCTTTTGGGGGTGATGAACATGTTCTAAAATTGACTGTGGTGATGGTTGCACAACTCTATGAATATACTAAAAAAAACCCACTGAACCCTAGAATTTAAATGTTTGTATTTATGGCATATGAATTGTATCTCAATAAAGCTGTTACAAAACCACAAATACTGAAAATAACAAACAAACAAACAAGAACTGTTGCCAGCAGCAAGAGAAAACACACAAGGAAGTAGGTTGGGCATTCAGGGCTGGGCAGTCCCATTTCATTACGCCTGAGTGAGGCCCTTTCTCCCTAAATTTCTTCCATGAAAGACAGGGTATTCATTCTCCCCTCGCATCCTAAGAAGATTCCCCTCACTCTGAACTGGGGGTCCAGCTGCTTCCCCTCTGGGGGCTCTGCCCAGCTGTAATAATCAGGGTGAGGGTGGATCAGACAAGAAATCACTACCTCAAAGAAATGAAGAGAGCAGTTCATGGCAAAATATATAGTATGTAGCAACAGCAGAACCCTCACCATCACCCCACCGCACAGAATCCAAGCTGCTGAGCCCAGGGCCGTGGCTGTTGACCAGAAGACTTGGTTCCTGCCCCTTCCTCTCCCAGGAATAGGGGTATAGTGAGTGAGTAGCTCATATTGGATATTTTGGATTCTGTATTACATTCAAACAGTTGATGGCATTAATGGTCCTAACAAGCCTATCTAGAGGGCAGCATTATCCTCATTTGACAGAGGGGAAAAGAGAGACTTAATAACTTAGGTCATGTAAACAATGCAGCTGGGATTCAAACTTGGGAGATCAGACTCCAGAGCTCAGGTTCTAAGGGGTGTTGGAGATCATCTGGTCTAATCCTTTGTCTTACCGAGCAGAAACTGACTCCGGGGGGCTAAAGGAGTTACTCAAGGTCACATGACTGGCTAGAAGGCAAAAGGAAGACTCCAGACTCATGACAGTTAAAAGTTTCCTTGGCCTTTTTTAGATTCATGGTACAGAGATGGAAGAAATTCCCTGAAGTCAGGGTCTCACATCCATAGTTCAGAGTTATCTAACTTGAGTCCAAGTAGACGGGTGTATCGTTTTCTCAAGGATTTCTAAGAAAGAAGTTTTCAAAAATCTTCAGGGAGTTACATTGCTGATAGGATGTCTTTGCGCATGTGTGGTGTTTTTCCTACTAGTCTCATCTTCTCAAGAAAAAGGGAATCACTGGGTGTGGTGTTATCCTCCTCAAAGATGTCCTGTCATGTCATTCCTTCCAAAAAAAATTAAAAAAATAAAAAAAAAGAGCTCCAATTCTTAGGGTGACATCTCATTGTGTCCCTTTATACAGGAACTTCTTTCCTGTTAAAATGAGGACTTGGATCTCCAGGGTTTTGACATTTAGTCCCTAAATCATAAACTCCTAGGGCTAGAAGAGCCCTAGGGGTCATGTGGAATCTGGACCAGTCCACCACCTGTCAAGGGTGATGACAGTCTTGGCCAGGGTTGGGACAGGGCAGGTAGGGGAGAGGAGAACACATAATATTTTAAAATGTATATTCAGCATTTCACTAAATGCTGTCATTTATGCTATCAACTATATTCAGAAATTTCAAATCACATTAAATGTGGATATGAGTGGTTTCTTTCTTTAACATTTTGAAAGAAGACTTGAGGTAAAAATATTAGAAAACTTTCCTTTAGATGCAGTTTCTCTATTTTATAAATCCAGGTACAGACAGTAGCACCAATCCTAATATCAGTGCCTCTATCTGCCACTTTTGCAATCATTCAAAGACACCACAGATGTGTGTTCAACTGTTCAAAATGGGGACTTCCATTTCCCCAAACATCTTGCTAGCTTGTAAATAATGATCTTAAAATATTACAATATTGGAAGCAAGGAGCATTTTCTTATATGTTCTGAAAGGAGTGATCCAAAGTTATTAGTTTCCTAGAATCATTATCTTCACCATCAGTTATTTACTGAGTTCTTGAGTCTGGATTGATCAAACACATTCCCCCAAATGATCTCTTTTAATTCTTGCAACAACCCTAAATGTTATGTGGGTGTTTTAAATACTATTTTACAGATGAGGAAACTAGGGTATAGAACCGTTAAGAAACTTGCCTGGGGTCCCACAGCCAGGAAGTGGTGGAATTGGAGTTTGAAGTCAATCTTGGAGTCAGCACTCTTGTCCAGAGCTGCCATTTAGTGCATTAGGTGAATGGCGCCCTCTGGAATTGTGCAGTGTCTCTGCTGCTTCCCACAGAGCACAACAGCGAGTCATCCAGGCTGATGCATGTGAAAGGGGCATGGAGGAATTACCAGGGGAGAAAACTGGAGAGGTGCGTTGGAGAGCCCCTTCAATATGCTAAAATGCCTGAACACTATTTGGTTGGCAATGAGGAGCTACTAGAGGATGCAGAGCAGAGAGCTAGCTTGTGTTACTGCCCCAGGGACAGGGTATAAATGTGAAAACCAAGTGAATGAATGTGGGTCTTCTTAACAGTTGTCACATAATTCCCCTGGGAAAGGATGGCAAACCTGTTAGCCAAAGTAGGATGTTTGGGTCTGTGGGGTTTTTACCAGCAGAATATCTGGTTTCCTCATTTGCACAGGTAACAGTTACTTATATTGGCGTATATAACAGGTATGTTGTCTTATTTGGAATAAGAACAGTAACCAGCTTCCTGTGTCTGTCTTGAAATTCTGGAACACCATTATGCTTCGAAACAGTGTGAAGTCAATATTTTTTGTGATTGGTTACGAGATATTAATAAGGAAATCACACTATGAAAAGCAGTTTAAAAATGTGCTTTTTAAAAAGACAGTTTCGTACCATGGGTTTAGCCTGCTTATCTCATCCATTGGTTGGGGACCAAGCTTTTGAGAGCCCAGCAGGGAAGCCCGCGTTGTGTTTATGCGGCAGTAGAGAGAATTAGTTTCAACTCACTTGTAGAAATGGATTTCAGAGGAAGGGTTTTGACAAAGTTGTTAAACCCAGTGGAGGCAGAAGAGGAAAGCAGGGTTGATTATGTATCTGAGCACTGTCATCTTGAAATTCATTTTGGCCCCCAGTGTATAAATACACTTCAGTATTTTTGTTAGGATTGCCAGAAAATCAGCAAGTGTTCACTTTCTTTGGCCAACAAAAGCATGACTCTCTGTGCAAAAATTTTCTGCACATTTATAAACAAGAACATTTAGAAAATCCCCTCTTGCTGAGAGATATTACAACAGATAAATTTAACCGCGCTGTAAAATAAAGCAGATACTAAGAATACCGTTGGGTTCATCAAGCACAGGAAAAGTTTTTATGTCTCTCTTCTGACATGTCTTCCTATTCCCTGAAAAATACCTTCCCTGCACTGCGCTGGTCTAATGAGCTGCCATCCAAGTTTTCACCTTTGTTTGCTGTCATACTTCTCAAACAAGTATTCCCAACCCATCACCTACATTTTCTCAACACTGCATTCTGGTTTTCCCTTCAGGCTATTGCAGTGGTGGTCTCCAAGTGACCCAGGACCTCCTACCCAAATCTAAGGCAAAAACTTTTCACCCTCACAGAATCTTCCAGTTGAAAAAAGGCCATTGGATGATCTCAAACTTTTTGGTAAACTTTTTCTCTGAAGGGCGAGATGATAAATATTTTAGATTTTGTGAGTCATTCAATCTTTGTCACAACTACTCAGCCCCGCCACTGCAGCGTGAAGGCAGCCATAGACAATACGTAAATGAATGAGCCTGGTTGTGTTCCAACGTAATTCTATTTATGAAGACAAATTTGAATTTCAGATAATTTTCAACCATGACAAAATATTACTCTTTTGATTTTTCAAAATCATTTTAAAAACCTTAAAACGACTCTTAGCTCACAAGCTGGACAAAAACAGGTGGTGGGGTAGATTTGACCCATAGGCAATAGTTTGATCTTGGTCAATCTCCCAACCCACACCAGGAGCTTCTTCCTAGTTTTGCAGCCAGCCGGCCAGGCTCTGTGTGGAATTTCTCCAGTTACAAGAGGCTCACTACCTCAGAAGGCAGCCTGTTCTAAGACCAAGAGTCCAAGATGAAATGACAGGGCTTAGTTCTGCCTACCGAAATCAAAAAGAAGAACCCAATTTCATCTTCATGGCAGTCCTTCAAATACTGAATTGCACCTCTCCTGACCACCTTAGAAGTCTCCCATCTTGGTAAAACAGTCCAAGTTTTTTTTAGCTGTTGTTTGTACAACAATTTTTTTTTCCTTTTAGTGTCCTGTCCTGTGTCCTCACTGTTCCAGTCTATAGAAATCTTTCTGCGAATCTGGCCTCAGACGACAACCCCTCAGGTGTACCCAGTTTAGGGGACAGGCAAGGAATGCTACGTCATTCTGTGATCTGCTCACCATTCTGGACTCTGTCAGTGCACATCTCAACTCTTTCAGCTCAGGATAGTGTGACACCCGTCTTGGAAAATCTTTCCCCCTGGTTTTCATCACCCATACTGCCTGATTCTCCTATGATGCCCACATTCTCCTTCTCACTGGATGATTTTATCTGCCATGACAGTGGGTGTTACGAAAGCTTGATCCTTGGAGCCTGTGATCTCTCCCACACTTGATATCTTAGGAAACAGGTTAATTTTGATGGCTCAGCCATCCTGCTATAGGGTGTATTCCCAAACTGTATCTGTACGTTGATCTCGTAGTACATGAGCTCCTGTCTCCTACCTCCCACCAATTTGAATTAATTTAATTTAATTTAATTTATTCTCATCCTAAAATCTGCATGTCCAAACTCAAACATCTCCTTAACACGAAATAAGAATGATGATAATAGTAGTAATAATAGAAATGAGATTAATTGAGCACTTACACTGTGCCAGACACTATCCTGAGCTAAGGATTCACTAGCTTACTTAATCTTTACAACAACCCATGAGGAAACTATTCTTGCCTCTTTTATAGTGGGGGGTATGGGCTCAGAGAAGTAAAGTAATTTTGCCAAATCCACTGTGCCAGTAAGAAACAGGGTCAGGATTTGAATCCATGTGTGTCTGAATCAAAGCCTGTGCTCTTGGCCACACTAGATAGTCTTTGTACCTGCCCAGGTGCTGTCACAGGAGCACCATGTATTCCAAAAGCCCTGCCTGGAAAGCCTGACATCAGTCTTTAATCTTCTCTTTCATTAAGCCTTCCTGTCCAATGGGTCACTGCACTACTGGGATTCTTTTCCTAAACAATCAGGAGCCATTTTCCCCGTTATTTTCACCGGAATCCTACACCAGGCCCCTTTATCATCTCCTGTTGTTTACTGCAACTCTCTCCTCATGGGTTTTCCTGTACCCAGGCCCCCTCTTCAATCCATCATGCATGAACCTGCCTAGAATATGTTTGATCAAGCTGGTTCTCTCACTTAAAAGGTCCTCCCTCCCATCTACCTCTTTGCCACTCATTCATCTGACCTATCTTGGAACTGTCCAGCCCTAACTGACCTGGAGCCTCATCCTGGGGGGAGGAGAGGAGGAAGGCTGGAATGTATGTCATCTATCATGTAATTTAACTACTTCACGTGCGTACTTCTTGTTCCTTACTATTTTTTGTATTTGGCTGTTTCAAGAGCAACGTGTTCTGCAAAAGCAGAGAAGGATCAAGAAAATAAAGTTCCAGGTGAAATATATTTGAGAAATGCTGGTGAAATATAAATGTCTTTATTGCTGGACTCCTTAAGCCTTCAATATGCTAATGTGCATTGGGGATATCAATATACCAGAAAAAAGCTCAAAGAGGTTTCTAGAAGGTATTGAACCATGAATCTTTTTTTTTTTTCTTTTCTCCAGAGTAGGTTGAAAAGCAGGCTCCTGCAGCACAATTTTTAGGAAACACTACTCTAGGAGTGTCTATGAAAATGCCAGGCATGCGGCAGGAGTGAAAGGCAGCAGTGATGGCAGGGGAGAGCCCTGGACTTGGAGTCCGAAGGACAGGTTGGAGCCCCAGATCCAAAATCAGACCAGCCCTATAAGGATTAAATGAGATAACTTGTGCGAAGAGCTCAATGTAAGTATAAAGCACGGCATAAACGTGTCTTTATTTGATTAAGCATTTTATGTACACCTTGAAATCTTCCCTCAAGATTTGCTGTTGGTTTCTCCAGCTAAAGATTAAAAAATCATATTTCATACAGCAATAGAGAGAATTTTAGACAGCAATGGGCTGAAGGACTATAAATATATAGATTTTTAGTTCCTCCACTTCTAGGGAGTATTTGTTGCATTTATATATTAGATTGATCCCAAAAACAACTGCCACAAATACATGGTGATTTTATTTTTCATTGAAGAGAACAGAATGTTACAAATTACAGAATGACTCATAACAAAAGATGAGCTTGGCCATTTGTATGCTAAAAATCTAGAGGTTTTAGTTGACCTTTGTGGGGTCATAATTAGACATGGCTGATAGAAAAAAAGTAAGAGCAGAGGAATAACCCAATTGCAAGAAGGGAGAGTCTCATTGTTCAGGACAGGGTAGGGAGCCTCAGTTTTAAGAGGGATATTGAAAAATCATATAAGTTTTGACAACATGGGGGAATGTCCAGCCTCAAGAGAACCAAACCAAAGGAAGACAATTTCTATTATTCTCCTGGGAGTGACAGGTGGAATTTTCAAGGAGGCAGGTTTCAGTTTGATTTAAGGAAGAATTTTAAAACAAACTGCTGAACTCCATCAACATAATAAGCTCATTTAAATGAAGTGAATTCTGTCTTTGAAAAGTTTTTAGCAAAAGCTGGGTAAGAATATGCAAGGGAGGGATTCCTACATTTGGTGAAGATAGGAGAACATAACACAACCTTTGAAACTTCATCAATGATAAAGTTCATAATTGTGCCTGGCAGAAGCCTTCCCAGCCTCCAAGGCTCAGAAGCCCTTGATTATCCTTAAGGAAGATGTGCCTGTGTGGCCTCTCTCTTCCACTTTTATGACACGTACAGTCCTTGTCTCTTATGTGGCATGAAATCCCACCGGTTACCATTTATTGAGCACCTGTCCTGTGCTGGGTGATTTTATGCACATTAGCTTGCTTAACTGTCCCCCAAACCACGTAAAGTTGATTAAATGACCCCATTTTACAGGTGAGAAATACAAAGCTGAAATAAGTTTACGTCACTTACTTGCCCAAAGTCCCACAGTGAGTAAATGGCAGATCCTGGACTCAAAACCAGTCTTAGCAGTAGAATCATACTCTTTCCATTACCTATAGCACCTCTCTAACCACCATCTCTCCTGTGATAGTTAATGATTTGCCTTGCTTTCTTCTAAATATGTATATTTATTCAATATTTTATGTCTTATATGCCTAGAACTAGATTGTAAGTTCCTTGAACAAAGGGACATACCTTGCTTTTCTTATTATTTCGAACAGCATTTATTCCAAGAAACAATTGCTAACACAAATTAGCATTATTCATTCATTAAATATTTACTGAGCATCTACTGCAGAGCTGGCATTTTGCGAAGAATCAGACATATAGCAACAAATAGGTTAAACAGGTTTCTAAGGAAAAAAGCAAACAAGTCAATGGCTTCTCTGATTTTTGAACTGAGACACAATCAACAGAAGACATGATCTGAAGAAGATGGTAGCTGGGGGAAGACAGTCTTAGGCAGAGGGAACAGCAAGTGCAAAACCATGTGGAGAACACAAGCTCAGTGTGTTCAGGAGCAGAATGCGCGTCAGCATGGCTGGAACAGAGCCAGTGGGTGCTATAAAGTTAGGCTGGAGAAGTCAACACCGGCAAAATAGAGCAGGGAAGACCTTGGGGGGCTTTCAGGAAGGGTATGACCTGATCTGCTTTACTTTTATAGATCACTCTGGCTGTTGTGGAAAATGGATTACAGGGCATGTGAGCATGAATGCAGTACTGGTGGTGACTGCAGTGGTGGCTGGCTCCATGGGAGCGGCTGGTGAAATGCCTCAGGAATGGTCCAATTCAGGATGTTATTTTGTAAGTAGAGTAAACAGGACTTGCCGATGGTTTGGGTGTTGGGGGTTTGGGAAAAGAGAGTAGATCAAGGTTGTTAGACTGAGCACCCAGGTAGATGTTGAGATGGGAAGGATGAGGATAAATGAGCAAGACACTACGTGATATTCGAATGTGGTAGAAAGAAGGCAATAGTTCTATTTTGGCCATGTTTGACATGCTTTTTAGATATTAGGATGTAAGCTCCAGGCACGGAGGGGCTCTGTCTTATTCTTTGCCATATCCCCAGTGTACAAAACAGTACCTAGTATATAAGTTGGGACTTGATAAAATTTGTTGAATGAAAAAAGCCAAGGGGAGGCATTGAGAAAGCAATTGGATTTATGAATGTTTAAATCTCTTTGGCGAATGCAGATTCTTGGCAAAGCATAAAGACATTCCTTCTTGGCTCCTACATGTGCCGTAAAGATCTCTAAGAGGGTGGTTTTTTAGAGGGATGAATTAAACATCCTAATAGGGTCAGTGAATGCAGTCTGAGAGACAGGCTCAAAGTCCCAGTCTCTGACTAAAGCAGACCTGCTCTTTCCCACAGTGTTCAGTGTCATTCAAGTGATAACGTCTCACGGCAAAGAACACCGGGCCTTGGGAAGACGCTGCACTGCTTCTCTGAGTCATGTTAACTATTTCCAGTTAAAAAAAATACTTTGCACGTATGTCAAAATCTTGTTTGTGTGTTTGCTAATTTCTACTGGACTCATTCTCATTTCTCTCAGCCCCAGAATTGAAGTGGTGACTTGATGCCTGCTTTAAACAGAATAAAACAGGCCTCCAATGGGTCATGGATTTGGCAGTTCTCTTTCTAGGTTGGCTAAACCCTAAAGACCTGATGTGAGCTTTAAGAAGGGTAAATAAGAGAATAAAAATATCCTGTCAGAGTAACAAAATAGTTTGAATATTTAAGATTTTGAAACCAAGTGCTTTACTGAAGCATGAGGATCAAAAAAAAAAAATACAGAAAAGAAGGAAGGAGGAAAGGAAGGAAGGAAAGAGGAAGCAAGCCAGCAAATAAGCAAGTCATCATATTTAAATTTACTTTGGACAATTATCAACTATTATGCTATCCCCAAAGACAGGAGTCATTTCCCCCCTATTTGCTCTGGGATACAGCTTTGTTCGAATACTTGTGTGTGTGATGGTCTGGAGTAATGATTCTAAACCATAAGTGGCATCAGTATTATCTTGCGGAGTTCTTTAAAAATACAAATCCCTAGGCCCACCATGTATCCACAGAACCAGGATCTACTGGGGACTGGCTTCAGGCATGTGTGTATGTTAAAAATATTCTGATGCCCATTGCATTCGTTCTGCTGATTAGTGAAAGCCGCTGTTAAAGGAAACCATGTCTGATGTTTAAAGAATGAACACAGGCGTGGAGGTCCTGATTCATAAGGTGCTTCGCAGCCCCTATCCACTGCCTTATCCTGCTGCCCCAACTCTGAGCACAGCCTCCCTCCCTCACAGTCTTCTAGCAGTGCCGATTTGGCTAAAGATGTTGAATTTCAAAAGCCATCCCTGTTGTGGGGTGTAGGTTTCATGTAAAATTGAAATAGAGTGAGGAGAAAAAAGATCGCTGAGGTGGTGTGGTCAAGAAAGGGAGATCGAGAGATAAAATTTGGATTGTAGGGGCATCCTACATTCTCATCCAATACCTAGGGAAACTTCAAAACCACAAAGAAAACTTTAAAAGCCAAAGACCTTAAATCCCTCTTCTGCCTGTGCTGAGAAATGACAACTTATCCTATTCGTGTTCGGGAAAAATATTCTCAGGCACTGAGCGATACCGCTGTCCTACCGATTTCAAGGCAGTCTTCCAATTCAAAGGAGATGCCGAGTTTCCAATATCTGGGACTACTGCCACATTTTCAACATCATGGAGTCAACAAGGAGGTCCACAGTGTTAACATATGTTGAAATAATAAAGAATTTTTGAATCCTGTTGTGAAGCAAATGGTTTCCTTCAGAGCAAGAGACCAAAGTGAGGAAAAAAGGGCTCTTATGACTTTGGATTCAACGGCACCAGGAAGATGAGCCAAGAACATTGACTCTGGAAGTCACACCACCTGGGTTCAAATCCTAGCTCTGAAACCCTGGGTCATTTACTTAGCCTCTCTGTGCTTCCATTTTCTCATCCATTAAGTCAGGGGCAATAATAATAATAAGTGGACTCTCTTATCATTAGTTATTCTGAAAATGCAGTTATTTGAGTGTTTTTTGGTAACCAACCCTGAGCCCAGGACTGTGCCTGGGGTCCTCACTACGTGCTTCACACTTATCATCTCTCTGACTCCCTATGTAAACCATGTGAAGGAGGTACTCTTAATATCCCCATCTGAAGATGAGGGATTAGGTACACGGCCTGAGGTCCCACAGTGGGGAGTAGTGGGTTAGAATCCAGGTAGGCTTACTCCAGAACTGCACCCGGAATGCTGGCATTCCCAGCCCCACCATTTACTTAGTGTTGCTATGAGTGAGTAGAATCCTGTGGGCGCTGATTGCCAAGAACCACCAAACATGATTTGCTGTCAATTGGCTCCAGGGCAGATGAGCCCCCTACAAAAAACCTTGCTCTCAGAACACTGCCCTGCACAGCTGAATCTCTGTGGTTTAACTGCCTACTGTATTTTTTAAGTCTGGAAACTTCTGAACTAAAATTTCTGTTAACCGGGGAACGTGCCATGAAGTGTTCTGGGGAATGAATACAATGTTTGCTCTCAGAGGTGTGCCTCCAGGGAGATGTGCTTTCCCAAGGAGAAATCTGGTTTTTCCAAAGTGAGTTGAAATTTCCCTTCCCCCGAGAGGCCTTTATTAACAATTTACCTCATGAGTGCTCAGATATGAGGAAAATGTTTGTATAGCAGCCCTGAATAGAGAGTTTGCTTGGCTTTCTGCATAAAAAGGGCGGGGGTGGGGAAGGCTTTGACAGGAGACTTTTCTAATATGGCTGAATATACAAATTCAAAACCAATATTTTTCCTCCAAAATATTTCAAGTGAAGAAACACATTTGGACATTATCATATGTCATGCTCTTTCCTTACTATGCTGAAATGATCTTTCCTTGGCTATGACCCAACAGGATTCTAGATGTTGGAATTTGTCAGAGTGATCATCATCACTTAGGAAGTAGCTAAGGGATTCTGGCTGAAAGGACCCAGGCCCAAACAGCCCTTCTCTGGCCAGATGGTTTATTTATTCTTACAATCCTGCCCCAGGGAGCTAATCTGCATTTTGGCATCCTTTACACTATTGAACTGACACCTGGTGAAACCCACCAGATGGAAGGATCAAGCAGCACCTGAGTCTCACATCACCTGAGTCACACTTTTGTGTGGCTTGAGAAGCAGACTGATGACTGCTTAGGCTGACCAAGTGGAAGAGGCTGGGGAAGGTCACTTGGGGCAAAGAGCCAGGTGGAATCCCTCCAGAGCCCTCTGGGGTCTTAGGGTAAACTGTAGGCTCAATCTTAGGCTCATCACCTACCCTTGGACAAGCTGGTCTGAAAGAGGAGCCCAGAGAATGGTCTTGCTAAGATCTACTTGACAAGAAACACTGCCTTCTCAGGGCATAGGAAAAAGTAAACCAGTTTAAGGCCTTTTGAGGCTGAAAACCAGCCCTCAGCCAGAGATATCAACTACCTGTTACACAAGAGAGTGTCTGGCAGTGATATGGACAGTGGTAGGTTACGGAGCCAAAAGTTTATTCTGGTGATAGACCCTGAGGACCAGCTGGAGATGCAGACCATGATGAATACCAAACCCAAAGGTCATGAGTGGGTGAAGAGCAGGACAGGAGCAGAGGTCCTATGGAGGAGGCAGAAGGTTTGAGAACCAGCGACTCAGAACTGTGACCGCAGAATACACCCTCCACCCTAAACCACGTTCCACCACAGTCCTTCACAAGAAAAAGGCATGAAAGCAAAGGGAGTAAGAATGCTCTTCAACCTCTACTTGCCTTTCATCTCTTCTCAAGTGCGTGTGCTAACGTGTGTGATCTCTTTGGTAAACTTATCTCCCAAAAATGCCTCTCTGTCTCCTCTAGAAAAGACAAATGGGTCTGGAATTTATTCAAAGAGGAATTAAAAACCAGGAAGATCAAAAGGAATGTGGATGAGAGGTAGAGGCTGGATAGAAAAAGAGGGGGAAAAAGAACAATATGGTTTGACACTCTCCAAGCAAGAGACTTTGTGGGTGGTCAGGGAAGTAAGGCTGCTCACCCTGAAAGGAGGAAGAGAGAACACTGGCTTTTTGGAGCTTTAGATCAAGACTATGACTACAGAGAGGTGTCCAGATCAAAAGGGTTCAGGGGGTCCCACCTCCTAAACCAAGTGAAGCAGGATTGAGCCTGCCTCTGGGACCCACCCTGATTACCACTGGCTTGGGGACTGGCCCCGGGTACCTGCTTCTGTTTATATGCAAGGATAAACAGAAGTCACTCTGGTGTGTGCCAGTCTTGACATCCGGCAGGAGAAAGGGAAATGTGGAGAAACATTGCTTCCAAGCCATAATCTAACTTGGTTTTAAAGAATTTATCTCCTGGCTTTCCTTAGCCATAAGACAAACCCTTTCAGTTATCTCACGATTGTGCTTGGAATTGCATTTTAACCATATTTTCCTAAGAACGAATGTTATGCAGCGTGGCCCAAAAGGCATCAGGGATTTTCTTCCCTTTCCCCACATTACAGTTAAGTCGTTGTGTAAAGAGTTGTTAGGATTCGGGAAACTTCTAGAACATGATCATGTTCTACTGGCAATCAGGAGCAAGCTGCCTCCCTAGACTGTGAGTCTTTCTTGATAACGACAAGAACTGGTTGTCTTCTTGTCTGGAATGACCTCCTTCCCTTCCCCACAATGTAACTCTCTATCGCAACCATCCTTCATGGCCCAGCCCTGAACTCCAGAGCTGAGCAGAGAGGGCTCTGATCACCCACCTAGACACTTCAGCTCCCACTGTCTGTGCCACTCACACTACATGTACTTCTTGCCTTTTTTGGTAGTGATTTGTGCCCATGCCTGACTACAATTTAAGACTGGTAGCTTTTGGCGGCTGCAGACTGTTACTTTCCTTCGTGCTTATCCACTATGGTGCCTGGCTTCTGAGATGTGCTAAAAACATGTTAACTGAATGACTGCATGAACAAATGCATTTGCTTCTCCTCTCAGCTACTAGCAATGGAGCTAATATTCTCTCTCTTGTCTTTGAGATTCTCCAGTGTTCAAGAAATATATACTTTACTTCCATTGAGGAAAGTGCATTTATTTTGTGTACCCAACTTTGACAGAACCAAAGTATGGGCTAATAATGTAAATTTCATCACATATTGCTAATTTCTTACTTAAAAGAATATGTTTAATAAACCAAAAAAAGAGAATGTTACAACATAGTAGATGCTCAATAAGTACGTCTTGGGTGAGTGAATGAATGAATGAATGAATAAGTGATAATAAGAAACTGGATAAAAATAGAAAAAGGAGGAGTAGAAAAAGTGTAGACACATAGGAGGTTTAGAACAGAAGTAGAGAGAGGGAGGAAATAGGGAAAGGAGACCCAAAGGTAATTAAATTCTAAAGCAGAAATTCTGGTTTTACTACAAACTTTAATTTGGTAATTTAACAAGTAGAGAGGCAAGGGAGTTGGCTGACAAGAGAATAGACTTTAAAGACAGATATCTGGACTCTGACACTCACTCAGCTACTGTGTGACCTTGGGCAAATGACTCAATCTTTCTGAGCTTCACTATTTTTTTTTTCAAACCTTTTAATTTTGAAGTAATTTTAGATTTACAGAAAAGTTACAAAAATAGTATGGAGAGTTCCTGTACATAGTTCACCCAGCTTCTCCTAATGCTAGCATCTTTCATAACCATAGTTCTGTTATCAAAAACAGGAACTTAACATTGATACATTAATACTAATTAAACTACATGCCTTATTAGAATTTTACCAGTTTCCCCATCAATATCAATCCTCTAGTCCAGGATCTCACAGAATCTCAAACTGCATTTCATGGTCATGTCTCCTGGTTTCCTCTAGTCTTTGACAAGTTCCTCTGTCCTTCCTTACTGTTCATGACCTTGACACTTTTGAAGAGTAGACTGCCTTCATGGTTTTTTCTCATGATTAGATTTAGGTTCTTGATTTTTGGTCAGGGGCAGGGAGCAAGAATGTCATAGAGATAGTATCAAGTCCTTCTTCATATCAGAAGATACACATCAATATGTTTTCTTACTGGCCATGCTGACCTTGAGCACTTACTTAAGGTGATGTCTACTGGGTTTCTCCACTGTTCTATTTTCCCTTTTGCAACTGATAAATACTTTGTGAATACTTTGAGACTATGCAAGTATTTTGTTCCTCATACTTTTGCCCAATAATTTTCTCATTCATCAGTAGTTCTTGCCTGTAACAATTTATTGCTGGGATGTCCTAATCATCTTATTTCCCTCATTTCTTTCTACATGTATTAATTGGAAGCCCTTTATAAGTAAGAGCTGTAACTTTAGCTCGCCCCATTGATTGATTTATTTAATTATCCATTTTTATCAGTATGGACTCACATATATTTATTTTATTCTATGCAATAGTTCAATACTATTATTATTTACTTTGTTGTTTAAATTTCACTTTCTTCCTCTGTGAGTCAGAGATAATGGATACTGCCTTATACAACTGTCATAAGGATTAAGTGGGATTAAAAAAAGTAACAACTTCCAGTCCAGACCAGCTAATAAATAAATGCTAGCTCCTTTCCTTCCTCCCATTTTTTCTTTACAGGAAGTAAAGCCATGCTAATTTAGAGGCAAGGCCATTCTAAATAGATGAAAATCTGAATCTACAAGTTCTCTTTTAATGGAATGCACCTTTTTTACCCAAAAGTATATAAAGCAACTAGAATTTAGCGATCCCAGTTTTGCCTAGTGTGGGTCATTTGGAATCTGCCTGAAATGACTATACGACTGTTTTTTTTAAGACTGATTTTTAATCAGCATATGCATAATTTGTATGAAAATAGATGCTTGAGAATACTTGAAAATTCTCTTAAGTAGTTTAAGTGTTTTCCCAGAAATCTTATTTACATTCTGAAGTTGCTTCGCTAAACTCTTTTCGGAGATAGTCCCATGCACGCTGCAACCCAGCTGTGGTTCGTATCATCACTAACTCTGAATGAGTGAAATCACTGATTCATCTTTGATTCCCAAGGTTATGGTACTGAAAGGAAGAAATCCAAGTTTTTTCCCTCCAAAACTAATATAAAATTCGCTTTTAAAAGTTCAGGCAAATCACTTTTAAGTTCAGGTAGAATTTAAAACAACTACAATAACCACAACGACAGAGGACAAGGGCAGGACCCTAAGGGTGTCTGAGTCAGTCGATTCGAAAGTTTAAAATAATTCATGAAATACAGTAAAATCCATTAATAAAATCACTTGATTTACTGGAACTTTCATTTCCACTCCTTTTATCAGTAAGGAAAATCAAGAACATCAGGAGATTTATTTTAAAAGGCAACTTTGGGGCTATGTGGTTTACAAGCACTCACGTGGACTGCCTTAGTTTGGGGTGGGCCAGGAATCTGTGTTTCAGCAGGCGTCACACTCAACACGAGCCTGATACAGGCGGGAGGCAGGGTATTGTCATGGTTCAAAGCCCAGGCTCTGAGGCCTAATGATGTGGCCTTAAATCTCACCATTGCCACCTACCACCTGTGGGACCCTGGGCAAAGGACTTCATCTCCACGTGCCTCAGTTTCCCTACTGGGAAAATGGAGTTAACGACAGTACCTGTCTCCCAGGGTTGTTGTGAGGAGCAAATAAGTGGCACACGTTTAATGATCAGCATGACACTGCTAGATGGATATTAGTAATTCCTATGGATAACGGATCTCCCTTTGAGGAATGGTGTTCAGGGCATATCTGGACACAGAACTTCTTGAGCTCAGCCTCTAACACTTTCTGCATCTACTGGTCATGATTCAACCACCATCAGGGTCATGATTAGCAGGCTAGGGAGGCTGCAAGGTGAGCTGCCATAGTTAGAAAGTGTTTAAATAACAAAGGCTGATTGATCCTCCGTCAATCAGAGACGTACAGGACCTAGGATGGAAGCATCCTTTTAGCATTGAGAAAGTTGACAAAATGACTAAACTAGGAAACTACTGTATTTGTGGAATTCAACCAACCAACAACCAACAAACACACGGGCTGAAATTTTGAGTTTTAATAATCAAAGGAAAGAAATTAAGTCTAAAAGAAATAAAATCTAGCACAGAAAGCTCTGGGTGAGAGGTTATGCTATGAAGAGAAAGTGTTCTTTAAGCTCAAGAGTGTAGCATCCCCTGACCCTAGCACTGCGTGGAGCACAGTATGGACAGGCAGGTCTCCAGACTGTGCCGTGTCCTTGGTCCAGGGCCATAGGGTGTCTGCCATTGGCTCTTTTCTTCCCAGTGAGACACTAGACCTCTTATAGTGCCTCCCTCCTAAATGTTCTCAGGCTCTGGTCACACTTGTCCTCTTTAGGACTCTTGGTAAGGTCTCAGAGGCTTGGAGGGGTTTCCTGGAGCTGAGGAGCTTGATGGGATGCAGAGATCAGGAATAGGGCGATTCATTGTCCCTCAAGTCCACATTCCTCCTGGTTCTCTTACCCAGCTGTAATCGTATTTAATTTCTGTTGAGAAGGCCTGATCATGGAAGAGGGAGTGGGCTAGATGGATCCCATGGTCAATGGATCATGTTGTCAAAACTCAAAACTGAGATGTCTGTTCTTAAAAGCATTTGCAGGAACAAGAGGGAGAATATTTGACAATGGGCCCAGGGAGAATATTTTGGCAAGGGCATGAGGGGGTTCTGGTCGTCCAAAGGGAGAAGGCTATGGACTTGGTAATGATATGGGATGGAGACGGGCTCGCTAGGCTGGAGGACAGGGTGGGGAGAAGTGAGAGGGAGGATGACAACGTGTCGTCCATCTCTGCCTGGAAAGAAAACAGCCATCACAGAAGCGGCAAGACAGACAGGTAGATATCAGTATCAGACAAACCTAAAAGGAGAAATGCTTAACAATCATTTACTAACGATTCAAATACAAAACATTTCAAAATGGCTTCTTACCTCATTAAATCGCATCACAAGGTCTTCAAGGGCATTGTGTTCTCCATTCTGGGAGGTAAGAATGGATGCTGAGATGGACGCTTTGAGGCAGGGCAGGGACCTCTGGCATTCCGGAGTGCCCAAGTTCCGGGTCAAGAAGCAAAGATAGTCAACTGGCAAGACCTTTCGGTAAATATTCTGCTCCTGCTCCATCAGGATGCTGGCGACTTCCTCTGGGAACTGGATGAGGGGCTGCAGATCAATCAGTTCCTTGCTGATCCCAGCTGAACTTGAAGGGAGGGCACTGAAATTAGCCATAGAGGTGCCTGGTTGGCGTTCTGAAATAAAGCAACAAAAGCCATGGTTACACCAATGTTGGAAAACCCTACCTGCAACAGATATTTACTTCAGAGCCATTCAAAATCTTATAGCTCTCTTCTCCTTTTGTTTTTAAATTTTCTTCCTTTTTAAAAAACATTTTATTGAGTTATAGTCATTTTACAATGCTGTGTCAAATTCCAGTGTAGAGCATAATTTTTCAGTTATACATGAACATACATATATTCATTATCACATTTTTTTTTCGCTGTGAGCTACCACAAGATCTTGTATATTTTTCCCTGTGCTATACAGTATAATCTTGTTTATCTATTCTATATATGCCTGTCAGTATCTACAAATTTTGAACTCCCAGTCTGTCCCTTCCCACACTCTTCCCCCTTGGCAACCACAAGTTTGTATTCTATGTCTATGAGTCTATTTCTGTTTTGTATTTATGTTCTTTTTTTTTTTTTTTTTAGATTCCACATATAAGCGATCTCATATGGTATTTTTCTTTCTCTTTCTGGCTTACTTCACTTAGAATGACATTCTCCAGGGACATCCATGTTGCACAAATGGCATTATGTTGTTGTTTTTATGGCTGAGTAGTATTCCATTGTATAAATATACTACATCTTCTTTATCCAGTCATCTGTTGATGGACATTTAGGTTGTTTCCATGTCTTGGCTATTGTAAATAGTGCTGCTATGAACATTGGGGTGCAGGTGTCTTTTTGAAGTAGGATTCCTTTTGGATATATGCCCAGGAGCGGGATTCCTGGGTCATATGGTAAGTCTATTTCTAGTCTTTTGAGGAATCTCCATAGTGTTTTCCACAGTGGCTGCACTAAACTGCATTCCCACCAGCAGTGTAGGAGGGTTTCCTTTTCTCCACAGCCTCTTCAGCGTTTGTCATTTGTGGACTTTTGAATGATGGCCATTCTGACTGGTGTGAGGTGATACCTCATTGTAGTTCTGGTGTGCATTTTTCTGATAATTGGTGATATTGAGCATTTTTTCATGTGTCTATTGATCATTTGTATGTCTTCCTTGGAGAATTGCTTGTTTAGGTCTTCTGCCCATTTTTGGATTTGGTTGTTTGTTTTTTACTTATTATGTCGTATTATTTGCTTATATATTCTGGAGATCAAGCCTTTGATGGTTTCATCATTTGCAAAAATTTTCTCCCATTCCATAGGTTGTCGTTTTGTTTTACTTATGGTTTCCTTTGCTGTGCAGAAGCTTATAAGTTTCATTAGGTCCCATTTGTTTATTCTCGCTTTTATTTCTATTGCTTGAGTAGACTGTTCTAGGAGAACATTTTTGAGATGTATGTCAGATAATGTTTTGTCTATATTTTCTTCTAGGAGGCTTATTGTATCTTGTCTTATGTTTAAGTCTTTGATTCATTTTGAGTTTATTTTTGTGTATGGTGTAAGGAAGGAAGTGTTCTAGTTTCATTGCTTTACATGCTGCTGTCCAGTTTTCCCAACACCATTTGCTGAAGAGACTGTCTTTATTCCATTGTATATTCTTGCCTCCTTTGTCGAAGATTAGTTGACCAGAAATTTGTGGGTTCATTTCTGGGTTCTCTGTTCTGTTCCATTGGTCCATAAGTCTGTTTTTGTACCAATACCATGCTGTCTTGATTACCGTAGCTGTATAGCATTGTCTGAAATCTGGGAGAGTTATCCCTCCAGCCTCTTTCTTTCTCTTCAGTAATGCTTTGGCAATTCTAGGTCTTTTGTGGTTCCATATAAATTTTATTATGATTTGTTCTAGTTCTGTGAAATATGTCCTGGGTAATTTGATAGGGATTGCATAAAATCTGTATATTGCCTTGGGCAGTGTGAACATTTTAACAATATTGATTCTTCCAATTCTTCCTTTTTTTTTTTAATTGAAGTATAGTCAGTTTACAGTGTGTCAATTTCTGGTATACAGTATAATGTTTCAGTCATACATATACAAGCATATATTATTTTTCATATTCTCTTTCATTATCAAAATTTTATAGGCTTCTTAACCGAAGTTTCTGCTTGGTGAATAGTTCTAAACTATCTCTCTTGTTATGGAGACCTCTCTGATATCTGTCTTGCCTGCCCCTCCCCACCCCCAGGACTGGGGGGAGGGCTTAGTTTCCCATTTTCAGAAGTGGAATGGACCTAGCACACCATTCCCTAACTAGTTCACTGTGACACTCTGTAGAGTAAGTGACATCAAATGTACCATTCACTTCCTCATCCTCCAGGGCTAACCATGAGAGTGGACAGAAGTGAGAGTGGGTGTGGACACATGGAGAAACGGAAGAGGAAAGAAGGCTGTGTGGGGATGAGGCATGTACGTGTGTATGCACACTGTGTGTGAACACACAGGAGACCCAGGGACCAGGTTTCAAAACTTCATGGTCTACTCTGCTCCCCTCTTGGAGGAATGCTTTCAGTGACAGTCTGAAAAAAAATTGTGAAGAGAAAGCTTTAAAGTTTAAGCAACATTGCTCTCCACTGATGCCTCCTTGAACTTGTTTTAAATGTATTCCCATCAGAACTTTGTCTTCTGTATAAAAACCAGGGTAACCAAATGATCATTTCTCTTTGGTTCTAAAAGGTGAGCTGGTGAGTGAGAAGTTCAGTGATTTAGTCTAAGTATTTTTATCCACCTTTTGGACCAAACTACCATAAATCAACTGCAGCAAAAAGCAGGAAATACCAAACTCTATCTGGTTCTCTCCAAGCTCATACTTGAAAATTAAAATAAGACAGGTGCTCAAATCAGGCCTACATGTCCTCAGATTCCAAACTTCTGAATAGTTTAGAAAGTGACTGGATTTCCCCAAAATTGGGTCAGAATGTGGCCTGAATGATGACAGAGGCAGACTGCAGTTCCTGACACTGATAATTTATGTACAGTGAAAGTAGCCATATATAGGAAGTCTTGCCAGAAGCAACCAACTCTAAGACATGATTTCAAAGTATAGCACTCTGTGAAGGAAATAGAAGTAACTCCCAAATCCTATGAAACAGTCACATATCTAATATGTAAGAGAAGAGATAATATAACAAAACAAATAACGTAAGATGATACATTATAAACCACAATGTATCTTGAGATACGAATCACATGGTGTTACAAGGAATGAAGAAGAGTCTAGTGATAGTGGGAAATAGCAGTAAAGAAGACCTTAAAAAAATGAAAAAAAAAAAAAAAAAAAAGAAAAGAAAAAGAAGCTTGGTCAATGCAACCCAAACAAATGTAGTGGCCCCATGTGTCTCAGTATCAGCATGACACCACACTCAAAGGAAACACAAATCTGATGTTATAAACCTTGAAAGGCCATAATGTAGGCCTTTGCTGTAGGTTTCCTTAAAGCAGGATTACTGAGGGATTTTTATATCATGCACCATAAAGAAACATCCCAGAAATCTTCTTGGGGCATAGTTTTCTCTTCTCCAAGTTCTACCCTTAGAGCAGCCGTTAAAAATATTTCCATACTCTCTCATTCTTACTGAGCTCTCTTTATAATTTCCTCCTTCCCATTCACGTGCCACGTTGCCTACACTCTCAGTTCTAAGTTACCATCGGACCTTCCTCTTTGCAACGTGGACGACTCTATGATGGATTAAAGACCCAGTAGCTCTGTGATCCCTGGTCATTCCTCATTATTTGTAGAGCAAAGTTCATTAATCCCACTGGAAACAGCATTTCTTCTCTCATGAAAAAGTTTTTGAAAACTTCTGGTGAATATAATTATCAGTCTCATTTACAGTCCATGTTTGCACTCAACCCCAAGTTCGGCAGTTAATAGTTACTCTACGGTAGAAGAGGGCTGTATCTCTAGACACTCTTACAGCCTAGAAAAGTTTATCATGAGATACAGTTATCCAAGTTCTGATACCCTGTTCAAACAATAGCATTCCGAGTTAACTACTTTATATGGATTAATTCAAGAGGTAGATACTATTATTAGGTGAGGCTCACATAAGGTCACTGAAGTAGTATGCCAGGAAGCTGGGATCTAAATCAGGGTCGTTGTGACTTCAGAGCTCGTGTTCTTGATCCCTCATTGGCATTCTGGATTTTAGGGCATCTCAAGTGATTTTAGTTGGTATAACTCAACTTCTGTGCTTGTTTACCTGGGGTAGTCTGATAAAATGAATTGTTTAAACTCCAAAGGTAAGGATTTGACCCTAGAGGACGGACAATTTCCCTCTCTGGTCAGCCTGGAACCATATGTCAATCACTACATTAGAACTACATTAGAGTGTACCACATAGAAACTCAAAAAAGGCCTCTCCTTTCCTTTTTCTAAGTTCATAAGAATGTTCCCATGCTTTAAACCAATATTCTCCAAAGTGTGTTACACTGAATTTATGCAAAACTTGGTTTCTTCGTTAATAATTTAGAGACATACTGGGTTAAACAAAGTTAAACAAGCTTTCTTTTTCTATTTAAACTGCAGGACTTCTCAGAGCCTTTAATAATTCCCATGAGGGGAATGTACTACCATAGCACACAGTAGCTCTTCTCAGCCTTGCTGGCTATATCATTTATGAGGGAATGACAGTCCCCTCAAACCTTCTGTCATTCATGCTTAGTGGTTCTCAATGAGGGAAATAGGGCCTCAGCTGTTTGTGAGGTTAGTGATTCCAAAGCAGCTTAGTCCGTCATATTGCCAAATGTATGGAAATGTAAAGGTTTAAGGGTGAGACGGACCGTGGCTTATTGAGGAAACTGTGAGTCATTCCCAGAAGCTGAAGCATGTATCAAGAGAGATGGAGCATCACTGCAGAAAATGAAGGAAGCTTTATTTTCCTGAAGGCACTAGAGAACAGTGTGGCTGTGAAGAAACAAGGGGAGTAGTGGGAGGATCCAAACACTACACGTGAAGAGATATATATCCTAGACTTTGGGGTCTCTGGGTGGATCTAGGCAATCACCTCACTTTGAAGGAGGGGATCTGGGCCAAGGCTCCCCTTGAGGGAAGCTGCTGTCAGAGGCACCCTCTCCTGCCATCCCCACAGAGCCCTCCACCTAATCTTGGTTCCCTCCTTCCTTTCTGGTGATCAGAAAGCCCTAATCTTGCCTATAAACTGCCATTCTCAGGGGCTGTCCAGAATTGTGCAGCCCAGAAATATCCAAAAAAGCCTCTAAACTTGATGAGCACTTTTCTGTGATAACTGTTCACCCAACACCCTGGAGTACAGAGTCTTTGGGAACTTCCTCCTCCAGAATTCTGAACCCTCCTTCAGGGTTAGCGCTTGTTCAGAAACATTACTTTAGGTGCAAGCCCCTGGGAGAGCCTCGGGCTTGGGCTAGAGCTCAGCTAAACCTGCCCACAGATTTCTCTTTCCACTTTTAGTCCCTCTCAAAATGAAAGGCATCCATATGATCCAGCAATCCCACTCCTGGGCATTTATCCGAAGAAAACTAATTCGAAAAGATACAAGCACCCCAATGCTCATAGCAGCACTATTTACAATAGCTAAGATATGGAAGCAACCTAAATGTCCATCAACAGAGGACTAGATAAAGAAGTTGTGGTATATTTATACAATGGAATACTACTCAGCCATAAAAAGAATAAAGTAATGCCATTTGCAGCAACATGGATGGACCTGGAGATTGTCATTCTAAGTGAAGTAAGACAGAAAGAGAAAGAAAAATACCATATGATATCACTCATATGTGGAATCTAAAAAAATGACACAAATGAACTTATTTACAAAACAGAAACAGACTCAGGTACATAGAAAACAAACCTATGGTTACCAAGCAGGGAAGCGGGTTCCGAGGGATAAATTGGGAATCTGGGATTAGCAGATACAAACTAATATATAAAAATAGACAAACAGCAAGGTCCTACTGTATAGCAGAGGTAACTATATTCAACATCCTGTAATAGACTATAATGAAAAAGAATATGAAAAGGAATAATATATATATATATAACTGAACTATATATATAGCTGTACACCAAAAATTAACACAACATTGTAAACCAACTATGCTTCAATTAAAAAAAAAAAACTTACCAAATAGTAAAAAACAAAACAAGACAAAAAAAGCATTTGGCTTTTCTTGCTGTGCTTCATGCACAAATCTTGAGTTTACCAAGTAATCGCACATAATCTCTTACATAATGTGAGGGATTCATGACAGATAGGTATTGCTAATCTTATTTTTCATAAAGCTTGAGTTAAGTTGCTGTGTGACTTGCTCAAGAATCCAGCTTGTGCGTGGCCAGCCCTGGAACTGGTAAAAGCGAAGAGAGAACTGGAGGGTTCTGGCTCCTGGCCCAGTATCATGCATTTCCTGCAGGCCAAGCCTGGGTTACCCTGTGTCCCGAAGGTGGGTGGAGAGCCTTCTTAGCTGCCAATGCATATGAATGAGGTTAAGAAAGGCTAAATAGAAATTCCTTCATTCACTCATGGAGTGCCTACTATGTGCGGGGCTTTGTTTCAGGCCACACTGATGTGGGATTTAATGAATAAGAAAAGATCCTTGTTCATCTAACAATAATACAGTGTGGGTGGGGCGGGGGACGATGGTGGATGGGGTGGGAAAGGTGTGGTATGACTTAGCCTATTGTTATCAAGAATGTCAGTTATTTCCTCAAGTTTTTCTGCAAAAATTCTCAAAGCCTTACCATCTAGGATGCTTCTTGGCTTGGACCCCCGAACCCTTCTCTGGGGTCTCAACAATAGCTCCTCACCTAGCTCTAGCTCTTCACCATTTACTAGCCCTTTGCATAAAGTAACTCATTTAATTCTTACCGAGAACCTTATAAGGCAAGTGCGGTGGCCCCTGTTACAGACAACAAAACAGAAGTCAGAAATGTTCAGCAATTTGCCTGAAGACTCATTGCTCCTAAGAGATGGTGCTGGAACTAAAAATCAGTTCTGACTCCAAAAGTCTACCGTCTATCATGGTCAGCATTCTGAGGGATCTTCTGCAGGGGAGACAGATTCCTCTGATTTCCTGCTGTGTCTGTTTCTCTGTTTCTCTCTCTCATATACACACACACACACACACACACACACACACACACACACACAGAGCCTTTTTTTCTGGGTAGGGAGAAAGGTGACTGGAGAGTTAAGCAGAATTATAATTTACAGGAATCTGACTTTAATGAAAAATAGAGTATCTCATATACAAAAAATAGATAAACAACGAGTTTATACTTTATAGCACAGGGAACCATATTGAATATCTTATAGTAACTTATATGGTGAAACACAATATGAAAACGAATATATTTATGTTCGTGTATGACTGAACCATTGTGCTGTACACCAGAAACTGATACATTATAAACTGTCTATACTTCAATAAAAATATATTAAAAAAAATAGAGTATAGTACTTGTATTACTTTGATGGTAGCTTAGTGTGTATGTTCGTATGCATTTATTCACGAAGGTAAAACCTTTGGGAGAACCTGCCACACAGCTCTGCTTCTGAAACGTTATTTTTCATTCTCATTCTCTGTGTGTGGCAGTGTAATAGGCACAAGTTTTCTTGGAAGGCAAACCAAAATCTTAAATATGTACACCCTCTGTCTTAGCAAGTCCACTTCTGTGATTTTATTCCACAGAGAGTCTTGCGAAATATAGATAAAGTGAGGTAAATTCACAGGTACTAAAATTGAAAATATAGTTTAAAAAAAGCAAGCTGGGAAAAAAAACCAATATGAACTTATTGGAGGAAAAATAATTTTACAAATATAGGTGTATGTCTGCATATCTGTCCAGTACACACCAAACTAATAATAGTGTTTATATATTGTACAGTTCTGTTTCATTGAACTTTTTTCTAATGTACATGTGACAATATTAAATAAAAATCAAAACAGTATCTGAAAAATTCATCCAGAGAACAAAATTCTAATCTTCTCATCGGTACAAACTGGTTCGCCACTTCAACTGTTCAGGGGTTTTTTTCCCAAATATTGCTATATTGTTTTTGGAAAGTTTCTTCAAATTCAAGATAGGGAAGAAACTAGGAAAAACTTTTATCTACGCTGTATATTTTTCTTTGATGTGCATTCATTTTGTAGACAGTCCCTTAATTTTTTTAATTTAAGCACTGGATTCATCAACTGCACATTTAATATTCTTTGAGAGGTGCAATTCCAATTATATAAAATAAGACAGAAGAGGAAGGATGTCAATCTCTTTTTATGAAAGATTTAGAGTTGGCTTAAAGATGCCAAATCTCAGTCAGAGTTGAAAATTGCTTTTCAACAGGGAAGTAATGGGTTTAGAGAAAGGTTGGTTTACTGCTGATTCTAATTATCTGTTATTGGTTTTCAGAGTAACAATCAATCTTGCAAGAAATGTGTCTGGTTTGTCCTCAATACTACATGAAAAAAATGAGTTCACAAAATCAATGAAGCATATTATTTACAAATCAGTACTTAAAAAAAAAAAGGAAAAACCCAATATGCCCAGATTGAGAATTAAGCCATATTCAGATAAAACAGTTTACTGGACTGAAGAGCCTCACAGCAGAAAAATATCTGACAGAATTCCTATTAATAAAAAATAACTTCTGCACTCTGATTTCCAAAGGAATATGAGCCCACTGTGAAAGTATAAAAAATTCAGAGACGTATAAAGGAGAAAATTAAAATAATCAGCAATCCTACACCCAGAGATAATCTCTATTAGTATTTTTGTTGTGGCATTTCATATTTTTTCTATAAATACACACAATATCTACAAAATTAGGATCAGAACACATTCTTTCTCCTAAATTAAAAAAAAAAAACCTTACTCTACACTGCACACTTCCCCAATTCTAAAACTAGTTTTCTAATAATTGATCTTAACGGCTCTTTAGTAGTCAATGTTATGTTTACATTTTTTTTTTTACCATTCTAAATAACACTGTGATAAAGAGTATTGCAAATATATCATTATATGTACTTATTATGTTATCTAATAACACTGAAAGAGAGGATAATTCTCCACCCACACAGGGAAATTTCCAGGGAGTAGTAATTGCTTTTCTTTTTAGAGCACATTTAACTAAATGTTTTGTCAGTATCTCTCATTGATCATTTATTGCTGATTACCTTGGGTAAACAAAATTAACTGAGCCAAAACTCAGATGGCAAGCCTTAATAAGATGCCGTGCTGTATAGAGGAAAATGGCACCACTGACTCAAAGTTACCAGGAGGGAAACTCTGGAGTGTTAGAGACAATCTAATGCCCTTTTAGCCCACAGCATATTCTTGATGGACAACCCAGTAGATGGGGAGAGGTCTAGAACAGAGCACATGCAGGCCATCTGAACTCTAGCATCCTATTTGGCTGAGCTATTTAAATGTACACTGATTACCCTTAAGGGATTCTGTGTCTCTGTTGTATAATTATAACCATCAATAATACTACTACTAAATAAATGATAATATTAGTAAATAATATATAATAACCACAACTTACAGTATGCTAAGAATTGCACTAAGCTCCCCAAAGAGGTCTTACTCAGTCCTCACAAGCACTTTGTGCAGATGGCATAGTACTCTGTGCTATCATTATACCCATTTTAGCAGATGGGGACAGAAGTGTCAGAGCTTGCTCAACATCACCCTAAGAAGAGCGATGGAACCAGTGCCACATCAGTCTAATACCAAGGTCCAGGCTCCCCACGTCAGCACCCTGGAAGGTTTTGTTCCTCACAGTGTCTCTATACAACTGGCAATCAGACGTTTACTTGGTAGTAGGTAAATGAGGCAGGACTCAGACTTGAATGTTTGAGCTGGAAGGACTACAGATGGGGATAGTTGGGGTGAATTTTCTCCACTTTACAAATGAGGAAACTACACCTCTGAGAGGTCAAGCATCTTGCCTAAGGTCATGGAGCTGATGTTTGGCAAAGTTGGAGCCCAACTCAGGCCCCCAACTTCCAGTCTGGTCCAGAGTATTCCCTCTCTACTCCACTGCCTCCCCTACGTGGTGTGCTTGGAACCTCAGGTGCTGTAAACTTTTGAGGGGACTCTCCCCCAGAGGGAGAAAAAAGGGAAATGGAGTGTATAATCCAGTGGTTATGAGTGAGGTCCTGGGAGTCACACAGATGTGGAGTTGCAGCCCAACTCAGGCACTGACTTGCTGCATGACCTTGGGTAAGTAAGTTCTCTATAACAAAGTCATGGTGATGATGGAGAAATTAACATGGGAAAATACATGTAAAATGTTTAGTACATATTCAGCTCTCAGCAGTTATCCATTTTATCATCATTAATTCATCACTTGAAAGAGGAAGAAGGAATTCTCAGGCCTTCCATCTTAGAAGCCAGATGGAGAGACTTAGTCATATATCAAACCATTTCAGGCTATGGAAACTTTTGCTTTGTTTTTATAACCTGCAACTTGTACCCTCTAGTGTGGCACCCACCATAATCAAGCTTTTTTTCTTATCTTTTTTTTTCTAAGACCCTTATTTATTTCTGTGAAAAGGAGTATCTGTAACATCTTGCCATACATTGTAGTAATGGATTCTCCAATTTAAAAAAAAAGCCATCCCCTCACTCCCTCCAATCCTCTGTTCTTAACTCTGCAGCTCTTCCCTTGATGAAGAGAACATTCATATTCTCAAAGCCTGGCATTATCAGCAAACTTCATCAAGGCATGAGAGCAGTCTCAGAGTTAAATCCTTTCCTGTTAAAATATTGCTGAGCTATTTATGTTCATTCTTTTTAAAACTGAGATATAATTCGCGTACCATAAAGTTCATGTTTGAAAGTGTACAATTCAGTGGTTTTCCAGAATGTTCACAGAGTTGCACAACTGTCAGCATAGTCAGTTTGAGAACATTTTTATCACCCCTCCCCATTAACAGTTACTCCCTACAAACCACCTCATATCAGCCCCGACAACCATTACTCTTTCTGTCTCTATGGATTTGCCTCTTTGTACATTTCCTATAACCGAATTATACAATATGTGTCCTTTTGTGTCTGGCGTCTTTTACTTACAAAATTTTCAAGGTTAACCAATGTTTTAGCATGAATCAGTGCTTCATTTCTTTTTACAGCTGAATAAATCTATTTTATGTAGATACCAAATTTTGCTTATCTATTTATCAGTTGATGGACATTTGTGTTCTTCCACTTTTTGGCTATCACGAATAATGCTAGTACAAACTTCTGTGTAAAAACTTTTGTATGTGTAAATACCTAAGAGTGGAATTTCTGGATCATGTGATAACTCTATGTTTAGCAGCTTTTGAGCAATATCCAAACTGTTTTCCACAGTGACTACACCAATTTACATTCTCATCAGCAATATATAGGGCTCCAATTCCCCACATTCAGGTCAACATTTGTTTTCCTTAATTAAAAAAAAATTATAGCCATCCTAGTGGGTGTGAAGTGGTATCTTATGCTTTTGATTTGCATATGTCTAATGAATAATGATGCTGAGTATCTTTTCATGTGCTTATTGGCCATGTGTATATATTCTTTTGAGAGGTATCTATTCAAGTCCCTTGCCCATTTTTGAATTGGGTTTTTTTTTTTTTTTTGCTGTTTATATATATATATATACTGGATATTAATCTCTAGTCATATGTGATTTGCAAATATTTTATTACATTCTGTGGGTTGTTTTATTTTATTGATAGTGTTCTTTGATACAGAAAAGTTTTTTTTTTAAATTACAGTTGATTTTTAATACTGTGTTAATTTCAGGTGTACAACAAAGTGATTCAGTTATATATATATATTTTTTCAGATTATTTTCCATTATAGGTTATTACATGATACTGAATATCACTAAAGTGTTAAATTTTGATAAAATCTACTTTGTCTATTTTTCTTTTGTTGCTTGTGCCTTTGACGTCATATCCAAAAATCATTGCCAAATACAATGTCATGAAGCTTTCTCCCTCTGTTTCATAGTTTTAGGTCTTATGTTTAGGTCTTTGATTCATTTGAGTTAATTTTTGTATATAGTGTAAGGTAAGGGTCCAAATTCATTTTTTGCATGTGGATAGCCAATTTTCCTAGCACCACTTTTTGAAAGATCTTTCCCCCTTGAATATTTTGGTACCCCTGTTGAAAATTATTTGACCACATGTTCACGGGTTTACTTCTGGGATCTCTATTCTATTCCATTGGTCTATACGTCTGTCCTTATGCCAGTACTACCACACTGTTTTGATTACTGTAGCTTTGTAGTAAGTTTAGAAATTGAATGTATGAGTCTCCAACTTTTCAACTTTTTATTTTTATTTTTAAATTTATTTTGGCTATTTTGGGTCACTTGAAACTTCATATGAATTTTAGAATCACTTTGTTAATTCCTTCAAAAAAGGATATGGATTGCACTGAATCAGCAGACAACTAACAATATTAAGTTTTTAATCCATGACCACAGGAGGTCTTCTCATTTATTTAGATCTTTCAAAATTCTTTCAACAATGCTTTGTAGATTTTAGTGCACAAGTCTTGAACTTCTTTTGTTAAGTTTATTCCTATTTTATTCTTTTTGATGTTGTTGTAAATGGAACAGTTTTGGTAACTTCACTTTCAAATTGTTCATGCCTAGTGTACAGATATATGACTGAGCTTGTATCCTGCAACCTTGTTCAACTCATTTATTAGTTCTAGTAGTATTTTAGTGGATTCCTTAAAATTTTCTATATACCAGATCATGTTATCTGCTAATAGAGATAGTTTTACTTCTTCATTTCTAGTTTGGATATCTTTTATTTCTTTTTCTTGTCTAGCTAGTTGCCCTGGCTAGAACCTCTAATAAAATGTTGAATAGAAGTGATGAGTATGGATATCTGTCTGTTTCCTGATTGTAGGTGAAAACTCTCAGTCTTCCACTATTACGCATTATGTTAGATGTGGGTTTTTCATAGATGCACTTTATCAGGTTAGGGAAGTTCCCTTTTATTTCTATTTTGATGAGTGTTTTTATTGTAAAAGGGTGTTGGAATTTGTCATATTTCCTGCATCTATTGAGACAATCATGTGGCTGTTATCTACTATTTTATTAATATGGTGCTTAACTTTGATTTTCATATGTTCAACTGTACATTCATTTTATATTAATATCTTGCATGTTTAAGTACAGCCCGAGAAGAGCTTTGTATGAAACCAGCAGACATTTTTGCCTACTTGCAGTTCTGACCCTAACTTGGACCTGTACATTGGACAAGAACAGATGGCAAACTGGGACGTGACTGTAACCATGACTTCAAATCACAAACACTCTGATATTTTTAAAAATCATGTTTGCTTTAAAGAAAGGAAATATATATTTTTAAAATTCATGTTGAAAATGCACTCTTTATTGTAGTTTGTTATTATATCACATTTTCAACCCATGACGATATGAGTATCAATTAAAATAGCTCTAGGACTTAAAAGAAAACTGGTGCATGTTATTTCTGATTTAGAACATATTATTGCAGAAATGACCTGTACCAGACTTTGGGTAGGTCAAAGTCACTTAATAAAAAAAACACAAATGGACCTGGAATTTTTTTTTTTTTTGCACCCATAAAAGGCAATACTACTGGTACTGACAGCATTACTTGCTAACATTTTATTTAAGTAACTCCTTTTATTCTGCCAGTGACTCTGGCCCAAGTATGACTAAATATTTCATTTTACAGCTGAGGAACCTGAGACAGGTTAAGTAACTTGCCTAAATATTCACAGTAAGTAGTAAGGCCAGGATTCTGACCCAGACTCATTTGACTCCAAAGCCCATCCTCTTCACCATTTCTTGTACTCTGGGTACCAGAGTTAAATTTACACACAGACTCAAAACTGTTCATTTTCCCTTTCCAACTAAAATGGGACCAAAACTTGGAAGGCATTAGGAGTCACAGTGTCCCCCTCTTGTTGACCAAATGCTATTTCAAGTCAAACACTCTAATTAGTACTTACCACGTGAGTAGCCTATGTAATGTACCTAATCTAGTAGTGGGCATGGCTGCACAGGAATTGTTTTCTATTTAATTATGCAGTTAATGGCTTTTTGACCATATTAGATGAGAAAGTCAAAGCCACCTTTAATAGGAAAAAAATAGCCATACCAAAGTGGCTAATAATAGATTTGAGGACATAATGATTTGGTGAATGAAGATCACCATGGAGTTGCCATGTAGAGGGAGCCTAGTAATCTACAAGTCTAAGCTCAACACCATTTCCTTCCTTGAGTCCTGACTCAGGACACTACACGATCTTGGCTTTCCTCAAACCTCTCCAGCAATGGCACTGGTTTCTGGGCCTCCTTGCAGCATCTCAACCTGAACTCTACAGTCTTAGCTCTCTGCTCATCTCTCTCCTCCTAGAAAAGCTCATCTCAAGCTGTAACCATCACAGCTAAGCAGATGACTTTGCAAAGTGTACTTCCACCTCTGACCTCTCACTCAGCTCCAATCCTGATGCTTCTACTGGGAGCGTCTACTGGAATATCCCAGCAACTCAGGGTCAAGTTATCCAAACTGGATCTACCTTTTCACTTTCTTTTTAGGGTACCACCTTCACTTCCCCAGGTCCAGATTCTCAGAGGCATATGTTTTTCCTCCATGTCCTGGGCTGAGTTTGTATCCATTCATCTCCCAGTTGTTGTAAAAATTAGTCCCTTCCATTCATTGCTTTCTCTCAAATCCCTCTTGCATGGATGCCTGCAACAGCCCCTTGACTGTCCTCTACTGTGGAATACCAAGAGGAATCCTTACGAAACCCTTCTTAGGCCAAAGTCCAGGGGGCTCGCAAGGCCATTTGGCCCCGTGAGGTGATGTCCTCATATAATGGCAGTGGGAGGTGGAAGAAGGGTGGAGCCAGACCAGTAAAATGTGCAAAGAAAACACACACAGGTTTAAATGTGTCTGGGAGAGACCTCATACTTCCTTCCTGAGGTCAGTTCCTCTCTGATTTAGTATAAAACAGTCATGGGACCTGGAATAACAGCTGTTAGCCTCTCTCTGAGCAGCAGAGACAAAGGAGAGGCTGGTGCTCACACCTGGACGTGAATAGTTTGGCTGCCCAGCCTCTAGTATCCGTGACCTTGAAGCTGGACTGCTGCCAGCTCTCACGGAGCAAACCAGGGCTGCATGCCTGGGTGCCTTGCACACCTTCATTCACACGGCCCCTGCCAGAAGCCTACGGAAAAGAGGTGGTAAAGGAGGAGACCCAGGCTCCACTTGCAGGAGAGTGAGGTGCCCAGGCTCTAAAGTGGAACAGAGCCAAGTTCAAATCCCAGCTCAGCCACTCTCTAGTTGCTTAACCCTGTAATTAATCTCTCAGAGTGGAACAGGCCATCTGCTCAGCTCCCTGTGAACTCCCAGCTGGAAGAAAACACCACTGGAGAAATGAGAAGATGGGGAAAATCAATTTTCCTAAACTTCTCAGAAGCGAAGTATCACACGTGGCTGCAACAAACACTTTGGCAAACCTCTGAAGTCAGAAGGTAGTGGGATGACCATGAGATCCCTAAAATGCCTTTCAAAACAGAGACACCCACTTAGTCTAACCACAGGGCCTTGTGTTTGTGGACTAGGGCAGGCAGGTTTGGGGCAAGAAGGGAATATATTGCTCAGGGCAATAGAGGGTAAAGCACCAGCCGTTTCCCCTTTTCTCAACCTCCTTCTGAAGCAATTGAAATGTATAGGGCACCAATGTATAGCCTCTAAGTCTCAGTTTTCTCAGCTTTGAAATGGGGATCATGAGCCTACCTCAGCAGGTTGCTTTGGGAATTACATGAGACGTCCATAAAACACACAGCATAGTAACTGGATCATTAATGGAAGACCTGCATTTCCCCACATGAACTCTGCGGAGGTAATGTTCCCTGGGAGTGTATTAATATTTACTTGTTTATAAGCACATGGGAGTTGACCAAGGGAGAGACTAGGTCATTAATACATGTGGCTCCTTCACTCTGTTGAAAGCTGTTACTCACTGGTCTGTTCTTTCTTTCAGGGTGACTTCCTTTTTGTCTACAGTTACAGATATAAATATAAATGATACAAAGAGATTATATTTTCTGACAGCTGGTGGATCATATCTAATTACTCTGTCTCTTCACCTAAAGAGACTCAACTGGCCGGCCCCTGCTCTCTCTGAAGGAAGAATCATAAACTGGAACTCCCCTCTGGCCGCTCTCAATGAGTCTTGACCACCAATCCTGGGCATCAAAGAGAACTCCCAAACATCTTTGCCAGTGGAAGGTACTTGGGGTCTTATCAAGTTGATCTTGAAACTGAATAAGACCAACAGATTGAAGATGGAAGGCAAGGAAGAAAAAGTTAAGTTTGCACAATTAGTGAGTGGCATACCTAGGACTTGAACTCAGGATTTTTCCCTAGGAATTTTATTGTTAAAATAACAGATTCTGATTCATGAGGTCTCAGGTGGGGCCTGAGAGTTGTTGGTTCTGGGTTGCCAGAGAGTGTGTGTTGGCAAAGCACTTACAACAGATTATGGCATGTAGTTCCTGATTCAATACATGATAGTTATCATCATCATTATTGTTGCTATTATTTGCACTGGTTGAGCTGCATGTAGCTCCCAGAAATTGGGCAAGTGCATGGGTTTAGAAGTCTGATTTCTGTGGACTTGATTGGCTGAGACCAGTGCTCCAGGGTTCAAAGATCGACTCAAATAGGGTAGTAAACTGACAATGCCAAGCTTTGAAGACACCTTCAGAGCTGAGGTGGAGTGGAACAAACATACAGAACATTATATTCTTTAAAAAGCTGCCTCCTGTGTGTGTGGCAGCAACCCAAGGGTGCTGCGGCAGGAGGGGGCTCTTGCTCTGTGTGCAGGGGGTGGGCTTCCTGCTCCAAGATCAGGCCTGGGGCTGGCATGGGAGTCATGGCCCTGAGAGGGTGACACAGTCCTCCTCAGGCAAAGGTGGGTGACACAGAAGCCATGAGACACAGAAAGGTCCCTTGAGGATGCTTCCAGAGATAATCTAGAGTCTTGCTACTCACAACATGAGAATTTTGGCTAGCAGCAACTGGGGAATCCCCTAAAAATTCAGAATCTCAGTCCCTACCTCAGACCTAGTAAATCCAAATCTGCACTTCAGCAAGGTCCCCAGGAGACCCATATGCACAATACTTTTTGAGAAACACTGCTATGGGGTGGTCACAGGGAAAGAAGCATCCAGATATGGCAGAGAATAAACCTATTGGCTTCACAAACCCACAACCAGGACCACAATCATAGTCATTACTTATCATCAAAATTATTTGCAATAGTGACACAGCAGCTTGCATTTGTGTAATGGCTTAGAGTCAACACACTGAATGCCTTTACATTCCTTTGATTTAAAGGATAAGCCTATTATTTCTACTTTGTGGATATAGAAAACTAAGGCTCAGAGAGACTGAATAATCAAATACAAGGTCCCCCCAGAATGACTCTTTGAAACTGCACCTCAAAAATTCATTTTCAGTGTAGAGGCTTAAATTATTTTATTCTACCATATATCACTTCATAAATACATAATTTCTCATTAATTTGTACTAATTAAGCAATAGAAAAGATTAGACTCAATAACAGTATTTTTAAAGCAAACATAGGCTATTTGCTTTTAAGTCTGAAGGAATAAAAGTACAAGAAAGATCTTTTTTTAAAAAACAAAACCACCAGATTTTATGTCCGAGTTAAACACTAAGCAGTCACCTTCGGGTTGTGAATACGTGCTACACAGGTGCTCTTTTTTGGTGCTGTTTTCAGAGTCTGTAGCACTATTGTTTGGACCTCATATACCCTAAGTTGCTATCTCTGACTCCTGGCAGAGTGTCTGCAGAGAGGAGAGTTTAGTAACGGTCATCGAATGAACAGATGGAGAGACTGATAAACACAAAAGAGTGTGTCACAGCCTAGGACCAAAGGCATCTATGACCTGGGTCCCCCTGCTATGGAGAGGTCAGAAGGTTCTGGAAGGGATGTGGCATCCATGTCAGCAGAGACTTCCTCAGATAGCTAGTGTAATCTCTCCAGGTCCAGACACTCAGGGCAGAAGCAAGGAAGAGAAGAACAGGAAGTCCTACAAATGGAATCCACTGGCAAGGCTGATCTGTGTGCCCCACTTCTGATAAATGAGGTAGGAAGTCTGTGCTTTGCTGAACATGTCTGTTTCGGTGCATCTCTATGTCCTTTCCTTCCCTTCCTCTCTCCATTCCCTCCCTTTTCCTTCTTCTAACTCTTTTCCTTCCCTCATTTCCTTCTATTCTTTTGCTCTTTTTCTTTTAAAAAGGAGAGTTTGCATTAAAAATTCCAATTTTCTCATAACTGAGCTAGAGAAGGAGGAAAAGGACTTTACCTGTGCATTATCCACCTGAGCTAGCTGCGAAGACAAGAGAGACCTTCCAGGCAGGTAAGAAGCTGTCAGTGGCTGATGCGGCCTGGAATCATGGAAAGGAGTAGGTGTGGTTGGCAGAACTGAGCTCTCAGGGCAAGAGACAGGAAAAGCTCTGTCAGGATCCCCGTCCTCATGAGGTTTGCTTTGACTCAGAGCCCACCCGCAGCTCCAGACGGCCGAGGCACCCTTCCCAGCCCCATTTCCCACAGTCTCCTTCATGCTCCCTCCTGCCAAACCTGACCTCTCACCAGCCCACTCCTGAACCATCCTGATCTAAACCTTTGTTCTTGCTATTTCTGGAATGTCTTCTGTAAGTCTTCTTTGCTCCATCTCTGCCCTTTTTCATTTGTTTTGTTTTGGACACTGTGCTGATCACCTTATATTCATTAGGTTCATTGATTTTTATCTCATTATAATTTTCTGAGGCCAGTATCTGCCTTGTCTTCATTTTACAGGCAAGACGATGAAATGTAGGAACAGAAAGGTTAAGTAATTTGCCCAGGTCACACAGCTTGTATGTTGTAGATCTGGGATTTAGGTCTGTCTGTCACCAAAGTGCACACTCTCAATCACTAATCTTTGCCTCATATGTGTCACAGTATATTGTAACCACATGTTCACACATCAGTCTTTCTGTCAACTAAATCACCAACTCCTGGAGACAAAGAACACTGGTTTTTTGTCCATTATTTTTATCCCTGGCTAGAACAAAGCCATGGTGGACACTCAGTAAATGTTTTCGTATTGTGCTATATCACATTATCTTTCCTAGAAGTGGACTAGAGACAGGGGAAGTGCTCAAGCCTAACCTGAGACTAGTTTACATCATGCTTCTGTGATCTCTGGATTTGTGACCATCTAAGGTTTTGTTCTCAGCTGCTCTGTGTCTTGGTTTCCTACCTCTATGTCCATCCCCACCTTTTAACAGATTGTGAATATCTGGCAGATAAGGGTATTGTGTATTCTTCAGTCTACCTCCTCCACTGTCCCCAAACAGTGCCTAACAGGGTGTCCAGCTAGTAGGCACTAAGTTGACTACTTAGTGAATGAATGGACATTCATAACTCTCCATGAATCTGCCTCTCAATTTTTTTTTAATGGGATCAAAAAAGAAAACATGCCACTTAACTTTTCAGGAGAGAGATACAAAGTTACACTATGTTATGCATATAGAAAACTGAACGATGAGGCTGGAAAGAGTGACAAATGATACCGAAAACAGAAATCGAGGTTGGGAACGTACCAAGACCCTGTCTATGGAAAATGTGAATGCTCCCTGGAGCTTTTCCAACCCAGTTCCTTAATATGTAACAGGCTTCCAGAAGATCTAACTAGAGCTCTAACATCCCATTAGCAGGAAAAAAAAGGTACTGTATATATTTTAGGTTCAGAACACAATCCATTTCTGGGTTTGCAACTGTGGTGTTAAGACACTTCAAAAAAGGACAAAGACCAAAGTGCAAGCAGTCATATCAGACTGGAGCGAAGCAGAGAAACAAGGCATTAAGTCACTTGTAGACCCTTGAGGTTTCTAGCCTTTCTCCTTGGATAACTCTGTAAGGCGTCCAGCGAGTTCCAACTTGGGCAGGGGTTTGTTTACTCTGCTTGGTTCAAGTCAGGGCTACGGATCCCTAATGGTTTTCACGTCCCTCAAGGTTTTCCACATTTGGGCAAGATCTATGCTTTATAGAAGCCCGTGGAGGCCCCTCTCCCAGCCCCTTGGGCTGGGCCGACTGCGCCAAGAGCACTCAAATGCCCTGACTCTGGGAGAGTTTCGCAGCATCTACCCCTTGGCACAAGCTTGGGGATTTTCACAATGGTGCTGTGTCGTAGTAAAAATGCCTCCATTCTTAACCAACTGTAATTTTTATTACATTTCATTTTCCTCCCGGTGAGGCTAAATTTTCAAGACCAATCTTTTTCCTGTAACCACTGCCCTGTGCCAATGAAAACTCAACGGACTCACACTGGTTTCTGGCCCTCTATTCGGAGCGCACCATTCCTGACCTGGGAATACTCATGCAGGTTTGTAACTGCCAGTCTCCTTCCTACCCAGGGTGTCCTACCTCCAGGCCTCTTGACCCTAACAGGTTTTTGTTGGTTTCTCCTTCCTAAAATTCAACCTGCTTCAGAGCCCATGATGGCTCTCTAATGCCTTGGGTCCAAATTTTCACCTTGTTCTCTCCAAACTGTGACTACATCTACCAAATCAGTCTTACACCTCACTGTATCTGCTGAGCATCACTTCCTCCTTCCCACCCTGGCACTTTATCTTACATACCTCTCCTGCCTGGGAACAGGACCCCCACCAGAAGCCGGTTCAAAGAACTTCTTGTGTTTAGAGCCTATCTCCCATTTGTCCCAACATCCAGCCCAGCCTCTCAAATCGATGAACTGAAATCCTCCCTAGCACACAATCCAAGGGTCACAGTGTAGGCATCTGGAGGGCCAGACAGGTAAGGAAATGAGACCTGAGCTGGGAGGGAGACAGCTCAGCGGTGGGGTGGGGCCAGAAGGACTTGAGAGGGAGCGGGTGGGTTTTACTTGGGGGCAGGGGAACAGACCAGGGCCAGGGCTCTGGGCCAAGGGAGAACAATGGCCCAGGGCTGCCAGAAAAACCAGAACCCTGCATTTTGATGCAAAATGTCCTAATTAAAAAAAAAAAATAATGCAGCTGTCAAAGAAAAAGCCACATGGCCTGGACTTGGCCCATGAGGGAGCTTTTGCTCTCCTGGGCGGAGTACGACACTGCGATGACTCAGCTCTCAGTCTGGCTTGGGGCTGGGGAGTGTTAACAGTCCCCCTGGGCCTAGAGGGGGAGTGTCATCAATCCCCCCTTCCAGTCCACACCACACACCTCTCTCGTCTAAACTTCTTGGAATCCAGTTCCCAGAGAGTAACAAGAGGTGGGTTAGCAGGCTAGTCCTCCTTTCTTCGCCGCCTCAGAACAACCACGTGGCACTCGGCTCATCTGATCTGTGTCTCTCTTGCAGCGTAATCATTTATTTTCAGATTCAATATCCATGACGGTTTTAAATGTAAACATTTGTATTTGGGTACAAAGAGGGCTGGAGGGGCAATGGAGGTGGGGGCATCTCCAGTTGATTTTTGTCGGCCTCATCCTTTTGAAGGAGAAATCCTATTGCATCACTTCTTCTGCTTAAAACTTTCTGACGGTTTCCTGTTGCTCCTAGGGATACAGACAGGGGCCCTTAACAGGAGACTGCACTACCTGGCAGTTTGTTTTGCCTCTCCGTGGCTTAGTGTCCTCTGATGTAAAATGTGAGTCTCAAATTAGATAATACTTAAAAAAAAACACTTGTCAGAGTGCCTGGTCCACAGTGAGCACCCAATCCCTGTTAGCCTTGGTTGTTCTGAATTCTCCAGACTTTCTTGAAGAACCCTCCAGATCTCCACTCTCCATTCAAATCCCAAACTGGCCATACTCCCTGCTGCCACAGGGCCTTTGCACAAATGGTTACTTCTGTCTAGAACACTCTTCCATGTCATCTTCTCGTAGTTAATATGTATTGGACTTTTAGCTCTCAGTCAAAACATCATTGCCTTCTCTGCCTGGATCAATTCCCCCTTTCAGAGGGTCTCACACAGCCATGTCCCTTTCCCTGGCAGCATGTGCCGTGGCCACCATTTGTCATTTATTTTTGTAGTTACTTGATTCCCTATTGGTCTTTAGCTCCACGTGGGTAGGGACAATGTCTCTTCTATTATTGGTACCTAGCAGTGCAGGTGTTTAATAAATATTTCCAAGGTAAATGAATTTCCACCATTGTGCTGGGGTATGATGACCATAGAGAAGAGGGCCTTCCCCAAAGATATAGAGGAAATAGGGACTCCTCTCTCAGTGTAAGGGCTGGAGAATGGAGACAACTTCATCTCTTTGTTCAGGAAAGGGACTCCAGATCCTCCAGAGCAGGGCTAACACAGAGATCGGAGCCACTCCTTCCTTTGTTTTTTTCTTTCCTTTTCTCTTTTCTTTTCTCAACAACAGTGTTCTGCAGAGATAAGCTCTTCAGGAGCACTTGCCCACTGGCCCAGGAGGATGAGGGCATGGAGAGCAGTGACAGAAACAGACCAGAGAGGAATCATTCCAGTGAGCTATCCACCTCACTGTGGGCCAGTTAATACCTCCCAACAAGGCAGGACTTTCCTGCTGAGAGGCCAATGAAGGTCAAAGGTTTAAATATGCCTCCTACGGCTTTCAGATGATCTGTCCCAGTGTTACATATTGAGCAGGGCTGGGACCATCCTAAATGATTTTTGTAGGTGCCGCTTGAAAAATAGTCATTTGTGCTAAATTAACTTTAGATGTTGGTGATGCTCACAGGATCAAATCAGATGGCGTCAAGTGTTCTTTGTTGTTTTTAGCATTGGTGAGTGTGTGTTAGCCTAGGGTTGTGTGCATGTGTTCATTTATTGATTCGTCCACTCAACAAATACCTTCTGAGACTTATCCTCCCATTTGGTTGATTCTGTGCTAGGACTACTCAGCTGCAGATGGGAAGATCCCCCACCTACCCGCATAGATGCCCATATCAAAGAATGCTTGAGGTATTCTTGGAGTCTTCAGAGGTCTTAAGGTTGAGGAGACAGCAGGTAATGCAGGGAAATGATTAATTTTGTAGTCAGATGGACTTGCATTCAAACTGGGGGTTCCATGTTGTACTTATATATGTATGTATACACACACACACACACACACACACACACACACACACACACTCAGGTCAGGCTAAGATCTGGAGGGTTTCCTAGTGGTTAAGAACTTGGATTGGGAATTGGACAGACTTGGGATTAAATGCCAGCTTTGCTTCATTAAACCCAGTTAAAAGCCCATGAAATCTTGGGAGTTGCCAGAGTCTCTGAAACATTTTATACTCTCACTTCCCCTCCATGTTCCCAGACATCCACAACAAGATCTGCTTGCAATGGATTTTAGATGACTCTGCTTATTAATGCAAAAAAAATGTGATTCTGGGTATAAACACAGTATAAAGTACCCACGACTGCCCCCAAGGGTGTTACTGGTGACTGTGAAATTCACAGGAGGAGGCTCAGAAGGGTTGAAGCATCCATCTGTTCAGGCCACCATAGAATCATATGTAGGATTAATATTATATAAATCATTTTTTTTAAAGTTTGTTGTTATAATGAAATAGAGTTAAAAGACTTAAAACACCAAATATGTACATATTTCCAGCTGGCAACACATTTTAGCCTTTCTAGAAGATGGTAAAATATCTTCTGTTAGAATTCTGTCCATTGAAAGCTAGACTCTTAAAATGCCCTCTTACTACTTTAACTGTACTAGTATTTTCTTGGTTTTAAGATTCAATTCCAACAGAAGTCTAAATAATGACTCAGACTATCTTGAGATCTCTTTTTTTTTTTCCTCTTAAATATTTGCTACTGACCCACATGTTATTATAAACAAATTATAAGCATATTCCATTATGTTCTATAAATGTTCCCATGGACAAGAATTTTCATAGCTCATTTAAATGAGGTTTTTGTTCTTTAAAAAGCTAAACAATTAAAACACACTCAAAAGGATTAGTTGAAAAATCTCATTTAATTTTATTGTAAAGAGTAATGCATCTTCATAGAAATGTGCAAATTCTAACTTGAACACTAAATTTTATACCAGTCCTAGTAGACATGGCACCCAACCCCAGGAATAAATGCTTAGCATCTTTTCTACTCTGGAGGGAAGGATGTGGTATCAGCAGAGAATGAAGCAGAAACAACAGAACTACAGAATACACATGAGGGCTTGTTTTCCTTGGTTAAATAGGTATTCACATTTCTCCAGGGTCTTAAGTGGTTTTAGAAACCTCAGACTTCACTCAAGATGGTACAGGGACTTCCCTCTGAACCCCTACATCCTTTTCCTACTTCAACTATAGCATTTATTCTCGTCCTATTGCATGTTTATCTGTCCATCTCCTCCACCAGCAGGTGACCTCCTTGAAAGTTAAGACTCTGTTTTATTAACTGTTTTATCTTCAAGGCCTAGCACAGTGCTTGGCACACAGAAGACACTCAACAAATAGTTGTTAAATGAATTAATGAATGGTCTGATGCATGAGTCCTAAGGAAAACCTAAATGAAGACTGTACAGAGGGGTGGCCCCTAGCCTCTTGATACCTCCTTTCAAGAGTCCCATAAGATGCTACTGCTCTGGGCCCACAGCCAGGGAAACCTGGAGGGTATTGTTCCTTATGTGCATCTATGACTGAGCTAAGAGCAGAGCACCTGAGTTAAGAACCAGGGAGGGTTGGCATTTCCAGGGGCTGGTAGAGGGTGGCAGCAATCGTCATGACCACCATCATCACCCTCAGCATCACATCATCATCATCACTGTCATCACATTTACTGAACACATATTAGATGCCAGATGCTATGCTAAGTCCTTTATGTACGTTATCTCATTTAATCCTCAGACGACTCTATGAAGTTGTTGCTCTTACTCCTGCTTTATGGTGGCAGACACCGAAGCCTAGAAAGGCAAAGTCATCTATTCAAGATGACACAGTGGTGAAGTCAAGACTCGAATCCAAGATGGAATGAAGTTTCCATTCAATTTCTTTTAACCATGAAGCAGCTCAGAGCTGACAGTCCTACAGGACAAAGAGAGCCCCAGATAATACTTGTCTTATTCATCCTGAGCCTCTCTCTCCACTTACTTCAACAAAGCTCTGTCCCCCTTCTCATTTGAATGTGAGCCCACATTTCATTATGGCTGCTGAAAATAACAGTATTGGAAATGAGGGGTTTGAGTTCATGAGTCTTCACATAGGCTGCAAATGTCTCTTTTAAGACATTATTCACGTAGTATGTGCACATGGAAATTAATAGTCAAACAGCACAGATGGGTAGGAGGTGACAAGTGAAAGCCCTCTCTTGGAGATAACCATTTTTGCATGATTCTGGGTCTATTCTTTGGTAGTTAACTCCTAACTCTAAAAAAATATTTCATCCCATTTTAAAAATATATCTTCCCTTCCTTTTCAAAAAAACTGTATTTAATCACCTTGATGAAAGGAGGAATTTGGCCCATTCTCCCTGTTATTATAAGTTTTATTTTTTTTAGTTTTATTTTTCTATCAGTAACTGATTGTTTCAGCTTTAAATACCACTCTTAACCCTCTCTCTTTACACTTCAATGTAAATGTATTTCTTAACCCTGCTCCCCTCCTCAAGGTTATCCATCTGCTCTTCAGCCTTCTCTACACCTGCCTCTTTTGGGACAAACGCAACGATTTCCTAGTCCAAAGTAAATCTGTTCTGGGGGAGCATTTATTGACAGACATTGAAAAATCATCTTTTAGGACTTTTTTATTTTAAACAGTATAAGTTCAGTTTTTTATGTCTTAAGCAAGCTTTTGGGGGAAAGCTTGGAATCTAATCTCTGTTGTTCCTTTAGGTACAGAGTTTCAAATAACTATCTTGCAAATAATCTTCAGGAATAAGGCCCCCTCTGAGTTTTTGTAACTAGGACTTGATGTTTTTCATGATCAGCTCAAATATGGGAACCCCAAGGGACCGACTGGGGTTGCTGTCCTCACCAATCATCTTTCTGAGTTCAATGATCAGTATTTAAGCAAGCCTTAATTTCCTGATTTCTTAAAGTGATGGGCAGCGGGGATGGGCATATGATCCAACAAGCCTATTAATTTTTAACCCTTTAATAATACATTGGAAAGATTTGAAATGATTTTTTTAAAGAAAAAATTAATGGTCATCTTAGATTCAGCTCCCTTCCCCTCCGCCCCAGTATCCAATTAATCTCCACATTCTATTAATTCTACCTCTTACTTACACCACTCTGCTGCTTCCCAAGGATTTAGACTTTTTGGTACAGTGAACAGTTTGCACACTGCACAAAGGTCCTTACTCAGGTGAAGGAGAAGTCTGGTATCCAGCCTGCATGCTGTGCACTAAGTGGTATGTGTGGGTATGAGGCTGCATCACCCCGCAGACAGTGGGGAGGGGGAACTTTTTGTAATTTTTACTGATTACTAAATGTGCCAGCAGCACCCGACCAGGAACACTGCCTTAACAACAGCCTCCTAAATGCCTCCAGTTCTCACTGCATTTTCCCTCCATCCACCTTCCACAACACACATGCTCACCTGAAGCATCAGAGAGTCTTAATTCGGTAGGTTTGGGAATGAAGCACAGAAAGGTACGTTTTGATCTCTCTGGCTGGGCGATTTGGACGCAGGTGGGCTAAGGATGACACTCTGAGCAGTCCCACCGCATACTGCAACCAGATGGATCTTTCTAAAAACTCAATCTGATCACATCACATGCTTCCTTAGAACCCTTCAGTGTCTCTCATTACTTACAAGGTAAAACCCAAGCTCTTCATCATGAAATACAGCCCCTGGAGACCTGCTTTCTACCCCAGCCCCAGCCCCAGCCCCATGCCTTCCTACTTACTCCCTGTACTCCCCAAGCTTTGGTCAGAACATCCTGGTAGACCAGCATACCGTGCCTTCTCCTGTCTCAGGCCTTTGCACCTGGGTGCCCTGTTCCCTCTGTTAGTTAGCATCAGCTCCTCCATCTGTCCTTGGCCCTCCTGGGGGAGTTTCCCTCATCAGTCAAAACTCTAGGTCTGTATTCCAATCCATCAGGTCACTCTCCTCACAAAGCCCAGCTGGGAGCCACCGCAGAGAGAACAGAAGACTGTGTACAGGGTAGCGAGTGAGGAGTGAATGGGCAGGTAGAGTTAGGGGGGCACCCCTAAGGCAGCAGGTGCCTGAGAAGGAGTGGACAGGAGTTCAGACAGGGAGTAAGGAAGGTCCCAGAGATAATCCTGCAGCCATTCCAGGGCCCTGAAGCTGACAACAGCTTTTGAGACACTGAAAATAGGTTTTGTGCCAGCTTGGAAACCGCCTGAATATATTTCCATTTTCATTTTGGATGAGTTTGATAATGTTAGTACAATGTACAATGCAAATTACTGTTTTCTTTCTTTGGTTTGAGAATTGTCTCATTCAATTAAGTGTCACAAAGAGTGATGATGACATGTTCCCTGATTCTGTGAACACACCCATCACTTGAATCCATGAAGGTTTATGAACTGTCTGTTCTGTGCCTGATTCTGTGCCAGGCAAGGTGTGCATGGAAGAGGAGGATAAGTATTAGAAGTTGGGACCAGAAAAATCCAAAAACAACTAAAACAAAGCGGAAATGGCCATTGGAGAACTGCAAATGTGTCTCCATCACAGCTGTGATGAAAGGCACCGGAGACGCTTGATCTGGCTTGGAGGCACACACTAGTCACGTGACCTTGGACAAGTCATTTAACGTCTATGAGTTTCAGTTTCCTGGTGCTAATGATTTTTTCTTTACAGGACTGTCAAAAAGACTGTCACTTGCCTAGTGCTGCCTTAACAAATTACTATCACTGGGATGGTTTAAAACAACAGAACCGTATTCTCAGTTCTAGAGGCTAGAAGTCCCAAATCAAGCTGTTGGCAGGACCAAGCTCCTTCTGAATCTCTGGCCAGAATCTTTCCCAGACTCTTCCTGGCTGCTGGCGGTGGCCGGCAGCCCCTGACACCCCTTGGTTTGCAGTTGCATCATTCTAATCTCTGCCTCCATTACCACAGCGTGTTCACCCCAACATGGCCTGTCTCCATGTCTCTTCTCCTGATAAGGGAAACCAGTCACTGGGTTTAGGGCCCACTTTAATGGAAAACGACTTCATCTTAACTCGACTACATCTGCAGAGACCTTATTTCCAAATAAGGTCACATTCATAGGTGCTGGGGGTTAGGACTTCAGTACATTTTTTGGGGGGACACAAGTCGACTCACAACAAGGACTAAATGAAATAGTGCAGATAAGGGGGCTTGGTGCATTGCCTGAAACACAGTAAGTGCTCAACAGGCTGCCTGGGTTCAAGCAGTGACTCTACCACTGACTGCCTGTGCAAGTTTCTTCATGTCTCTGGGCCTCGGATTCCTCACTAGCAAACAGTACCTCCCTCATTGGACCACTGAAAGGTTTACACATGTAAAACACTCAGAGTAACACCTGGCACCCAGCAAAAACTAAAACACGTTCACAAGGATTACTATGATTCTACCCAATGCTAATCCTCCCCTGTACCCATCTTTCCCTTTAGAGACTGAAGAGTTTAAAATTTCAGAGATAATAGTAATGAGGATGTCATCTTGAAAAAAAAATTTTTTTTAATGTAATTCCTCTGCTGGATCCTCCTTCCCTGGCAAAATATACATAATTGTTTTGACTCAAGAAGCACTGTGTCTCTAGTAATATTTGAGGTAGGTGACTTCACCTTCCACTGGCGCTTTGAAGAAGCTCTCCCTGGTTACAAGCAGGGGTGTGGAGTCCCACTCCTCAGTCACACCTGAGCATATTTAGGTCACATTAGGCATGAAGTCACATTCCTAGCCATACCTTAGGTATGGAGCTGCACTCCATGGTCACATCTGGGCATAGAGTCACACTCCTGGATGACATCTGACCACCCGTGGTCCCAAGGCAGAGGGCTTTTGTTCTGTGCCCACCAAATTTCCTGGCCCCACAAGCAATAGCTCCTACCATCAGCTGAGCAGCCAAGCACTTAATGACTCTCTTGGGAGTAGTAAGGGCTACCTCAATAGGCCTGAAACCTAATATTACATTTTCTCTGGGGTGAGAAATATTATTTTACGAGTTGAAGACTTCCAGATGTGATCTTTTTTTTTTTGCATTCTTCCCAAAGGTGACACAGCCCTAGGTTACAGTGGGCATCGAACGAATACTTTTTAGTTGGTTAACTGTACAAAAACATGCCTCAAGTTACATTAAAGCATACTTTAACCATCAAAAAAATAATTTCAAGGCCACGAAACTAGTAAGTCAGAGGATTTCTTTAAATAAACTTAAATCTTGGAATTAGAACTATGCATATACCTTCCCCTGCCTGGCAGGCATGTAAAGGGTAATTGTTTTGATTACGAGGAAGTTAACCAAGACAGCATTAATAAACTAAATTATTTACGAGGTACAATCACATAGTTCATGTGTGCATATTCCATTAGGACTTGTTATTTTTATACTCAAAGGTATTCACTTTAGAAAAAGACACAAATAGAATATACTTATTGCAGTGGAAGAAAATACATTGAAATTTTATTAGACCTTTCTATCAAAAACAAAATAGTCCCCATTTTCAAATAAGAATACTACATAATATTAATATTCTATTTATTGTCTATATATGACCAGTAACTTTAATATAGTTACTCTATACATACACATACACACATCCAAACTGGTTAAAAATGAACACTGGAGTTTTTTTTTCTACCACGTAATTTAAATATGAGTAACTAAGCTTTGTCCAGGTTATATGTAAAAATTTCATCCTTTAATTTACAAACTTACTTAGCAGTAACTTGAGAAGGAAAAATTGAGCTTAATGTACTAAATTCATTATATCGGCTGAAACAATATGCACATTTGAAAACACCTAGCTGCCTTAGGTTGAAAAATTCTCTTTCTTATCACTGTTTATCTTTTCACTTTTGCTATTTCAGTGCTTTACCTTACTATCAATTATCTCACTCCTTTCTCTCCCTTTTTACTTTATCTTGCTTTTGTAAGCTTTAGTAGGGAGTCCATTGGGAAAAAAGAAACAAGCAGGGGATGGATTTAGAAAACGTTTTCCTGATTATTGAAGCCAATAATTCTTTTTGCTGCCACCAGTATACAGAGTTGCTGAGATTCTTGCAAGGTAATGGGGAGGGGGAGAAGGGGACTTGGGTGGAAAGTGTAAGATCTTATAATCATAAGCACTTCCAGGAGACAAGTTGACTTGGGGCACCTGGAGGTCACATGAAAAGCTGTGTTCATATTTCTTTTTCACAAACTCTGTTCTTTCTAACATCTTAACAGACCTGGGACCAAAGACCTACATAACATGTTTCTCCTCTAAAATTCTTCGATTCTTGTGTGTGAATGTGTGTGTGTGTGTGTGTGTGTGGTAAAATACACGTAATGAAATTTAGCATCTTAACCATTTTTAAGTGTAGAGTTCAGTGGTATTGAGTACATTCATATTGTTGTGCAACCATCACCACCATCCATCCCCAGAACTCTTTTCATCCTGCAAAACTGAACCTTTGGACCAGTTAACAGTAACTGCCCAGCCCCTCCGCGATCAGACCCTAGCAACCACACTTCTACTTTGTCTCTATGATTTTGACTATTCTAAGTGCCCCATGTAAAATGAATCATACAGTATCTGTCTTTTTCCCTTCTCTTGTTTCTCCACCTTTTCCAACTCCATTTAATCCATTTCATGCTCTCTCTCATGGAATAAGTCATTCTTTTTGACCCTCTTCCTTACCCATTTCCTCTGGGAAAAAAATTTAAACCCTGCCCTGCCTCCCTCTTCCCTTCTTCATTCCATTTATAAGCCTCCTATTAAAAAAAAAAAAGAAAAATGAAAAAAAAGTTACTGTGATAACAATTTTCTGAATCTTTCATATTAGACATGAGTTTCGAAATGTAATTAACCATAACAAAAGATGCCAACATCTAAAATCTCTGAAATGGCTCAAAGTTCTTTTCAAAATCTTCATATAAGTTTCAATTTAATTCTCTACTCATCTTAATTAAAATTGTTTCCTCTCAACAAGAAATGTCTTTTAACTCACTTGTATTGCTTTTATCCTGGAGGCTGACTCTCAGTATTCTAAGAACAGTGTTTTTCTCTTTGTTCCAAGGGAAATGTGTAGATTTCAATGGTGTTATGGCTTCAGGAGGTTTTTGAGGACTAGAAACTAGGAGCCAAATCACAGCATTTAATACTGCTTCTCTGGGAAAGTGTTCTAACTTCCACATAGCTCCTGAGAAATGAACTTGGGGAACACCAGTCATTTATAAATGGGATTTCCCATAGGTTTCTGTTAGTGACACAGAGCTGTTGGCCAACTTGGTGCCACAGGACACACAATGAACAATAAAAGCCGACAACCGCGGCGCAGCAGCCTGCAAGTCCTCAGCCCCAGTGCGGAGTCTGTGGCCAACAGCGCTCAGGACCCGCCTAGGCAGAATCCTGAACCTACAGTGTCCATAAACGCTCTGTGACTTCGAATGGCCATGTTTCTTCTGACGCATTATCTTCCACTGCATGTTGAAGAAGCACGTGTTTCACTATGACACGTACAGACTTTGGAAACCCCATGGGAGAGGGCACTGAAGTTGAAAAATGTTTCCAAGAGCGCAAGTCAGAGCTACAAAAGTTAGCCTGGAACTGAAGCCAACCAGCTAACTGTATTTCTCAGGAGAAGCTACTGACAGAGGGGGTATCAGAAGCCATTAAACAGCTACAAAACAGAAAGTTAAAGAAACTCCTAACTCTGGCATAAAACCCCAGTTTAAAGCTAACACCTTAGCTGATGGTCCAGTGAGTCTCAGATGTGGGAATGTTGATCTAGGAAGTTCTAATCTGAACAAGGAAGTGCAAAGAGCAGTTGCAGTCAAGTTACTATCAGGGCAACAAACACCTTAACCCGTAGTCTCCTTTTTCCTCCCCAAAGGTCTGTGTAAGACTGGAGGCAACCTGCCTTAGTTGGGGAGCTTGGAGATTGGTTCCTTTGCAATCATGGAGAAGAAACAAAATGGCTTTTGTTGACTTCTGTTTGTTTGTTTGAGCCCAAGCCATTTGTCACATAGAACATCAACTCTCTCTCCAGACTCTTTGAATGCTTAGAGCCACATTATTTGGCATTTAACTCTGCAGTCTCATATTCTTTGAATACTTGGTGCACGCAAATCTGGCCTCCTCATTAGGATCATAAATAACCTAAAGGCAAGTAAATTGACTTGCACTTTATTAGGATCTCCCATAATACCTCCACACTGCTGGGCACAGACTGGCTCTCTGATCAACACAGGTTGATTAGCTCACAGGATAAGGTCCTCACATAGAATCACAAGCATAGAAGCAATGCCAACGCCATGTGCCAACCCCAGGCCAAATTCCCAGGAAGAGAACTGATGGAGAACATAAGTTTAGCAGCCACCAGCAGCCGCATCAGAGCAGAGAAATTTTGAATCCTGTATATAGGGGGAACTGCTTACCGCCTAGGGACTGCAAGTTCCATGAGGGCAGGGCTATGTTTTGTTCCCTAACCAGCACTTAGCACCTAGTAGTGGCTCTCACAACATATGCCAAATGCATGAAACACATATGCAATCAAATTTCTCCCCTTTAGTCTCTTGGATTAGTGTTCCCACATCTGGTATTCTTCTTCATTCATCATTTATAACTAATCCACGAAAGTTGACGTGACTAGAAAACAAATCAACATGGCTGCCGTGTGTCCCTCTTTTAGGGACTGCCCAAGGGGTATGTTGGAGGGGGTGGGGGAGGTTGAGGACCATGGAGGAAGGTCATGGTCTTGGTGGTTGTGGGTCTGGGGCTGGCTGTGGAGGGAGAAGAGCTGCTCTCTTTGAGAGAAATGTCCAGATGTCAGACTGAGCTCTTGGCAGCCCCAAGGCAGCGGAATGCTGCTCTGCGTGGTCTCTGTCTGGCCGGCAGCTTCCTGCCAGGGAAGGCTGCCCAGCGGGCAGTGACAGCTGTGCAGGGCACAGATCTACAAGGCTCTCTGGTGCACTGCCATTTCTGACCTGCCTGTCTGCTACTCGTGGGACGGAGCTGGGAAGTTCTGATGCTGAGGGACCCCATTTTCCATTGGTTTTCATTTTTTAGCAGGACGCCTGACTATCTTGTCTTAAGATGGGAGACACTGGAAGATGACCTTTGGCTCTTCTGGTCAACATGAACCTACTGATTCTGTGTGGGAAGGAGAACTACCTTCCACTCTGTTCTGAGTGAAACTGTTGGTTTTCATTGTGACCACATGACTACACTTGTTTACTAGTCTCTTACCACAGTAATTGACATCTGTCATACTAACATTAGGAGAAACTATCTATCTGAATAATTAAAAAAAATTAAAGATAGCTTTTTAACCATTTACTTCTTTTGAAAAAGAAATTTTAAAATCTTAATGCTTATTATTCAGAATGTTTACACCTTAAGAGATTTTGATAAAGGACTACCTCTTTATATTCTCTTAAAGCAGCTAGCTTTATTTAAAGATGCTGATAAGCGGACTCAATTTTCCATAGGAGATGCATAAACAGTAACTTAGATTCTTTTCTGCACTCAAAGATGAAAAGTTAAAAGTGAAATTTCACATATTACCTTTCAGCATCATTCGTCCGGTGGATCCTCCGAAAGAACTGAGAAGGCCACTTCTTGCTCCTAAAGATGTGGTGGCTTCTAGGAGAGAGCCGGTGATGTAGTGAGATATGGATGTCCTTTGGAGGGTGGCACGGTACTCACAAACAGTGCCTTGGACACATTGCTTTAAGCATGGACCAATGCTAATCCTCTCAGGGGCTGTCTCGGAGGCTGGGAGCTTTGTGAAGAAATGGAGAAGCGATCCAATTGTGTCCTCTCTTTCCTCTCCACTTCTCACTGCATTGTAGATCTGTGAATAGCACAAAGTACAGGAAGTATTAATCTAGTTTCTTAGAAAAGCAAATTAAATTGTTGACAAAATGCCAAGATGACTTATTAAGAAAGAAGGCTCAGTTGCTTTAAGTGCAAACACTCATGAACACTGGCCTCATGTATTAACCTGAACATTCTACAGACACCATTTCTTTGGGAAAGCTATGTGTGGTTATGAAATAGGCCATTCAAACAACTCTGCTATCAAACAGAGCACTTACAAGTTGTACCAACCAAAAATATATTCAGCTCAAATTTCTCCTTCTCCTCCTCCTCAGCAGAGCAAAACTTTTCTGCAGATGGACGAGGGCAAACCTTTCCTTTTTGTCCTTTAGACTCTTCTGAATGATGGTCCCAGATCTGTCTGTCTCCCAGGAGCACTTCAGACTGACACTCATGAGGAATCTTTTCTCCATGCTCTAAATGAAGCAAGGACTACAGGGTTACGAGGAAGGAGAACTTCTGTGTTTCTCTCTTGGGCATAATCCTTCAGTCCATCAGCTTGGATCAAAGCTTTGAATCCTTTTTCCTCTTCCTCTTTCCTCATCTCCCACATCCACAGATTCTGCCCACTCTTCTTCCTTCCTTCCTTCCTACCTTCTGTCTCTGCCACTATCCTGATTTCCTCTCCCCGTCTTCATCTGAATTCACCAAGAATTATCTCAAGGAGATTGGATTCTTTGGACAGCTTCCCCGCCATAATTCCAATCCATTTCAATGCAACCATTCAACATGCATTTATACAGATCTGTTCTGTGTGAGGCACTGCCTTGAAAGCTGGCGATGGGGCATGTACAAAGAGTAACATGCACCTCTTGTGCTGCAGGATTTCACAATCTAATTTAGAAGACAAGGCCTGAAATTTATGAGGTTGACATTATTTCTGGGAAGTGTGGGGTTTTGTCAAGGTCTCTGGGAAGCCAGAGCCTTCTGGGTAGTGTATAAACAACAGGGAAGAGAGAGAACATGGAGTGAGTTAACCTGGCTTTCCGGTGGTGGGATAAAGGTTTACTATACAATTGTGTTGTCTCCATGTGCTACCTTGATCACCTTGCTTGACTGTCATTCATTCACTAAATCAAAAAATAGTTATTATGGGTCTATATACCTGTTATGTGTCAGGTCTGGGTAAACAGGACAGCTTCTTTCCTCAAAGAGTTAACAGTTTAATACAGAAGACAGACAGATAAGCAAAAAGCTCACAGTAGGGAGAAAATGGAGGTCATTGCCTCTGGTGACACCAATGAGTGGCCAGGACAGATAAGAAAGAGAAGTCCCTTGCACGCCCTGCAGGCCAGACATGTGCTCCCATGATGCTGCACACTCCAAATCTCACCTTAATCCTCCCCCAACAGGCACTCAAAAGGACCCCTGTTGAGCTATGTTAGGTCCTTAGGAGACCCTGGAGTGTAGGCAGAACTCCCCTGATATTCAAACTGTGCTGACACCCTAAGTAGATTTTGAATCTGCCTTCCTCTGCCTACTGGTGTACACTTGCCACTTGAAGGCAGAGTGTGAATTCTTTAGCTTTAGTTCCCTGTCATTAAATTCCTGGTGGCCAGTGTGGTCATGGACATGGTGCACTGGGATAGAAAGAGCCCAGGCTTTGAGGTCAGGTATGCGAGGCTGTAAACCTGGCTCTGTCTTGCCCAGCTAGAGAGGTCATTAATGCTCCTTCTTAGTGTTGTGGGATTCACCAAGACAACACACATACAGTGCTCAGTCCAGTGTCTAGAAATGGTGCCCATTACTACGGAGCAAGAAGAGAACGGACTCAAGGAACAGCAGGTGGTTGTATAACAACAAAGCATCATCTATGAAATTCACTGGGATGGGGTTATACCCTTGCTCTTACTGGATAATCTTATCCTAACCTTATTTGGGTGCATTGTGAGGACAAACAGGTGGAGAGCTGCAGGGCTCAAGGCATGCTTTTCTTCTCTCAGCTCCAAATCACAGAGGCAACTTCCAACACACTAAGTCTCAAACAAGTCCTTCCGAAGCAAATGGTCTAGATGGTCAGGGAAAAGAACCCTCTGTGAGGTTTGATAGTTAGAGAAGGCTTCGGAGAGAAAGAAGTTTTGAGCTGTGCCTTGGAAAACAGGCACAGCTTTAATGGGGCAGCGGGGGCGAGGCAACTCAAGTGGCAAGGAAGGGTGAAGAGGTTGGAAAACAGTGAACGTGTCCTAAGGCCAGCGAGCAGAGCAGGTGTTAAGAGCAGAGGGTGAGTGTAGGGACATAGCTGGGAAACTGGAAAGTCAGTTGGCCTGACAAAGGGGAGCCTTGAATGTCAAGCAGAGAGGTATTTAATCCGTCAAAGGTGGGGAACACTTCACTTTTCTTTGTTTGTTTTCAGCAGACGAATGAAGCTAAAAAGGCTTTATTTTACAAAGATTGCTATGCTGACGGTTCCTAGTTACCAAATGTTGACCCACTTTCTTTACTCGCCCAGCTGCTCCGTTATGGCCTCATGCATTACCAAATGCGTTCCTTTCCACACCATGCTTTCAGAGATTCCCAGTGTCTCAGAGCTTTACTCAGCTTTCCCAAAGCGTCTTTCTCACATCATTAGATCTAGAGAAACTGCATGAAATACAGACTCCTTGATCGTGGAAGTCTGAAAAACTAGGGACATACTTCTCCTTTCGAAGATTTACATTATGTATTAGAATACTAACAATTAAAAGGATCAGAACAAAGAAATCTATTTTATTTTGTTTAACTGAGAGTTTTTTTTTTTTAAGGAGAGGAATTGGTTTGTTTGTTTATTTATTTATTAAATTTTTTTTATTGGAGGTGCTGGGGGTTGAACCCAGAACCTTGTGCATGCTAAGCATGTACTCTACCATTGAGCTATACTCTCCCCCCTTAACTGAGTGTTTTGAATATTTCTCATATCATTTGACTACAGATTTTTTTTAAAGAACATAGTCTGTGAATGTAGCATTGTATCAAATAATTTGCTCAACTCTAATGGCCTTTTCTTATTCTCATGTCCTTGACCTCTGTGGAATCTCTGAAATAGACTATCACCCATCTTCCTTGAAGTCTTGCTTCTTTTATCATTTCACTGCTCCATCTTTGCCTTACTCTGTGGTTCCCCTTCCTCCTCAGGCCTCTAGGACTGTTGTAATGTAACAGAGAGGTGCCAAAAAGTGTCTAATGTAGGTCAACAATTGGCTGGCCTTAGGCTAGGTTCACCCAAACGACCTGCTTCATTTGACACACAGTGTTTCAAAATCAGGATAGTTTATATACATATCTGAAATTACAGCATTATCTGAAAAATGGAACAATCTGGCAACACTGAGCATTCCCATGTGGCGTCAAGTGGCTAGACCTCCCCCTCATCAGATGGGGCATGAGCTCTCCAGTTAGTGCCAGCCCCTCTACGCTCTAGTGAGCACACCTGGCTAATATCTTGTCACTACTGTGTATGTGTTTGTGACCCGTGCCTTAATGAGCTATCAATATGGATATAGATCCATATAATAAGCATGTACTAAGCTCCTGCAGTCTGTCTTCTATGTGCTCATCCCTGTGCTAGTTTCCAAGAATACAGAGAGAAAACCATGTCCTTGCTCTCAAGGGCTCGTGCAGCTCACCTCCAACGTATATAAATGCTATGTCTCTATTAAGTACTCGTTCAGCACTGCTATCAGCCACTTCGTTCCAAGTCCTCAAACTCATCTGAAGAAATGAGAGGTGAAGAGCTCTGAGAATGCAGCTCTGAGCTGTCTTCACTATCACTAACACTCCGTCCACAAAGAATCAGAAAGATACCTGCAGGTTCTACCACGATCTGGACTAACAGCTGTCACTCACACCAATACAGGATGAGCTGAATTCAAGGTGCTTGTTGGAAAAATGCTGAAATGTGAAGTGGTGGTAGATACGGCAGTGCTCAGGGTGCGTGTTAAAATTAGGCTATCATCTCTTATTACATCATCCACTTAAAAAAAAAAGAAGCAATCATGGAAAGTCCTACATGTATAGAGTGGGAAGGGGAGTCAATACAGTTATCACCAGTGTTGCTCTGGAGTGTTGGTTTGAGCCCCAGCTCCTCTGCTTCCCAGCTGTGTGACCTTGGGTAAGTTGCTTTGCCATTCTGTGCCCCAGTATCCTTTTCTCCAGTATGGGGATACAATGGTATCTGCCTCCTAAAGTTGTGGTAAGAATTACAAGCTTGATAAAAGTAGTACTATGATTGCAACAGCCACTTAGTAAATGCTCAACAAATACTCGTTTTCATGATGATGGTGACAAGGATGATTGTGGTAGACTATGAAAATAGCCATAAATTATTTCCTTCATTGATTCTGGGCCAGTCTTGTGACTTGCTTCACCAAGGGGAATTCAACAAACATGTTGCAAGCAAAGTCTTCTGTGTTGGAGCTTGCTCTCTCTTGCTGCTTTTGGGAATTCTACAACTACCACGTGGAGCAGTCAGAACTAGCTTGCTGGAGGATAAGAGACCATGGCCCAGTCCCTCCTGTCACCTTTGCTCAGACACATAGTGGGTCCATCCTAGATCGTAGGTGACCCACTTGCCAGTCCGACTGCCATCACAGAGAACCCAGCAAAGATCAGTTTATCCAGACACGGAGAACCAGCCAGCCAATTCAGAGAAACATGAGCTAAGTAAATTGCTGCACAAAGTCACTAAGTTTTAGGAGTGCTTTGTTATAGAGCAAAAGTTAACTCACACAACGATGATGTGTTGGGCACAATGGTAAGTACTTCTTTGCGTGAGATCTGAATCTAACCACACAGTATGAAGTGACTGCTTTTGCAGATGGGGAGAGTAAACCTAGAGAGGTGGAGAAATACAATCAACCTACATAGCTAGTAAGAGGCTGAGCCAGGATTGAAATTGGGTTTGTCCAACTCTGTGCTCCAGCTAAATCCACTGCACTAAACATGGTCACACCCAGAGCCCAAACAGTGGGATTCAAGAAAACGTCGTTCTTTGGCAAGAGTTTTAAGCGATGTTCACAATGCTGTGTTATTGTTTTTAATTCATGATTAGCTCCTTTCATGGTCACCTTAAATTACTTTGGAAAATAGTCAAGTTATGACTAATGAATGATCAAATATGTTTCCTTTATATGGAGATTTGTAGTTTTAAATTACAAGGTGAAAAAATAAATAAATTTTATCTCACTTGATTAATGTGGAAATAGAAGGTGCTGAAAATTAGACAGTCTACTGCCCTAGAAGGGTCAATATCTCTTTTTTGAGATAAAATCAATATATCACAACAGGGCATCTAATCTTGCTAAACAGATATGTGTCCATTCATTCATTTAACAGCTGATTTATATTTATTGAACACATATATTGTGCCAAGCCCAATTGCTTGAGGATCCAGCAGAGAGCAAGAAGAGCTTTATTTTAGTGGAGGATGGCAGACAATAAACAAGTAGACCAAAAAAGTTAATTAAAAATTTCAGACTATTATAAATAATCAAGCTACATTTTGGATATGGACTCTACAGGACTTGCTGAAGTTGTTGGGAATGAGGAAAGAAAAGGAGTCATGGTTTTTACAGTTGGCCATTGTGAAGTTCTTAGAGATTTTAAGATTTATATACGTATATTTTAGACTTCACATGTAAGTGATAACATACAGTATTTGTCTTTCCTTGTACACACAGGGAATATAGCCAATATTTTGTAAAAACTTTGGAGTACAATCTATAAAAATATAGATGTTGTACACCTGAAACCAATATAATATTGTAAATCAACTATATCTCAGTAAAAATATTTATAGAGAGAGCTATAGGTCAATGTTGCAAACAGTGCCCCTCGTAGCACTTACATTTAACAACCCCCGTGAAGTGTGAGTGGATCCTCTCCATGGAATTACACTACTCCGGTTACAGTGGGTGCTGCATGTGAGCAGAATGACGTTGATATTATGAAGTTACTTGCAGAAAATCAAGCAGTGCTTAGACAACACTTAAGAAAACATTTGAAGTTCCTTGTGACTTAAGAAACCGGCCCTGGGACATGGAGTTCAGACCCAAAACAAAATAAAATAAACATCCAAGGCTGAAGAGAACTGGGTAACTCAGAGGGACATGAAATCAAAGACTTGAGTGCACTGAAAGGCATGAAGCAGCCAGACACACTATGTCCATAGCAGTCACCCGGGAAGAAAGGGCTCCTCTCTACTGCCAGAAAGGGCTCCTCTCTACTGCCAGAAAGGGCTTTGTTTTAACTTGCCTTCTGCCGGGGTCAAAGAGGGCACCTCATAAGGGGAGCCAATTTTGTACTTGCTCTGTTTTGAAAGCTATCTTTCTAGGGTCGTAGCTATGAGATTTATGCTGTTCCAAGATCTGATGGCTTATCTTCTAAAATCTTTCAACAGAAAGAAGGCTTGCTACTTGGGTGTCCATTGACTCTTAATAACAATATTTGTAATCACTGCAACATGTATTGAGGGCTTAAAATGAAGTAGGCACTGAGCATTGAGACATGCCATTGAAACTTCAGAACAGCTAGCTCTAGGAAGAGATCTTACTACATCACCACATAAAAATAAGGAACTAATGCAAACACACCTGGAACTGAGCATCAGGACTCTCCATCTCTAAGCCAGTGCTGCTAACCACCAAACCAAACAGTTAGAGAATCCTATTCCACAGTTGTCAAAGAAACCACTGTTAAGAGAGTGGTAGTTACAGTAGCGAGCCTTCCACCTCTGTTTCTTTATTGTCTGTCTCCTCCCTCAAGAATGTCAGCTTCATGAGAACTTTATTTCCTTTTTCATTGCTACCTCCAATGTCTAGAAGTGTTTGGCATTATAGTTTCTCAATAAATAGTTCCTGATTGAATTAATGAATGTCTATATTTTATATCCTCACCAAGAACTTGGCTAGAATCCTCCAGTTTTTTGGTCATGAATTTATCGAATTCACCCGAACTACAGGAGATACTGTGTTGTCACCTGTTTTTGCAGAATAGCAGATACAGAAATCACATGAAACAGCATCAGATCTTTGCAGCGTATTCAGAATAGCTGTAGCCAAATGAGGCTCTAATTGCTGCTAAACAAATGTGGTCTGTTCTCAGAAATTTGCCAATAGTTTAACATTACTCCATTATCATTTGCTTATTGGCTTAGAGTTGAGAATGCTTAATCAGATCTATTCTCCATCCTGGCTTTTTTTCACAAAAATGATGATTCGGAAGGATAACGGGGCTTAAAAAAACAGGATATGGATTTGTATGTTGACTTTCCTAATTCAGTTTAATTCAGCAAATATTGAGTTGCCTTTACAGAGACTATGGTAGATGCTTGAGAACAAGGGAAAAAAAAAAGATGAACTCTGCCTTCTGACTGACACCCACCCTTCTCCGACAGTCTTCTTATCTTTAACACAAAGGGGTCTGCCAATGTTTTCTCCTACGTCCCTCTTAGTGGTAGTCTTCGATGACCAATATTTCCGAGCTTTCTTAAATGGAGGATGGAGGATATTAATTAACTTTAATTTTGATGATAATTTTGATCATCATTATTCTCAAATACAGTGTATTGTTAGGGTCTCCAGTTTTCTTCTCACTTATCAGTGTTCTTCTTCAATAACAGCTGTCATTTCTCACTAGTGACCATGTATCTACTTCTAATAGCACCCTTATCCTTCCCATAATGTGATTCTTAAAGTATCCTGAGCTAGAAAAACAAGTAACTAAGGGGGCAGGGAGGGTACAGCTCAGCGGTAGAGCACGTGCTTAGCAAACACGAGGTCCTGGGTTCAATCCCCAGTACTTCCACTAAAAAAAATTATATAAAGAAAGAAGCATCCAAAAAAAGAAAAACAAACAAAAAACCCCAAACAAGTAATCACACTTATATGAACTGTGTTAACTGTGAGTTAATGGGCTGTGTAGCAATGTAGAAGCCTCCCTGATGGAAACAAGTGTGAGAGCTGTGGTTTGGAAATGCCTTTTACTGGTCTCCTGGGCCTCTTTCCTAACTTCTGGAATCCAGAAGCAGCGTTCTAGAAGGTTGACTATGCTGGAAGTTTGATTTCTGATGCGTGTGTGCATCTAAACAAAATGCAATGACATAAGAACTGCCAAATTTCCTGAAGAGTCAAAAAAAACAGAGAGGCTGATATGGGATGGGGGTGGTGGCTGAGCTGCCTGGAGACCCAAGAGGCAGGGACAGGGAGGAGGATTTTGGTAGCAGGCTGTTGCTTCCTCTGCTCTTGAGTCTACATTCTGCTCAAGTGCCTGTGTGGAGAATTCCATTCTACTGAGAATATTCAGACCATGCACGAGACACGGACCAAACAGAGCTCCAAAGAGCCAAAAATAAGAGCTTTGCTAAGGCCAGGCCAATTAACCAGAGCTATGCCACCGGCTTCTGCAGGAAGTAAGCTGAAACTTTATGACTGCCGAAAACATCTAAGGAGTGTGAGAGGATGTCCCAGCACATTTGATAATCAGGGAAGTTAACAGCTGGAAATGCCTTTCCACATAAGCCACATTTTACCATTGCATTCAGATTTTGCCTCTTCCAATGCTGCCTTCCCTCGGACTCCAGCAAGAAGTAAGCATCCTTCTTTTTGTGCTCCAACTGCACCTATGGAGAACTCTATAGTGGCGCTTTCTGTGGAGTGTGGAAGTCGCTGTTCACTCCCCTTCCAGGCTATGAGTTCCCAGGGGGAAGGAGCCGTGTCTTGCTCAACATTTTGTCCCCAACAGGGAGCACACTGCTTAGCATGCTGCAGGCAGCAAAGAGAGGGGGCAGTGGAGCATGGAGGTAGAACTGAAGCCTTAGAGCCAGGTGCTCAAAGTGTAGTCCCCAGACCGGCAGCCACATCGTCATGTGGGTACTTGTTGAAAAAAAATGCAAATCCTTGGGGCTCACATCAGATCTACTAAATAAAAAATTTTGGGCCTGGGGCCCAGAAATCTGTGTTGTAATAAGCCCTCTGGGTGATCTTGCTTCCTGTTAAAGTTTGAGAACCACTACCTGAGACTTTAGGAGACCATATTACCTCTCATCTCATATTATCCATCATAAACACTCATAACCATGTCATCTTCCTTCTAGAATGGGAGCTCCTGAGGGCAGGGGTAAAGTCCTATCGAATCCATATTCCCCAAAGCCCCTACCTAGCTCAGAGTCCAGCATGGCCAACTCGACAAATGCTAGCTGAATGAAGGGGTATCTCTTGCAGAAACTCCCTGTGGCTGTGTATGTAACAGGCCTTTCCGAAATGATGCTTCTGGCTTAATCTTTCTAAAGATGAATCATGTCTGAGGTACTAATTCTACTGAGAATTACCATACAGATGAATCACATTGTAATGAGAAAACCTGGCTGTCAAGGAGGCCTCTTGAAAAGAAAAAAAAAAAAATCAGGACAAATGGATTATGTTGGGAGGCTTGTGATGTCAGGCTGCGAATTAGACTAACAGAAGGGATTTAATGGCCCGAACTACCAGGCTCCCTGCAGCTCTAAGGAGCAGCAGGTCAGTTAATGAATCACATGGGGACAAAGCCCCTGCGAGACAAAAACAAACGTTCACAAATCCTGTACACTGTGATGTCCTGGCTCAGGGTCTCTGGGGCTCAGGGGCAGTGTTCTGGCTAAGCCGTGCACATGTGAAGCTGGGAGGGAAAGTTCCTAAAGTCCTATGGCTCCAGGCTGTTGTGTGTCCACAACAGGTGGAGGAGACCAAGGCCGACCTGAAGGGCCAGGCTGTGTGCTTCCTGTGCCCCAACCGGATTCCCACCCCCCCACCTCTAACCTCCCTCCTCCTGTCCAACGGGAAAGGGTCAGCGTTGCCATCTATTTTCATGGCTCCCAAAGGCCCCATTCTGCCTGGATCATCGCTTCTGGACCAATCAACACTATATTTCCTTTTCTACTCTTTGCCGGAAGACTGCCTGTGGCTGACATCCTGGAACACATTGCTCTGTCTGCCAAAGGTGGGACAGCCGAGCAGAAGCCTTAGGGTGGAGAGTAAAGAGCCTGGTCTTTGCAGCACACAGATCATGTTGGGCTCTCAGTGCCCCCATCTAGTGGCAGTGGGAAAGTAACTTGTGTTTCTTTAATGGAGATTATCACAGGGTTGTTCTAAACCAGGATTAAGTGAGATAGGATAGCTGTGGATTCTCCAAATACACGGCCCTTGAGTATCCAAGCGGTCATAATAGCATCAATGCCTGAATCTAAGCGCTCCAAGGCCATGTCTGCTTGCCTACAGGACCTGAGACAGCTTCCCACCCTCAAAAGCTATCACCCCCAGCCCCACGCCTCCTACTTACTCACTGGTGTCCTCAAGGTGGTGGAGCTTCTCCTATGCTCAGGAGTAAGTCTGCCCAGCCTCCTGCATGTGAACTCATGTGGAGATGCCTGAGTGTTGTCTGGGCCACAGCTCCATGATCAACCAGACTCTGAACTCAGTTTTGGGTTAGTGCACCCACTATGCTATAAATGCAAAGCCTCGTCACAGTGCAGGGTTACATAGGTGGCATTCAATAAATGAGCGCTCATTAATCCTCTTGGCTAACATAGGAATTACAGCATGAATGTGCTCTCTCCCCCATGTTTCTTCCTTTCTGTCACTTCTCTGTTCTCTTCTTTCTCTCTAGGGTGATTCTGGAGGCATTTTCTTCAATTTTCTGTGTCTTCATGGTTTCTTCACTCTTAATTTTTTTACTCTTCTTCATGTTCATATCTACAATTTTGCTTTCTTATTACTCCTATCCTATTTTCCCTTGCTCTGTCTGCCCTGACCTTCCCATCCTCCTCACTCTCTCTTCTTGTCTTTCCTTTATCTCCATTGCTCATTTCTCTCCTCCACTCCCATTTCTCTCTGCCCCCACCCAACCCCCTTAAACTGGATCCTGTGAGCTTCAGCTCCATGGGCAAAGGAAAAGGTGGGACTAGGGGAGGAGTACTGCCTAGTAGGGTCTGCAAACTGAGACCCTCCTCTAATTCTGAGTGGACAGTTGTTTGTCATTATTGAATGCCCTCTGTTTCTTCTACCAGAAAACTGCAGTGATTTAATTCTTGAAAGTCTCTCCTTTAATGGGAGCCAAGTAAATGGTCAACAGAGAGGAGTTGGGGGCATTCCTACCCTACATCCCCAGGGAACAGGAACTCAGTAGTTGAGCCAACACTGGACCCACCCTCAGCAATAGGACCTAACGTAAGCGAGCCTGGACTTGGTGAGCTAGTTGCAGTCGTGAGGACACCCACTTCAGAGCCTTATGCTACTGATAAGACTTGAGAGCTCTTTAGAACAAGCAGTACAGACTCTCAGGTTATATCCAAGGGTAGAATCAGACTTCACAGCCAGTTAGTGAACATGCTTTAGGCAGTGCAAATGGACTAGGCAGCCATGGGTGAATAGAGACCTCCAGGTTTCTGGGAGCCAGAGTTGTCACCGAGCTCAGAGAGGTCAGGAGGCTGGGAAGAGCCTCAGTAGCAACCAGACCCCACAGAAATCCTCTGAGAAGCTTGGACTGGTATCCAGTGCAAACATGGACAAAGTCTCTAGCTACACTTTAGTTTCTGAAGGAGAAGAAATCTATGTCTATGAATATCTCCCTTGTTTGGACACCATTCATTCATTCATTCATTCACTCAACAAATATTACTGATTGTCTACTTTGTGCCAAATAGTGTGCCAGAAGCTGAAGACAAAATGATGAGTTAAATAGTTTTTGTCCTCAAGAAAGTTAGCAAGTATCAGGGGAGGTAGCCCAGAAAGTGGGCAATTCTGTAACAGAAATTCTGCAGTGGTGTGAATATAGGATGCTTTGCGAACACAGAGGAAGGTCTTAGGAGGCCTGGAAGGCTTCTCCTAGAAGGTAACATCTAGACACAACCTGAAGACAATAAGAGTTAGCTACGCAAAGGTGAGGGCAGAGTAAGATAAAATAGAGGAAAATGTCCTAAACAGAGACAGCAGCGTGTGCAAAGCAGCTCCCTGGAGTTGGAGTCGCTGGAGCTAAGAGAGTGACCAATGAGTCTGAGGAGATAAACAGAGTCCTTTTTTTTTTTTTTCTCTAGGAGGGAGGTAATTCAGTTTATGTATTTATTTATTTATTTACTTACTTACTGGAGGTACTAGGGATTGAACGCAGGACCTCGTGCATGTTAAGCATGCACTCTACCAATTGAGCTATACCCTCCCCCCTCCTTCATTTTTTTTTTTAAATTGAAGTACAGTTGATGTACAATATTATATAAGTTACAAGTGTACAATACAGTGATTCACAATTTTTAAAGGTTATACTCCATTTATAATTATAAAATATTGGCTATACTCTCTGTGTTGTACAATATATTCTTATAGCTTATACCTAGTAGTTTGTACCCTTAGTCCCCTACCTCTATGCTCCCCCTCCCCTCTTCCCTCTCCCCACCGGTAACCACTAGTTTGTTCTCTATATCTGTGAGTGTGTATAAGCAGGGCCTTTCTGAGTCTTTACAAATGGATGCAATTCTAGCCCAGAACTATCTCCTTTCACAAATATTTTCTAAGCTAACTACCACGTAAGTAACTTCAATAGCAAAAAAAAAAAAAAAAGAAAAAAAGTTTACAGCTGGAGGGTTATATCTTCTTATGCCTGGGGCCACCCATCACCCCTTTAGGAGTATCATGCTAAACACTGAGGATGTAACATCAAGTAAGACCCAGTCTCAGGTCTTAAGTCACCAATGGGTCAGAGATGATCACTTCTAAGATTTCTTACAATGTGATGGTTTCCTCATTACTAACAAAAACCAAAGGGAAGGGACAAAGTGCCCAACATACCTGCCAGCCTGGAGTAGGAGAGACCATGGACTTCATTCACACCCACAGTGTAACAGTGACAGAGCCATCCCACTGGGTGGGCGGCAGGTTAGAACTTTTCCTGTCTAGTTGGAGGTGTAGAACCAGATAGAGACGGGAAGACTCTGAAGGAAATGTCATCTTCCTCTCTACCTTTGGAAAATAGCAGTGGGAAGGTAAGCCTTCATGAACGTTCCAAAATATTAGGGACTACAAAAGAAAATGAACAGGGTGGGGCAGTATATCTCAGTGGTAGAGTGTGCACTCAGTGTTCAATCCCCAGTACCTCCATTGAAAACTAAAAAGAATTTTTTTTAAATCCCTCCATGAATAAATAAATAATGAAAAGAAAATAAAATATTTTAAAAGATATGAACAGTTGATGGCATTAGAATTGTACTCAAGTTCATTGAGAAGAGTCAGGGGCTCTCTGACTATCCCCAAAGAACTTCCATCCTGTTACAGAGGCTCTCAGCTGCATGGTGTCTGCGCACATGTGTTCAGGGGCAAGATTATATGGAGAAACTGAAGGTCAAAGACAACACGTTCAGAGGGCTCTAGGGTGTGGGAAAACTGTCACCTTCCACCTCACTCGTGCCTACCCTGTAATCAGATCAGGAAGATAGAGTCATCCTGAGCAGCAATCCAAAGAACTCATGGATGACATTAAAAAAAATATCCTGAAGTTGATAAAAACTGAGGGCTAGAGTCATATTAAAGACAGAAAGCTTCTAATTTACATTCCAAAAATAAGGCATTTTGGCTCTTACATTTCGTCATTTAAAGAGCCTGTTCTGTTGTCTGCTGGGCTTAGGGTTTTTCTTGGCTATCAAAACAAAGAGGTCTTTTGTTGACAGAAACAGGCGACAGTGTTTTGGTAAAAAGATTATATACAGAATAATGGTATGAAGCTCTATTGTATAAAAAGTAGACTTAAGAGCTTTCCCTGTCTCCAGATTCTCTGGGTTTCTGGCAACAATCTGAAATAGTATTGTCCTTCACTTTGAGGGAACCCTAAACAACTGGATGCAGACATGATTTTTAAGAGTTTATAAAGGACACCATGCAGATGTGAGTGCCTGTAACGAAAAGCACTGCCAACAACCGTGTAAATACAAACTACAGCTGCGACCAGGCCCTCTGGGATCCACCACCCTTGGGGTGTCCCAAGATTTTCTCTCCTTTGTGCCTTCCATGATTGCAGTGATCCAGGGTATGCTGTGTCACATACAGTTGGAACTCATGAAATATCCCTTGAATTGATTTCAGCGGCTCTTAGGATCTGCACTTACTGGACACGATCAGTGATGTCAGAGGCAGGGGCAAACAAAGAGGATGCAGCCAGCGTGTGGCATGAGTCCATGGCCGGGTGGGCTGGAGGGAGGGTGGGGTCACTGACGCTCATTTCCAGAAGGAGCTAACAGAATGTGACCCGTGAATGTGAATATAGCGCTGAACTGGAAGAAGGGGCCTTCGGTGGGGTCACACTGTGCAAATCCTACACCTTTCTATAGCTTCTTCAGACATCAGTGGGTGGGTGCCTTTTCAGAAGCAAATGCGGCTTCAGCTGGAGGGATCTACTACCTAAATCCCCAAAGTCAGGCCATCTGCTGTTCATGGAGAAGCTCATTCTCTGTGTTCTTTCTTCTCTCAAAATCTTGTGCCCTCACTACAAGAACCCCAGCCATGCTTAACCATCCACTTGATGGTGAAATAGAGAGGAGCGGGGCTCCATTTGCTATGCTCATGATAGGAGGAGAAGGAAGTGAGACCTGGCATGGGGCCACATTGATGAGCAGACCACAGATGACCCTGTTAACTCTTGCTTGTCTGTGATCGGTAGTGACCACGATGTGCTACAAAACAGGAGGCAGAGGCACTGGGAATGAAGAGGGAACAGGCTCTGGAGAACAGACTCTAGAGAGTCTGGGGTGCAGGGATGCTATCTGAAGCTCTTTCCTTTCTTCTGACACTCTTCCTCCAAATTGCTCCTTGTCAGCTCTCCACCTTGCAGCCATGGAGAAGCCAAGGCAATCTCTTTCAGGAGGTTGAACATATTCTGTGTTACCAAGGAGGGCATGGCTGCCGCTGGCTGGGTTAATTCTGGCTTCCATTAGTCCCTCTAACAGGTTTGGTCCTCTGCTCTTCCACATTTTGTCCTGTACACATTCCTAAGACTTATTAAGACAGACTTGGCAAACTTTTCCTACCACAGATCCTTTCCTCACTTTCAAAATCAGTCAGAGGTGACACACAAAAACTTAAAAAGAAATTATAGTTAGTATTATTTTCAGACACAAGACATAGAAAATAAGAAAAGCCAAGAGCGACACATAGAATATATGTAACAAATGTGAGGATAAATGAGATCTCCATCGTGAGCAGTTAGAAACTGGGGCGTGTCTGGGTAGGGGAGGAATTTGGCAAGGAGAGAATCATAGAAAGAGAAAAATTTGGAGCTTAAGATGGAAAGAGGAAGGCGAGGGCGGGAGGAAGGAAAGCAGGACAGGGTGTCTGAAGCGAGTGGGCTTGGAAGACACCTGCGGTTCGCCCTGGGTGTGGACACCAGCACAGTTATTGCCCTTCATCCCTACTCTGTGAAGTGCTTAGTGATTAATCAATGACTCACCCCTGCTTCATTGAGTGTCCCTTACACGATCAGGGATAGCTGGGAAGGCAGGACAGGTAATAGGGAAAGTTAATTAATAGGATGAGACAGGAGACAATAAGTGAGAAGAGAGAGGTTCAGGCAGTTGGGAACAGGCCGACTGCCCTGAAATGTGAACGGCAACCGTGCGCCTAGAATCACACGAGGGCAAAAGATTGGACAGGGCGTAACAGAACTAACCCATTGTGAGGTCTGGGGATGAAGAAACAAGGACAGAACAGCTGTATTGTGATTATATTGATTATCTGGGGTGATGTGGAGATTTTAAGACTAGCAAAGCTAACTCTGAGTGAGGTGATACGAGGTTTGGTATCAAAATCTAAGCATGGCAGGAAGTCAGACCAGGGAGAGATCATGGAAGAACCTTCATGAAGGAACTACGCCCTGAGATGGAAAGGGCTGGGCTAGGATGGCCAAGAGGAACGTGTTCACGGGATGGAAAGCCACTGGCCCTGAAGTGCAGCCTGAGCAGCTGGATGTTCTCCCTTCCTCTGCCCATGTTTGCCACATTACTGTCGGTCCCCGTAGAAGGGAGAGACAGGCTGGGAAACCCAACAAGCAACAGGCCTTTCCTTCCCCTTTGGAGAGTCTGCCTCTCAGTCCAGGAGGCCTGACACCAAATGTCCTGAACACTGGGCTTGGGGAGCCCCCTGGGCTGGGACTTTGCTATCACAGCAAAGAGTCTACCGTTCTAAGGTAGGTCCTATGGAGGCTTTCAGTTCCCCCAGGTCACTGCGACTTCTGTTTTGGTGGCTATTCCCCAGCGGCCATCACAGGGCCAGGTGGGCTGACAGGTCCTGCGGTGTGCCCCTCCACACACCAGAGGAGATGCCAGGGACAGGGTGGTGCTACAGACAATACACTTGTACCTATTTTTAAATAGACCCAGAGAGACACCCATTTGGACACACACGCACCTGTGCACCGAGAAGGTGCAACATGGTCTTAAGCCTTGCTTTGATTCAGTGATCTTCAGAGGCGCCCACCGCCTGCATTCTGATGCCTTAGCATGGTCATGAGAGCTCCTCAATGACCTCTCCCTGTCCACCCTTCTAGAGTTGTCCTCCATTATTACCTTACCCGAACCCACTGCTCCTTCCACCTAAGCTGCTTACTGTCCATCCGCTCAGCGCACCCCAGTCTTCCCGCCCTCCTATCCCCTGTGCCTCTGTCTTCACGTTCCTATCAGCATCCTACCCACTCCTTAAGGCAGTCAGTGTCACTGCTTAGAAATAACTGCCCGATCGTGGGACAGTTACCTTCTCTGTCCCTCAGTTTCACTGTGTAAAATGGGGGTAACTGCATGGTGAGTAAATGAACTTCTGTCCGTGAAGCACGGAGAGCAGTGCCTGGGGCTCAGCAAGGTCTGTGCAAGTCCTTGTCTTCTTCTCACCGACTGGACGTGCCAGGACTCCTGCCTGGTTTCTAACCCGTCCTCCCCCAGAACGCTCAGGTGCTATCTGGAATACAGGTGAGAACTAAATGTCTTCAAGCAGGATTTGCTTTATTTTGCTCTCAGTTACAGTCCCCATTTTAAGCTGTCAATTTTGAAAGGAATGGCGGGGGGTAGGGTGGGAGCTGGACAGCAAAGTTTCTTCCTCCAGTGTTAGGTCCTTCCAGCAAAGCATAGCTGTGGTTGGTAAAAAAAATTTTTTTTTAAATAGCAGCTTTATTGAGAGAGAATTCACCCATTGGAAGTGTACTATCAATGGTATTCACAGAGTTGTATAATCATCACCACTCTTTAATTTTAGAATATTTTCATTACCCCCAAAGAAGCCCCATACCCATACCAGTCACTCCCCATTTCCCCCCAACTCCTCAGGCCTCGGGAAACACTTATCTACTTTTCTCTCTGTAGATTTGCCTAATCTGAACATTTCATAGAACCCCCTGTTTTTTTTTTAAGGGGCAAAACTGCTTCTTTCACTCATCATTAAGCTATTTTCCCAAAATACTCAGGCACAGGACTAAGCCCTTAGTAGGCACCCAATAAATGTTCTGTTGAATGAAAACCAAAAGCTGAATGAAAATCAAAACACGGGTTTGACTTAGTTAAGCACTTTTTTCCTCCCCATTTCACCTTTGGACCTTGTTGGTCCAAAGCAAGTTTGGGAAATAAATCAGGAGTAGTGGTGTTGTGTTTTTGTTTTTCTAAGGCATAGAAAAGCTCTGCTGAGTCTCCCCAGAGTGCAAGTCTAGTGCGGTGGTTCTCAAACCTGGATGTGCCTTAGTGTCATCTGGGGAACAAAGAGAGCTAAGGCCTGAGGTCTGCCCCTCCCCAATCTCTCCTCCAGGATTCGAATTTATCAGTCTGGTGTGGGGCCCATCAGTATCTTTGAAACATTTCCCAACTTTAAGTATGATTCTATGAACAGCCAGGGTTGAAAACTCTCGTTCCAATGGAAACAACCATTCTAAGTGAGAATAATTTGTTGAATTCCAGCCATGCCCAGAATGATACACAGCCCCACTTTTCAACCCCGTCTTCAGGGAAATGAATCTGAATTTTAAAGAAAGCAATAAAGAACAGAATATTCATTTCACAAATATTTTCTTTATAGCCAACATTAGTATTAGACTGAACCATATGAAACTGCTGATCTTTGACTCTTTTCAGCTATAAAATGGAAATTTCGTATCATTCAAACTAACTGAATGCTTATATTTCATGATATAGAAGATACGGAAAATACTCAATCTAACCCACCATTTACTAACCCACCTGTGCATCTTTCTTGTGCTTCACACACTTTTAAAAAAGAACATTTCAGTGGGGGGAGGGTAGTGGCTCAGCGGTAGAGTGCATGCTTAGCATGCATGAGGTCCTGGGTTCAATCCCCAGTACCTCCATTAAAAAATAATAATAATAAAAAAGAACATTTTGAGCTTTATTAAATAGATATTTTTAGTGCAGAATGGAAAATAAATTAGCTATTAAGGAAGACGAAGCCATGACAATTCACAAGCAGATCAAACAAACACCAGCTTTATAGACAACCTTCACTTTTTGCCACACATTTTTTTCTGGAAAGCATGTCATAAAGCAGATTGTCATAAAGCAAGTTACATTTTCCCAAAGGAAATATTTTGTGATTAGGGACTGTGTTCCTGACTAGACATCATATAAATCAGAGATGTAATCAACAACAGGTCTCAAAAGCAAAGCTGCAACAGCTATAAACCCCTATAAACCTTTAAAATAATAAATTTGCTATTCAAACACCATAAAATGCCACAGTTATATTTTACCAGTTTGATTATTATACTGTCATTGTGGAAGGTAATTTAGCATTACCCATCAAAATTCCAAAAGTGCACATTCTTTGATCCACGTCTAGCGATCTTTCCTATAGGAAAGCTGGCGCCATCTCTTCCCCTGCTTACAGGACCCAGAATAAACGTCTCAGTCCAGACCTGACCCTGCCCAGCCTCACTTCCACCTTGGCAGTGCCCTCGGGGCTGTCGCCCATTCCTCCACCTCTTAGCATCTGAGGCTCTGCTCCTTCTACCTGCAACCTCTGTGCTGCCCCAGGGTGTGGGGACAGTATTGTTCCAAGTCAGGAGGGACTTAATGAGCTTTAGTGCTTTGGTGCAGCCTCCACAATGTCTAGTTAAGTGCATCTGCTTTCATTTCCAACTCAGGCTGCTTCTGCCTCCTTCCTGTGACCAGAACTGCTGGGAACTCAGTCCTTCTGAGCCTCGCTGCTTGCCAGACTCCCTCCTCACTTCACCTCTGCCTGCAAAGGGCTGAAGTTCTATTCCTGAATCCCACCTGCAGCTGGAATAAATCCTGCTACCTATCACCACACCTTTCTGATGCCAAACACCTCTCTGGCAAAGAAGTGTTTCATGAATGAATGAATTCCTAGATTTCTCCATCACTGTGCACAAGTGTGCACTGCTACCTCTTGGTGGGTTTCATTGATCCAGGTGGCCCGTGGACTGCCAGCTGCCATGATCTCTTTGTGAAAACCATGTGCTATGGATGCCAGCTCGGCCTTCCTGGCTGTCCCCAGCAGCTGCCTCCCTTTGGAAGGGTCTCCAGGACTCCTCCCCCTCTCTCTGTCCATTCTTCCTTACTACACTGCCCTAAGGCATTACTCTCTTACCAAAACCCTTTGGATCAACCTTTGGACATTCTCTTTCCTGCTTCCTCATCTCTCTGGTCTCTCATGCACCACACAGGAGGGTGGGAATTTGGGAAAGTATCAGCACATGGTTCTAGAACAGTGGTTCTCAGCCATTTTGCCCCCAGGGGACATTTGGCAATATGTGGAGATATTTTTCGTTGTCACAATTGAGGATATGCATCTAACAGGTAGAGGCCAGTGATGCTGCTACCTCCTAGAAGGACCTGGGCAGCTCTTATAACAAAGAATTATCCAACCCCAACCTGGCTGAGGTTGAGAAACACTATTCTAGAAAAATGAAGGAACCCTTTGGCAGCACTACAAACCAAACCAAACAAAAAATTACCAACAAAGAAGGATGATGCTTCTGTTTTCAGTTAAAGAAAGTCTCTTTTCTCCAATTATCAAAATCATGCTGATTATAGAAAAATTAGAAAATAAAGAAAAGCAAAAGATCACACATGATACCCCTGTCACCGTATATTTTAACATAGTTGAAACTGTATTAGATACAATTTATTTTCTGTTTTTTCTGCCTAATGTGACAATCAAGCTTTTCTCCCTACTACTAAAAGACATTGCTTTCATTGTGAGATTCTTCCCATGAACAAACCACTGTGTAATGAAACCTTCTCTTATTCGTGTAAATTTTAGTTGTTTCCAGTTTTCCACTGTTTGAAACGCAAACAGGATTTGTCAAAGGATTCCATCTAACATCGAAACTCATGTGAAATGTTCTCTTGGACCCTGGCTATACACTAGTCTGAAAACATACTCCAAACCTGCAACTTAAGATGTCTCCATTTGAGAAACATCAAAGCAGTCAGCAAAAAGAGAAAAAAAGAAGAAAAAGAAAAAAAAAATCCATTCCAGAACGTTGAATGGAGCACTGCAGTTCTGTGGATCATGAGAACAAGAATGAAAGATCTTGTGATTTTTGGCATAAAGAGACATAACTAATATGCCCTTAAGACAGCAGGATTTGCTGGTGACAGAGGCAAAACAATTTTATTTAGAATGTCTTTCTTATAAGCATAAGGCCATTTTCTATTTATTAAAGCAGCTTAGGTATTTAACTTAATTTATTTTTTTGGTTGGATTTTCTCTTTATCTCAGGTATTCAGGCCTTTGGGAATGCAAAATTTTGACAAACATCTTAACAGCTGTTGTTGGGCTAAATTCAGAACATTTTGAAACAAGAATAGGTCAAAGATAAAAAGGTTTCCCCGTCCCACCCCCAAAAGACCTAGTTTTCCTCCATATTAGCAGCTGATTATAGTACAGCTACCGAGAAGTAGAAGTTAAACTATTTCTTCCTGCTCCCAGATTCAAAGGAAAATCTACACATACATATGAAGCAAAGCAATATGCCTTGATGTGTAAACTCAGTGGTGGCAGAGAAAGGTAAGAAGCTGGGAATCAGAGCAGCAGTGTTTCTACTTCCCTGTGCCACTGGCAAACCCTGGCTTTGTCTTTGACATCTGAAGGGTTCAATTTCAAACAAGGAAGACTATCAAATATGAAACCGTATACGCGAGGTGCTTTTGGAGATACAGTGTACTTCTCTAAGTGTAATTACAGTACAGAGAGGGTTGTTACTGTGTACTCCTGTGCACTGTGTGCTGTCTTCTATGATATCAACCCAAGCATGGTCAAGGACAGAAAAGTCAGTGTTGATCAGGCGAGCTGTGGGGCTGGAAAGAAGGAGGAAGACATCTAATAGTGGTTCAGAATCAGGTAACACGGCAGGAATCAAATTCTCTCCAAGTCATGGGTATAGCAACTAGGGCATTAACAACAATGATGGGAGGGTGGGAGGGCACAAAAACAACACACATCAGCAGCAACAATGACCACTGACACTGCCATCTGAGGGCTTACCTCACTCGGCTAAGTGCTTTACTTGTATTATCTTAGTCAGTCCTCATAACCGCCCGGTAAGAGTAACTACAGAAACATACATGAGACAGGCTTAGAGAGAGGTTCAGAGGAATATAAAATCTTACAGCTGCAAAATGGCCAAGCTGAGATTTGAACCCCTGTCTTCCGACTCAGAGCCCAAGGGAAAGATCAGGCAAGAGTAGGAGTTAAATAAGGAGCTCAGAGGCAGCACAGAGGAGGCAAGAACCTGTGAGCCAGGCTGAGGCTGAGGCTGGGGCTCTCTGACTCTTCCCCATGGGCAAACAGCAGGTAAAGCTCCTGGAGGCACCACGACTGCAGAAGAGCTCTACCTTGCCTGGGGCAGAGCGGGTGGGAAGCCAGGATGTCTTACAAATGGACTGTGATGGTTCCTCCAGTCACAAGGAACAGTCCTTGTGGCTGTACGCGCCCTCTCTTCCCTGCTGTCCTCCATGACTGGGGTCAGGAATGGACTAGGAGGCCAGCAGGCCCTGGCCTGTGCTGTGGAGAGAAGCAGCAGGGGAGCATTGGTCCAAGGTAAAGTCTGCCTTGGTGGGTCAGCCTCACAGTCCATTCAACCCAGGGCTCATCTCCAACAGTGAAGTCAAACAACTAATGCAGTGATTCTGAATTAAAAAAAAATAATAATAACACAAAAGATTTCTCAAGAGAAATCTCATGTAGAAGCCCAGAATTTACAAAAGATAAGAAGTAGAGAGATTCTGGTTTAAAGAGAGATGAAGGGAGCCCAGAAGGTCCTCCTTCCACCTCCCCTCAATCTCAATACTTTCACAGACACTGGGGCTGAATGCACGGTTGCAGCCCTTGACATCAACAGGAATGGGAAGGACTCCAAACATTCTAACTTTCTTTAGAAATCCAGTAGCAATCCATTACCATGTAGTTTTTAAAAGCCTTTTTAAAAAATCCTTTTTTTTCCATCTGCACCACACTTGCGGCTACAGGGTCCACTACTTACTTGGCCCCTTTCAGAAGCATCTTTCTCTTATCCTAGGCTCATTCTGCTCCAGCTTCAAAGGCTATCTTCTCTTCTTCCTAGTAGTTACACTAGGAAGTCTATTTATGATTTTAGAAACTTTGTTCACATCCTCCTCCTCTTTCCAGATAGACCATTCCTGATCTGTTTAGTCTTTTCTCACTGGAGGATTAAATGCAATAATGTGTAAAGCACCAAGCAAGCCAGGTGGCGTAAAGGTGGGGCGTGGGGTTCAAGCATTGTGCCTCCAACCTTCCTTTTCTATCTCCTTCATCATTTAAAAGTCTCTTCTCTAGTTTTGCTTCCATTGTAGCCCTTTGTTCCTTTCTTAATCACAGTCATTGTTGTGCTCCAAGTAAAGTTGGGCAAGATGGCGGGGACATCTCCACCTACACAGTGATAACGCAAGACCTCAAGCATCAACCCCAACTGGCACCATGTGACCCGTCATCACAGCCAGGAACACAGAGCTCACTCTTTTCTATGTCGCCTCCAAGTTCCCTTAATAGGAAAATTGTAACAAAGAAACCTTGGCCTGAATGAGCATCTCTACTATGTTGTTGCATAACGGAGGGAGGCAGAGAAAGAGACAGATAGAGACAAAGGACAGAGAGAGCCCATGCAAGGGAGAAGCGAGGCAGCAGGGGGGATATCATTATAGCCAAGCAACGTGGAAAGAAATAACTTTCTTCAGCAAAAAGAGACGCATGAGAAGCAAAGGAGTTCTCAGCGAGGACTGGAACTGTTAGGAAGAGAGTGCCCACTTCCTGAACTTGTATGTCGAGGGAAAGAAAATCAGGGGGAGCTTCAAGACACTTTTGGCAGGAGGATAAACTGGCACAACTTTTCAAGAGGACCATTTACCAATATCCATCACAGTTTTAAATGGGCATACCCTAAGATTCAGCAATCACGGTTTTAGGAATCTAAACTTAGAGAATTATTAACATCGCACAGATAAGGTGTACAGTGATGTTGATTCCAGCAGGAAGTGATCCCTTAGGAAGTTCATGAGCAGTAGACTGATTAAATAAATTAGAGTGTATCCACACAATGGAATAGTAGGCAACAGGTGAAAACAGTGAGGCAGCAATTTATGTACTAACCTGACAAGATCTCAAAGCACAGTAAATGAAAAAGGCAAGTTATAATATGTGTAATATGAGCCATTTTTAGTTTTAACATTAAATGAATATTCATGGAAACATAAGAAAGCCATCCGGGAAGATACATGTGGATTATCTCAATTTTCTGGAGAGGAGGACAGTTGTCACTTTTTACTTTAGGTATTTCTAGATTGTTGGAATTTCTAAAAGTATAAACAAGTTCATGCTGTATAGCAGAGGGAACTATATTCAATATCTTGTAGTAACCTATGGTGAAAAAAATATGAAGAGGAATATACGTACGCTCATGTATGACTGAAGCATTATGCTGTACACCAGGAATTGATACAACATTGTAAACTGACTATACTTCAATAAAAAAAAATACAAAAAATAAAGTAGATTAAACAGGAAAGCTAGCTATAGTACAGTGGTTATGTGCATGGGCGGTGAAGCCACACTACCCAAGTTTGAATCCCAGCTCTGCCTCATCCTAGAAGAGATGGGTGATTTCACCTCTCTGTGACTCAGTTTCCTCATCTATAAAATGGCAATAATGACAGTACTAACCTTATAGGGTTGCTGTGCCAATTAAATAAGCTAATACACATAAAGAGGTCAGAAAAGGCCTGGCATAGAGTGAGCACTCCATAAATTGTTAGCCTAAAAAAAGAGTATCTTTTATTTTTAATTATCAGGGGGTAGATGGGGGGAAGATTGGAAAAGATTAGTGTCAGATGATAAAGGGCCTTGAATACTAGGTTAAGGAGGGAGAATTAATTTATTCAGTAGGAACCGAGGAGACATTTATTCACTGAACACATATTTATCGTGTGCCTTTTATGTGCCAGATAACATTCTAGGTGATTGAGATACATCAGTGAATGAAACAGACAATTTGGAAAAGTTCTGATGTAATCAAGATAGGCCTTTTGGGTATGATAGTTATGTGTCTTTTTTTTTTAAACATTTTTTCATTGAGTTATAGTCATTTTACAATGTTGCGTCAAATTCCAGTGTAGAGCACAATTTTTCAGTTATAGATGAACATACATATATTCATTGTCACATTTTTTTTCACTGTGAGCTACTACAAGATCTTGTATATTTTTCCCTGTGCTATAATCTTGTTTATCTATTCTACATTTTGTAATCCCAGTCTGTCCCTTCCCATCCCCCACCCCCTTGGCAACCACAAGTTTGCATTCTATGTCTATGAGTCTGTTTCTGTTTTGTATTTATGTTCTTTGTTTTTTTTTTTTTTAGATTCCACACATGAGTGATCTCATATGGTATTTTTCTTTCTCTTTCTGGCTTACTTCACTTAGAATGATATTCTCCAGGGACATCCATGTTGCTGCAAATGGCATTATGTTGTCATGTTTTATGGGTGAGTAGTATTCCATTGTATAACTATACCACAGCTTCTTTATCCATCGATGAACATTTAGGCTGTTTCCATGTCTTGGCTATTGTAAATAGTGCTGCTATGAACATTGGGGTGCAGGTGTCTTTTTGAAGCAGGCTTCCTTCTGGATATATGCCCAGGAGCGGGATTACTGGGTCATATGGTAAGTCTATTTTGAGGAATCTCTATACTGTTTTCCACAGGATAGTTACGTGTCTTAAAAGTGTTTTGTGTGTGTCTTGGGGAGATGATCAGGAAGGCTGGAGTTGTCAGTCAGGAGGCCATTACATTTGTTCGGGTGATGAGGGCCGGATGGTGGGAGGACTCCAGGCCTGAAGCCCAGAAGCGGTGTCTAAGGCCCGAGGGAACAGACAGACAATCCCTAGTACTGGGAAGGTGGCTGGGGCTGGAGGTGCCAGCCAGGGAGCTGTGGTGGGCTGGAGAACCTCTTAACACCAGCTTTTTAGAGTTTACCCCAGCTTCGGTCAATTCACTTGGCCTGCAGTCAGGTGATCCGGTTCTAGCCCACATTTACCACCATCACCCTGGAGAATGAAACTTCCCGGTTCTCAGAATCCTCACATATAAAGTGAGAGGGTACCCCTTGATGATCTCCAGGGCCCCTGCTGAGTCTAACATTCTGCAGTTTTCATGTCAAAGAAGCAAATGAATAGGACTTCCTTTCCTATTGCCAGTGTACTATACACCAGAGTCAAAGGCGCAACCATTAAAACACAGGATTCAGATGTGCAGGATAATGCATGAGAAGACTGTTTACATTCACCTCGTTTTTGAGAAAGTGCATATTGAATCTTAAGCCAAATGTATGCATCAAGGTCTGAAAACCGGTTACTCAAATAATTTCCTTCCATATGTGCAGCTGTTCTAAAGTATAAACCACACTCGTCCAGTAAAACCATCATCTGTTCTATAAAGAATATAAGCATTCATCTGGCCTTTATTTTTAGAGTAAGAGGTCATATGCACAAGGGGTGAGATGTGGTTGAGACCCCTGTGCCAGATGCAGGCAGGGGCTAAAGGCCAATTATAAATCGTAATATCCGAACTTGTGTGTATTTCAATTAGATGGCTTAGAAGAGAAAAAGAAGATTTCAAATTACTGAAATCAGAGTGGCAAAGCAGAAGCTGCAAAAAGCCCTTGTTTCATTTGTTCATTCATTGAACACATCGCTTTCACAAATTAAATCACCAAAATAAACAGACTCTGACTCATTTCCCATTGCTTGTTGGAGTTTGGTTCTTTTTTTCCCTCCAGGGTCATGGAATGCATGAACTTCAGGCTTACTCTCCGTGTGAGAAAAGCCTTGCATGAGGACAATCAACTCTAAGTTAGAAGAAACTGTAACTTTCTATTGCCCAAGATTAACAGGCACCAAAACCAGGCTGCCTGAGCCTTGATCCCAGCTAAATGACTTTGGGCAAATGACTACTAAGCTCTTTCCTGCCTCAGTTTCCCCCAGTAGGGTTGGGATGAGATGTTACTGTTCCTACGTTGTTTTGAATGGCGCCTGCTGTACAGTAAGCACTATAGACATGTTTATAAAATAAATCTTAGTTGCTAGAGGCAACACAAGGCAGCTGAGAGCAGTTGCACAGTGAATTCTCTTAAAGGTTACGTTCTCTCTGCTCATCCTACTCTCATAAAAGTACCATGGAAAGCCACACATTAGATAAGACAAGGATTGGCTGTTCTTCATTTTACTTAGGAAGGGCTGGGAGGAATTTACATTGAAAACCTCCTGCTAGGACTCTTTCTTTTGAGTTAGAAATCAAAATGACTCTTCTCTTTAAAAAGAAGATACGAGTTTGTTGGTAGAGATGAAATTAGAATGCCTTGGCATGATGCCCACCAGCTTCAGAGTCTGTAATTTCAACCAAATGTTTGCTTTTGCTTGAGTTATTTGAACCCATTTTATTCTTGGCTGTTCTGGTGTGTGCGTGATTGAGGGTGTCAGTTTGCCTATCTATGAAGTGGCGACAATGATAGGAACAGTATCTATCATATCAGGTGCTTCTGAGAATAAATGAGAATACTCAGGAAGCACTGAGCATGATGCCTGACTCTTTAAATCAGTCAGTGCTCTTTAAATAGCGGATTTCACAATAATAGCTATTCTTGTCCCCAAGAGCCCCAGTGACACCTTAAGTGTATTCATCTTTGGATTGTAATGGACACTTGATTAGCTGGTTTTCATATTTGCTTTTAAGATCTCCAGTGAGAACTCTTTTAAAACATGCTATCTGCCTCCTTCACTGTTTTTCTTCTTCTTTTTCTTCTCCTTCTCCTCCTCCTCCTCCTTCTTCTTTTAATTTCAAAACAAACCAGCTATTTAAAAGTGTGTCTGCATGTTACCCATTATTCATCAGAAGAGATTCTAGGGCTCTGTGGGAAGGATTTCATGTCGGGCTGTTTTAGTCAAGGAGCTGCCTGTCCTGTTCTTTCTCCGCCCTCTACAGCCTTGGAATGAGTAGGGATTCGAGTATCTTCCCCTGAGGTGGCAGGATGGGGCCCTGAGCGCTCAACCTGGGGCAGCAGGGCGGAAGGTCAGAGAAAGCCTGTGGGGAAGTTCTGGCTTTGGCCCTTCCAGTAATTAGCTGTGTGACCTTGGACAGGTCCTTAAACTTCCCAGACTGTACTGACTTCATCTGTGATTTGAGATGCTAGCAAATGGGCAAAAAAAGGGAAGACAATTCATCCAAGAGGACAGACAATACGAACACTGTACCCTTCACTAGTTATGAAAGAATGCAAATTACAGTAATACAAAGACCTCATTTTTAATATCATTAAAATAAAAATTTTAAAATATCATTGCTTGTAAAGCAATGAAGCTAGAACACTCCCTTACACCATACACAAAAATAAACTCAAAATGGATCAAAGACCTAAACATAAGACAAGATACAATAAACCTCCTAGAAGAAAATACAGGCAAAACATTATCTCACATACATCTCAAAAATGTTCTCCTAGGGCAGTCTACCCAAGTAATAGAAATAAAAGCAAGAATAAACAAATGGGACCTAATTAAACTTACAAGCTTCTGCACAGCAAAGGAAACCATAAGCAAAACAAAATGACAACCTACAGAATGGGAGAAAATTTTTGCAAATGAAACCGACAAAGGCTTGATCTCCAGAATATATAAGCAACTCATACAACTTAATAAGATAAAAACCAACAACCCAATTCAAAAATGGGCAGAAAACCTAAACAAGCAACTCTCCAAGGAAGACATACAAATGATCAATAGGCACATGAAAAATGCTCAATATCACTAATTATCAGAGAAATGCAAATCAAAACTACAATGAGGTATCACCTCACACCAGTCAGAATGGCCATCATTCAAAAGTCCACAAATGATAAATGCTGGAGAGGCTGTGGAGAAAGGGGAACCCTCCTACACTGCTGGTGGGAATGCAGGTTGGTGCAACCACTGTGGAAAACAGTATGGAGATTCCTCAAAAGACTAGGAATAGACTTACCATGTGACCAGGAATCCCGCTCCCGGGCATATATCCAGAAGGAACCCTACTTCAAAAAGACACCTGCACCCCAATGTTCATAGCAGCACTATTTACAATAGCCAAGACATGGAAACAGCCTAAATGTCCATCAACAGATGACTGGATAAAGAAGATGTGGTATATTCATACAATGGAATACTATTCAGCCAAAAAACACGACAACATAACGCCATTTGCAGCAACATAGATGTCCCTGGAGAATGTCATTCTAAGTGAAGTAAGCCAGAAAGAGAAAGAAAAATACCATATGAGATCACTCATATGTGGAATCTTAAAAAAAAAAAAACCAGACAAAAGAACATAAATAGAAAACAGAAACAGACTCATAGACATAGAATACAAACTTGTGGTTGCCAAAGGGGCAGGGGGTAGGAAAGGATAGACTGGGAGTTCAAAATTTGTAGATACTGACAGGCATATGTAGAATAGATAAACAAGATTATACTATATAGCACAGGGAAATATATACAAGATCTTGTGGTAGCTCACAGTGAAAAAAAAAGTGACAATGAATATATGTACGTTCATGTATAACTGAAAAATTGTGCTCTACATTGGAATTTGACACAACATTGTAAAATGACTATAACTCAATAAAAAATGTTAAAATAAATCAGTAAGTAAGTAAGTAAATAAATAAATATTTACATCAAAATAAAGAAAAAACACCATTGCTTGTTTTTTTGTGTTACTGGGAATGTGGCACACTGGTACAGCCGCTTGGGGTGGAAAAAATTCACATATGTCTCATGAAAGAAAAGGAAGAAAACCTGGGTGTGAATCTTCATCTAACTCACTAGTTCGGAGGCTCAACCTTTTTGAGATTCCATTGCCTCGCTGGAGGAAAAATGGGTAAAATGGGGATGATAAAGATAATGCCTACTTGCTGGGTTGCTGTGGGGTTTGGAAATAACGTAGGTAATGGACCTAACTTAATGTTTGGCACATAACAGAGGCCAGTATTGTTGTGAAGATGAAGTTGAGGAAATGATGATGGTGATGTCTGATTCTGCCCTGTTCATACAATAATGCTGCTGGAGAGAAAATCCATTCTCCTCTCCTTCCCTGGATTCCTTGCCAGAATCTGACTTATCTTCGGCAGGCAGAGCAGATAACTGCTTAGCTGTGGCCCCACGCATCCAGTTTCCTAAGTGATTCTGACCACAGAGGTCCCAGGCAACTCCAAGTAGAGGCCCCGCACAAACACGTCCTTCCACATGCACAAACACACCACCACATATCTGGCACCAGTCTTGCCCTGCTCAGCTGGCACTCAGCTCTGCAAACAGCCTTCGACCTCTCAGGCCAGACCCCTCTGGTGCCCTGCACACAGAGTAGAGAGTGACATCTGCTCTGCCCTACACAACCTCCGAGCAGACGCAAGCCGGCCTGTCCTGAGAGCTCACGCTCTCTGACGCATGTCCACAGCCACCATCACCCCGCACATCTCCTGGGCCAGGCCCTGGCCACCATATTTACAAAAAGACTCCCCACCCCCCTTGGGGGGGTGGCCCTCAGTCCCTTTTCTCAAATGCCCATTTGCTTCTGAGGAGGATTTTTCTCTTCTTCTTCAGATTTCTTCTGTGATTCATCTCCTGTTTTTTTGGTGATTCAAGCTCAGCATTGATTTGAATTGCCACAGACTCTTTATCTACCCAATATCAAAGATGTCTCTCCTCAAATGTTTCTCTGAATTCTTTCTCAATACCAGGTTCTGTTCCTGTTCCCATTTTGCAACCTAATAAGGACTGAAGTCTGTTTTCAGTAGTTATTTGATTTTTTTTTTTCTCAGCTTTAAAAATAATTTCAGAGAGCCATGTAACCAAGGCCCTGACAGGAACTCATGAGTCCTTGCTTTATTCATGAGAACACTGAGGGCCGTGGCGGTGGTGGGTGGGGGAGGCGCAGCTCTGCTGGGGTCACACAGTCATTCGCCAGAGAGAACGCAGACCACCAACCCCTAGCAAGTGCTCCTTCTACCTCCCAGCCGTATTTCCTTGGTAAAGCAGGCCTGGTTCTGCACGGCAGGGCTCCTGACAGACAATGACTGCATTTCTCTCTGTGGAGAGACTGGAGGGGCTGAACTGGAAGCTGGAGACTGCAGAACTGGCTCCCCCCAGGTGTCCCAAAACCATGGTGGACTCTTTCCTCTCTCTTACTTCCAGGCTTTTGTAAATGCTGTTTTCCCTTCCTGGTAACTCTGGCCAAGCCACCTTCATTCTCTCGGTGCTTTCTCCAGGAAGCCTACCTGAGCCCCCAGCTCCAGACAGGAAACCCTTCCCACGTGCTGTGTCCTCAGCAGTGCATGGTATGCCCTCTCTCTGAGCTGGGTACTGTGTGCCGGTCTTGAAACAGATCATTACCTGTTTGCATCCACCCTCCCTGGAGGTCTGCATGCAGCCAGTGGGCAGAGCAGACCTGATTAACTCACACCAATGCGTTAGTGACCTTTAAAATCTCTCCTACCTGCAGAGACCTGGTGCTGAGCACTTGACTAAGGGAAGAGTCCCGAGGGCAGTCTAAAGTCCAAGGACAAATGACTTTAAATTTTAGACCACATGTCCCTCCTCTAAATTCCTTAAAATTGGGAATAAACTTCTTATTCAAGCAAGCAAGAGGAGCAAAGCAACCAGGGGCCCAGACGAGCGTGCCCAAGCGCCCTGCTCTTGGGTCACACCTTTTCTTACCCAGGACCCTGATTCTGCAGAAAGGGATGAAACTTTCAGGGCATCCTCACCTTGTCGCTTTAGCAGCTTGGCCTTTGACTCAGGGTGACCCAGAGTCCTGGCTGCCCTTCAGGGGGTGATGGGAGAGAAGGACTGTGACCCCTCAGCAGAGGCAGAAAGCACAACGTGGATGTGGGAATGGAATAACTCCAGGTCCTGACATCTCTAATTCTTTCTCCACGTTGTCTCATATAATCCCCCAAACAACCCTGAGATGTGGATCCTTTCCATTTTCCATTTTACCTAAGAAGAAACAATGAGATGCCAAGTTCAAAGACAGACAGGTCAGAGGTTATGCTGAGACTCACCTAGAGTACCAGGCTCTTAACCATCGCCTCTGTTTTATAATTTCTTAGAGTCTTCTTAAAGGGGCCAGGGGTGTATGTGTGTGATCTCCCTGACCATATAAGCACTCACTTGTACTAACAAGACAACTAGGAAGTCTACGACGGGGATTTTTAACATTTTTCCTGTCAAGTCTCCCTGCCTGGGCTGCTCCCCATCCTGAAATGTACTTTTGCCTCCTCTGATTGTCAAATAACCACTGGGCCCTACCTGCCTCCTCCCTCACCGTAAGGGCTTCAGCTCAAGTTAACTTCTTCACCCTCCATGGGTGGCTCTGCACAATGTAATACTGCATAGAATTGTCCAACCATATACTAATTTACTATTTTATAACAACCATGAAAATAGATACTTTTTAAAAAAACTAAAATAAAAATTTTTTATTGAAGTATAGTCAATTTACAATATTGTGTTAATTTCAGTATTCGGCATAGTGATTCAGGTTTTTTTACAAATTATATTCCATTACAGATTATTATAAGATATTAGGTATAATTCCCTGTTCTACACAGTAAATCCTTGTTGCCTATCTATTTTATATATAATAGCTTGTATCTGTTAACCCCATACTCCTAGTTTGTTCCTCCCTTACTCCCCCTCCCCTTTGGTAGATGTTAAGATAGTTTTCTATGTCTGTGAGTCTGTTCCTGAAAAACAAATACTTTTGAGCATTTGCTATCTGCTGAATATATTTTTCTTGTTTAATTTTCATGAGAATCCCATAAAATGGATATAACATCTCCCTCCTTACAAACAAGGACACTGAGCCTTAATGAACCTGTTTGGGAAAAGTAATGTATCCTAGCAGCTCAGAGTGTGAGCTCTGGGTTAATCTGCCCAGGTTCAAAGCCCAGCTCACTAAGTAGGTGAATGGGCACAAACTGCTTCTGTAAGCCTCAGTTTTATGATCCATAAAATGGGTTTGCTAACAGGCTCAACTTCATGTGCATGAAGTGCTGAGCACAGGACTGGCATGGAGTAAGTGCTCAGTGACTATGAGGACTTAATATGATTAGGAAGAAGCAGAACTTAGAGTCAGCTCCTGACTGACTCTGGGGCCCAGGCTGCCTGCTTTGCATATAATCCTGAAGTAAATAGTTTATTGTCCCTATTTCATTTTTTAAATAAAAATCCCTCCTGTCTACTGAGTGGCCATGTACAGACACTAATCTACATATTCTGCTTTATATTTATTATTCACATTATCTCCATAGCTTTTTTTTTTTTAATGTAGGTACTGGGGATTGAACCCAGGACCTTGTGCATGCTAAGCTCACAGCTCTACCACTGAGCTATACATCCACCACCATCATCCCTATCTTAGAGATGAGGAATTAGGTTCAGAAAGGTGAAGTGACTAGTTCATGATCACACAGCTGTTAGGTGTCAAGGCTGGTGTAAGAGCCAAGTGCAGCTTCACTTGATTTTCCAACACCACGCTGCCTGTGTGAACCTGTTAGTTTCATGTAATTTTCCTCCTTCCAACCAAATGATAAGCTCCTCAATGCCAAGCAAAGGCACCTTCACTTTCCCTGTGTTTCCCTAATGGCCTGGCACAGCATCACACATGCTGTGCTCTCAGTGTACAACTGGTGTAGAAAATACACGTTGCCCTTGCTCAGCCTGGTACCCAGCTCACTCTTCAAAACCATGAAGCATCAGCCACAATACTGGAGACTCCTAAGTCTGAAGGAATACAAGAAAGATGATTCCAGAGTCACCTAAAGATTTTATGTCCACTGTATTCGTAAGAAGTAAACCTCAAATAGTTATTTAACTCTAAAAATGACTGAATGTACAACAGGACAATCACCACAGCTTATTCAATAAGTAAATGGTGTATAAAAAGAGAGAGGTTGGCTAAAGATTAAAAGACTCGAGAGATCATATTGATCAAATGTAATATTTGAACTTCATCTGATCCCTGATTCCAAATATCAAATATTAAAAGCCATGCTGGGGACAATCAGGGAAACTTGAATATAGGGCTCATTATTAAATAACAGTTTGGAATTATTATTTGTCTAGGTGTGATAATACTGTAGTTACGTTTTTTAAAAGTCTTTATCTGTTTAAAAAAACATATAATGAAGTATTTATGGATAAAATGGCATAAATCTGAGGCTTCCTTTAAATACTCCAGCAGGAGGGGAAAATACTCCTGGGAGGAAACTGATAAAACAATACTGGAAAATGCTGATACACGTGGAAGCCAAGTGATGGGCACGTGCGGGCTCACTATACTATTCTCATTGTGTGTGTGTGTTCGAAAACTTACACAATTAGAAGTTCTTTGTTTTTTAAAAAGAAAGAATGAATGGTGAATCCCCATCAATTTTCTGTTTTGTTCTGCAACTACTTTTCTTCGGAGAGAGTTCAGTCCCTTTATGACATAAAGTCATCCTGTTCCAAAGACTCCCAAACGTACTCATCCAAGTGAGGTTAAGCACCCGTTGTGCTGACAGCTCACCTGGACCATTCTGCCAGCCCTCCCCAATCAGCCTGCGCCAAACTGACCTTGTCACCTCCCACCAAACAAACTTAGTCACCGCGATCCCAGCTTTACCATTGCGACTATCTCCTTCCACTCTCCTGGTTGGAAACCGCAGCGTCGCCTTGCCTCTTTCCTTCCCTTTGTCCCTAAACCAGGCAGCCAATGATACTTGGAACATGACCCAGATGGACACTTTCCTCCTCCATCCTGACTGCTCCAGCCCCATCTAAAGCCTCAGCACCTCACTCCTGGATTGTTGTAGCAATCCTGCCAAGTCTCCCTCCTCTGACTTTTCCCCTTTCTGTACAAACAGTTGGATTTTCTTAAACTCCAGACTGCGAAGCTCGACACTCTTCCTTGGAAATGCCCACTTTGAAACCCATCTGTTACGTCCATGTCCACTAACATAGCCCTCTCAGGAGCTGTTACTGTTGAGCTCCATCTTACCACCTGGAGCAGCTCACTGAATGCCTCCTCCAGCCGTTTCAGAATAAGTCCGGTTACAGGAAGCCTGGAAGCTCCATCAGTCCAAGGCTTGTCTGTGCACCACTATGTTCCAGCCCTTAGCTCAGTGCCTGGTGCACAGTTGTGGGTGCTCAGTAAATATTGGTTGAATAAATGGATTCATTAATGAACAAATACAGTGAAAGAAAATCAGTGACTTCACTCTTCCCTCCATGGTACCTCAGCATGGGTCCTAACCTTGTCAATACAGTATACCCTGAACCCACGATAACCAAGTCCTCAAGACCCTTTGTTGGGAGACCTTATTCAAAAATCCAAATACAAGATACTCTAGGGTTTCCCTTTTCCCACATACACAGTCTAAACAGGCCTTAACTGATAGGTCAAATAATCTTAGCGTTACCTCTGCCTATATGTGAACTTGACCTGGCCACTAATGTTTCTGATCTTCAACTTCCTCATCCGTCAGAGGAGGAGAAGGTTGGGTAATCAGTGGATCCTGTTGGGTCTAATCTTAGTACTTTCTTCTGTAGAAGACACAGTGCTTTGTGCCTAACATGTAGTGTCAGCTGACTGTTCAGAGAGAGTCCTCTTTATTATACTGCTTGGCTGACAGGGAAATCAGACTTGCTGATAACAAATTCCTCTTTGCAACTCACCTCCAGATGGAGTTTCTTTCATTCCTTTGTTGAATACACATGCATTAAGTTCCTACTATGAGCCAATTCAATGGTAATTTGTCCCCTGCAGCGCTGACACAGTACCTCTTGATAGTGACAGATAATGCATCTTTTCTGTTTGCCTTTATAGCCCTAACGTTATTCCAAACCCCAGGCAACCAGTGGAGACAACTAGGTAGGGTTTATGACTGGCTCAGCATTTTGCAAATGAGTCACCTGGATAAGCAGCATACTCAGGGCCAAACAGCAAATGGAAGGCAAGGGTACCTAGCCTCGAGGTCTCCTAAATCCTGGTCCTGGCCTCTTTACCATCATTCCACGCTGCCCATGGGAGCAGAAACCAGGACAGCCGGGAGGGTAAAGAGGACCTGGGTCCCTGCTTGTGAAGTCACTTCAGGAATCTGTGAATCAAGCAATGAAGTGATGGCCCTAATAAAAAATGAATCTGGATCACAAGAAGCCCCCCAGAACAGCTGGAGATGACAGGCTCACTTTTAGTCCTGGAGGTCACTCAAGTCCAGATCTGCCTTGCATCCTGAGAAGACCTTGACCAGTCTGTCCTAATGGCCTTGGGAGTTGGGCCACAGCAAGGCCCATGGGCCTGGGTGGTTCCTCCAGAACATGGAAGTGGAAGGAACATGGGTTCAGAGTCTAGCAGGTGGGCTATGATCCCACCCGTGCCCCTTAGTAGCTGTGTGAAATCAGACCTGTTACTCATCCTTAAAATGAGGATGATACCACCCACAGAGTGGAGTTTTCTGAGTGGATCAGAGGACATATCCTATGTGAAAGCAGCTAGTATGGTACCAGACCTGATTGTTTCCCTTTCCCCCACTCCTCTCCCACACAGCCCTGTGGTTGTGGCACATGGCAAGTGCTCAGCATCAATTTCTATCATGAAGGAATGGAAGGGCCCACGAGGTACCACAGAGATTAAGGAGCCTGCAGCAGAGGTGGGGTGGAGAGGGGATAGGGCCAAAGCGAAGACACAGAGTGCATCCTCCCTGAAAATGTGTGAGCCCTGAGGGAGACCCAGCAGGTGGCTCACAGCCCTCTCCTGGCAGAAATAAAAACCTGTCTCTCCAGAAAAGAATCAGTTACAGAGGAGGCAGAAGGAAGAGGGGGAGCATTTGAAAGGTGATTAAAACATATTCTTTGTTCAACAGTTGCTAGAGTTACCAGCATTGGGAAAAATTTCTGCGGTGGCCATGTGAGAAAAGAACTTTTTTGCTAACAAGTTTTGAATCTTACTCTAATTTGATTTAGATTTAGCTAATCGAAAATAGACATTAGAACCGAAAGAGGCAATTAGTCAAAATTCGTCTTCTAAGGAAAATTCAGCAGGAAGGAGACTGGATACCTACTTCTTCCCTTGCACCTGTGATCACCAGGCTAAGCGTCTCTGAGCCAACATGGCTCTTTCCCTGGGGGCAGCTGCTTGAGTCTAAGCACAGCAGCCAAAAGGTGCTGGCGGACGTTGGGTGTGAAACGCTGCCCCTCAGGCACTGATAACGTTGTACACGAAAAGAAGTGTGCACCACCATGAGTGACCGCCCAGCTGGCCCAGGGTCCCTCCTGCTGGTGTCTAGGTCGTTCCCTGGGTCTAAAGCACGTCCCTTCCTGACCCTCCTCCTCCCAACTTTGACCTGAGGGCTACTCACCCTGCAAGTCTACTCTTGAGATGACTCCCCTCCTGGCTTAATTAAGGGCACCTCCCAGGAGCTCCTGTGATCACCTGTTCTTTCTTCATTCAGGCACTTATCATACCCTACTGCAGTGATTCTCAACAGGGACAATTTGGCCTCCAGGGGACACTGGGCAAGGTCTGTAGACGTATTTGGTTGTCACAACTCTGTGTGAGAGAGGATGCTACTGGCTTCTAATGCTGCTAAGCATCCTGCAGTGCACAGGACCATCGGCACAACAAAGAACTGTCCAGCTCAAAATGTCACCAGGACTGAGGTGGAGAGACCCCACCCTAGTGTAATTGTTTACTCATTTATCTTTCTCACAGTGGCTGTCTCATTCGTATCCTCAGGACAATGCCAGCACATTGTACTAAAAAAAGACCAGTTCAATGACTAAATGACTTGAACCCCAGTTCCCATCTCTCGTTGATTCCTGCTAGCTTTGACCCTGACCAACTCCCTGTCCCGGCCTCTCCATCTCACCTTGCACTAATTCTGATGGTTCTGACTCTGGCCAGCTCCCCCACCGGGCCCATTCTACAACTCTCTACACACCCCTACCCCATGCACTAGAGAACTAGGGCTACCTAGAGCAAAGCAGAGAACAGGGCACCTGGACTAGTCATCCAGCCAGGCTAGACAAAGTCAAGACCACGAGAAAGGGAAGAAGGCCTGAGCCAGCTGGGAGCAGGGCCAGACCACCAGGCGAATCGGGCAGCTGGACTGCAGTTAGGGGCTCAGAAGCTGAGTAGTTTCCAAATCCTCCACATGCCTTTTATTTAATTAATAAAGAGTGGGCGCCCATTTCCGAGGCTGCAGGAATCTTCTCCCCTTTAAGTGAAGCAGAACTGTGTGATGAATACTTTCTCGAAACCCTGAGTCACTGCCCACTTGTTTCTATGTGCTTTTGCTACTGAGTTCACATGAATAACTATAAGCTTATTTTACATGATCGTAAAGGGCTGAGTAATTCTCAGCAATTTCAAGAATGAAATGTCCACAAAGGCTTTCAAAACTGTGACACAACAGGGTTTGGGAATTCAAAATCACTGCTGTCTTAAACATATTTTCTTATTTGATTGACTATATTTCATGTTTAACATATCTCTATTACAATTTATGTTCAAATGAAGTAGTGAAGAGAGATGGAGTCAGGTGCCTTTTGCAGACAGCAAAGGTTTAGGGGATTGCTGGGGTTTTGAAGCTAAAGATTAGTTGCTTTTACCATCAGCCCCGGGATTTCACCTCTGAATTCCTTTAGAGCTCTTGGCTGAACGCCAAGCTGTCCCCGTGATTCATCCACATCCAATCTGTCGGCTAGGTCTAGAACATTCTGTGCATCTACTACTACTCCACCTAGTGCCTCTGCTTCTAAACATAATTTAAGACTGTTATTCAGTTTGATGTATTTTTCTGAAAAGATCAAGGCAAGTAATTTATTATGCCTGCTGGCTCCTTTTCATATATCCAAGGGAGTGTTCTGATAATCTACAAAGGTTCTACCGGGTCTTTGGCTGGTTCCTTCCCTCCAATTACTTTAAAAGGCCTTCTTATTTTTGCTTTAACGTCGTTTTCTAGAGGATGCTCCTAAAATTATATTTGGATCTTTTCCACGGGTTTCCCAGATGGATTTCCCTGTTCTTTCAACTGAATTAATTTTCTATTTTTCCTGAAAGATATCTATTTCTCAGGGAAGTATCTCTGCCTTGAGCATCCCTCTCTGAGCTGCATCTGTAAATAGAGATTATTATCCCAAACTCCAGGGCTATGAGGGTCAAATGAAGCAAAGCATGTAGAGGGTTCTGCCCAATGCCTAGCAAGCAGTAAGTGTTTAGCAAAGGGTTATTTATTCTTATCGGCTTAGCCAAAGAAGGTAGTAGGGAAAGGAAGCTAGTTCGTCTCAATCCAACCCCCTAAATGGTTTTTTGAATACTGTCATACTTCGTGCTTCTCCAAAGGTTTTGGTAATGGTTTTTAAAAATTAGTTGGCAAGATTCTTGAGGTTTTGACAATTTTTTCATAGTCACAATTCACATTTTTCTTAATTCTTCTGTTATGTATACATTATCATGGTTTTCCATCCTTGCATCAGACCGTTAATCTTAAAATTATCGGGATCATTAAATCACAGTGGTCACACACAGATACTTCCTGCACCTTCTACGGCGCTTCTCTTCCTTTTCGTCTGTAAAATCATTAGCACAGGAAATGATCATTTGTCCTAATTCATCCCAGGGAGGTATTTTGCCCATCTACAAGTGAGTAAACACCCTCATTATTACTAATTGGCCCAATTTTTTAGCTTGGCCAGTCCTATTCCAGTCTCCAGCTCAATCTCATTATCCTTGTCAGGTGGCCCATAACCCCTTTCTACGGCCATATTTTCATTAGCTGTTGGCTATTTCCACCCACTAGGCATTTCCTGATGGCATTTTTATGCTGAGGCTCTTTGGATTTCTCCACTACCCTGATAATCTGTTTCATGACCCTGGTTTCTTACGCTTCTTTGCCAGATGTCTCCAGAGAGCCTTTTATTTCTGAGAAATTCAACAGCCTTGTGTCCTGCTCTTACTAGGACCCTCAATTTCCATCTGTTTCATGGCTACTATGTATTGCAGCTATCTGTCTGTCTTTCTGTCTGTCTCTCTCTCTCTTTCTCTCTCTCTCCGACCAGAGCTCTGCAATGATCACAAAAGGTTCTGATCTTCAGCCTCTTTCTCAGCTTTCCAAATTAGCCTTCAAAAGCTTCCTATTGTATGCTCCCAAGTCGTGGTACTGGGACCAAAAAGGAGAGTTGGGCATGTTACCCCTGGGGTACGCACAGGACAGCTTCCATCCAATTGATTTCCTATCTCTGTTCTCATCATTTCCACTAGATGGTCTTTTCTCAGTTAGTGCCAGTGTATAACAAATTCCTTTGTCAACTGTTGCAAAATGGTTTTGGAATGCCCCAAGGCTTCCCTGTGTCGTGCACCTGCCTAAGCCTGCAGTGGCTGTACAGTTCTTTCCTCATGGGTGTGATTTGCTGACCCCACTGGATTCCTAAGCTAGACTGACCCCAATGGAGAAATCAAAGAACAGACACAGAGTCAGGCAAAACCCCTTTCCACTCCACACACATATACACTTGCTGCTTCTCGATATAGATTCATGTCGCAGGTGAGAACATGGAAATTATTAGTATTCGATGTCTAAGCAGTTTGAATTCAACTGGCACTGCACGGCAAAGCAAATCAGGGTGTGAAATGAACTTTAAATAAAACACAGTAGGTGTTTTACCTTTTTGTTCTTTTTACAGCAATAGCTTCTTTGGGAAATGGCAGAAGTAGATGTCAGAGACGTGCTTATATTTTATTATCCAACCATGTCACACTGTCACACAGGGACCACAACGTATGGGGAAGCTCTTTGTGAATGGCTGGACTGTTAGGGTTGTATCATTTGCTCCTGAACAGCAAACTCTTTGAGGGCAAGAACTATGTTTTACCCTCTTGGGTATCCCCTATAGTCCTAATATCATGACTTGCACTGAGTAACTGTTTAATTCAACTGAACATGAACTGGAAGGGGTACACATACACCCAGTCATTGCTAAGCACCTACCATGGGTGTCACATAGTCCTCCCTTTCTCTTCTATCGTCTCGCCTTCTCCATCCCTGTGCTGGGTTACTCATCTCCTTTCCCAAGAATCTCTGCAATATCTGAAGCCTAAAGGCAGGCACCACATCTGTCCAGCTCACTGCAGTATCTCAGGGCCTGGCAGTGCGTGGCACATAAGACCCCCAGTAAACGCTGTTTGAGACCACACATCAATGAGAACAAACCTGATTACAACTCGGGCTGGTTTCATGGAAAATACTCTGATCAATACCAAAGTGTGAGCTGGGTTCATTTGTGTCATGCAGATCCATGTGTGCCACCTGCCCGAGGACAGAGCAGGCATGGTGATACTCACAGGGAAGTGGAGGTGAGTGGGGGCAGAGACAGGTCTCTTTGCCAGCACCTATGTGTATGTGTATCTCTATATGCATAATTATGGTAAATGTTCTCAAAATCACAACCCATACAAAGAGATTTTTAGTGGAGATTGTGCTCACGCCAGATGATGGCATTATTTCTGATTGTAATTGAGGCTAGGACTTACGGTGGCCCAGCCATAGGCAATGCCCTTCACTCTGTGTGTACATCACACACCCCAGCCATAGGCAATGCCCTTCACTCTGTGTGTACATTCTGTGACTCCCACAGAATACCTCCCCCCATCTCTACTCCTCTCTCACCCAGATTTTGATTACTGCTATCTGATCTTATTTGCCACCACGGTTTTCTCCCAGTGGGTTAGCGCAGCTATTCTTTTCAGCAGCAGCCGTTCTGAAAACCGGAGAAGAGAAAGTGAAAAATAGACGCAGAAGAAGGAGTCCTTCACTTGAAACCAGCGCCGTTCAAAGTAGGGTCCCGGCAGACAGCATCGGCACCCAGAAAACTGCTAGAGATGCCAATTCTGGGGCCCAACCCCAGCCTTTTAGAACCAGCATCTCCGGGGTGGAGGCCCCGAAGCTGTGGTTCACCCAGCTCTGCAGGTTTTGCTAATATTTGCTCAAGTCTGGGAAGTGCGGCTGGAAAGCACTGTTAGTTCCTCCCCAGAATTCTCTCAGACTTGCCCAGGGAAGAACTGGGGCTCTGGACTCCATGGAGGAGGGTTTTTTTTTTTTTTAATTGAAGTATAATACAGGCAACTATTTTCAATAACTTGTAATAACCTATAATAGGTTATTTACCTTTTGTACTGTTTGAACTTTTTTCAGCCCCACACATGTCTTACTATTTTAATAGAAATAAAAACAACAAACAAATGAATAGAACCTTTATCAACAGCACATTAAGAGGGAGAGGATAATTCGTGGCAACAATTCTAGGATGTTCTCAGTAATTATTCCTCAACTGTTAACCTGGACAATTTCCCCTCTCTCCTAAACAACAGGTAAGGAGGAAGAAGGCATAATGAAGATACAGTAGTACATTGACAAATCATACTTTGTTAACAAAATCCATTTTGCTTAATATTTCCAAAAATATTCGAGGACTAAGGATACCCCTTAGAAGACATCAATATGACAAAGGACTCAAGTCAGGACATCAGGGTTTGCCATTTCCACACTACACGGCATGATTTATTTTTTTAAAGCTCAGTGATGGAAAGCATTTGTAACAACAGCTTGTCTAGATTCGCCAATAATTGGAAGAGACTGAACACAGCACAGTTAGGAGTTTGCATGTTTAATCCTTGGCGTGATTCTCTTTTCCTAAAGACTACAGCTGTTCTCACACCTTCTCAAATTCAGCCTCAAGCCTGCCTTATTACTCGCCATCCCACTGAAAGAAAACACAATGGCTGAAGTGCTAGGTTCAAGTAATACAGAATGCTGGAGACCCTACTGCCAGTCTTGTTTCCCAAAGGAAGAAACAGAGACCACGTGAACTAAAAGGGCTCATCAAACAGAAACAGTAGGAACAAGTGGATGTAGAGACCTCCTCTCACCCAACCAAAGATGTAGAGTTGGAGTCCCCTACATTCAACGAAACATTTTATCTTAAATAAATAACAGAGATCGGGAGTCCCTGCATCTGTCCATCAACCACAAAAGCCATAGGCATTCACTCCTAACAAGACACCCCCACCCTCAAGGTAAACAGGTGTGTCAAATGCCCCCTCCCCCACTTGACAACTCCACATTCCTTTGGATGCAGGAAAAATGAGCTTGTGTCAGGGAACTGACACGATTCCTCATGTTATCTTCTTAGAGTTGTTACCCATTAACCAGGGGTGTAGAAGGAATGAACATTTAATTGAAAACTTTAATCTGAATACTCATAAAAAATCATATGCTCTTGAAAAGGGTTATAGAAATTTGCAGATAGAGCTGTGTGAGCCATTTCAAGAGTAGTCTTCATAGCTCGAATTCCTTAAACACAGTACTTTGCAATGAAGTTAGCCAAATACAGAGAAACAAAACAGTTTTCAAGTTTTATTCTGGGTTATTTTTAACCCCAGAATTTTTTTTTTTTTAAAGAAAAGCAACAGAATTTGGAATTGAGTTGGTGGTGAGCAGAAAACTACTTTTCCAATTATCTCTTGAGCTAATCTTATCAAAGATCTATCATGCTTTTAATGTTTGTCAATAAATAGCTTAACCACACAGATAAGCTGCATCACCGGTCCCACAAACTATGGACATTTATACAGAAAAAATTGTTTTAATAAGGTATATTTCAAACATCAAAAAACATGTAGATCATTTCAATCAGAGATACTATCAAATATGATTGCACTGGTCTCTTAAGCTTAGTTTTTTCTTCTTAAACATTAGTTATACTTAAGGATATTTCTTACTAGCATAGTATTCACAAAAGCCAAAATATAAAAAAGAACAAAAAAATCAAATCTGCAAAAAGTAGATGAACTCATTCAAAAGCCAGCATTATGAAAAATACAATGAATTAGAAGTTTTCATTAAACCAGATACTGATACATACATAACACACCACAGGCCACTATAAAGGGAAGGAAAACATACATCTAACAAACCTTCAGGATTCCTTTCCAAACCATGTGGATTAAAATGCACAGAAATAAATCTTAAAGCTGTGATTTCAAAGGAAGAAAAAATCTGCATCTCTGTAGTTAAGTATTTTGGGTTAAAACATTTTAGAAACTTTCTTAACTAGGAAAGCAAATTCCCTGATCCTCTCTGTGAAACGTCTCAGAGGAATTGGGTTTTGGCTAACACTGCACAGCGGTGTGAGAAAAAGAGCAGTCCCCAGAATTTCATACATTATGAACATCGGGGGACGTCTTGGACAACGGGAACCCTTACCTGGTTTTCTTTAAGCCTCCAGCATCCACATCCATCCTTTAGTAAGGTAAAACTGGGTATTGCAGAGAGAGGCAAGAACCAACCAACCCTCAAGGCAGGCTGAGAGCGTGCAAAGCCCCAGCTGACAGCCTGCTTCCCTCTCCTGAGGCTCTCTGCCTAAGAGGCTGCACAGAAACCAAGCGCGGTGCCAAATCTTAATCCCTTTGCAGAATCTCACATGGAGCTGCCTCACCTCTTCCATTCCCGCAAAGCCTCTTCCTGCTGCACTTCCTTCTGAAACCATTAATCACTGCAACGACCCTCCAAGTGAAGCCCCATCTCAAATCATACTAAAAATCCTGTAACACGTGGGGTGATGAGTGTTTACATTAGCCAAAATAAAATGATGTAATATCCAGAATCAAGGGAGGGCCCCCATCCAGAGACAGGGCATTGTAAGAACCACAGTGGAATACAACTTTTCTAGATGAGAAAAAAAAATTTCACCCTAGGGTTTTATGAATCTGGTCTCTGTAAATTTAGGGTTATTTGGGTTGTTCCAGTCTCACCCAGTATTGTGTTTTCCAAATAGAAATTCAGAACTTTTCAATTACTCATAGATTTAGTTGAGATTTTAAAGAAGGTAGCAAAGAGAACTCAGTGTATTCGAGTGCAAAGAACCTGGTATCAAGGTAGTAATGGTGGGAGGTACTAGTCCAGGGATTTGGGAGCCTGCCACACTACAGGAGGCCAGAGCCTCCCACAGGTGCAAATGCCTTCAAAGGAAAGGCATCTCCCAAGAAAAACAGTGTTTCTTTAGGCCAGAAGTCCATTTTTCTTCCCTTAACTTTTGATGAGTAAGTAAGCCCAGGGCTTCTCAACACTGATCCTGACAGGCAGCTGCTGTTGATTACTTCAGGATCTCACGGTCCCTGATCGGGGTGGGTCGGGAGGATCTGAGAGGCCACGTCACTGCTGGGTGAGAAAGGGGTGAGGGAAGGGTAAAGGGTTTGTCAATAGAACTGCTCAGGAGAGAGCCCATGTAGGGTTTCACAACTGATCAGAGGTTGGCTTGAGGCTGGTGGGGATGCGAGAGGCAGACTGTTTTTGGATGTGTTACTGATCATAATGTGAAATTTTAAAAAGTATTTACCATGTGCAAGGCACTGTGCTAACAAGCACTTTGTGTGCAAACCTCCTTTAACCCTCACAACAACCCTATGAGGCAGGTACCATTAGTGTTGCTCTTCTACAGATGAAGAAACTGGAGCTCAGAGGGGTTGAGTAGTGGTGAGGTGGTAAGCAGTGGTACCAGGTTTGTCTGGTGTGCTCTTGAACCACCAGTCCGTTGCTGCTGCCGGCTTCACTAGCCACACAATCACACCACTGTCAGTGTACTCTGCACTCTGCAAAGTGACAGTGTTACGATGCAAAGCTGTGGGAAGCATGTGTTTGCAGCTCTCCAGATGCATAAACCACATCCTTGGCTGCTGCTGCACAGGAGTGCCAGGCCCTGGAGCTCCTGGTCTGCTTGCCAGGTCCCTGAAAGGAAGGTGGAAAACCTCCAGATGTAGGGGCAAAAATCAAATGTCGCATAAAAGGAGCTCCAGCCTGGCCCAGTTCTGCTGTGAACCAATGTGACCTTAGTCAACCCACTTCCCTTTCTGGGTCTCCACCACATTAGGAGTTTGGACTGAGGTGCGCTCTAGGGTTCCTTCCAGCATAAAATCTCTGCGACATTTGATTTTAAATGATGGGAATGCTGGGTGAGGTGTCATTTTTTTAAAAAAAACAGCATTTATGCATCCAAATGAGAATTTATTCCAATATGACAACAACAACAATAGTAAAATAAAACAATTAATCCCATTTATTGAATTAGTGTACTATGCATGCAATAGGCACTGTACTTAGGGCATTAAGTGAATACTCTCATTTGTCCTCATAAAAGCTGCTGAAAGGCAGTATCATGATCCCCATTGCACAGCTGTGGAAATGGGGGCTCAGAGGGAAGAATGATTTGCATAGGGCCAGCCACACAGCTGGTAAAGGGGACGAGTAGGGATTGGAGTCAGCCCTGATAGACACCAGAGGCCACACATTCCATCTATACTACACTGCCTATTGTTCCAACAACACTCTTGTCACTCAGAGCAATTCTGGAACACTTCTTGCAAACATCCTTCAGAATCTGTACATTGCGTTTTAGTAAATATACCTTTTTGAACATCCAATCCATGCTGGACACTACAGAGTATTATAGACAAACAGTCCTTCCACCGCAAGGGAGACTGGGCTACGTGTTACAAAAAAGGCACAGGACAATGGGAGTTTGGACGAGTGAGACATTATTTCAGAATTATCCAAATTACTGCTAATAGGCTCAGCGGTGGTAAATATCCATCCTTAGAGGACAGAGGCAATTTTGGCTCACAGGCAAGTCAATCAGAGCCAAGTCTGGGGAATAAAGTGGGTCATCAAGCTGGGCAAGACCATTTTTGGTCACAAGCTAGGTGTGGCTATAAAATAGTGAGATTTTCCTGTGTGGCCCAGACTAGCTCTGAAGGCAATTCCTAAAGGGCAGTTCCAAAAACGTTTTGAGCAATGATACTATCTCCAGGTCAAAGGCAGAGCCACCCAAAGCGATTCCAAAAGACAAGGCTTCCCGAGCACAGCACTAGACCACGGCCAGGGCAACGGCCCACAGAACTGCTCTCTGTGTGCCCCCATCAACAGGCCTGGTGAGTCTGCTTGATGCTGTGTCCCCAGCATCTGGCATGATGCTCAGCACAGGGGGAGGCTCAACAAATATTTGTTGACTGACTAAATGAGAGATGTTTTTGAATGTGAAAACTCTGGACAATTTGTTATTCAACTGTCTTATTATTTGATCACATTTAGGCATCTGCATATTGACTGTGGACACATTCCCAACTGAGCCCAATGGCCAAACTAGGACTATGCTTACCCAGTCTGTCTACTAAGCCAGGGCTGGGGCAGTCGCCCTGACTGTGATTGGCCACCACAATTTCCTATCCTGTCCCTATCCATGGCCATTCTTGTATTCAGTGTGAAGAGGAGTGAGAAGAAGGTACAAAGGAAGCCACCATGTAGGATGTGCTTAGGGCTTGCAACCAAATGGGCTGACTGGGTCGTTGCTGAGAGCTGGCCCTGGAAGTCAGGCAACACTGGGGAATGCTTTTACTGCCCCCTTAGTGGGGATGGGGCACCCTTGTACCCCACGGCCACCCTGGCCTCCCAACAGATCTAAGTCTGGGGGAAACTGGGATGTCCAAGGAACCATCCTCCAACCACAGCCTGACCCCACACACATTTCAAAAAATGGGTTGACATCTCTGAGATTCCATGGGATTCCCCAAATAAACAGGATGAACTGGAGTTCAGAATAGATCTCAGGATGGTCAGAAGCCAGAGAGGTTTCTCCAGTCTTCCATAGTCATCAATTCTCCCCCTCCCTTGTTTGTGGTTGGCTTCCTAATTACTCACATAAACAAGCCAACACCAGATGGGTCAAGGCCTCTTTGCCACCAGGATTCTCAGGACCAAAGGAATTCTTTGAGTCTAATGTGACCCCTTGGCCTGACTGTCTACCACTAGTGAAGGAAGGGTGGGGAGGGAGACCTTGCCTGGATACTTAATCTTTCAGTGCCTCACTTTCCTCATCTTTAAATAAAGAAAATAATAGTCGCCCCAAACATAAGGTTGTTGAATGAGAAAAATACACAGAAAGAACTTAGTGCCAGGTCCAGAGCGGGTCCTACCATGTATCAGTTGTTACTGTTGTTGTTTCCGATGGGGAGTGGGGAAGGGGCCGGACAACGGACACAGCTGGCCGTGAGGAAGAGTATTCATGCATTTCTGAGTCCATTTACTGTGTCATCTAGCAGGAAGGATTTATGCCCTGGTTGAATGCCGCAGAAGGATCTGGTGTGGTTTTTATATTAACATACATAAGATCTAAGAAGGACTCAGAGGCCTGAGTTGTCTGAGGGAAGCCACTACTGTTAACCGCTGCATTTAGCTCTGAGCTTCTTGGCAAATGCAGTAATAAGAGAAACACACTTAGGGGGTATCCCAGATGTCATCCAATCAGAAAAACAATGTGAGGGTTTAAGCCGGAGACAAACTTTTTCCTGGCTCCGAATTTCCAGAGGAATTTATGAGCCGGGATATAGGGCACTGGGTAACATAAAGGACAGCGCCTTCCCCGGGACTTGCGTGAAAGATACAGAGACATCTTTCCAAGGGCCCCACCATAAAAGCTGAGGGCTCACATTAAACTGTAGCTCCAGGGAGGCGTTTATGGTTTCACAGAATGTCAGCAGTGGAAGGGCCTGTAGCCCAGCCCCCTGGTTTTACAGCAGTAGAAGGGCGGCCGGGGAGCTTGAGGGACCGCTGGCTAAGGACCCAGACTCAAGCTGATGGTACAAGGCCTCTTCCCAACCCCAAACTCTCACCCTCTCCCTCATTTCTTCCACCAACAAAAAGAAGCCTCCCTCGGTCCCTTTCCCCATGGGAAATGGCAAAGCTGTGGCAGCCTCCTTCACACTGTGGGAATCCCTTTTCTTTAAGTTTAGTTAAAAATAAATTTGAAAATGTTTAAAATTTCAAAGTCCGGGCTGGCGGGTTTCCAGGTGGCCTGAGGAGTCTGTGGTACAAAGCTGTTCTCGGCTCTAAACTGCAAGCTGTGTTTGCTGGTTGTTGAGATGTGTTCCTTACCCCGAGGTCATTTTAAATGGTTGTGTGTTTTAGCAGCTACCATTCTTAAAAGCTTTCTAAGTGCCCTAAGTGATAGCCTTACTTGCAACAATACTATGTGGAAGGTTGTATTATTAAAACAGGGTTTGAACTGATGGGCTGATGAGAGCCCAGGGTCTTATCTACAAACTCTGTGACCTTTACAGATCGAGAATCCTTATGAAGCAGGAACAAAGTCTGGCAACCATGCTTGTGTCCAGGCCCCCAGTTGAGGAATGAAATTTCTGAGGCCAACACGTGGCAAATGTCAAACGAACTCTAGCTGGTTATCCTTAAGTTCTAAGGGACTCTCTGGAAAGATGGTCTTAAAAGCGGGACAATTCTTTAATTGTGGTGTCCTGAGGACACCATCAAAACAAGACCCCCAGAGTATATCTACATGCCACACTTAACAGGGACATTCACTTCTAGCCAATCACAGGAAACTGGTGTTTGCCATCACTGGGTGCGAAATAAGTGGGGCAACATGGTGGGGTGGTTGGGGCACAGGCTGCAGTTTCCAAGCCTTGGTATAGTTTCTGGCACTGTCATGTGCTCATGTGTGACCTGGGCAAGTTGCTTAACCTCTCGGCCCCAGTTTCCTCTTCTGTTACAATAACAGCAGTACCTTCTTTATAGAGTCATGGGCATGACATGAGATAACATCAATAAAGTTGTTTAGAAAAGTGGCAGGTTATGGGCTCAATGAAAATTAGCTGATGGCAGAACATGTGTTTTAAGGCAGATACAGAGTATGGATTCCTGGTTGAAATCCGTAATATAACTGTCTTCATTGTAAATTAGATGCTGCGAAACACTTGAGGCAGTTTCCCATTTTCTATATACATCCTGATTTTATTTTGCCTAACACACACTTTTCTAATTTACAAAGCAATTATGGTACCATATGCATATTATGGGATTATCTAAGTTCTCGTCAGCACCCTTCACTGGCAGCATGTAATATATTTACCTTCAAATTCTTGACCAAGAATGTAAACTCCAGTTCCCTGCTGCTACTTCTTACCAGGAGCTGGATGCAAAAAGTAATAATCATAAAGAATCGCCAAAATTATGTCCATTCCATCTATTTCTCTTAAAATTTTAAATTATAGTCTTTGATCAAATCAAGTCATCAGAAAGCCACATATCTAGAATATCAATATTTTTACTTTACATTAAATTGCTTTTAATAAATTTGCTCCAATGTTTTGCCATTGGCTTTTCAATGACATTCTGTAGTTTTCAGTGTCTAAGTCTCGTACCTTTTTTGTTAAATCTATTCCTAAGTATTTTATTCTTTTGGATGACATTATAAATGGAATAGTTTTCATAATTTCATTTTGGAACTGTGCATTGCTAGTGTAAAGGAAATATGATTGTTTTTTGTGTATTGATCTTTTATTGAGCCATTGGCTTTTATTGATGGATATAACAAATAATATTCATTCATTCAAAATACATTATGAGCATCCATTACGTATCAGGCAGGGTGCTGGGCTCTGTAATATAATGTAGAATAAAACAAATATGGCCCCTGCCCTTTCAAGGAGCTCAGGGTCCAGGAGGTGAACCAGGTCTAAGTGAGGTGCACTTCCCCATTACCAAGAAGATGCTGGTAAGCACTGCCCACATCACTACACAGGCCCTACATGAAGGCCGTGACAGAAGCTCCTCTGTCTCTCAGAACTGGGAATGCCGTGTATCCCCTTGGCAACAGTTCTATTTTGAGCCCATGCCCACTGTGCATTCTGTAATGTAGCTGGATAGCTTTTCTTTGCTTCAATTGTTAGGAAGCTTAGGGCTCTGTTGTGGCCAAATTCTAGCAAATGACACTAAGGCAAGAAAAAATTGTTATTTTGCCATATCTATTTTCACTTGGCCCTGATTTTTTTATCTTTTTATTTTATCTTGTTTTGGATAGATCTTTGTTGCCTCAGATTTTTTATGGATAGAAGATGGGAAAGGAGGAAGCAAAGGAAGAAGGGAGGAAGGAAACTTCAGTTATTTGCTAATATTTCAGAAAATGTTAACTTACTATAAAGATCTACTTCTCATTTCTGAAGTTCCACCAAGATGTGATTTTATTACCTAAGTGAATGCTTATACCATCTGGAATAAGAATGATTTCATACATATATGGTTGTTTAATCTGTTTTTGGCAGGTCAAAACTAAACAAAATCTATTGGTTTGGTTCAGACACACTGGAAGTGCTTTTCTGGCATCACTTCAATAAAATTTTCTTTCCTCATTAGACATAGAGGTTCTGGGCAAGAGCATGCAAGGTAGAAGGGGATCTCTTTTCCCCAAGTCATTTGTGGCCAAGAGGCAGTATAAGTAATTCAACTTTGTAGCTGCTCAACCTAGGTTTAAATTCTGACTCTGTTATTTACTTACTAGCTGTATGATTCTGGGAAGGGTACCTATCTTCTACAAGTTTCAGTTCCTTCGTCTATACAGATGAGGTAACACCTACATTACTGATGACTACTGTAATCAAATTAAATGAGATTTAGCATAAGGTTGAGGACACATCTATTTAATACTGAACTACAAGTACTAGGCAGTGTAATAAGATAAGAAAAACAGACAAGAAGTATAAACATGGCAAAGGAAGAAATATACCCAACTGTATGTAGCAGCTTGGTAAAAATAAATTATATTTCTACCTAATTATAAAAATAAATTCCAGATGAATGGAAGTCCAAAATGTGAAAAGCAAAACATTTAAAACATTTTGAGGAGAATGTCTTTACAATCACAGAGTAGGCAAGGATTTCTTAATCAAAATATAAAAATCAGAAATCATAAAGGAAAATGTTAATTGGATCATATTAAAATCTAAAATTTCTATAAAATACATGATAATGTAAACAAAGACAAAAGAAAAGTTATGGGCTAGAAGAAAGTATCTGTAACATATGTAACAGGCAAAGGAATGATGCAGCTACACAGGAAACTTTACAAACCAATAAGAAAAAGACAAACAACCAGATAAACAGAAAAAAGATATAAACAGGCAATTCATAGAAGCAGTCTCAGGAGCCAATACATATGAAAAATGTTCAACCTTACCAGTAATCAGAGAAATAAAAATGAAAACAAGAGTGAGATAATATTTCCCATCCATATGGTTGGCCAAAATGTCAAGTTTTCTATATTCCTCTACTTACAGACTATCCAATGACTGGTGACAATCATCCACATAGTGTCACCTCTGAGGAAGGAGGAGAGAGTGGGGAATGGGGCCTACAATGGTCTCTGAAACTTTTTGTTTCTTTAAAAAATTTTTGAGGAAAACATGACAAATGTTGACACTTGCAACTCTGGGCAGTGGGTACTTGGCTATTTGCCATAAGCTTCTCTGTGCTTTTCTACAGGCTTGAAATATCCATAATAAATACACATAAGCAAATAAACTAATATCTAAAATAACCTGGTTGATGTTGAGGAGGAACAACAGAATAGAAAAGTGCCTAAATAAGTCAGTTTTTGAGAAGGCTGGCTGGGCCCAGAGTGGGAACCAGGATGCCCTGGAGAGGGCCAGTGTGAAGGCCAGCAGATGGGGCAATGAAAAGGCAGGTGAGTGATGTGTTAAGAAAGATGACCATTTTAGAGGAAACATTGGTCCAGGAATAAAGTCTAAAAGCAGAGGAGCTACTTTTCTGGAAATCCAGAGTAGTACAACCCTTTCTTGTCCATTCACCACACAAATTTTACTGTACTAAAATATTTTATGTGATCTCTGGCCTAATACCACATCCAGTCTTATGGTAGAGAGACTTACAAAATATTCAAACTAATGGCTGATATTGGCAGGGGAAAGGTGTGGTTTGGGGAAGGCTTCCTTGAAGATGTGAACTGAAGTCAACCACGAGGTACAAAAAGGTAACAGGTAGAAGAGTATGTCCCAAGCAGAGGGATCAGCATGTGCAAAGGCCCTGAGGCAGAAAGGACTCCAGGCCTGTGAGGTGTTAGTACAGAACCTACAGAAACCTCCATGTAAGGTTCTGGCATATTGTGAGGAAGGGCACTGCAGTCAGGGTCAAGGAGAGTGTACCTATGTGTTCCTCAAAGTCCAAGGAACCAAAGAGAACTCACCCAGGGTGAAAGACCATGAGTAAAAAGTTAAAGACATTTAAAAGCAACAATAAAAGCTGTACAGGAAAAAGAACAACAGGAGTAATTCACTGGTCTGATATTCCCTTTCACTGAAGTAAAAAAAGTTATAAACTTGGAACTTTAAAACAAGTCAGTAGGTTGAGCTGCAGAGGACCCAGTGGGAAAGGAGCATTAAGAAATGGGAATCTGCTGAAGAATGGGAAGGTTCCTTCCATGCTGATTTTTGGAGAAACTCCTAGAGCCAGGAGGTAGCAAAGTGGATTATGTCAGCAGCAGCTAAAAAAACCAACCTAGGAGCATCCTTCTTGGACACCACCTCAGCCTAAGCTGGTAACACACAAAAAATTCAGGAATCAGAAATTCCAGTTGGCTTGGGGTAGGAATTTCTCCAGAGGGTTCTTGGATTGGCTCTGCTATAGAGAACAGAAGATAATATTTTTTACACCTGCAATTTTCATAATGGACACTGACATCTTCTTGGGATTACACCAAGAGAAATAAATATAACTGAAAGCTTTCCCCTAATATCATATCAAATCCAGGCTTCAGGGAGGACGTTAGCATTTTCTCATTTCAAACATCGCTCAGTACTAGAGTTCTTTGGTGGGAGAGCGTGTGACCTTAGACTTGCTTCAATGAGCTTCTCTTAACATTGTGATGAAAATATCCATTTGACGTGAGTGACATCAGCTTATCTGCCCTCAAGTCCAAGTGCAGCCCCTTGAAAGAAAAAGCAACTGGGGACTAACTATTTTTCTCAAAAAAAAAATTTAATGACTATCAATGTAGAAATATTAAAACTGCCCACATGGGGGGAAGTGAATTGGAATAACACCAGGGAAGGGTGCAGCACACACTACTACAGGCTTGGGTTCTGCATCTTCCCAGATATGTTTACTCTGCCCAAGTCCTCACCTCCTGAAGCCAGTTCCCTTAAGTATAAAGGAAGCCAAAAAGCCCACCTCCTAGTGGTATTGTCGTAAAAGTCTGACTTAGTAATGGTTAGTAAGCATGAAGCACAGTAAGCCCTCAATTTTTGTAGCTATCGCAAATATTTTTGATGATATTTGTAACTGTCGAGGCAAAAAGTGTTCCTCAGGATTGTGCTTGATGTTTTCTGATAGGCTAATGTGAGTGGAAAATCACGAGGTACTGGGGAGAATTATGACCTGAATACATACGACTTTTCTTTAGAGGAACAAAATCACCTTTGAAGGGGGTTTTAGAGGCTGAAAACAAAATCATTAAATCACCGCTATCTGCTCACTCCAACACATGAGAATTACAGGGACTAAATGAGGCGCATCACTGCAACATCAAAAAGCTGAGAGCATGGCAATTCAAATTTTTTTTTCCAGATTGAAAAAAAAATCAGTGAGGTACTTCGGCTGTATATTATGTAGCATCCTCATCAGAGACTGGCAGCATTCCACAATCACAAAATGACTAAATATTCACATTGTATGGAGTAAATAAAGGTTGCAACTAGCCTTATGACAGTTCATGTCAGGCTTCGCCACCAAATAAATGAGCTTGCTGTGTGTGAATTTAAGAAAACACTTTCAGTTTTTAGGTCTTTCACTTTTAAAGTCTCTACATTAATATATTTTACTTCTGTGTCCTTATCTTGCAGAAATAAACCCTCACAGTGCTCATATCTTACCAGAGATGTAAGATAATGTTCATTGCAACTCTGCTTTTGATAGCAAAGAGCTGCACACAGGCTTAAATGACTACCAAGAGGTATAGAAGCATCCTAAGTGTCCATCAACAGGTGAATGGATAGAGACACGGCATATACATACAATGGAATACCACTCAGCCACAACAAAGAATAAAATAATGCCATTTGCAACAAGATGGATGGGCCTGGAGGGTATTATGCTCAGTGAAATAAGTCAGGCAGAGAAAGACAAAAACTCTCTGTATCACTTATATGTGGAATCTAAAAAATAAAACTAGTGAATATAACAAAACAGAAACAGACTCAGATATAGAGAAGCAACTGGTGGTTACCAGTGGGGAGAGAAAAGATGGGAGAGGTAAGATAGGGGTAGGTAGGGGATTAAGAGGTACAAACTACTATGCATAAAATAAATAAGCTACAAAGATATCTTGTACAACACAGGGAATACAGCCAATATTCTATTAAGTATAAATGAAATATAACCTTTAAAAATTGTGAATCACTATGTTGCTCTCCTGAAACTTATATAATATTGAAATCAAGTATATACCTCAATAAAAAATGACTGCCAGTTGAAAGATGGATTAATACAGGACAGAACACCATACTGTGAATACTATGCACCCATTACAAAGAATGAGGTTCTCTCGAAAGGGGTTTCTCGACCTCATCACTACTGACATTGGGGGCCAGATTATTCTAGTGATGGTAGGGGGTGTGTCCAGCGCACTGGAGGATGTCTAGCAGCATCCCTGTCTTCTACACATTAGGTGCCAGTGGCACCACCAACTACCCCAGTTATGACAACCAAAAATGCATCCAGTCATTGCCAAGTGTCAGCTGGGGGGGAAGACTGCCCCCAGGTGAGAACTGTCCTGGAGACAATCACATATACCGGCAACCCTGAAACACAGATCAGTGGCAAAAGGAAGGTGCAGAATAACACAGATTACATGATTCCCATTTTATTTCAATGGAGATATATGTATATAGACAGAAAAATGCCTGGAGAGCTAAGCAACAAACTGTTAGTGAACACCTTGGGAAGGTGTGTGTGTGTGTGTGTGGGTGTTGGCCCAGGGGGACTTTTTTCTTCTACTTTATCCACTATGTACCATTTTAATTTGGTAAATTTTTATTTCAGAAATGTAGTTCCTGAAAAAAAAATCATGATACTCAATTTGACAGTAAGCACAGAGGTGTAAAATTGGGAATAAAAGTCTTGGGAAAGGACATGTGGTCAGGACAGGTAAAAAAAAACCCACTCGAAGTGGGTGTCCAGCAAGGCTCACAGGAGAGCCATGGTCGCCAGCAGCTGCTTCCAGTACCCTGGCCTTGGAAGGGGTAAAAACTGTTATCTGACCATCAGACTGGAAATAGTCCAGTCTGACTGCAGAATAGCAGTCCTCTAACTGCACACTTCAAAATTCTCCTGAGGGCTTTTTCGGGTTGCTGTTCTTTTAAGGCAGAAGTGAAAGGAATCCTGCCAGGACTCAGCTGAATGGGCAAGTGCTGAAAGATTCAGTTCTATTTCCACCTACTGGTAGGAAAAAAGACAACAATGCATGACTCAGAAAAGGCAGCACAGCCCTCAAACAATTCCCATTGTCCCCCTCCAGCCCTAATGAAGACCTCTGTCCTCTGAACTCCCGCTCCAATGGACCAAAGTCTCAGAAATCACCTGACAGTAACATAACCTTAATCGGATGCAAAAAATCAAGTTACTGATCAAATCAACCACCGTACAGTTTTATAGTATCTATCTTTACTCGGGGCTGAGAGCTCTCCCAAGAAAATATATAGCATTATCTTCATTACCTTCCTACTGAACACCTTCTCTGATAAGGATATCCCTGACCCCTTCTATTTATTTGGCTTTTTTTTTTTTTTTTTTTTTAATCAGGCTCTCTGGAGTGCCCAGAGAGGCAGCTTAGGGCAGAGGTAAAAAGACAAGCTCTGTGGTCAGAAAGACCCAGATTTGAGTCATAGATTTTTTTCATTTTCTTGCAGCCAACCTTGAGCAAGTCACATAACCTATCCAAGCTGCTGTTTCCTCTCCTGTGAAGTGGGGATCCTAATGCTGTCACTGTGGCTGTTGTTAGGGTTAAATGAGCTCATGTATTTGGCACAGTAGTTGACTCATAGGAAATAAATGTTAGCTATTTTTATTACACAGTAATTCCACCCATTTCCCATATGGAAAACTGAGGCAAAGGGTGATGCTCAAGAGAAAGGGAACGCGGAGCAGTGGGGACACATTCTGGATGTTACTCCCTTACCCGGGTCATGGTGCAGGCTTCCCCAGAAGCCCTGTGTTTCCCATTTTGCTCAGGAAGAGGATTTCATCTGTTGTCCTAACAGGAACGCTGGCCTATTTATCTCATGACGTGCATGTTTTCAGTCATACGATCCAAACACATTCCCTTCACTCAGATGAAGGTAGGCTCTGCCTGAGATAGGCACCAACACCAATGCTTTCACCCCATGGCACTTTTAATGTAAAACACAGAATGTCAGCAGTTTGGTTAGTAGAAAAAGTATTCAGCCTTCCAAGATGAATGACTCCCAAAACCCACATTTATGAATCTGTCATCTAATTTTATACCTATCTTGCTTTCTCAGGTAAGTCAGCGTGAACACTGACACATTCAAACAAGATGAAAATTCTACTAGCCTGGTATCTCTAAATGATACATTGCTGTAACGAAAATAAAGGCTGCATCCGGTGCCTACCTCATGCTGAGTGACGGGGAGGCCCACGGTTTCCCTCAAAAAGCTCAAAGTCCAGCGGGAGAGGTGGGCATGGCCCCAGCAGTTCTGCTGAAGGTGCAAAACCAAAAGTGCTTAGAACAGAGGAGAGAGGCTAACTGTGATGGAGGGCATGGAGGTGTAGGAGCGATCTCACAGAAACGATGAGCCAGTTCTGGAAAGATAAGCATTCAAGGCCAGGAGAAGGGGAAGGAGGGAGGCAACGAAGGGAACCCACAGAGGCCCAGGCACTCGAAGCCCTACTGTCTCCATGGAAAACATTATGTGCAGACCTGTGCTGTCCAGGCGTAAACTATCCATTTGATAAGAGAGGAGTAGAGCTTATTAACACAGAGGTTCCACTTGGTGTTGCAAAATTATTCCTAAAAAAAAAAAATCAATACCAAGCTCTGGAAGGTGGGTCAATGCCAAACTGAAACCTGAGGAAAAAGCTATTCACGTCAGGCACTGGCCTAACGTCACCTAAAAGCAAATGGGTTTAAGTGTCCATTAAAAGGGCTTCGGTGCGTCACTCTGAAACTTACATCCTAGCAAGACAGTATCATAATGTGTTTTGAACAATTGTGTTAATGTTGTTATAAATGGATATTTACATTTCTTACTTAATGAAGTTACTCCTAATACAGTCCCATTTAGAGACAGAAGTCGCCAGGTTGACTAAACCCAGGGCAGGAGGAGCAAATGGATTCCCTGCTGCATGCAGCCGACTCTGATCAACTGGTAGAAGTGCTTGGGCTGTTTCACTAGGAAGGATATTAGGCCATGCTGGGACCCACCAAAGGACAGGGTCACAATGATAAGCATTGTCTGTCATGGGTGCAGTGGGTGGACAGCAGCACAGATGCCCAGCACAGCCATTCCTGACTAAAAAATTAAAGAAAGCCAAGGGAAGGGAAATTAATTAAATCACTCAATCAGTTTCCACTTATTGAGTCGTAAAAACTCTCCCAACGTGTTTCCTCCTCTCTCCTCCTCTTCACTGTCCTACAACAATTCTGCTCTGTTCTTCACTCCCCAACCCAGAATATCTCCTTTTCTGAGCGTCTTCTACACCTCCCTTAAGGTCTAACTCCAGGCCCACTTTCCGTGAAGCTGTTCCTGATGACTTGCAGTCCTTACTGAGCTCCACGCTGTAACTTTAGACATATCAGTTACAAGTTTATAAGTCAGTTATTTGGAATTCAGAGCATAGAAAAGGTTATTTAAATGTTGATTAGTACCCTAAGCCATGCTATAAAAATATAAGTTATCACATGGAAAAAATGTATTCTCCAGAATGTTCATTTAAACATAAACTAGGACGTAAAAGCAATCTGGCTGTGACATTTGTCACCCCACTGATCGCCAGGGTTGACCTGGCTGATCTGGCTGGCTAGGCGGGTGTCCTCTTCCTCCCTCTACGCTCCAAACATGTCCCTCCTGAAACTGCGTGCTTGGGTGAGGAGGACAACCTTCCTGGACAGAGGAAGATCATTCTTCAGTCAGGGGTATCTGAGTAGCAGCATTCCCTTGCTAGAACCTCCAAAAAAACTCTCAAGGTCTGTAGGGTAGTTAATCTTCCAAGGCTCCAGACACATCCAAATGAGGGGGGCAGGGGGCAGTTTGACTTTTTTAAAATACATACATACATTCATACATAAAATATGGCTGTCATGAGCTGCTTGGGATGGGGAGAGGAGGGGTTTACACACCAAGAAAATGTCCAAAGCTTGGGGTGGGAAGCTGGATATAGAAGGGTGAAGATAGGAGCCAGGAGCGCTGGGTGCCCCCTGGGGCAGGGGGTAGGGCAGGGAAGGGAACAAAGAGAACTTCTGGTACTGCCTGGCCAGGAGACTTTGCAGTTGGAGATGCCAGGTGAGGGGTCTGAGCTGTTAATGAGGGGAAGGTGATGTCAGCCTTCGTGGCCCTCACCAATGCTTCTGCATGGGGAGTGGGTGCTTCTGGGAGAGCTCTAACAGGAGGGCCACTTGATGGCATCCAGGGACTTTCACTTAACCCTTATCATGACATGCAAAAATGAGAACAGAAAACCTTTATTGCAACTCTAGGAAATGAATGTAATAATAATTAAAAAAAAAACCCACAGTGTCACAGTTGGCACTTGGAGAGAAAAATGATTTATTTGTAGGGGAATAAAGAAATAAATGGACAGAGAAAGGAATGTGACAATGAATATATATATGTTCATGTATAATTGAAAAATTGTGCTCTACACTGGAATTTGAAACAACATTGTAAAATGATTATAAATCAATAAAAAATGTTAAAAAAAAAAGAAATAAATGGAGACATTCTGAGTAGTTTTCAAGCTTTGGTTTGTGTTGATCACAAGCTCAAATATCAATAAGAGCCAAGCAGATAAATGACATGGGTGTCCAATGCCAAGTGGTAGAAACAGGGCAGGTAACAGGTAGAGACAATGGGCCCCATTCAGATTCAAATTTGAATTCAAATAATAATAATAATAACAGCCAAATAATAAAGGAGTACTGCATTTCAGTCACAGTAACTTCTCTCATGCCCATTTCATAGATGAAAAAATTGAGGAAGAGAGTCAGCCATTTGTCCAAGGTAAGAAGTAAGAAAGTGGTAGAGCTGGGAGTGGAATCCAGGCAGAATGACTCCCACCACTCTAAGTGGTGCCCTAGAGCGCGGCTCTCTTAATCAGCCACCATCCAGTTATTCTTTAGCTCCTCAAAGGAATGAGATGGGTGAAAGAGAAAGAGAGAGGTAAAAGAGGGGACAGAAATAAGAAGATAAGAGTTAACATAGAGAGGAGACACAAAAATAAGAGTGATAAACAGAGAGCAAGGGGAGTGATGAGGTGGCAAAGAAAGAGGTAGACTGAATGGAGACTGAATGTCCTTTAAGATCAAAGCAGAGGCTCTACTCAGGAATAATAAACAAGTACTGGGGTGTAGAGCTGGGGAAAAGGAACAGGGAGAAAGCTCGAGGCCAGAATTCAAGATAATATCCAAAGAGTTTGAATATGAGAACCACATAGAGTTCTAGAAACAGAGGACAGACATCCAACCCAATCCTGTCTCTTCTTGAAGCCACGATTTGAGTAAACAGATGGTGGCCATGATTTAAGGAATATGTGGGGTTCCAAGGAGCTGCGTGGGGTTTGCCCAGACTTCTTAGTGCCTGGCACACAATAACACTCCAACCATGTTAACTGTTACTGTGTTGATGGGAGCACAAAAGAAGGAGCGGCCAATTCTACTTGGTGAGGAGGCTAAAGAGAAGCTTCACAGAGATAGGCACTAGAGTTTAGTTTTGTAGAAAGTCTGGCAGTTGTTAGGTGGACAGAATAGAGAAAGCATTCCAGGCAAAGGAGGTTATGTGAGCAAAGGCATAAGCAGAAGAATCGCCTGGGACTTCTCAGAGCCCCTGCCGTCTACAAAGGCTGCAGGGAGGATGGGAAGCAGCAGGAGGCAGCCTGATGGAAGAGGACATGATGTGCCACACCTTGATGCTTTGGTCCTTCTCCTATATGCACTGGTTAGAAACCCACGCTAGGTAACTTCTGTTTGTGTGCCCCACCTCTCTCCCTCACCTCCCCAAATCCCATTGTCCCTTCTCCATCATGCTCTATACCCTGGAGGCTGCCCAATATGGACTGCACCCCTGGCTCCCTTTCCCTCACCCAGTGGGGAACACTGACAAGAATTCAGAGAGAGGAAGGAGAAAGAGGAGGAATATTTATTTTCCTCTCTCCTTTCTGGTCACTGCCTCAGGTTGGATGCCTCTTTCCACGAATGATAGCCCAGGTAAGGCAGTCCTCTCTTTCTGAACACAGAACCACTCCCTCTGCTTACCCTTTCAGAGCCTGTGCTGGCCTTGGAGTACTGCCCTAACCCTCATTTCTGTCTCACCCCCAGCACACCTCTGCAAATATCACCTTGATTATATTCTCTTCAAATTACCCATTTTGAATGTGCCATGTGCAATCTGCCTTGACCCTGACTTATTAAAAAACTCTTGAGGGACTCTTAATAGGGAATAATGTGATCAGATTTGAATTTCAGAGAGGTATTTCTAGCTCTTGGGTGAAAGATGGTTTGAGGGTAGCAATAATAAATGCAGAGCTTTTAACAGGGCTTAGCAGATCAGGAATACTTGTTAAAACAGAGATTCCTGGGCCCCACAACCAAAAACTCTGATTCAGTAGCCCTGGGTTAGGGTTCCTAAATCTACGTCTTTAAATAATGACTCCATGTGGGTATGACAGACTTTCGCAGTCATCCAGGAACACTGACTAGTATGCTGGGCAGTATCCAGGAGGGATCCAGAGGACGGGGGAGGACAGCTGATTGAAGTTCTGGTTATAGTGGACCTGGAGGATGGGGAAGGAAACCAGAAACAAAGGTAGAGGGATTTGTTTTGAGAAGGCCAAACAACACCTTTTCTTTTGAGGGCAGACAAAGCAGAGTGTAAAAAGGAAGTTAAAGGAATTTTCACCTTGTACCTTCAGTTTCTCATGGAAGTAGGAGGCAGAGTCCTATGGAGACTGAAAGGACAGGCAAAGGTGTGAGGGGCGAGGGTGATGCAGGTTTAGAATAGCCACTGTGGGGCATGGAGTAGAGAATAATGACAAGCAATGTTTTAGGACTCCTTGGTGGAGCTGAGACAAGAGAGCATGAATTTGTGTATCATCCGAGGGCTTAGTTTTGTCATTTCTCTCCAGCAGTACTAGGCCTTGTCTGGAAATGGGGAATGTGGTAATTGGATTGATCCTAGTTGGGAGGGTTGCAGAGCAGGTGTAATGGAAAGAAAGAGAAGGGGCTCAGGATGTTGAAATCACACACAAGCATGGGAGTAGTAGCACTAAAACATGAGGGGGAGTGTCCAATGGATGCTGTCCTTGGTCCTGAATTAGCGTTGCTCCTGAGGGCACTGTAATTTCACTATGAGGCTGGGGATGGGTTGGCACATATTACCCTGCTTCTCCACAACACCCTGCCACACTAGACTCATGGTGTCAAAGACTATGCTCCCAGCCCCATAAGACTGTGATCAATACAGGGCCTTCAACCATCATTTGTTGAAAATCCAGTTCCAATATTTAAGGAATTAATTGTACAAATACTTGTTGAAAACTTTCCCTGTGCCAGACATTGTGTTGGGCACAATGAAAAGAGCAATACAAAAACAGAGAAAGTTTATTCCCAAGTCAAATCTTTTATTTGCTTTTCTTAAAGAACATTGGAGGGGCCGGTTCATCCCTTCTCTTTCCTCTCCTATTCCTTTTCACCTTTCAGCAGCTGCAGAGCACCCTCTGCAAAATGACCTCCCCTAGGTTCACTCTTTCCCCAGACAGATCTTTGATTTCGGCTCTTCTCCTTCCCCAAGGTGTCCACTAATCTGTAGATGAACTTAGCTTCTCTCTCAGCCAGCCAGAATACCATCTCTTTTGGAAGACAGAGCAAATGGAATACCAGAAAAGCCAGCACAGACTTATCCTTAGCAGGCTAAAGGAGAGGAAGATGCTACGAACATTAATACACTAATTTTTGTGCCATGTTCTTATTTATAAAGCCCCCCTAAGCAGAGAGGGAGGCCACATCACTGACTATCAGCTGACTATGGAACTTTCCTCCAACTAATTTGAAGCTGACTATTTCAGGAACTGTTCCAAGGTCCCTGCTGCACTCTAGTAGCCAATGGCCCTATTCCGCCCCAATGGTGCAGGTTGACCCTAGCTTTCCTGGCAGGGTGACAATTTCCAATTAATTTTGAAAATCTTTAATTAAAGGCCTTCTTTATTTTCTAGGGCCTGAACTAAATACTGGGAACACAGAAATAATTAAGGACAACTGTTGTCCTCAGAGATTTCATAATTTAATGGGGTAGGCAAATATGATGCAATAAGTTCTAGGCCTGCAACCTGAACAAAGTACAGAAAGAGTGAGGCATATAGAGGTAAATTCTGTTTTTAGTATGTTGAGCCAGAGCTGGCGATGGGAATCCAAAGGTCATGTCTCTTATCCAGGAAGAAATAAAGGCAGCAACAGCATGAGGTTTTACATGTAGGAAGTAAGGCCAACAGAAGGCTGGACATGAGTCTGAGTCTAGGACTGAAAAACAGGGTGTAAGTTTCCCCAGATGGTAGGTGTTAGAGGTGAGGCTTGTCTCTAGAGCCAGTTGGTCAAAGAAATACAAGGTATCATCTATCCAGTGCAATTCAAGCATCTGGGACCAGATTATTGGATAGGTTAAAAACAACAGGGTCTCAGTGACCAGGGCAGACAAAGGTCCAGAACCCAGGACAGGTAGATGTAGGGGTTGAGTGAGTTGCTGGGGTGGGAAATATGGACATGGGGAATGATAGTCAGAGGCAAACCAGCAGAAGACCAAAGAACAGATAGTTTCCCTAAGGAATGTTGCTCCCTAAAAAGCAGAAGCCGGGACCAAACGTGGATTTTAAATGCTCTTGAGAGCAGAACAAGGAAAGAAGAGAGTCTTTGGCTTTCATACCTGCAGAACAAAACACACACAAAAACTGAACTCTCATCCCAGGTACTGCTCAGGGCTCTGCCGAGAAAGGTCAAGAAACAACAGAAAACGGCTGTGTTACTCTCACGGCACAGGGACTCTGAACGCTCCACCACCTTCCACAATCTTCCACAAGCACAGCTATATGATGAGCAATTAATACGACCCAAATTCTGTGCTCAGCAATTTTACTCCATGCATTTATTTGATCGTTACCAAATTCACATGGTAAATATCATCACCCACTTTTTCAGATGAGAGAATGGACACTCAGAGAGGTTAAGTAAGTTTCCCAAGATCACCCAGCTAGGTGATGAAGCTAAAATCTGAACCACAGCTCTGCCTGATTGCCAGGCTCATGCTCTTAATCATCCAATTAGCCTCTCTTACCATGATTAATAATCTACTCCAGGTCTCATGATTGTGATCACTCTGGGTTGGAGACAAGGCAAAAAGAGTTTTTATAGGGATAAAAATGCATGAGGTGTAGAAACATGCAGGGCAGGGAAGCACTTGTACAAAGTTGACGGCCACGATGTTAAGGAATATCAAGGGTCATCAACGTGAGTACTGAAGTTCCCAGGCCTGGCCCTTGCCCATCTCTCACAATCCTTAGCCGCCACTCCTGCTCCTGAGGCCTCTAGTCTTCCTTCAGCCCCTTCAAATTGTACTGTGCTTCTTCCCTTCACAGGGCCTTGGCACAGCTACTCCCTCTGCCTGGAACACTCTACCCTACTTCTCCCAGCCACCTTGACCTAACCAGTTACTATTCCTTCTCCTACTACAGAACTGAACCCCACTTCCCTACAAAAATTCCTCACTGGCCACCCCATTCCCCACTAGGTTAGCCCCATAGGACCCTGAATTTTTCTTCAAACACTTACCACAACTCTAGTTAATTTATTTAAGCAACGTATCTTCCTCTTACTAAATGGGATGTCTCAAGAGAAGAGAAAACCAGTGGTCAACCACCCCTAGCACTCTATAAATATCTATTGAGTGAATGAATAAGTAATGATAGAAAAATGGGGTCAAGGAAGGCAAAAAATGTGCCAGTTGATACAACTCCATAGAAAGATTCATTCATTCATTCATTCATTCATTCATTCAGTTCACTCAACACATACTGGAATGTCTACTATGTGCCAGGCTCTGTCATGTGGGATTATAGAAATGAGATGAGGCAATACTATAGCAAGGACCTTAGACAGATGACACGAACATCCTGTGAGAGTCAGGGAGAAGGTGGCAGTTCAATGCCTACTCCCAGCACAGGGCAATGAGGAAGCCACATCCCCTCCCTCCCCTCAAAGAAGGTGAGGCTTCCACGTGTGCAGACAGCAGAGTAAGTGATGTCTTCATTAAGAATAAAACTGCTATAAAGGAAAGGACAAGAAGAAGAGTGGCAGAAAAGGCGGAGACAGGGTCTGCTCACAGGAGGGTAGGTGTTCTGAAGTGAGCAGGAGGAAAAGGCAGCTGGTGAGGAGAGAGTCCAGGTGAGAAAGGGCTGGATACGTTTTGGGGATTGGGCTAAAGGCAGCAGGAGGGGAGGGGGCATGGAGGGGTGGGCATGAAACCAGGATGAGAAAGCAGGGGAAGGGGGTGCCAGTGGGTGACATAAGCAGATGAAAGGACGTGAGAACATCAGGGAAGAAGGCTATTTAGGAGATCTGCAAAGAGAATCACACGTTTTTATGAAGCTCAGAAGTACAGAGTCAAGAGTCCCATGATGATTCATGTACTTTCCTAGAACCTGATGTGTTGCCAAGATTGGCTATAGAACACTGCGGTCTGGGAAAATCAGAAAGACAACAATTGACTCTGTTGTTCAGGGGCCAACAAAAAATCTGGAAAGGAGATTCCAGCACGGGAAGGTGGAGATAGGCCCCCAGGGCTGTCACCCTCAGATTTTCCAATTTTCTGCTTGATGGCTGATCTGCTTTGAAACCTGAAGCCAGGAAAAATCAAGAAACCAACAGCTAACTCTGAGTGATTACTATACAGCAGGCACTGTGTGAATTATGAAGTGCTTTGTAAATTTAATTGCTATATCCATCCTATAAAGTAAGTATCATCATTTAGCAAATATAAAGACTCTGAGACATTAGTAACTTGTCTACGGTCAGCTCAGAAGTAGGGGCACAAAACTCAGGCCATCTGAGTCCAGAGCCCACACTCTTAACCACCAAGTTATCAAAATAATAACAGCTCACCCATATCTAATGCTTTCTCTGTATGGCAGGTACTGCACTTAACATTATATATTTATCAACTCTTTTCATTCTCACATCTCCACAGGAGATACTGCTATTCTGACCCTGTAAAGATAAGGAATCTCAGGGACACAGAGGCCAAGGAGTGCTTGCCTGAAGGCACACAGCTACGAAGAGGTGGAGCCTGGATTCAATCTCAGGCAGTCTGGCTCCAGACTTTGCTCTCCATCACTACACTGGCTCCTCATAAGTGGCATCTTTGGAAGGATGAAAAAAACCAAACTTAGTCTCTGTACTTGAGCTCTCATTGTGTTGCAATTTAGATACCATTGGTTAAACTCTCACTTCCTTAACCTGCCTGAATAAAAAATAGAAAATCACAGGGGATCATTTCTTGATCACATAAGTAAAAAAGGCAACTTCTTCTTGGCTAATGGCAAAGAAATCCAGCTATTGTTTTGTGCAACGTTAATCACTGCTTTTCATTTGTCCTGGATACTTTATTTAAGGGCCTGGTCCTTAGTACACGTCAATCTCCATCCACAGATACGTGGTGTTGGGCCAGTCTTTGACATTTCCACGGACTTGAGAACTACCGTAGAGATCACCTGCTTAAGCCAATCCCTTGATCTCCAATAAAGAACTTCATTTCCACTGCAACTGGCTATAATCTTCCTATATAACTGGTTTCTCTGGCTTGTCTCAGTGAGAAACATGTTTTGTGGAAAGTTTGCTCAGATCAGAAAAAAGCAAAGCGGGTTTTACTTGAAACTCGCCACCCTGAGCACCCGGTGCCCTCGTCCCGCTGCTTCCTCCTTGTTGAACACTTGGGAGGAACGTTCTCTGCCATTTCCTTAGTCTCACAACCGAGAAACATAGAAAGGTTTCCTAAAAGTTGCAAAAGGGCAGGAAAAAAAAAATCTAAGTCCAACAACTGGGGCTGGGTTCATGCTAACGTTAATGCATCACAGCTGCAAAAAATATTTCCTCCTTTGCAATCAGAGAGTCCAGGAGTTCAATATAAATGCACTAATCCTTGTAATTTTCTTGTGAGGAAAGCCACAGAGTACTCATTTCTTCAAGGAACAGGGAAGTAAAGTCTTGCCAAGCTTACAAAACTAAGAAACAGACATTTAAAGCAAGCTAATCTTATTTCTCATTTTCTCCTTTATGTTCATATGTCTTTAATTCTTTTCTGCAAGTATAATTAAATTTTCTAACCAGTTCTATCAGCTGTAGACCTCATATAGTTCCATTGCTAATAATAAAAATAGTAATAATGATAATGATGATGGCAGGCCCTGTACACTGAGTACTTAATAGGTGTCAGGCACCATGCTGAGCCTTTATACGTATCAACTCACTGGAGTCTTAGAACCACAATAGGAAATAAATAGTGTGACTATCTCCATTTTACAGCTGAGAAAGCTGAAGTTTAGAGAGGGAAAGTAATTTGACCAAAACCCGGCATATAGTAAGCCTTCATTTCAAAGCCACACTGCCTCTCACACCACCCGGGCACTGACCTACATACCACATGCCATTAAAATCATGAACCTTAAAGAAGTGCCCACAGGGATATTGTTTTTAACTACCTTTTTATTTTAAGAAGGCAAAACAAAAACCACAAATAATACTTCCACTTGAACTTGATGTAATTTGACAGTGTGCCAAGTTTAATCAAACCCAGGCACTTCTTCAAAAGCCATGATGAACATAAACAAACAAAAAGAGCTATCAGGAGCTGTAAGAGAATGCTGAGTGCTTAAGTTGAAACAGGGACCACTCATCACATTTGCAAAACCATAAAGAAATAAAAAGAAGCTTGAGAAGCAGGATAAATGTCAAATGTTCTGAAGCATTGAAATAAATTCACCCTCACACTAGGTAGAAGGTGTGTGAAACGGAGTACACAGGTATCTTCTCAGTGTAATAGTCTGTGAGCAAATAATATTAGCATGGAACACAGATATTTCTGATACTGGAAGCAACAGTTAATTTTTCTTAGTCCCACTTTCCGATGTGCTCAGCCAGCCCTGCTTACTGGCAGCTCCACTGGGCTACCTCTCTGTCTCTCCAGATCTCAACATATCTAGTGAAAAACATCATGTTCCCTCTACATCACTATTTCTGCACACCTTCCCTATCACTGCCCAAGGCATTGCTTACTTTCCTGAGATCTCCACCCTGGAGTTACCACTGGTTCCTCCCTCTCCCTCAACAGTCAGACCTCATGAGTCACCGCGTCCCAACAACCCTTCCTCTACATTGCTCTAGTCATCCACCTGGCACGGCCCCATGTCTGCCCACCAAGTTACTGCCAAAGCCTTTGTCCTGGTCTTTGCAGGAATTCTCTCTTCTGATTTATCCTAGCATCACAGTCTAAGCAGCTGGTCTAAGCCACCCCTTTCATAATATTATTTCTGTACTCAGGAACCACGGGGGCTGCTTATTACCCCATGTCATTTAAGGCTCTTGACATATTCCTTTACACACACACACGCAAGATTTTCTCCCTTTCCACTATCTCTGTGTCTGTTTAGCCAAACTTCTTTTCTTCCTTTCCCTTTCAAATTGTCACCACCCTGTGGGTCTGATATATGGAAGTGTGCACCTGAATTTGTCATTTAGACAGTTAGATCAACACATGCCCTATTCTGATCTGTGCACATGTTCATGCTATGGAACTATTCAAAAATTCATCGGGAAAGATTCCCATGAGTCAATTGATTCTCAGAGGTTCAGCAAACCACTTTTATTTTTTTGTTGTTGTTTTGGTGTGGTTTTGTTATTATTTTGTTTTCGGCAAAGCTGTGTTTATGAGAAGTTTTTTCTTTACACGTTTATAATAAAGTAAATGATAGAATCCTATAATATGAGAACTGAGACTTTAGGTGGAATTAATCCCCTATCCTCATTTTATCAAGGAGAAATTAGCATCATAGACCGGTTAGGTGACTTGCTTTAGACTCCCAGAACTCACCCTTGCAGGCTTCTGGTCATCACCCAAGTTGTAGATGACCCACTCAACTCTGCTTACCCTGACTAACGGAGACAGGGAGCTACACAATGATACACATAACCAAACAAAACAAAACAGTAAAATATGATGTCAAAAACAATAATTGTGGGGTGAGGGGAGTAAAAATGCAGGATTGTTAAAATGTGTTTGAACTTAAGAGATCAGCAACCTAAAAAAATCATGTGTAGATATTGATTTCCAAATACAAACCTCATGGTAACCACAAACCAAAAATCTATAATAGATACACACACAAAAAAGAGAAAGGAGTCCAAATGTGACATCAAAGATAGTCATCAAATCACAAGGGAAGAGAACAAAAGAAAAAAGGAACAAAAGAGAACTGTAAAACAACCTCAAAACAGTTAACAAAATGGCAATAAGTCAATATCAATAATTACTATCACTAATTATCAATCCCTATCAATAATTACTTTAAACATAAATAGATTAAATGCTCCAATCAAAAGACATAGAGTGGCTGAATGGAAAAAAAACCAAGACCATATGTACACAAACAGACCGATAGTGCAAAGCTAGAAGAGATAATTCTAAAATTTGTATTGAAACAGAAAAAAAAACAAAACCCCAAATAGCTAGAGCAATCTTGAGAAAAAAGAACAGAGCTGGAGGTTTCATATGCCCTGGCTTCAGACTATACTTTGAAGTTACAGGCATCCAAACAGCATAGTACTGGAACAAAAACAGACACATACATCTATGGAACAGAGTTGAGAGCCCAGAAATAAAACCATGCATTTATCGTCAATTAATGTGCAAGAAAGGAAGCAAGAGTAAACAAGGTAGAAAAGACAGTCTCTTCAGTAATTGGTGCTGGGAAAATGAAACAACTAGATGTAAAAGAATGAAATTAGAACATTTCTTCACACCATATACAAAAATTAACAAAAAAATGGATTAAAGACCTAAATGTGAGACCAGAAAGTATAAAACTCCCAGAGGAAAACATAGGCACAACATTCTTTGACATAAATAGTATTAATATTTTTTTGGATTTGTCTCCTAAGGCAAAGGAAATAAAAGCAAAAATAAACAAATGGGACCTAATTAATCTTGACAGCTTTGGCATAGCAAAGGAAACCACTGACAAAATGAAAAGACAACCCACTGAATGGGTGAAAATATTTGCAAATGATATGACCGATAAGGAGTTAATATCCAAAATATATAAACAGCTCCAACAACTCAATCTTAATAAAATAAACAACCTGATTAAAAAATAGGCAGAAGACCTGAATAGGCACTTCTCCAAAGAAGACACACCGATGGCCATGAAAAGATACTCAACATTGCTATTATCAGAGAAATGCAAACCAAAACCACAATGATGTATAACCTCACACCTGTCAGAATGACTATCACCAAAAAGAGCACAAATAACAAATGCTGGTGAGGATGTGGAGAAAAGGGAAACCTTGTACACTGTTGGTTGAAATGTATAATTGGTGTAGCCACTGTGGAAAACAGTATGGAGGTTCTTCAAAGAATTAAAAACAGAACTACCATATGATCCAGCAATTCCACTCCTGGTTATATATCCAGTTAATGAAAACACTAATACAAAAAGATGCATGCACCTCAATGTTCACAGCAGCATTATTTACAATAGCCAAGATATAAAAACAATGTAAGTGTCCATCAATCATTAGAGAAGATGTGGTATATATGCACATTGGAGTATTACTGAACCATAAAAAGAATGAAATTTTGCCATTTGCCAAAACATGAATGGACTTGGAGGGTATTATGCTTAGTGAAATAAGTCAGACAGAGAAGGACAAATACTGTGTTATCACTTATAAGTGGAATCTAAAAATTAAAACAAATGAATGAATATAACAAAACAGAAACAGACTCACATATATAGAGAAGAAACCAGTGGTTACCAGTAGAGGAGAGGGAAGGGGGAGGGGCAAGATAGGAGTAGAGGATTAAGAGGTACAAACTACTTTGTATAAAATTAAAAAGCTAGCTACAAGGGTATATTGTACAGCATGGGGAACATAGCCAATATTTTATAATAACTTTAAGTGGAGTATAATCTATAAAAATTTTGAATCACTATGTTGTACACCTGAAACTAATATAATAAGGTAAATCAATTATACCTCAAAAAAAAATAAAATAAAAAAGGGTATGAACTAGAATATTAGCTTTGAAGCAGAAAAGAGTGAAAGACATTATAGAGTAAGAACTTAATTGTTTAGTAACTAAAATTTAATATGGGAAATAAATTTATTATTTCCCTCTTTCTCTCAAAAAAAAAGTATTCTGCAAAACATTATGAAGATGGTGCAGTTGTTTTGGAAAATAGATTGGAGATATCTCAAAAAAATTTTTAACATTTTTTATTGATTTATAATAATTTTACAATGTTGTGTCAAATTCCAGTGTAGAGCCCAATTTTTCAATTATATATGAACATATATATATTCATTGTCACATTTTTTTCTCTGTGAGCTACCATAAGATCTTGTATATATTTCCCTGTGCTATACAATATAATCTTGTTTTATCTATTCTACATTTTGAAATCCCAGTCTATCCCTTCCCACCCCCCGCCTCCTTGGCAACCACAAGTTTATATTCTATGTCTATCAGTCTGTTTCTGTTTCATATTTATATTTTGTTTGTTTTGTTTATTTGTTTTTGTTTTTTTTAGGTTCCACATATGAGCGATCTCATATGGTATTTTTCTTTCTCTTTCTGGCTTACTTCAGTTAGAATGACATTCTCCAGGAACATCCATGTTGCTGCAAATGGCATTATGTTGTCTGTTTTTATGGCTGAATGGTATAAAATATATTGTATAAATATACAACATCTTCTTTATCCAGTCATCTGTTGATGGACATTTAGGCTGTTTTCATGTCTTGGCTATTGTAATAGTGCTGCTATGAACATTGGGTGCAGGTGTCTTTTTGAAGTAGGATTCCTTCTGGATATATGCCCAGGAGCGGGATTCCTGGGTCACATGGTAAGTCTATTCCTAGTCTTTTGAGGAATCTCCATACTGTTTTCCACAGTGGCTGCACCAACCTGCATTCCCACCAGCAGTGTAGGAGGGTTCCCCTTTCTCCACAGCCTCTCCAGCATTTGTCATTTGTGGATTTTTGAATGATGGCCATTCTGACTGGTGTGAGGTGATACCTTGTTGTAGTTTTCATTTGCATTTCTCTGATAATTAGTGATACTGAGCATGTTTTCACGTGCCTATTGATAATTTGTATGTCTTCCTTGGAGAGTTGCTTGTTTGGGTCTTCTGCCCATTTTTGGATTGGGTTGTTTGTTTTTTCTTATTAAGTTGTATGAGCTGCTTATGCATTCTGGAGATCAAGCCTTTGTCGGTTTCATTTGCAAAAATTTTCTCCCATTCCGTAGGTTGTCATTTTGTTTTGCTTATGGTTTCCTTTGCTGTGCAGAAGCTTGTAAGTTTAATTAGGTCCCATTTGTTTATTCTCGCTTTTATTTCTATTGCTTGAGTAGACTGTTCTAGGAGAACATTTTTGAGATGTATGTCAGATAATGTTTTGTCTATATTTTCTTCTAGGAGGTTTATTGTATTTTGTCTTATGTTTAGGTCTTTGATCCATTTTGAGTTTATTTTTGTGTATGGTGTAAGGGAGTGTTCTAGCTTCATTGCTTTACATGCTGCTGTCCAGTTTTCCCAGCACCATTTGCTGAAGAGACTGTCTTTATTCCATTGTATATTCTTGCCTCCTTTGTCGAAGATTAGTTGACCAAAAGTTTGTGGGTTCATTTCTGGGCTCTCTATTCTGTTCCATTGGTCTATATGTCTGTTTTTGTACCAATACCATGCTGTCTTGATGACTGTAGCTCTATAGTATTGTCTGAAGTCTGGGAGAGTTATTCTTCCAACCTCTTTCTTTTTCTTCAGTAATGCTTTGGCGATTCTAGGTCTTTTGTGGTTCCATATAAATTTTATTATGGTTTGTTCTAGTTCTGTGAAATATGTCCTGGGTAATTTGATAGGGATTGCATTAAATCTGTAGATTGCCTTGGGCAGTGTGATCATTTTAACAATATTGATTCTTCCAATCCAAGAACATGGGGTATCTTTCCATTTTTTAAAGTCTTCTTTAATTTCCTTCATCAATGGTTTATAGTTTTCTGTGTATAATTCTTTCATCTCCTTGGTTAGATTTATTCCTAGGTATTTTATTACTTTGGGTGCTATTTTAAAAGGGATTGTTTTTTATTTTCTTTTTCTGTTGATTCATCGTTAGTGTAAAGAAATGCAACTGATTTTTAAACGTTAATCTTGTAACCTGCTACCTTGCTGAATTCTTTGATCAGTTCTAGTAGTTTTTGTGTGAACCTTTTAGGATTTTCTATATATAGTAACATGTCATCAGCATATAGTGACACTTTTACCTCTTCTTTTCCAATTTGGATCCCATTTATTTCTCTCTCTTGCCAGATTGCTGTGGCTAGGACTTCCAAGACGATGTTGAATAGGAGTGGTGATAGTGGGCAGCCTTGTCTTGTCCCAGATTTTAGTGGGAAGCTTTTGAGTTTTTCACCATTCAGTACTGTGCTGGCTGTAGGTTTGTCATATATAGCTTTTATTATGTTGAGATACATTCCCTCTATGCCCACTTTGGTGAGAATTTTTTATCATAAATGGGTGTTGAATTTTATCAAATGCTTTTTCTGCTTCTATTGAGATGATCATGTGGTTTTTGTCCTTTCTCTTGTTGATGTGATGTATTACATTGATTGATTTGTGTATGTTGAACCACCCTTGTGTCCCTGGGATGAACCCCACTTGGTCATGATGTATAATCTTTTTTATGTGCTGTTAGATTCTATTTGCTAATACTTTGGTAAGGATTTTTGCATCTATGTTCATCAGTGATATTGGCCTATAATTCTCTTTTTTGGTAATGTCTTTGCCTGGTTTTGGTATCAGGGTGATGGTGGCTTCATAGAATGAGTTTGGAAATATTCCCTCCTTTTCAATCTTCTGGAAGAGTTTGAGAATGACTAGTGTAAGTTCTTCTTTGTATGTTTGGTAGAATTCCCCGGTAAAGCTGTCTGGTCCTGGACTTTTATTTGTAGGGAGGTTTTTCATTGCTAATTCGATTTCATTTGTAGTGATCGGTTTGTTCAAGTGGTCAGTTTCTTCTTGGTTCAGTGTTGGTGGACTGTATGTTTCCAGAAATTTGTCCATCTCCTCTAGGTTATCCATTTTGGTTCCATATAGTTTTTCATAATATTCTCGTAAGATATTCAGTATTTCTATTTTATTTGTTGTAATTTCTCCATTTTCCTTTCTTATTTTGCTTATTTGTGTGCTCTCTTTTTTCTTCTTTATGAGTTTGGCCAGAGGTTTGTCGATTTTATTTATTTTTTCAAAAAACCAGCTTTTGGTTTGATTGATTTTTCTATGGTTTTTAAAATATCTATTTTTATTTATTTCCTCTGTGATCTTTATTATTTCCTTCCTTCTGCTGCCTTTTGGGGTTTTTTACTCTTCTTTTTCTAATTCCTTTAGCTGGTGGGTTAAATTGTTAATTTGAGATTGTTCTTCTTTTTTGAGGAAGGCCTGTATTGCTATAAACTTCCCTCTTAGCACTGCCTTTGCTGTCCCATAAATTTTGTGTGGTTGTGTTTTCATTTTCATTTGTCTCAAGGTATTTTTTAATTTCAACTTTGATTTCATCGTTGACCTACTTGTTTTTTAATAGCATGTTGTTTAATCTCTATGCTTTCCTTTTTTTCTCCTTTGTTTCTCTGTAGTTGATTTCTAGTTTTGTGGCATTGTGGACAGTAAAGATGCTTGAGATAATTTCTATCTTCTTAAAATTGTTGAGGTTTCTTTTGTGCCCTAGTACATGATCAATCCTAGAAAATGTTCCATGTGCACTTGAAAAGAATGTATATCCTATTTTTGGGGGGTGTAATGCTCTGAAAATATCCACCAAACCCAATTTTTCTACTGTATTATTTAATTTCTCTATTGCCTTATTTATTTTCTGTCTGGAAGATCTGTCTAGTGATGTTAATGTGGTGTTAAAATCTTCAACTATGATTGTATTCCCATTAATATCCCCCTTTGAGATATCTCAAAATTTTAAACATAGAATTACCATAAGGCGCAGGATTTCTACTCCTAAGTATAAACCCAAGAGAACTGAAAATATATTCACACAAAAAATGGTATACATATTCACAGCAGCATTATTCATAAATGCCAAAAGGTAGAAACAATCCAAATGTGTAACAACTACTGAATGAATATGTAAAAAGTGGCATATCCAATGGAATTCTATTCAGTCAAAAAGGAAAGGAGTATTGATATCTGCTACTCAGAGATAAACCTTGAAAACATTATGCTCAGTGAAAAAAGTCAGTCACAAAAGCCCACATATTGTATAATTCCATGTATATGAAATATCCAGCACAAGCAAAGAGACAAATTAAATTTGTGGTTTCCAGGGTCTGGGGGAGTGACTGCTAATAAGTACGAAGTTTCTCTTTGGAGAGATTAAAAATGTTCTAACACTGATTATGGTGATAGTTGAACAACTCTGTGAATATACTAAAAACCATTGAATTATACATTTTTGGGGTATTTTTTAAATTGAAGTATAGTCAGTTACAATGTGTCAATTTCTGGTGTACAGTATAATGTCCCAGTCATGCATATACATACACATATTCATTTTCATATTATTTTTCATTGAAGGTTATTACAAGATATTGACTATGGTTCCCTGTGCTATACAGAAGAAATTTGGTTTTTTATCTGTTTTTATATATAGTGGTTAACATTTGCAAATCTCAAACTCCCAAATTTATCCCTTCCCACCCGCTTTTCCCCGGTAACTATACGATTGTTTACTATGTCTGCAAGTCTGTTTCTGTTGTGTAGATGAGTTCATTAGTGACCTCTTTTTCTTTTCTTTTCTTTTATTTAAGATTCCACATATGAGGTCAAGATGGCGGAGTGGTAGGACCACTAGCTTGCCTCTCCTCATGACTACAACGAAACCACAACTGAATGCTAATCAACCATTGAAAAAAGACTGGAACCTAGCAAAAAAGACCTGCAACTGGAAACATAAAGAGGGAATCAGCAGGAGAGTAGGAGGGGCGTGCTCGTGATATAATTGGGCAACCCACAGGCTGAAGATTCGTTAAGTTGTGGAGGCCCTCCCACAGAAGTGAGAGCTCTAAGCCCCATGTCAGGCTCCCCAGCTCGGGTCCCAGCATTGGGAAGAGAAGGAGACCCCAGGACATCTGGTTTTGAAGGCCGGGGGGGGGCTGGCTCTGGGAACCCCATGGGACTGGGGGAAACGGAGACTCCATTTGCTTGAGAAGCACACACAGAAATTCATGTGCACTAGGTCCAAGGGCAGAGGCAGTGATTTCATAGGAACCTGGGCCAGAGATGCCTGCTGGATATGGAAGGTCTCCTGGGGATGTGGGGGAAGGCTGTGGCTCACTCAGGGGACATAAAAGCTGATGGCGGACATTCCAGGAGTGTTAATCTTCATGAGCTTTCCTGGAAGCTGACACCTTGATTGTATCATTAGCACCAAGACCTAGCCCCACCCAACAGCCTGTAGGGAAGCCTCAGGCCAAACAACATACAGGGTGGGAACACAGCCACACCCATCATCAGACTTCCTAAGCCACAAAGTCTGCTGGAGACAGCCCTACCCACCAGAAGTCCAGGACCAAGCTTCACCCAGCAGTGGGTAGGCCCTGGCTCCTCCTGCCAGGAAAGCTGCATAAGACCTTAGTCCAGCCTCATCCACCAGGGGCAGATACTGGAAATAAAAAACAATAATCCCAAAGCCTGTGGAAGGAATCCACAAACACATAGAAAGATAGAAAATATGAGGCGGCAAAGGAATATCTCCCAGGCCAAGGCACAAGATAAAATCCCAGAAGAAGAAATAAGTGATGAGGAGATAGGCAATTTATCTGAGAAAGAGTTTAAAGTAATGATGGCCAAGATGTTCAGAAAACTCAAGAGGAGTATAGATGCACAGAATGAAGTTTTTAGCAAAGAGCTGGAAAATAGAAAGAATACCCAAAAGAATACCCAAACAGAGTTGAAGAATAAAATCACTGAAATGAACAATACACTAGAAGGAACCAAGAATAGTCTAAATGAGGCAGAAGAACGGATCAGTGAGCTAGAAGACAGATTAGTGGACATCACTACTTCAGAACAGAAAAAAGAAAAAAAAGGAATGAGGATAGTTTAAGAGAACTCTGGGACAACATGAAGTGCTCTAATATTCGCATTATAGGGGTCCCAGAAAGAGACGAGAGAAAGGACCTGAGAAAATTTTTGGAGAGCTAATAACCAAAAACTTCCCCAACTTGGGAGAGGAAATAGTCACCCTGGAAGTGTAGAGAGTAACACACAGAATCAACCCAAAGAGGAACACACCAAGGCACACAGTCATCAAATTGACAGCAATTAAGGATAAGGAGAAAATATTAAAATTAGCAAGAGAAAAGCAACGAATAACATACAAGGGAACTCCCATAAGGTTATCGTATGATTTTTCAGCAGAAGCTCTACAGGCCAGAAGGGAGTGGCAGAATATATTTAAAGTGATGCAAGGGGGAAACTTACAACCAAGAATACTCTATCCAGCAAGACTCTTGTTTAGACTTGATGGAGAAATCAAAATCTTCACAGATAAGCAAAAGCGAGAAGATTTCAGCACCATCAAACCAGCTTTACAACAAATGTTAAAGGATTTTTTCTAGTCATCAAACTATAAGAAAAGAGAACAAAAAGAAGAAAGAGGAAAAAAAGAGAGACCTACAAAAGATTGCTTTGGCTCTTCGGGGTCTTCTGTGTTTCCTTATAAATTTTGGAATTGTTCTAGTTCTGTGAGGAATGTCACGAGTATTTTGATGGGGGTTGGGTTGGATCTGTGGATTACTTTGGATAGTGTGGCCATTTTGATAGTGTTGATTCTTCCAATCCAAGAGCACAAGAACTCTTTCCATTTCTTTGTGTCATTTTGGTTTTCAGAGTATAGGTAACTTCTTTGTTTAAGTTTATTTCTAGGTGTTTTGATGTAATGGAAATGTCTCTGCCAGTTATAAAATTCTGGTTTTTGAAGTGAAAAAAAAAAGTGAATGAAGGGCCACAAATGGCAAAATATTCTTTTTTACGGAGTTGTATTCCACAATATATATATGTGTGAATATATGTGTGTGTGTATGTGTGTGTGTGTGTATTGCATCTCCATTATCTATTCAACTATTGATGTGCACTTAAGATGCTTCCATATCTTGGCAGTTATAAATAATGTTGCTGTTAATAGCAGGGTGTATATATCTTTTTGAGTTGATTCTTATTTTGTGATTGGCTTTATTCCTTTGATAACTATGTAAGTTTAAAAAGCTAAAGCTCTAAACATTCTTAGAAACAATGAACAGTACATATATGTAAATTTAAAAGTATATGTGCAGTAAAAAAAATGATTTATCAAGCCATGAAAGACATAGAAGAAACTTAAAAAGACATATTACTAAATGAAAGAAGCCAGTCTGAAGGGGCTACAAACTGTACGATTCCAACCAAATGACATTCTGGAAAAGGCACAGCTACAGAAACAATAAAAAGATTGTGGTTTCCAGGGGTCTGGGGAGAGGCAGGGAGGGAGGAATGAATAGATGGAGCACAAGGGATTTTTAGGGCAATGAAATTATTCTGTACAATAATATAGTGGTGGCTACATGTCATTATGCATTTGTCAAAACCCATAGAATGTACAACATCAAGAGTAAACCCTAATGTAAACCTCAGACTTTGGTTGATAATAATGTGCCCATGTTGGTTCATCGATTGTACCAAATACGCCACACTGATGAGAGACGTTGAGGGTAGGGGAGTACGCACATGTGGGTGGGGAGGGCTATGTGGGAACTCTGTATTTTCTACTCATTTCCGCTGTAAACCTGAAACTACTCTAAAAAAATAAAGTCTATCCTCCCCCCCCCCCCCGAAAAAAGATTCCACATGTGAGTGATATCATATGGTATTTTTCTCTTTCTGGCTTACTTCACTTAGAATGACGACCTCCAGGTCGTCATGAATTGCACATTTTAAAAGGGTAAATTTTATGCTATGAATTTTATACTAAGAAAATTATACCTTAATAAGCCTCTTCTTTTAGAAAAAGGCTAAGAAAAAAGCATTATATATGATATGACTCAAAATCTGTGAAAAAAGGATTGAAAGGAAATTTAGTGGTTCAATTACAAAAAATATTTTTTTCTCTTTTTTGTATTCTCAATTTTGTAGAACAGATATGAAAACACTAAAATCTGAAAAATCAGTTACTTTGAACATTTTTATACTACCTATCATAGTCTATCCCAGAATCTAAAATAAGAAGGTATTTAATTTAGTATTAATGTTATCCCTAGTTATTTAATGTTTCATAAAACATAATTTCATTGCATTTGAAAAGAGAATTCTCAGTGATCTTCTAATCACATTTAAAGGCAACTTATCTAGTCTAACCCTCTCTCTCTCTCCCTTTCTTTTTAACCCTCTCTTTTTAATATTGATAAAATCCAAGAGTGATTAGCATAAATTTAAGCATATGGTGCTGCTTCTTAAAAATGAAACAAACAGAAAATGAATCTTTAGCTTTCAGAAAATTCATACCTGAGGTAGGAAAGAGTTTGCTAATATATATATATATAATATATAATATTATATCACATTTATATAAAATCTTGCAGTACAGGTATCTATAGACTAGCCAAGCTACAGAAACCCACTGGATGTAGACCACAGAGTTGGGCAGCATCTCAGAATGTGTTTAAAGTCCTTTGACAATTCAAATTGGTATGTGGCCACAACAGTGATACAACCACTCAAATTTGCATGATACCTTGAATGGTTATTCAATTCTGTGTGCATATCTTGCCTCCTCAAATGGCAGTAAGGTCTCTGTGAGCAGAGATCACAGAGCATCCTTCTGGAGCCTCACACAGTGATAGCTCAAGGTCAGAGATGCTCCAAAACAGCCTTAAGAGAAAGGCCACAAATTTGTTATGCACTACACAAGGCACTGAGGAGAGATCCATAAATTACCTCTTTATTCCTCACGATAACTCTGTGAGGTATGTATTATTGGCATCCCCACTTTATCAGTGGGGAATTGAAGCTCAGAGACGCTAAATAAACTTCCCAAGAAAGAGGCAGAACTGAGCTGTGAACCCAGGAAGTCTAACTCAAAAGCAAGACAAAAAAAAAAAAAAAAACCCCAATTAATATTTACTACAATGCAGGCAGTGTTCTATGTTTTATCGATTTATGTATGCAATTATTAGCTTATTTGCAAAATATCATTAACTTAATCATCAGAACAACCCTATGATATAGGATCTACCATTATCCCCATTCTACTGCCTCCTTCCCTAATAAAATGATTCATATTCCTCTCTCAGATCCCGGCTCTGAAATTTCAGCTCTTCAAAAGTGACTCTGTAATCTACTGAGGCTTACCCTTGTATTCTCTGATCGAGTGGAGCATTTTAGTATCACCTGAATAATTTGTCATTTAATTTTTGTCTGTTCCCCCCAACAGACTAAAGGCACTAGAAGGGAATGTTATTAATGCCTCAGGTAACTCTGAACCCTGAACTCTCAGGGGCTTCACAAAGTAGTTTATTTCGTGCTCACACAGTCAGCTGTGGGTACTCAGCAGGCAGATTTCCACATGGCGATCCAGGAAGCAGGCTCCTTGCATCCTTCCCTCCACCTCTCCTGGGCCTCCCATCCTTCACCTCCAGCAGGTGGGTGGGGAAAGAAACAGCGTGGAGGATGGACTAGGAGGCTTTGTTAGTGGGTCAGACTTAAACACGGTGTACTTCCCTTCTGTCCACATTCCACTGGCCAAAACTCGGGCACATGGATGCATCTGGCTGAAAGGAAGTGTGGGAACGTGGTCTAGCTGGGAGCTGAAGAGGGAGGGGAAATAGGTTTGGTAACAGCTAACCAGTCTCCTTCACAGAACAGACCACTATATATGTACCCTTTCATCTTCTGATATTGTAAGAGACTTGCAGGATTGAGGGGCTATCCACCTCTCCATGTGACCTCTTGTTTCACCCAGTGGGGAGTGGTCTTTAATTTCCGTGACAGAGAAAAGGCCCCACTGAACTCTAAGCTCTGCTATAGAAACTGCTGGCTCTGTCTTGTTTTGTTCATCAGAATATGCCTGCAGCCAACAAACTTTTTAAAGGTCTATAAAGAATGATTAAGCCCTTAGGAAATAATTTATTGACTAAAATATGAAAGAAAAGACTACAATATAAAGATTAATAAATGACCTTTCCCTGTCGATTAGTTAGTTCACTCGACACGGTCACGCATTTAAAACAGCTGAAACCACAGGAACCAAACAGATAATTTATTATTTTAAAAATTCAAAATGATAAAAATCCCTTCAAATACATAAAGTAAAAGCTGTTTATGGATGGACCTAGAGATTATCATACTAAGTGAAGTAAGTCAGACAGAGAAAGACAAGTATCATATAATATCACTTACATGTGGAATCAAAAAAATGACACAAATGAACTTATTTAAAAAACAGAAAGAGACTCACAGACATACGGTTACCAAAGGGGAAAGGAGGGGAGGGGTAAATCAGGAGTTTGGGATTAGCAGATACAAATTACTGTATACAAAAGAAAAACAAGAAGGTTCTACTGTATAGCACAGGGAACTATATTCAATAGCTTGTAATAACCTATAATGAAAAGGAATATATATATATATGTATAACTGAATCACTATGCTGCATATCAGAAACTAGCACAACATTGTAAATCAACTATACTTCAATGAAATTTTTTAAAATAATTTTTTAAAGTTATGTTTAAAATGGTTTATGTGGTACAGAGAAGGGCTTCAAAAATAGGAGTGCATCATGAATCAAATGGAAATTATCATCAAATAGCCCTCCTATACAGTACTGGGCACGCAGAAGGTATGCAGTAATTATTATTAAGCAGTTAAGTTATGTTAACATATGTTATGTTTTAGAATGACAATGGGGACATTTGGAATTCTTATATGAAATCCCATAAAAGCAGAGGTCTGAGGGGAAGGCGGAAATTGACGCGGTTCAGTGACGACGAGCTGGGGTAAAGATAGCACTGGCCATCAGAGGGAAAGGGAACAATTGTGGAGTTGGATTCCACGCTGGTCTCTCTTTCCCTGAACTCTTCCTGGAGCCCACCAGCTTGGCAGGGAGGATCTTTCACCTCTTCATTAACAGACTGTACAGAGAATTTGCATTTTTCTGTTTGCTTAGGATCGATTTCATCCTCGTTGGCTGGAAAGTTCGGCAAGGCCGACTTCATCTACAACTGACTGTCCCCTTCTTCCGTGTGGGAAGACTTTCTTACCTACATCTTGAGACAATCAGGCCTTCATTTTTCCCTTGATGATCTGATCGTTTGTACTGACACTCTCAGTGCCTGTTTCTTCTTCAACCTGGATTCTGACAACTTACACATCTGAATCTCAAGTTCTGATCATTTACTTTTTATAATGTAAAATATTTACTAGGGGGAAAAAATAAACTAATGTGGCCACGCTGTAAAATGGACTAACTTCTGTTTTCCAAATCTGCTCTACTTTTCAGCTTCATTCAGAGACTGGATGGCTGGCTCTTACTATGGTGACTAGCACCTTGGCAGTCCCAGTTCCTAGCTGGAATGCGAAATCCCAAATCCCTATCCCCGGCCTTCATTCAACAACTGGGAGGATATTTCTAAGACAGAGCCCTCACTCTGGAGCAGGCTGGAGCCCAGCTCTTGGCCTATAACCTCCCAAAGCAATTCAACAAACTTTTCTTGAGGTCCTGCTGAAGGCAAGCCACCCTGGCAGACGCAAAGGCTAATACAAAAGAGCGGGTTAGGAGGTGTACAATCCAGGAAGGGCAACGGCCTATACACAACTACCATTTCACAGAGTAAAAAATCATGCACTCTAAAAAAGCTACTGTAGTAAGATAAGATATTCTAATGTGTACAATATTTGCTCAGATGTAGAAAGCACACTCCTCTACTACAAAACTGCACATTTCATTATTACTCGTAATAGTCCCAGAGATCATAATCATAATGGCAGCAGCTCAAATGGGTTGGAACAACTCCTATGTGCTATGTGTAGTGCTTTTTCAGATAGCCAGTCTTCACGACTCTGCGTCTGGTGTTATTTTCATTATTCTCATTTTACAGGTGAGAAAAACGGAGACTTAGGAAGACCAAGTAAATTGCTGAAGGCTCCACTGCGAGTTAACGGTGGAGCCGGGACTCCTTCCAGAACCCAGCTCTTAACTGCTTGCTCTGCTGCCTGTATAACACATTCCGCTATTACGAAAACTCAAAGAAACGAAGGTCCTTCCAGAAGTTTTCCCTTCGGAAAGCACTCCTTGGGACAGTACACTTCGGGCTCACCGGGAGGATTCGAAAGCATGCCCGTGGCAATTCATCAGGATCGGCAAATGGCTTCTTGCAGCCCAGACTTTTTCAATTTGCTAGCACCAAATAAACGTTTAGTCATGGAGCTGAAGAATAAGAAAATAAAAATGAAACCCTGGGGAAATAATATGAATCACACCTTAAGACTCTATTTTTCTAGCCTTCCAAAGTCATTGTTTCTTGTACTGAAAGGTAACTACTGGTTAACGAGACATGATGCTCACTACCTTTATGCCCAAAGCAATCATTAATTTTTCAGTCCAAGTGGGAAAAGACACTTTGGACTTTCTTCGTTCTTTTATTTTTAATTAAAAGAAAGAGGGAGGGGAAGAAAAAAAGAGTTCTCCGCCCTTGTGCTTAAGGAAATAAAATACAGTATGTTTAAATTGCGATGTGGAGTCTAGATGTGCTATTACCAACGTAATTTCAACTTTCTCCAAACACATCTGTAAAAGAAATTACACATAAAAATACTCCACAGCAAAGTTTAGAGTCAGACGATACAAAGAAAGAGATTTATCTAGTGCTAAGGCCCCTCTCTGTCCTCCCCAGCCTCCCCTTCCTACACGTCCTTCACTAAGAAGGAGGAGGGCAGAGGGACTCACACGTATCTTTTCTCAGGGTTTTGTTTATTATCTCTTCATGATCTGGTGTTAAGGGGGAAAGAAGAAGTAGAAAATAACTATCAGAGTGCTCCTTCAAAGGTTATTAGTTATATATATATATATATATTTTTGTCAAATACAACTGAATTGGACATTGAAAACTTTACTTTTGGTTTCTCACAAAAGGTTTTCATTTGGACCTTTTCCCTCCAATCCCTGTTTAATCAATCATGAGTCAAATAAATATGCACAGAAAACTTGTCTTATGCAAAGCACTTTTCCAGGTAGAAAGGGTTACAAGTTAAATAAGAAAGTCATGTCCTCCAAAAGCTTAAAACCTCCATGAAATTCATAGGAAAAGGTCTGAAACCAGGACCAACAACTGCTAACTTGAGGGTGGGATAGAGATGGGAGATTAGGGAAAGAAGAATTAATCACTTGTACATTTTTATATGCTATTTTGTCTTTCAAGAAATGTGTGTTGCTTTTGTATTTTTTTTAATATTCAAAGCCTAGTAATGGAGATAAGATACAGAAATACAAACAAAGGCATCTAAGAAGTGAGTCAGATGACCAAAAGCCTACCCATAGGTCTACAGATGGTTTGCTTGTCACTGGTCACTTGTAATCACGTTGATGGGAATATGGATATTTAGCATGCTTAACTATACTCATGCATTATGGACTGTATTCCGTCCCAGCACATTCCAATTCTGAATCCAGGTTTATTTTATCAATGGTGATTTTAAGTTTCATGTTTAGTGATCTTATGATAAAGAATGTACTTTTATAATGTCCACGGCTCTCCAACATTACCCAGTGTTTGACAACATCATCAGAAATGCTTGGCTGGTTCTGGGATGTGTATGCTTATCTCCAGAATTTATGGAATGATGCATTCTTTGATGAGCATAGTTTCTTTTCAGATGGATGCATTTCTCTTAAAATGAGCTAACAGTGGTGAAGCAGATGTCTGATCACCCAGATACACCATGCAGCCAGCAAAATCTTGAAGCATATTCCTACTCATGAAAGACAGTGAATCTCTCATGCAATTATGATGTCAATTTCTTATAAGTAATCCTGCAAGTCCATGAGCTTAGGAACATGTATGAATGGTGGAGTTATACATTCTCCATATGCCTCTTGATAAAATATCACCTAATCAGAGAATTCTTCTCTTATCTCTCATTAAAATAGTATCTTTCCCCTTTATCCTCTTTTTAGGTACCTTGCTTTGTCACACATCACCATCTGATTATATAATATCTATTTATTTGTGTTTTGTCTGTTGTATTTTTCCCTTTAGTAGAACATAGCAGAGACTACTAATTGTCCTCCATTATCCATTCTCTCCTGGACACAGAGCCCTTCAATTTTGTGTATATGATCTTTCAGAATCAAGACTATCTCCCAGCTTCCTTTGGAGCTAGGTAGTGACCATGTAACAAAATTCTGGCCAATGGAATGTTTTGGAAAGTGATGTGGACAATCTCTGGGATGTGTCCTTTAAAAGGAGTGGGCATACCATGTTTTCCCAATTTTTTTCTACCTACTGTTGAGAACATGGATGAAATGGTGAGCCATCTTGGATCATGTGAACGAGACAAATATACCAGATGGAGTCTGAGTCTCTGGATGACGTAGCAGAGTAGAATTTCTAAATAACCACTGACCCCTCTTAAGTGACAAAGAAACATACTTCTATCTCATTTAAGCCATTTTAACTTTTGGTCACTTTTAAAGACAGCAGAATCCCCATCCAGTAAACTACTGATGTCTCCAAAAAAAAAAAAAAAAAAAAAAAAAGACAGCAGAACCTATATCCCAACTAATACACATCAAGAAGACAGGGGTATTTCAATTTCATTCACTATTTTCTCTAGTTCATGAATAGTACCTGGCTGGCACATAGTAGGAGGTGCTCAATGAATATCAAATGTTGAGTGAATGAATGAATGTTCAAATGCTGAGTCCAATTTGAGTCTGAGTATCTTTACTTTTTTGAGCAAATCAGCATTACACTTATTTTAATTTATTTGGTTTGGATTTTGCATTTATTTTAGTATTTTTTAATTGAATATATTTAGATGTCTTGTCCCATTAGTAAGAAAACGATGCATTTCAAGCACTCACTACTGATTCACAGAGTCTTTTGGTCCTCCAAAAGTCCTTAATCTGAAAAAGTAGTTGAGACTTTTAAACAAGTTTCCATTGCCTAGCCATCTGACGGCATTAAAATAAACTAAATATTAATACTGTGCTCCAACTTCTTCCAAGTATCTCATCCCATAAACTGGCAAGAGTTAACAGCAGAAGCACATACGTCATTAACAATGTTGTTCATTTTCTCCATCACATCATACTATGAACCTGGCCTACACTTTCTCCTAAAGAAGAATGAAATGGAAGTTGCTTATTCCAACCACTTCTCTGACTTACACAAACTCTCGGGCTCCCTCTTTACTCCCTCCTTTCCTTGTATATGACTACAAGTGAGCTCAATGTTTACGTGTTTAGGAAAAACTTCTCAGATTTCTTAGCAAGTAGTTAGACCCTACTAGTGCATATTTGCTAGATAATAATTATCTTGTAAAATTTTTTTGGGGGGGGCAAAAATCTTCTGAGTACTACACTTATGGTTCAACTCATGGGCTGTAAGTTTAGATGCCCTGACAGAGAATAACTTGGTATATTGCAGTAGCCTAAGAAAGGTTCACGAAAGGGATAGGATGTAGTTACCAAGGCTTTATAAAATGGCCAGGATCTTATGTAGTGAAGTTGGGGCAGGCAGGCATGACAGGAAAAGGGAACCAGCTCAGGCAAAGGCTTAGAGGCTGGCAGGGAACAGAACAGCACTATTCATAATAGCTTCAAACTGAGGACAACTCAAATGACTGTTAACAGTGGAATGGATAAAGAGTAGGATATTCATGAAATGGAATGAGCAATGAGAATGAACAAACTACAACTACATGAAGCAATATGAATGAATCCTACAGACAAAATGTTGGGTAAAAGAAGACATACAAAATAGTACCTACTATGAGTTCATTTACATAAAGTTAAAAAAATAGGTCAAATGAATCTAGAATGTTAGAAGACAGGCTTGATTACTTTGGGGGAAGGCAGAGAGAGAGACTGGAAGAGGATACAAGGATGGCCTCTGGGGTGCTAATGTTCTATTTGTTGATTTTGGTGCTAGTTATTCACTTTGTGAAATACAGTGAACTGTACACCGTGTATGGTTTGTATTTTCTCTGCAGGTATATTATACTTCAATAACAACAACAATAATAGTAAAGAGTAAAGGACTAAGAATAGTAATGACACTTCTGTTCTGTTAGGACTTCCTAATGTTATTGGCACAGTGATGTGTAAATTATCCAGTGAACTACAGTAGAGGGCTCAAAGAAGACCAATGCATATGTGGAACTTTGGTATATGACAGGGGTGCTGTGTCAGATTAGAGCTGGAAAATAGATACCTATATGGAAATAGATTAAAATGGGATATCTGCCTCACACCATATACACAATCAAGGATTTAAATGGATTAGAGAGTTAAATGTCAAAAATTAAACTATAACTCCTAGTAGAAAATGTAAGTGAATCTTTCAGACTTCAAGTAGAGAAAAGTGTCTTAAAAACAAAAAACACTGACCATAAAATAAACTTTAATAAATTTGACTATAAAGATTAAGAATTTTGTTTATCAAAGGAAATCTTATATAAAAGAAAAGACAATTTAAAACTGGGGGGTGGGGAGGAATATTAACAATACACACAAAGAAAAAAGGATAATATCAAGAATATGTAAGGAAATCCTACAAATCAATCAGAAGCACAAGCAACCCAACTGAAAATGGGCAAAAGGTCTGAGGCATTTCACAGAAAAAGAAACACATACAGCAATAACAATACGATGATATGGTTAGCATCATTAGTGATTAGAAAAATGCAAAATAAACCAGAGAAACACTTTTAAACCTGCTCAACTGGCAAAAATAACAAGTTGAAAATATCAGGTATTAGAGAGGCTGTAGATTCAGAGAATCTTTTGCACATCCCTGGGGTAGGTGTGGAGTCTAAATTGGTAAAATTTAGAAAACAGCCACTATCTCCCAAAATAAATATTCACATATCCTATGTCCAGCACCTCTACTCCTAGGTATACAGCTGACCCTTGAAAAACAGGGTGGTTGGGTGCTTAGCTGCTTCCCCTGACCTTGTACAGTTGAAAATCTGTGTATAACTTTAAAGTCTCTCCATAGCAAAGGTTTGCATCCTCAGATTCAACCAACCCCAAAGAAGAGCTGTACTGTAGTCTGCATTTATTGACAAAAATCTACATATAAGTGGACCCATGCAGTTCAAACTCCTGTTATTCAAGAGGCAATTGTATATCTAGGAGAATATTTTGGACATGAAAACAAGTGATATATACAAAAATGATCAAGGAAGGTCAGTTTATAATAGTGAAAACATGGACACAATCTAAATGTCCATCAACTGGAGAACACGAGTAAACTATAATATATTCAGAGGAATACTGTACAGCAATCAAAGCAAATGAACTACAGCAACATACAACAGTATAAATGCAACTGACAAATACAATGCCGTGTAACAAAAGTCTCAAAAGACTACACATAGCATGCACATTCATGTAAAATTCAAAACAACTGGAATTTAAAATGTATAGCTTTTTTATTGTGGTGAAATTCATATAACATGCAATTAACTAACCATTTTAAAGTGGACAATTCAGTGGCATTTATAAAAATGTATAGCTCTTAAGAAGGCATGTAGATGCAACAACCTTGTATTAAAAGAAAAGTAAGGAAATGCTGGAAAGGACTGAGGATGATGATACCTGGGTGGGAGGAGAGGGGGCAGGCAGAGGTGTGTGATGGCCGAAAGAGGGGACTCATGTGGCTGGATACAGGGTATTTCAAGGCCCTAGCTTTAGTTTTGGCTGATAAGTTTATGAGTGCTTAATTCATTACTGAAAATGACCAACTATATATAAACAAGCAAATGCCTCACATCTAACAGATGTTGTCAACAACCTTTTGCAAGGGATTGAAGGCAACTTTCACAATAGGTGCTCTGAAAATAAAACAGGAACATTCCTATTCTATTGAGAGAAATTACATCACTTTAAATTTTATGTGAAGTAATTTCTTTTGGGAAAAAAAGGGGCTAAGGCAAAATGGTAAAAGGCCTCTGAAATCAATATCATATTTGGAATAATATGGAATGGGCTCCTGCAAGTGAGAATGGTGGTCAGTCTTCTTATGATGGAATATTTTGCCTTCTGGAAGATGAGCAATCCCAACTCCTGTCAGGTCTCAGCCAGGACAGCCCACCTCCTCCAGGAAGACTTCTCAGACTATACAATTCTTCCTCCCACTCTTCTGGCAGACCCTATATCCCACAATTAAGAGTTATTCCTTCAGGGTCCTTAGAGAAACATCTCTATTCATAGGGAGATAACACAGAATTATGGTTAAAAATTGAGGCTTGAGAAACAACAACAAATAGTGCCAACAAATACTGTCTAAATGCTTTAAAATTAAAAACATTTTTATTAACACATGTTAACACTTAACATATAACAACCTATTGATTTTTACAACAACTGAAAGAAGTAGATCAAATTATTAGACTTTTAGACATGAGGAAACAGAGGCACAGAGAGATTAAGTAACTTTCATTAGGTCACAGAGCCAGGAAGCAGAGGATCAGAATTTCAACTCAGGCACTCTGGCTCCTGAGCTCACTTAACCACTCTGGAGCCTTCAATAACTTAACTGTCATATTACAATCAGTTCAGCTCCACACCTATGGGTCAGAAATAGTGTCTGGCATCTGGCACGGGGGAGGAGAGCTGGCTTGAGAGCAGTCAGATTACAGGCCCAGCTCTGAAACTGATGCTTGACCAGACCTGGGCAAGGCCACTGCCTCTCCTTGAGCCTCAGTTTCCTTCACTGTAAAGTGAAGCATTGGACTTAGTGGTCCCCAAGGTCCTTCCAGAACTAATGTTTTATGAGCCTGGGATTCCTGGCTGGATTCCTTGCAGCTCAGGCCATTCTGGCTCTTCCTGGGCCAGGTCTGGCCCCTCTGGCTGGGCTCAGTGTCTCACATTTGGCTCTGCTTCCCATAAACAAGAGAAAAAGAACAAGGGGAAATATCCTCCTGAGAGACTGGGAGGGAGCCCATGGCTGCTCTGGATGCTTTGAAGAACTTACGGTCATTAACCAGAGAAAGAGCTACCTGCCAAGTGAAGGATGGAAAGAAACTGGACTAAGGGGAGAAATGAACTCACAAAACTTGGCTACATTCAAATTAAAAGGGCATCTCTGAGTACTTAAAGAACTGACAATATTATTGCAACAAGATGAGCCAGCTTCTTAAAGAACTGAAGACAGGATAAGCCGTGAAAACTGGAACAGACCAGAGAACACAGGACAAACCCGATGAACTATGCACCAACCAAGGTTATTTGCAATTGAGAAAACGATGGAACAACAAGGGCAGGTCAGGTCAGCCTCCACCACCCCACCATGAACTCTTCCAGGACAGGTGCTGGACCAGGAGTCTGTGCATCCTAGGAACCCTAAAAGCATCAGGGTTCAGAATCAGCTGACATTAACAGAGTGCCTATATGGGACAGATTGCCTCATATGTTTTTATCCTACTTTAGAGATCAGGAGACAGTCTTTGGAGATCCAGATTCTAGTTCCGTGTCTTCTGTCATTAGCTATGTGAACCTTAGTCAAGTAACTTCACCTGTCTAGGGCTTGGGCTACTTTATCCATAAAAGGAGGAGCAGAATAAAGTCACAGAAGATGAGGCTTCCAGCTCAAGAATTCTGTAGTTCATAAAGTCACCAATACTTATTTTATATTCACCTAGAAAAGCAGACATGCCAGACCAGTTTAATTTGCTTATATTTCAGACCATTGGAATTCAACAGACTCCACTGTGCTGAGCACATAATATATGAATCCAAGAGAAAAACAACTGTAGCTTTGGGCTTGAGCAGCTTTTCTAATTCTCTTCCATACAGTACTACCCAGGATTGTGACATATCGTTGAGCGTGCGGTGCCCTTGTAAGGCACCAAGAGGGGTGAAGGAGATGGGGCCAAATTTCAATCTGCCCTCTGGCATGAGCCTGGTGTTTCTGAGCCTGGGTCCAAATCAAAGGTGCATTATGAGTTTGTGGGTGCTTCTGAACTACCCATTGGCACTGAAGGAAAGCAGTGACCAAGCCAATGTGAAGCAATGGCCAAGTTTGTGTTCAAGTTTTATATGTAGGACTTGTAATTTTACCTTTGCTCAAAATATTTCCAGACACCTCCTTTCACCCCTGGCCAGTTTATAAGACCCTCAATAAAACCAGTCCTATCCCTCATAGTCACACACCAATATTTACCCCAACCACCATTAGCCAGGATGCTTGAATGGATTGTTTTGAAAATCTCAATCCAAGCTCAAAGGATTTTGCATAATGGCAGCAGGGATGGAAAACAGGGAGAGCCTTTCAAGGTGTTTCCTTAGAAAGGAACAGCCCTTATTTAGCTGAGCATGACCTGGTGTTTAAAATCAATCAATTTAATTACCTTCACAATTCCAAAGCATGGTAGCTACCAAATACTTGCCAAAATACAGAAAAACAAAAACTTTGGGAAAAACACTTGTTGGATCCCATTCTAGGCTTCCAATGTGTTGTCTTTACATGTGGACAATTCTTGGCCACCACTATCAAGTCATTCATTTTCAGGCTCCTGATTTTTCTAACAACAAATTAGATTTTGCACTAGTTGTGAGTTGCACTCACCATCTTTTCCCTTTATATTGTGATCCATAGCTCCCAAGACCAATCATTCTGGGTCAGTCTCAATTTCAAATCTTCTGTCCCTCTCTCCTCTCCATAAAAAGTTCCCAGATTTTTAGTTGGAAAATACGGTTGCTGCAATAATGGCATTACCCTCACAAAACATCAGTCCTGCCAGTCACACTGTCATTATGGCATCCACATCTGGTCTGTGGCCATTGAAAGGAGAATTGGCTGGTCCGTGCAGGGCCTGAGACCATTTTCTTGGCCTCATTAAAGAGAATAATAATGCATTTGCTACTAGACAAGTTTTGGATTCACCAATTTAGAACTCAAATGAACTTGTCCCTGGTCCTAGAAGAGAGTTTTTCAAGGCTAAGAAATGACTATTTGATGGAAGGGTACACAATCTGGAAAAACTGAAGCCATGGGGCTTTCCAACTGCCAAACTCCCACATGCTGGCTCTCGAGACACATCCACACTCACTATTAAAGTGTCACCATTTATAATTTGGTGCTAAATCTTTCTGAAACTAGGCTACTCAGCATGGTCTACTGAAAAGATCGATTCCTTATCCTATCAAAACACAGGGATAAGACCAACTAGGTGTCAGTGACAAAAAGTTATCTAGTCTCAAGTTGAAGATGAAGTTATTCAAACTAGTCTGGCATCACGAAGGGAAACCAAAGGGTCGGATTTCAGGAAGCAGGTTCCATTCGACACTTGCAGCATTTCTGAAAGGATACAGCTGACTCTGATTTTGTTTTGCCGCCTCTGCAGTAGTTTTTGAGTCCTCTTTTCCCCAGGTACCTCACTCTGAATCTCAGAGCATGGAGGAAGAAGAGAAAAGTTATAATTGCGGGGAGATTTTATAACTTTGGGCAAGCATTTGAACACACAACCAGCTCATTTTTTGCCCTCTCCAGCCTCACAACCTTGTGAAGTAGGTGAAAACTTCATCTTAATGGTGTGACTATGGAAAGAAGTGTTACTGAGTCATGTTTTTCATACTCAGGTCAGTTGGTCGGAATCACTGAAGGATCAGAGAAAACTTTAAGTTAAAATGGAAAAATACTGAATTATGTTCCCGCTCGTTTTGGTTATTTCAGCGTGATCATGAATAAGCTATAGATTCTGAGTCAGATGTGTGCAGTTTGCTTTGGACTTTGTTCTTGCTTACTTACTTATAAAACTTTTTAAATGTCTTTCTAAATTACAGCAATTCAGTAAAAAATTCAAACCTTCGGGCTTGGTTTCCTCCTCCTTGCAGGCTGAGTCATAAAAATAAATCTTCGCCATTTCAATAGCCAACACGCCCCTCACATTAAGAATTGTTATTGTTCCCCGCGTCTCCTATTTCATCCAAAGGTCACACCCAGCTCACATATGAAGAAAGAAACAGTGCAAGGATTCATCCAGCTCAACATTTGCACATTTAATAAGAGAGCAGAACCTCTGGCAAGTTATTGGGGCGAGTTACATCGGAATCTTCCAGGGAACTTCTGAGGAGCTGTTATGAACATGGGCTTTGGAGGTAGCCAGACCCAAGTTCAAGTCCTGACACTGTGTGAGTTTGGTCCTGTTACTTATCACGAGCGTGAAATGGGAATGTTCATGACGTCGACCTCATAGACAGCTGCTGTGAGAATGAAAGGAGGGAAAGAGCACAGACGTCTAGGCAGCACAGGGCCCGGCCCCCAGTAAGAGCCCACTTGCTTGCTGTTGTACCGCTGCACGCATTTCAGAGCTTAGCCAGTGATCAAAGAGCATCTCTCCTCTGTCCTTCCGCGACTGAAAGTGTTTGAGTGACAAGTTTCTCTCCAAATCAAACCTCTGGAGGCACTGCTGGGAGAGGTAGAAGATTCACTCAGTGCCAAATCCAGGGTTGGGACTTAAATCAGGAAGATACAGACTGCTGGGGCCTTTAGAGTTAAGAGGAAACATTCATTCAGTTAATAGATGCAAATCATTCATACAGTGTCTGACACAGCAGGCAATGAATACACGTCTGCCCTCACTTTCCTTCACACCCAAAGGAACTAAAATCCAGGACCTAAAAGTGACCTGTGTAAGGTCACACAAACAGTTAATAGTAGAGCCGGAATTGGTATTTAGGTCTTTACTGGGGTGGGGAGGTGCTGCCTCAGATCTATAATTGAGAGTATTGGGGCGGCTGGGGGGGTGTCAGATGGTTTGAAGGAACTGGCCAAATACCTCCCAAACTGCAAGAACGATCTCCCCAACTAACAAACACAGTATGCTGTCCCCATCCTTTGGCCACCGGTCTCATCCCTGACCAGGACTGAGAAACAGAAGCCAGCTCCCCGTCTGGTCCATGATGGAAATCAACCTGTAAGGACTGGGGGTTCTGAAGGGCAAGGGCAGAGCTCCCGGATCTTGAGAGAAGGGGGCTTTCTTCCCTCCCTGACCCAGTGCAGATCGCAGCAGTCTCAGGTGCTCCCTTATAAACACAAAACATTTGGAAACTTTCCCAAGGGTTTTTTACAGCCAGTTGAAATGGGGAGTGGGGAACAAGGAGGTCCAAAGGTATCCCTTCTTTGTCTTTTAGGCCAAGTCTGTGGAGGTGACAAACGTGGATCTCTGGGTTCACAGGACTGAAGAAGATCCTTTTGAATGTCATCAATGGAAAATTCTGATTCCATCCTAGATACTACAAAAGGACCTGGTTCCAAGCTCTGAGGGTCGGGGGAAGGACAGCTATCCTGCGTGTGCTGGGTCTGGGGAAGGAGAGAAGACACCAAAAATGGGTGGAAACTGCCTTTATTCATTTATAATTCAGGGAGCCATTCAAGAAATATGTATTGAGCACTGACTATCAGTCACTCTGGACTGGGGTCCATGGTGGGGGGAGGGGACTGGCCGTAAAGACCACAGAGATGATGTAAAATCGAAGCTCAGGAAGGAAGGAAGGATAGGTAGGAATTAACCAGGGAGACAGGGGTGTTCTAAGCCAGGGGGAGGCAAATTTTTTGTTGTAAAGGACCAGATAATAAATATTTTAGTCTTTGCAGGCCATTCAGTCTGGACTGCAGCTACTCAACTCTGCTGTTACAGGGAGAAATCAGCTATTAAGCAATTCATAAAAGAATGGGTGTGTTTCTATAACTTTCATTGATGAACAGTGAGATTTGAACTTCTTGTAATTTTTTACATGTCATGAAATATTATTATTCTTGTGATTTTTTGAAGCCTTTAAAAATGAGGAACCATTCTTAGCTTATATTTTAATATCTGTATTAAGGTATGTGGGGGTTTAGTCAAGACCATTCCTGGACTAGGAAGATAACATGTATTTCTAAACCATAGATTCTCTTAGACTCTCATACCCAGGGCTGGGACTAGGGTGAGACAAGTAAGTCGCCTAGGGCTTAAAATTTAAGGAGGCATTCACTAATAAGTAGAGGGTTGGCACTTGCAAGATGCTGCCTCCTTAAAGTTCGCACCTTAGGCACCTGCGTGACTCACCCTCGGCCTGGCTCTGCTGCACCTGTGCAGGATGGAGCATGTTTCTGTGAAGTGGTGACCTCCTTCTCAACATCACTGCCTCGGATGCCTTCCTTGTGATGCATAAGTTTGCAGTTGATAGTCTGGTTCCCAGCCACTGCTCTGGGGAGCAGAAGTTGGATAATAATAAAACTGGCCTATACGCATGATAAAAAGCTTAGCAGAAGAGGAGGGGAAAACTATGAAGAATGGAGTTTGGAGAGAATTGTAGGGAGAAGAAAGACAGAAAATTTTACTTGAAAGTTGTTGCTGGTGGGGGAGTGTGAGAAAGACTAAGAATGAGATAAATGAATGTCCAAAGAAAAGGTTTAACAAGTTATACTGTGCATTAAAATTGAAAACCGTCTTTGCCACCCTCCTGACTTCTATTATATCTATACCTGTACCTGTACCTACAGCTGTATCTAGATATCTATTGCAAATTATACATCTGATAATGGACTTATATCCAGAATATACAAAGAATGCAATAATAAAAAAAATTAAAAATAGGCAAAGGACTTGAATAGGCATTTCTCCAAAGATGTGCAAATGGTCAATAAGCACATGAAAAGATGCTCAACATCATCAGCTATTAGGAAAATGCAAATCAAAACTATAATGAGATATCACTTCATACCCACTAGGATGGCTACAAGCAAAAAGACAGACACTAAGAAATGTTGGTCGAAACAAGGCTTCTCACACACGCTGGTGGGAATGTAAAAAGCTGCAGCTGCTTTGGAAGAGTCTGGCAGTTCCTCAAAAAGTTAAATTATATGACCCAGCAATTCCACACCTAGGTATGTACCCAAGAGAAATGAAAACATATGCCCACACACAAACTTGTGCAGGAAAGTTCACTGCAGCATTATTTATAACAGCCAAAGAGCAGAAAAAACCCAGTGTCTAACAACGGGTGAATGGATAAAGAAAACATGGTGTATTCATACAATGGAGTATTATTCACCAGTAAAAAGTAAAAGTACCAATACATGATACAATATAAATTGTACACTGAGTAAAAGAAGCCAGTCACAAAAGACCACATACTATATGAGTCCATTTATGTGGAAGTCCAGAATAGGGAGATCTACAGACACAGAGAGTAGATGAGTGGATGCTTAGGGCTAGGGGAGAAGGGAAGGGATGGGGAGAATGGAGGGTGATACCTAAAGGATATGGGTTTCTTTTTGAGATGATAACAATGTTCTAAAATTGTGGTGATGGTTGCACACATCTGTGACTATACCCCAAACCACTGGGTTATATAGTTTAAATAGGCAAACTAATGGTATTATATCTCAACAAAGCTTTTTTAAAAAGAAAAAAATCAAAGCATATTTCCTTCTCTCCAAGGAGATCTGCTATTGAGTTGCAAAGTACGGGCTCTCCTTACCCTTGAAAATCATTGCATCTTTGTGCTGCTGAAGGCTGAGGTGGTTTTCTGCTGAGCTCTTTCTGAGGGTTTGAGGGGTGATAGCCTAAATGAGAGGGAAGGGGTTGGGGTTCCAGGGCTGAGAGTTGGGGTTAGGGATTTGAATACCTGAGCTCTGTAAGATCCATGTTTGATCTGAGGCTCTGACTGCATCCAGGCCAGCTGCTGGAACAAAAAACTATTGGATGGGGCTCTCCAGGGCCAGAAAATGATCCCAGCACCATTGTCTGAGAACAGCCACTCAGGGAGGGCCCTGCCTGAGCCATGACTTAGTTTACTCATGGACGGGTCAGGGGATGGTCACTTCCCGCCCCCTGCCCCATTGCCAATGATGCTTCAATCTTTGATACTTCATCACTCATGACTATGGGGAGGTCATCCTATGGGCAGTCTGAGTCCTTCCTGTGTAAAAATGCACCACATGTGTTAGATCAGACCTCCGTTTGATGTTTTCATCCTTGCCCATGGGTTCTGATTCTTTTCAGGCCACAATCTAACCATGGCCCATTTCCAGGGATGGGGTGGGCCTCTCCAGTTGCTAATTCCCATTTTGAGGAAAAGGGAAAAAAAAAAAAATCCTAATGCTGACTGTGTCCCAAAGCTACTATGAGAATAACAGTGGCCATAAATATATTCACCTTAAACTAGGGTCCAGGGTCAGTGTTTTTCATTCCATATCACCCCTCCCCCAAATCCTAGCTAAAGAGCTGGTGTAACTACACAAGATGTGGAAGTAAATTCACCCTAAGCTGCCTCGATGCAGCTAATAAGGGAAAGTTGTCTAACCGTCACAGACCTGGCCTCTGACAGCCCGTCACATTTTCCACTGATGCACTAGACGTGACTAAACTATGCAGGGGCTGGCTGGGAGCTGGATTCCCCTTCACTGTGCTCAGCAGGAAGGGGCCAGCATCGTCCTAGACCCATGTCATGAACTCGACATAACCCTTGGTAATGGAAGAGGAGGCCTGGCATGGCCCCAAGCACAGGCTTTCGGCTTAGCCTGTGCACCCTGTGAAATTTTAATTATTTCAAGGTCCAAACTGTACCCAAGCTGCAGGGAGACCAAATTTCCAGACAAGAAAACACAACATGTTGCTATTTCAACTGCCATCTATTACAACACTGGACAGCAGGGCTCAGCGGATATTTGATCACCCATAAAAGTTACAACTTAGAAGATGAGTTTATTATCGGCTGGTCCCTTGACGCATCATAGAGAAAACACAGAATCAAGGATATATATACCAAGGTATTTATGCTAAACATTCAAAAAATTTTTTCATTGCCTCTCAAGTATAATTTTCTCTGCTAGAGAGCAGAATAAAACGGGAAGAAGCAAGGCACAATTTAGAAGGAAGAAAGCCAACTAAGAACTAGCAACACAGAAGCTGCTTTTGACTTTCCTTTTCAATTTAGTTTTTCTAGTCTGATTTTTAAAAAATAAAACTTCACTTCCCCCTATTTTGCCATACATATTCTTGCACAGTAAATCCTCTTGTGAATCAAGGCAGGGAAATAAATGAAGCAGTAAAACAGGACCTGGTGGGCTGTCTGCCCTGCCACCCTCGCCTTCTCTGTGTTCCATCACTCAGTGCACGCAGAACTCAGGTTACATGACTGATTCCAGCAGAGGCAGGAACTTCTTGTACTTCATATTCAGAATAACTCTAGGTACCTAAACTCTTCAAAATTCGGGCAAGGAGAAAAAAATTTTTTTTTTTAAAAGGAAAGGCACCCTTAATCAACCTTTAACCTGGAGATGTTAGCCACTTGCCAAAATATGCCATCTTGTTGAGCCAGTAAATTGAGAGCAGGCGAGAGGAGTGTGGCTGTAACTAGATAAGGGGTAGGTTTTAATTTTTTACAGGCTGGAGGAGGAGAACACCAATATGGTTAGTCAGTCAGCAAGCACTGATCCTTATTAATGTCTCCCATTCAAATCTATTCTGCTCTGCATAGCTGTGCAAACATAAATTAGTTGGGTCATTTTGATGAAGGCATACAAGAAAAAAAATTTTAATGTGAGGCAAAGGAATTACCTGGACAAATAACACATTCTCTAAATGCATGGGAAGGATTGTTCAAGCTACCACATCATAGATTGAGGGACATACATTCAAATTCGCACCACTGTGAACGTCCCTGTGTGAGAAGCCACGAAAGGGTGGAAGGAGGTGAGAACATGTTCACGACAAAGCATGTGATAAATGGCCCCAGGTGAGAAAAGTGGCTCTCGCTCCTTGCCAGGCACTGCGCTGAAGACTTTATGGTAACATTTCATTTTATCCCCCAAGAATCATTATTTGCAGTTTACCTATAAGGCAATTAGGGAAAAGGAGGTTAAACAACTTGCCTGAGGTCACAAGGCCAGTGGGTGATGGAGTCAAAGTCACAATTTCAACTCAGGCTGGCTGACTCTAGAGACCATGTCTCTATGCATGGCATTGTTCTGTTTCCTTAGTACTTGGCATTGTGTTTGTACTATGGAGAATTTAGAAAAGGTAGGGCCATTTCTTGCCCTTAATAAATTTACAATCTGATTGGAGAGCCAGGAAGGACACATGAGAAATAATCAGAGAACAGGAGCATAGCCATGGGGTCTGCATTTTTTAGGTGGATGAAGTAGTTTATAAGAGCAAGGGGAAAGGGGCTATAATTCATCTGTGAAACTTCTGAGAAGGATTTCCACCAGACTGAATAATGAGATGTAGAGACAACATCATACTTAGAAAATACTGATTCATTCATGCCATATTTGAATGTTCAAAAAGGGCTCTCCCTTTTAGAAATCTCCCTTAAGAAAAAACAGGAGGATAGCTGGCCCATCCCCTCCAAGCTTCACCTTAGAGGTTAATAAAAATGCCCACAGCCTCCTGAAAGCCCAGACAGAGAGAAGGAGAGAGAAGTTCCTGGAGTTCACTCTGCAGGAGGTATGGCAGCCTCTCCCAGCCTCCAGAGACCAAGAAGCAGGGAGGAGATAATTTGCATCATCTCTTCTGTTCTGTTCATCAGAAATTACCCATTTCAAGGCCTCTGATCCACAGAAAGGGGCAGGTTTGAGCTAGGGACCTGTGAACATTCTTAGAAGATGTGGCAGGGCTCTAGAAACTGGAGGAAAGAGTACCGGCATGCCAAAAATCATTCTGAAATTGACATCAGATTCACGACCTTCATGACTGTATGACTATGTGGGAAATTTTGTTAATGGTTTCAATCCATCTTCTTCCATTTACTTGGCTATATTTAAATTTCTGTTGTATGTTTACTGTTCAATTTCAAGCGTACATGGATTTTAAAATCAATGTGTTTTTAAGTGGGCTGTCAGCAGCCGTTCCACGATGAGCACTGCCAAGTCATCATGGTGCAGGCAGGACACGCCTGGGATGAGGTTTTTTTTCTCTCTGCATGGAAAAAATTCTGTCAGAAGAGCTGGGGAGCATGTGGGTAGCTGACACCACCTCCTGACTCAGGTTTCATGAGGAATCAGGTGAAGATTCAAAAGCAAATCCCCTGACACTTGCTGGGTTGAACCACTCGGCAAACGTACAGAGAGAAAGGCCTGCGGGCCGTCACTTTTCAGGCAGGCTCCCAGGGCTGTGGGGCAGCCCTGACACTCCTGAGAGCCTGAGATGGGTCAAGGAATTTAGGGCAGAGCAAATATTCCTGAAATGCCCTGACCAAAAAGCAAGGACCTCAGTTTAAGCTCCTAGTCAGTGTTTCTCAACTCCATTGAATCACAGAATCACAGGGAGAACTTTGAAAAAATATTCACGCTGTGCCCTGCCCTAGCAGTCTTGATTCAGAGGGTCTGGAGTGGGGCCTGGACAGGGATTCTAACACATAACCAGGGTTAGAGTGACCATGTTGAACACGACCAAGTCTGAGATACCGTAAGATCAGTGAGTGGGGCTACTCCATCACCAGACACTGGAAAAAACGGAATTCTTTCATTCCTTTAAAAACTTCATTTAAATTTTCTTTCTTGAGAAACTAAGAGTGTGAGATGCCTGAATTACAATCCTGGTTATAGCTCTTACTAGATAAGTGACTGTAGGCAAGGTACTGAACATCCTTGGGACTCCATTTTCTTAGCAATACAATGGGCTTAATAATCAGACCACTATCAGAAGGTAGTTGAGATGACTGCATGAAATCAAGTATGTAAGCTATTTGGCCCAATGCCTGGCACATGTGAAACACACAATAAATATTAGCTCCCATGATAGACGATGATGAAAATAAAAATATACTAGTTATATTTCAATAAAGGAGATGTTTTTCTAGACCAAGTGTTTTATTTATAGGGCCAGGTTTTAAGGAATTGTGAAAAAATGGAACGCGAGAGTTATAGAAACAGTTCCCCCATGGAGATCAGGGCTGCTTAGCCAGGAAAGGAAAAAAAATCAAGAGGATACATGGTGCTGGCTTCAGATGCAATGACTGGGTCCAAGAGTGGGCAACCTGGTTGTGTGCATTTCCAGAGCAGGAATCTTAAAGAGGGGGAACGGTGGATAGAATTCAGAGAGTCCAGAAATTTGGGTGAAAAAATTTTTATTACTCTCAAATAGAAATTTAGCATTTCCTTCAATTATGAATATAAGCAACAAACCTCAGGAGAATTAGCAGTACCTGTGATCTTGTCACCTACTGAAATCACAGATATTTTCGTACATTATATTCATGGAAGAAACCCTAAAACAGTGTTTATAATTAGGATGACCAGTTGCCCCAGTGTGCCCAAGACTGAGTGGCCTCCCAGAAGGCGGAACTTGCCGTGCTAAAAGTAGGAAATCCCCAGGCAAACCACTCCCTACTAACATTCATCACTACTTTGAAATTACGGTAGTTATCACATGGCTAGATATTTAATGTGCCACTATTTAGTGTGTTGATAAAGAAGCACCCTGCTACGTCACAATTTCAAAAAATACTTTGATAAAAGCATATCCACATAATCTGTGTCCTTTGTGACCCTTTGTATTTCATTTGATGTATTTAAAAGTGTTCTTCTCAGTCCAAAGTCTTCCCAAATTGCCAAAGGCGCCCATGGCATTAAAAAGGTTAAGAAGGAAGAAACTGGGAGCACTGGCTAGAAAACGGAGGAAACCAGATTTAAATTCCTTTAGACCTTGCAGCCTAAAAGCAATGATGAGCTACGTGGCAGAAGAGGACAGAGGCATGTATCTCCAAAGGACACAACTAGATAATCAGTTCAGCGGAGACACTTCCCCACTCCCCTACTCTACCTTGTAATCCCATACACTGTAACCAGGGAAACTTCCTAATTTCTCCACTCTGGATGACATATGTGTATTTTGTTTCTTATATTGTTGTGGCATTAACTCAATCTTGACATTATCAATTACAGTATCTATTAGGTCTATTAGTTTCTGATAACTACAAGTGCTTCCCCTAAGAATCATAATTTGACAGAACCGAAAATTGCTCATGAGCTAAGACAATGGAAACTTGGATTTTAAAAGATCAAGTTTAAAGAAATGATCAAAAGAAACTTTAACTCTTACCTGATACCACTGGGCTTCTGACAGACGTCGGCCCCCATCTTGCCTAATCACCACCGTTGACAGCTGTTCTGTGATCCTCCCCCAAGGCGAGAAGAGACCGTTTCTCTTCTGATCAATGTAACCCCAAGCTCCCAGCCCAATGTGACCAGAGGGCAGAGTTCTCACAATTGCCCTTGTCCCGGTATACACAGATTTCTTAACTTCCCTGTCATTTTTACAGAATCTCCTCACTAACCAAGTGGACCGCTCTTTTTTGCTTTTGAAAAGCTCTTCTTCTACATCTTCACAATTATCAAGGAAGTCCTCGAAATGGCTCAGAAAGGTCTTGGCAGGTGGTCTGTCAGTAAAATCCTCCCTGCAAAAGCTGTCACTTGAACATACCACATCGGCCTTTGGGCAAGAGGCTTCAAAGCACAAGTACTTGTCATTCAAGGGGTCACAAGGCTCATACTGCAGCTGCCTATTCTGGTTATCACAGTTATTTGCCAATTCCATCAGTTTACAAGTATATGCCATGTAATTTTTCTTTTGCTCCCCACCAACAGCAGGCAGTACACAGTTTCCACAATCATCCAAAATCAAGTTATCTGATAGGGGACAGAAAGTGCCCGACATTGTCCTGTCAGAGTCATAATGAAAGTGAAATACTGCCATGTTGCCGTCAGGGTGTGCCCTGCCCGTCTCTATGACGGCCGACTGATTTCCTAATGGACTAATGCCCGTGGGAGGTCCGTCTATTTCCAGTTGAATTCCAGGGAACACCTTTCTTTCCAGTGAAGAAGGGATTCCAGTTTCCAAACACAGGCCTTCTTCTGTGATAGAATCACACGGTTCATAAAAGGTGTTCTGAGGAAGGCTACGCTGATGGCTTTTCAGTATGTTGTTGCAGTTAATGTTAAGGTTTTTCACAGAGTCTGGCATACTTTTCTCCCAGCACTTTCCATTACTGTTCTCATCACTCATTATTTTCTCCCTTGCTACTGAGAGAATCTTGGGTGAGTTGCGTCCAGAAGATTCTTCTGTGGGTCTGTTGAGTTGTGAGATGGTATGAGAAGTCTCTCTGCTCTGCCTGACATGCTGCGCCTCTGGAACACGGATGTCTGGGACCTTATCACTACTTTCATCGACAACCGACTGAGCAGGTATCACTTTTCTCTGAGTCACAGGTCTGAGAACAGAAGCTGCCATTTCTTCAGAAGTCATCTTGACCAACGCACAGGTTTTAGCTATTATTGTTCTGTTTCTTCTCCCTGGTGATCATGTCAAGATTTTAATAAAACTACTGATTATTAAAACATCTCAGATACACAAGCCCTCTGAGAAACTAAGTGGCAATTCCTTTCATTTAGGTGCATTAAGAGCCAAATAAATTTCCAGTTATCACTTCCTACCATGTGCAATACATTTCTCTAGATCAGGGTTTTAGGATGGTAAATCAATTTTTTTCTTCGGTTATTTGAAGCAATTCTTTCGAAGACTTTTATTTGGGATTGCATTCTGTAACTTCTGATCCATTACTGGCTTACAATGATTTAAAAATCCAGTTTGAATATTTCCTGTAAGACAAAGGGATAATGTCAAACTGTGGCACTAAATGAATTTTTCTTAATGCACTCATAATCCTAAGTTGATGCAAAATATGGACCAATTTTGAGGAAGGAATTCTGCGATCATAAGTTGGTTTTAGGTATTTGTTTTTCTGATTCAATATTTCAGAACTTTTGTTTCTAGCCAAAATGGAGAGACTAGATTTATCCTCCTGCCTTAAACAATTAAAAAAAAAATCAGAAAAAAATAATGAAATAATGGCTCTCAGATACTGAACAAAAGATAACATAGAATACTGATCCCTGAAAGAACAAAACAAATTAGGTGAGCTCTATAAATGCCCTAACTTACAGCTTGAGAACTTCTAGGCTATTAGGGAAGGAGATGGAGACTAATTTAAAGGGAAAAAGTTGAGAGTTCAGTGAAGCCAAGGAACTTAGAGAAAGAAGACACATGGAATAGAGAGGAGCAAAGAGAAGCATGGCAGCAAACCTCCCATTAGAAACTACGCAAGCCAGAAGAGTGGAGTAAATCTTTAAAGTATTGGGGGAAAAAATACTGCCAACTTAGAATTCTATACCCAGCAAAAATATCTTTTGAAAACAAAAATGAAATAAAGATGTCCAGACATACAAAAGCTGAAAGAATTCATCACTAGCAAACTTGCACATAAGAAATGGTAAAGAAAGTCTTTCAGGTAGCAGGAAAATGATACCAGATAGAAACCTGGATCTATACAAAGAAATAAAGAGTATGAAAAATGTTAAATATGTAAGTAAATATAATTTTTTCTTACTTTTGAAATGACAAGATAATTGACCATTTAAAGCAAAAATAATAATGATGTCTTGTGGGGTTACTAACAAATGCAGAAGTAAAATTTATCACAATAATAACACAAAATTCAAGAGAGGGGAAATGGAAATACATTGTTATAAGATTATTTTCTACATGATTTGGGATAACATTACTTAAAGACAGGCTGTCATAAGCTAAAGATATATACTTTAAGCCCCAGTGCAACTACTTTAAGAAAAAAATATAGGAAATAAGTCAAAATACTAGAATCTTAAAAGAAGTTTTTCAAGTAATAAAAAAGAAGGCAGAAAAAAGGAAAAGGTGAATAAAGGGCAGATGTGACAAATGAGAAACAAATGGTAGATTTAAACATTTCAAAATCATATTTAGGCAGTGTTTCCATTTTTTTCCTGTAAAATACATTTTTAACGCCCTCTGCTTCATTTGAATACATTATTCAGTTAATATCAGTAGACATAAACATTTTCAATTTGTAAAAGGCATTATTTTAGCCTATTTTATTCTCTGAATGATTGAGCCCTGCTCTATGCTGGGAACTCAATGTTGGTGTAATGGGCTAGATAGCCAGGATCTGCTTGCAAGTCTATTGAGAGAGAGAAAACTGAACAAATTTCAATCCACTGTGGCCAGTACAATTATAAAGGATGTTTACGGCACTCTCAGTCCATAGAGTGCCTGTCACAAGTATACCATTCCTTTGTAGGTAAAACTGTTCTTCCCAAGGCAACTGATGAGCATTCAGGCTCTGCTGTCAACAGGAGATTTGCCCTGTCTTCACTCTTTGTCCCCCAGATGTCCCTCTTCTCCTTGCTTCTCCCTTTTCTGCTTTTCTCTTCTTCTCTTACATGCATAGCCTCTCTAGAACAATCACAAATTCTCGTCTGCTCCCAGCACATGCAGGTCTTCACATCTACTTTAAGGGATCAGAGGACACCTTATCAATCAGATACTTCACAGGGAACAGACCAGCTCACCCAGAGCAGCATCCTAACCCTTTCCATCTGTTGTGTTCTTCCAACTTGGTTTCTTTTTTATTTTCTTTGGAAAAGTCCTCTCTTACTTTTGTAGATATATGCTTAGTGTGAAACAATTCGAACAATGCAGAAACACACACACACAAACACACACACTTTTTTTTTTACCTTAACACAAATCCCATCACTCAGTGATAACCAAGATTATAAGGAACCTTCTTCCAGAATGCTCCCTATGTATCAACATACAGAGATTAATGTACATAATTACACAAATACCAGATCATACTGTACACGCTGTTTTATACCTGCTTTTTAAAACTCAAAACATAAACAATTTTTCATGTCAAGAACTATACTGATAACTTTACTTTAATGGCTTATGGCACCAGCTTGGTTTCAATATCTTTGCTTTTTTAGAGTGATTTTTCAAGCCAAAGCTTTCAAATTGACAGTTCATCTGTCCTTTCTCACCCATGAGGAAGGTAATTCAAGGTAGGTGCTGCTTAAGTTCTGTTCTAAGCACTGTACAATTATTATCTTATGTAATTCTGACTCAACCCTACAAGACAGTGTGATGCTTTTAAAATATGTCCATAAATTCTTTGATACTCTTCCCTCCAAAAGGTGGAGGCTGATTCCCTTCCCCTGGCCTGTGGACTGTACTTAGTGACTTCCTTCCAACAGGGAATGTGGTGGAAGTAACCGTGTATGACTTCTGAGAATAGGTCATAAAAGTCATTGGGGTTTCTTTCTTGCTCTTCCTCTCTTGCTCTCTCAGGGGGAAGTCAGCTACCATGTCATAAGGAGAGGTCCCTGTGGTAAGAACTGAAGCCTCTTGCCAACAGCTAGTTGAGTGGGCCATCTTGGAAGGTGATCCCCCAATCTCAGTCAAGGCTCCACACAATGGCAACCTCAGTCAACATCTTGACTGTAATCTCATGAGCAACTCTGAGCCAGAAGCACTCAGCTGAGCCCCTCCCAAATTCCTGACTCACAGAAACTGAGATAATACATGTTCACTATTTTGAGGCACTAGGTTTTAGGGGTAACTTATTGCATAGCAATACGTAACTAATACAGGTAAGTTCTATCATTATCCATATTTGACAGATTAGAAACCAAAGTCCACTCAGCAAAGAGATTAAAGAAAATATTTTGTCTGCACAACCCTTTCCTCCATTTCTCCCTACCACAGGCACATGGAGTACAGTTGGAGGTGTATGCATACACCCACACCCACTCTACACGATGTGAGTCAGTCTTCACTCTTTCCTCTCCACTGAATGTCTGCTCTTCCACTCCTTCCCAACCTCCTTTCTCTGAACTATTATGATGAAAATTCCATAACTCACAAAGAAACAAAGATTTTAAAACATTCCCAAAAGGCACTGGTGTACCAATCTACACTCTTTTCCAAGACCCTTAAGACTTAACCTCTTATGACTTCTACTCTCCTTATTAGAAACATTTCAGAGTTTGCGATGCAAGGCTCGTGACCCAGAAAATCCAGAGATACCTTAATCTTTATACTCTGTGTATATTCGATATCATGAGTTGACTGAAAGGTAGATGAGAAAGTTACATAAATAAATATTTTTGGAACTACTACACTGATAAGACTGCCAGTAACGTGGAGGATCACAAAAAAGGTTGCCCACTGAGGTAACTGTAAAACTCATTAGGAAATCCTCACTGTCAACACAGTCTCCAATTGGTTTGCAAATCACTCCTTCTCTCCCTACTGCTCTCCCAGAAACACGAGGATATAGACATTAGAAGAATGTAACTTTAAGCCAAGAGTGGAGGCAGATAGGATTATAGTTTCATGACACTCACAGGATGAGCACACACAACGACCCAAGTTTTTGATAAAATGATGAGACAAAAGAAAAGTGGGCAGCACTGGATGGCATTAGACCCTTAATGATTTAGTCCCAGTTGATTTTTTCCGGTTTCATCTTTGACCAGTACCCTCAAAGAAAAGATATCCTGTCACACTGGTCTTTTTGCCATTTATTGAAGCAACCTAGCACTTAATGCCTCCATGTATTTCCCTTCCCACTGTCTTCTAACTCTACTAAAACTGTTGCCCAGCTTCAATAGCATCTCCTCTCTGTAGCCCTCTCTGATGCTCACCTGTCAGCATTAACTGCTCTCATCTGTGTTTCCTAGAGTTCTTCCTATATCTCACCACCACAGCATGTCACGGCACACTACATTGTAGCTACTGATAGCATAGGACCCTGCATGGATAGAGAGCTTCAGAAGAACACAGACCTTGCATCTTCAAACTTAAGGACCTTCACAGAGACCTGCACCCCACATTCCTGGCATATACCTAGGCACATACTTGATCTCAAAAGGCATTTGACTCTCTCCTTCCCTTCCACGGCTATTTGAGCCCAATCCTTGTCCATTAGGACCTGGATTCCTTAACAGTTTCCAGTCTCCCAAATTCTACCCTCCTCCTCTTTCAATCCACCCCATATGATTTTCAGAAAAATCTTCCCCAAACATGACTCTCATCACATGACTCCTTTCAGCCACATCAATTGGGAAGGAACAGAGTGCCACATCATTTAGTGTAGTAAACCCAAACTTTACCCTCATCCTCAAGAATATCAATTTCTTTAAAAAAAAAAAAATTCCTGCAGGGACCTTGGGATTGGTTTTAATCACTATATCAATCTGGACAGAAGTAACATCCTAACAATATTGAGGCTTCTGATCCTAAACACGATGTAGCTAGCTTAGACTAGTGCCTCTCTCTCTGTCTCTCTCCAAATATATATGAATATATGTATATCTATGTATACACACATCTATGTATATATACTCATATCTTCTCTTTTTGCCATTTCAAAACTATTCTATTGTGGTTTAAAAGCTTTGCATAAAATAATACCTGATATCCTCAAAGCTAATATTTAAGCTGAAATACCTTTACATTAAAACTAAATTAGATGCCATGAACATCTAACAGTATTTTAGAAATGAAATACTGGAAGCAAGACATGGCTTAGAATTAAATTGGTTTTCTTGTTTTTAGGTAAAAATAATGTCTAATCATGCCCAATGTTACTGTTTTTATGAATATGACATATTGTGTGATCGCTCGGCCTAGCAGCTGTCTCATTGTGAGTGATATTTATATAAGAGCAAACTTAGAAAAAGAAAACTCTGCAGATCTGGGGGGACGGAGAGCCCTTCCTGACTATTGTCTGCATGTCATGGGTAGAAGAGCTGCTGCATGGCCAGGCTGCTTTCATAATGTGTGTGCCACTTGCAGGATGTTACACAGCTGAACCGTGTGTGCTCACAGGAGGCAGAGGACAGTGGATGTGTAGAGTGGCCATGCTGTGCAGAGGTGGTGGCACCCCAGTGTTCATAGCAGCACTATTTACAATAGCCAAGACATGGAAACAGCCTAAATGTCCATTGACAGATGACTGGATAAAGAAGTTGTGGTATATTTATACAATGGAATACTATTCAGCCATAAAAAGAATAAAATAATGCCATTTGCAGCAATATGGATGGACCTGGAGATCATCATATTAAGTGAAGCCAGAAAGAGAAAGAAAATACCATATGATATCACTTATATGTGGAATCTAAAAAAAATGACACAAATAAACTTATTTACAAAACAGAAACAGGTTCACAGACATAGAAAACAAACTTACGGTTACCACAGGGGAAGTGGGGGGGGATAAATTGGGAGTTTGGGATTTGCAGCTTCTAACTATTATATATAAAATAGATAAACTACAAGGTCCTACTGTATAGCACAGGGAATTACATTCAGTAACTTGTAATAGCCTATAATGAAGAAGTTTATGAAAAGGAATTATATATATATATAATTGTGTGTATAATATATGTGTATGTACATGTATAACTGAATCAGTATTCTGTACACCAGAAATTAACACAACATTGTAAACCGACTATACTTCAATTAAGGAAAACAAAAAAAGAAAGAGGACTCTGCCCTGGAAAGTGAGACCAGGGAGAAAACGGAGGAGAGAGGGAGTCTTGTCCTGGAGATGGGATGGAAGGTCATGGTGTGGATGGCACATGGGGACTACTCTGCCCTTGCTAAACCTAACTGCAGCATAAGCAGTAGGCCATCCCGGACAGAGGCTGGGAAGTTCTCATACCAGGTCAAGGCAGCACATTTTGAAAGCTATGCAATGAAGAGGAGGAGAAAAATCAAAAGGACCCAGAGCTGATTCCTTGAAGGCCCTGCATTACCCAACCAATGTATCAAAAATATCATGGGCTTCTCCAAACAGCCAACAGCCACCATTTAGCTGGGGGACCTACAGCTCATGTTATAAGCAATTTTTAATTAATTGATAGCTAGGCAACATCAATACACTACCATTCACTAAATGTTTTTTTTTCCAAACAAGTCATTCCTCAATTAATGTAATTGTCTTTCCAAAGAATTAAAAATACATGTGATGAAAACTAACTCTCTCTGGACGAGATAAACATAATAGAACAGCTCTACTACCCTAACACATTCTCACATTACAGCCTCTCAGTAAAACGATCCTGATTTAATCACAATAAGATATGATTCAGTTCCTGCAAACTCTTTTCTTCACGGCTGTGCTTTCTGCCCTCCCTTTTTCCTGGGTCCCCTACATCTGATACCTAGCCTACATTTCATCATCACACTGACCAAAACATTTTCCAGACTAAATAACTCTCCAGTTTCATAGAGGTTCCCCAACAAAGCCCTAGCAGATGGAAAGTATTTTAAAACCATGAACTTAATGCATAAGATGGCCATTTTCATTTTTATATTTACATTACATTTAACACCAGCACCAATGAAGGGTCTTCAGATCAACAAGCTTCAAAATTCTTTCTGTTCCTCACGGATGCCGCTAATGACATCAAATTCTGGGTGGGAGCCCAAGCCAACAACTGACTCAAACAGTTGATATCATCCTAATGGCACTTGTTTTCGGTGGAGTTGAAAATACAAATAGAACACCTCGTTAAAACTCGAAGTTCACTTTAGCTGTGCCTCTGATTTACCACTGAGAAGTCATCGTCCAAAAGGAAGAAACAATATTATTCATACTTTTTACCTGATTGAAAAAAATGATATGAACAAGTTTTGGGGGTTCTGCTGTTGTTGTTTTCTTAACTTGTTTGATCTGTAGGCCAGTACCTAGGCACTTCTGCTATTTTTTAGGGCAGTGTAACCCCAAGTACAGAGCTGTTTGTTAAGTCCACAATCTGAAGCAAGCAAGGCTGCTCTGACGGGCATTACCAGCCTTCTCGCCATTTCCTGAGCCTCTGATAGGGGAGCGAGTGGGCGTGGTACCCAGGGAGGCTGAGGGATACGCAGGTGGAAGCAAGGAGCTGCCGTACGGCCAACGGCAGCATCTGGATGGTGTGGGCTCCTCAGTACTTCCGCTGCATACACAACACAGACAGTACTATACTTGGTAAGGTGAAGTTCATTTTTGTTATCATTGTGTCATTATTTCAAATATCGGTTGTGATCTTCATGATGAGTGCCAGGGATAAGAAAACAAAGCAGGTAAGCATGTTGCACCACATTCTATACTAACTGTTGAACAAATAACAGGTTGTATTTTTCTGATTATAAAAGTAATACACATTTACTGTAGAAAATCTGGGAAAAAAAGTCTGATACGTATAAAGTAGGAAAGATAAGGTAAGATCATTAGGTAAGGCCTAATTTTGTTATGACTTCTTCCCAGTTCCCCCTCCCATGAACATACTTTTTTAATGGAACTGAAATTATACTGTTTGTATCATTTTTATCCTGCTTCTCTTGTTTCATACTGTATTGTCTAAAAGAATAACTTTGGGACATAATGAAATCTATATAAACATCTGCAATCTCTTTCCCAGTGTTCTAAATCTTATTTTAAAAAGGAGAAGATCATGGAAAATCACATGCTGTGCCCACCCCCCACTGAAATTATGCATCACTTCACTTGTTTTACTTATTTGTAAACAATGCCCTATTCCTGGGCAACAACTTCCTAGAACAACTTCCAGATTGCTCAAACTTTCTTCCAACGGCTGGTCAACCACAGAGTATGACTCATTCATTCAGTTATTCAACAAATTTTTTCTGAACACCTACTGTGTGCCAGATCCTCTCCTAGAAACTGAATATAGATGGTCCACAAAGCTACTGGGTCTAATTGAAATGTATTAACAGGCTACTTGCTAGGTTTAAGTGATACTGCATGATATTAAACTCGGCCAAACAGAGCCAGGTCTGAGGGTGGTGTGCTCTATACTAGCCTCTCCAACTCACTAATTTGACATCCACCTCAGCCATGGTTCCCTGAACCTGCCTATTCACCCCATTTCTGCATCCTGCTCATCACTCCCTAGACCCCCTACCTTCCTTTCTGCAGAGCCACATCCTATTCAGGAAGCTTTTCTGAACAGTGACTGCCAGCCTCACTCTCAAACTACTGCCAACCTTCTAGAGCCCTCCATTCTTTAGATAACCTTAACCGCCCTTGTCCCCAAGTAGGGTGGTGGTAAGTATTGGGGACAGGCACCAGAGTCTCATTTTCTTTACATTTCCCACAGCTACGCACTACCTGCATCACTGCTGGTGATTAGACCTGACCATTTCTCTCAGGAACTTCTCCACACGGATCCATCTCTGAAAAGATTTTTCAGGAAAAACATTCAATTACTGCAGGTACATTTTTTTTTCTTTTTTCCTGTCCTGACTGATACCCTTGGTTGTTTTCCTGCAGTGGGACAGCTAAAAAGAAAGCACTTTTGAAATAGTGAAGTTTAGTCCACTTTATCTGTAACTCCTTAAAAATACATAACTACTTGGGTGACCTCACCACCCCTATGCCACATCGAGATCTGAGATCTCCACACAAGGCACCGATCCGAGGGCCTCGTGTATCATCTTATTCAGTCTTCACAGTGACTGCCGTGAGGAACATGCTACGATCACAAGCTCCAAATGAGAGAGATAAGAAAACCGAGGTTTAGAGAGATTAAGGCACTTGCCCAGTTTCTGATGAAGCAGAACAGAACCCACACAGCTACCTCCCCTAGCAGGCTTTTTCTGCCCTGGCTCATATTTTAACTCACGTGTTCCTCCCATGAGGCTGAAACCAGTGATTCTCACATTTACATCAGGATCAGAATTCTGCAGGGGACTTTGTTCAAACCCACTGGCTTGAGTGCTAGTCAAGAGATTCTAGTTCAGGAAGGAGGGGGAGACCTGCATTGTAGCAGGCACTTTTCCCCTGCTCCCCCAAATCCGGCAATTCTGGCGCCAGCTGTCTTCAGACTACACTGAGAGATACCACATTAACAGAGGGGACTAAACCCCTTCGGGGAGAGGCTTTGGGAGAATGGCATTTGGTTCCTCATTATCCATGATCCATTGGGGCTTTTTAAAAAGTGGCAGGAGTTATTGTTGGATAGATACTGAGTGTCAGCTTGGGATGATAAAAAGTTCTGGAGGTGGATGCTTGTGGTGGCTGTGCAATAATGTGGATGTACTTAACGCCACTGAACAGTACAATTAAAATTGGTTAGAATGGTAAATTTCACAGTATATGTATTTTAGCACACATACCAAAAAATGGCAGGATGGCCAACTCTCAGTCGTCTTGTACAAAGTGTCTCTGACACCCTTTCCTGCTGATGTGGAAAGAGGTGAGGTTTGCTCCTAAGGGATGGATCCCTTGAGGAAGGGATGACTGAGAGATGAAAGGTGGAGAAGGTTGGCACCCAGGCGGTCCCTCCTCGGCTTTGGGCTGGCTGTGCACACTCAGGGCTCGCATTCAGTGAGACTGCCCGGCACGCTTAAGTACACCTCCTCCCCTGCCTGCCCAGTTTGCCCCGGACATACTCATGAGCATCCATGGACACAGGAGGGAAGAGAGCAGGTCAAGGGACGTTGAGGAAAAGGCCTGCTTCAGGGCTCCAGCGCCCGCTCCACCCTGGACTCTCCGCGAGTCAACCCGCCTCCCTCAGGTGTCACCTGGCCTGTTCCTTCTCACCGTTTGGATTTCAGCTCAGATGTCATCTCCTCAGAAAAGCTTTGCCTGCTCTAAAGTGGCCCCTCCTCCCCCCAACTCACCTCTTTCTGTAATACTACCCTGCCTGATTGTCTTCTTAGTGCTTACCATTACTGGGAATTCTATTTATTACTCATTTGTATACGAGTTACTTGTTGGCATCACCCAACTAGAACCAGAATTTCCTGACAGCTGGGAATGTGCTGGTTTTGTTTACTGCCATATTCCCTCACTGGAGACATAACAGGAACTCAGTAAATATTTGTAGAATAAATAAGTGAATCAGCCTCATTTGCTTCACTGTGTCTAATCAGTTCCACCTCCCAAGGTAATCTGTAGGAAAGGTCAAATGAGATCAGGTGTGCCAAGGTGCTTTAAAAGGAAAGACTCCACACACGATGTGGGGTTATTGCGCACGGGGGGAAAGGCAGTTCATGAGGCCCTGAGCACCTCAAGGGGCCTCCTCCACAACCCTGGCACTTCAGCGTGCCCCTCCTCTCTCTCCCACTCCTCCTAGACAGAGACTTGTCTGGAATCGAATAATGATGATGTCCCACCCTGCAGACCATCCAACACAATGCAACCCAATTACGTATGACAAGGCGAGGCCTCTCAGTGGGTTTTCTCTCTAGTGGGGCTCAAGTAACGAGATGGTACATAGGAAGTCAGAGACCTGCCAGGAGGGCAAACTGAGAAGAAGAAGCACAAAGATGCTTCCTGCCCCATGTCAGTCAGGTTCAACAAGCACGAACTGAGTTCCAGTCTATTCCAGGTCCTGGGCTCAGCCCTAGGGACAGAGAGGTGATGGAGATTGTCACAGTGGAGTAGAGGACACAGAAACAATCGAAATGCAAAATCGATGAGGTGAATCCAGCCCAGGGGAAGCCTTCTAGAGTGACTGACACCTAAACTGAATTTACAGTACAGAGAAAGAGGAATGGGGAAGGGAGGCAGCCCCAGGTGAGGCACAGAATAGAAAGACCGCGTATTGTGTTTAGGAAGCTCCTAGTCATGAATGCAGTGGGCATTTATTGCTGGAGTGTCCAGTGTGCCAGGGGACAGGTCTGGGACAGAGCAGGGAAAAGTGGGCTGGGAGATGTACCCAGAGATGTGGGTGGCAGCCACACTCCCGCAGGCAGCAGATCAGAGCTGTTCCAGACACATGCTCATGGAGGCCTTGCGGAGATGGGCCCACTCACTGGTCCAGCAACCCAGAGGGCCGGTCTGGCTTGACCGGGAGTAGAAACAGGTGAAATGAAAAAGATCAACCAGACTTCACTGTGCTGCAAGCAGGGAGGACTTGGGTTGGGCGGGGCTAGGCTTGAGGAACTGGAGAAAGACTCCGAGGGAAAAAATGTCCCAGCCAGACTTGTCGCACTCGCTGGAGGACGCTGGCTGCCTACGTCATTGATTCGGGGCTGCCTGCGAAGCCCAGCTCTCGGCAGCCTCACCCTGGGATGGTGCCGTGTCCTAACAGCCTGGCAGAGCTTCGCAGCTGCTGAGTCAGTGCTGAACAGAGGGAAGAGGAGAAAGAAGAACCAGCATGACTCCGTGCCTTTGAGCCAAAGTGGAATCTCCTCTGAGCCCTGGGTGAAGGCAGCAGAAGTGAAAAGAAGGAAAATTAGGGCCCTGGCATTTTATATAAGATCCATATCCCCTAAATTTGCTCATGAGATGTGATATGATTCCGAGCATCAAAGGCAGGAAAACCAGAGAGAGAAAGAGACGGGAAAAGAGGGGGTGGTGGTGGAGAGAAAATGGTTGGGTTGGGATAAATCATGTACAGAAGAGGGTTCTCCTTCCTTTCCTTTCCCAGATTCCTTACACCCAAGAAATCCCCAAATCCCATGCACTCAAGAAGAAAGGGAACAATGTACCAGTTTCTCACTGGGGGATATATTTTCAGGGGCCCCCAGGGAGGAGTTAAAACTCTGTTATATTCATTTTGATGATATTTGCAAAAAGAAAAATGTTCTCAAACCCGACCCATCCCTCCCCAAACCAATCACTCCAAAGCCCTCATCTCATTAGCACATATTCACCTTTTCCCTTTCTCCCCACTACTTCCAGCTCCTCCAGCTTAAGGCAGAGAGGATCTTGGCAAGGTTGAACACAGCAAGTGGCTGAGCCTAACACAGAAATTCCTTGTCATATGGACAATAGCATAACAGTAGTTGATCCCTGGAGGGTGATGAGACTGGGGCACCAACAGGCCACAGAGCACAGCTTAATCATCCAGCCGTGTTTCCATCCTGCAAAACCCAAAGAGCTCAGCCTCTCTCATCTACTTCTGAATCCTCACAAGGAATAAGGCCTCTTTCCCCTAAACCACCATAGCATGTGGCAACTTAAAGAAGTAGCACTTTCTGCCTGCCATCTTCCTTACGTGCTCTCATTGCCCCGATAGCCTGCCAGCTTCTGCCTTACTATTACCAACGTATCCCAGTTTCTGCTGGGCAGTCTCCTACCCACTGTGAGCAGTAAATACCTGAAAGATGGCCAGATGAAAAAAACTGGAAACAAGGTAGATTCCTTCCTTAAGGGAATGATTAAATAAACAGTACATTCGTACCTAGGAAAACAGATTTTTTTTCATTTTTATGACTTAGATCTAGATACATTTACCTGCAAAGAGCTCCAGAGTATATCGTTTAATTTTTTAAGATAAAAATAAAGGACAAAACATGTTAGGAGCCACTTATATAAAACAAAACAACACACACAAAACCCAAAGTATATCTTTATATGCATGTGTGTGTGTACAACTATATAAATGCATAGAAATACATTTATAAGAACACCTACCAAACTAAGAACAGTGAATACTTCTGAAAAAGAAAGTAGAATTGGGTAGGGATTAATGGGGGCTTTTACTTTATCTGCAGTGTTTACACTCTTCACAATCAAGAACGTATTCACGTGTAAGTCAACTATAGTTTAATAAATTAAAAAACAAATAAATTTTTAAAAATGTAGTCACATATTACTTGTGTAATTAAAAATAAATCAAAAACATAATCTTTTTAAAATCTGAGATTACTATATGAGAATTCTCATCCTGTAATACTTTGCTTTAATGTGTTAAAGAACCCATGGAAGGCAGCAGAACTAGTTCCCTGGGCAAGGGTTTGTTTATCTTCCTTATCTCAAGTTAGAGCCAACAATGCTAATGATTCTGAATAGCACTGGCCACTCCTTGGCCATCTCATCCCCTCCCACCCCCGGCTTCAACTATCACCTCTATGTAGATGACTCCCAAATGCCTCTTTCCAGACACAGCCGCTCCCACGAGCTACAGTCCTGACTTTCCAACTTCCTGTTGGATACAGCCAACACCCCATGTACAAAACCAGACTCCTGTCCTCCCTTCTCTCTCTAATTCATTTCTTCTGCCTAACTTCCTCCTTCTATTAACTGACATGTCCTCTTCTCCAGGAACTCAGAAAGCAAACTTCCCAGTCATCATTAGCCCTTTAATCCACATGTCTACCTAGTTATTTGTCTTATTTTGATGATTTTTCTAAAAAGTTCTTCCTGACTGTTAACTCCCTTCTGTTGCCACTGACACCACCCTAGTTCAGATCCTTTCCATCTGCACCTGGACTAGTGGAATCACCTTTTGAATGGTCTCCTTGCCCCCAACTGCCTGCTTTGACCCATCTGCCTGATGCCTGACTTCCCATTTGATGAAGGACAAACATTCCAGCCTGTCGAGGACATTTTGAGCCTCCATTCCATCACCTATTGTATTAGCTATTTTCCCAACTTTGAGTCATCTACAAATTTGGGAAAGAAGGCTGTATGCCTTCATCCAAGTATCTGACAAAAACATTAAACTGGGCTGAGCCAAAGACAAGCCTCTGGACTATAGATCTCTTTCCAAGGGAACCCAGAGCTTATCACTGGAGGAAAGAAAGCAACTTAAAAAAAAATTAGTGTCAGACGCTTTTCATATACCACCTCATTTACACCTGACAACAATTCCTGGTATGAGGTATTGTTATCTTAATTTTAGAGGTTTAAAAAAAAAAAAACCCTGAGGTTTACAATGACTAGGTAATTTGTGAAAAATCTACAGCTATTAAGTGGTAAAGTTTCAATTTGTACACACGTCTGTTTATCCCACAGCTCATGTTTTTTTCTGCCACACGGTCAGAACGCTTCATGGATCCTCACCTTCTAATAGATACAGCACACACCACTTACTCTGCACTGAGGGGCTTTGACAGTCTAGCTTCAAACCTGTCTTCTAACAGTAAAGACTCTACTATGTATCAAACATGTTTTACATGCTTTGTTACATTTAGTTTGCCCCAAATCTATGAGGTAGGCACCATAACTAAGTCCATTTTACAGATTCAGAAACTGATGCATAATGAGATTTTAAAAACTTAATCTGTACATATATTAAATTTGTATTATTAAATGTTATGCTATTATTAATTATATTATTAATAATTACATAGTTATAGATAATTAATAATGATATATAAATTGTTATTAATTAAAAATCTCAAAATAAAATTTTAAAAAATAGCTCCATTAAGGTGACCCAGTCAGTAAAGAGCAAAGCAGGATTTCAAACTGGGGTCTGCCTGGCTAGAGAGGCACTGAAAGGGTAGATGGACAGGACGTTCAATTTGTACATTCAGTCAACATATACGTGTGGAGCACCTTTGTCACAGGCTCAGTACTGTGCTGGGCCTGGAGATCCCAGAAGGGGGTGCCATGGAGCATATGCTTTATTGGGAAAGACAGACACAGAAATGGAAGGTAGCAGGTGCCGTGAGTCCTTGGAGAGCTGAGGTTTCTGGCCTCTGTTAAGTGGGTCGATAAATGCTCTGTTCACTGCATTGGGGAATGTGGGAGAAGCAGGTTTGGGAAAAGACTGAGTTCAACGTGAGACATGAGTTCTGGGGAGATGTCTCACAGGTAGCTGGATATACAGCTCTGCAGTTCAGGAGTGAAACATGGGCCACAGAAAGATCTGGAATCATTGATGTAAAGGTGAAACAACTCAAGGAGATGTATTTACTCTAAGGATCCACAACACATATCTGGGGTAAACAGGAAAGAGAAAGCCTCGAGGGAGACCCTGCCTACCTGGCCAACTAATGCTTTCCTGTGAACAAGACTTCTAAGGATGGCTTCACTTCTTCCCAAGCAGAAATATCTTTCTATCCTTTCCAGCAAGACACACCCTGCTTCCTTCAAGCCTTCTCTATGTTTCAGAAAACTCCAGCCCAGAGCTCCCTCTCCTGGACTCAAGCCATTTAACAGCTGGCCAGAGACTCAGCCGTTTCTTGGTAAGGACATTGAAAATTTCAGAGACTCAGCCGTTTCTTGGTAAGGACATTGAAAATTTCAGAGACTCAGCCGTTTCTTGGTAAGGACATTGAAAATTTCAGAGACTCAGCCATTTCTTGGTAAGGACATTGAAAATTTCAGGTATTTGTGCCCTGTCTCTGGAATCAGACTTATAGATCTTTGATGGCAAATTCTGGGTATGACATCAGGAATGCAGTCAACATCCTCTTTACAGAACCAACCAATAGTACTCAATTTCAAAAAATGTAATAAACCAATAGCAGCACATTTATGTGAACTGGTTACTCCAGATGAACCTGAATGCCTTCCTCAATACAACAGCAACCAACGTCCTGGGCACTCTCCCAAGTTTCCCCCTGAGCCTCTGCACAATAGAGCTGGTCAAGGTGAGCACTCCTTGCCTCTCCTTGTGCTTTCTACTCTATTTCTTAGAATATGCTGCCTTCTTCAGTCCCAGCAGCCCTTGCTTCCAGAATTCTTCAAGTTGAAAGGAAATTCCTTCAGAAGGGAAGAAGCAAGGATGAAAACGTTTTTCTTGAGAAAACACCAAGCAGCAGAAATAGACACCTCCTTCCCACGAGTCAAGTCACAGAGTTTTAACTAAGCCCCTTTAACAAAAGTGTCTAATTTTACAATTTATAAATGATTCATCATTCATGATGCTTTATACTACCCTTCCATAAATAAGCAAATGTCTGAAATCCTGAGAAAGGGAGAGAGTTAGTAACATCTTGTTTCACAAATTACAGAAATTGTCAGCTTCTCACCTGCATCATCACCTGGCTCAGGTAAGCACAGGTAGGCAGTAGCCGTGGGTATCTTGCTCACAGGCATCCCCCACCAGCCAGCATAGTGCCTGACACAGGGAGGGACTCAGACGGACTGCTGAAGGTCTGAGAGTTGAATGGATGAGAAAAGGAGGTTGGGGAAAAAACAAAGTTGTAGAAAAGAAAACAAAATAGGGAGTAAGGGGCGACAGACATGTAAGTAGGAAGAATGAGAAGAGCCAACCAATCACCTCCTTACTTCTTAGACTCAGCTTCTCCTCAACTTCTCCACAAAGACACCCACAATGTAGGTAAATCTTCGGGTCACTTTCTCAGTCTTACAGCTGTCAAATGCACACTTAGAGTACTTGCCATTTAATATTTTTAAATTTTATAGCTGCTTTCTCTCTTCCTTCCTATATGCCTTAGGGACATATTTTTTTTTTTTAAACCTTTCACCTAAACTAAGACTTGACAATGAATCTGAGTACTACTAGATTCTAAGCTTGTCTTTCAGGTTTGCTGCATTGCTACTTAACATTCCATCAGTCCAGAAAAGGACTGAGGTCTACATTCAGCATCTGGAATCCTTACGGATGGTGTGAACCTTCTAATAGCAGAGCTCCAATTCTGCCTATCTTATGAGGCATGCAAAGAAAAGAGTGTCCCAATTAAAAAAAAAAAAGAGGCATTGTATTTTCACCTCAGAGGAAGAGCCCCCAATTAACCAGTCCACGGTGTGCAATGTACCCTCCTTCCCTCCCCCACATGAGCAGTGTCTCCAGCTCCTCACCACATCTGCTGCTGCCCCTGTCACTTCCAGGAAACACAGGGGGTCTCCTGGAATTCAATCTATGCAGACTCAGGAGCCACAAGAGAATTTTAATACCAGTCTTTGATGATCATGGCTAAATACTAATTTTAAAAAATACAAAGTAAAATCTAAATAGGGTCTAGATTAATCTCTATTTTATAGACAGAATTCATTAACACAATGATAATAAACTGTCACAACAAGATTGCAAACATGGTATAATGATGGGAAACTTGTTAACATAACATAGCAGTTGGTCAAATGTGAAAAAAAGCACACAGTCATCTCAAAGATTATCTTTTCGGCTTTTAACAAAATTCAACTCACTTTCATTGAGAAAAAAAAATAGATCTATGGATATGACATTACTTCCTCAAAGTCATTTAAACTATTTTAAACCATAGGCAACATCACACGAGGATAGAAAGCATTATGAATATGAAAAGCATTTCCATTAAAATCAAGAATAAAATTGAAAGGTCTATTATCCTCCCTTAGTTATTAATGTACAAATTTCTGACTTAAAAGGGAAATAATCATTATTTGCAGATAATACCATTCTCTACCTAGAAAGCTCAGGAGAATCAGCTAAAAAACTAAGCTGATTAAATAAAAGACATAAAACATATTTAAAAAATAAGTAAGAAATATATGATTAATATGAAGACTGTAAAACTTCACTAAGATATATAAAAACATTTGCGTAAATCAAGAAACATACCAGTATGTAAATATTAAATACTGTAAACTTATTACTTCTTCCTAAATTAATATACAAGTTTATTATAATCTCAATCAGGATATTAATGAATTTTTGAAATTTTGACAAAATGTCTCAAAATTTAGATTAAAAAATTTCTTCTGTATAACACAGGTAACTATATTCAATATATCTTATAATCACCTTTAATGAAAAAGAATATGAAAATAAATATATGTATATATATGCATGACTGGGACATTATGCTGTACACCAGAAACTGACACATTGTAGCTGACTATACTTCAATAAAAAAAGTCATTAATTAGCTCAGAAAATTTTTTTAAAGTCTCAAAATTTAATTTATTAGAATAAGCAAGGAAACATAAGGAACATTTTAATAATTATAATGAAATAAGTTGCTCTACATGATATTAACATGTATTATAAGGCTAAAATAACAAACAGGATGGTACTTATTCAAGAATTGACAGTTAAATATCTAAGGCCTAAAATTGCCTTAGAATATACAAAATAAGTTAGGAATTGTTTAGTACTACCCAATAAATACATCAGTTAGGGAAATTATACAAGAAATATACATATATATGAGGAAATAAATACATTATGAAGGAAAATTAATTAAGTATTTAGAATACAGGTTAGGTCTTCAACTCATAATGTATACCCAAAAAAACTGATTCTAAATGAAAAGTTGAATGTAACTAAAAGCCTAAAAAGCTAAAAAAATAGAGTTAATCACAGAAAGTAGATAAAGAGTACAAATTTGAAAGCCATGGAAGTAATCACCAGGGAGGACATAGACCTACCTGGCCATATGAAAATTAAAATTTTCTGCACATTAAGAAACATGATACACATTTCAAAAATATATTTCATTAATATTTACATATAATATCCCATAGTTGGATAAATATAATTTGCTTAAGTATGATTAACAAAGTTAGGTGAAAAGTTATAAAACATGAAAGCATGATCTCAATTTGGGAAAAAAAAATAGGAAAAAAAAAAACCCTAGAAAGCCATAAACCAAATGTTAGTAATAACTCTAGGTAGTAGAAGTATAGGTGATTTTGGAATTTTCCTTTATTGTGCTTTTCTCTATTTTCCAAATTATCCAAAATTAACTTGTATTATTTTGCAATCAGGAAAAAATGCTAGTTGAGAAAAACAGCATCAAATGACGATAGGAAATACTTGCCAAAAAATATGATAAAGGGATGTAATATTCTTAATTCATTAAGAAGTCTCAGAGAAAAAGAAGACAAACGGACAAAGAACATGATTAAATAATTAACCAAGAGAAAGCACACTGATGAGATATGAATGTTTTTTTATTTCCAGAAGTAAAGGAAATGCACAATCAACCTATGAAGTACAAAGACTGGTATCTCTCGTTGATATACCACTGGAAAGACTACTCTAGCACATCATTAGAAGTGCAAACTGATGCAACCTTTTCGGAGGGCATTTTGGCAGTAAGTCTCTCGAGCCTTTAAAACAGTTCTCCACTTTGACCTAGTAATTTCACTTCTAAGACTCTGTGCTAAAGAATTAGAGATCTAGGCAATGGAGAGTTACTTAAACAGAAAAAAATTGGGGATCAACAACTAAATGTCCACCAAGAGGGGAATGGGTAAGCCCTCCATGGGACCACATGATGGAATGAGATCTAGCCACTGAAGTCAAGGTTTGGAAACATTTAATGGTGTGAGAACACCTTAATAATGGAATGTTAGGCAAAGAATCTGGGATTGAAAATTGTGCAGTATGTATCTACCTACAGTATAGTCTTAATTTTGTTTGAAACAAACTAAAGTCCCAATTCTGCTGCTTCCCAGCCAGGTGGCTTTGGTCAAATCCTTCAGTCTCTCAGAAGACCAATTTTTCAACTCTAAAAGTGAAAGGGATTGGATTCCTCAATTTTCACTGTTACATGACATAGCATATAATTAGGAAGTAAACATGCATAATGTCTGCATTAATAGAAGGTAGAATTTTAGTTGTTAAGATAAAATTGGGATTAAAAATTCTTTTTTAAATTAATTTTTATTGAGGTATAGTTGACTTACAATATTATATTAGTTTCAAGTGTATAACATAGTGATTCAGTATTTTTATAGAGCACACACCATACAAAATTATTATAAAATTTTGACGATATTGCCTGTGCTGTACATTACATCCCTGTGACTTATTTATTTTATAACTGCTAGTTTGTACCTCTTAATCCTCTCACCTATTTTCTCCCTACCCCTACCCCTCTCCCATGTGGTAGTCACTAGTTTGTTTTCTGTATTTGTCAGTCTGTTTCTGTTTTATTTGTTCATTTTTTTTTGTTTTTTAGATTCCACATATAAGTGAAAACATACAGTATTTGTCTAAAAAAATCTTTATTTTTCAAACTAATAATCTAAACAAGTGACATATTCTAGACTTGACTGCTTAGATAGTGATAATTCATTAGAAATACGCCACATGGCTAGAAATAAGCACACTCTCTTATCCTCTGTAACTGATTTGATCTGGGCTTGCCTGCCTGAGTCGAGAACACACTTCACCTGTTGTCAGCCATCCCGTGACTTGGCACTGGTGAGGCCCAGCCCATCCTCAGTCAGCAAAGGGTAATTAGTCAAAATCCTAGATCCAAGAGATGTCCTGGGAGAACCTGCAGGGCGGTCTGACTGCCGTTGCATTGACGGCACAGGAAAGTCGTATTTTGGAGTTCTTTTCACAAATTTATGTAGTTCCTGTGCATAGCTCATGAAGTTCTAGCAGTCCCTCCCTTAGATTCAAATAATAATTGAGCATATTTCTTTCACAACTGCCTGGAGCTTTACCAGTCCTTCCCACTGTGGATTTTAAGACCCTGCCGGAGGCACAAGGAAAGAAAAACCTCAGGCACAGGCACGGTAAGCCAGGCTAAGTGAGGAACTAATTAGCATGCTGAGAAGTGAGCAGAAAGTGGATCTGAATTTGCTCAGACCCCAGCAGTTAACAAAACTGCAGACCAACTACCCAGTCATCCAAATTCATTCTGCCTTTGAGGGGAAAAGGGAATACAATGTCATGCCAAAACCATTTAACTTCTGTGAATTGTATCCACCTCTCTGAGACTGACAAACCAGACTATGAGGGCGCCTCAATTCCTCCAGGCAAACACACCACAGGCGAAAAGATGTTCATCAGTGAAATCTGAGTTCGTGTTACTAATAACAACAAATGAATTGAAACTTTCTGTAGAAATGACAGTAACTTGAACTAACTCCAGTGATATCCAAATCAAACTGTGCTATCTGATATTTTAATCCCAGATGTGTATAGCACGCACTTGGTCACATGTGCTTTTCCCAATGATTTTTTTTCCATTCTCTGGATTTTCCATAGTCAGTGATACTATATAGTTTAAACCTAAAATGAAGTCATCAAAATAGTCTCTCCTTGCTTCTGCCTCTTCCTTAACTCCGAATATAGCAGTCTTATAGCTTTATTATTAAAATGTAGCTGTTCCTACAAAGCAATAAAATACATAAATGCTAACCACATTTTGTCAGAGCTTTGAACCTGTGTGCACATATAATCAGCCCCTCTGAAGGAGACCTTCGAGTATTTCTATAAATGGAGCACATTTCATTGGGGCCACCACACAACAGATCATTCCGCAGAGCCGGCAGCAACACCACCACTAAGTAGATCACGGCACTGGCCAGCACTGTTTGACCAATAACCCTGGCAAGCTTAGCCGCCCCATATATGTTTATTTCGTTTCGTTTTCTTAAGCCTTAGGGGTAGAGGAAAAAGGATGCAAGAGTATGGAGTTTGTATTATAGACCCAAAGTCCTGGAGAAGAAGCAGGGAGGAGACTGGAGTTCTACTCTGCCCCTCTCGTCCCAGCCCCCACAGCTGGTGGGAAGGGGAGGAAAAGAGCAATTGTCCAGCAGCTCCTGAAAGCAGAAGGGACCCTCTTCCTGGCAGGGGCAGTGGGATCTCAGAGACCTCGGGGAGAGCTGTGCATCCATGAAAAGCAGCCTTGAGTCACTGCAACCAGAGTCACCTGTGGTCAGGGACAATGGACATTTCTGTGGCAACCAGACCAAGAGAGGAGTAATGGAAGGAAGACTCCTGGCTGCACTGGGGGAGAGCATCATGGGAGAGCAGAACCCCGTAAAGAGATGAGGCTAGAGTCTTCTGCCATCCCACTGGGAGACTCGGTAGGAATAAAAACAAGCCTAAGAGCTAGTATTTGTTTAATTCTTACTGTGTATCAGGCACTGTTCTAAACCCTTTACCTGAATGATTTCATGTATTAGGTACTACTATTACCCCTCCCATTATGTGAATGAGGACGTTTAGGCCCCACTAGGACAAGTATTCTGCACAAGGTCATACAGATTGCATGTAAATAGTGGAGCCAGGTAAACAAATCTAAGCAACCTGTCTCCAGAATCCAAACTTGTAAAATGCAGTTAGAGAAACTACAGTGAGTTCTATTCCTTGCACAAACAAGTCTTTGGGCTAAAGGTAAAGGTCATATATAGCATGCCTTAACTTGGGGTTTAGGTCTTCTCAAACTTCTCTCTGTCTCTCTAGCAATCAAAGTGACCTTTCATGCCAAATCTAAGGCAGGACCTCACTGTATAAATAAAATGAGTAAGAGTGGGGGTGCACAGCAGAAGCAGGGTAAAGGGATGAGATCTTCATCTTCTGCCATCTCCCTCACCTGGCAGTGGCCCCAACGCTCCCAGAACACAGTTGGAAAACCACTGGCCCAAACCAGTATCACTCTGAATTATGTGCTTGACAGACAAAAGCAGTATGGCTAGAAAACCAACAGCAGCCACAGCTAAACCAAAGGTAAAGGCAGAAACCATCACCACCCACCCTCCCGCAGTCCCAGGGGCACCTCATCATCCAGACCCTGATGCTAACCATCTCCAGTCTGAGCATTTGAGGGGCCAGAAGGAGGTTGAATTCGGGGCTGGAGCAGAGAGTCAGGAATGAGGCAAATCCAATAAACAGGCAGAGGTGGGAAGCAGAGCCAGCTGGGCGCTGGGGCCAGCAGTCTGTGGTGAGTGAGCGGGGCTGCTGTAGGAACAGAGGTGGGAACTCGAGAGGGAGGCCAGCACAGGAACTGCTCCCAGAGCCGGCGTCCTTCAGCTTCAAGCTGTCCACACGTATTATGTGAGATAGGAATGGCAAAAACTTACCAAGTACTTCAATGCCCATGTTTCTCCTTCTTTTCTTTTCTTTTCTTTTTTCTGGTACAGAGGGACTACATCACCCTCCCTCTTGCTGATTCAAATACTGCCTTTTCTTTCTGTACAGTAACAGGCCACTCAATCAGAAATTCCTGCTTTGGGGAGTCGTGTGGGTAATAGTCAAGAGTGCCAGACTGCGTGGATTCACATCCCAGCTCTACCCGGTACCGGCTGTGTAACCCTGGGCAAGTTACCTAATTCAGTGCCTGAGTTTCCTCTTTTGTGACAGGCAGATAATAAAAGTACCTTCCTCAGAAGATGGTTGTGAGGATGGCAGGTTGATACACCTAAAGGACTTAGAACAGTACTGAGCAAAGTTTGAACTAAATGCTGGCTGTTATTGGTCTCTTATTTTGACAGCTTTCACTTCCCTTCTGACCACTTTCTTTTTTCCCTTCCACACTCTATTAGTTTCCTATTGCTGCTGTGACAAATTGCCACAAACGTGGTGGCTTAAACAATGCAAATTTGTTATCTTATAGTTCTGGAGGCCGGAAGTCTTAAAATGGGTTGGCAGGGCTGCCTTCCCTCTGTGGAGGCTCTAGGGAAGAATCCATTTCCTTGCCTGTTCCAGCTTCCAGAGGCTGCCTGCATTCCTTGGCTCCTGACCCCTTCCTCATATTACCCCTGCCTCCTACTCCAGACTGGTCCTCTTGCCTCCCTCTTATAAGGACCCTCTTCATTAGATTGAGCCCACCCAGGTAATCCAGGATAACTCCCTCGTCTCGAAATCTTTAATTTAATCACAACCACAAAATTCCTTTTGTCACGTAAAGTAACATATTTACAGGCCCCTGGGATTAAGACTTAGACAACTTTGGGAGGCCACTGGCATCATTCAGCCTACCACACATGGCTCTCTAAGGCCTAAAGCTGCAGGCTGGCAAGCCTTAAGTAGGCTCAGAGGGAAAAGACAACAATATTAGGAGACAACTTTTTGAGCACCATGTGCCTGGCACTATGCAAAGTGCTTTAGGTGCATTATCTTAGGTCTCATAGCAACCCTTTAAAATTACTATCTTACAGAAAGGTCAATTACTTGTCTAAGGCTGTACAGCTAGTTGGTGGCAAACCCAAGTAAATTTGATTCCAGAGCCCTTATATTTGACCAAGAGTGCCTTGTCCCTACACCTGAAGCTATTATAACTGGAGGCACCATGACCACCAGGGGCCTTGGAGACTATGCCATGGGAGAAGCACATGCTTCCAGGATACAGAGAGACAGGGGCCCTGCAGACCTCATGCTATAAGGTCCACACAGGTGGAGGAGCCGTCAGAACATTTTCTTATATTCAGAGGAGAAAGCCTGGGGTTACTCAAGAATGTCTTTAAATGCAGCTTTGGACCAAAAAGCCAAGAAGGGACCAGCTGGAGAGAGAAAGTGAAAAGTCCAGTGCTGCCCCCAGCCCTGCGGTTCTAGACACCCTCCCAAAAGAAGAGAGACACACTCTCCCTGGGAGAGACTTCCAACTGAGTCAGGTTGATCCAGAGCCTCTGAAACCAAACCAGGAAGTTTCAGAACCCCAGCTGGCCTCCAGAACGGCCCTACCCACAGCACAACAGTCAGCACATATCAGGACCAAGCCACCCCCTACCTTCCCCACAACAGTTGTGAGTATACAAGCCCCCACATGCCACAGATTTCAGCAAGGGTCTAGTAGTTTTACCAATGGCCACAATGAACCACCTCTTTTCCTATCAGTTCTTACACAGTGAATGGTTCAGAACCAACTGTGATTAGCACAAGGTGGGAAAGGGCAAGCTAAACAACTGCTAAGCACACCAATTACGGTGGTTTAACTATCCATAGCATTTCAAAACCTCAGCTGCTTAACAATTTAGCCATAGCCCTGTCTGAAACTTTCTAAGCTGAGTTAAAGCTCGTTGGCTTCATGAAGCCAGAAAAGGGCCAGTCATTTGTTTTGGGTGATGAGCCCAGAGGCTGATGCAGGAAAGCACAGTGGTCAAGGGAATGGAGTCTGGAGCCAGCCTGCTCTGACTGAATCTTGGCCCTGGCACTTTCTTGCTGTGACTTAATGCAAGTGACATAAACTTTTAGTGCCTCAGTTTTTCCATTGTCAAAAGGGGCATAGTAATGGAGGTCCATATGTCCTTATGCAAAATCAGACGTTTTCTGGCTTTTGTAATGGTAAAACAGGGCATATGCCATATGTTAAATAACACTGTAGGTGGGATCTGCAGCAAACGTGTCCATTATTTCTGAAATAAAAATGTATAAATAGTTTTTACCAGGTGAGAAAAATAAAGACTCTAATAACCTCCTGTTGACTCAGACCAAATTTTGTAGCCAGACTTGGAAATCTCTCACAGTTTTGAGAGATTTTTTGATTTTAGAATTACAGGTAAGGGATAATAGATTTCTGGCACTTACCACCTAATGCTGTTGTTAGGATTATGAATGAACAGATCTAAAGTGCTTACAACACTGCCTGTATAAGTGTTACCACCACTAGCTACTACTATTATTTTCATCTAAATAGATTTGGTAGGGGAAATGTTTAATTTATTAATAAATTTGGATTGGAAATCAGTACCTTGGAGATTAACAGTCATTAACCCTTTACAACAATATTCCAGAGCAGGATTTCTGAGATGATGGACACATTCTGTGTCTTTATTGTCCAGTATGGTAGCCACTAGTAACTTGTAACCATTGAGCAACTGAAATGTGGTTAATTTCATTTAATCCTAACTAATTTAAATGTAAACATAAATAGCCATATGTGGCTTGTGGCTACCATATTGGACAGCACAGCTATAGAGGGCTGGGTTTCAATCTGGCCCATGAAAGCCTATTTAAGCCATAATACAGATGAATTACAGCATTAATAAAAACAAGCCTGAATTCTGTACCCTGGGAGCAGAGAAGACCACACAATGCTAAATAGTTTTCTCTTTCTTTGTAAGCCCTGCAGTTGGCCCATGGCAAAGTGCATCTTTGCTATTTTCTTCTTCTTTCTCTACTCCCCACTTCCCCACCTCCAATTCTCCTCTTGGGGACCCCACATAACTGGGCCACATGCTTCCCTAGGCCCCCATCAATGCCTCCCAGCCCTCCTACAGGAACACCATGCTCCTCAATCACCTGTCTTCCTTCTCCCCAGCCAAATTCCCACTTGCTCAATGCCAAGATCTCAACTAAGTGTCTGAAGGAAAGCAACTTGACAAACAAATTCACACTCTAAGCTGTTACTGCTTTTTCTGGCTTCCCTGCTTCTTCTTCTGAACTTGAAGTCTAAATTGTTGTGTTCCCCTGACCCCCACCGTTCGCCACAGCAGAGGGAGCCCAAGCAGAGAAAGAAAGCGCCCAGACTAAAGCAGTTGTTGTCCTATACAGGCTTTCTCAGCCAGGTCTGTGGAAGGCAGGGACAGTGAACATACACAACACACACACACACACACACACACATGTGCAGAGCAGCCTTGCTCTGTGCAAATACCTTCTCTTGCCCAGGCCTGGAAAACATTCCCTGCTCTCTGCTTTAGAAAACATCAAGCACAATTCTTTTCCACTTTCTTCATTTAGAAATTTGTAGGTAACAGATAGCACATCAAATGAATTGTTTAAAGTATATAACAAAAGCCCAGAGAAGACTGTGACTAAGAACGGTTGCAAATAGAAAAAGAAAACCAACCACCTTCATTGGAATCTAGCTTCACCACAACCCACTCGAGCATGGAATTTTTAATGACACAGGTCAACCTTGGAGCACATCCAAGGAGCTTATGTTACTAGAAGGACTGGAAGACTGTCCCTCCAACTCAATCTCACCTCTTACCTAGTCCCAAGGCATGGACCAAAGACGATTATTAGCCATGGTTCCTGGGTAAAAGGATAATTTCCCCTGTGGGGCTGTAAATGGAGGACAATTTGGTAAATATGCTTTTCTCTGAATCTTTTTGAGTACATTATCTGCTTCTCCAAAGGAGAGATTTGTATTGAAGAATCAAAGTCATAATATTTAACACCTACCCACAATTATTTTTAGAGGGCCTTCTAGACACAAGCACTGTGCCAAGAAAGCCACAGTTAATGCCTTCAGTAGGGAAAATGAAACATCTACATAAATAACTCTTGAAGAATGCTGAGAGGAGAAATGCCTTGAAGGTAAAAATGCTGCAGGAGTGAGGGCCGGGGAAGGTTTGGGGCTGGGTTATCAGCAAAGGTCTCACAACGGCAATAAAACCCAGTTTGAAGGATGGTTAGGATTTAGAATGGTGAAATGGAGCAGGAAGGGCACGCAGGAAGGACATTCAGGAAGAGCAAAGGATGTTGATGACATCATCATCAAGCATTCTTCAGAAAGTATTTGTGAAGACGGGGCTGCCTCCCCTTCTCTCCCAATGCCCCTGGGACCTGTATAGGTATCTACGGGGTCACCTGCATTCACCTCCCAAGACAGGCTCTTAAAAATTCTCCCCGGTGGGATGCAGCACTCTTGGCTTCATCTGTGCCCATTCTGTGGCAGTGGCCCCAACTACCCCTACCAGGGGTTCCTACAAGAAATACAAAGAAACGTACTAATCTTGCAGGGATCTAAATGACCTACTGTGCATGATGCAACTAATATTAAGAACCATGTGGAAAGAAAACTTTTCCATCAAGTGAATTCTACTTAACATCTATTCGGGGAGCTCAGTCTTTAAAATGACACTGCTAAATCTCTGAATGATGGATCTTCCTTATACTGAATAATTAGTTGAGTCAGTTGGACCAAATGTCTCATGGCTTACACTGCGCATTTAACATTAGCCACAACGGAGGGCTTTTCCTTCTAGATTATTCATTATCACAGCGTTAGAGGACGTTAAGAAAGAAGATGGAGCCATTCTTCCAGTTACCAGTCAGAGTGAGACCAGGTCCAATACTGCATTTTGTAGGACTTGATGTAGCTAATCTCTCCAGGAACAATCTCTTGAGCACTTTCCTTGAAATACTGTTGCTAGGTACAGCCTCAGGAAGAGCTTATATTTTTCTTCATTGTACTGTACACACAAAATGCAGTGGAGACCTGAGGCAAACGTCTGAAGGGCGAAGGAAGCACTTACAGGGTGTTCTCGAGCCCATGTGATGGCTGGCCTGTGTCCCCCCCGCGAGTCGCCTGCCTCAGTTCTCCCCTGGGGAGAGGAGTGGGGGACATTCTTCCTCCAGGTACGCGAAGGGAGGCTACAGCCCTCGGCGGGTCTACAGGACTCAGAGATTAAAAGCCCCTCTTTCCCCTTCTCCAAGCCTCAGGAACCGAGCCACAGAGTCGCTTCCTCACCTTTCCTCTTCTGGCCGGTCGCACCGTAGTCCCCAAGTACAGCGTCTCTCTGGGACGCGCCCGTCGCTAGCGGCGTCGGGTGTCCCCGCTACTGTGTGTCAGCGGCGGAGCGGGTGCCAGGAGCGCGCAGAGCCAGGCAAGTGCCCGGGATGCAGAGCCCGGGGCGCGCAGCCCGCCGCCGCCGCCGCCGCCGCAGCTCCCGCCCGGGGATCTGCCGCCCGCCCGGCCCGGCGTCGCCGAGTGCGCCCCCGCCCGGCGCCGCTCCCTCGCTCCGCGCCCGCCGAGCTGTGCACGCTGCCCGGACGGACGGCGGCGCGGGCGGCAGCGGGGCCCCCGCCCTGGGCCGGGCTTTCCCAGAACTCGCCCGCCCCGGGTGAGAGGCCGCGAGCGCCGCCGCGGGCCGCTGGGCAGCGCGGGGAGCGGCCTGAGCCGGGCCCGCCCCCGGCCTCGGGCTGCGCGCCGAGAAGGCGGGCGCGAGGGGCGGACCCCGCCGCCACCCCCGCCCTGGCCGCCCGCCGCGCGACCGCAGCGCGACCCCCGCCCGGTCCCGGCCTCGGGGGCCGCCCCTCAACACGGCCCGGGTGAAAGCTAGTGAGAGCGCGGCGGGGTCACCCAGCTCCGGGGAGGGCGGGAACTCTGTCCACCTCAGGCCGCGGGAATTTACTCTCACACCGTCCGCCGGGGGACCGTCCCTGCTCGACACCCACGGACACTGAGGCTCTTGGAGGTTCAATTACTTGACCAAGGTTACTCTGGTAAGGGCAGCACCAAGTCTCCAGTCTGTTCGGTCATTCACTTAGCAAGTATTTATTGAGCACCATAATGTGCTCAGCGCTGTGCCAGGCTCAGGAGATACTCCTTTGGCTGTGACCGTTCAAGTCCCTGGGCGTCAAATCTAGCTTCTTTCGTTGCTGAAGCAAACATGGAGATGTTCACCGTTGACAGAAACTAGGCTCTGCATGGAGCCTTCCCTAGCTGCTGGGGAGGTTTTTATACCCAAGTGGCAGTCAGGAGAGCCAGGGACCTGGAAAAAATATCGAATTATCATCCTCCTCTCTTTCCCCTAAACCTCTTTCGCCTCGCTCTTTTCCTATTCTAATGGACAGACCCTTCCATAGGTCTGACCCCTTCCCCTATATTCAATCAGGACCAATTCCTGTGGTCCCTACCCTTACTATCTGTCCTCTCCTTGCACTGAATCATCCCTCACACCACAACCATGTTATTACAGCCATATTATTCTTCCTCTTGTACAACTTTAATCTGCACAGAAAACTTCTTTGGCTCCCTACTGGCTTCCAGACTAACTTCCTGTGACTGTAGGAACCCAACATGCCCTGGTTAATATGCACCACCCAGCGTGATGTTTCTCCCATTCCAACTCTGTACTTGTCCTTAGGCTGAGCTTCTACCTGGGGCATTACCATCTCCTCCCACATACTTTCTTCTGGCTCAAGTTTGACCCTTTCTTTCAGTTTGCTCTTAAAAGTGGCCTCCCCTTCTTTGAGCCTTCAGGGCACCAGAGGGTTTGAAACAGGAATGCACAGGAGGTCACCAAAGAATTCTGCCTATAAGAAAAATATGCCAGCCTGGTCCTTAAACTGTTTTGCTGTTTTTTTTCACCACTAGGATTTTAATGAAAGTCAACATTACCTCCTCCTTTGAGAGCTGGCTTCAGAAAGGTCTCTGCAGAAGACTCTGCGGAAGCTCTTTGTTCATTAGAAGCTCAGGATCTTAGCACTGGAGGAATAGAGAATAGTCATTTACTCCAACCTCTGAGCCTACACAGTCCTGGGCAGGTGAATGGAGGAGCCAAGAAAAAGGAAGCATCGCTGACAATAAACAAGGTAGAGGCTATTTATTTAATACACAGTTTTTATATTATGATTTTATAATACATTTAATGAATCTAGTAATATCAGTCACCTGGAGCTCCCAAAGACTTGTATTTTTTTTTAATTAGGCAAATTGGAATTAGATTGTTGCAAATTGGTGGATGCACAAGCAGTTAACATTGAATCCTCCAAGTGAGTCATTGCACCATTAGTTACCAAGGAAAGTCTAGGTCCGTTGGTCAGGAAAGTTATCTGAGTGTGATAATCAACAGCCCCATCCCTGAAAAAGGGTGCCTTCCCCAGATCTTTGCAAAGAGAGCAGGTCCAGATCAGTGTCCTTTGCTCGCCCCCTTACTCCCTCTCTAAATGAGACTGGTGGGAGCCGTGTCCCCGAGGCTGCCTCACCGCATTGGAATGTCTGAGCTAACTGTGCTTCCAGAGGGTTCATTGCTCCTCTGAACAGCACTGCCCAGACTTTCTGGAGATTTTAATTCACTCCTCAACCTCGCCAACAGTTGCACACAAGGTGCCTTTTTTACACCCTGCTCTCTGTTCAGTGAAACAGGCAGACCATCTCAGGGGAACAATGGCTCCATTCAAGACTTTTTCAGAAGTACAGCATATAACTTCCACACAGTGGGTTGCTGCCAGCCATTATCTGGAGGAAGAAAGACGGTCAGATAAAGTGCCTGTGAATTGGGGGAGCGCTGGACAATTTCCATGGAAAATTCAGCTTCAATAAACTAGTTATGCATCTTTGTATAGAAGACCATTTTGCATAGTCAAAAACAATAACAGAAACAAAAAAAGAAATAATGCTGTGGAAACTATTTAAATGTAGTGCATCTGTGTTTGAAATTTCAGAAGAAATCTCCTATCTCTTTTGAACTTGTTACATAATGGTCTCCATTTGATGGAAATTGATTTAAATAAGTTATAAATGTTGGGACTAGGGAATTTACATCGTAAGATAATTTTAAGAAATGGAATCATTTTCCTACTTTCTCCCTCTCGCATCCTGTAATTTTTATGTTGGGAGAGGGTCTCTGAGTTCATGGTTGTTGCTGCCAGTGGGAGGCCTCACACCCCCTACCACACATATTACAGAAAAGAGATTGGCCCTTTGCCACACTCAGCAAGCCAACCATCAGTTAACCCATTTATAAACAAACCTTAAAGTTGGGAACTGACTAGTCAGCACAGGCACCATTGACAAATATACTGATCTTTGTTAAACAGAAGCTAATTGCTAAGCAGGGGAATTTTCCTGCAGTCATCTGGGTAGCCTTGAAAGCCAAAGAAGAACGGAAGGAACAAGCCAGCCCTGAGTTTAGGAATTGCTATTTCCTCTCATTTCAAAGTTGCCGCATCAGATTGTGCAGGGTTTACCAGCTATCTGCAAGTAGGCTATTGAGTTCAGACATTGGGGACAGAGCCAAAAACAAACTTTCCAGAGTTAATCTTATATGCCAGGGTAGAAATGCTAAGGCAGTTTGAGGTTGGTGAAAAACAACCAACGTGTTTAAAGCAATAGGTAGCCCTACTTCTGTGGGGTGGTTGCAGTAAGGGTGGAGGTGACCTGGTGGGAACGGTGAAGCAGAGAGGAATGATCCTAACCATTACCTCTCAACGTATCCAGTGGTAGGGGCTCAGACTGGTGTGGGACCACTTGAGTTGAAAGCCCCAATGCACCCCCAGGTGGGAGTCCTTAGGCAAGTTACCTACCTCTGTGTGCTTTGTTTTCCTCTTCTTTAAACTATACCTACCCCTCAGGTTGGTTGTGATGATTAAATGAGTTAATCTTTGTAAAGCACTTAGATTAAATAAATGAAACTCAGAACTTTATCTTCATTTATATTTATGGTATTTAAAAAATGTGATCTCCTTTGAATATTTCAAATATCTTGTTAATGTTTTGACAGAAAATTCATCCATTTTTTTTTTCTTGAAACATTCTGGAATCTCATTACAATATTTGATTCAGTTTCTATCAGCAAAAGGCAGGTCCAGCTCAAATAGTCTTAAAGAGCTATAATTAAAAAGTATAAAAGCACAATTAAAAAAAGGCTTTAACTGTACTAGAATCCCAAAGCATAGACATTGAAGCTAGCTAGAGACTTCTCTAGATGTAGGTTTTAAGGTTTCATGTTGTTCTCAGTGGCCAAAATGTTCCTCAGAGGAAGAAAACTCTGATATAATCACAGAATTCAGAGGGAAATAATATTCGCTTGAGTAACATCATCTTTTCTACAAACTTTTCTGGAGTAAGTCTGCTAGGAAAATGGCCACGGCTCCTGGGTGACTCTGAGTGCTGTGAATTGTCACTAGATCAGACTGGCCACCAGCGGAAGGTGGAGGATGTGGAGGCAGGTTTGCACTGGTTAATTTGTTCACTGATTCTCCATTTGGAAGCCTGGTGCTGATTAGTTGTACAAGTTCCAGACAAGCTCATTCTTTGGTTTCTCTGTCACTTCTCCTTCACTGATGTCAGCATGTCACTATCTGCTAGCCTTCCCAGATCCTTTTATTAACATTTACTATCCCCAACCACTCCTTGTGCTAGAAAATGATAATCATGATGACGGCATCTGTAATTGAGTACTCACTGTAGTGCTGCTTTTTTATTCTTTCATGCAAAAAACGTGTTGAGCACATAGTATGTGCCAGGGATTGTTCTAGTTACCAGAGATACAGCACTGAACACAACAGGCAGCAAACTCCCTGCTTTCATGGTGGGAGTAGACAGACAATGAACTGTGTAAAAAGTAAAGCACATAGTGCAGTAGAAGGTGATAAAGTCTTGGGGAAAGTAAAAGAAGGAAGACGGGGGGTGCTGCAGGACTTGGGGAGGATGACAGTTTTAAATAGAATGGTCAGGTAAGACTTCACTGAGAGGTAACATTTGAGTAACAGCTGTAAGAGGTGAGGGAAGGTGGAAGACACTGTGTACTTCCCTGCAGGATCTGTTCTCCATTCGTTTCTCTTAGCTATGAAACCGTTCCTCCCTACCCTGTTTTCGCCGGGCCCACGATTGCCCACTACTTTCCTAGCCTTCCTTGCATCTAAGCCAAGTTCATGGCTAAGTTCCGGCCAGTGGTTTATGAACAGAAAGTAAGCAGGTAACATCAAGTAACATCCTTAGAGCCAAAGCTGTCGTATAAATGATAATGTGTTGCTATGTTGATAAGACTGACCCATAATACAGAAGGAAGAGGTAAGAATTTCTGTAAAAATGTCCTTGAGGAGTGAGAAGGGATGGGGTATAGTGCTCAAATTGAGGGCTGGCCTTGGACAGAAACAGACAGTTCATTTAAAGAAACAAGAGAGAAGACAGATTATATTTTCCACAAGTGGCCACAGCAATATTCCCAGGCCCACACACTTTTCCAGAACTTTGCCACTGATAACAGGTGAAGTCTAATTCCCCTCCTTATGAGTATGGGACAGCCTTAGTGGCTTACCTCTTTCTTAGCCAACGGAATGTGGCAGAAGTGATGCCACACAGCCACTGTGGCTACATCACAGAAGCTGACACAGCTTCCAGAACTCTTACGCTAGGAACCCAGATGCCACGTTATGAGGAAGCGCAGGCCCCATGGAGAGGTTATGTGAAATGCTCCAGCTGATGATCCCAGCTCAGGATCCCAGCTGACAGCCTGCATCAACCCTGGACACGGGAGTGAGTGGGCCTTCAGGGGATTGTGGGCCCCAGACTTCAAGCCATCTGGTGATGGCAAGTAGAACAGACAAAAGGTATTCCTGCCAAGCTCGGCCCAAATTGCAAGTTTGGGAGCAAAATAAATGTCAGTTTTTTAAGCTACAAACTTTGGGGTAACTTTTTATGTAGCTTTAATAAATGAAACAATAGGTTTAATAAATGAAACAACACTGGGAGTTGAGAAGTGTTGGTAGAAGTTTGTGAAAGTTTTCTTTTGCTTGCTTCTGTGTCTCAATGAAGTGGTACAAACATTATCAGAAAAAAACAAACAAAAAAAAAAACCCAAAACATTATCAGGTAAGAGTAAATAAAAGGTAGGAGATACAAAACGTTTGAGAGAATGTATGAAATACTCAGTTAGGAAAATGGGAGCGTGAATGACATAGGGAAATATAATGCCAGGCATTGTGTTCAGTTGTGATCATAAATGTAATGTGAGCCCAGTTGTTATGATTGTATATTTTTATTCAGACAGATTTATGGGTGTGTGAGAATTAAAAATGGAGAGTAGGATTTAACTAGGATTATTAACAAAACAAGAAGGGAGCAAGGGATTAGGATACATGCAAGAGGGTGTTTATACTGATTGACCACAATATTAAGCCAAGAAAGTAGGAAAGTGAAGACAAAAGGTGTGCTCAGTGCTTATATATGCAATACCAAAAACGGTATGAGTAGATACTATTATTGTTTCCATTTCAGAGACTGAAGCTCAGAAAGGATAAGAAGTTTGCTCAAGGTTACACTCATGCAGTCTGATTCTTAAGCCAGAGTCTTACCCCAGCCTTCCCAAGACACCTGAATTAGTTCCTTCCACACTGAGCTCACCTTGCTCACCCCAACACTGCCCATTCCTGAAGTCCTCTGCAGTGAAGGCTACATTTTCTTTCCCATTTAACAGGGTAGAAGGAGGAAGGACTGGCTAATTTCAACAGTCTTCTTTCAAATTTTATGCCACTGGTATGTTCCAGTTTCTTCCCGTCTTCACCAAAGCCTTCTATCCACCTTCCTGCAGCAGCCTATTTCTGGCATTATTCTAGAGGATTCCACATCCACGCTCCCTTCCAATACTGAGGAAACATGGGGCCCTCCATGAGAGCAGGGCCAGCAATGTGTACACTATATCCCAGCATGGAAGACCATGGCTGAAAAATGGTAGGTTCTCAGCACATCTAGGAACCTCCTTGCCTCAGTGCTTTCTAGGGCTGCTCAAACTCAGCTGTTGGCAAGCAGGGTCACACCTCCAAAGTCTCACCTCTGAAATTCCCTTCTCTGATCACAGTTTTCTCTTCTCCCTCTTCTACTATGAGGCTGGCACTTCCTTTTCGTCATTCTCATTTTCCAGAAGCAGCTTCTGACCCTGTGCCATCTGTCTCACCCTGACAACGACCTCATGGTGTATGAAGTGTCTCCATAGTCATAGCTCATCATGTCTGAAGTGTGTTCCAGACCTGTCCTCCTGAGCAGCTGTGCTTTGATCTAAAGTCCACATTGCTCTTACTCTCCACATTTCTCCCCCTCCCCTTTGCGCGCCTTTCCTTGTACTCTCCCAACTCTTCCAATGGCCTTTTGATCTCTTCTCTTTTCTCCCAATCACTGTCTCTCCACTGACTTGGCTTATTCATGTGATTTGTTTTAATAACAGTCCTCTAGGCCTAATTTTATTCATTTCTTTAGTATAGATTTTACTAATATAATGGAAAAGCTAAGATACTTTTTACAACATTTACAATCTGTACATAGAGAATATATCTTCTCTTCCGAGTTCTGTGGACATTACAAAAATGGGTCAAGAAAATCTCAAAAAATTCCAGGAAATATACAGGCTATCTTCTCTGACTAAAATGCAAGAAAATGAGAAGTTAACAGTGAATATTTTAAACCAAAAAGCATCAACTGCTCAACAATTAAAACATGTTCTCTTAAATAATGGCTGGGTCACAAAAGAAATCCAAATGATAATTATAGATTTCTTGGAACATAACAAAAATGAGAATATTACATAATTTAAATTTATGAGACATGGCTAAAGCAGTAATTAGAGGTAAATGTGCTTCTTTAAATGTTTTTATTAAATAAGAAAGAGTAAAAATACATGAAGTGAGAATTCAAATTTTTTTAAAATACCAAAAATAATTCCAAGAAAAATTAAACTAAAAAAACAGTAAAGATGAAAACCTAACCAACTAGAAGATAAATCTAAAAGCTGGTTCTTTGGGAAACATGAAATACCTTCAGGGAGACATTTTAAAAAAATAACCCTTCTGGAAAACATAATCAAGGATAAAAACACTAACAAAATTATAAAAGGGAAAGAGAACACTGTAATAGAATGTAACACTTTTAATTATAAAAGAATACTATGATAAAGTTTAAGCTAATCAATTTTTAAAATCTGGATGAAATTGATCATATTCTGAGAAACTGTATTACCACATTTGATCCAAGAAGTAGAAAAGTCTATTTCCTTTGGAACACCATTGCTGGGTTTGGGGAATTTCTTCCTTAAAATTTGTGTTTTCCCAAGTTATTAGCCATAAACGGTGTTTGCCCAGTCTCCTTTGCATCTGGAGCAGTGACGGGTTACCCAGCACCATCAGCCAGGCATATGTGTGGGGAACTTAGATTCAAAAGCAAACAATTTGAAGAGGGAAGCTCTGTACAGAATACATTTTGCTGGTGAGAATGAGGGCAGAGAAACTTAACTTTGTGAGGGGGATGACATCTGTAAAGCTGGATTCTTGGTACCAAGATGGCTTTAGTGCTGGTAGCAGATGGAATTCCAGAAAAGTTGAGCTCCTGGCAACAGTGCTAACTTACAGCCTCCAGTGCCTGGGGAATGATTTGGGGCATTATTCTTGGAAACCTAGCTTTGAGGCGGACTCTCCAGCTCTCAACAGTTCTGTCAGCTACTGAAATTCCTTTTGGTAAATCGCTTTCTAGCCTAAGTTAGTTTCTGTTACCCGTCACTGAGAATCCTGACTGACCCAATAATCAATGACAAAATGAAGGTAGTTAATTCATTGATTAAATATTTACTGAGTGACTTTTAGGTTGGGAATTGTGTAAAGAACTAGGAAAGCAACAGTAACCAGGAAGGACTGACATAACCCCTGCCTTCGTAAAGTTTATAACTTAATGGAGAACTTATCAATGAATCCTCACCAAAAAAAGTTTTAGTATGGTATTTTCAAAGTATTTTCACCCAATACTAGCTTATCAATATAAGAGGGCTCTATGACTAAATACATTTCAAAATGCTGGAGGCTTACAATGCATTGTGATACTAAAAATTATGAGAAGTCCCAGATAAACAACTGTTTAATTCTATTTAACCCAGAGATTGCCTAATTACAAAACCTTGCACAGCACTCTTGCTGTGAAATGCTACCCATGGACCAGATAATTTCAACTGTTGATTCTTCCAAACTTTCAGTAGACATTATCAAATGCTCATAAAATATTTTCTGAAGCAAAGAAAAAACCATTAAGTATCACTTATAAGTCTAGACATGAAAAATCCTAAATATAGTATAATTAAGTTAAACCCAGTAACATGTTATAAAATCATCTACTCTGTGCCAATCAAGATTTATCATGGATTTAAAGATACCTGAATATTAGGTAATCCATTAAGAAAAGAATGCATATCAATAAATCAAAGGTACCAAACTATCATCTCAATAAATAACCAAAAGACATTTCAGAAAATTAAACACTACTTTCTGCCTGATGTAAAAAGTCTTTCTAAAACAAATAATAGAGGTGCATGTTCTTAAAAGAATTGCTATACCTGTCAAAAATAACATCCATCATCATACAGATGGTAATCTATTTAGAGGCATATCTGTTAAAATTGATTAACCAAACAGAAATGCCTATTTATGGTTGTTATTAGTCAATATGGTCTGGATGTTTTAATATACTAAGATACAGAACATAAAATAGAAGTATACCTCATGAAAAGGAGGAGATAGAATTATGATTACCTGCAGGAAATGTGGTTATATACATTGGTAATCCAAGACAACCAACTAAAAAATACTTAGAATCAATGAAAGCTTGATTCACTAGAGTGGCTGATAAAAGACAAGTGTTAAAAAGCCAACAACATTTGTATATAACACTGATATCTACTTAGAGATATACTGGGGTGATCTCATTCAAAATAGCAACAAAAGCATTAAAAAATAGAAATTAGTTACTGGTTATCAGAGGGAAGGGGGTTGGAGGGTCGGTGAAGTGGGTGAAGAAGGTTAACTGTACGGTGATGGATGGTGACTAGACTGGTGGTAGTGGTGACTCTGTACTGTATACAGATGTTGAACTCCAATGCTTTAAATCTGAAACAGAGAAAATAATAAAAGAAACAAGGAAAAGAAATTAGGGATAATCATAATGATATACATACATGTATATGTGTGTGTTAGTGATTATTTTGGAGAAATTAGATTTGAATAAATAGGGAGAGGCACAATATTCCCTTATGGAAAGGCTTAAAGATTAAAAATGCCAATTTCTACTCAGTGAATATTTAACATTTAACATAATTCCAATGGAATTTTTAAAAACTTGCCAGAAAACGCTGATAATTGCAGAAACTAAGGTGATCATCACCTTGGATTTCATTATAATATTCTATTTTTGCTTTTGTTAAAAATTTTCCATATTAAGTTTTTTTTTAAAGAAACTTGACTGAAAATTTCAGGAAATCATTAAAATAATGATCAGCCACAAGAATATTTGAAAGAGGGTAGCAAAGGTGACATTTCAGGACCAGCAGTGACTGTCCACAGGCAGAAGCCATGTGGTAGCAATGTGTCCAGTGGAGAGATGACAGACACTGGTCCTAAGCTGACTGTTTCTGTCCTGTGAGCTTGGCAGTGTCTTGCCTTCCTTGGTTCCAGCCGTTATCTGAGCCTGGTTATCCATCCTTCTCAGTCATTATGATACAACATATTCCTTTTCCACTTATACTAGCTAGAGCTGATTTTTATTGTTTGCAACCAAGAATTCTAATATAAACAGTTTAGAAAAGAAAAAAAATACTTCAGAATAATTCATAGGCTAAACGAAAAATCATAACAGAAATTCTGAAATACTTAAAACTGAATGACAATTTAAAAAAACAAGTAACATACCAAAACTTGTTGGTTATAACTAAAGCAATACTGAAGGGAAATTCATAACTCTCAAATGCATTTATTAGAAAAGAAGAAAGGTGTATAATGGGTTGCTTAAGCATTCAACACAAGAAACATCAGAGAACAACAGAGGAAACCCTAAAGAAGAAATTGTACATATAAAAGGAATTATTTAAATAGAAAACGAAAGCTAAATTTTTGGGAAAGACTTAATAAACTGAATAAACCCTTAGGAAGACTAAGATAAAAGGCACAAATATGTAACATAGGAACAGTAATAAAGTTTATATTTATTGAAAATTTCCTTAGTGTCAGGTAAAGTCTTCTAGGTACTTGACATGACTCATTTAATGCTCACAACAAGCCTTGACATAAATACAATTTTTTCGACACTCTAGGAAGATGGTTCTTTTTTTAAATTGAAGTACAGTCAATTATAATGTGTCAGTTTCTGGTGTACAGCACAATGTCCCAGTCATGCATATACATACATATATACCTTTTCATATTTTTTTCATTAAAGATTATTACAAGATATTGAACATAGTTCCCTGTGCTATACAGAAGAAACTTTTTTTTAAAATCTATTTTTATATATAGTGGCTAACATTTGTAAATCTCAAACTCCCAAATTTATCCCTTCCCACCTGCTTCCCCTGGTAACCATAAGATTGTTTACTTTGTCTGTGAGTCTGTTTCTGTTTTGTAGATGAGTTCATAGTGTCTTTTTTTTTTTTAAGATTCTACATATGAGTGACATCATATGGTATTTTTCTTTCTCTTTCTGGCTTACTTCACTTAGACTGATAATCTCTAGGTCCGTCCATGTTGCTGCAAATGATATTATTTTATTCTTTTTTATGGCTGAGTAGTATTCCATTGTATAAATATACACTTCTTCTTTATCTAGTCCTCTGTTGATGGACATTTAGGTTGTTTCCATGTCTTGGCTATTGTAAGTAATGCTGCTGTGAACATTGGGGCGCATGTATCTTTTCAAATTAAGAGTTCCCTCTGGATATATATCCCACAGTGGAATTGCTGGATCATATTGTAAGTCTATTTTTAGTCTTTTGAGGAATCTCCATACTGTTTTCCATAGTGGCTGCACCAAACTACATTGCCACTAGCAGTGTAGGAGGGTTCCCTTTTCTCCACACCTTCTCTAGCATTTATCATTCATGGACTTTTGAATGATGGCCATTCTGACTGGTGTGAGGTGATACTTCATTGTAGTTTTGATGTGCATTTCTCTGATAATTAGTGATATGGAGCATTTTTTTCATGTGCCTATTGGCCATTTGTATGTCTTCATTGGAGAATTGCTTGTTTAGGTCCTCTGCCCATTTTTGGATTGGTTTGCTTTTTGTTATTGTTGTTATTAAGTTGTATGAGCTATTTATATATTCTGGAAATTAAGCCCTTGTCAATTGCATCATTTGGAAATAGACATAAATACTGTTATAATTACTACTTACATAATAGAAAACTGAGGCACAGAGGGGTTATTTGCTCAAGTTTCATGACCCTTTGTAAAGACACTGAGCAGAGTCTCCTTCACCACTATTAAGCTAAAAAAGGTAAACATACCTAGAGTTATGGTAAAAAGTAAATGAGCACATGACAAGTCTGTAAGAAATTTTATGCCGTTAATTTTAAAAAAATGAAATAAACAATTTTTAAAATTAAGGTTTAGTTGATGTGCAATATTATATAAGTTATATGTGTACAACATAGTAATTCACAATTGTTAAATGTTATACTCCATTTATAGTTATTATAAAATATTGGCTATATTCCCTGTGTTGTACAATATATCTTTGTAGCTTATGTTATTTTACAGTTAATAGTTTGTACCTCTTGATCCCATACCTCTGTCTTGCCCTCCCCCTTTCCTACTTCCCGCTGGTAACCATTAGTTTGTTCTCTACATCTGTGAGTCTGTTTCCTTTTTGCTATATTTGCTAATTTGCTTTATTTTTTATATTTCACATATGCATGATATAATACAGTATTTGGACTTATTTCCATAAGCATAATACCCTCCACGTTCATCCATGTTGTTGCAAATGTCAAAACTTCATTATTTTTATGGCTGAGTATTACCCATTTGTCTATTCATGGTCACTTAGGTTGCTTTCATATCTTGACGATTGTAAATATTGCTACTATGAACATTGGGATGTATGTATCTTGTTGAATTAATGTTTTCATTTTTTTTAGGTTCCATTAGCAATACGTCTCCTTCCCCTAACGTGCAGATCCTGGCTTCGTTTGCTCAATTTTATGAGTGCTTTTTCGTTTAGATGATTGTCTAACTCAAGGAGATCACGGTCACTTTTCTATCTCGCTCAAGCTGTGCCTGCAAATTTGTCATTGAATAAATATGGGAAATCCTAAAAAAAAAAAAAAAGAAAAAGAAATAAAAATACACACACACACACCCAGGAGTAAAATTGCTGGGTTAAATAGGAGTTCTATTTTTAGTTTTTTTGAGAAACTTATGTACTGTTTTCCACAGTGGCTGCCCCGATTGACATTCCCACCAACACTGTACAAGGTTTCCCTTTTCTCCATATCCTTGCTAGCATCTGTCATTTATGCTCTTTTTGATGATAGCCATTCTGGCAAGTGTGAGGTGATAAAATGGATAGTTTTTAATGTATTAGGTTTTTGTTCACTTTTAAAGCAAAGTTATTTATTTAATAGCTACCATAAGCAGTGTGAGTCCTCTAACTTTGTTCTTTTCCATGATGGTTTTGGCTATTTTGGGTCCTTTGCATTTCCATGTGAATTTTAAGATCTGCTTGTCAATTTCTCCAAAAGAAAAAGGCAGCTGGAATTTGATCGGGATTGCCTTGAGTCTGTAAATCATTTGCGTCAGCTTATATCTGTCGCTCAGGAACATGGATAAAAATTCAATGGTGTAAAAAATAAGCTTCTCCCTCACTATCCTCTAGCACCCATTTCCCTGACTCAGACACAACCTCTTAGGTATCCTCCCAGGGCTATCCTATGCATAGTCAAATAGTCAAACATTTATTTGTAACTTCTTTTTAAAAACATCTATAACCTGCTATGTTGTATGTACCTTGATTTTTTCAGCAAAATTTCTCTTAAAGATTTTCCCATAATAGTACATAGAATACTGTCTCCTTTATTTACAGTTGTGCTCCAGTGTGTAGCTATCCCATTATTTACTTATCCAGTTCTCCATTGATGGAAATCTAAATTTTACCCATTATTTTGCTATTACAGAAAGGGCTGCAATGAATAGCCTTGTATATACAACAGTTTCACTCATGTGTGAGTAACATTTCTATAAGAGAAATTGCTAAAAGCTGAACTGCTGAGTTTTAAATTTTTTTAATTAAAAAGACTGCCAAATTAACCATGATAGGATTTTAACAGTTTACAGTTCCACTGGCATTGTGAGTGAGTGCTTGTTTTCTTACGCCCTCCAAGAAAGTGTTTTTCAAACTTCTTGAGGCTCTTCCAGCATGGGATTGTTGGGTTTCTCTGAAACAAGCCTGAATGTCTGTATTTTCATCTGTGGAGGAGTGCATTAACACATTTTTAAAACTGAGGTATAGTTGGCTTACAATGTTGGGTTAATTTCTGGTGATTATAGTGATTCAGTTATGCATATATATATTCCTTTTCATTATAGGCTATTACAAGGTATTGGATATAGTTCCCTGTGCTATACAGTAGGACCTTGTTGTTTATCTATTTTATATATAGTTGTTAGTATCTACAAATCCTGAACTCCCTATGTATCATTCCCTCCCTTCCCCCCGGTAACCATAAGTTTGTTTTCTATGTCTGTGAGTCTGTTTCTGTTTTGTAAATAAGCTCATTTGTGTCTCTTTTTTTTAGATTCCACATATAACTGATGTATGGTATTTTTCTTTTTTCTTTCTGGCTTACTTCGCTTAGTAGCAATCTCCAGGTCCATCCATGTTGCTGCAAATGGCATTATTTTATTCTTTTTTATGGCTGAATAGTATTCTGGTGTGTGTGTGTGTGTGTGTGTGTGTGTATACACACACAATGTATATACATACAATAAATAAATATATATATATATATATATAATATATATATATATATATATTATATATGACATATCTTCTTTATCCAGTTATCTGCTGATGGACATTTAGGTTGCTTCCACGTCTTGGCTGTTGTAAATAGTGCTGCTATGAACACTGGGGTGCATGTATTTTTTCGAATTAGAGTTTCCTCCAGATATACACCCAGGAATAACACATTTGTTTTTGTTTGCCTGTGTGACAGAATGCTATAAATAGTTTAAGTGAACAGATTGAATTTATGAGTATCAACATGGATATATCTCAAAAATACAATTTTGGGTGAAAAAGAAAAATTGACATTTACAGTGTGATACCATTGTTGTAAATTTTAAAAACAAACAAAATAAGATTATATCTGGTTTATGGGCACATGTGAAATGCAAGTGCTAAAAACATGGACAGGAAGTGTGCACATGAACTTCATGACAGTGATCTGCCTCTAGATATGTAAGGAAATGAAAGAGAAGGGTATAAAAATCACTTTAATTATATCTGTAATGTCTTCGGTTTTTAAAAATATCTGAAGCTGGATTTTATTACAATTAAAAACTTTGGCTATGCAAAATACACTGTCAAGATGATGAGAAGACAAGCCACAGACTGGGAGAAAATATTTGCAAAAGACATATCTGGTAAAGGGCTGTTATCCAAAACATACAAAGAATTTTTAAAACCTAACAGTAAGAAAATGAACAACTCAATTTAAGAATGGACAAAAGACCTGAACAGACACCTCATCAGAGAAGAAATACAGATGGCAAGTAAGCATATGAAAAGATGTTCAATGCCATATGTCATTAGGGAATTACTAATTAAAAGAACAGCGAGATACCACTGTTTACCTATTAGAATAGCTAAAATCTCAAGCATTGACAATACCAAATGTTGACAAGGATGAGGAGCAATAGAAACTCTCAAACATTGCTGGTAGCAATGCAAAATGGTGCAGCCACTTTGGAAGATAATTTGGCAGTTTCTTATAAAACTAAACATATTCTTAGTGTGCAATCCAGCAGTTGGACTCCTTGGTACCAAAATGAAATGAATACTTATGACCACATAAAACCCTGCATTTCAATGTTTATAGAAACTTTATTCATAGCTGCCAAAACTTGGAAGCAGTCAAGATGTCTTTAGTAGGTGAATGGATAAGCTGTGGTATATTCAGACAGTGGAGTATTTCCATTTAGTGCTAAAAAGAGATGAACTACCAAGCCATGAAAAGGCATGGAGGAACCTTAAATGCAGATTACTAAGTGAAAGAAGCCAATCTGAAAAGGCTCATGTCGAAGATGACGTGGCGACTCCTTGGAGGTTTTTTACCCAGTAGATATGACAGGAGACCAGTGGCAGAAACCGTTTGATCCAATGCTTAACCATAGAACATCCTGAAAAAATGTTGTGTAAAGATGATGGTCCATGGCTGGGGTGAAAGAAATAGAGAAGAAGGCTGAAAAGAGAGGAAGGGGATGGTGATGGAGAGCCTTGAATGCCAGGCTAAACAGTAAGTGGTGAAGTAACAAGGCCATAGGCTTTAGGTACCCACAGCCTGGGTATGAATCCTGGCTTCACCTCTCTGACATGAGCCACATAACCACACATTTTTTTCCATTTGATTTTAGAGAAAGAGGATCCATTCTTATAAATAAGATTCATAAGGTCTTTGTCTTTGTACATGTCTTTATGTTGCATTATACTTTGGTGGAAAGTTAGGTACCCTTCAGTGCTTTAAGGTCACTATAATGCTCTTGAGTAAATCTGTGATAAAGGACCAAGAGTGGCACCAGTAGGTGCTGACATTTATTTACTACGTGCAGGGCTCTGAACTCTTTACAAGCATTACCTCATCGAATAATTAGCCTCACTTTAGAAATGAGAAGGCTGAGACTTAACAGGGATGTAATTTGCTCACGTTTGCAGAGCTAGCAAGTGGAAGACCTACTTTTCAAAGTCAGTCTGTGTTTTACCAGAACCTGCTTGGTTAATTCCCATTGCTATATTGTCTTTAGGCTAATTTCCCTGAAAGACACTGCTTAGTTTCAAGTTTGTGAAATGTGGTAGGGAAAGCCTGAAGGCTGGAGGGCTGTTCACATAGGCAGTGCCTGGGGGAAAAGCTGCTTTGGAGGATTGAAGAGAACTTGGATCTGATGTGAGGCAGCCGCCCAACTGGGACAGAGAACAAGAATTGTTAAAGATCCAGGGTCATTGGTGGGAAGTGATCCTGAAAGTCACAGATCTCAAGTTAAAGGCAAGAATTAGAATGGATGAGTGAGCAGCCAGGAGAAGGTGGTTTAGAACAGTCAGCAAACTGAAAGCTCGTGTATGGGAGGCTCCTTGCTTGAACTTGGGGACAAGGGACTTGAAGGGCATCAGCAGTAACAGGGCAGTGTCTCGCCTGTGCCTCACTGGAGGAACACTGGACGCCTTTTCTGCCGACCACCTCACACGTGCCAAGCACTCACCTGGGGCCAGGCAGGTGATGATGCACAGCTGCATTCCTTTGAAGAGGGAACACTGCCATTTGTCATTGCAGTGGACCTCGATGTGGGACTCACATGACCCTTTCGTCACCTGTCCTCTAACCGTAAATACTTCTAATGGACCATTGCCCTAGTAAGTGAGACCGATTGCTGTGTATTTGTGACTTTACTTGCCAGTGAACTCAGAACCATGGAGGGCTGGGCACTGACAAATAATAATAAATAGTAATAATAATAATAATGCATATTTATTGTGTCTGCTGTGTGAAGATCTTTTAACACATTCTCTTCCTTCATCCTAGAATGTATTCATCTTCAAATCTAGAAAGTTAATCTTCAGAGCTGCAGCGGGGAAATACTCCAGGCTCCATCCAGGTCCTCTCTTTGGGCTGTGCCAACATTCACAGGTGGAAAGGCATTTCTTAAGACTCCTTCCCATGCATGGAAGGGGTTCCTCCTCACAGGGCGATCAGGAATGTTTTTAAAGCTTATTTCAATATTACCACATCACCCTATTTTAGTTTCTTCATAGCTGTTGTTTTTGAAAGACTGGTGTATTTTCCTGTTTATTTGTTTATTGTCTAGCACCATTCATTATCACGCTATTTTCCCAGCTCCTATGGTACAGACTAAATGGCATCTTAACAAACACTGGTTGAAAGGATAAGAGCATAAAAGAACAAAGACCAAAAGTGAAATCTGTAATTTAAAGAGAAGGCTCAATCCAGATACGCTTCCAATTAAACAAAATCGTTTCAAAAAGAGTAGGACATTTTAAAATAGTCCCCCAAACACCTGGAAACATATGACTTAAATACAAAAAAATACATAGATATTTCATAAGGAATTGGTGTATACTTTCTTTTCCATGGAATACCACTGCTGCATAAACTACAACACCCTTGAGTATGTTATGAACACATGTTTCTTTGTTTAATCAATGACATTTTCAGCCATGCCTCTAAGACTATAGATCCCTCATTATATGCTCCAATCAATGAGTGAAGTAAAACCAGCACCACCCTCTGTGACTGAAATGGCCAGAAAGGTGCACCAGGCGTGGCAATAGCTGCTTTCAGAGAACTACCAGAAATAGCCATCTGAGAGCGTCCTTTGGACACAGCCTACTGGAGAGATTTGGGAGACTCACTCTGTGTTACCAGGAATTAATCACCTCAGAGGTAAAATGCAAGTACTGATATCTCGTTGAGTTGTGAGGACTGTATTAGCTTCCTGTTGCTGATGTAACAAATTACCACAAATTTAGTGGATTAAAACAACAGTTATTTATTTATTTATTTATTTAAAGACATAATTAGCTTTATTCAATAATTCATGAATCTGGTAGCATCCCAACTAGTAAACAGAAGGGTGCTCCTACAACAGAAATTTATTATCTTACAGCTCCAGAGGGTAGATGTCCGTATTCAGTCTCACTGGGCTAAAGCCAAGATATCAGCAGGGCTGATTCTTACAGGAGGCTTTAGGGGAGAATCTTTCTTGCCTTTTCTAGCTTCTAAAGGCTGTCTGTATTCCTTGGTTTGCAGCCTCCATCGCTCTAGTCTTTGCTTCAATTGTCACATATACCCCTCTGATCTTCCTGTCACCCTCTTACAAGGACCCTTGTGATGATATAGGAAGATTAAGTAGTTTCAGTGGCAGAATAAGGATTTGAACACAGGCAGTTGTTCCCTGGGGTTAATGACTATGTTGTCCTGATCTTTGATGACCCAGCTTCCTCCTGAGCACCCTGGTGCTGAGTGTGGCATCTCAGTTAAGCCACTTGACATCGCATGACATCCTCCTCAGACTCTGGCTCACACCGGGACACACCAATGTGGCCTCTGCTTCAGGCCATGTACACCCTCCGTCAGGTCAGAAGCCACCTTCAGTCTCTAAGCAGCTTTGGGTCAACAACCAAATTAAATCTCTGACCCTTCAAAGACCAGCCCTTGACCATGGTAACTCCACAGAGGACCAGTCGATGTCCAGCTGGATGCATTTCTGTAACCTTTACTACAGTATTCAAAAGTATTACTTTTAGAATTGGGAATGTGACTCATGCTTCTATTTTTTATTGAGTACATAGAAGCAACAGTTAATGCAATTTGGTCTGAACTCTAAGCATAATTACACTGGCGGAAGAGCAGTCATGCTCAGATTTATTAGAGACTGGAGGCTCTGCCATAGTTCATTAAACTTTTTCATTTTTCATCTCTATTAAGCTGAACACATTCTGGTATGCCAGACAACACAGAGCTGCTGTTCTTAATAGACACTTTTAACCCAGCAGACCATGGACACTTACAAATCCATAGACAGGCTTCAGGTAGTCTGTGGGTGCACACATTGGTCAACGATGAGTTTCTGAGAGTCAAGAGCCACCAGACAGCAAGCAGGGAGGCTGTTCTATGCCCCAAAGTGGCATTCATTTCCACCACCAGTGTTTGGCCAGAGCCACCATCATCTTTTACCTGCACACCTGCCAACAGCCTTCTGTCTGCTTTTCTCTCCTACCATCTGCTTTCCACACTGCAGCCAGAATAATTCAGAGTGTGAGTCTATCACATTTTGTGATTTCACTGAATCACATCACTCTTCATCTCAGGACCCTCCGGGGGCTCCTGTCTCACTCAGAGGAGTCCTTCTGCAAGGCCCTGACACCTCTGACCTCTTCCCTTCCACTTTCCTTCTCCATTATGTTGACCTTCTTGCTGTTTTGAACATAATGGTCATTTTTCTACTTCGAGGACTTTATACTTATTTCCATGTGTTCATCCTTGCTTCCTTCAGGTTCTTGCTCAAATATAGCCTAATCAGTGTACTCTTCCCTGACAAATCTAAATTACAAACTAGCAGCCCCCACTGCTTTCACTCCCCAACATTCTTTATCCTCCTTACTCCATTATGTTTTTCTCCATCGCATTTATCTCCAGCAGACATATTGTAGATTGATTTACTGATTTGATTAATTTCTGTCTCCCCATTGAATGCTTCATGAAGTCAGTGACTTTGCTTGTTGACTGGTATCCACAGTACCTAGGATAGTGCCAGGCGCATAGCAGGCACTCAATAAGCAGATATAGAATCATGGTTAAGGTCCAGCCTGGACTTAGAGTACCTTGGTCTGAATCCTGACTCTACTCTTAATTGCTGTGAGAACTCAAGCAAGTTCATTTACCTGTCGCTCAGTTTCATTATCTGTAAAATGCAGATAATAGTAATATTCACCTCCTACTGTGGCAGTGAGAATTAAATGCGCTGATAATTAAATGCTGGGAAGAGAACCTGAGATGTAGTAGGTATTTGATAAACATTAACTAACATTATTTGTTGAATGAGCCAAAGCGTGTGTGTGGCATAGCTCTGAAAAGTTCCCCCAACACCTCCTTCAGAATATTGGAATTCAGGTAGTTAATTCAACACTGTTGGCATCAAAGCCTTGTGTCTGTAGACTATACATATTGTGAGGGAATCAGATGGACTTGTCAGCGAGACCCAACTTAAATGAGTGTGTTGTCGGTATCAAATCATTCTGATTGATTAATTATAGCTGGGACCTTTCCTCAAGCCCAGCCCTTACTGCAATTTCTGCATTTGTTTTCTCAGGGATAAATAAGGGCTGCATCTTTACTTTCTCTCCCTGATGACCACTTTGTATATCAGAAAAATATAAAATCTGCATGGCCAGAGATAGGGAGGGAAAGCTCAGAGCTTTTGTTAACTCAAAATGGATCATAGATCTAAAATCAAAACCTAAAACTGTAAAACTTCCAGGAGAAAAATTTTGTGACTTGAATTAGGCAAAGATGTTTTTTAGAGATAGCACTTGATTCATATAAGGAAAGACTGATAATTGCAAGACTTCAAGAAAATGAAGAAATTCTACTCTTTGAAAGGTACTGTTAAGGAATGAAAAGATAAGCCAAAGACTGGGAGAAAGTATCTGCAAATTATTATATCTGATAAAGGACTTGAATCCAGAATTTGTAAAGAACTCTCAAACACTATAATAAGAAAGCAAACAACCCAATATTAAAAATGAGTAAAAGATGTGTGTGGACACTTCTCCGAAGAAGATATATGAATGGCAAAGTATTACATGAACATCTTCAGTCATGCTGATTAATTAAAATGAAAATGAAATACCAATGCTTGTGTAATAGAATGGCTAAAATTAGAGAGATTGATGACAGGAAGTGTTGGTAAAGATATGAAGTTGAAAGTCTCATACATTACTGGTAAAAATGAAAAATGATGTGCAAACTTTGGTGGGAAATATCAGTTACTTAAAAAGTTACATCTACAACTACCATATGACTCAGAAATCTCACTCCTAGGTATTTAACCGAGAGAAATGAAAGCAAATGTCCATACAAAGACTGGTACATGAATGGCCATAACAGCTTTGTTCATGATAGCCTTCTTACGGTCTGAACATTTGTGTCTCCTCCCACCCAAATTCATATGTTGGCAAACTAACCCCTAGTGTGATGACTTTCGGAGGTGGAAGCTTTGGGAGGTAATTAGGTTTAGATGGATTCATGAGGGTGAGACCTTATCATGGGATTCATGTCTTTGTAAGAAGAGGGAGAGAGACCAGAGCTTGCTCTCTGTAGACATGTGAACATACAGCAAGAAGACGGTGGTCTGTAAGCCGGGAGGAGGGCCCTCATGAGGAGCTAAATTAGCCAACACCTTGACCTCGGACTTCCCAGTCCCCAGTACAATGAGAAACAAACGTCTGTGTTTAAGCCACCCGGCCTATGCTATTTTGTTACAGCAGCCTGAGCAGAATAAGACAAGCCCCAAACTAGAAACAACCTAAAAACCCATCACCGGGTGAATGTATAAACAAATTATGATAGATCCATATAATTAAATACTAGTCAGCAATTTTTTTTAAAACTATTGATCCATGCCATAATGTGGATGAATCTCAAAGTAATTACTGCTAGTGAAAGAAGTCAGATTAATATATATATATATATTTGCAATTCTGTAAAATGCAAGCTAATCTGTAATGATAGAAAGTAGATCAATGATTGGCTGGGGAAGGGGTGGGAGAGAGGGACAGGAGAGAAGGATTCTAATGAGACTGCAGGAAACTTTGGGGGTGATGGACCTGTTTATTACCTTGATTGTATTGGTGGTTCATAGGTGTATACACAAGTCAAAATTTATGCAATTGTACACTTTAGATATGTGAGGTTTATTATATAGTATTAATACCTCAGTAAAGCTGCTTAGGAAGAAAGCAGTATCCAAAAGAGCATTTACATGTTGCTACCCGCTGTATGGGAAGAAAGAGGAAAAAAAACTTGTGGATTTTTACACAGAACACACACAAACACACACACACAATTAAAGTGTTTTCCTATAAAGGGAGAGAATGGAATGAAAAAGAAGGGATGTGTGGCAGATTCAAGATGCCACAGATTTTTTGGTATCTTCCTATCAAGAGTCTGTGTTCCTGATTCTTGAATATAGGCAGTTTTGGAGACTTCTTTGACCAACAGAATTCAGTGGAAGTAATACTGTGCCAGTGTGTAGGCTTGGGTCTTAAGAAAGAGCTTCCTCTTCCTATCTCTTGGAACACTGGTTCTTGGAGTCCTGAAATGCCATCTACTATGAGGTTGCCAAAGTCTAAGCAAGCTGCCAGTCATATATATGGATAAGCCATATATATATATATTTTTTTTTTTTTTTTGAGGTGCCCAAACAGCTCCAGGCTGTTCCAGTCTCCAGCATTCAGATCATCCTAGCTGAGGTCTCAGACATTGCAGAGCAGGATCAAAGCTTCCCTGCTGTGCCTTTTCTGAATTTTTGACCCACTAAATGATGATGATGATGATGAGGAGGAGGAGGAGGAGGAGGAGAAGTAGTAATAATAATAATAATAATAATAATAATAATAATAATAATAATAATAATAATAATAATAATAATAATAAAAATTATTGTTTTAAGCCTGTAAGTTTTGAAGTATTTTTTAATGCAGCAATATGATTAAGACTTCTCTGAGTGTATCTTTTATTGTAGCTATCTAACACAATGTAACACCCCCAACTTAGTGCCTTAAAACAATGACAGTTTATAACTTTTCATGATTCTGGGGTGCTTCTTTTGCTCCATGAGTGTCAGTTGGAACCACTCATATGGCTGCCTTAAGCTGGAAGCTCAGCGCTCCTCCACTTGACTTCATTCTTCACTTGGTGTCTCATCCTCCTGCGTCCTTCAATGTGGTCTCCATCTCCAGCAGGATAGCCTGGACTTCCTTACAGCTTGATGGCTGGGTTCTAAGAAGGAGTGTTCCCAGGAGACAAGGTCCAATGCACAAGCTAGTCAAGCTTCTACTTGATCATGCTTGCTAGGATCCCAATGACTAAAACAAGTCACATGGCCAAGTCCAGTGTCAATGTGAGAGAAGACTACACAGGCATCAAAACCGGAAGGCACAGGTCATTGAGGGCCACCAGTATAACAAAGAGTCTATCATACTGTATGTAGTTTCACCTGTGAAGCACATAAATGTTCTGCATCTTCAAAAAGTAAAATTATAGTGGTGAAAAAAGCCAAGTATAAAACTGAATACAAATAGATATCAAATTGATAGTATACCTATACAAAAAATTAATTTAAGGAATCTTTTGAGCATAATACTCTGGTAGTGTACCTGTAGTAAGATATATACTAAGAACAAAAACAAAACCTTCAGGAAATGTATCTTAGTAGGTTTTATTTTGGTAGTGTTATTGACGTAGTAACTCTGAAGTCATTTTTCTGTGTATTATGTGATAGAGTAAGTATATTAATGTTTTGGGGAACTATGATTCTCACTGTAGTAGAAAGGAAATGCAAATGTGGAGTAGGGGAAGATGAAGAAGAACCTTGTGATGTTATGTTTGTATCGGAGGTATCAGTGTGAACTCATGATTTCATGTATAAATACACACACACACACACACACACACACACACACACACACACACACCCCTTAGTCTTTCCATAGACAGGGCCTGGAAGCAGTGACACCTTAGTAGCAAGAGCTTAACTATCATCCAGATCTTAATTACCACATACCATTCCCCACTAAAAGGAACCCTGTTTCCTTAGAGAAACTGCTCATTCCGAATCTGGGGCAGTGAAAGCACAAGGTGAGACTATACCGTCTTTGTCTGCCATAAAGCAAAGAAGTTCTGAAAGACTGCTGGGAACATGTCCAAAGGGCTCAGATGTTAGCTTGAAGAAGCATTTACCAGTCAAATTTGTGGAAAGTTTGAGCTTCAAAAGGACTAACAATGCTAGTGGATTATAACATTGTGTTGAAAAAAGAATCCATGAGTTCATATTGATATTTAGAGGGGGAGTATAGCTCATTTATACAGAATAATATCAGCTAATATGTGAAAAGGAATCATTGAATTAGAAATCACCATTTTGTAGCCACCAGTGTAGTAACTAATTAGGAAACATGGTCAGTGGATCCCAAACCCTCTGGGTGAAATGTTGGGGAACATGATGTTCAGTCTCTGAGTATCACCTCCGTAGATTACTTATTAATAACAAGGGAAAAGGTGCTTTTATGATAGATGCTACTTCAACCCAGTGATGAAACTCAGCATGACCAGTAATTGGACAACCTGCTATCATGTGCTTCCTGATGGGAGGCGATGGAGCGCACACGTACATCGTCATATAGACAGTACTCTTGGCCAAAATGTTTGACCTGAATTTAATCACGATAATACAATGTGGCAAATCCAGAATGTGAGACATGAAACAATTAGTCAGGACTCTTCAAATAAAAGTCAGTCTCTGAAAAAGTTAAAAATATGACAGGTCACTTTTCTAGACCAAAAGAAACCTAAGAGATATGACAAACAAATGCAATGTGTGAATCTTGAATGGATCCCGAATTTTAAAAAGCAGCTTTAGAAAACATTTGAGGGTTATTGGGGGAAATATGCTTATGTACTATGTACAAATACTGTTTTGTATAAGTGTTAAGTTTCTTGTGTATGGCAATGGCATTTTGGTTATGTACAAAATGCACGATTGAGTATTCAGGTGTAACGTATTATGAGATCTGGAACTTTCAGATGGTTCAGCAAAAGGAAATTATGTGCGTGTGTGTGTGTGTGTGTGTGTGCATGAGAGTTTGTGTTAAGAGAGAAAGAAACAGAAAAACCAAACATGGCAAAATATTGACAGTTAGTCTAGGTGTGGGGATATGAGGCTTACTATATTATTATTTCAACTTCTCTGTAAGTTTAAGATTTTTTAAAATAAAAAGTTGGGAAAAAATCGAAAAACAAACATTCAAGAAAAACAAACACCATTTTATGCCTATTAAACCAGTTCCTCCCACCTCACTCTGCTTTGTTTTTTAAAATAACATCCAGTACTGCCAAGATTGTGGGAAGCTGGTATAGTCAGATTGCCAGTGGCATGACCATAGGCTCAACATATGTGGACTAGAATGTAGCAAAGCTTACCAAGTATAGGAACACATTCATCCTGGTTGAGGCAGTCATTGCCCTGAAGATTTTTTTCCAGGAATTAAGTTGACAAAAGTAAAACTCTATGCCTGAAAATTGGAAGTGGAAACAACCCAAATGTCTAACAATAAGGCTTAGCTTTAGGAAATTATGTTCCACCACTCCATGGGTTATTATGCAAGTAATAAACATCAGTTTTAATACTTCTGAAAATGAAAAACAAGAGATTATGGTTAACATTTCGTTCTTAAAAAAAAAAGGAATGCAAAACTATGTGATTCCAAGTTTGAAAAAAAAAGCATGAATTCATATGAGCCAGGACTAATAGGTAATACGCAAACATTTAATTCACTGTGTTACAGTGTCAGAATTATGGATGATTTTTCTTTAAAGTCATTTAAAACAGTTGCAGTTTATGCAATAAAGAAAAAATAACCTTAATAAGTTAAATATATTTCTACATAAACTGTCATGGAGTGGTAGATAAAAGCACTATTCTTCAGTTGTGTGAGTATTCTAAAGCTCAGATGACAAGTTAGTTAACCTTCAAAAAATGTGTATGCCACGGGTAGGGACTGAAAAGGAAAGAGAACACTCAAAACTATGTGCCACTGTGGTGGGATCCTGAACATTTTTATTTCTCTTGATATTGTTATTTTATCAGTACATTTAGAAAAAAAAACTTAAACAAGAAACAAAGAATGAAATTTATAGGCCATTCATTCAACACTTATTTTACATATTTTATCTCTTTTAAGCTACAAACCCACCCTTTAAATAAAGTAGGGGCTTTGAAGTAGGCTGGCCGTGGAGGTTGCTTTGCTCTCATCTCTCAGCTGACTGGCTTCTGTACCTTCATTAGGAGGCTCTGGTTGTTTGGGTTCCAGCATCCCTTCTCCTTCCGATGGTGGTAGTACCTCCAGTCTTGCTCTAGGGGCACTACCCTTCCCGAATTCCTAGCTACATACTTTTGTGCGTGTGTCTGTGGAGTTAACTTTATACATTGCTCCTTAAGCAGTAAAATTAGCTACAAAAAGCCTTAGGACTTTTGCCTGGTTCTTTTGGAACACTCACTCTTGGAGCTCAGAGCTGCCATGTACAAAGTCCAGCCGTCCTGCTGGAAAGATCACATGGAGAGTCCCTGAGGCTACATGGAGAGAGAGAAAGGCTTAGCCTTCCACAGTCCCTGCTAAGGTGCCAGACAAATGAGTAAAGCCATCTTAGAGACCGCCTCCCTGCCAGACCAACTTAGCTACAACTAGAGTGCCCCTTAGTGCTCCCAATAGATGCCTTAAGGACCTGAAGAATCACCCAGCAAAGACCATCCAATTCTTTAGACTCTTCTAGTGACTGTAGAGCTGTCGTTAAACTGTTTGTTTGTTTATTTGTTGTGAGCAACAGAATCTAGCTTTGCTTAGCATGGGCCATATATTAGTTTCCTATAGCTGCTCTAACAAATTACCACTTAGTGGCTTGAAACACAATTTTATTATCTTACAGTTCTGAAGGTCAGACGTCCAAAACAGGTCTCACTGAGCTAGCAATAAGGTATTGGCAGTGTGCATGGGGAAATCCATTCTCTTGTCTTTTCCACATTCTGTGGGCTGCCTTCACTCCTTTGCTTCTTGCCTCTCCTTCCATCTTCGAAGCCAGCAGTGTTACATCTTCAGATCTCTCTCTGACTCTGCTCCCACGATCACCTCTCTTCTCTGACCTTCTTGTTCCCCTCTTTCCCTTGTAAGGACTCTTCTGATTTCATTGGACCCACCCAAATAATGCAGGACTATCTCCCTATGTTAAAAATCTTTAATTTCATCACACCTGTGAAGTCTCTTTTACTATGTAAGGTAACAATTCATAGTTTCCAGAGATTAGAAGACGGTTGTATTTGGAGGCCATTTTTTGCCTACCACATGTCATAGAGGAATATTTTGGAAGGACACTACATTATCGTATGAAAGCTAAGGAGAAGCTGAACCATGGAGATTTAGGGAGGGCAGAAACTTCATCATCTTGAGACTTGAGCACCAGGAATTAATAACAACATTAATAAACAATCACAGTTAGGAAGCTTTTACTATGCATCAGTCACTGCCCTAAGAACTCCACTTGTGTTAACTCATTCAATCCTCAGATGAGCTGTATCAGGTAGATAATACTATCTGCCCCATTTTATACATGGGGAAACTGAGGTACAAAGACCTTCTCGCTAGAGCTATACCATTGATAGAAAGACGCTCCAAAGGCTTTGCAGCCTCTGTCTTTTAGCTTACAATTCCAAATTTCCGGGACAGATCAGCCACCTTGGTTCAGGAGACCACCCTGGACTGTGGCTCCTAAGAGGGTTTGTTGGCACAGACATGTCAATGCCTACACTCTCAGAGGAGGGATTTCTATGAGCCGTACATCCACCCCAAGCAGTGTCCACTGCAAGAATAAAGACTGCTCTAGGGGCCTTCTTTCATAATGAGAAAAAAAAAATGTATGAATAACTCGAGTTAAATTTGACACATACAATGATCTGTGGAAATCTGTAGGAAAAAGAATGTTTTTATTACCTTCAATACTATATACTTTGATTTAACAACCATTTAGCCAATTAGGAAGTGAGAAATTGGGGCTTAAATGTTGCCTTAAAACTGATAGAATGATTTATTACTCCATTGTAAGTTAAGCAATAGTTTCCAGATAATGGAGAACAAAGATTTCTGTGCTCAGAAAGTTGGGGCAATGTGACAGGTCTCAGAAATTTACATCTCATATTAGCATATTAAAGATTATTAACTCAAAGTAAACTGTTTTACTGTTTATCGGTTAAGCCAACAAACTTGTTTTCTTAGGAAAACTATTAACATATCTTCCTCTGTAATATTTTATCATAATACCAATTTGGGTAGCTCTGAGGTAGAGCACAGATAAACTGAAATATTTATGGAGTTTCCATAAATACTTATCTTTTTTAATCACAGTGGCTGAAATTTAAATTCTATTTGAGTGCAGTTTTGTTTCTTTGCTGGTAACATATCAATTTTTAAATGCATAGGCCAGTAAGTCCCAAAGTGTGGTCCTCAGACTGGCAACAGCAGCAGCAGCAGCAGCAGCAGCACTTGGGAACTTGTTAAAATGCAAATTCTCAGGCTCTATCTCCGACCTACTGGATCAGAACCTCTGGGGTGGGGTTCAGCAGTCTGTGTTTTAACAAGCTGTCTAGGTGATTCTGATGTAGGTCAAAGTGTGAGAGCTGTGGCAGGAGATTCTTCAATAGCTATGCTTTGTAATACTCAACTCAAATGGGCCTCTTAGAGACCATGAGTCCTGGAGTGAAAAAGTTAGCTTAGAGTGACCCACTGTCCTGGTTTGCCTGCGTCTGATGGGTTTTCTAGGACGCAGGACTCTCAGCTAAAACGGGAGCAGTCCTGGCAAGCTGGGATGGTTGATCACCCTCTTCCAGGCTATCTCTCCCCGTTTTACAGATGAAGAAACAGAGGGAAAAAGGACTCCCGAAAGTCCTAGAGCCAGGACATTGTGGAGGAAGGACTCATGTGCAGAATGTTTAGTTCAGACTGGGCTCTTATCCGTCATGCTTCACCACCTACTAAATGGGTGAGAACGCATACCTGCTTGCTGCTCCCTGGCAGAGCAGTGGCTGCCTGCAGCTGGCTTCTCACAGCCCAGACCCGAGTCTGCCTCCATCTGAAGGATACCCTACTGGGATTGAAAAGAAATTCTGTTCATGGAGATCAGAAAAAGACAACCTCTTCTCCGTCTCCCACCAACAGTATACTATAGCATAGTGACAAAGGCCTGGCTGCGAATCCTAGGGCTTACTAGCCCTGTAACCCTGGGCAAACAACAACCTCTGTACCTCAGTTTCCTTATTTATAAAATGAAGATAAAGATGGTGCCAGGACCAAAGGATTAAGTGTGTAAATGCACAGAAAGCTCTGAGCACAGTGCTTGGTACACAGTGAACAGTCATGCAAACAAGAACATGGAGGGAGGCTACTCTTGTCCTTTGCATTCAGGTCTTGGTACCCAACCCACCTGGCAAAGTTTGATTCCCACTCCACTGCAGAAGACGGCAAAGAACCACAGGATGGGAGACTGTGCGTTCAGTGAGCACTCTGTGCTGCTTAGCTGCAGAACCCTACACAGTACCTAGCACACAGCAGGATCCCAGTGCCTATTTTTGAATGAGTGAAAGCCTGCTGCCAGCCATGTATGTGGTATCATGTCTTGGGGATGTAGAGATAAACATGATAGGCCAGACTCTGTAGAAACGATCTGATAGGAGAGACAGATTTTTAAAGAAACGATAGTGACAGAGTTCAATAGTCATCACAATAGGAGGATGCAAAACAGAGCTGGGTGGACACTGGAGGAGCATTGAGGAAGGACTTAACTGAGACTGCAGGCGAGGGTTAGGAAAGGCTTCTCAGAGGACAGCACAGCTGAGTCCAGAAGGACAAGTGTGCAGTCAGTCTTGAGAGACGGGAGGTGTGGACCTTCTAGTGGAGTGACAGTATAGACCAAGGACAGAGGCATGAAGACCATCATTGCTTTGGGAAACACACAGAAGTTGAATATATTTTAACAGTTGATCGTTGGAGAGACTGTTAGACCCAGCATGTCCAGGGTGGGCTAGGAAGGAGTCTGTATTCTCCCTCCTCCCAGCACACATGGGGGCTGGGTCTTCTGGTGCAGACGTGGCTCCGTGGCAGGAAAATCAGACAGGAGAGTGAAGGCCCCTGTTCTCAGCTTTGGGGAAAACTTATTCTTTATTCATTTTTGTTCTCTAGCGCCAAGTTCAAGCTTCTACAAAGACTGGGTGTTCCCCAAATGCTTCAGACAGCCTGGCAGAGCAGCGACACAGGCAGCCAAAACTGTGAACAGGCTCCCCAATTGTTCTGGGGACTTGCTGTTCCCCAGCCCTTTACCCTGAGGGGCCCTGGAGGCTGGGGTGTGCAGGCCTGTATTATCCAACTCGACAGAAATAGACTCCTAGGCGTGGAAGGCACGGCGCACAAAAGGAGAGACATACTTGGCTGTATGGGTGTGTACCCCTAGATGCATTTTTACCCCTAAAGTAGAGATTGGATATTTCTGACTCGTCTCTGCAAAACTGAATTTGGACTAAACTGCATGTAAACACATTTGTTTCTTCAAATCACTGTCTTTCATCATTTCATAATTAGATTGCAATTTATTGGTTTCTAGAATTAGATTAAAGCAGTCTGTAGGCAATGACTCTTATTAAAATAATATCTGCCAAAAAGAAAGGCTCCAAGTTGGTTTGAACTCCAAATGATTGAAAATATAATATCCACAGCTTTTCTCTAACCTCCGTTTTCTAATCCTGTTGAACTCTCTCCGAATTTTGTATAAGGTTTATTTGTTCTGATCAGAAGCTTAATAGACTAAAATGTAATTACTGTGCTTAAGCCATATGGCTCTGAAGAGGACGAAAACTTGTTTTCCTCCTTAGATTTATAAGAAAGTCAGTTTCAGCTCAATTGACTTAACTTTGATAGCCATTTTTATCTTTCCTGGGGTGTCCAAATGAGTTTCAGCAGCAGAGAAGTAAACAAAAGTGAACTTTTTCATTAAGAAAGCATGAGGTTAACAAAAGTGAAGCAAGCCGTGTCTGAGTGAATTGACCCCTCGAAACAAACCAACACTATTTCTCAATGATTACAACAGTTTACAAGTGGTTATTTTAACCCTCTCTTCCATTTTACAGTGGCAAACAAATATAATAACTTGAGGAAGTCAAGGCATAAGTATGTTCACAAAAGGAGGGTGGAATAAATAGTCTGACAGATTCTAATCCTGGTTCCAGCCTCTTAAGAAAACCACTAGAATATCCAGGTCTCCTTTTCTTTGCCTTTTAAATGGGGCATGAAAGTAGATTATTTTTGCTAAGGACTGGGGGGAGGAAGGAATAGGGAGTGGCTTCTAATAGGGGCGGGGTTGCTCTTTTGGGATGATGAACTGTTCTGGATTAGTTGGTGGTGATGGTTGCACACCTTGTGAATGTAACCACTGAATTGTGTAACTTAAAATGATGAATTTGACGGTACGTGAATTATGCCTCAATTTTAAAAGAAAATATACATGTGCTACTTAACAGGGCCATCATTAGTAGGTAGAGAGAAAGTATTCACAAAACCTTTGTAAAGCAAGAAGTGTCACTTTTAGCGAGGATCAGTTGTACTAGTTTGCGAGGGTGGGGGTTGTTGTTGTTCTTTGTTTGTGTGTTGGTTGCAAGTAATAGAATCTAACTTGAGACTACTGATTCACAAACCAAACCAGAGGATGCCAGAGGCCCCGGACTTAGAGATTCCAAGCGGGCCGCATTCTCTCCACCTCTCATTTTGGCTTTCCTGAACATTACCTTCATTCCCTGCCTCGTGCCAGCCAGAGAGGCAACTTCTGTTTTGTCACCAGAAGGGTCAGAGTCTTTGGTTCTCTGGCCTAAAGTGCAAAACTACTAGGGAATGACTCCAGTTGGCCCAGTTTGGGTAAGTTATGCAATTTTAGACCAACTACAAAGCAGTGGAGATGCCTTGTGTAAGAAGATTGGCAGGTCCCAGTAGAATCACACAGGTAGCAGGGAACTTCCCGGAGTGAAAGAATACTGCCTTCAGCAGATGAAACAACACATGACCCACAGTAGGCCAATGACCCAGGCCTCCCCTTGTTGGAGTCAGAATGATCTTTATTTATTTTGTATTATTTTTTATTGACGTATAATTGATTTATAATATTATATTCATTTTAGGTGTACACCATTCAAATTTTTATTGATTATACTCCATTTAAAGTTATTATGAAATATTGATATTCCCTGTGCTCTACAATATATCCTTATAGTTTATTTTATATATAGTAGTTTGTACCTCTTAATCTCCTAATCCTATCTTGCCCCTCTTCCCTTTCCCCACTGGTAACCACTAGTTTCTTCTCCATATCTGTGAGTCTGTTTCTGCTTTGTTATATTCACTAATTTGTTTTATTTTTTAGAATCTACATTTAAGTGATAACATACAGTATTTGTCTTTCTTTGTCCATCCATGTTGCTGCAAATGGCAAATTTTCGTTCTTTTTTATGACTGAATAGTATTCCACCTTCTTTTTCCATTCATCTATTCATGGACAGACACTTAGGTTTCTTCCGTATCTTGCTGCTATGAACATTGGGGTGCAAGTATCTTTTTGAATTAGTATATTCATTTTCTTTGGATATGCCCAGGAGTGGAACTGCTAAATCAAATGGCAGTTCAATTCCTTCACATTCCCACCAACAGTATACAAAAGGTCCCTTTTCTCCACAACCTTGCCAACATTTGTTATTTGTGGTCTTTTTGATGATAGCCCTGCTGACAGGTGTGAGATGGCGTCTCATTATCGTTTTTGTTTGCATTTCTCTGATAATTAATGAAGTTGAGCATCTTTTCATGTGCCTGTTGGCCATCTGTATGTCTTCTTTGGAGAAATATCTATTTAAGTCTTGTGCCCATTTTTAAATCAGGTTGTTTGTGTTTTTTATATTGAGTTCTAGGAGCTGTTTATATGTTTTGGATTTTAACCCTTTTTCAGTCATATCACTTGCAAATATTTTCTTCCTTTCAGAAAGTTGTCTGTTAATTTTGTTGATGGTTTGCTTTGAAGTGCAAAAGCTTTTAAGTTTAATTAGGGCAAATTTATTAATTTTGTTTTTGTTTCTTTTGCCTTAGGAGACAGAGCCAAGAAAAATACCATTACAATTTATGTCAGAGAGTGTTCTGCCTATGTTTTCTTTTAGGAGTTTATGGTTCCGGTCTTATATTTAGAGCTTTAATCCATTTTGAGTTTATTTTTCTATGTTGTGTGCAGAAGGGACTTTAGACACCTCAGAGAGCATCTAATCCAACCTTCTATGTCATGGAGGAAGAAGCTATATTCAAAGAACTAGTTAGCAGAACCAAGACTAGACTCCTGGTCTTTTTAACTGCCACCTTGTGAACATAGATTGGTGATTCCCAAATCCACACCACAGCATATACTGAGGAACTTGTTAAAAGTACAAACTGCAAGACTCTCACTTCGAGACCTAATTAATAATTTGGGGGACTGGGGTATGTGTCTGGATTTGATTACAGGTGCCCCAAGCAATTCTGGTGGTTTGGATCCACCCTTAGAAAGAAAAACTAAATACTAATACCTAGATCCCCACGCTAAGATGCTCATGCCATATCTGGGTGTGGCAGTCTCTCACGTGCAGCTAAGGTTGAGAATCACTAACTTAAAATAATGCACATTAGAATCACTGGGGAAACTTTAGTAATATTCCAAATACCTGGTCTTCACCCCTAGAAATTCTAATTTAATTTACCTGGGTCTTGGGCTAGTGATATTTTTCAAAATCTCTCCAGGTAATTCTGAAGTTTGGTCAAGGTTGAAAACCACTGACTCAGATCTGCTTTCCTTACACAGAGATTGTGAATGAGATATGGATATAGAAAGTCATTGTCAACTAATGTGTTGCTAAGTGTGTGGTGACAGTGATGAAGGTATTTCTTGAGTGCTCACTACGTACCAGGCACTATGCTCAGCATGTTATGAGCATAATCTCATTTCATCTTCAATAGCATTAGCCTGCTAGTGTGATTTCCCCTTTCCCTTGATTGTAATGTGTCATTAGTTGAAGATTATCTATTTAATAACAGTTACTGGAAAAAGTGTGGTTAGTTACCAAGAAAGTATGGAAATTGCATGTCTAAAACAATTTTTCCCTATTAGTGTGGGATCATATATGTGTAGCTTGTAACTTGCTTTTTTCCCATTTAACCGTAGTGACCATCTTATATTAACTAGATGGTAAATTAGACAACCTTCCGTACGTACACTGAATTACTTTTGTTAACTCCAAATGTTTGCTTGGCATTACAGAAATGTCCTTGAATGCAGCCCTACTCTCCCAGCTTCAGTAAAACTCTTTATAAATCAAATCCAAAGTCACTGGACAGGACGGTGCATTCTTTGTTATTCCCTGCTGCTATAGAGAAGACTAAATTTGTGGCTTCATTTGTGAGATGCTGAACAGCAACCTCCCTCCTTAATTCCTCGTACCTCCGGCCCGCACTGTGCTGGTAAACTGGCTCTGGGAGGGGGTAAGGAGGGAGCCCTGTTTCATAGTGGTTGTTGATTTCCATGGTGTAAATACTCCCACTATGGCCAGTTTCCAGCATCAACAGTTTAACAGTTGGCTCACAAAATTCTTGAGCTGCTATAGCACATGAATATCAGGCGAATCAATGATCAGTTATGGCACCTAGAAGATGTTTTAATCTGATTTCCTTCATATGGTCACTGCACCTAAAAGAAAGGTGGACATAATGGAACAAATGACCAAAGGCCAAAAATGAGAGGAAAAAATGAATCAGACGAATACCCCCTCACTTTTCTTTATTAACTTGGAATTTCTAGAATATATCCTCTGAGGATAATGAAGTTCTTTTGTAGATGTACAGTGTAAATATTATTATGCTAACATTTTTTTCTTTTCCCAGATAAAATTAAAGTAGCTCACAAGCCTGGTTTTATGTACCGTAAAAGGTTCTTAGCAATTTTCCCTTTCACAGCTGTTGAATAGCTTATACCTCCAGTATTTTTTTCCGGCATAGTGATTTTTATGGAAGTGAATAGAGTAAGCATTTTAAAGTCTTACCAGTTGTGACAATAAAATAATGGGGACTTTTAAAATCCAACCATGTGTTTGGAAAGATAGGGAAACCGTGAATTTATTTCCTGGGAAGCCATGCGCTCATCCTGTTTAAGGATACCATTGCTCAAAGTGTTTTGGAAATCCTCTTTTGAATTGCCATTGGCACGAGATTATGAGGTGTGGATGAAAATTAGTTAGGCTGCCCTATTGTACTGCTTCATATGTTTTAAATTAAAAATAGAACCTCTGATATAGGGTGAACAGCAATGGATTTGAAATCAGATTTGGATTCAGATCCAACCTCTGTTTTGTAACTTTGCATATTCCTCAACTTCTCTTAACCTCACTTTCCTCCTCTGCAACTGGAGAATAAAAGTGCCCACAGCAGGGGTTGTTGAAGATTAAATGAAACAAGGCATTGTTACAGCACCTTGTGAAATGGAACCCACTCTCCAAACGTAAGTTATTATTGGCCCAGCTCTATTAGAACTGAATGGGCTGTGCTATTTCCAAAACTCAGATGTAACCACTGAAAGCACAAATGTTCCATCGTTGAAAAAATATTTGAACGAATGTGGATGAGGCTCTGATTCCTCAGGTCAGTTTGTTGAACCCAAATGAGAACTCAGCCGGGACCCGGAGACATCACATCCTGTGCTGAAGCCCTTCTCACTCTCCATGTCTTTAGCATTCTCATTTCTTCCTGATCCTCTGCTTCCCAGCACCCACTCCACTGAGGGAAAGTAGGGGATGCTGGCTAAATGCAGGGTATTTATGAAAATGAAATTTGAAAGGATCCTGGCTGAGCTTCTGACAAGAACATCATCGTCCCTCGCACACCTCACGGCCTGAGCCAGCCAGCCCTCCCCCTCTGAAATGACTGGCTCTAGTTCCACTGCTATTCCTGCCGTTTTAAGATAACCTCAACCTGAGGGGCGGGACCGCAGATTCCACAGTGGAGCATGGGGCATGAGCAGGCTGTTCTCTGCAGTCTGAGGCTATGAGTGAGAAGCTAACCCCAAGCCCAGCCAAGCCACAGGCACCCACACTGCTGAGCTGATCCCAGCCCTCCCACCCCCGACCCTCTCGGTCACATGAATGAAATATTTAGCCAGGTTACCCCAAGTTCCTGGCTGGAAAACTAATCTTTTGTGGTCTGCTGGAGCAATTACTAACATCTGTCATCTGCAATACTTCTTTCAAATCTGAAAGTATTCTTTCTTTCCATTTTTCATATTAATCAAAAAAATAAATAAATAAACAGCAGTCACTTAGGTATTCCAACAATGCTTGCACCATGTATAGTCGACAAAATAGAACGAGGGATAAATACATATCTGTTTACTGTATTCTGGATTTTTTTCCTTTTTAGTTTTAGAAGTATGCTTTGGTTATAAGAGAATAAGTAGAGAAAACTGTTTAACATTCCGAGGGGAAAAGAAAACCTCTCACATGTGGCTGTAAAGTTTTCTTTTATGGTGATGAGTTATCCTGTGTGATAACAACCTTATTAACCAGAGTTTTACTGTGGGCACCTTTTCTAGATTCCACACTCTGACAGTGCAGGGTTTTGTAGTTAATTCAAGTAGAGTATGACGTGCCTTTAAGATAAAAAGGCAAACACAAATAGATTAACATTTGAAACAGTTTATAAGATAGCTGTTTCTGTGACAGATTAAACACAGCAGATACGCTGGTCTAAGATCTGGTTGTTTTTTGTTAAAGCCGCTGCAGATGACTTAAAACACAAAAGACAGAAAACAAGCAAACAAACAAAACTGACAAAAGAAACAGCTTTTTAAAGGACTTCCCTAAAGTGGAGGAACCTGAGTGTGATAACCCAGTATTCTGTAACCGTCCACTTAGAAGCTGAGCTTTTGATGGTTGAAAGTATATTGGATACTGAAGCAGCAAACCAAATGTTCAGATATTCTCATCTAGCAGTAATCAGAACCCCAGGCCCATTTTGTAAGACATTCAGTTATAGATTTTCTTATTTGCTGTTGCTGCCTATAAACATTAGCAAATATATACAATGTACACAATGGCTCCCATCAATTATTAGTTTCTCAAGGTCAAACAGAACCTTTGGGGTCTTAGTATTAATGTTAAACCAAACTACTTAATTGGGAAGTATTTAAGCAATGATGAGATTAAACTTTACTTCTTTTCTTCTAATGGAGACTTCAAGTCTTTCACAGTGAGTATCTTAAAAAATAATTTTTTAAAAAAATTAACTCATGTTCACAAAAAACAAAAATGGAGATAAGAAAATGAAGACATACATCACCTATAGTCCCACCACCAAAAGAAAAACTTAATTACCCTTTAAGAAATATTACATTTCAATTGAAAGTACATTTATAGTGTGTTTAATATGTGTCCAGAACTGTTTCGGCTGCTTAGAGAAAGAGATAAATGGAGCACTGAATTGTCCCCAAGGACTCATCAAGAGAGCATTTGAGTTATTGACCAGGAGCTCATTTGTTGGTAGAAGGTTTAGTTGACATTTGATAGTTTTCCATATTTTGAATATTATGGTTTTACGCCTAATTGAAAACAGTTCTATCTATGTCAAAGTCTACTACAACCACTCTGAGTCGTCAACTTCATTCTTTTTTTTAATTGAAATATAGTCTATTTACAATGTTGTGTTATTTTCTGGTGTACAGCATAGTGATTCAGATAGACAACTTCATTCTGATACACACACACACACACACAGCATTACTTCCCAGACTTATTTACATATGAAGTCCTCTTTTCAATAAAAACATTGCTGCACCCAAAAGGAATGCAAGTACATATCCACAAAAAGACTGATATAAGAATGTTCGTAGCATCGTTATTTGTAATAGGAATGAATTACTGATTCACACAACAACATATATATGAACCTCACAATACGAACTAGAAAACAACAGAAACATTATGCCAATGATAAGAAACAGACACAAGCTAGTTTATAGTATATGCTACATGGTACCTTTTATATAAAATACAAAATCAGACAAAACTGAACTATGGTAATAGAAATCATTTAAAATATTGGTTCTAATTATACTGTATAGCACAGGGAAATATACACAAAACGTTATGGTAGCTCACAGAGAAAAAAATGTGACAATGAGTGTGTATATGTCCATGTATGACTGAAAAATTGTGCTGAACACTGGAATTTGACACAACATTGTAAAATGATTATAAATCAATAAAAAATGTTAAAATAAATAAATAAATAAAATATTGGTTCTAGGAGGGTCTAGGGCTGACTAGGAAGGAGCACAAGGAGCTTTTTGGAGTGAGGGAAATGTTCTCTTTATTGATTTGGGTGATGATAACACAAGTGTATACTTCTTAGTCACTTTTAATTTTGATATGATTTTCAACTTACAGAAAAGTTGCAAAACTCATGTAAGAAACTTCCATATTCCTTTTGTCCAGATCAACAATTATTGGGTGTATACATTTGTTGAAACTCAGTGAACAGTAAGTTTAATATCTGCGCATTTTATTGTATGTAAATTTCACGTAGGCAGAATAAGGCTATTTTACTTAAAAACTTCTCAGAATTTGTTAAATCTTCAAAAGAACATTATATACTTTATGCAATATTTCTCAATTTTTTTTTTTTAATGTGAAACCCAGCTTTCAGTAAAAACCTGCTGTACCAGCATTCTGAGGAAGGCCTGTTGGGGTCCAGTGCTCTAGGATAGCAGTTCTCAGCCTTGACTGCACATTGGAATCACCCAGGGAGCTTTTAAAACTCCTGAAGTCTGGGCTGCACCCCAGACTAACTGAAATTAGACGCTCTATTGATGGAGCCCAGGTATCAGCCTGTTCGATATTCCAGGTGATTCCAATGTGCAGCCATGGTTGAGAACTGTCTTGCAGAAATAACACCTCTCTTTTAAGCATATGTACTTGCCTAGTTAGAAGATGGCTCACATGTAAAAAACATCACCACCAAGTCCAAGGACCTGGTGTCCTCCTTTGGAGGGTATCGCTGGAAGTAGAGGTCATTCTTACTGGCTGGTGCCTGCCTGGCTGGCTCTCTCACCTCTGGGACTCTGAATTCCAGCCTTGTGACCCCCAGTTCCTGCTTGCTGTGGGCCAGGTGCCCGTGTCCACCTATGGTATTTGCCTGTTTTCTCTCTGCCCAGCCTGTACTACCAATGATCTGACTGGTTGCTGGGCCCCCTGCCATGTGACCAGCACCCAGTGAGAAGAGGCTTTGGTCCTTGAGGCTGTGCAGTCTGTATCTTGAACTTTATCAAGCCATCCTTCTTCCCCCCTTGTCTCCAGAACTGTTTCTGATCTCAGCTCCTGGTCTCTTGCCTCATTCTTGACCACAGCGTCAACTGATCTCTGGATTTAGTAGATGATTCTGCTCTTTTGTCTCCAATCCTTGTTCCAGTGGGACCGCGTCCCATGCGTCCATCCTCCACCCTCTCTGGTACCGGCGTCTTTCAACTCAAACCAGGACCCCTCTCTAGCACCAGCTGTGTGAGCCTCAGGTTAAAAAAGGGAATGGGATAGTTTCTCCTGCTTCAGCTAATGTCCCTGGTCTTACCTAAATGTCCAGTTTGGACCTGACTGCTCTGACTTGGCTGGTCTGACCCCCTGACCCGGCCTGGCCATCTTTATTTTGCTGAATGTCGCAAAGAGTTGGAATTAATTAAATAAGAGAAAGTGCCTGGACATGCATTAGGCTGAGGCCATTGTATCAGATTTCTGTGTGCTTCAGAGGGGCTCGTGTCTGCCCCACATTCCATTCCACTGACCATGTGGTGCATTCTCGGTGCAGGCGGCTGGATGAAGTGCGTATCAGAAAATACAGCTGCTCACCCCTCAGAACTCCAAGTGCCTTCTCCTGTCATACGCCTTCCCCACAGCGGCCTGCCCCTTCCTGGCCTGGCCCATAGCTTTGATCCAGGATTTATCCTCATGTCTATTCATGGTTCGTATCTGTCCCTAGCCTCAGACCCATGTCACAGATCCCTGCAAGGGGATGGAGAGGCCAAATTCCTGACCTCAGGTTCATGGACATCTGCTGTTTTTGCCTGCTCAGCCTCCACTCTGTAACAGCACCCAACTTTGGCTTGGGGGAAATCTGTACTCGTCTCCAGTCAGGAATGACATAGGTCCATCGTGCATGTGAAGCGTCCCTTCCATGGCCAAGGCGTGGGCAGAAACCCCAAACTCAACCCTTCAGATGCTCTCTCTCTGAAACTTGGATGGACCTGAGCAGCAACAGCTTTACAATGGCCCCAAACAGTCAAACCTACTTATCTAGAAAACAGTACTTCTTTGTTTCTGCCACATAGAGCCTCTGAACTCACTAGTTCTGCCCTTTTCTAAGCTTCATTCTAAAGCTTTTTCTTCAGTTCCCAGAGTTCCGTTGTTGTTGTTGTTGTTGTTGTTGTTGTTGTTGTTGTTGTTGTTGTTGTTGTTGTTGTTGTTGTTGTTGTTGTTGTTATACAACGGTAAGAACTGATTCTATTGTTTGTGGCCAACAGATACAAGTAGTTTACAGCCAACTTTTTTTCTTTTCTTAACGATTTTACAGAATTATTTTGAAAGGGTGATTTATATCCCAGGGTTGCATTAAAGGTCTGTAGATCAGACCTAGATTACAGGTCTCCCCATACAGTGCTCACACTGTGCAGATAGGATTTTAGAAATTGAGGAAACATGCAATGCCCTGGTCATCTACTTACTGACTTTATATTAGGGGAACTATTAATCACTTCCAATAGATGGGGTCGGGAGCATTTATTTAACATTTAGAGCCCTCTGTACAAAATGTGAGTAATTATTCACCTAAATTTTCTTCAAAATAGCATCTCAGAGCTTCCAGAGATCACTAGTTTCTTTTGTCTTTTAAAGAGGTGCCCTATGATTTATACTTGGTAATTAAAAATAAAGGAATTTGGTCAGATTTTTCAATTTTCCATAAAGTTTTTTGGTTACAGGAGAAAAAAAAATAGCCTGTTTTTTGGTTCTGAAAGGAATTGTTATAATTATTAGTATCTATTATCTCCAGTATATATTGTACACTTCATATGCAAAGATAACATTCTAGATCCATCACAAATGTGAAATATGCAATTGCAGTGGTTTTTTACAGGTGAAAAGAGTGTCAAGTCTCTGGAGGCCCACAGACTTTGTCTGTTACTTGTATCACCCTAGCCAAGGTAATTGTTTTATATCTCAGAGCCTTAGTTTCCTTGTTTATAAAACAAAGCAAGCTGGCAATATCTATTTCATGGAGAACCAGTGCAAGTTCGATGAGAACAGCTTGCGGGTTGGCACATCGCAGGCAAACAAACGTTTGTTGAGTGAAGCATTTGTGTATTACTTCCCAGGTCTGCTTTGCTCTCCCAGAATGCTTTCTTAAAATTATGCAGTAGGCAGAATGATGTAAAACTGTCCCTGGGACTTAATCATAGAAAATATTCCTGACAAGGTACATTTTGGGGTATTTGGTTCAGGAGCATAGCCAGTGATTTTGCAAGCTTATCTTCTTCTCTACTTCAGATTGCTGTACCTCTACAGATAGTCAAGTTCAGCCTGGAAGAGGGTGGGGTCTAGACTCAAAACCCCTTATCTAACTGAGGAGAAAACGGAGAACTAGAAGTTAGGGAGGAACTTGGAGCCCTGGGGCTAGATCTGACATAATTCCATCTGGTTTTATAAAAAGTTCCTTTATGAGAAGAAACTGCCATCAGATTAACCAGTAATTGTATTTGACAGTAAGAAGACCAAGCCATAAATGGATGATATGATGTAACTGGAAGGTTATATCTGATATAACTGATGGCCAGTGGTGGGGATGAGCAGTAGAAGCTATCTTCTGAGTCCCTGCATAAGTCAGAGGATAGAAGGAGGGAAGATAAGTTACTGGGTTCACAGACTTTAGAATCCATTTATCTGTCCTTAACTTCTGCTCTCTCCGCCTGTGCTTTTTACCATGAGACACTGCAGAATTAGTGGGGGCGAGAAGAGACGGTGGGAGGAAGGAAGTGGTGAAATTTGTTTTCATTAATGATGAAATAATTCCTTACTGTTTTCCAGAACTGGTTATTTATTTTCTTTCTCTACATTTCAAATCAAACTTTTTAAAAATATGCACCTTCTAAAGCATCCTATTTCTGTGGGTGAAGTTTAAGGAATATATTTTTTCCTCTAAGATTTTTTCCCCTTCTTAGCTAACTTCACTATTGACAACTTGCCATTTGCATTTACTCAAATGAAAGAAATACTGGGGCTGCATACAAGATATTTTGACAAACTAGCTAGTGGTCTGGGTACTAAAGGATTATGTTGTAGGAGGTGAGAAATGCCTTCTTGAGTCAGTCATTCTCGGTATATCAGATGATATTCAACAGAAAATCAGGAGATGCTAGTTGAATGGATGTATTTATGAAAGGCTAGGTCTGTATTTTTTCTTGGCTCCTAAAAATGAGCTATTCAAAATGCAACAAATTAAATCATGCACACTCTAGAAAAAGATCTGGATCATTAAGGCACATGATCTGTTTCAGGGAGATTTCTACCCTGAGTGTGCTCATTATTCTTGAGGGGATTGAAATAAGTCTGGGGAGAGAAGATGCTGTGGCTGGTTTTATCGGGGGATCTCAGGTACTGGATCCATGGCATTAGGGACCAAACCGAGTAGACTAGATGTGCAAGGCTCATGGAGTCAGGGTGAGGAGTTGTGGCATTGGGGCAGTTAAGAGGTAAGATGAGTTTTGCAGACTAAGATTGTTGGGAGCCTGGGTAGGGGTCTGAGAAAGGAGTTGACTTTTGGCTTTTCCCTTACTACCTCTGAGTGGCCTTCTCTCTCTCATGACCTCTCTAGTCCTCTTCCCCGCTCTCTTGACCTTTTCCTGCCATCCCATTTTCTTTCTCTCTTCATGTGTATTATTATACTAAACTGAAGCTCTTTTTATTGGTTGTTGTACTTACTGAATGAAGTTTTATGTTCTTGTGTTTATTTTCTCATTTGTTCTCTTGTAGGTTACGTGAGAAAGGAATACAGAAACAAGGAACAGTAAGCTCTATGCTTACTTTTTAAAGTGACTAACTTAAAAAAAAGGTTTTTTAAGTGGATTCCTTATTAGTAGGTCAATGGATTTTGATGGGGAGAGAAAAGCCTTCTCACTGACTCCAAATCTACACAAAAGTGCTCAGAAAGATTCCTTTGGTCAAAAAGAAAAGTGGTGAATCAGAAAGGGGGAAAGGCTATCCTGTTTATGTATCTTATATAATAAACAGAAATTGATTTTTGATAAGGAAGCAAGCAGCTGCAAATACTGAAGTTCAGCTTTCATAAGAAATGGTTACTCTATTTTAGGGTTCTTGCCAAAGCTGGAACAGGTGCTGATTTTTTTTTCTTTTTTAATCACTCACAGCTCATAGGGGTTTAACTGGCTAGAAGGGGGCCCACACTCAATGGACTTATGTCCACGTGGGCTGTTGTTCAGACAGCACGATGCTCCAACCAGCTTGATGCCCTGCTACAATCCCCAAAACCCTTCTGGAATAGTTGGCTAGGCGGACTCCCACCCAGATTAAAATTAGAACCGCACCTGCCACATCCAGCATGTGTTAAGTTTCTGAAAATACTAGAGAAGGAAGATGGCAGAAATAGTCATACCAATGTCCTCAAAGAGACTGTAGTTCTAGGACATTGCTGGTGGGATAAAGGGGAGAGAGTGGGAACAAGCAATGGCTTTTGCTGCTGAAGTCTTCTAATTAATGTAGGACTCTGGGGGTTCCTTGACGCAAATTGTAGTAGAACATTTGTTTACACCTCTTTATTTTATGGTTCTCAAGCATAAGCTTAGTTTTGCCAGACTTCTGAGTGCCTTCTTTTTAAAATATTTTAAAATTTCACTTAAAACTTTGCTGAGAACAGAATGCAATGCAGAAAGATGCAAAGAGGATGGTGAAGGCGCTAGGTGGGTTTTCAGAGATAACTGTAGGGAATCCACAGTCCACCTGTACTTGTCATGGGCTCCGATGCCGGGGAGCCCACAGCTGTAAGTGAGAGGCTCAGCCCGGGTGTAAAACAACAGGGAGCGGAGAGGGCGGTCCTGAGCTGCAGAGCACGTGCTCTCTGTAAGGCTACTCAGCTCCAGCCAGGGGTTGCCGTGTGAGAACATGGGCTCAGCATTGCCAGATCTCCTGAGTCTTCAAGACAAGCCAGAAATCTGGATGCCATATAAAATTTCTCAACTTTTTAAGCCCTGGGGAGGTCAAACAAAACACATCTGCTAGCTTATGTAGCCCATGGGCTGCTGATTTGTGACTACTGCCCTGAACAGCTTGTTACCTCTGTACCATCTGCTGTTCACCAGGCACCCCTTCTGTGCCTGGTGAATCGCTGGTTCCATTGTGGCCTGGCTTTGCCCCATCCTGCCAACCACCCCATGCCTTTTCAGGTCTGGAGTGTGTCCCCATCCTCCCTGCAGCCCCTCCCTGCCACCATCCCTTCCCCTGAAGTCTTACTAGTCTTTACTCTCCCTCCCACTTTCTCTGACAGCCTTTCTGGGCTTCCTCAGCCCATTTTTCATTTAACTTATATTTATTGATGCTTATTATGTGTCTGGCACTCTTCCAGGCATGGGGGCATATCAATGAACAGGACAGGCAAGAAGCCCTGCCCTTGTTGAGCTCCCGTTCTAATTCCCCTTGATGGTCCCTTGCCCTGGAGTCCACAGAACTTGCAGGGAACCTGAAGTTTCGCCACACCCCTGGCACTGAGCGGCTACAACTGATCCCTAGTGAATATCTCCAACACGTAGCTCTCCCTGACTAAAGCGGGACCTTCTTGACAGCAGAGACCATGTTTTTTACTTCGTGGAATTTCGCAAGATCTCCCCCAAATAATCTTGAACAAAGTGTCTAAAAATGTCCACTTTTGCATCGATTAGACTGATTTCATCATAACCAGCAGAATGGAGCATATTAGAGTAAGTTATCACTTCTTATCGCTGTTCTTCAAAAAGAAGATTAGTGAAACTTTCTTTACTTTGCATTTAATATTACAACATTTTATTTTGAAGCAAAGGATATTGACCTCAGGGAATAAATAGCTTGGACTTTGGAGATCCACTCTGGGGACTTTGTGGTGTCTACCATTTCTGTCCCGTGAGGTTCAAAGAGAAGCTAGTCAAAGGGGACAAGGGCAGAAGGGAGAACCTGGCTGCACATCTCCTCTTGGTGATTCTGTTCCAAGACTCTGCATGACTTTGTCTTTGGGCTTTGAAAGATTTAAGGCTGCTTATTCCACAAAGCATGTAGGTCACACTTGAGAACACAAGTCTCAAATTTGCCCATCAGCATTTTTCATCCTCTCTGACCACTCAAGTCAGTTCAATGAGATTTAGCAGTGAAAGTGTATAGAACAGTTGGACAAAAATATCTTTATTTCTGCTGGACTAGAGAGCTATGTGGGTCCACCCCATGGACAGCCAGCTCAAGGATGAGAGTAAAGCCAACATAGAGGAAAATAGAGGAGAAACAGACACACAGAGACAGACAGACACACACACACAGACACACACACAGAAGGAGAAGATTGTAATGACACTGATTGAACCCCTGGATCCAACTATACCTGAAACAAATGTCACTTAGGCAGTTTGAACTGTACATCTTATCACTTGCAATTCAGTGATTCCCTATTTGACTTTGTCATTTAATTTAACCATTTAATAAACATTTATTGAGCATCTACTATATTCCAGAGATTGTTTTGCTAGGAAGTGCTGGGGATACAGAGTTGGAGCAAGGTGATTTCTTTTCTTTATCAATTAAAATTTTGAAATTTACATCTTTTATTAACAATTTGATGTATTTGTTTGCTCTCTCTCTCTCTCTCTCTCTCTCTCATACACACACACACACACACTCTCTTCTTTTTTTTCAAATTAAACATTTGAGAATAAGTTGAAGAGATCGAGGCCCTTTACCACCAAAATGTGTATCTCCTTAGAATTAGGATACTTTTATTATCAAACTCAGGAACTTTAACATTGATCCAATATTATTGTCTAATATATAGTCTATATTCCAACGTCATTTACTATACCAGTATTGAATACAATACTTTTTTTCACTTGTCCAGGATTCAATCCAGGGCCACACATTGCATTTAGTTGCTGTTTCTCTTTAGTCTCCTTGAATCTGCAATGGTTTGTCAGCCTTTCACTGTTTTTTTTAAAGCCTGCTTTTGCCTATTGTTTTACAGAATGTACCTCATTTTAGATGAATCTGAGTGTCTTCTTATGACTTCGTTAGGATTATGCATTCTTGGCAGGAATATGACAGGAATGATGTGTTTCTTTCAGTGTATCACAGCAGGAATCATCTAATGTGGTTTGTCCCATCTTGGGTGATGTTCATTTTGATCACTTGGCTAAAGTATTATCTACCATATTTTGGTAAAGATATCATTTCTTCCCTTGTAATCAATAAGTAATCTGCAGGAAGATGTTTTGACCGTGTATATATGTTCTTGTCCCCAACAAATTTTTGCCCAACAAGTGTAGCATCTATTGATGATTCTTGCCTTAATCAGTTAATAGGATGGTGGTTGGAAAGTGGTGATTTTTAAAACTCTGTTGTTTCTCATATGATTTTCAGTTAGTGTTCTTCTGTAAATAAGAACTTTCTCTCTTCCCCTGTTCCTTTCTTTTTTTTTTTTTTTTTTGTCTGTTTCTAGTATAAGTGTGGACTTAATGGAATCATTTCACATTTGAAATAAGTTCAAACTTAAAGAAATACGTTGATTTCATTTTTTAACATTTTTTATTGATTTATAATCATTTTACAATGTTGTGTCAAATTCCAGTGTCAGCACAATTTTTCAGTTATTCATGGACATATACACACTCATTGTCACATTTTTTTCTCTGTGAGTTATCATAACATTTTGTGTATATTTCCCTGTGCTATACAGTGTAGTCTATTCTACAATTTTGAAATCCCAGTCTATCCCTTCCCACCCTCCACCCCCCTGGTAACCACAAGTCTGTATTCTCTGTCTGTGAGTCTATTTCTGTCCTTTATTTACACTTTGTTTTTGTTTGTTTGTTTGTTTTTGTTTTTGTTTTTTAGATTCCACATATGAGCGATCTCATATGGTATTTTTCTTTCTCTTTCTGGCTTACTTCACTTAGAATGACATTCTCCAGGGACATCCATGTTGCACAAATGGCATTATGTTGTTGTTTTTATGGCTGAGTAGTATTCCATTGTATAAATATACCACATCTTCTTTATCCAGTCACCTGTTGATGGACATTTAGGCTGTTTCCATGTTTTGGCTATTGTAAATAGTGCTGCTATGAACATTGGGGTGCAGGTGTCATCCTGAAGTAGATTTCCTTCTGGATACAAGCCCAGGAGTGGGATTCCTGGGTCATATGGTAAGTCTATTCCTAGTCTTTGGAGGAATCTCCACACTGTTTTCCATAGTGGCTGCACCAAACTGCATTCCCACCAGCCGTGTAGGAGGGTTCCCCTTTCTCCACAGCCTCTCCAGCATTTGTCATTTGTGGATTTTTGAATGACGGCCATTCTGACTGGTGTGAGGTGATACCTCATTGTAGTTTTGATTTGCATTTCTCTGATAATTAGTGATATTGAGCATTTTTTCATGTGCTTTTTGATCATTTGTATGTCTTCCCTGGAGAATTGCTTGTTTAGGTCTTCTGCCCATTTTTGGATTGGGTTGTTTATTTTTTTCTTATTGAGTCGTATGAGCTGCTTATATATTCTGGAGATCAAGCGTTTGTCGGTTTCACTTGCAAAAATTTTCTCCCATTCCGTAGGTTTTCTTCTTGTTTTATTTCTGGTTTCCTTTGCTGTGCAGAGATTTCATTTTTGAATATGTAAAAAAATTAACATGGTTTCAGAAGTCAAAACTATACAAAAAAGGTTTACTCAGGGAAGTGTCACTACCTTCCCTTCACATCCCCACTTCCCACTCTCCCTCTGTAGGAGACATTATCCTTAATTTCTGGTTTAACTTTCATGTGATTCATTTTGCAAGAATGAACTGGTGCATGCATATTTCTATTTACCTTGTTTCTCACACATGTATTATTAAATTGAACCTTCTTTTTTAACTTTATGTGCTAGAATCACACCTTTCAAGTATTAAAGAGTTCTTCCATATTTTTTAGTAACAGTTTTATTGAGACAATTCACACCATACAATTTGGCCATTCAAAATGTACAATTCAGTGGTTTTTAGTATATTCACAAAGTTGTGCCATCACCACAATCAGTTTTAGAACATTTCATCACCCCAAAAAGAAACCTTGTACCTTTTAGCAGTCACACACCATTCCCCCCAATTCCACCAACTGTCAGAAACAACCAATCTATTTTCTGTGTTCTTTGACACTGGCCTCTTTTGCTTCCCACAATGTTTTCAAGCTTCATCAATATTGTATCATGTACCAGTACTTTGTTTCTTTTTATTGCCAAATAACTTTCTCTTGTATAGAAGTACCACATTTTGTTGCTCCACTCTTCAGTTGACGGATACTTGAGTTGTTTCCACTTTTTTGGCTGTTATGAATAGTGCTGCTATGAACATTCATGTGCAAGTTTTTGTATGGACAAATATTTTCAATTCTCTTGGCTTTATGCCTAGGTGTGGAATTGCTGAATCACATGGTAACTCTATGTTTAATTTTCTGAGAAACTGCTAGACTATGTTCCACAGTGGCTGCACTGTTTTCACAGTCATACAAGAAACGTCTGAGGGTCCTAATTTCTTCACCTACTTGCCAACGCTTGTTATCATCTTTTTGACTTCAATTATCCTAGTGGGTATAAAGTGGGGTCTCACTGTAGCTTTGACTTTCACACTGATGTCGGATGATTCCTTTTTCTCTTTGACCGTAGCATCGTACTCCTCTGTGTGATGTACCATAATGAGCAAAACAATTTCTTACAGTCAGTTTTTTTTTGCCCTCTGGGGAGACAGATAGTTAAACTAATAATTAGAACACATCACTCACGCAATGATTTAAGTAAGAAGAGGGCACTCCAGAAGTAGAAAAGAAGAAGAAAATCATTCTAACTGGGAAGTGAAAGCTTAAAATTGGGGTGAGTCTGAAAGGTAACTTGGAGGTAGAGATAAGAACCTTTGAGGAGGCAGAAAAGCTTCCAAGAGCTTGTGTGCTTAGGGAGATACACTTTTCCTCCTCTAGTTTCAATATTCTTACTACCTCATATTAAGCTACTTATGAAAGTGAATCTTTTTTTTTTTTTTCCTGTACAGCTAATTATTATTTCTCCTAATAATACAGGAGGTCAGTAAAGGACTGGCAGGAACTTAAAATTTTCTGTGTTCATGTTGGCATGTCTATAAATAAAGGCATAGTGAAACAAAACATTGAATGCCATGATATATCTAAATTATAATTAAATACTTTGTAATCCATGCCAAGTTGTTCCCTTTGTGGGTAAAAATACATAATGATAATCTGGATTTATTTTGTTGGCATTTGACCATAATGAAATATACTTGGGTTGCTTTCATTTCCTTAATCAGCTTCCAAATTCCTGCTAGGTAAGTCACAAGTTGGCTGGCATATCTATGAGAAGAGTAGAGTCCTGATTTATTCCCAGTCTGCAGGTGGCTGGCTTGGCCAGGGAATCCTTCATCTCACCAGGTGGACTCTCTCGTATCTTCCCTCTCAAGGGATCTGTCTGGGAGCCAGGTCTGGACCATTCAAGGCCAAGTTCATTCTGTGACCATCCAGGTGCATTGTTGTGATGGGAAGAGATTTGGTTCTTAGTCTGGTTTCCAGGCCTTGCTCCTTGGATCAGCTGTGGGCATTGGTCCAGTTTATGATGGTCCTCCGCTTAGCTTTACTCAAGGACTCTGGGGATGGCTGAGGTAAGGGGTAACAGAAAAGCCAACCCCAGTCCTTCTGGGCATGCTGGCTGTTTTGACCATGGTCAGCTCATTTATTCCAGAATTCCATTTCCAAATTCTGCTGGGATGATGTTTGCTAATTTCTAGTGCTGACGTTGGCCTTAACCAGAAAGACATGGAATCTTCTTGCTCCCTTTGGTTTAGCATATCCTGACCCTGGACTTTGCAAACACTTGAATGAGATTGTTCCATTCAAACCCATCTCTGATGGAGATGATCCCCAAAGGCAAAAACCAATAGTTAAAATGGAGCAAAGGGCCAGGACTGGAGGTGTTTGGGGACAGGAAGCTTAATGTTTCATTGCTCTGTACTGTGTAACTTTTTTCTTTATTAAGTTTATGTATTCCTTTCATGAAAGAAGATAAAATAAATTCACTGTGAATTCTAGCCTGGAAACAAAGCTCTTCCTTCAGGTCAGGTTAACATCAAAGCCCCTGGATGCCTTTTTCTCAGAGGCCAGCAGCAGGCATCTTTCCTCTGTTAACATTTACCTTCTCTTGTACTTAACTTTAAGACCTTTTTTTTTTTTAAAAAAGACCTTCTTTCCCTTTTCCATGCAAATTTCAGAAAAGAAGGAAAAAAAAGATTTGATGGATGGCATCTCCCTGCTAAAAATGGACACTCACTGTGAGATCATGCAGTGAATTGGCTAAGAGCACAGCAGGCAAGGATTAAACAGGTGGGACAAGGAGGTCCTGACCAGCTACTTGTGGCTCAGGAGGACATCCGAGAAGAACATCCTTCATCTTGAGCCCAAGTGGCTTTTGCTGCTCCTTTGTGTAAAATATAATCACCCTTAATACTTGTTCAGCATTAGGCATGTGCTAAATTCTTTATCTCCACAAGTTCACAATTCTTGCAACATCTCTGTTATTTGGGGGCTAACAACCCATTTCATAGATGAGGAAACTGAGATTCAAAAAGGTGATGTTACTTGCTCAAGTTCATCCAGCTAATGGTGAAGCTAGGATTCAAACTTGAGTTGATCTGATTCCAGAGCTGGAACCATTCATCACCAATCTATACTATTCTGTTTGGTATGACACACGTTTCAGATGTATATTGTAACATTATGAGATGTTCAATCAAGGTGTTTTGAAAATATTCAGATATGCAGTGCCTGTGACCATCAAGCATTTACTTAAAGTCTAAAAGCCATCCCATTTCATTTGTTTTGTAGATTGAATAAATGATTATTAATGTTAATTTTCACCCTTCGAATTTTTTTACATTGTAAGGCTGGTACGATTGTGCTTCTGCCTTGCCAAATTGAGCTTGTTTAGCTCAATTTGAAGTGATTAAAATATCTTGTTTTTAATAGGACTTGTTAAATAATTAAACATCTGTGTCTATTTATCCTTTGGCTTCAAATTCTCAGGTTACTTAACTTCATCTCTACAAAAATATAATAACATTTATAAAACTAAAAGCTACACCACAAGTGTCTAAAACTTATAAAAACTCTATTATAAGTATTGAGAGTTAGACAGGCAAGACAGCAAAATTGCAAGAGCTGTCTTTCTATGATGCAGAATAGTCAGGGTAAGGTGGCTGGTAAGGCAGCTTTTGCTATGACACAGTTGATGGTTATGGTGTGATGGGCACCTGTGCAGAGCAGGTGGCACCTTGGCGGACAGTGAATGGAGGGCAGCTCCCTGGGCTGTGGGAGCATGCTTATTTAAAAATTTTCACGTGAGTGGTCCTGAACAGTTCCTGAATTTTCTTGAACAGTGCAGAGCTACAGCCTCCATTAAACCTCAGTTTATAAGAAGTTTGAATAACTGCTCCAAAATAGCAGAAGTGTCATTCCACGTTGTTCACAAAAACGCTTTCACCTGGTGGTTCAAATTAATGTATTAGTAGTCTCTAATACGTGTATAAGTTGTTTTTATTACAGTTTTCAAATGAGTGAGGTACAATCTTTGTGTTACATGAAAAATGCCCATGATATACTGTCTGGACAGAAGTTGGAGGACAAGGTGTATAACATGATGTCATTTTTGTAAAAATCAGTTAAACAAACAAATCTATACATACCTATATAAAAAAGGATCTACTGTATGACTTAGCGTCTAGGGAGGTAAATTGAAGATGAGCCTTCTGTTTATATTTTACACATTTATGTGTTGTTGAACTTTTAAAGTGTCACTTTTGAAAGAGAAAAAAAAAGGATATGTTTTTAAATATAAAAATATTTTAAAATATACCCAAAGACATTTGAAAGCCACAAGAAGTCTTGACATCTAGATCTAAAGCACAAGGGGGCGCTGTTGGACTTAGGATGAGTTACCTCACCGGCTCCTCAGTTTCCCCCTCTGTAAAATGAAGATAACGTTCACCTCAGAGTAGGGGTAAAAATGTGGCAGTGACTGTTATTTGGGGTTCCCTGGGAGCCTACCTTTAATTTTCCTAAATCTGAATGGGGGTTGAAGGAGGATGAGACCAGCGAATCCTTCTTCCAACTGAGTGTATCTCTTAAACTAGAACAAAGAATGTAATGCTTAATTCCCTCCCTTGACTTAAGTCTCTTCTCATACTCATCATCAGAGGGCTGGAGGAAGGAAGCTTGGAAGTCGGCTTCCTTGAGTCACTCTCTCCTTAAAGCATCTGATGAAAGTTAAGCACCTTAATCTTAGAAAACTGCATGGAATTTTCAATACAATCCCTGGAGATATCCTGGCCCAGATTAAGGACCCTTCATTGATTTAATTTTACCCAGAAAGAATATATGGTCCAGAGAAATCAGAGCCACCAAGCCTATAGAGAGGGCTCAACCCTGTTTCCTCACTGCTGTTTTCCATACATTTGCAACCAGCAGGGACCTTGGCAAGCAAAGCATGTGGAAACAGTGGATGGTGTCTGTAAGGGAAGGGAACATTCTCTAAGTTGAGCTTCTGCATTGCAACTGCATTCCCACTCAAAGAGTCAGATTTGTGTATGTATTTAAAAATAGGTGTGGTCTTTAAAAATCAGTAGCTGGTTAACATTAAGAGTAAAAAAAAGCACTGTTCCTTGATGGGTCTTGTGGGTCCCAACAGTGACCTCATTTAATCCTCACAATGGCCCTACATGGCTTAGTAGACACAACGGGGCCCACATTCCTTTTGCTGTTGCACCTGGCTGCTGTGAACCTGGCTGTTAACAGCTCAAGGTTTCCACTCTGCCCCACCCGCCTAGAACTGCTCCTGGGATTCCAACCACCTACAGTGCTGTGGTGTGGACTGTGCTCCAGAGCACCCCAGGATCAGGCCAAGACTAGACTTAACCTGAAATCACACCCTGGCTTGCCTCTCTTCACCCATCTTGTCTGTCTCTATCAGGCCTTCACAGGATTTCCCTGAAGAGCACGCCCCCAATAAATCACACACCTCCAATCCCTTTCCCAGGCTCTGTTTGCAGGGAATCTGACCTAATACAAGTGGTAAGTGTCACTGACCTCATTACTATAGTTTCCAGAGACTGATGACAGCACACTGGTCAGATCCACTTTATAGACTCATACTTGGGGCTTCAGAGATCATCTGTCTAATCATTTTACAGAAAGGATGTTTAAGTTTGTATACTTTGTGTGTGTGTGTGTGTGTGTGTGTATATATATGTGTGTATATTTATATCCTTTATGTGTTTTTGTATTTACTTCTATATATGCAGTCTCTTGCTTTTCCATTTAGTATTATATCACGATTATTTTCCCTTCTTTCTATATTTATAAACATAATTGTGAAAAGATGCATAAGATTCTAATTTATGAATGTAGCTTTGTAAAAACCCTAATATATTCAAATAGGGAAATAGTTATTTACATTATTATTATTCTAAGTTATAAAAAGGAATATCTTCATGTAAAGACTTTTTTTTTTTTTTTTTTTGGCCTGTGTTCAAATTATTTTCTTAGGAAAGAATCCTAGGAATGAAGTTACTGGGCCACAGGGTATAATATGTATTGCAAATTTATTTTCAAAAAGACTTTACCAGTTTATACTCCCAACCATAGTGCCCTCTGGCAAGTTGAACCCTCTTGCCAATTTTGAGTATTATCATTAAAAAAAAAAAAAGGCAGAAAACCAGAACTTTAACTTAAAGTGAAAAGAACTCATTGCTCTGTTAATTTACTTTATTTGTAGTAAGGTTAAAATTTTTTCATATATTAGCCATTTGTTTCCTGTTTTGGGAGTTTCCCCCCTTGTTTAGGACTTTCATAATGAATTTGCAGTTTTTGAAGGTCACTCTGGAAAAATATACTGTTTATGGACTTGGTTATTAAGCCCTTGATTTAGAGATATTTATCCTGTAATTTTTCCAGAGCAACATTTTCTACCTGCTCTAAGGCAAAGTGGGTGGGGGAAGATTTGAGTCTGAAGAAATTCCATTAGTAATTAACACTCAGCCAGATTTACCTCCCTCACCAGAAGCAAGATGGAATGTCTCCAAGAGATTTCTAAACATAAAATGCAATGAGATAATTTAACAAAATATTTTAAGTGGAATAAAGGGCAGAAACGAAAACATCCTGATGGAGCCAGAAAATGTCTACACATTTATGAAGGAACACAAAGCAAGCAAATGACATTGTTCAAAATGCAAGGATTAGGGCAATAAACCCCTGTACCTTGAAAATATAAACAGAAATGTTCCTAAAATTTAGGTTTGTCTTATGATTTCAACTTGGGGTTTTGAAAACGTCTCTTACTTGGTGGTTTCTTTATTTCAGAATTGAAGTGACATTAAGAAATAGTAAGTTAAGTAGATAATCAACAGTGAAAGTCAAGTAAGCATTTCAACCTCCTTCTGTCCTTAAAGTAGTGCTATCAATTATGTATTTTCACGCTAAAAAATTGTAAGTGCTGACAGATTTTTCAAGAGACAAGACCAAATTCTGTACTGAAATTCTTGAAGCTTGAGCTCTAGCCAGAGGTGAACTTTATTTTGGAAAATCTGAGAAAATAAGCTACATTAATTCTGAGGAGTGGAAAGGAACCTGAAATACCCCTGCTTTGCCAGACGTATCATTTAACCCAGCACATTCTTCACAGCAGCTGCTCCAGAACTGCTCCACTTTCCCCAGGCCCTTCTGAGCTGCGTGGGGAGGACGGAGGCTGGGTGACCTTTCCCAATCACGTCCTCCTCATCCCCGCGCACCACGTCTCTACGCCCAGTTACAAGTTCTCCTAGGGCACTTCCATGCCTCTGTAGTTCCCTTTTCTAGCACAAAGCAGAGTGCCTGTTCATAGGCATGACTCAGTCATTCAGGTTTTAAAAATGAATAATTCGGGTAAAGTCAACTTTTAAAAAAATTGAGATATAATTGACATATAACATATTAGTTGCAGGTCTACAGCATAATGATTTAATATTTGTATGTGTCACAAAATGATCATCACAAGAGGTCTAGTTAAAATCTATCAGCATATATAGATATAAATTTTTTTTCTTGTGATGAGAACTTTTAAGATCTATTCTCTTAGTGGCTTCTTTCTTTCTTTTTTTTCTCTGTCTTTTTTTTTTAAATTGAAGTATAGTCACTTACAATGTGTCGATTTCTGGTGTACAGCGTAGTGTCCCAGTCATGATATATATACATATATTCATTTTCATATTCTTTTTCATTAAAGGTTATTACAAAATATTGAATGTAGTTTCCTGTGCTATACAGAAGAAATTTGTTTTTTATCTATTTTTCTATATAGTGGTAAACATTTGCAAATCTCAAACTCCCAAATTTATCCCTTCCCACCCCCTTTCAATTTTCAAATATACAATGCAGTATTATTAGCTATAGTCACCATACTGTACAGTACATCCCAAGGGCTCATTTATTTTATAACTGGAAGTTTGTACGTTTTGACCACATTCACCCATTTCACACACCACCCCCACCTTCCACTTCTGGCACCTACTAATCTGTTCTATCTTTGAGTTCAGTTTTTTTTTAAAAATATTTTTGTAGATTCCATATATAAGTGAGATCATACAGTATTTGTCTCTTTCCTTTTGACTTGTTCTACTAGCATAATGCCTCCAAGGTCCATCTGCATTGTTACAAATGGCAAATTTCCTTCTTTTTTTACAGTTGAATGACATATATATACAATATAATTATGAATTTCAATATATATAAAATACACTTAGGTTGCTTCCAGTCTTGGCTGTTGTAAATAATGCTTCAGTGAACATGGGGGTGCAGATAGCTTTTCTGATTAATGTTTTTGTTTCCATTGGATAAATACCAAGAAGTGTAATTGCTGGATCATATGGTAGTTCTATTTTTAATTTTTTGAGGAACCTCCATACTGTTTTCCATAGTGACTTCATGAGTTTACATTCCTACCAGTTGTGCACAAGGGTTCCCTTTGTCCACATCCTCACCAACACTTGTTATTTTTGTCTTTGTGATAACAGCCATTCTAACAGGAGTGAAGTGATATCTCATTGTGGTTTTGATTTTCATCTTCCTGATAATTAGTGATATTAAGCATCTTTTCATGTTCTGTTGGCCATCTGTGTGTCTTTGGGAAAGTGTCTATTCAGATCCTCTGCCCATTTTTTAAAATCAAGTTGTTTGCTTTTTTTTTTTTTTTGCTATTGAGTTTTATGAGTTCTTTATGTATTTTGGATATCAACCCCTTATCAGATGTGTGTGTGTATATATATATTTTATTGAAGTATAGTCAGTTAAAAATGTTGTGTCAATTTCTTATGGCCTTATGAGACGTATGATTTACAAATATTTTCTTCCATTCTATGGATTGCCTTTTCATTCTGTTTATGGTTTCCTTTGCTGTGCAGAAACTGTTTAGTTTGCTGTAGTCCCACTTCCTTATTTTTGCTTTTATTGCCTTTGCTTTTGATGTCCAATCCAAAGATCATGATGTCAAGATACTTATAGCCTGTTTTCTTCTAGGAGTCTTATGGCTTCAGGTCTTAGGCCAAGTCTTTAATCCATCTTGAGTTAGTTGTTGTATATGATGTTAGACAGTGGTCCAGTTTCATCATTTTGTATGTGGCTGTCTAGTTTTCTCAACACCATTAATTGAAGAGGCTGTCCTTTCCCCATTGTATATTCTTAAGTGCTTTGTGGTAAAGTTATTACTAAATGTGCAAATGTTTATTTCTGGGGAAGTAAAGTCAACTTGAACAACATGACTCCAGATTTTGTCTGATAGAGCCTGTTGCCTTGGAATAATGAATAAGAAAGAGCATGGCAGATTTCTTCACTCAGGGCTAGCTTTGAATCTGGTTTTACCATTTGTTAACTGGGTGATTTTGGATAAGTTGTTTAACCACTAAATTCCCCACCCTCCTGTTTTTCAGATACTTCATCTCTAAAAATGAGGATAATAAAAATTTCTGCCTTACAGATCTTTTGGGAGGGTTAAATCAGATAAAAGACTTGGTACAGAGTGTGCCCCTTTGCAAGTGCTCAAAACAGATACAATGCATATTGTTATATAGAATCAGTACCACATCTCTGAATAATAAGCCAAGTTTGTAAACTGTTTTCCAAATGTCTTTATGTCATGTGCAGGTGAACCTCAAGCCAAAAAAAGAAAGTGGGTTTTGAAGGAGAACTAGAGGGAATCTTTTCTTGGCCCCTTCTCCCAGATTTGAGAATCTGTGTCTGTCTCTGTGCTGGGAAAATCTGCCCCTTCCCCTCTCACAGATGGAGGACAGAAATGGCCTCCAGTTCACTTTTCATGAAGCTCTAGGTACCATGTTTCCCTCAGTTTCCAGCAGAACTTTGCTCGGCACTGACATGGGATGGGTGCATTTAATGTCTGTGAAGTCGAATTACTTGAATTCTCATGCCCCATCTCATGAATGGACTCTAGACAAATTGTTTTCTTCTAAATGTGTCTGATCATATGTTAGAGATTGCTTTTATTTTGCAAATTCTGGAGCTTTTCCTCTGGCATTCCTATCGGCGCATAACTCAGTCACAAAGATTTCAAGGCAGAATAATTAATATACATTGATTCTTCATTAATTCACTCAGAAAACATTTGATTGATGCCTCTTGTGTTTTCTTAATTATAAGAGCACATGTTTAGATATAGAAGAGCTTGCTTTCTTTCCCTCATGATAGTCTTTAAATGCGAATGAGGTCACCTCATTCTGTGTTTTTTTAAAATAATGTCTGTGTTTTTCTAAAATAATGTCTGACTATAGTGACATCTACTGGTAGAATTGATCTCTAAACCAAGGGGATTGTGAGTGTATAGGCTCAAAGATATTCTGACAAGTGTTTTTTCTCTAAAGTGTAGTCCAGGCAGACATCCAAATCAACATTCTTTGATAATAAGAATTACTAAACCTCTTCATTAAAATCACTTTCCTGTAAATGATTTCTGAGTCTTAAAAGCTTTTCTGTTTGAAATACTACTGCTATCTTTGCTGAAAAATCATAGACCAAGCTGCCTGGCAGTCTTTTGAAAGGCCTATACACAATAATGTGCATAGAATCTTAGAAAAATATTGCATTAGTCAGAGAAATGCAAATCAAAACTGCAATGAGGTATCACCTCACACCAGTCAGAATGGCCATCATTCAAAGTTCACAAATGACAAATGCTGGAGAGGCTGTGGAGAAAAGGGAACCCTCCTTCACTGCTGGTGGGAATGCGGTTTGGTGCAGCCACTATGGAAAACAGTATGGAGATTCCTCAAAAGACTAGGAATAGACTTACCATATGACCCAGGAATCCCACTCCTGGGCTTGTATCCAGAAGGAACCCTACTTCAAAATGACGCCTACACCCCAATGGTCATAGCAGCACTGTTTACAATAGCCAAGACATGGAGACAGCCTAAATGTCCATCAACAGATGACTGGATAAAGAAGATGTTCTATATTTATACAATGGAATACTACTCAGCCATAAAACCCGACAACATAACACCATTTGCAACAACATGGATGCTCCTGGAGAATGTCATTCTAAGTGAAGTAAGCCAGAAAGAGAAAGAAAAATACCATATGAGATCGCTCATATGTGGAATCTGAAAAAAAAAAAAAAAAGAACATAAATACAAAACAGAAACAGACTCATAGACATAGAATACAAACTTGTGGTTGCCAAGGGGATGGGGGGTGGGAAGGGATAGACTAGGAGTTCAAAATTTGTAGATATTGACAGGCATATGCAGAATAGATGAACAAGATTATACTGTATAGCACAGGGAAATATATACAAGATCTTGTGGTAGCTCACAGCGAAAAAAAATGTGACAATGAATATATATATGTTCATGTATGACTGAAAAATTGTGCACTACACTGGAGTTTGACACAATGTTGTAAAATGACTATAATTCAATTTAAAAATTGTTTAAAAAATTGCATTAGAATTGGAAGGCTGAGAACCATGACTAACATAGCATTGCCACTAACTGATGGATTTCAGGGCATTCCAGTGCAAATTATTATTTAAAAACTAATTTGTGTGCCCTTGGAATTTTATCTTAAATATAATGCCATGTCTAGTGGTTAAATTCTTAAGGTAGCCATCAACAGTTCACTTCACACAATGTAATTGAAATAATGTGCATTTGCAAAAAAAAAAAGGAAAAAGGGAAGAATAAGAAACAATGCTTTTTATAATATTAGTAAATAATTAGGTTGTTTAAAAATTGAAAAATAAAAATTTTAAATAATGGATTTTTTTTACCTTGAATTCTGGAGGAGTAAATGGCTGTGTAATTGTCTAATAAATGATTGCTAGCTTGCAAGATGTTAACCACTGCTCATAGTGCCATTGAGTTTTATCAGTCAGGATGCCTTTGGCTAGATGTCCTCATGGTTGCAAGAGGCTGCAGTGGCTCCAAGCATCACCTCCTTACAGAGTAGAAAAGGTTCTTATCAGAAGCCTCATTGTGAGAACAAGAAAATCTTTCCCAGAGGTGTTGCCCATAAACTTCCTTTCTCATCTCATTAACCAGACTTGGTTTCTTTGCCCCTTTCTATGTCAATCACTGGCAAGTGGATTAGAATCATCATGGTAATTAAAATTCCCTCCCACCTTAGCCCCTCTCCTGAGATTGGGTTGGGGTCTCTTTCCCTGAGCGATTAAATGAAACTGGGAATTTTCAAGCAAGGAAAAGGAAGGCAGATAGATTTGGTATCTGCTAAATTGAAGAGTAAATGGGGTGGCTATTGGGAAAACTGGTAAAATTTGAATAAAGTCAGTATATTAGATATTAGCTTTATATTGATATTAATTTCCTGATTTTTCAAATTTTGCTGTGGTTATTGAAAGAATGTGCTTTTAAAGGAAATAGACACTGCTGAATTTTAGGGGTATGATTGTTAATTTTTTTAACATTTTTTATTGATTTATAATCATTTTACAATGTTGTGTCAAATTCCAGTGTTCAGCACAATTTTTCAGTCATACATGGACATATACACACTCATTGTCACATTTTTTTCTCTGTGAGCTACCATAAGATTTTGTGTATATTTCCCTGTGCTATACAGTATAATCTTGTTTATCTATTCTACAATTTTGAAATGCCAGTCTCTCCCTTCCCACCCTCTGCCCCCCTGGCAACCACAAGTCTGTATTCTCTGTCTATGAGTCTATTTCTGTCCTGTATTTACGCTTTGTTTTTGTTTGTTTTTGTTTTTGTTTTTTAGATTCCACATATGAGCGATCTCATATGGTATTTTTCTTTCTCTTTCTGGCTTACTTCACTTAGAATGACATTCTCCAGGAGCATCCATGTTGCTGCAAATGGTGTTATGTTGTCAGTTTTTATGGCTGAGTAGTATTCCATTGTATAAATATACCACATCTTCTTTATCCAGTCACCTGTTGATGGAGATTTAGGCTGTTTCCATGTCTTGGCTATTGTAAATAGTGCTGCTATGACCATTGGGGTGTAGGTGTCATCCTGAAGTAGGGTTCCTTCTGGATACAAGCCCAGGAGTGGGATTCCTGGGTCATATGGTAAGTCTATTCCTAGTCTTTTGAGGAATCTCCACAGTTTTCCATAGTGGCTGCACCAAACTGCATTCCCACCAGCAGTGCAGGAAGGTTCCCCTTTCTCCACAGCCTCTCCAGCATTTGTCATTTGTGGATTTTTGAATGACGGCCATGTGTGATTGTTAATTTTATGTGTCAACTTGGTTAGGCTACCACGCCCAGTTCTTTGGTCAAACTCCCACCTGGAAGTTAAATGCAGATATGATTAGCATTTAAATCAGTAGACTTTGAGTAAACCAGATTATACTTCATAATGTGGGTGGGCCTCATTTAATCACTTTGGGCCTCATTTAATCACTTGAAGGCCTTAAAGAGCAAAGACAGGTTTCCTAAGGTTTCCCAAAGAAGAAATTCTCCTTAGGACTGAAACATAGACATTCTGCCTGATTTCTAGCCAGTTGCCTTGCAGAATTCAGACTCAAGAATGTAACATCAACTCTTAACATGAATTTTAAGCCTGCTGGACTACCCTATAGATTTCGAATTTGTCAGCCCCCACAATTGCATGAGCCAATTTCTTAAAATCTCTCTCTCTACCCACTCCCCCCATACACAGCTCTTTCAAGTTATGTGTGTATATCTCCTACTGGTTTGTTTCCCTGGAGAACCCTGAATAATGCAAGGGTAGATGGCATCATGTCTGCAACTTATTCTCAAATGTTCACTCCTGGGGAATCTGGGTGAAAGGTAGTGGGAATTATTCGTACAATTCTTGTAATGTTTCTGTAATTCTGAATTATGTCAAAATAAAAAGATAAAAGAAAAACAAAGTGTACTTGAAAACGAGTTCGGAATATGGCTTTTCTCTTACAGAGAAGCGTATGAACTTGGATAAGTTCCCAAGGTAGCTGACAAAGGACTATTTAACACAAAATGTAGCTGAAATATTGGGCCCTCCGAAGGGGATTAAATAGAAAGACAGCAATACTGTTTTAATATTGATTCGACTAGAAGGGAAAGTGTTAAAATTGAATAATAGATTTTAATTAACCTTTATTTAGGTGGAGAAACTATTGCACAATTGTTTAATATTTGCTTACCAGTGCAAAAAATTGGGGGGATTAACAGTTGGGGGGTTATGGAAAGAATGGTAGTTAAAGAAGTGCTCAGGTGTATCTAGAGATAAAGAGAGGCGAGTTTAAGGAAGGTTGCAGTTAATTTGGTTAAATTGGAATAAATTTGAGCTTATTTATGCACTGAGGAGATGAAACTAGGGCAGACAGAGTAGGTGACATTATACCAGGGAGAAGAGAAGTCCGATACCTATGAGAAAGGGTGGAATCTTAAGCAGTGCTTTTTTGATTTTATATACCACTAAAAATTTTTTTTAATGATATAACTGGAGGACCAATATAAAATTGTCAACTTCTATATTTGCCAGGTGATGACATTAAAGACAGATAAAGGCATCCAAAACCATGGGAATCTACTATTACTATCATTTCATAAATAAAAGGCATTTAAACTCTAAATATGGAATGTAAGGATTTACTGCGTGTAGCATGAAGTCCTCCTTTCATTGAGGACTGGTTATATGGATGCTTGTTTTTGGCGTTAGTCCTCGCTGAGCACACATAAGCAGTTGTGTTTGAGCTGATAGCTGGTGTGGAGCCAGCCACAACCAGATGGTCTAACAGCACACCTTGGATGGTTGCACATCCTTTTCTTCTTCGTGACCCTGACTCTTTCTTTGACTTGATTCCCACAGTCGAGTCCGGTAACCCTGCTCCAGGCTCTGGTTCCTCCTCCTCCCAAGGGCAACCTTACAGGTAGGGCCTGTGGCATCTACTTCCACTTGCTTTATTGAATTTGCTTTATTGAATTTGTTTATCTGCTAAGGTTGTGATTATTTTTATATTACCAACTTTTGCCCTTTGTTAATGTTCAAACTCACTTATCTCTTTCTGGTTAGTATAGCTTTCCTTTTGTTTTCACATTGTTCATTCCCTCAACCATTGCTTCTCGTAGAATTTTTTGGCTGGGGAAATTTATTAGCACCCTGTTTCTACTTCGCTAATCCACATAGTAGGTGCCTCTTTGCCTTCACAGGGAATGGCTGGTTTGGTTATACACCCTACTGGCAATATTAATGCCATTCCTTTGAGCTTTGTTTAGGCCCTGAGCTGCTTCATGACCTTTGGGGTGAAGTCCAGAGCAATTCATCTCCTTGTATCTGTAATTGGGAAGCATGAGATCAATTAGAAAGTGCTTTGCGTCAAATAGACCTGTGTGTGGCCAGCTCTATCCTCTGTCCTTTGTTGGCTATGTGACTTCACACAAGCCTCCTAAATGCTCAAAGTCTTATCTTTCTCTCTGTAAAATAGGGAAAAGAACACCAATCTTGTAAGGTTATTCTAAGGATCAAATGAGAGAGATGTGTAAGGAGCTTTGATAACTGCTTGCATGTGGCAGGGCTCAAACAGTGGTAGCTGTTACTAAAACCCTCCTTTCCTCTCAGCACTGTCTGGAATTGTGCTGTCAAACATGGTAACCACTAGTTACATGTGGCCATTAAGTACCTGAAATGTGGCTGGTCCCAGCTGAGATGTGCTGTTACTATAAAATGTACACCAGACTTTGAAGGCTTAGTATGACAAAAAAGAATGTATAATAGCTTATGAATAATTTCTTATATTGACTATATGTTGAAATGGTAATATTTTGGATGTATTGGGTTAAACAAAATAGATTATTAAAATTAATTTTACCTATTTCTTTTTATATTGTTTAATAAGGCCACAAGAAATTCAAAATTATATATTATCTTAGCTCAGACTGCTGTAACAAAATACCAGTAGATGGGGTGGCTTAAACCACAGACATTGATTTTGCACAGTTGTAAAGGCTGGGAAATCCAAGATAAAGGTGCTGGCAGATTTGGTTCTTGATGAAAACCTTCTTGGCTTGCAGATGGCTGCCTTCTTGCTATATCCTTACATAATAGAGAGAGAAAGGGCTCTGGTCTCTTCCTCTTCTTATAAGGACACTAATTGCATAACAGAGGCCCCATCTTCATGGCCTTATCTAAACCTAATTACATCCCAAAGGCCCGCCTCCTAAAACCATCACAGTGAGGGTTGGAGCGCCAACATATGAATTTTAAGGAGACACAAACATTCAGTCCGTAACACATATGTAGCTTGCATGATATTTTTATTAGATAGTGCTATTGTAGAATCTTGACTTTTGTCTGTGAAATGAAGAAGATTAACAACCTGTTGTCTGGGATATTTCTTTAGAGCTCATTACTGAATATGATTCCGTTGCCCACAAGACATCCCTACTGAGAATGTCATCAAGTCTTTACCACTTATTTGGCCTTAAGCTCTGCTTTGTACTGTTCATTGTTTTTTCCATGTGCATGGAAGATCAAAGACAAAAGGTGATGAGAGAGAGTGCCACCTGGAAAAGATTGGTCAGATAGCCCCTCAGATCCCTAAGGCGAGTCACCACCTTAGTGAAATTATCATAATTCAGACCTGAGTCATGAGGAATTGAGAATCTGGTTGGTCAGCATATAGGTTGCAAACATTGAATATTGATTAAAGTATTTGGGGTGCAAGTAAAAGAAACTAATTTTAACTTAATCACAAATAGGGGATTAATTGGAATACTAGTGGTGTGCTCAGACTTGACAACAGAGCTGGACGACTGGATATTAGGAAGGACGTAACCTTGTGCAGCCAAAGATGTTCAGCAGGCAGTACTCATGGACCACCTCATTGGGCATTGCTATACGACAGCTCTGTGCCTTCTGCTCTTGTGACTCTGCTCAATATTCACATGACCAAGAGAGAGAAACTTGACTTTGTTGAGCTCAGGTTGTGGGCCACCCACTCCTTAGGCCACTGGGAGTGGGATTCTGTATTACTAGCTGCACCAGAATATAGGCAGTAGGTTTGGATGTTCCTGCAAAGGGAGGGGGTCATGCAGAGACAATGCTGTGTGTTTACCAAATCCTGTTTTCTTTTCCTTTTCCTGGACACAAAGGAAAATAGTATTTTTCTACCTTCCTTTTCAGTTAGGTTAAGGTCAATGGGCTATGTAGGTTGGAGTGATGTTCTTAATGTTCAGGGCTGTGTGGACATAAAACCTGTCCTAGTCTTGGAGGCTGCACATTTTAGAAGTCGGGATCATAAAATGGAAGGAGCCTGGAGGCCTGAGTCACCCCTTAAAGGAGCAACTACTTTGGGCTTGCAGTTTACATCAGACTGTGATGTAGCTAAGAAAAAAAACTCTATTGACACATCTCTGAGATTTTACGGTTGTCTGTTATAGCAGCTAGCATAACTGCCTTGAGTAAAACAGGAGTATTACAAGAAAGGGAATGAGGGATGCTGGGAATACAATATTTCTCTCTGGGAAGAGTCACAATAACCAAATACACGGAGAATAGTAAATGTGGAGCGATGGCCGCTTTATTAATGACAATGAGAAGCAGAATAGTTTAGGGAATTAGGTGCTTCATCGGTTGCTTAGTCCATTCTCCTTTGCACTTAAAGTATGTGAGAAGCCAGTTTTTAATCACATGGATACTTGATAATATGGATACACAAGGAATAAGGGGTGTTGGTTTTACAATTGTAGTGTTTAGTAGCTTAGAGACTTGCCTGCTTGACCATTGGATCATGTTTCTTAAAATCGAATTCAAGAGTGTCCCTTGGGCTAGATTGCAGGTTGCCAGGGGTACACAAAACCCAGGATAAACTTGGCACATCTTCCTAGAGTGCCAGAGATTTGGGGGATAAAAAGTTAAATAACTGAATGGGTCATTTAAAATGATATCTTTACACTAAACCACACAGATATATTATTAACTAGGATGCAAAAAATTGCAGAAATTTTTAAAAAAGCATAAATAAGTTTTGAGCTTGAGATGGGCAGCTTCAGGCCTGGGGTGAGCGGTAGAGTAGCAGAGCAGAAGCGTGGGCTCGGGGTTTGACCCAGGCTCTACCACTTATTAGCTTTGTGACCTCGGACAAGTCGCCTAACTTCTCCAAGCCTGTATCTCCTCAACAATGAAGTGAAGGCAATGAACAGCCTTCCTCACAGAGCTGCAAGACTCACTGAGCCGGCACACAGGAAGCAGTAAGGTCAGCAGCTGACACATGAGGGACACAATAGAGGGTGGCGGTTATTGTTGCTGTGATTGTAGCTGTGCCTCCGGGCTCTTCTCGGCTACGACGGGCACTTCAGGGAGGAAAGCTGGGAGTTCGCTGTCTTGGCACATCCCATCTCTACGGTGGAAACGTGCCTACCACAGCCACTCCTCTTTCCTGCTTCCAAGGCTGGCCAGCCCCTCTGATCGGTACGTTACACCCTTACAGATGTTCTCAGTACATCTAGGGAAGTTCTGGTAAATGCAGCCAGCCCAAGGGTCAGTTCTGAATATTTAGGCAGCTCTGCACAGCTCTGTTCTTCCCTGCTTTGAGACCTCGGGAGGCAATCTCATTTCTAGGTCCTTGGGCAGTATCTTGCTATAGCCCAGGTATACTGATTATACAGTGTAGGTTTGATATGTTTGCATCTCATTTTGATCATTTTGAGGGCTTGACAGTGTTTGATGTTTCCTTGTTTTGACTGTGACTGTATATGGCCATTGCTCATTAACTATTGATTAACAGATTGAAAGAAATAAAACTCTTATATGCAGTGTTGGCATCACCTTCTATTCTCTCACGTCTCTCACATCTTGCTACGTGGAGGGCAGAGGGAAGATAGGAGGGCGTACATACCTCCAAATCCCAAAGTCAAAAACTATCCTTTCATCACAATGACAAACACCACTGTGTTTCCCTGTCCTGCATTCTACCCCAGCTAGGTACATGACTTGGGATATTGGAAAGGTCAAGGTGTTTGGGGTCAGGCAGACTTAGGGCAGTGGCCTTGCTCCATCATTCACTAGTGAGGGCACTGGAATTTACCACCTCATTTTAACTTCTTTGAACTTTAATTTCCCAATCAGCCCATCTCCCAGAGTTGGCAAGGATTGAATGAGACAAAGATCAAGAAGCTTTGTCCTGGATGGGACATATTCAATAAATGTTAGTTTCCTTTCCGAGTAAAAATAATTTTGGTGCTGTGGAAAGGCAGATATTTGGCTCAGGTCTGGGCAATGTTTGAGGGGATCTTAGGGGATATGTTTCTACTGAAAAGCTGAAATTCAGATTTTCCTTTTATATTTTCTTCAGTCATGGAGAATGTGAGGATATAAGTCTGATTTGTAGGCTGGATGAGAAAAAGAGGAGAAAACAAAAGTCAATCATGACAAGCCAGTGATAGATTAAAACAGTAAACGTTTCTCTATATATGTAGGCTTGCATGTGTTTCTTGATTTCTCTCTTTTATCCTCTTCTTTCTTTTTTTCTTTCCTTTCTATCAAGTCATCTTTTTGTTTTTGTTCTACCAGTTTTGCTTTTTATTTTAGTTTTGAACCAGTTTATATATCCACATAGCCCAAAATTCAAAAGGTATAAAAGGGGATGCAGTGAAAAGTCTCATTTCCAGCCTGTTCTTCAGCTGCCAAATTCTTCTCGCCAAAGGGAATCAGTGTTACCAGATTCTTGTGTATCTTCCTATATTCTGTTTACCCTCTTTTTACACAATTGGTAACATGCTCTACTGTACTAACATCTAAACCTTGCTTTTTTCACTTAGCCATCTTAAAGATTATCCCATAGCCATGTGTGTAAAGCTCTTGCTTAATTTATTTTTAATGGCATTATATTTGTGTATTTTGGCATTGTAAACCAATGTGTGTTCAACCAGTATCTACTGAGGAACGTTCAGGCCAGTTCTGGCTTTTGCTATTAAGTAATGCTGCAGTGAATGATCCTGTATATGTCATTTTGCAGTAAGCAAGATTATCTTTAAGACAAATTTCTGAAATGGAATTTCTGGGTGAAAAATATGTGCATCTGTAAATTAATAGATGCTGTCAGATGGCCCTTAGAAATTGCATCAATGCACATACCACCTTGCAGACTAGCAACTGACTCTCCTGACTTTTCTAAAGTACACGTACAAAGCAACCAAAGCACATGCACAGGAAGTATCAGACACAACTTGACGTGACCCCGGTGACCATGGGCTAGCTGGATTGCTTATTGCTCCTTTGCTCTCTCTCTGGGGGAGATAATCTGGACCTCTTACGTAGATTTAGAGTTGTTTAACTTCACAATTCTAAAATTAAACGCCACATGAAAGACATTTCTATTTTACAAACTGATACTGAGCAGCATTTCAGACTGTCAGAACCTCATTGAAGTAGAAGTGATGGGTTTAATCTTTGTTTTTTAAGGTTTCAAATTTGGTAACTCTATTAAATCGATGGCTCCAAAAGGTTTTGGCCTTGTACCTCTTTACTCTCTTAAACATTATTGAAGACTCCTAAGAGCTTCTGGTTCATGTAGGATATATGTATATAAATATATACATATATACATATATAAATATATACATATATACGTATGTATATATTTTTATAATGTTTGAAAGCAGAATGGATTTTTTCTATTTATTTATTTAAAATAATTCCACTACATGTTAATATAAATAACATTTTTATGAAAACTAACTATTTTTGTAAATTAGTGATTAACATAGCATTGTTTTATACTGTTGCAAATCTGGCTTAGTAGATGACAGCTGGCATAATACCTTGTGGAACCCAGTGGAATCTTTTCCTGTGGACTGGACTTCTGTGGTGTAACATTTTCTTCCCTACCTTGATGTCAGAAATGTCTGCTCCTTACCCTCCTGCTCACCTTACCCTCCAGCCTCACCACCAGTTTCCAAGAAATGACAGACAGTGCCAAGTTTCGTGGGCTGTTTGTGAACTGGCTTTCCAAATCCGGTGTTCAAATAGGCTAAAACTTGAATGGGTCTTTGTAGATCACAGAGGGCCCCTGATAGCACATCTTGCAGAATTCTAAGTAATATGGTAGCTGTATAAGATTTGATATAAGGGACCAAAGGGGTTATATAATAGTGTGCTTGGGGTAGTGCCCAGGCTTTGCGTGCCCAGCCCACACTGTAATTACCTAATCCTCTTGCCCGGTGCTGACCACGGTTCCATACAGCCGGGTCAGAGGCCAGTTTATTACAAAGAGATCTGGCTCACTTCCCACTAGATTGCCCTCCATAGACTAATTATGCTTATTGGGTGAAAGGTAAGAGGCCAGAAGAGCCATGCTGAGTTTGAAGAACAGTGCATGTGAAACACAGAGTATCAGGCTCACCCCCCTAGTCGAGCCAAGTGCAGTACCCACAGAGCTAAAGCCAGAACTGGGAAGGTGGCAACACCTATGCATAAGATAAGAAGATTGGTGCCCCTTGGCAGCCCTACGTGGGCAGATTAGCCAGGAAATGAGAGCTGCCCAAAAGCAGAGTTCTGTGCTAGCAGGAAGGAGCCAAATGAGGTTTGTAATCCAGACTGTTCACACCAATCCTGGTGAGGCTGCCCAGGGGTAAGGACCGTGGACTAGGCATCATTTCAAAGAGGAGAGTGAATGCACAACTCGACCATATTCACCATAGTTCAGTACTTCAGTGTTTTTGTCCTCCTTTATGGTCTACAGGTCCTCCTATGACACTTATTTGTAACATGGGCTGGGGCAAGTAATATTTTTCTATTAATAATTGAGGCAAATGAGGAAAACAGGCTCAAGGACATGAAGTGGAAAGGCCTACCTGGAAAGTGATTAAACCATACCTAGATCTTTAGACAGCTAATCCAGTGCTTCCTCCACTCTCCCAAGGTGGACTGGTGTGGGCAGGGAAGCTGCAGACGGTGGAGCAAACAGGCTCAGCTGAGCCGCTGGAGGCTAAGAGGCCTTAGAAGGTAAAGAAGAGAAGGCAAAGAAAGCAGTAGAGACACGAAGGAATCTCTTGGCAAATTTGGGAGCTGGTGGAGAGACTGACTGAGTATTGCATTTATGTTGGGACATGGGAAGTCAAGTTGGAAAAGTGGGAATGGGCCAGCTGAATAATTTGGATGTGATGTGTATAATAAGGCATTGTTGTGGCTCCGTGAGAACCAGAGTAACAACGAGAGCAGGGCCTTAGGAAGATTGGTCTAGCAGTGGAATAAGGGTCTGAGTGGAATAAAGAGTCTAGAGGCAGGTAACCCAGCTAGGGTACTATTGTGGTAATTCAGGTGTGAGGTAGGAAGTCTCAGACTGAGATGGCAGCAGTGTAAAGGGTGAGGAAAGAAGAGTTCACGAGACAATAAGAGGACATACTCGAGGACTTAGTAACGTATTAGCTATGTGAACAAAAGCTGCTCCAAGCTCTGAGGATCTAGAACAACACAGGCCTCACTGGTTCATAAGATTAGGACCTTTATTTTAGAGACATTGGACGTGATGTGACAGTATCAGAGGGACAGATAAACAGTTTGAAACTTGAGGTTACATCACAACGGAATGTCTAGAGGTTGCTCTCCTTTATAAATACACTTTGAAGCACTTGGATGGAAAAAGAAATGCTATATTAGCACATTTGCTATAATCATAAAAACCAAAATATAGCTTTCTTTCACATTAATTTTATTAGTAATTGTAAAATAAAAACAATTTAAGAAAATAGTTTCCTTTTCAAGACATAGAAACTACAGTCTTTGCAAAATATACACACCCAGCATTGTTACAATACATATCCTTGTATATACCTTGGACATTATAAAAGTGTTTTAAAAAATCACACCCTGTAAAAGCTGGGAGAAGAAACATTTTCTCCAACTTTGGTCATACATTGTGGCATTCAAGCACTGAAACCACACTGTTGAAATAAAACATGTCTGTAGTGTACAGGCCCAAGGGGGTCTACCTTTCAAGATCCTGTAGGTTCTTTTATTGTGCAAGGTAAAGAACCAGAAGAGGGTTCCCTGAGAGTTAATTTACTTTAGATTGCTCAAGCAATGGTTTACTTTCTGTACTTTATCACTGAACTAAAGGACGGATAAATAAGGCCATGGGAACCCATCTTGGGCAGGGCCCCTCCCCAGAGTCCCCACCTATGAAGCATGTCTCCTACATGAGGATTTCTAACCTTTGAGCCCTAAAATGCCCTAAATCTATACTTATCTAAGATGCTTGCAAAATGATGCTTTTGCAACTCTAAACTCTAACAACGCCAGTTAGGCTAAAGTTACAATGATAGTGTGAGTCCCCTAAATAGGCCTCTTTTAGGCTCTGTCAGGTGGGCAGCACTTGGGAAGATCAGCAAGCCAAAAATTCCCTCTTGGAACTACTGGGAAAGGTCCTTTCTCACCAAGGCATAAACCTCAGAAGTCAAGTTCCTCCTTACTTTGGAAGCATTGTGATGAGAGGGTGGGAAAGAGCCTGTAATTGTTCAGATCTGTAGGCTTAAGATAATAATAGGTGCTAGGTCTGATACAGTGAGAGGTGGAGACCATTACAGCCTCACCAATAAAGGGCTCATTGTGACAAAGAGCCATTTGCGTGGACTCCCTGCCTCCTGACTGACCTCCCAAGTTTTCCTAAATATTACATTCTCTCTTTAGCTGTAGAGCAGTGGCTTGATGAAGTTCCAAACATAAAATATGCTGTTTGAATTCATAACACTAGTACCATGGTGCAGCACTAACATTTAATACCATATTGATTTATTAGAATTTAACAGTGATTTTTTTTCTATTTAAGAAACTACACAAATCAATCAACCATGGATTCACAGGTCTTTACATTTAATATAGAACATGAGGCATTATTACATATAATTCCATAAGGGAAAAAGACCATAAAAATAAGTTTACTAGGATTACTGTACTTCAAAAAGTAGTTTAAAATATATATATATATATGTATATATATATATATATATACATATATATATATATTCTCCAAAGTTCTCTAAGTATTTGGTTTAGAAGGTAAGAGAGGTATCTATTAGGATGAACCATAAGAAACTATGGGGTTTTTTGTAAGTTAAAAAGGTAAAATCTCATCAATTTCTTATGGTTCAACCTGATAAAATCCTGAGAAAATTTTATTTGGCATCACACCATAAAGTCAACTGAATTTATAAAAAATCAAATTTCTAGTTCTGAGAAAACACTTCAGGATGGAAATGTGCACATTGGTCATGCCAAAATTTCTCACTTGTGATTTAAACACCTGAAATGTTAGCATGTTAAAAAAAAACGTAGTGCAGTTTCAAAAAAAAACAGAGGACAATTAAAATTATATAATGTAGCCACAGTTGCTAATGCCACTCAAGCAGAAAACCACTAGCCAAATTTGGTGATTTAAAGATTTAAGTTTACATATCAAAATTTCAGCATTAAAGTGAAAAAGGCACAAATAGGGGTTAAAAGAATGACGATCATTTTTAAAAGCCTTGAAAATAAGGCTAATTCATTTGTTTTATAAACACCATTAAGTAGGCACCTACTCCAAATTTCAGCTTTGGCCTCCTAAATGGCATTACATTTCAAATGAATTATCAACATAACACTAATTATATAGCAGCATTGTTATCAGTAAGTCTCTTAGCCTCTACACTGCTAAAAGAGCATCTAAAATTTCCTCCCACCTGTATCCCATCAGTACCAAAAATACACTTTGAAAAATTACAGATATTTATACTTAGTCATAAAAAATTGTGCAGTTTTTCTTCAACTAATGATCTGTCCTCTTATCAATGCCACCCCAATAACAACAAAAAACCCAAAACCAAAAAATAATTGATTAAAATAAAGTTGCTACACCAAACTGACTGGCTGTTTTTAACTAATTAAAGACATACCATATTCAAAAGTGGCACTTTAATTATGAAATTTATTAAATATAATCAATGAAGTAAATGCAGATTTTCCAGGTGTGTGTATGCATGTGTGTGTGAAGTGTCTGAACTGGGTGATGGTGTTCTTTAAAAAAATACACATTTATAAAAGACCCCAACAACCGACCCTTGGTGCTCACATAGGCACCTCTTGTCTGTGTGGCCCGCTGTTGCTGTAGCAGTGTAACCATTAAACGTTTCCTTGTTCTTAAAAAATAAATAAACACATTTCAGCAATGATGCTTCATCTGGAACTCTGGTACCACTTACGAATGGCGGCTCCAGTACTGCTGGCTACTACACAGAGGGAGCCACCCACTGTCCACCATGATGGTATATTATTAAAGAAAATAACCTGAAAGATAAAAGCAAAGACCACATCCATCGTCTTCATTAGTGCTACCAGGCCTGCTTTTTCTATCTGAATGGCTTTTGTGAGAAACACCTGACCCCCCAAACCACACAGCCCAATTAGTATGAGAAACAGCCTGTCCAGCCCACAGTAGGGCAAACTCCATTCTCCTAATGCAAAAAGGACAGTGACGCACTCGATGAGGCCAGCCACTACATAATACCAAATGCTCAACATGTAGTCCACAGATTTCCCCATTTTCCTTAGGATGACTAGAGTCACCGCAGCAAAGACGGCATGTGCAAGCGCTGCGAACGTGCCCTTCAGGTGGACTGAATAGTCTTCTTCCATCTCCACGGCACTGGAACCAAACAGAAATGGTGGCCTCACAATAAGGATCACTCCAGTGATCGTGAATGCGGTGAAGAGAGCATCCCAAGGGCTGTATTTTTCCTTGAGAAATATGCAAGCAAATATAGATGTAAACACTGGACAGCTAAATGTGATAACTGTGGCATCAGCGAGGGACGTTGCCTGGAAGGCGTAGTATAAAAGGATCATGGCAATAGAACCGAGGACTCCTCTGAGAAGGAGGAAGATTCGTTGACTTTTTGGGCCTATAAATCCAGTTCTGTAAATTCAAAGAAAGGAATGAGTATTAAACGAACTTGGAATTTGTTTGCAAATTACACTTTTAAATCAAACATTATTTTAAAAGTCCTAAAACTATCAAAAAAAAAAAAGAAATAGTAAATTAATTATTATGTCTACAACTATTATACACCTTTTAAAAAGTGTTTCCTAAATACAGCTAATGACATTAATGTGTTCACAGTATAAGCTAAAATAGTACGAGTGAAATACATAAATAGTGTAATTATAATTCAGCAACTCTAGGTGTTATTTCCCCTATGTGTAGATATATGCTTGCAAAAGAGACAAAAAGGAAAATAAACTGAAATGTTCATTGTGATTATACCTCAATAGGTAGACTCATAGGTAATTTTCCTTCTTTATATTTCCCCCCCAATTTTCTCTAATGAAAAAATGTTATTTTTATAATAAATACAAGTTAGTGACTTAGCTGCCTCACATAAGACAACTTGGGAATGTGAGTGAGCATTCTCAGTCCTATGAGTTTTCCTATTAAAGCTGAGGCAATGCTAAAATTTATTTTAGCCACTGAATGTGAGACAACTTTTCATTGTTCTCCTTAGGAGAAGAGCTAAAATGTACTGGAAAAGAACCTGTAGCATTCAGATAAATATAATAACTGTTGCTCAAGTGCTTTTCAGTTAAGTATTTACAGAGTACTGTGTAAGTTCCTGCTAAGGGAGGCTCACTGCTCTGTACCACGGCTGAACTCTTTCGGAGCAGGATCTAGGCCTGATACGGGGACCCTGGGTCTCTGGAGTTAGAAATGAAAGTGTGGTCTCCTTGGGTCCATACTTTGAGAAGCTAAGAGTCTTCCGTGATAGTGAAATGGGTCAAAATAGGTTAATGCCAGTGATTTAAGAAAATTCTTCTAAGTGCTCTCCTGACAATATTTTTATTCCAAAAAGGAAAGAATGGCTGTTTATAGCATCAGTGGTCTGTTGCCACCCTTAGGAATTTCTGAAGTCTTAGCATCATTTCCTAAAATACTGTGACTTGTCCATAATTACATGAGAATTTCCGACAATATTTTTGAGCTCAGCAGATTTTCACCTTTTCCCACCAAAGTCTCCAGATAAGGAGTGAAACTATTCTAAGTAAATCTGTGCCGAGTTACAGATACAAGGAACCTTTGGCAGCAAGTGGCTGAAGTTTTAAATCTGGAGTTTAAGCATCCTTACCCAAAGAGAGAGAGAGCCAAAGAGCCACCAGGAACCCGGCGGTTGTTCCTCCCAGGGTTCTAAGTGTGTTGAGGTCACAACAGTGTGGCGGAGACATAGTTTTAACCTGGGGAGGGTGTGTGTAGGGGGGGGGGGTCCATGTGGAAGAGGAAGAGGGGCTGGGTGGGGAGAGAACAGTAAGGATGGGGAATACAGTTTTTATGCAGGGTAGAGAACAAAGAATATCATCCCCTCCAGTTTACAGATGAGGACACTGAACAAGAAAGGAGTTAAAATGGCATTTCCCAAGATCCCCTTTCCCCTCTCCCATAGCACCCTGGCGGGAAGACCTAAATATCATTACTGTAACCTTCTGTCTGCCTTGGTGGCAGAGCAGCCTGTTCTCCTTAAAGAAACCTCTGACACTAGGAGACACTGCTGTTTCCTCTCGTTTACTTTTTTCTTCCAAATACTAGTTATGCCAAAGGCAAGAAGGGAGGGTGGCACAAGATGGGGGGAGGAATTGCACAAGGAAAGCTCTGTTCTCAAAATAGGAGGTGGTGAATAATTGAATCTGTTTCCCCTCCTTTGTTGGGCATATGGTTTTTGTTCATGAGGGCATCTTCTGTGGGTGGATCCTTGTGACTTTTCATTAATCAGAGCCAAAGGGTGTAGGGACTGGTAAATCTATGAGAGGAATAAAGCAGATGCTATAGAGTAAATAAATTAAGCAGGTCAAAAGATTTACAAACATGTATTAATATCTTCTACTTTGCAGGTAAGAAATACTTACTTTCTGTATATTAAGCAAGGGATAATGATTAGCATTTGGAACACACATCGGAATGCACTAATTTCTACAGCATGGATGTCTTGCACTTTTTTAACCAATAAAGAGCCCACTGAGAAAAAGAAGGCAGACAATAATGTGTAAAACAAGCCAAGTCCAGGGCAGGGTGCTTTCTTCTCAGCTTCTGAAAAAGATTAAATTCTAGTTAGTCCTTGCTTCCAAGTGTATGTTTTATCACTCTTACCTAGAAATTGAGAAAAATGGGACAATATTAACAGCTAACAGGCCACAAATATTAACCTCCTAAGCACATCCAATCTCTGGACCTGAACAATTTCCCCACCAAGAATAAACAACCGTAGACACAGGGCAAGAATTTACACCTGTATTTTTAAAATGCAGTTCACCCTATGAAATGGATTTATTTGGCTCACTGAAGACTCATCCCTCACTTGTAAGTCAAAAAGAAGTAAGAAGCTTGCCAAGACAGTGAGAGAAGTCTTTAAGAAAATGCTTGTCAAGATGGTTAGAGAAAAATGCTTCCAAGTGATATTTTGTATCATCTCATTGGTGAACTGGGCTTTATGCAAAAAGTGTCCTTTTCTGGAAAATAGGTCGTAACTGTCAGATGTGGCTACTTGTTGATTAGCTGACTTCTCCCACCAGCCTGGGAGTGTCTCCAGGGCTGGGATCTCAGCTGTCCTATTCAGGCCTGGCCCATGGGAGACTCTGAATAAATATTCACTGAATGAAAGAATATGAGAGAACTTCATGGAAAGATGTAGAGTCTAACACCACAGGCGACAGCATAATCTGGGAAGACTCTCTGTTCAGTTATTTTGAACAGTTAAGCAAATCTTTAACTTTTCATGGTTTATGACTTATCTTCCTTTTAGAACATAAACTCTTTGATGGCAGGGGCTAGGTTATCTAGACCTCTGACCTCAAAATGCTTAAAATTTTTTAAAGAAAAAAATTAGAACTGCCATCTAATACCAACTTCTTGGTTTGATCTGAACTAGGAAACTGCTGCTTTCTCCAGGGCATCAAGTATTCAGTCCATTAGTGACAGTCTGTAGGAGCAACCACTGCCTTTGTCGTAGCTGCCTAAGACAGGAGTAGATCCTGCTTTCAGTCTCACCCCCTGTCATTCAGAGGGCAGCAAAATGCAACAGGGTAAGCAGAGAACTCCCTAAAAGACAGGCCACACACTCAGGATTATATATATATATTTTTTTTTATTTTATTTTTTGAAACTAACACAAAAACAAGAAGAGAACAGGAAGGAAACACAGAACTGGCCCTTGTCAGTTATGAGCATAGCAGAGCTGAAGGATGTATGGACACATGCAATTTGTAGTAAAACAAAGATTATCATTCCAATCTAGGAATTTACAATGAGTTACTCAGCCATTGAAGAGTATTGCACAATGTTTCTTTTCTTTTCTTTTTTTTAATGGCCTTTTCTGATAAAGGCAAGCACCAGGTAATACGTTTCAACCTCCTTATGTTAATTAGATACCTTTGCCCACAAGTGACAGTTTGCAAAGCAGGACCAAACCATGATGATGCAGACTTCCCCGGAGCGCTCTACAGCCTGACCTTCATAGATGGAGATGCCATTTGGGTCAGAAGCTGTTCTAGGTGTACAGGTGAAGAGAATGACTTCGAGCTAGGAGTTGCCATGGAGTATGTTCTCTGGCATAAGTGTCAGAATCCTCCACATTCTCTTCTGTGCCTGTGTGTTCAGATACTGCAGAAACCAAACTGAACATACCCGCTCAGCCCATGAGAAGGGTGCTTTAGAGGACTTCCAAGTTAAGCACCACAAAGTACATGTCTTGGCTGTGGTCTGCCTTAAAGTTCATCTTTGAAATTTCAGAATTCAGGTCCAGATAAAAATAGTTTTCTTAAAAGAAACCCAACCCTTACGTAGAACTTACGCCTTCAGGCAGAATAGAACAGGAAGCTCAGGGACAGAAAACATCTCCCTGGTCTAAATTTCAAGGACCTTCTCCAACCTAAACTTTTTAATTTTTCTCCATGAATATTTTAACTTAACATGATATTTTAACTCGTTTAAAACTTTATTTTACATCCCTGGCTCTGTTTATTTTTTTCCCTTAAAACACGTACACACATATTTTCTGGCCTGCCAACGCTTAAGGCCCATGCTCCTGACTGGGACAGGACAGTTGCTACAAGGTCAGGATGAACTTAATTATTTGTTATGAGGGTGAGGACTGGTTCTTCTCAGGCAAACCTCAGTCTCTTACAGAACAATCATTTCAATTCTCTCTGTCGAAGTAGATGAACAAGAGAGTAGTATAAAGCAAAGAGGCATTTGCTTACGTAATGTGCTTCCACAGTCATATTCTACTGTAAGCATAATTAACAATTTGGCAACTGTAAATAATTTAAGTAAGTAGCCACAGTGCAATTTCCTGAGTCAGAAGAAAACGGAAAAGTTGCTCAGTTTCTGTATCCTCTGTTTTAAACTGGTGATCACTACCTGGGTTAGGAATTAGAAGCAACTGAATCAACTTTTAAAACTTCAATTCTTGAGCCACTAAAGTGGGTCCGTCCCCAGACCCACTGAAACAGGATCTCGGTCAGTGTAAAAACCTCCACTGGTTTCAGAATGCACTGCTCCCCTAGAGAGCTTCCTCCTTCCAGGGTTATGTAAGGCACAAACCAAGACAGCTTCTCCTTGCTTCAGTCAAAAATCACGTTATCCCTCAAGAAACTAAATAGATGTCTTAGGATAACAATATGCTGTTTGTGAAGGTCATCCAAGAATGTAAGAAAAATGGGTAATAGTTTTGACCTAAACTTGAACATGAATGAACTTTAAGATAACCAGTTGGGTTAAGAGGCTAAAATGATACAGTCACAAAGTTCAATGACAATAAGAGAGTGTTTCTACAGCAATCCCATTTTTGGAATATTATCTGGTCACCTTACAATCAGTATTCCTAAGTCTTATTGTTAGCAACTTCCTCTGAAATTAAAAGACCCCTCAAGATTCTTAGGTGCAGTTGCCTGCATTGGTTTTGCCATGTGCTGCCTGAAGTATTCCTCTTTAGTTCACAAACAGGGGAGCCATTTAAAAGTTTGTAAGGGCTAACTCAGCAGTCCATTAGAACAACATTCGGCCATAGGATGTTAAGGAGAGAAACTGACCTCTTCAAAACTGCACATCTGGTCAATTCAGCTGAGGGTAACTTGTCTGGAGGCACTAACCCATGTAAAATGATCAGAAGTCTAATTGTTTCTGTTAGTATTTAGGAGAAAAATGGAGCAAGAACCATCTTCCTGGGGTTTGTGTCTCTATAAAGTTTGTGAACTGTGACTCAGGAAAGTGCACACAGGGAGGAGGGAAAAGTGGGGTCAGCTAAAAGGTCAGCTAATAGAAGTCCCAGGTCACATTTAGGAGAGGTGACCCAGATGATGTGGTGGTGCAGACTGTGTAACTTTGTCTTGAAAGGAGATCTGCCTGTTTCCTTCTTCTTAGAGGAAGCTGCTCCGGTGGGCAGTGGAGTTCAAGGAGCAATGTACTTGTGGCTAGGAGAAAGGGCCCTGGGCAAGGTCTCTGACGAAATGGGACCCTATCCCTGGTGCTGCCCCGACCTGCGGAGTGTCTCGTCCACACATGCCAGATCTTGGGAAAAACAAAGCAAACAAAACCCTTCTAGAGCCCTCATCTTCCCTGCCTTAATTTCCTCATTTGTTGAAGGAAGACGCTGAACAAAACAAAGGGTTTCTCACGCAGGGTCCCTAGCTTTGGAGGCGGGTCTGTGAACTGCTTACTCATTCATGTAAGACTGTGCCTCTGTCTCGTTTTGCATCCGTTGCTAAAAATTCCTCCTAACCCAAAAAGATTAAGAACCACTGGTCCTACTCAACTCTGGCTCCCTAAGATTCTCAGACTCTGGGACAAACATTTTTCTAGCCTCGACGCTTTCCAATTTCCTCGTCGAGGAACACCGTTTACCATCGAGATCAGTTTTCTTGGTTAGCTTCCTCCCAACCTGGGCCAGCTGCGGGATGGCCTCTCTCGGTGACCCTCAACCTCCAACCTCGAGCAGGGCACACCAAAAGGCAATCTGACTCCACGATCCTGTCCTCAACATTTTAATTATAGGAACAGTTTCAGAATCCCAAACAGGTTCCAAAACAATCAGAAACTTTCTCCGGTCTTCGCGTCGACCAGGGCGCAGGGGGCTTCTGCTTTGCAGCCCCCCCAGGTGCCAGTGTAAGGGTGTTCTCGAGCTCTAGGCACCGTGGGAATGGGGGGCGCGGTCCGCACGGTGCCCCCGGCCGGCGGCTGCGCGGACCCCCATCCTCTGGCGCCTGCCTTGTCCCCTACGGGCGAGACCCGAGCGGGGGTCGGCACCCCACACTCACCCTGCTGCGCGCTCGAGCCGCACGGCGAGGAACCGCATTGCCAGCACCTGCCAGGACCAGGGGTCTCCGCTACCTCGGCGGCAGCCGGCTGCTGGCTGGCGCCCGGGGGCCGGTTGTCCTTCATCTGCAGCCCGGACGCCAGCTGCTCCGCGGCCCCGGAGTTGTCCAGGGGCCGCATCGCCGGGCGGCGTTCTCCACGCGGCCACGGCGGCGTCTAGCGCCCGCGGCAGCGGGTTTGCTGCCCAGCTCTTCCGGCCGGTTGCCGTGGCGGTGCGGCGCATGCGCGCGTGGCCCTCCTCCCTCCGTGCCCCACCCCCGCCCCCGGGCCCCCTCCCGCGGGGACAGCGCTTGTCCTTCGCCGCCCTCTCACCTTCAGCTCCCCGACCTCTTGCGCTGGGGGAGGCCATCGCCTCCCAGGTCAAGCTGCGGCGCCCGGGGCTGGCCCGAAGGCGTCCATCCCTCTGCTGCGGTCTGGCTAGACTGGCTAGCGTCTTGGAGCCATCCTTCCCAAGGCACACAGGACCCCTTTCTGTCATTGCAAAGGGAGGGAAGGACCCCCGCGGATCCTGTGGCTTTCTCTTGGGGCAGACCGTCAGGAGGTTAGGGGAGTGTGCGTTTACTTACTCTGAATACAGTAGCGCCGCATTCAGCACCTCTGGGACACCCTGAAGACCTTGCCAAGTACTGTGCCTGTCTCTGAAGGATCCAGAGTTTTTCCTCTGTTGTGTCATTGCCATTTATCCAAGGAGGGTAGAATTTTACCATAGGGAAAACCTATCTATAAGACTGGAGCAAGACCCATTTATATGTTTTGTGTAACTGTAGGCATTTATTGTTGATCTTCATTGCTTTTCTCTCTCTCTCTCTTCCTCATTACCTCCTTCCTCCCTCCCTGTCTCTTCCTTCCTGTTGTTGACTGAGACATCCTAATATGGTTAGATATAAAATTACAATAATCTGATGTAACTGCACGTGGTAAAATCAAAGATATATGTCATTTGGCCCCAGGATTCACTAATGCCTCTTTATGTTTACGTAATTCTTTTTTCATCTCTTTGCTTGCTTCAAATATGAGAGGAGAATCTCTGGGCAAGGATGAACCTGTCTAAACTGTTCTAGGTCCAAGCTCGAACAGGTTACTAAACAAGAGAATGAGGTTTGCCTTTACTTAGATTTTTGCACAAAGTGGTCCATAGATAAACAATATTGGACTTGAAGTCAGGAGTCCTGGGTTCTGGCTCTGATTCTGTCACTGAATGTGTGACCTTGGACAGTCACCAGGGTGCTACCTGAAGCCTTGGTTACTTCATTTAGTTAGTATAGATAAAATATTTCCCTTCCTACTTTGCAGAGTTGTGCAAATGAAGTGCAATGATGTGCGCAAAAGCACCTTGTCACCTGGAAAGCACTTTACTGGAAAATCAAGTTTATTTTTAAGTAGAGCAAACATATAATTTATCCTCCGAACTTGAACTTTTTTTTTTTTAGAGTAACAGAGGGAGCCCTTTTAAAGATTATACAGGGCAATAGGCATAAACTGGGACTGCCCTAGGCAAACTGGGACAAATTGCCACCTGAAGTTGAACATGAACATATACCTTTGCCTTATTCTTAAAAAGAATTTAAGGCTACTTACAAGAATATATGCAATGGATTTTGTTCTTGGTGGTGGTAGTGGTGTTTTGGTGGTGGGGAAATTGTAGGGAGGGGTGGTGCGGGTGGTAGATCATGATTATGAAGCAAGAACCAAGAAGCTTCTACAGACATCAAGAAATTGAGTGCAATTTCACAGTTGCATTCTGAGATTTAAGTGCGCAGAGCATTTGAAGAGCCCATAAGATACTGTAATTTATAGGGAATATATATTTGGCCACATTTAGATGACCAAAATGTATTTCTCACATATATTTGATCTTCAGTCGTGGTTCCTGGTTCATAGCTCTCAAAACCTTTGGAATTTCCTGAGCAATAAGAGCAATGGGAGCATCTTTTGTCACAATATTTGGCCTCTAATTCTCAGTTCCTGAAATGACTTCTGAACCTTAGCAATGAAATGGATGTCTTGTTATTCATAATAAGCCTCTTTCCACCACAACTGGGTTTATATTAATGAGGTGACTTTTAGAAAGCACCTAAGGATGGGGTCTGGTTGCCAGGGGGAACCAACCAGGGGATTGGAGGGTTGGCACTTTCTGTCCCACCCCGACCTTCGACCTCTGGGGTGGAGCTATGAGCTGGAGATTACATTCACTCACAGATGGCCAGTGATTTAATCAATAATACCTGTGTAATGAAGTCTCCATAAAAACCCAGAAGGAGGGGTTCAGAACATGGCTTGGTGAACATGTGGAGGTGCTGGAGAGTGGCATGTGTGGAGAGGGCATGGGAACTCTGCATCCTTTCACTGTACCTTGCCCTGTGCAGCTATATGGCTATTCCTGAGTTTAAAATATTTTTTATAATAAACTAATGATCTAGTAAGTAAAATACTTGTTTCAGTTCTGTGAACTGCTCTAACAAATTAATCAAACCCAAGGAGGAGGCCATGGTGACCTCTGACTTATAGCCAGTTAGTCATAGGTCCAGGTAAGAACCTGGACTTGCAACTGGCATCTGAAGTCCAAGGAGAGAGTCTTTGGAACCTCCAGCCTATTAGCAGGTTGGTCAGAAGCACAGGTGATAACCTGGGCTTGTGATTGGCATCTGAAGGGGTGGGGGCAGTCTTGTAGGAGTGAGTCTTTAACCTGTGGGATTAACCTGTGCTATCTCCAGGTAAACAGTGTTAGAATTGAGTTGAATTGTAATACACTAATCTGTCCAGAGAACTGTTGTTGGTGTGGGGAAACCTCCCTCCTCCCCACCATCATTGTGGAATTGGGTCCAAGGATCCTTTTAGTCTCCCTCTTGGAAAGGTGAAGATGGTGGCTAGGAAGTATAAGGAAGAAAGAAATGGATGATTTGAGCAAGAAGTACCTTAAGTACTTCACTTTGGTTACCATCCTCAGAAAGGGAGAAAAGAAAGAGAAGAAAATAGATACCATACCAGTGTTGACTAATGCCAGCTAAAAATTGGCACTTGCCATCTGCCTCTACGAGGATTAAGTCTCTAGCCCCTGCAGTCGCTGACCTTCAACACAGCCTGAAAGGAGTTCAGGCTGGAGATCAAAAACGAGGCACTCTGTGCTCTGGGGGAAAAAACTGGCAGAACAGGCCTGCTAGATAGCTAGATATTTTCAGGAGAAGATTTTATGAGCCCAAATTCTTGCAGCTTCTCATATCTAGAAAAGCACTGAAATCATTAGTGGTGACATCTGCTCCTCGTGACTAGCAGCAAGCGTCTGCCAAAATGTGCTTGGTTGCATGTACCCCCTTCACTATAATCATGTATAATACTGACCTTCTCCCTTACCTCTTTGGAGCAGCTCCTCAGAGCTGTCTGAGATGTTGTCTTCCAGGATATAGTCCTCATTTTGCCCCAAATAAAACTTAACTCACAACTCTCACATTGTGCTTTTTTTTTTCTTTTTTTCTTTTTCAGTTGACACTAAGGTGACTAAACAGTGATAGAATGATTTTGGTCTTGAAATTCATTCAACTTCCTTTCCCTCTGCTGCTGACCTTGCTATATGAATGATATCAGTTACAGTCATTCTTGTTTGCTAAACGAGAGCCATGCAAAACAAACATAAAAAGCAACTGGTAAGAGAAGTTTAGATCAGACTAGAAGTAAGAAGACACGGCTCTGTTGCAGCCCCACCCAGCAGAGGCATGGAGTGGTTAAATTCTTCTTTGAACATTGTTATATCAAGGCTCTGATGACCTCAGCATTAAGCTGGTGAGAGGTGGATTCCCCCCATAATGTGAAGAGTGGGGCAGAAATCCCAACTGTGGGGGAGACCAGCTCAGCCCGTTGTGGTGGTCTAGGTGAGATTTTGACCTCAAGGCAGAGGAAGCAGGGAGAAAGGCTTGATTACGAGGTAGCTAGGAGACAGAATGTGAAAGAGTATTGCTTCTATATGTAAAATCATGCAGTGTTCCAAATGAAATTCTTCTGCTTTGGAAGGAATTCAATCCTCCAACGAAAACAGGAGCTCTCCACAGGATGCCAGCTAACCACAGTGGGGGTGGCACTCCTATAGTTCTGGTGTCAAGAAAGCAGAAGGAAGGTGAAAGGAGATGAGAGGCGGGCTCTAACTGTCCTATTAACAAGTGAGAGTCCAAAATCTTCATCATCCCAGTGGTGGCGGAGGGAGACCTCCAGCAACCCCAGGAGTTCAACTCCTGATTTCCACTACTGTTTGTGTGTCAGGGATGGTCTTAAGTGAGACATTTGTAAATCTGGAACCCTTCTAGTATGTCTACCTGATGCATACCAGACTGGTACCTTAGTACTGATTTGAAAGACTCCATTGCCCCCCGACCCTCACCCCAAAATTAGTTTCTTACTCTTTGAACTAATGCACCTTCTCATTTGGAAGACAGAAGTTCATTCCAAAGCATGAGGGTCAATGGTTGTGTTTTGGGGGAGATGAGTATTGTGGAACATAAGATCGAAATTCTAAATGCCTTGGCAAATGAAAGAAGGAACAAGCAAAATAGAGGTGGTTTATTATAAACGTAGGATAGTACATTAGAGAGGCAAAATAAACTGTTTCAATAGATGATAAAGAACTAACTCCAGAAGTATAGCAGGTTCCTCAAAAAAAAAGTTAAACATAGAATTATCTTATGATTCAGAAATTTCACTTCTGGGTACATGCCCAGAAGAACTGAAAGCAAGGAATCAAACAGATATTTGTACACCAATAGCAGCATTATTCACAGTAGTGGAAAGATGGAACCCCACAGATTCATCCATAGATGAATGGATAAAGAAAATTTAGTATATACCTAGAATGGAATATTATTCAGCCTTTAAAAAGGAATGAAATTCTGACACATGCTACATGGATGAACCTTGAAAACATTATACTATGAAATAAGCCAAACCTAAAAGGACAAATACTGCATAATTCCCCTTATATGAGGGCTCTAGAATAGTCAAATTCATAGAGACAGAAAATAGAATGGTGGTTGCCAGGAACTGGGGGGAGGAGGGAACAGGGAGTTATTGTTTAATGAGTACAGATTGTCAGTTTCAGATGATGAAAGAGTTCTGTGGATAGATCATGGTCATTGTTGTATAGCAGTGTGAATTCACCTAATGCCACTGAACTGTACACTTTAAAATGGTTAAAATGGTCAATTTTACATTATATACATTTAGCACTATTTTAAAAAGTTAAAAAATATGCCAGGGAAAACCCTTCTAAGGGTGTGCAGCAGACAGGTAATAAGCCAGCAATGTACATCTAAACTTAAAGTAAACCTGGGTCTGCGTACAAACTGAGGCATGCAAGATATTTTCCCCAGCACCGGCCACACCCTCTCTTCAGTTCTGGCTCATGATTACAGAGTGGAGATGATGCATAAAAAAGGAAACTAATTGTAGGAAAAGAGGTAGCCTATTATTGCATGTACCATACTTCTGAAACTTTTCCATCCAAGTATCCCTCACAGCTAAAGAGTGTAGACTTGGAACTCTAATTTCTAGACACAGAGTTTAAAGCCCTTATCAGAAACAGGAAGTTTCTTTGAAGTTCTATGTCCCATCTTAAAAATGTATGCCAATTTTCTATTCTATTCCCTAATATATTTACATTTATCTTAATTTTTGTTCATGTAACTCATTCAACAAATGTTATTTGAGTGCCTATGCCAGATCCTGGATCGTTTACAGTTCTTAGCAGGGAAGAGTAGGGGACAAAAGAGGCAAGGCTGCTGTCTTCACAGGGGTGGGGTCGGCAATGATGGAGGAGTGAAAAATGAGGCCGGCATGACCCAGCATCGTGCACAACCAATGCTCAGCCGTGTGAGTGAGTCTTGTTTAGCTCCCTACTCCCTCCGAGTTTGATACACTGACCTGGGAGTCAGGACATGGTTCTGTGTGGTTGTAGAGTTCTGGACGCATGAACCTGGCCCTCTTCATCTCCATTTCCTCAGCTCAGAAGTCACAGGGCTGGATCCCAGAGCAGTCACTGCTGGGCAGAGGAGAGCCCTGTGGGCCTTAGCGCTGCCAGGACTTTCTCCGGCCATTCCTTGCTTTGCTATTCTCCTCTGTCCCTGCGCTAGAAGAGGTAGCTCCTGTGTAAATGATTTCTGGATCCCTAGGGAACGCATTTCCTCCTGTGGGAACTTGCTTCCTGTTTACAGATTTTCTGAGAGTGAGGATGCCTGAACTTTAGACTTGGCTCTGTATGATAAAAGTACAATGTAATCCACTTTACCCCCAAGTTTGTTGTAATTTAGGATTTGGATTCCACCCAGCATTGCTCTTTATTAAATGTGCAAAATACGCCAAGCAGTATTAAATGCATCGTTTCATTTAATCCTTGGGTGAACTTTATCAGACAGTTTAGCATAATAGCTAAAAGCAGGGCTCTGGAGTCAGACTGCCTGTGTACCCTCCTGGCTGCGTTACTTACCAGCTGTGTGACTTCAGATGAGAGACTTAGCCTCTCTCTGAACCTCTGTTGTCAGTCTATAAGAACGGATAATAATAGTATCCAGCTGCTGTGAGAATGAAATGAGGTAATAACATGTAGAGCACCAGAGAGTAAGTCCTTTTTAAAAAACAAGGTGTGTATTTTATTAGCCCATTTTACAGATGAGAAAATTGAGGCTCCAGTTAAACAACTTGCCAAAGTCACACTAATAGGGAAGAGCAGAGATAGGATTGGAACTCAGGACCGTCAGAAGCCCATGGTCTGGATGACTACTCATCCAGATGTTTTCAAATACCAGAATTGCTGGCTTCCAAGAAGAACTCATTAGAGCAGTTTCTTTCACATTATATCCTGGCTTGAACCTTAAGGCCATTACTACGGCAATACTCCATGACTACATTCTACACTACAGTGATGCTGTGAGGTTTGCAATAGGCTTATGGTGTTTTTCTAGCATCTTGACTTTCCCAATAATGGGATTTAATGGGAAAAGAGAAATAGAGTGGACAGTAAGAGAGTGCAGGGAAAAATAGTAGAATGCCCTGGACAGGCAGACAATTCAGAAAGGGGCTAAAATCAGGTCTGTATTATTTGTGGATACCTATTCACTATGCATATTGTCTATGAACACCCACCCCCAACACCTGCCCTGAGGATTCTAGCTAAGACTGCAACTTTGAACGACAGAAGTAACACTTTATATATGCTAATTTAATTAATCTTCAGACCCATGCTCTTCAAGAAGCAGAAATGAGTTAGGAAGAGATAAGAGCTGTGGAACCTGGAGTGTGATAATGAGATATCATGATAGGTGAGATAGTAGGTTGGCTTCTGTTAATATTATTATAGAAATTGCTTTTCTTCATTTCATATCCTTTTAATTTTTAGTAATAGGAGGCCTCAAGAAGGAAGAGGGATTAGGCAAAGAGTCAGACAGCAGAGAATTCCAATACTAAACCATAAAGCGTTATTTACTTTACAGACAAACAGATGTATGGACACACATGTACATACCCAAGGGCTCGCGTGCGCGCACGCACACACACACACACACACACACACACACACACACACACACACACACACACACACACACAGAGTTTGTGGCTACTACAATATAACAGAGGCCAGCAGGCCAGCATTGGTTTTCTGAAACAGCAGCAGTTTCTCCTTCAGCCGTGGTAAGGATAGGAAGCGCTAAAGAAGTTTTATTTTTACACAAATCCAGGTATATTTGTTTAAACTTGCTCCTTGCTCCAGCTGTACTTTTTAAATTATAGAACCAGGTTTTGAAGTTTTATGCAATATTTAATACATGATAAAATTTTTAGCAGTACAAAAGGGTGCACTATGAATAATAAACACTTTTCTCTCTTCCCTGAATCCTGCTTCTCAGGGGCAATCACTGTCAACAATTTCTGTGTTTAACTCTTCTAGTGATTATCATTACACTCTTACACATTCTTAGGTCTCTGGTTACTGATGTAGTAACTTTAGATGATTTCTTTTATTCTGCATTGGAAGATGAAGAATTTCAGAGTATTTTACCACTTCCTACTTTCCCTTGTTCCTGCTATATCTTTTTGATCTATTGGTGTCTGGCCAAGTTGGTTTCTGGCAAAGTGGGGACCTATTTGACTTTAGGATAATAATGGTTACCCTTTGTCAAGCCTTTATTCTTGCCAGGCAGGCAATGTGCTAACACTTTATAAATGCTAATTAATTAATATTCAGACCCATGCTCTTCAAGAGGCACTCCACCCCCATTTCACAGATAAGTAAATTTAGGTTTTGGCTTGTTAAGTAATTTACTCAGAGTCCTGTAGTTAATTACTGATGGAATTATACTTAACCTTGACTCCTTAACACCAAAGCCCATGTCATTCTTTTTTTAAAAAAAAATTTATTTTATTGAAGAATAGTTGACTTACAATGTTAATTTCAGGTGTACAGCAAAGCAATTCAGTTATGCATATACATATATTTTCTTTTCAGATTCTTTTCCATTATAGTTTATCCCAAGAAATTGAATATAGTTCCCTGTGCTATACAGTAGATCCTGTTGTTTATTTATTTTATTTATATAGTAATGTGTATCTGTTAATCTCAAACTCCTAATTTATTCCTCCTCCCCCACTTTCCTCCATGGTAACCGTAGTTTGTATTCTATGTCCATGAGTCTATTTCTGGATTATAAGTAAAATTTGTATCTTTTTTTTCTTAGATTTCACATACAAGTGATATGTGATATTTGTCTTTCTGAATCTGACTTACTTCACTTGATATGATAATCTCTAGGTCCATCCATGTTGCTGCAAATGGCATTATTTCATTCTTTTATTCCATTGTATATACCACAACTTCTTTATCCAGTCATCTGTTGATGGACATTTATGTTGCTTCCATGTCTTGGCTATTGTAAATACTGCTGCTATGAATATTGCAACGTATGTGTCTTTTTGAATTAGAGTTCATGCTAGATATAAGCCCAAGAGTGAAATTGCTGGATCATATGGTAAGTCTATTTTTAGTTTTTAAGGAACCTCCATAGTGGCTGCACCAATTTACATCCCCACCAACAGTGTAGGAGGGTTCCTTTTTTATCCACACCCTCTCCAGAATTTATTATTTGTAAACTTTTTAATGATGGCCATTCTGACTGGTGGGAGTGCCAAGGCCACTTTTTAACCATTACTGCTCTAGAATAACAAATGCCTTAAGGCTAGTCTAGTTCTGCCAAGGTGAATCTTCCTTCATCCTGCGAGGTGTGTATGCATGTGTGTGTGTGCACACATGTGCACATGATCATGTGTATCCACATTTATAATGTAGAAATAAAAGATGTGACTGTGATATATTTAAAAATGGGAGAGGGAAAATGAAAGATGATAAGGCTCTTCATATATAGATACATTTATTATTATTTTGTTTGAGACAGTTAATTATCTTTTAAAGACAATAAAAAAGGAGGAGAAAAATCTTTTATGTAGACTCAAATATTTACCATTTCTGGCACCTTCCATTCTTTTGTGCAGATCTAAGTTTCTAGATGGTATCATTTCCCTTTAGCCTGAGGAACTTTTAAAAATATTTCTTGTGGAGGAGATTCTGGGAGCAAAATGGTGGAGTAGGAAAACCCTGAGCTCACCTCTACCCATGGGCACACCAAAGTTACAGCTACTTACAGAGCAACTATGGATAAGAAAGACCAGAATCTAGCAGAAAAAGATTTGCTGCAACTAGAGTTATAAGGAAGGAGCCACACCAGACGGGTAGGAGGGGTGGAGTGGAGGTATAGTCAAGGCACACCCGATACATACACCTGGTAGGTGGCCCCCAAACAGGAGGATAATTTCAACTGCAGAGATTCTCCCCAAGGAGCAACATGTCAGAGTCTCATGTCGGACTCCCCAGCTTGGGGGTCCTATACTGGGAAGAAAATCCCCTAGAACATTTGGCTTTGAAGACCAGCAGGACTTACTTCTAGGAGAGCCTGAGGGATGTGGGAAATAGAAACTCCACTCTTAAAGGGGGCACACAAAATCTCACACACTCCAAAACCCAGGGCAGAAGCAGTAATTTGAAAGGAGTGTGGGTGAAACTCACCTGCTTTAGGACCAGCCTCACCCACCAGTGGGCAGGCACCAGCTCCAAGACCCCCTGAGCCCTAGCCCTGCCCCAGAGTGGTCAGACACCAGCCCCAGGAACATTGCAGCCCTACAGCTTGTTGTGGCAGGACCCAGCCCACTCACCAGAAGGCTGGCATCAGCCCCTAGACTCCCTGAGTCCTTCCTACCAACCAGCAGGTTGTCACCCCTTCTGACACATCTTGGGTCCCCCAACCAGCTGCCCTGGGGTCCAGCTCCACCCACCAGCAGGCTGACACAAGCTTTGGGACACCCTAGACTCACAGCCAACTGTCTGGAACTGGCCCCACTCACCAGCAGACCAACACTAGATCCAGGACCCCCAGGGTTCTGCAGCCAGAGATCCTGGGACATGGCTCTGCCAACCCGTGAGCCAGTACTAGCCCCAGGAAATGCTAGGCCTTGGCCCCACCCACCAGCAGGCCAAAAACATCTCTGAGACACTTTGAACCCCCAGTCAGCTGCTGCAGGACCCAGTCCTACTCACCAGGGGGCCAGTACTGGCTTTGGGACACCCCAGATCCCATAGCCAGCTATGTCAGGCTAGTCTCACCCAGAAGCAGGCTGACACTAGGTCCAGGAAACCTGACCCCACAATCACCCATCACAGAACATGGCTCTGCCCACTAGTGGACCTGCACTAGACCTGGGATTCCGTAGGGTTCCACAACCACCTGCCCCATGACCCAGCCCCATGAACCAGTGCTTGGCAGCCTTTGCATAAGGCAGGGCCTAGAACTAACTGGACAGGAGGCCAGTCATGCCTACCAGGCTCCCCACAGTACCCAGCCTGCCACAACAGAAAGACCTACATAGCCTACAAAGGGGCACCCCTAGAGCTTACAGTTCTGGTGATCAGAGGGGAGTGTGCTGCTGGGATGCCTAGGACATCTCCTACAAAAGGCCGCTTCTCCAATGGCAGGAAATGTAACTAACCTACCAGATACATAGAAATAAAAGTAGCAACTCAGGCAAAATGAAGCAGCAGAGGAGTGTGTTCCAAACAAAGGAACAAGATAGCACACAAGAAGAACTAAGTGAAGTGGAGATAGGCAATCTGCCTGATGAAGAGTTCAAGTTAATGATCATAAAGATGATCAAAAAACTCAGAAGAAAAGCCAATGAGCACAGTGAGAAGTTTAACAAAGATGTAGAGATGTAAAGAAGAAACATAGAGCTGAAGAATACAGAAACTGAAATTTAAAAAAAAATTAGAAGGAATCACAGGAGATTAGGTGATACATAGGAGCAGATCAGTGAGCCAGAAAATAGAGTAATGGAAATCACTGAAGTGGAACAGAAAAAAGAAAAAAAAATGAGGACTGTTTAAGAGACCTATGAAACCACATCAAGTGTTCTTACATGTATATTATAGGGATCCCAGAAGGAAAAGAGGAGAAAGGGGCATAGACTTTTCAAAAGAAACTCTGCAGCCAGAAGGGAATGGCATGATATATTTAAAGTGATGATAAAAGGGGAAAATTTACAACCCAGAATACTCTACCCAGCAAGGCTTTCACTCAGACTTAATGGAGGGATAAAAAGCAAAAGCTAAGAGTTCAACACCACCAAACCAGCTTTACAGAAAATGTTAAAGGGGCTTCTCTAAGTGAAGAAGAAAAGGCCACAGCTAGAAACATGAAAATTATGAAAGGAAAAGGCCATTGGTCAAGGCAGATATACAGTAAAGGTAGTAAATCAACCATGTACAAAGCTAGTAGGAAGGTTAAAAGATGAAAGCAGTAAAATAATCTATATCTGTAATACATAGTTAAGGGATACACAAAACAAAAAGATGTAAAATATGATGTCAAAACCAGTAATCATTTGGGGAGGGGAGTAAAAATGCAGGGTTGTTACAATGCATTTGAAATTAAGAGATCAGCAACTTAAAATGGTCACGTGAGGATATAGTGAATGTCCTGGGTGTTTAATGAGGTCTCTTCAGTCTGGTTGACTAGAAATGAAGTTTCCCAAAACATTGTAAGCTTAACAGTTGTTCAATTCATAGCTTCCTGGAAGTTGTTCTTTCTCTGGTAGCTATTTTTTTTCTTTTTCCTGGACTGTGGTGTCTCATCTTATGCTGAGTACAGCTTAGAATCAAGTGTATCCCCATACAGATTTCTGGCACTTTTTCTCTTCATGATATCCTCCTCTCTCATGCTTTCTCTGCAAATTCTAGTTTTCTCAGTTTCAAACTCAAGTATTTGTCTCCTCAACTGAGCAAGATTCCAATGCTTTGCTTGAGTTCTTCTCTATGCCAGAACCTAAATGCCTTTAACCTGAAGCCAGGGCATTTGTTTCCATACCTCATTTATTTCTCTTCCCTCAGAGATTACAGCCCTGTACAGCCTGTTGCTCAGTACCTTAAAAACATATTTTTAATATTTTTTTTCATATTTATGAATATTTTATTTGTGACAGGGGGTAATATCAGTTACTCCATTACAGACTGAAGTCAAAGTCCTCTATCCTCAGTGTTTTGGTCTAATGAAGTGAAGGTCCCTTTGGTGATAGTTGAACTGAAACTCAGAAATTGAGATAGTCTTATCAAACAGCAAGGCCACTTTGGGTTTTGATCCCATGCAGATATGTAGTTACCAGCAACCCTCTGAATCTTCAACCAATAAACCAACCAAGTCTCTCACACCTGAGATCCACTGACTTCTTCCTTACACTGTCCTCTCTTATTGGTTGATTATGTAGGTTCAACTACTTGCTTAATGTCATATTCTAACTTGTGGCGGTTACTCTTTAATGTTATTAGTATCATGTACCATAATTATTTTTGTGATGTAATATTTTATTGAAGTATAACAATCATACAGAAAATGCACAAATCATATGTGTACAGCTCAAGGAATGATCACAAATTTAAGAGCCGTAACTATGACTTAGTTAAAATTACCTTAAATGATACAATTTTTTAAACATTCAATTTTCACAAAAGGCCTCAGCCTGTGTTAGTAGATCAATCTTCTGGAATTCCCAGGGGCACCTTTAGATTTAATTTAGACAGATTTGGAAAGATTAAAGAGTCAATCTTTTCAAAGGGTCTTAGTGTTCAGTCAATTGAGATGATCCTATTATGCATCAAAGAAATGCCAGTGTCATTCCCATAGGCTTTCCTTCCTCTGTGTTCTCCTTAAATGACTTCAACCTTTTTCATTTCTCACGTGTGTCTTCTTTCAATCAACTCATCTATTCCCTGGCTTTAATTACCAGTTGTATCTGTTCATGACACATATATTTAACTACCTCTCAGATATCTCCACTAGTATATCAGTTCAACAGATCTCTAAGAACAGACTGCTATCTTCATAGTCCTCCCCTTTCTCTTTTTCCCATCCCAGTGGAACCACTGTTATCCACTCAGTCTGGGAGCCATTTGAGGCTCTTTCTCCTCCTTTACCCTCCACATCCAATCAATCAGTAATGCTTGTTAATTCTACCTTGTAACTATAGCTTGAATTTGCCCACTCTCTTTATTTCCATGGCCACTATTCTGATTTAAGCTCTTACCATCTCTTTTGGGATCATTGCATTGCCTCCTCCAAGATCATCCTGACTTCAGTCTTATTCTTCATACTAATCCGTCTCCCATACCATGATTTAGAATATATATCTTATCATATTACTTCCTAGATTAAAAATCTTCAGTGAGACTCCATTACCCATAGTAGAGCTTCCCAAAAGATGTGTGCTGCAATGGATTAAGATATGCCAAGTGTGGCATAGATTAGACCAGGTGTGTTGCCAGCCATAAGCAGCCTCAATCGTTTACCCTTCGTGTCCATATGTGTTTTCATTTTCCACATATGTCACAAGTGGAATGGTTACAAAGGACTGGCTACAGGATGAGTTCCAAACTCCAGACACTTGCAGCTTCTCCAGTCTCATCTCCAGTACTCACTGTCTCACATCCTATTATTAATGAGTGCCATTTTCTGCCACATGCCAAGCTGTTTCATGCCTGTATTGTTGCACAGAGAATAAGTTCATCCATCAGCTTGGAATGAACCTCTCCCTCTCTCTAGCTGACAAATTTCCACACATCTTTTAAAATGTAATTCAATCTTCTCCTTCTTTTGTAGCCTTCTCTGAGTTTCCAGGATGAAACTGGCCAATCCAACCTTTGTGCTTCCTCTAAAAGTCCTAATCCACCTCTATTATGGGATCATCATGCTGAAAAGCATCTTTTGATTAACATATTTTTTTCTCCCTTGCTGATCTGAGACTTTTCATCTTTGCTTCCTTAGCTTGGCTTCCTTAGCTTGGCACTAGGAGGCTTAAGAAAAGATTAAATGAACCAAATACAATATAATAGTTTATATCAGTCAGGATGGGCTAGGTTATGCTGCTGCAACAAATGACAACATAGTGAATATTTATTTTTCAGTCATGCTGTAATCACTCAGATTGATGGATGTTCCACATATAAACTCACATATATATGTGACATACATATTTATTTTTAATTGTAGTATAGTACACATAAAATTTAGCATTTTAACCAAAGTTTAAAATTCAGTGGCATTAAGTGTATTCACAATGTTGTGAAACATCACTACTATCTAATTAGAGAAATTTTCATCACCCCAAATGGAAATCCTGCACCCATTAAACAGGCACTCTCCATTCCCTACCCAACCCCCCCAACTCCCACTACAGTACCAGACAGTTGCTAATCTGCTTTATTTGCCTGTTCTGTGTATTTAATATAATTGGAATCATATAATATGTGGCCTTTTGTGTCTGGTTTCTTTCACTCAGCATAATGTTTTCAAGTTTCATCCATGTTGTGGCATCTATCAGTACTTCATTCCTATTTATGGCTGAATAATATCCCATCATGTGTGTATACTACATTTTGTTTATCTCTTCATCAATTGATGGACACTTGGGTTTTTTCTACCTTTGGTGATTGTAAGTACAGCTGCTATGAACATTCATGTACAGGTTTTGTTTAAACATCTGTTTTCATTTCTTTGGGTTATATATGTGGAGCAGAATTGCTAAGTCATATACTAATTCTATGTTCAATTTACTGGGAAACTGCTTTCCACAGCAGTTACACCATTTTATATTTCTTCCAGCAGTATATGAGGGCCCCAATTTTTCTACATTTTTGTTAACCCTTGTTATTTTCCACTATTATTATTATATTACTACTACTACTACTATTATTACTATTATTATTATTATTATTACTGCTTTATATGCTCTTAGTACATTCGCATCACTCTGCTCACATTTTGTTGGCCAAAGCAAGTCACATGATCAAATCTAGCTTCAAGGGATTTGGGAGGTGCAGTCCTACCATGTTCCAGAAACAGGAGCACCAGGATGTTTGTGACTATCCCTAATGACATCACATAGTTAATATCAAGGGAAATGATAGATTAAATGAAAACAGACCCATCATCTCTCTGCAAGTTCATATGCACAAATCTGGCCAGTATCTCTTACTTAAATATTGTAAAGTTTCCAGAAGGAAAATAAACAGAGTATTGCTGAGAGTGATATATATTTAAGCTACGAAGAGAAGGGGAGATTAAAGACCAGAAGGAAAGAATAACAGAAATAGATTTAAAAACTAAAGTAGAATGCCTTATTTTGTTAATTATAAATACATTTTGTTTCTTTGAAAAAAAAATAGATCTGTTCCTTTTAGTACAATGCAGTGTGGCCAAATACCACCCAAACTCTGATAATTTAACTTTCTTACTGGAGTTGATTCAAGTCTCAGTGGCTTCACAAGTAAACTGCTGCAGTACATTTTGTTAAATAAAATAACCGAATAATCATTTTCTGACGAAGATACAAAATCAATCTAGAAAATGTGGAAATAACAATCCACATGGAAGGATTTTCCTGAAAAGGAGCACTTCATGTCAACAAGCTTCTCCTGTCACCCAGCAACGCTCCTTTGGCTTTCCCTCTAATGGGGTAATTTCAGCTGGCAGCTGGCGCAACCTTGAAATGATCCAGCTTGTTTTCCTGCTCCCTAATGTGTAGAGGTCACTGTTGATTATAACATGCTTGCTATTCATTATTATCTGGAATGTGATAACACGGCAGAATTGCCTTGAAATGCTCTTTGTTTATCTTGACATTGACTCTGCATATACAGTTGGGTCACACTAGATGCACATTTCAAAGCCTAAGGATATTTACATTTTAAAAATAAGAATGACCAACATGGAGGTGGTGGGGGGAGTCGTTGGGGTGGAGGGATAAGCATTGTACTTTGTCCCGTTTGTAGCTGTTCAATCAATAAACAGTCATTATTCAAACTGCCCAAGTTTGAATCTCAGCTCCACTACTGCTAATTGTGTGTCCTTAGACATGCTTATTAATCTCTCTATGGTATACCTGAATCATCTATAAAATGAGGCTAATAATAGTATTTACCACATAGACTTGTGAGGATTAAATGAGCTCAGACTTGTGAGGATTAAATGAGCTCACACATGTAAAGTGCTTAGAGAGATGTCTAGTGCACAGTAGTAGCTCTGTAAGCGAAGGCTTTGGTTGTTTTGGGATCATGTTCTCTCATGACAAACCACTCTTCCTCTTCCAGCCCTCCAGGACTGGGTTAGGCACCCTTGCCGTGTGTCTCTCTCGCATGCTGTATTTTCCCATGGCACTTTAATTATAACCTAATTCCCTGTTTAATTACCTGTGTCCCCCAATAGCTGCAAGCTCAGGTAGAGACCTGTTCCGTATCGTTCACCACTGCATCGGTGTGTGTTGGATGACTTACTCACCTGTTGTGCCTTGAGCAAAGTACCGTGAGGATGCAAAAGCTGCCAACCTAACATGCTGGGGAGCAAGGAGAAGGCAGTAATTGGCTAGGATTTACCAGGACTTGGCAGGGACTCAGAGAGAAAAACTGCCAAGTCACAGGCATGCCTTTTGAGCAGGGAATGTTCTTAATTTGAGGTCTTGTAACATTGCTGCTTAGGCATGAAGTGGTTACTGACTGACCCACTAGAAAACAAAGGCACAAAAATGTATTATCTCATCTTTGAACGCTTTCTTGCAAGTAGTGGGATTCACCTGAATTAACTTCAGAAAGGACAGGTGAGAGGGTAGTACGTAAGGATATACTGGGCGTGTCTCAGAACCCAAGGGCCCACGTGCACCTGAGTCTCCTGCAGGACCCCCATCAGGAGCTAAGGCACCCTCTGCTTCCTCTCTCTTTCTCTTTGGAGCTAAATAGTTCCTTGAAAGATCTCCCTGCCTATCTGCTTCTTCTCTCTCTTCACTTTTCTATTCAGTAGAAGAAAAGTCTCTCAACTCCTGTAGTTTTGTGTTTCTCAGTACCAGCCCCATTCTGAGAATAACCAGCAGCTCCTTAGCTGCCAAACTTAATTTTCAGGGAAGACTCTGATTGGTTCAAATTGAGTCAGAGGTCTCCCTGGATCTGATTTATAGTTGCCCAGGATTATCTATCACAAACAAGGTTGCCAGGAGTCTACGTTCATGGTTGTGCAATTCATTGCTCAGTGAATAGCAGTGAATGAGTTAGACCCTCATGGTCTAAATCAAGTGGGCCATGTCGGGTGCCTATGTCGTGGTAGCACTGGGTGACATCACCTGTGTGTTTATAGTTCATCTATAAAGTATTTTACCAAAATCCTGGAGAATATATTTAATGCACAAATTCATGTACCCAAGATATGAGCACTTAGTTTTCCACAAATGAACTTTAATTCTGTTACATGCCTTTGTTCTTGACTTGAACGGTAGCCTTTATTCTCAGTCAATCTGGGATTCCCCTCTTCCCCAGCATTGAGTCAATGTTCTGGTATATAGTGTTAAAGTACAGGAGAAGATGGCAGAGAGGGGTAAGTTAAATGCCTGGTTTCTGTTTGCTGGCGTCTGCTAGGAAGTCCTCATTCTCACCTGGTCTTTAGTTGTTAATCCACAGAGGTGCCAGCATCCTCCCCGCTCTCTCAGCTCACCGGGTGCCTTCTCCTGGTTTTCAACATCATGCCATATGAACCCTATGGGGTGGTCGCTACCCTTCACTACACCTGGGTTGTGTTCAGAAGAATCACCTACTGTCCCCACACTTAGGTGGACTCCAGGGAACACTTGCCCAGGCCACCACAGTGAATTTTAGTCTGGGGTCTTGCCTCCAGTACACACTGGACTCAGAAACCAAATTCTATTTGGAGTTTCTGCTCTTTTGCCCCTTGAGGGCTCTACTGGAGAGAGACAGCTTAGGTTCCCCCCACATTTAGAACTCCAAAACCTATCTGGAATTTCAGTCTTTCCCCTCTTCTCTGCCCAAGTAGCCCAGGGGAGTAGTAGGGGGAAATGTTCTTCTCTTAGACCAAGTAGAACCAATCTATTCACAGGTCAAGGCCAGAGAAACTTTCCCTGCTCTGTGGATGGCAGGTAGAGGAGGAGGTGGGTTGGGAGAAGGGGGAAAACAGGAATAAACAAGAGATGAATGCAGCAATGGACAAAATGAAGTTTTAAATGGTTTTTTTGTGTCTTGCTTTAGCCATGAAATATTCTAGAAAAGTCCATTTAATGAGTCTTTCACCAAGTTGGGGAAGCAGTGGTTCTTGGGAGTTAACAAGAATACATTAGTTAATTTTATTCTTTTTTGATGATTTACAAAACTGTAAGATCAAGACAAGACTGGAGGCAGTGTTACCAGATTTCAACAAGGCAAGTGGGAAAGCAGTGGTCACCGGGAGTCAGCAAGAATCTTTAGAAATAATAGGTACTTCTATATATGTTATTTCATTTAATCCTAAAAATAACTCAATGAGTAGAAGAACAGTATATACTGAATGTCAATTATACATTGCCATGTGATATACTACTCTGTAACTTAGTAGCTTAAAATAATAACTATTTTATTTATTTGCAGTGTGGACAGGGCTCAGTGGGGAAATCTTGTCAACTGGGCTGGAACACCTACTTCTAAGATGAGTCACTCACATGGTTGGCAAGTTTGTGCTGGCTTTCAGCTGGGAGCCTCAGTTCTTGCTGTCAGCTGGAATGATGGTTTAATTTTATGTGTCAAAATGTCTGGGCTAAGGGATGCCCAGATAATTGATAAAACATTGTTTCTGGGTGTGTCTGTGAGGGCATCACCCAATCTATTGAGGGTCTGAATAGGACAAAAAGACAGAAGACAGGTAAATTTGCTCTCTCTGCTTGAGCTGGGACATCCATCTGTCCTTCTGAGATTGTGTACATGGCTGTTGGCTGGAGGCCTCAGCTCCTCAGCATGGACTTTTTTTTTTTTTTTTAAAGGCTTTTGGAATTTCCTCAGGACATAGAAGTTAGTTTTCCCTAGAGTGAGTGATCCAAGTGAGTGAATCCAAGAGAGAAAAAGCAAGCAGGAAACGTCAGTGCCTTTTATGAGCTAGTCTCTGGAGTGGCATTCTGTCACTTCTGCTTTTTTTCTATTCATTAGAAGCAAGTCACAAGTCCAGCTCCTACTCAAGGAGAGGGTTCCACCTTTTGAGGACAGTATCAAAGAATTTGTGGATATATTTAATCTACCCTCCATTACAATTGGCAAGACCATACATGAGGCATTTTTACATGATTCTGGGCACTGAAATTTAAGAGAAACTATGTAACTGTAGTTTTTCTTTATAATACCTATCATTGTTGTAATCTTTTTGTGTGACTATGTATATAATATTTTTCTCTCCTCCTAGATTGTAAGCTTCCTTAGGACAGGAATGTAACCTGTTTTTCTCATCATCTTATCCTCAAGATCTAGTTTACTGCTCGACACAAAGCAAGTGTATGATAAATGTTTGTTGGCTATTGAAAGGGTTCATTGGACAAAGGTCCAAGGGGACTTAATCTTCATGCCACATAAGAAATAGCTGGAGTAAACTGAGGCTTAACCTGAGAAGAAAAGACTTATTGGGGAACATGAGAGCTCTCTTCAAACCTGCAAAATAGACAATATTCATTATGGATACCACCCAGGGAGGGAGTTGCCCTTGACTGGTGGAAGCTCCAAGGTAACAGATTTTAATTTGACTATAAGGAACAACTTTGTAACAACCAGGGACAGTTTACAGTGGCTAGAGGGCTTAAGGAGGGAGTAAATTGTTTGAGTGCCTGATGGAAGATCACCTGTTGGGAATATGACAAAAACGATGAATACATTAGATAAGGTATGGGATCAGATGATTTTTATGGAACTCAGAGATTATGTGATTCTGTGATCTCAGATTTATGACATTTACCTGATTTTAACTCAAAGCAAACAAACATAAAACTCTCTGCCTGTCCCCTGTGATAGGTATCAGTTGCTTTATTTATCTAGCATGTACTCCCATTTCTTTTTGAAAATGTATCCTCTCTTTGTTTTGAGGGACTGCTCTACCTGCCAACCTTGTAATTTTAGTGGGGGCTGCTAGGCAGAGTACCCTGCCTCTTCCCTCCAATTAAAGTAGTCATGTGAGCCCACGGATCCACCAGAGTGTTCTCTGGGGCTTTTGTAATTGGAATCAGGGAAGCAAGTTCTGTTATCTTTGGTGTCAGAGTTGGGAGGATGTGAGCCTGGGAAATGCTGGCAGATGTATTCCAGCCACATGAGTGAAGCGAACCCAGAGAGAAGAACCAAAGAGATGCAGATGGAGAGTGAGATGAACTTCTAGTTCCTGCTGCCAAATGTTTTTGAGACTCGGTGTCACCCCTGCTTTTTCTGCAGCTTGGTTTTATGGACCAATAATGTCTCTATTTTTGTCCAGAGAAGTTCGAATTGCATTTCTGTCACTTGGGATCAAAATCTTGAGCAGCTGGGCCTCCTCTCCTGACTTCTCTATTTCTGTTAGTGATACTGTTCATTATCAAGCTGTGAAACCCCTAAGACTTCTTTTCCTAGACTGTGCAAATCTCACCAGTACCATATAATGTAAATTCATCCTTTACCAAGTCATGAAGCTGAATGCTCAAAAACACTGCTTTGGACAGTTACTTGCTCCAAAACCTCCAAGAATATATACCTTATTCAAATTCTGCTCAGACTATGGAGTGATAGAATGAAAGTGTTTACAGGATGTCATCAAATTCTTTTGCTAATTTTTTTCTAATGTATATTTTCCTCTCCCTTGAATGTCCTACCTCCTTCCTACATGAATCTCACCCCTCCTTCCAGATCGAGGTTGAGTGCCATCTTCTTTATGAGGCTTTCCTGAGCATCCATGCCAAGTCAAAATAATCTCTCCTCCTTCAGGACTTTTGGGATATTTTGTCTCCTCCAGTCATTTGTCAGTTTGACTATATACAAATCTTCTGTTGTTGCCTCTTGTTTTTATGTCCTATTTCTCTAATTGCACTAAGATCTTTGAATATGAGAGTGATGCCTTATGCATCCCTGCACCCCACAGTTGTTACCTTGCTCACAATAAGTTTATTCATTCATTGAGCAAATATTTATTGGGTTTCTGCTATGTGTCAGGAACTATTCTCAGCTCTGGAGATACAACTGCAAATAAAACAGATGAAAAAATTCTGTCCCTATCATCAAAAAGAACACAAATAACAGATGTCGGTGAGGATATAAAGGAAAAGAAATCCTCGTGCACTGTTAGTGGGAATGTAAACTGGTGCAGCCATTATGGAAACCAGTATGGAGAATCCTTAAAAATCTAAAATTAGAATTATCATATGATCTAATAATTCCACCTCTGGGTATATATCCGAAAAAAAGGAAAACACTAATTCGAAAAGAACTATAACTTATAACAGATAAGTGTCCATCAACAGATGAATGGGTAAAGAAAATGTGAACATATATGTATGTATATGTATGTATATAATAAACACACACATAGAAAATGGAATACTAATCAGCCATAAAAAAAGAATGAAATTTTGCCATTTGCAACAATATGGATGGACTTGGACAGTATTACACTAAATGAAATCAGTCAGGCAAAGAAAGACAAATACTGTATGGTATCACTTATATATGGAATCTAAAAAATAAAACAAACTGGTAAATATAACAAAAAAGAAACAGATTCACAGATATGGAGAACAAACTAGTGGTTACTAGTGAGGAGAGGGAAGGGGAGGGGCAGGATAAGGGCAGGGAATTAAGAGGCACAAACTACTGTGTATAGAAAAAATAAGCTACAAGATTATATTGTACAACACAGGGAATATAGCCAATGTTTTACAATAAATATGAAGGGAAAAATACCTTTAAAAATTGTGAATCACTATGTGTACATCTGAAACATGCATAATATTGCACACCAACTGTATCTCAGTGAAAAAAAAAATATTCTACCCTTGGCAAGCTTCTATTCTAATAGAACAGAAATAGAAAATAAGTTATCAAGGACCATTATATTAAAAAATTATAACTATGTTTATTAAGCCATAATGGATAATTATATAAAACTAAATATAATAAATGAAGCACACAGTATGTTGAATAGTGCCAAGTGTTGTCTAAAAACAGAGCAGGGATTGAATTGTGTGGTAGAGGGTGCCAAGTGAATTTGTATTGACCGATTTTTCCCCTCAGATATTTATTTAAATCATTTTTACTGGCTTTGCAAATCTATTTGATGAGATCAAACTTCCCTTTCTGTAACATCTGTGGAATCTGGAAGCTGTTCATTTTCAAATATTTCCTCTATTCATTTTCAAGTCATTTTTTAAAGCTGTAATCAGTCATTTCTTTGACATTACATTAAATATATCCTTAAAGATGGCCCTAAAATCCCAAAGAGCAGAGATCGCAAACTTGAAAAGCCTGGGGCCAGGCTGAGCAAGGGAAACAAGAAGTGGGAGCCTTATTGTACCAGGTGGAATTCCAGGCCCAGTGTTGCCAGATTTTTCAAGTGAAACCAGAATCAAATGTTGAAATCTGCCAACTCATCACATTAAGAAATATATCGCACAGGCCAGACAGGACAGCTCTCTTGGAGCCTGGCCTACTGGCTTCCTGTAACTTTTGCTGTAGGGACTCTGGCCGACCCTCGCCACTTCTACATTGATCATTCCTGCTTTGGGGAGAACACTTGCCTTAATCAAAAGGCTAGATTTCATTAATATGATTATGCACGAATCTGGTATTAACTGTAACTCATGTGTGGACATACTGGCTGTAATAACTTGGAGCCAGTGTTTTCTATGAACACATTTCATATTCCTTAGTCCAAGTTTCCTTCTCATGAGATTAAACAGTCAGAAGGGAGCTTGCAGAAGTGGGACTGGGGGTTGGGGCTAGGGGTCCTCTCTTTCAGCCCTCACCCTTCTTTGGCATCCTTGTAGATGGTCATTCAGGCTCATCCTGAGCTTTGCCACAGGCAGGTAGCTCACTGCCCACCAACAACAGGTCCACCATCAACACAGGCCACTTGCAACTCACCTGCAGTGATGCTGACCTTGCTCTTCTCGACAGCACAAAATAAGTCTACTCAGTCAAAGTCATGAGGACAGAAAAACAGACTGTGGTTGCCAGGGGCTGGAGGGAGTGAGGAATGAGGAGTTAGTATTTAATGAGTGCACAGTTTGGGGAGATAAAATTCTAGAGATGGATGGTGCTGATAATTGCACAGCAACATGAAAGTACTTATTGCCTTAGAACTATACACTTAAAAATGGTTAAAGTGGAAAATTTTATGAATGAGCAAAATAGATTCCTATCCATTTGATTTCAGAGTTTGTAACATTTATTTTATTTAAGACCTGCCTTATTACAATGCTAATAGTCTACTCTCTTTTCCATATGCCATGAGGGTCTGCAAATGATTAACAAGCAATGGGATACTAGACATAAGAAAGTAGGTTTGTAGTAGTGCTGTGTTCCAGGTGCCAGCCAGGAAAACAGGGAAAGGAGAAGTGAGGACTAGAGGAAGGAGAGAAGAGGAAAGAAGTGAAGAAGCTAAGAATGGCTGAGAGACGCTAGGGGAATTTAACCCAGACAGATGAAGAAAGAGGCTTATAAGAGTTACACTGGGGCCAACTCTTTAGATTCAAGAAAAAAAGAGAGGATGGAGAAGCTAGAGTTATTAGGACGACTAGACCAAGGACTGGGACTCAGATAATTAAGCAGGACAATGTTGGAGAGATACAACCATGAAAATTGGACCTTATAAACTAAACCATGTTAGGCTGGACTAGTGAAGGAAGCCATGTAACTACAGTTCTCTCCTGCATGCCTCATGGAGCCAAGATGTCCTCATTCTATAGCAAAGTTGCTGTGCATATACTGAGGCAGCCTGCCAGTATGGGAACCTGGGTAGCAGGAAGATGTGTGGGGACAAGGCTATAAATTGAAATCTCAATAGAATAAGACTCCTTAAGAGAGTATATATGAAAGGATATTATAGAGGACTGTGTAACTGTAAGGTGTTTGTTAGGGTTCTGGCAGAAAACAGATGGAATATAATAATCTGTCATGCCAGGGTTAAGAGAATCAACAAGGGGCTATTGATAGTAGAAAATCCTTAGGCTTTACGGGGCAAGCGAAGGAATAGTGTTTGTGGTTACCAGTAGGAGAGGGGCTGAAAGCATTTCTGTCTCATACACCAAGCCTCAGTTTCCTAATTTTAAAAATAACAGTATTTATTTCAGACTGTTACTGTAAAGATAAAGCAAAGTGACAATAACTAAACATTTGTATAGCACTCAGGACATACTAGGCATTGTTTTGAGCACTTTGCTTGTGTAAACTCTTTAAAACCTCACAAGGACTCTATCAGATAGGCTTTATTGTCATCTCTGTTGTAGAGATAAGGAGAGATTAAGTCACTTGACTAAAGTCACAGAAATTGTAAATAGCAGAGGCAGTATTGGAACCCCATTAGCCTGACTCCAGGGTCTGTCTACTTATAAGGCACTCAGCAGGGTTGCACAGAGTAGGCACCTGAAACTTCTCAGCAGTAATAGTGTTGATGATCAGGTACCACAGGAATGCCCAGAAAAGGATGCAGGGGAATGTCTCTTTGGTGGCTTGGAGGGTGGTTCTTTTCCAAAGTCTGATTTGAAAATGGAATGGTGCACCTGGAACACCAAGTGAAAATCTCAAGGAGAGGAAAGGTGCAGGATGGGCGAGGCCGGCGTTCTGGGGTCATTCTGCTGACATTTCAGGAGCTACCCCATTCTTTTTCTTAGGTCTTTTCTCATTCTTGAGTTTCCCATTGTCTATACTTCCATCCCCCTGGAGCCAGAATTTCCCCTCTTCCCTTACCAAACTTCCCCCTCCAAAAACAGAACATTTCCTTTTGTGGAGGTGGAGAAGGGGCGGCATCAAAAAATTTCAAGCATTTAATATCAAATTTGTCCAGTAGGTGTCAGCATCTATCACAAAATGGGTGATTGCTCAAGCCATCTTTATAGCTAAATTCAAATTATGTAAAACAAATTAGTTTCCTACTTTATTATGCTTAAAAGGCTGTAATTCCATTTTGCTGGATATATGTACAGAAATTACATTTTAAACATTTTTTTAAATGTGGGGAAAAGTTTGAGGATAAAAGTTTCCTACTTGATGAAAAAGATTAAGAAAATAATTTTCTTATAAGATCATTCATTCATTGATCCATTAGTCATTTATTGACTACTATACTCTGTGTATTCAAATATAAAGAAGAAGCCAAGAGTCTTGTAGGATAGGATCCTGCATGCTATAGGATACTGAAGTTTAAAATGATGTATTTTGGCTACTGGTGCCCTTTTTGGTAGATGTTTGCCTTAGTTCTGGTGTTCCTTCCTGCCCCAGTCTATGAGTATTGTGCATAACATACATGGGTATCCTATTTTAAGAAAGTAGAGCATATGAAACTCTGGGTCATTGAACTAGTATGTCCATTGAGCACCTATTTTCTGTTGCTTAATGACATCTTGGACAAATCCCAACGCTTCCTAGTCACACTCAGTTATTTAAAAATTCTAGCCTGGCCCAGCCCAATGAGAAGCTTCAATTTCACATACAGCTCAGTGCTCTGGTCCTCCTCCCCTGCTTGGGTATGACCAAGGGGGCTGTACTGGGTGGGGACATGTCTACCGTAGGGGAGCAAAATTTGCCATCTCTAAAGCTGTCTCTTTGGCAGGAAGATTTTTTTGAGCTGAAAGCAATCAAAGCCCAAAAGATTTTAAAATAAAAACAAACCAACCCCCCCAAAAACCTTTAACCTTCCCACTAAGTGCCTAAAAGAATTTTGATAGAGGACCTGTTCCCGGGAGGGAGCTATCACCATAGAGCATTGCAGCATGAACCGCGTGTGGGCTATTTAAGTATGAACTACAGTGGTAGGTAGGGAGGGACCTAGCAAAACCTGTTTGTTAAAATTCCTCTCTGTGTCCCATTGTCTCTGCATAGCCAAGCAAAATTTTTTTTAATTAAATTTTCTTTTCCAGCCAGCTTTTTTTTTTTTTACCAAATATTTGCTTTTCCAACTTGATGTAATTGCCTTCCTCCCCTTTGAAGTCCCAAACCACTACCCCCACCATCCCCTTTTGCCTTTAGCTGAAGATGATGTGTACGATGAGGGTTTCAGCCCTTTGGGTGAGTTACTCAGTTTTTCTAGGTCTCTCCCATGTATACAAGTTATTAAACTTCTGTTTGATTTTCTCCTGTTAATCTGTCTCATGTCAATTTAATTCTTAGACCAGTCAGAAGAACCTAGATGGGTAGAGGATAGTTTCTTTCTCCCTGACACTACTCTCACTCCTTCCCACTCTGCTTCTGCATCCACCAGGATTTGGAGAAGGCAGAGGAGGGACTAAAGAGAGAAAACAAAAACCTCTATAGAGAAGGAGGCCCTGCAGGCTCTGTGTACTGCACAGATGCTGGCACATCTCATCAGCCGGAGTGTAGTGCATCCAGGGGACAGGGGAGGATGGGAAAGGTAGTCTGCTCTGAATGATCGGGCACCCAAGGCAAGATGACCTCTTCCAGGATAACCTTTTCTGGCCACCACTCTCAGCCCCTTCTGGGCTGGGATCTTCCCACCAGCAGGCAGCTGCCTATCCACCACATCAGTAGAAGGCTAAAATTTGTAGAGTCAACTGAATCACAGGAAATGCAAATATCCTTGCCGGAGAAGCCTCTGCATACCTCCTCTAGGGGAATTTTGCTACTCTGGGAATATTTCTTCTCTTGGTTTAGGCTGTAGGGATTGATGACAATGGTGGCAGGGCCTCTTGGGTTCCTCCTAGTCCTATGAATGCACTTACCACCCATTTCCCTCAGCTTTCCATTCAGTGTCCTGTGACCCAAGGTCCTATTGTTGCGGAAATACCTCCCCTCTCCAACCCCGTCCCTGACGAGCCTGATAATTCAGAGTCAAGGTCTTAGAGCTTAGAAGAAAAGAGGCAGCTTTATTGCTTTGCCAGGCAAAGGGGCCTCACAGTAGGCTAGTGCCTTCAAAACTGTGAGCCCATCTTGGGGATGGGGCAGGGTGATTGTATAGCCAGAGCTTAAACAATAAAGCATTGATAACAATCAACAAATTATTTTCTTCTCATAAGACTCAGAGTGGCGTCATGTGTCTCCAGGTGACCAAATCTATAGAGGCTAGTGGTTGGCACACTCTTTCCATCTCTTTATTTTATAAGCGCCCAAGGTGTGATCTTCTTGGTAATTCAGGCTACTTTGCAAGGTTACAGTCCTGTGACCTTCTCCTTGGAGAAAGACTCAGAGTCCAAGCGTGATTATTACTTTCAATTACTGGAATAAAGTGGGAACAGTAAGATCAATAGTTTTAGTTTTAACAGTGGGCCTGGAGCTGTGAGTAGTAGCCGGTTGGTGAGGCTAGTTGACTGTTTTAAGGGCCAGCATAAAAATAAACAATCTGTTAGCCTAAGTGCAGTCACTTTATTAATTCTCCTTCAAAATATGCAAATATCAGACGTGGAAATACAGACCAACCATGTGAGACAGGCCCTGGCTCTTTAGTCAGCGCTTGCTATGGTAAAGGAGTCAGCCATCGTCACTCGTATTTGGGGGACTCAAAGGCATGCAGAGGAGTGGGAAAGCTTTTCAGGGGGAGAAGATAGAAGACTTCAGGTACGCTCTGGTTGAAGGATGTTGGCGTGAGGAAGCCGTGGGCTGCCTAACCAGAAGCAGAACATCCTGTGTGACTGGTTATGGGTAGGCATTTCGTTTTCTCTGATAGATCCTAAGTTGGAAGTGGGGATAAAAATTAGGAAAGCTGTCAGTTATTAACCAAGTCCTGGCAAGTTGGAGCTGATTATGACAGAGATTATTGTTTAGCTTCCTGGACTGTCATTAGAGACAGCAAACTGGCTTCTTGCAAGTCTGGCTTATAAGAGGCTGGCTTCTTACACTGTTTATTGCAGATAAGGGGTTGATTTCCTGAGCAGGTTGCCGCAGATTGTTCTATTTTTATATATGGTCAGGCTGCTGTCTCTCTACTTTGCCTCTCAGTAGCAGGCAGTAAACTTGGTTTTGCTTTATCAAGTATGGTAGTTGATATCATATTTAGATGATGTTTTACAAGTTATAAAGTGCATCAGTGTGTATCTCCAAGGCTAGTAAGAATGAGTCCTTGTAGGACATTGCTACCATCATTGTAAAGCTGAGAAATAGGCGCAGAAAGGTCAAATGACTTTCCACAGTCACAAAGCTGCCAAGGAGCCAGAAGGCATAGTGCCCACGCACCCTGATTTTCCTAAGACTGTCTCAGTTCTTTTGTCCTGGCATCCCATGTGGTTAGCACTCCCTTTTACTCTCAAAAGTGTCCTGGTTTGAACAATAAATCATCTGATCACCTTATCCTACCCAGCTGGGACTTGAACACGTCAGAGTTCCTCAACCACTGCTCTGTTTATCCCAGGTTTGATTAATCCCTGGCTCCCTAGTCACTGTCTCCCCAACTTCCAGACCTTGACCAAGGGTTGCACTGAGTGGCCTCCAGCCCAATACTTTGTTTAAGCAACAGTTCTCTTTTAAATCTGTCCCATTGCCAACTGGTTGATGTAGGTCAATCATTAGAAGTTTCTATTAAGAGATAATTAGCAAAATGAAAATAGAAAAGTGAAAATAAGACTTGGCATTTAATAGTTTAATGTCCCTAAAGGGACCATCTTGAGTGTTTGCAACAAACAGGCAAGAAGAGGGATGTGCATTGGTGTCAATGCTTAACATTTCACTCAGGACAAGTTTCACTAAACTGAGGCTGCTGAACTGTAAAAGCTCACTGAGTCCTTTAAAGCAGCAGAAATAGTGTAAATGAGCCAGTTATAAACCCATTCAAGATTACTTCCTTTCCACAGTACTTGGAGCAGAAAGTCAGCTAATTTTCTGTAGTTAATTAATTCCTTCTTTCTTAAGCAGAATGTCTAATTGCCTTAAGCAACCCTACAGAGAGGCTTTATCTTTCTAGAACAAGAAGCCAGCTGCATAGTTTATGTTAATGCCAACCAGCAGGTGGCAAGTGACTGCTCTTTGGAATGAAGGCATTTGGCCACTTTGAGACTGTTGAGATGCAATAGGGTCTGGACTTGAGAAAAAGGAAACATTGAAGCAAGAAATAAATTGGTCACCCTGTGATCCCTTTGTGAACCCTGGGTTCTCCAGCCCAATCAAGCCCTCAGCCAACCTCCCTCTCCCCATTCTCTGCTGTGATCCTTGAATTAATAAAGGATCCTTTAAGTCAATGTCAAACCATCCCCATTCCCAAAACTTTTCAGAAATCATTCAAAAATGAGGAAATTCTTCGCAGCAGGAAACCTCTTGAGCACAGCTTTGATTTTACATCATTGATGGAATTGCAAGAGACTACCTGGCCCATTCTCCTAACGTCTGGCAAGGAAGATAGTAAAGGTGATACGCCCATTCTATTGATGAGTTAACTGAGTCTCTTTGGTTGCGATGAGTGGCAGTTAGGGCTAGAACTCCAGTCTGCTAGGCAGTGTTCACTCTACCGAATCCCAGAATTCCCTTTGCCACTAGCTGGAGGCTTGCAAACATTCTGAAACTTCATTTGTGTGTCCCTTGTTTGGACCTTGGGACACATGTTCTCCAGGAAACGTGCTTGGTTAAATGTTGACTGGGTTCTTGGGCCAGTTAAAAACCTGTTTTAATCCACGTCACTGTTGCAATTGTAGGAGGGCAAAATTTGCCACCCCAACGTGTGTCTCTTTAGCATGAGGACTATTTGAGGCTGGTTTTTTGGGGGGAGGGGGGTTGGGTTTTTTTGTTTGTTTGTTTTTAAGTAACAAAAGACTCAGGAAACCTTTCTTTTTACCTCCCCCTTAACTGCCTAAATTAACTTAGATAAATGACCTGTTCCAGGAAGAACACCATCAGTAGATATATCTGCAAAGAATGTGGGCTAGGTATAGTAGGGGAAACTCAGCAGGGCCTGGAGACCAAAGTCCTCCCTTTGTCCCATTGTCTCTGCAAGGGACGGCAAAGGTTTATTTACCAAACATTTGTTTTTCCAGCTCTATGTTAATTGCCTTCCTTGCCTTTGAAGTCCCAGACTTACCCACTTCTTCTTCTCTTAGATGGTGTCAAAAAATAATGCAGGAGGCTGCAAATAAGAAAAAAGTTTATTTGAATTCTGAAGAATTGCAATTCAGGAGACAGATGTAGGTAATCCTGCAAATGTTACTAAGTCCAAGCGTTCTGCTTGCTGCACCACAGGCCAATCAATTGAGAGATGAGATGTTGGGTCAAGGAGTAGCATCTTTATCTGGAGAGCCATTAGACCTAGAAGATGGTGGGCTAACTTCCTAAAGAACCAGCTTGCCCAGGTTTGGATGCTGGTTTCTTTTATGGAACAAAGATGGGGAGGTGAGGAGGTAAAGTGAAAAAAGGGTGATAAATTGGTGAAAATATTTCCTGGTTCCGTCCAGAGGGGATGTGTTAAATTCTTCTTTCCTGCAGCCATTCACAGGTAGGCCTGTTTAGGATGTTTCCTGTGAGCCAAAGGTATTTTAACTTAATGCTCAGGCACAGGTGGCAAGGTTCTCGGAGGTGGGCCATCATACTTACTTTAAGCTATAGACAACATCCCTTTAGTGATTAACTTGTGGCGAAAGCAATAGAATACAAAGTTTATAAAAGGTTATACAAAAGCAATAGAATACAGATCCAATATGGAGCCAGATTTGTCATTCCCTATTTTGTTAAGAGTGTTCTGGGGGAGAGAATGAGTAAGGGGCTTACAAAGACAAAAAGCCACAAGGCTGTTAAAAGTTAACTGGTGAGAATTGTGGTTGATTCTGACACAAGTCAGAAAATATTTGTCTTTACGGAATCACAAGTTGTTTAAATAAATAGATTGTCACAGCTATTTTAAGGTAAAGATCTGATAAGTATCTTGAGTTTCTGGCAAGTGTTCTGGTTACTTTAACTAGGACAATAATGGTCAGAAGGTCAGATTGCACCCAGGCTGTCGCGGGCGTAAGTCACGCTTCCTCCTGGCTCCATTTCAGAGAGCTCTCTTGGCAATACCAACTCCATTTTTATTTTCCCTTCACTATGGCATATAGACCTTGACCACCTAATGTGTCCTTAGGTCTCATCCTTTTTTTGTGGGGCCCCCATACATGTGTGATGGAATTTGACTTTCTCCTGTTATTCTGCCTCATGTTAATTCTTAGACCAGCCAGAATGACCTAGAAAGGGTTTCCCTAATGCAATCTTTGAAGCAGCCCAAGCCCCCCTAAAATCTGAGTGCTGGGCCTGACACTGGTTTCTTAGCTTTTCTGAAAGTTTAGAGGTCTTGGGGAACCCCAAATGAGCCAAGGCATAGAAACAAAAAATAAGGCTGATGGAGGAGCCAAGATTAGGGCATTGCTTGGAGGCTTGGGGAAGGGCTAGAAGAGAAGGGGTCAGTTTGGGAGCTCTGGACACTGGGGATGGGGGAAGGGGAGAAGGGGAGTTTTCAGGGACGGAAAGAATCCAATAATGAGGCCACGAGCGGCCAGTGATGGGGGAGGCACAAAGTTTATTTTACAAGCTGTTCCTTCATAAATTAGGTGCTCTGATAAGTTGTGAAATGCCTATATGAAACTCAAGGCGAGGTTCTCTTTTTTATAGCAAAAGAGATGCCAGGAACTCCCCTAAAGTACTCTCTTTGAGAATAAATCACTGGATTAGTGTGTCATCTGAAGGCAGCCTTCTCACAAGATAGCTATAGATGCCCAGGGTGGCTGATGCCAGATCCCAGCTTTCCACAGGCCCACTTGCCCTCCGGAGGTATCTGGACTGAGCATCAGCCCTCTTAGGAGCCCAGGTGTGTGGCACCCTCAGCTAAGCTGGGCTCTGCCTCCAGGATTTCCTACAGTCTTGGCTGAGATCTGGAACACACTGATATCAGGGCAGCGGGAGACCAGCATCACTTCTTGGACTTTATGAGACCCATTTTCAATACTGATGCCCTTGGCAGTGAAAAGCCATTAGCTTGCTGGATTCACTAGACTCTGGGATGGTTTTAAAATTTAAGTTTTATTATTGTCCACAAATGGGGAAGCCAACAGATCAGGAGAGGATTGCTGATGAAAAGATTGTCACAGTTCCCCAGAGGAGTGGGGAATAGCTAACCCCAGTGGTGGGGCAGGGATCACATGGGGAAGTGCCAAGGTTGGCTTGAGGCAAAGAGAACTTAAGGAAAATGTGAGCAAGAACTTTTTTTGCGGTTTCTGTGGGAAGATAGGCAGGGTAAGCAGGCTGAGAAGGGGCTTGTTTGAATAACCTTGGTGGGCTCCAGATATAGGTGTTCCCTCTGGTTGTCTAGTGCTGGCCCTGGGGTGGTTGGGGCAGGGGAATGTGACCCAAGTGTGAGAGCTGGATAGAGCAGGTGGGAGGGGTGGGCTCTGGACTGGCAAATTTGTGTATGAGAAGCACTAATGCCAGCAATCCCAGCAGGTCTTCACTCTCTCCAGGAACGGGCTAACCCCGCAAGGGGCAGCCATCCAGAGTCAGGAAGGCCCCAAGATGTCAAAGCACTGGAAATGAAGAGCTTAAGAAAGCATGACTAAGTACTCCCTGCGACAGCAGGCGTGTGGAAGCTACACTGATTTCCTTTTTTGCTAAAGCGAGATGCCCCCACCCCTACCCACCACTCTTCCCCCCATGGTTCTTGGATAATTCAGGGAAGGAGATACTATGCTTCTTGCTAAGGCAAATGGGGCCTTTAGCAAATTATTAGGAAAATGGCAGAAATGTGACCATGTTTGACCTCTGAATTTGCGGAGCGTTTCATTCAAGTTACAGTAGTGAGAAATCAATTGATTAGACTCAAATACGCACGAGGACTTTTAAAGGACTTCCATCTCAAGCCTTCTCTGCAACTCTCATTATTCCAATAAAATAAAAGCAAAAGGGAAATGGATGAATATTTAGATCAATTTAAAATATATTAACCCGGGCAGATATATGATACTTTGGGTAATTCTTCAGGCACTGCACACTTTCAGAGAATTACAATTTGATGGGGATGCAACTGCACAGTAAACATATGAAAGGTTTCAGAAGATACCGTTCCAAAATATGTCTCTTTGGAGTGTAGGTTATTTTGAGTTAGAGCCCATTGAGAACTAGCAGGTGCAGGAAGAGCTCTTCACCTCCCTTTAACTGTTTAGAGTATAAATTCTTTTGTAAAAGAAATTCACTGATATATTTCTATGTAGAGATGTCTCAATACCAGGAAGACAGCTACTCCCAGAGACAACTCTTATCACCAGAGAGGCTCTTACCTGCGTAACGCCCATCAGAAGCACAGTGAAAGAGTCATGAGCCCTACTCTCCCCTGAACTGAAGTAGCCCCCTACTCCACCACCATTAGGACCCAGAGGCATGTAGCTGAATAGGGGAGAAGCAACACATCACAGGAAAATCACCAAGAATGAAATGTGAAGGGAGAGCAAGGCCAGATCTTGGACAACAAATGTGGGGGCAGGTTGGAGAATTGGTTCAGAACTCCATTTCTGAATGGAGAGGGAGCCCTGAGACGCTGTTTTCAGACAGCATTTGGGACCTGCCTTTAGGATGTGTTTGATGGTTGGTAGTGCTAGATATAGCCAAACCCCTCAAAATCTTCTTCTAGAAAAAATACTGTCAATAACAGAAAATATGTAGTGATAGCATGTTTTAAGTTACTTAGAACACCCATCAGATTAATCAGCATGGGAAACCCTAAGGACCATGGCCTGGTAGACCTGAGCTGGAGGGAATTAACAGGAATAATAACACCATCAAAGTATTTATTGAGAGCTTACTAAACTTTACATACATAATTTCATTTAATCCTCAACCAGTTCTAGGAAGTAATTATGATGATCTCCTTTTATAGATGGGAAATTGAGGCTTCAAGGTATGAAAGACAAAATGCAGTGGGCAATTGAGCTGGTTTTATTCAGGCTATTGCCATAGGGAGGTTATTTACATGGACGATCTCAATAAAAGGGCAGGGGGCTGGGGTTTTATAGAAGCAGATAAATGAGGGAATGAGCTTAGGGAATCCTGGGAAGGATGGAGATAGATCTTGGAATCTGCAAGGTCAGGGTTGTCCTTTTCAAGATTAGCTGTTTCCTTGAATACAAGAAGGTTAAGGGATTCTGGAGTATAAATGAGGGGTCGGTTCTTAACCCTCCATGTTTTCTTGGGGCTCAGGTAAAATTCGGTGCTGTCTAAGGTTGAGAAACATATTCAAAGTCAGTCAGCCAGTAAGTGGTTCAGCTGGATTCAGACCCAGTCTGACTGGTGCAATCTGTTCTGGATTTGTGGCCAGAACATCAGTTTCTGTAAAAATAGAGACTGAGTGACATTCAGCCAGGAAAAGCCAGGCCAGAAAGACTCCAGAGAGGCAGGAAGCTGACCCAGCTATCCCATGAGCCTGGATGGATCAGAGACCTGTGTTCTAATTAAACAGCTCCGGGATCAGTCTTGGAGGAATCCAACAAGCCTGGGTCCAGGACGAGGGTCCCCGGCTAGGAAAGTGGGAATGAAGTCCCAGGCCCCCTGTGGGCAAGAAGAACAACCAGGAACGGTTAAAGACCCAGAGGTAGAGGTTGTCTCAGTTCTGCTTTCACCTTAGATACCCCCTGGGCTTGTGCGGACATCTGGGCAGACATGGGGGGCCGGAGAGAGGCCTGTTCCACTTGGGCGGAGCTCTTCAGGTGATCCAGCAGCTAACTGGCAGAGCCCCTGGACTGCTTCGTGTCAGTCAGCTGTCATTCTCGCGGACTCATTAAGCAAGTTCAATGACCTTTATTGCTTTGTTGACTGAAGGGTAAAGTGAAAATGAGATTTTTATACTTGTGCAGCTTAATGATTAAAAGGCAGGGAGGTAGTCCTGTGCTTTCTAACTTGTGGGGCCGCCAAGAAACTTTCCCTAGGGCCTCTGGTGTCGCTGTCGTCTCCTTTAATACATGCTGCTGGAGAACCTTCAGTGTGCCAGCCACTGATGCAGGCTAGGCAGCGAATAAAACAGAAAAATCTTCTTCCTTTTCTGAAGCTTACAAGCTAGTGAAGTAAGGAGATAATGAGCACAATAAATAAGTAAATTATGGAGAATGATATGATGATATATGCTTTACAGCAAGGTAAAAGTGCTGGGGGCGGGGTTTACATTTTAGATAGGGCGGTCAGTCGAGAAGTTGATATATGAGCCTTGCAGATGTAGGGGGAAGGGTGCTTTAGACAGAGGAAGGAGCCAGAGCAAAGGCCCTGAGGTGCAGATATGTGATGTGTTCAAGGAACAGCAAAAAGGTCTGGTTGTAACAAAGGAAGGAACTGTGAAATAAAATCCATATTTAATGACAAGACTAGAAAGATTTAAACATAAAAATTTTTTCTCTACCCTTTGGCCTCCTCTCTCTCTTCTACTGCGCACTGTGTATCTGCATTATGCGTCAACCAAATCTCCCATTAGCAGAAACATCTGCTCAATCATAAGGAGCAACATTCTCCCAGCACCAATTCCTTAAAGGATAACATTCCTTCTTGATCTTGTAAGGGGTCACAAGGACCCAAAACTTTGTACCTGCAGATCTAGTTTGTGCAAACTGTCTACATCATTTAATGTACAGCCCTCTGTCTCAAAAACCTGTGTAACTGTGCTTTGACTTCTAAAAGACTAAAGAGTTCTCAGAGCTTTCTGAGAGGTTGTCCCTGCGTTGTAATCCTCAATTACGCTTGAATAAAAATTTTCATTTCTTTCTTAGATCAGCTGATTAATTTTTCGTCGACAGATGGAAGAATACGATAGGAGAGGTCAGAGAAATTATGAGAACCAGATGGTATAGGCTTAGAAGCCTTTATAAGGACTTTTGCCTTTAGTCTGAATGAAATGGGAACTGGAACATTTATTATCACCATATTACTATGACTATTGCTGTTCTTATTTGCCTACTGTTGGGGGAATAGGCTTGGGTCCTTTCAGAGTCGCAGGGAATCCAGGACACCAACCAAGAATAAGAATGTGAAAGTATGGATATCAATGTGATGTTGAAATTGAGGGGGAAACAGACGAGGCCAGAATTATAGGACTTGGTTCAGTTATTTTCTCTGGGAAGTCTCACTGACTCATCCCCATGAGAGCTGGGGACCCTTTCTTTGGGTTCCCATAGCATGTTGGGCTCTTCCCATCACAGCTTCAATCAATTCTGTTGTACTTCTCTGTCTGTCTGTCTGTCTTCCTATCTGTGAACCTTCCCTCGTAAACTCAGCTGTTGAGGTCAGAGTCCCTGTCTTATTTATTGTTCTTTTTTCCCATAGTGTCGAATTCTGGCACACGATCCTCAGTGAATGATTAACGAATGAATGCTCACTACGAATTATTGAGGGCTCACGATGTGCTGGGCACCATTTTTGTGTTTTTTGTGCATTAACCCATTTAATTCTCCCAGTAAATCTCAGGAATAAAGACTATTACTATCCCACTTTACTGACGAGTAAATTGAGGCTCAGAGAAATTAAATAACTTGTTCAAAGTTACTCAGTAAGTGAAGAAGCCACAATTTCAACCTAGGCAGTGGGGGCTCAGAGCCTGTGCTATTAAACATTATGAGATGGGTAGATGGGTAAGTATGTGTATGGACGGATAGACAGATGGACGGATGGATGGATGGATGGATGGATGGGGCATGTCAGAATTATGATGCAGAGTTTGAATTTATGTTCCTAGAATTCAGCAAAGATGGGGGAGATATTAAAATGCATCTCTACTTGTTAATAATTCAATAGTGAACAAAACCCTTGGAGGCTGAAACTGCTGTTGAAAGGAAAAAGGAGGACGAATGTGGAATGGGAAAGAAGGCAATAATCCGCCTGGATTGTTACCAGATGTACTACCATCTCTCCTTTTGGCTGCTGGGCACACTAGGAAGCTCACTCCCAGGCTCTGGAACTGCCAGGCTTCATGGCCAGACCTACCATGGGTTGTGGAGTGGTGGTGGGGGAATGGAAGGTTATACCAGGAAGGCTTCTCGGAGGAGGTGAAGTTTTTTCCTTTTTCTTTTTCTTTCTTTCTTTTTTTTTTCTTTGAGGTATAATTCACTACAGTGAGATCCATCAATCTTAAGAGCTACGGTTCAATGGGTTTTGACAGAGAAGGTAAAATTTTGAGTTGTGCTGGAAGAACAAACCGGAGGCCAAGGGTCAGGAGTACAGAGCACATGCAAAGGCACAGATTGCTAAAAGAGCATTCAGTTCCTTGTGGCAGTAGTCTGTGCCAAGAATTGGTGTTTGGGTATGACCAATAGGTGAGGCTGCAGAAAAGTCCACAGATGTACATGCCTGAGGTAGAAACTAGCTTACAGTGCACAGTTTTGTTGCTATTATTGGGGCCCAGGGTCTGCCACCCCCAAATGGGCCTCAATGGCATATTGATTATTTTGAATTAAAGTTACTTAAGAAACGACCAATGCAAGAGGGACACTCTGCCCCTCCTGTTACCCTAAAAGCAGAAATAAATCTACCATGTGACAGGTGCATTCCCTGCACCTGGAGGCAGAAGGACACCCTTATTGCCAAAGACAGGGGATTTGGAGCCAAGGAGCCTAGCTAAACAAACCTTGTCACTTCCATTGACTACCCAAAGCCCAAATTCTGTTTCGAGTCTTCTCTAATTGGGCACCAAAACTTAAGTTTCTTGTCCTGTCAATTCCTCATAAATTTGTTTGTCTAAAAAGTATGAAAGCTGGGCTGCTTTGGCCACTTCTTAGGTCCTATTTCTAAGAGACCTCTGTGCACAGGATTAAAACTTGTTTCTTTTTCTCCTGTTACTCTGCCTTGTGTCAATTTTATTATTAATCCAGCCACAAGAGCTCAAGAGGGATTGAGGAGGAAATGTCTCCATCCTCAACACTATTTTTGTGTGTAAAACCTTCACTCCCAATGGCAAGACCTCTGTCTTCTGCTTTCTCTTTGGAATTCTTGGATTCCTTCCATTTCCCACTGTTCCACATCCACACAGCTGCAGGTGGCGTTGATTACCTTCCACCAATCCAAGCTACTGCATTAACCCCTGCATATTCAGCCAGCTGGCCTTCCAGCCAGTCTCAGTGCAGAGTCATTCATTCTGGAGAATGTAAATACGTACATCAGCTGATTCGGGATCGCTATTTATAGGCTGTGAATAAGGAGAGAGTTACAAGAAGGGGCAAGGCTTTTACAAGGTAAACACATCAGCCCCCAAATGGAGGAGACATCCTGAACACAATGAGAGCTGAGCAACCGATTGAGCGCGGTTCAATTACTCAAGACACATGAGTGCTTTCCATCTGCCTAGCGGGCCCTACTTCCTTCCCACCTTTACTCAGATGGCGCCCTTCTGGAGGCCTTTTCTGGCTATACTATTTAAAATCTCCCTCCGCCCACACACGGATGTCCTATGTACCCTTCTCTGCTTGGCTTTCTCCTCAGCATCCATCACGATCTAGCAAGAGTACATATTTTACTTGATTATCTTATTCATGGTCTACCTTCCCCACTAAAACGCAAGCTCCAGGAAGGCAGGTGTCTTTGATTACTGCTGTTTCTGCAGTAGATCATAGCAGGCACTTAAAAGTATTTGTTCGATGAATGAGTTGTGCTAAGTTCTTTAAAGAACAGAGAGGCTCTGAAATTGAGGCACATTGTCTAGTGATGGACATAGACCCACGACTCAAATAACATTAGGAGGAAAGGAATGAAAAATAAATGAACAAAGGCGAAAGTTTCAACGTCAATAATAGAAACCAAAATAGCCTGCTTTAAGCTAGTTAATCATCTTATAAATTTGACAACCTTAACCAACTTCCTGAGCATTTCTTTAAAAGGCAGAGATAATTTAGCTGCCTCCTTCTTAAAAGCAGGGCGTAATTATAGATATGTAGACTTTGGAAGGGTAAAGGGTGTACAGGTCCTATTTGCCTATTTTTAGAAAAATTCTGCTCCTTGCAGATTCAAAGAAATGAACTTTTGTGACATTCAAAACATAGGAGAATTAAGCCCAGAGATGCAGATAGATAAAATTTTGAATATTAAAATCTTATACATCAGGAAGCTGTGTGCAACTTCATTGACATGTGGAAGCTTTTAACATTCTATTTTCCAGCTCTTTTGTCTTTGACTGAACTCTGACCTCTTAGTGATTAATTGAATTTGATTTCTTCTCCGTGTAAATTTTAACAAAATACTTCATTGAACATTCAGATTGTGGCAAGTTTTATTTAGTTTTAAAAATACGTTTTTACTCATTAGAAGACTCATTTAAGTCTATTTTTTTCTGAGATAAAATTTAAGAGAACTACATGCATCTGTCTAAAAATTTTTTTCATGCTAAAGGCTTTAAAATGTAATTTCATGAATAATTATTACCTGTCACCTCTTGGATTTATGTTAGAGTGACTTGCTGATTTTCCCCTAAATGTCAAATCATAAAATCCTTTGCAACAATTTGGTAAAGACTTTGCAAATGCTTGACTTTTGTCTTTTTCTCCACGGAACTTGTCAGTGTAGTTCGGAATTCGCAAAATGGTCCACATGGATTCTGGGGAACGGTGCAAACTATGGGTCCCTTTACACAGATGCTTCTGTCATCATTGCATTTGTGCTCATTTTCTGGTATGGATTAGCAAATATTCATGATGTTAAATGGAAACAAAATGAGTGAACGTGTGCATTCACTCAACAACCATTTTATGGAGTACTTAAGGAATGCTAGGCATGGATCTAGGGGAGGGATTACAGCTGTGAACAAAACTGACATAGCCCCAGTTCTCACGGAATTGACATTCTCGTGAGGGCGAAGATAGCAAACAGGTAAATAAGAAAATGAGGGATGTGATTTTAAGTACATAAGTAGTGCTCTAAACAAAATAAAACAGTGTAATGTGATGGAGGGTGACAGGGTGGGGAGGGAGTGATTTTAGAGTAGGTGCCTAAGGATGGCTTCTCTGAGGAGGTGGCATTTGAGCCAAGACTTGCTTGACAATAAAACTGGCCTAGAAAGATGAATAAGAAGATGAACTAGCTCTTGGCATTTCATGGCTGGCAAATTACTATCAATTATCCAACCTTCTTCTTCACTCTTCCCCACGTGGACCTGCTGCTCTAGCCAGGTGTGTTCTGAGAGTAACAACCCTCGCCTCAGCCCTCCATGGAGGTGACGTGTTCTTCATCAATCCCAGATCATGTTTCTCAAAACCCAAATGTCCAGATGCCTTACTCACAAATCCTGTTGTTCCTTAAATGATAAACTGGGGGAGGGACAGGGAGAGGACAATTTTATGATATTGTTGAGCCTCTGGGGAAAACCACTCACCCATTCCAAGCACCTTAATCCTGCAGGGAATAGAGTGGAGTGTTGCGTGAGGAGGACTTGGCCAAAGGTATGAAATTTGAACATGAGGTTTTGAACTCCAGTGTCCAGCTGATTGGGGCACGAACCTGGGAACTCCTGGCAGATGATCATTTAGTGCTTTGTGTTGCCACATTTGAGACGTGAGTAAGCACCATAGGAAGATTCTGCTGTTTTATTTCCCGAGGGACATCTGGCAGCAGCAACGTGAAACTGTTTTGGAGCTAGAGAAGAGTTCCTGAAGCTGCCACCCAGATCCCAAAGCAACTTGTCAATGAGATTCAGGAGCCTTCTGGCATTGAGCATCCTCCTGGGCCATGCTTCTCCTGCCTCTAAGCCTGTAGAGTCTGTAATTCTGGAATACTCAAACTTTTCCAATCTGCGCATGTAACTCTACCCATCATTCAAAGCATCTCTTCCCTGTACTTTTCCCAGCAACTCTAGCTTCTCTGAGGCCCTGCCATGGTCAGCATATTACCATCAGTGCCTCTGATTTAGTAGATCTGAATTCTCATGCAACTCTCTCCCAGAGATTATGATGATCAACCTTGTCTAAGAACTTACTTTTCATCCAAAGAAAACTCAAGAAGAGAAGGAACGAGACAGGGCTGGTCTCCTGCTCCCTTGAGATCTTTGGTGACCACCGAGAGAGGTATTCTCAGTTCAGATAAAACGAGTTTTCTAGTTCAAGGCCACCATTCTCAGTGTACAGGGTCCCCAAATTTTAGGGGACAGAAGAGTCTCCCAGGTAGCTTGCTACAAATGCAGATTTCTAAGAATCAGCCCCTGAGGTCCTTGTTCACAAAAGCTGGCTGGCCCAGGAATCTGCATTTGTATCTTCAAGTAATTCGGATGTTGCTTATCTGTGGACATTTTGAGAAACACAAAATGGAAAGTAGGGAACCACTGCCCACCTCTGCCTTCTTCCTTATGTAACAGGGCACTCTATTTTAAGGTAAGATCCTAACAATCTCACTCATCCAACAAATACTTACCTAGGCCACGCACCATACAAGGCATTGGGAGTACAGCCATAACAAAATTTGGGACGAATTTACAAAGATGATCCCTGGTTCGACTTAGGATTTTTTGACTGTATAATGGTGCAAAAGCAACAGGCATTTAGTAGAAACTATACTTTGAATTTTGATTTTTTTCTTGGACTCATGCTATATAGTACAATACTCTCATTATGCTGGCCAGTGGCAGCTCCCAGGCAGCCATGTGATCACCAATACACTTACAATTATTCTGTTTTTATCTTTCAGTACAGTAGTCAATAAATTACATGAGATATTCAAAATTTATTATAAAGTAGGCTTTGTGTTAGATGATTTTGCCCAAATTTTAGCTATTATAAGTGTTCCGAGCACATTTAAGGCAGGCTAGGCTAAGCTACGATGTTTGTTTCAGTAGGTTAGGTGTATTAAATGCATTTTTGATTTAGGACTTTTTCAATTTATGATGGATTTATCTGGATGTAATCCCATTGTTAAGTTGAGGGAGATCTGTACTCAAAAGTTATCCATTGGATATCTGAAATACACGTTTAACTGAGCATTCTGTATTTTATTTGGCAATGGTACGTGGCAGGGGGCAGGTTCAGTCCTCCACCAGCACACTCTGAGATCGAGTTTAGTGTGCAGGATGTTTACAAGAAGCGCCCTTGAAATTAACACATGTGGAAAGAAAGAGAAGGAAGCTGGACTGGCTGAGGAAGAAGGTGAACAGAAATGTAGGTCCAGAGCCCCCACCAACTCTACAGTCAACCAAAAGCATCAGAGTTGCCCCACATTGGGAAGAAATGACTAAGACTACATACCCCTGCTTCCATCTCCATCATTGGGTATAAGCTGCTCCGGGAGGAGTGTAACCTTAGGCAAAGTGTTTCTCAGTAGCTGAGGCTGACACTGAAGGGGCTGACAGTTGAAGGTCCGCTGCTGACAGCACTCCCAGCAGTGGGGCAAGTCCTTCTCTGTACAGGGATCTGAGAGTTCACCATTCGTGTATCCACTTCAAGAGCCTGAGATCTAGCAATGAGCTCAGGGGTGCCAGCCATTCAAATGTGGTCATGAAAAATTAATGTGACCTTATTTTATACATGAGTGATTGTCATACCTGGATATAGTAGTTACATTTCTTCAACAAGAAACCTCTGGCCTATAGTCATATATTACCATTGGCTTTTTTGAGCTAGTTCACAGTGTGATATTTTTGTAGACACTAACTTTCAAACTTCCACAGCCCAGAAAATAGAATTCTGAAAAGTAAATGAGTGATTCATAGGGAAATCTCTCAAGGCTGAAGAAACAGAGCTCAGGAGAAGCCAGAATCAGTGGCTAATCATGGGGCGATGAACCTCTTGAATTCATATAACCTGTGTAGTAGTAAAGCGTGACCTGTTTCCCCAGCACTGTCCCAGGGCTACCCTCTCTCCCATTCCCCATTCATTCATCCAACACGTGCTAATTGACCTTGTGCACAGAAATAAGGGCTCTTATTCCCCACACTGCAGAATTTCTGAGCGTTTTTCATCAGTACAATTTGAGAAAAGATATAAAGGCTGGTTTTGTTACTTGATATGTTTAGGTTTTTTACATTTTTCCTATCTTCCAGTGCCTCATTTGTTTTCCCTTGAGGCAGACATCACAGCCTCTTTCCTCTACATCAATAATTTATTGAAAATAAAACTCCACTGGTCCCCATAGCAAATTCAAAGTTTAATAGCTCAACTAGGCCAGAGGAATCTCCAGAAAACTGTTTATGATAGAATCACCAGGCCTTCCAAAAAAAAAAAAAAAAAAACCTAAAACATTTAAAGGCTTAACGCTGTGAGAGAACACGCACGCACGCACGCACGCACACGCACACACACACACGAGTGGGCTGATGGTGTTATGTGGGACTTTCTGCATTCTAGCATCTTATTACAGTGTAGGAATGGGGCCGAATTCCCTGAGAGAAGCAGGGACTCACTAAGCTAAGGCATGGGGGGCTGCAGAAAAGGAGTGGCCCTGACAAAAGTGAGAATAATATTTTTCTGCTGCTAAGTTTCCAGGGGGTCACAGAGCTGCAGTTCCTCATCTTTGTCAGATGCTAGAAGAATGCTTAAGGTTTGATGATCGTATCTCTGATTGTATAAAGGAGGAATACAGGCTCAGAGAAAAATGATACTTGGGAGATCAAAGGCAGAAGGACAGAAAGCAGAGAAAGAGGATGTGGTGGCCGTGAAAATGTACCACTGGGTTTCCTACCGTGGAGAATTGCCAGCTGGCCCGGTCGCATGCCCCTCTAGACTCACAGCCACATTGTGTTGAGTCTGCTTCCCTAGGCTTCTTGGTCCAGCGACTGAGCACAGCAGAGGGACTAGAGCGAGCCTGTTCCATCAGGAGGAGTGTGACTTTGGCTTGAAAATTCCTTGCCTGAAACTCTTCCTTCCCCATCTTCCTTTCTTTCCAATTTTTAAAGTTCAGTCTATCTTCTCATTATTGAGTTATAAGAGTTCTTTATATATTCTGGATACAAGTCCTTGGTCTTATGTATGTATTGTGAATATTTTCTCCTGTTACGTGACTTGACTGTTTCTTTTTTTAACAGTATACTTGAAAGAGCAGAAATTTATAATTTTGGTGAAATCCAGTTGATCAGTTTTCTTTTATATTTTGTGGGGTATTTTTGTTTGTGTGTGCCCATTCTAAGAAATCCTTGTCTACCCCAGGGTCACAAATATTTTTTGCTATATTATCTTTGATGAGTTTTATTTCTTTAAGTATTAAGTTTAGGTTTATGATTCATTTTTTAAATTTTTTAAAAAAAATTTTGGAGTGAGTAATTAGGTTTTGTTTTGTTAATTTAATTAATTAACTACATGTATTAAGAAATGATTGCCATAATAGGTTTAGTTGGCATCCATCATCTCATACAGATACAATAAAAAGAAAAGGAAAAAGAGGTCTCCTTGTGATGAGAATTCTTAGGATCTGTTCTCTTAACAACTTTCCTAAAAATTGTACAGCAGTGTAAAGTAAACTATAGTCATTATTTTGTACATTACATCCCTAGTACTTATTTATTTTGTAACTGGAAATTTGTGCCTTTTGACCGCCTTCCCCCAACCCTCCACCCTCCTGCCTCTGGTAACTACAAATCTGATCATATTTCTATGAGTTTCTTTTCCTTTTTTTTTTAGATTCCACACATGTGAGATTATACAGTATTTGTCTCTTTGTCTGATTTATCTCACTTAGCATAATGCCTTCAAGGTCCATCCATATTGTCACAAATGAATTTTCTCATTTTATGGCTGAATAATATTCATATATATTTATATATATTACAATTTTTTAAATCCTGTTATCCATCAATGGACACTTGGGTTGTTTCCATGCCTTGGCTATTGTAAATAATGCTGCTATGAATATGGGGGTGCAGATATCTTTTGGAGTTAGGAGTTTCATTTCCTTTGAATATATTCCCAAAAGTGGAATTGTTGGATCATATGGTAGTTCTGTTTTTAACTTTTGAGGAAACTCCATACTGTTTTCCATAGCTGCTACACCAATTTATAATCCCATCAACACAAGTGCACAAGGGTTCCCTTTCCTCCACATCCATTGCAGCATTTATCTCTTATCTTCTTGATAATAGTCATTCTAACAGCTGTGAGGTGATATCTCATTGAATACCACTCTTTCTGATTATGGTTCATTTTATAGTAAGTTTTAAAGTCAAGTAACATAAGTCCTCCTATTTTTTTTTCAAAATTGTTTTGGCTCTTCTATTTTGCATTTCCACGTAAGTTTTAGAAATAGCTTATCAATTTCTATAGTAAAGTTTGTTGGATCTTGATTGGAAATGAGTTTATAGTCCAATTTGGGGAGAACTGACATCTTAACAATATTGAATCTTCTGAAATAATAGAAATACCTATCTATCTGTCTGTCTGTCTGTCTGTCTGTCTATCTATCTATCTATCTATCTATCTATCTATCTATCATCTAATCTGTTCCTGATTTCTGGCACAGAACTCCTAAAACTCTTGTAATTTCCTATATAATAAGAGCACTAGGGGCATCTTTTGTTCTAGTATTTGGTCTTTGATCCTGTTTCCTGGTTAGAGCTCCTAAAATCCCTGGAATTTCCTGCCTGATAGGAGTGTCTTTTGTTCTAATGAGGCACCTCTTGGTGGGTTCCTGGATAGCTTCAGGATGTGGGCTAGTCAGCAAAAAGACCAAGTCACAGTTAGAATTTTGGAACTTTCAGCCCCACCACACAACCTCTGGGAAAGGAAGAGGGGCTGGAGATTGAGTTAATTATCAATCATGCATATGCAATACAGCCTTCATAGAAATCCCCAGAGTACAGGATTCAGAGAGCTTCTGGGTTGGTGAACATGTTACCAAACCAAACTTGGGTCCACTTGCCCGCATGCAGTAAAGCCAATCTACTGACACTGGGTGGTGAAGGAAAGTGCAGCATTTATTGCAGGGTGCAAAGAAAAGGGTCCAGGTTGCTAGTGCTCAAAACACCAGAACTTGATTTCAGGGAAAAGTTTTTAAAGATAGCATGAGGGAGGGGGGTTGTGGGTTGCGTGATCAGCTCGTGGACATTCTTCTGATTGGCTGGTGGTGAGGTAATTGGGAGTCATCCTCATCAACCTTCTGGTTCCTACCGGTCTGAGGTCTATGTGCTTGTGGTCAGTGTACAGTTAACTCCTTGCACCTGGTGGGGGTTTCAGGCTCTGCAAAACAGCTCTAAGGATATATAGCCCAGAATATCACTGTAGCCCTTGAGGAGGAATTGAAGGTCCTTGACTTTGTTTAATGGCTAAACTATTCTTTTGTCTTGACTGTTTTTCTTTTTTTTCTGCATTTTCTCACTTCTCTGGTTAAATTTACTCTTTGGAACTCAAGAAGGGCCTAGGAGGCTAAAGTTTTCTACAGACAAGAGACAGGCGGAGGACGTGGGGCGGGGGCGGGGTGGGGACGGCGGTTTCCAGGAAAGGCCCTGTAGGGTCCTGCAGTTCCAAATACACCCCTGTGCCAGGAGGAATGTGTACCCAGCTCCACAGGAACAGCAGCTCCTGTGCTTGGGATACTTCCAGACCTCACCCTATGTCTCTCTTCATCTGGCTGTTCGTCTTTATCCTTTATTACATAATAAACTAGTGAACGTGGTGTTTCCCTGGGTTCTGTGACCTGGTCTAGCGCATTATTAAACCTGCAGAGGTGGTTGCAGAAACTTTGATTTATAGCTGTTCAGTCAGAAGTACCAGGGACAACCTGAGACTTGTGATTGGCCTCTGAAGGGGGGACAGTCTTGTGGGACTGAGCCCATAACTGGTGGGATCTGATGCTAACTGGTGCTGGAAAATTGGTGGGTATTGGAATAAACCCACATATCCAGTGTGTCTGAAGTGTCAGAAGTGTTACGAGTGTGAGAATAAAGGGGAACGGGGAGTTTTCCTAGACAAGTCTGTGGTTCAAGCTGGGGAGAGTCGACATCTTAACAATATTGTCTTCCAGTACCTGAATGTGGTATAGCTCTCCATTTTGGTTATAGGATTAAATATAAATTTTATTCCATTGTTTTACATGTCATCTTCAAGAGTTTCCATGATGTGTATCCTTAATTTTCTTTGTCTTCCATTTCAACCACTTTCTGTCTGAATCTTTTTCCTTCTTTATTTTATTTTTATTTTCTTGTTTATTTTTCTGCCTCTCCTCAATACTTTTCATTAAAATTTTGTTTGAGTCTAGTATCCATTTGGTACTTGTGATTTAGCCTTCATTCCTAAAATGATTTTTTTTATTTCTTCCCCAAGTTCAATCAATTGGTTTCTCAATCACTTTTCTGTCTATCTATCTGTATATCTATCTATTGCTTTGTCCATTTCTGTTCTTGGATTTTGAATTTTTGATTTAAAGTGGTTTTTCACATTTCAAAATGCTTGTTTGAAGATATTAATTCCATTTGGGATTTTGGGTTTTGTGGTTGCTTTGTGGTTGTTCTTTGGTAAGAATTTTCTCCAGCTAAGATTTTTTGATTCTCATTTTTTCCCCCTTAGAGTAGCTTTGTGTGGATTTATCTTGCTTCATTTCATTTCATGGACTTAGAGTGATTTGCCATTCCTAGTTCAACATCACCCTCTTCTGTCAATGTAGTGAAGCACAGTTCCTTTAGGGGAAGTTTTTATTTTTAAGTTGAGGGGTGGATACGTTTTTTAATGCTCTTTTTATTATCTACCTATTTCAGTTTCATAATCTCGTATTCTGATTGTATTGATGTTATCTTCTTTAATTTCCTTGAAAGTTTTAGACAGATTCATTTCAGAGTTTGTTTTTTTTTTTTCAGATCCTTCTTGCATCTCTGTCATCTCAGAATATAAAATCTCTCTTTTGTGGCTACTTTCTATTGCGCTAAGTGTGTTTTCTGACCCTTCCTGGAAAGCTCATATGGTGTGGGAATTTCCTCCCACACGTCCCTTGTCTGTGAGGCAGTTTCTTAGCTGCCTTGGCCTTGGTCTCATGGGTTAATCAGACTCAACCCATGTCCTATGTCTGCAGCTCAGCTCAGAGCTCCCCATTTCTGGAGTGACCATTCTCCAGTTCATGTGGTACAGAGCAGAAGGGGACTCTGCTGTGGACACTGGCCCTGAGCAGTTAGTGTATTTCTGCTACAGTCTTGATGCCTGGGTGGAGCTATATCGTCCACCGTTCTTGGGTGGGAAGCCCAGCTCAGATTCCTGTTACAGAAGGTGCATTCGGTCCTGTCCGGGGAGGTATCCAACTCCAGCCCTGCTTGCCCGGCTCCAGTCCTGCCTTTTGTCCCTGTGGTTTTACATTTTGATTATTGTTTAAATTTTACTTCTGTCTTGAGCTGCTGAAATTTTCCTCTTGTATTTTGAGAAAAGGGTATAAATATATATTTTAACATCTTGTCTTTCATTCTTTTGGACTTGGAGCACAGGAAATAAGATCATGAATATGTTTACTTTGAGACCTTTACCCAGAGATTTTCATCCCTTTTTAAAAAGTGAGCATGACAATATGTATCTGAACCCAAAATATATATATATATATTTATATCCTTTGATCTAGTAATTCTGCTCCTGGAAATTTATTTGAGGAAATAATCCAAAAGAAAGTAAAAAGCTTCATGCACAAAGATATTCATGATTATTTTTGTTTATAAAAAATCTGGATATATTATGAATATTTCCCAACAATAAGGAGATATTTCACAAATATATCCACTCAATGTAGTTTGGGGCAGATTCTAAAAATAATAACTCACAAAGAATGGCTAATATAAAAAATGTTTGTTATAATTCAAGAGAGAAAATTGCCCTTAGCCATTTCTTGTTGTTTTGTACAAGTATGCTTAAAAAAAATGGACAGAAATATAGAAAGAAGAATGGAAAGAAATGATACCCAAGTGTTAAAATGATTGTCTCCTGGTGATTTTTTACCTTTTATTTTCTATATTTTCAAAATTTCAGGTTGTGTGTATGAATCATTTTTATGAGAGAAAAAGACCTAAATAAATATGTTGTTTGAAAAGCTGAATGATAGAAGAATGAAATTTTAAATAGGCATGCTTTCTGTGATTATAGAGAATGGGTTGGCATGCCACAAAATGATTGATTACGATACATGGTTCTGATAGGCCACACACAGCAGAGGGAGCTTTTGAGTGATGGGATTATTTATTGTAATCAGCTCACTTTTCAGCATCAGGGCACAAGGAGCACTGGGGCAGAGGTACAGAGCCAGGAGGCAGGACTAGCAGGGGGTGGCAGATGGCAAGAAACTACAATCTGTGGGCCACTGGCCAGGAGCCGGGCTCCAGTGAGGAAAAGGGCAGACTGGGGGACGACATGGGGGTCAGCTGGCAGGAGGCATAACCATAGGCAACTTCGTTGAGAGTTGCTGAGTTTGTTCCAGGCACTGTTTGGACCCTGAAAATACAGACAGACAAGACAGATGCGGTTCTTGTCTTCATGAAACTTACAGTCTAGAACAGGGGTTGTCAGACTTTTTGGGGAAGGGGGCAGAGAGTAGACATCTTCGGTTTTGAGGGGCTATGCCACTTCTGTCACAGCTACTCAGCTCTGCTACAGTGACGCAGAAGCCGTCGCAGATGACGGTGAACGAATAGGAGTGGCTGAGTTCCAGTAAAACTTAATTTACTAAAACAGATGGTGGCTGGATTTGGCCAACTCGTGATCTAGGGGGAAGACAGCCAGTAAACAAACACACACGTCAACATGAATATTGGATTGTGATCACTGCCCAGAAGTAAATAAAAAGGGTGATGTTGATGTGGTAGTGAGCTACTGTAGGTGGTCCACTTTATATTTTATCTTTTGTTAGGGCACGGCATCCATGCAGCCAAGCATACAAATCTGAAGAGATATATAGAATATTCTTAGCAGCCTGGAGCCACGCCCTGAAATATTGGAATGATCTGTGCAACCAAAGAGCTGGGCAGAGGGAAGCATTCCAGGCAGAAGGGAAAGCAAGGGCAGGATCCTGCGGCAGGAAAAGACCTGGCATTTTCCAGGAACAGCAAGAGGTTCCATGTGACTGGACAGCAGCGAGCTTGGAATAGAGTGAGATGTGGGAGTGGAGGAAAATCCTACAGAATTTATAGGCCATTGTGAACATTCTGTATTTTATTCTCAATGTAATGAGAGCACAGTGGAGGGTTTTAGACTGAATGGCACGGTCTGGCTGAAGTTTTAAGATGCTCTGTGAGCCAATTTCTTGTCTTGTGTCTGGACTTTTCTGTAGTGATGTTTGGTTAGGGCTGGAGACAGGGACTGGGAGCTGGGAGCTGAGGTGAGATGGATGGGAAAAGTCCATCAAAGAACACCGTTCCTACCCACCACGTGCTGAACCACAGACATTGATTGGTTTCATGAAACACCTCTTTGAAATGCTATGGTGACAGGATTTATTGACACCTGTCACTTAATTAAGGATGCTCAAGAACTGTGCATTAATCATAGACAGGAGCCTGAGATGAGTGCAAGCAGGGAGCTGAGAGGCAGGCTTAGCTGGCAGGTGCAGACCTGGCAGGTGCTAGAAAGGTAAATAGTGAGGTCGGTGCGGAGGCCCCTGGATGAGGCTGGGGGTAGGGGGTGGTCATAGTACACAGCACCCAGGCAAGGACACTCTGAGGTTGTAGGAGCCTAAGAGATTTGGTTTGATTGTGTGTGGCTCTGTTCTGATTTGATTTTTTTGAAGATATATTGTGAGGAATGGTTAGGAAGTGTCCTGTGGTGGCAAGGAGACAGGGGATGGAGTGTGGATGGGTAATTAGAGAGACACTAGCTATTTGGGGTTCATGCCCTGCCTCCCTCCCTACCCGCCCCCCCCGGCCTTTCCTTCCTTCTTTTTTCTCTCCTTCCCTCTCTCCTTTCTTTTTTAAATATATAGGCAGTGAGAGAACAAGACGATATAATCAGTGGGTGCCACCTTCTTAGGGCTGTCATGGAACTAAGGTATTATTTGTTGTTTATCTGACATTTAAAATTAGCTGGGCATCCTGTATTTTTATTTACTGTATCTGGCCATCCGGCACCCATGGCTTTGGTTTTGCCACTTCAGCCAGGGAGCAAATCTCCCCTAAGACAACCGCCACCAGGAGGCAGCCGGGCGCTGCACTCGCTGGGAATGACCGGTCTCCGGGCTTCTAGGTGGCTCTGAGTCTGTCTTCCTTCCTCCTCCTACTCCCAACACCCACTCCCAACTTAACCACGGACTTCCCAACTGCTCACTCCTAATCTTGTTTTGTTACAACAGCTAAACTCATAAGAAACATTTACAACCCTTTCTAAATGTAAAAAGAACCCATAATGTAACACGCATCCTGCCTTCCCGATTAATTGTAGTCATACATTAATTCTTTCTTCCTTGAAAAACCTGAATTTAGCTTAAAAGACTCACAGTTCCTGTCACTCACCCCCTTGACCTGGGCGCCCCTCCCCTCCCCACGGTCCCTCCTGCCCTGTCTCCACGCTGGCTCTCTGCTCCTTCTCCCCCTCCCTTCCTTCCTCCGCTCGTCACCATGGTTACGTGGGGAGCTGCTTCTCTGGTGCCCTCTTCTATCGCCTGCTTCTGACGTAATTTCCCCAGTGAATTCCAACTCTTCCTAGTTATCTCTGCCCTTATCCTCCTTCAATGAAGAAAGAAAAAGTCCATCAGAGAGAGAGAGAGAGGGAGGGAGATAGCAGAAGAGAGAACTCCAGCAGCTCAAATAGCAAAATTTGTTCTGTCTGTAACCAGGACACTTTGTCCAGCTGGTGTTACTTCTCCTTTCTGTTTTCCCTCTTAAGCAGAAAAAGCCTCTCCTGATTCCATGCCTCATACTCTGGCATGAACCTCAATCCACATTTAACACTTACTTAACTAAGCACCTTTTTTGGTCTTGTGGCTGTACTTACACCGAACAACTGTTTTCTTCTTTAAATGCCTCCAGTTCTGGAAGTTAAAAGGGTCCCTCTAGGACAGAAAAAGGAACTGAACCAAGACCACCAGCCCTGTCACATAGGGAGACGTCACTGTAGAAAACACCAGCCTGGTCAGCCTGGGCCACAGAGAGAGGTCAGAGCGCAGCCACAGCCGAGCGATGAGACGTTGACGTGGAAGGTCCAGGAGAAGAAACCTTCCAAGCGAGATGGAATGGAAACGCCTCTGACAGCTTTAAAGCTGCAAAGGTGATTCCAGAAAGCTTTTGGAGTGATAACATGGAAGGGAAGATCAGGAACGGCAGGGATTTGATTGGTGTTTTTGGCTTCTGGTAAATTGAGATGCTGTGAGTTAGGTAGTTTTCCACATTCCTCATGAGGTTCAGGATAGCCTACCTGAATTATGCAAATGCTCGTTTAAAGGAAGAGGCAGAATTACTTTAGTCTGTCCTGTAATTTTATTGAAACTATGATTCATATGGTCCATTCTCAAAGAAGACTTGCATCAAAGAAACATTCAAGCAACAGTTTTTGTTTGTTTGGTTGTTTTCACTGTCATGGAAAGGCTCTAACCCACAGAAACCCTTCTTGGAATCCCCCATGTCCTTGCCCACCCAGTCCCCTTACACAGATGCTTCTGGGTATCTCTTTCCCAAACCATGACTTCGAACACCCTCCTTCAGCCTAATCTGTGCGTGTTTTGTGTTATTCTCCTCCCAGTTCTGCTTTCTGAGAGTCCCCAAAACATGACTCTGCTGGGAGGACTTGGGGAGAGGAAGAAGTTGAATAGAAGACAGAACCTTCTTTAGCTCTGAGGCCAGGGGAAGGGCTGGGAATACATCGGCAACAACAGCTTTGCCTGCTTAAAATTACAGCTTTGATAGCAAAGTTCTCAAAATAATTTCCTTTACTGCCCCGGCCCATTGGGACAGTCATCTTAAGCAGCAATAACTCTGACCCTGGGGTTCCATAAGTCTTGCTGTGTTCAAGGGCAGTCAGATTCAACCACCCTTAGTCATGGCTGGCTTCACCAATGGCGAAAGGGAGGTGACGAAGCAGGCCCTCTCTGTGTGTGTACGATCCTCACCATGTTCACCATCACTTCCGTGAGAACACTGACCTGGAGAAGAGGGTGGAAGGCAGGAGATCTATTGGGAAGATGTTATCTCTCTTTGTTGTGGGGGTGGTGGACGTTGGAGACACAGGAGAGGCAACAGTAAATCTGGTGGGGCCTGCAGGGAAGGGTGGGTGGTTGTTTCAGTCTGAATTTAATTAATTGCTTCTATATTGGCTGAGACACTAGGAGTTTATGTTCTAGTCTTCCCCTTGGGATTACAAGGCTTTGGAGGGTTAATCCAGCCTCTCAGGAGGCAGGCCAGTGGATTGATTTCAGGGAAGAACACCACCTCAAAAGGGACAGGTTTGGGGTGCTCCTTTCCCGCTGAGAAAGTCTGTTTAGCACACTAAAGCAAGACGCTATTTAAATATTGTCATCAGTTTCAGACTCTTCCTCTGGCCCCTGCTGCTTTCCTCATCAGACTGAAGCAGGACCTTGGCAAAGTTCATTCAGCAAAATTTTAATTATTATTCCAGTTCTTGAACTTTGGTATTTGGTAGCCCCTGGACTCTGTTCTTGGAATGTCCAGAACAGCCTTGCTGGCCACTCTCAGAAAAGAAAATCTCTTTCCCCAAACTTCCTTTCCCACTGTAGCTGTACCTTTCCTGGGGACCACCCTTTGTGGACCTGATCTCCAGGAGCACAGATGTCCGCAGTGGCTGCCATGGTCCCAGGGCCACATGCAGGGGCAGGCTGCTTCTGCTGCCCTCTGCTGGACACATTGGGCTTGTTTCGCCTGTTAATCACTAGGTCACATCACCCTCCCTCAAAAGGCTGCAATTCTTACCCTCCAACTCGCCTTCCTCAGCTGTCCTTGGCAGGTACTAAGCCCTTTTATTATTAAGGAGCATGGCATGAAGCCATGTTGCAGCTTCCAGGTAGAGTTTATCTAACATGCCTGGGTGAATGATTCTGGCACCCATCATAATGGATAATGGGTTATTTCTGGGAAGGGCCCTGAAATATAATCAGAAAATGTCTGAGCTCATCAACTGTGCCCTGCCTCTCATTCGATTTGTTGTCAGACAGTGATATCTCTCGACCTTGCCCCCACATTTTGTGATAAGTCTCATTTGAGGGCCTCAAAACACAAAGCCACTCACTAGAGCATGCTAATAATTGTTATTGTTATGATTCATCTTCTGTAGCATCCTTGAAGTGGTGGCTGAGCTTTGCAGAAATTTCAAATATCAGCACAAGGTTGACCCTTTAAACAGAAAGCAAAGGGGAAAAGATTTGGAAAGATGCTGATGGAGGTAAAACTGGGTATCCTGGAGATAAAGCAGACTAGGTTTAGATACCCCAATGTGCTGGGTGATCAGGGATCAGCAATACAGGTCAAATTTTACTTTATAATGTAGACTTCTTCAGAGTCTTGGGCTGGCCCCTCTGACCCTTCCCAGCACACTAATGCAGGCCGGCAGCGCAGTATCTGGGATGTGCTTCTGGGAGGATCCACCTACCACGTAGCCTTTTCTGTTTGCCACAGAAGGGCGTTTTAGCAGATAGGTGTATTTAAAAGTGGCCTGCACTCTGCCCCCACACCAGGGTAAATACTGTAAGCACGAACATCTGACTCATATCATTGATGATTACAGGGCATACTGGCCTTAGATTAAGAAGACAAGAAAGCGAAATCCTCATTAAACTAACAGTGACATCGCTAAGAGGTGGCTGGGGTGGGGAGGGAAGGAAACTGAGTCCCCTTTAATCTCCATTTTGGGGAAAACTTTCCTTTAAAAAAGTTATCCAAGTATTATATGAAAGTAATTTTTTTTCATTTTCATATTCCTCTTCATTAAAGATCATTACCAGATATTGAATACAGTTCCCTGTGCTGTACAGAAGAAATTTGTTTTTTCAATCTACTTTGATAAATAGTCGCCAACATTTGCAAATCTCAAACTGCCAAATTTATCCCTTTCCACACCCTTTCCCCCAATAACCATAAGATTATTTACTATGTCTGCAAATCTGTTTCTGTTTTGTAGATGAGTTCATTAGTGTCCTCTTTTTTTCTTTTCTTTTTTTTTAAGATTCCACATATGAGTGATATTATATGGTATTTTTCTTTCTCTTTCTGGCTTACTTCACTTGGAATGATGATCTCTAGGTCCATCTGTGTTGCTGCAAGTGGCATTATTTTATTATTTTTTATGGCTGAGTAGTATTCCATTGTATAAATATACCACTTCTTCTTTATCTAGACATCTGTCGATGGACATTTAGGTTGTTTCCATGTCTTGGCTATTGTAAATAATGCTGCTATGAACATTGGGGTGCATGCATATTTTTGAATTAGAGTTCCTTCTGGATATATGCCCAGAAGTGGGATTGCTAGATCATATGGTAAGTCTATTTTTAGTCTTTTGAGAAATCTCCATACTGTTTTCCATAATGACTGCACCAAACTACATTCCCACCAACAGTGTAGGAAGGGTCTCTTTTCTCCACACCCTCTCCAGCATTTATCGTTTGTGGACTTTTGAATGATGGCCATTCTGACTGGTGTGAGGTGCTACCTCATTGTAGTTTTGATTTGCATTTCTCTGATAATTAGCAATATTGAGCATTTTTTCATGTACCTATTGGCCATTTATATGTCTTCATTGGAGAATTGTTTGTTTAGGTCTTCTGCCCATTTTTGGATTGGGTTGTTTTTGTTGTTGTTGCTATTTAGTTGTACAAGCTGTTTATATATTCTGGAAATTAAACCTTTGTCAGTCACATCATTTGCAAATATTTTCTCCCATTCTGTAGGTTGTCGTTTTGTTTTGCTTATGGTTTCCTTTGCTGTGCAAAAGCTTTATAAGTTTAGGTCCCATTTGTTTATTTTTTATTTTATTTCTATTGCTTGTGTAGACTGCCCTAGGAGAACATTGCTAAGATTTATGTAGAGAATGTTTTGCCTATGTTTTCTTCCAGGAGGTTTATTGTGGTTCATATGAAAATACTTTTTAAAAATCAAATTAAAAAATTTTAATGAAAACAATGGTAGCAGCCAGTGCATGCTTTGTCACAGCTCTTTTCCCCTCTGATAAAGTTACATAGGAATGTCTCATATAGTGGCTATTCCATCAATTTATGCATCAGTATATGAAGATTATGGTGACTTGGAACAGTGCTCTCAGTTGCATGAATAAAAAGAAGGCTTTATTATTTTAAGCCAGTAATATTTGAGCTCTACCAAAGGGTTACCATATACCCCAGCCTATCCTGACTGATAAAATTGATGCAATTTAGTTGTCAATCACTAGGGCTCTGATTTCAGACAAACCTAGATTTTTTAAAAACAAAGTATGGTTGATTTACAATATTGTGTTAGTTTCAAGTATATATAGCATACTGATTTAGTATTTTTGCAGATTTTTGCATTATACATTATTACAAGATAATGGCTATAATTCCCTGTGCTATATAGTACATCATTGTTACTTATCTATTTTATACATAGTAGTTTGTATCTCTCAATCCCATACCCCTCATTTTCCCCTCCCTGCTTCCCTCTCCCCTTTGGTAAACACAAGTTTATTTTCTGTATCTGTGAAAGACAGACCTGGATTTGAATCCTAGCTCTGCTATTTACTAGCTACATGCCTTAGGCAGACTTCTGAACCTCTCTGAACTTCAGTCCCTTCTCTAGAATATAGTGATAGTAGGAGTATTGTCACAAGGTTTGAATGACTTAAATATGCGTAAAACATTCAGCATGTGTCCTGCACATAGTAAATGCTCAATAGGTGGGAGCTATTATTATTGCCTTCGGTGATTAACCGTGTTTTTAGCCTATTTAACATAAGTTCACAGGCAATGACCATACAGGAGGAATGTGTGTGAGCCAGCACAGTTATTGTGCTAGATGGAATATTGCCTTATAGGAGATACAGAAAGGAGTATGTTCTTGAAGCTTTGTGGTGAAAACAAGTGAACATATGACCATTTTGTGATAGTGGAGAGGAAGGAGCCTTTATGTTTGGTTTTAAAAATAGCATCTCTGCTTTTTCACACTCCATTCAGAGAACAAGCCCTCTTTACTAAACCTTGATGAATTCTGTGCTAAAAATACTCCATTCCCATTTGGCTCAGTGAAATGTCATATCCATTAAACACGAACATACCAAATGCTGCTTGCAGATCCTCAACCCAGCAAATCCAGATCAACAGGAAACTGTGATCATCCTCAGCTTGTTCGTACTGTACATCTCAACAGATTATTCTAAAGGAGTATCTAAGGCTTAATTGTTATCTTAGGGCTATTTTAAATTATAAAAATAAAGAACTCATATACTCCAATTAACTCATCTTTTAAAAAAAGGAAATTGTGGCCCAGAGAATGAAAATGACTCCTGAAGGTCACAAAACAATAAAGGTGATGACACTGGGCCAAGATCTCTAAACTTCCAAGCTAATTTTTTTCCCATTATAACAGAGAGTTACAGAATCTTCAGAGCTGGAAGGACCTTTAGGATGACCAGATCCAGTTCCAATAAGTTAGAGAAATTGAAGCTGAAAGAAACTTAAATGTCTTACCCAGGGTAATATTTAAGGCCAGCATGTTCCAGATTTTTTAAAGGCCAACTATTGTGACCATAGGTTTAGGGCTCTTGACAAGCCACTGATCAGCCCAATGTGGTTACTTAGAGCAGGGCCCCCAGTCCCAGTTAGTGGGGACTGGTAATGGGCTATCAACTCAGAATCACCTAAGGGATGTTTAAAAATAAAAATTCCTGGGTCCCATTCTTTGAAGATTTAGTGTCAGTGAATTTGAGGTGAAGGTCTCAGAATCTGTATAGTTAATTGGCTTTCTGGGTGATTCTGGGGGACACTCCAATTGGGGAACCATTATTAACAGAAGTCAGTGCTGTATGTTCTGCTCTCTGCCAAGACTGGCCCATGATAACTTACAACTAATAAATGACTAGATACCTGTGGGAAAGCTTAGACAGGGAAAGTCCTGGACCACCAAGGAACTTCTAAGATTTTCATCTGCAAAGCCAACCTCAAGGTGATTCAAGCAAGGAGATGGCTTCCCTTGCCAGATGGGGATTGATCCGAAATGGTAGCGTATCCAGGAGAACAGAAGGTGATCGAGGAACACTTGGTCTCATCCCCCAAGCATGCATGGCCACTGGATCAGAATTGACAGCTTAACTTCACTTGGGAAAACACCATTTTGAAACAAAGGGTATCAGCTTAAATATTTTAAAACAGAGTATTTAAGAGAACACCATTTAAAATGTATAGAGAAATTGTAACAATGAATCACCACGAATAATAGACAAAGATGGGAGGTTATATTTTGTCAAGTTTCACAAAATAAGAAGGGCTCCCTGAAACCTTTTAGTGAAGGGATTCTAGACACATCTGAGGGTGTGGCCTCTCCTCTGGAAACTCTGTATCTCTATGTAGAGGTTCTCAGTAGAGAGCACACCTCCTGCTGATGACTTTTGTTGTTTTGCCTGTCTGGCATCCTTTCCTTCTTTCTAATAGCACTTTAATTTTACTTTAGGGAAGCACCCTTACTTCACTCTCATTCCCTGTGGTTCTCACCTGTGGATTCTAGGGTGGCACGTGGCCCAAGCTTGGCCAATCTGGGCACTCTGTCTTTAGCTGAAGCCATTACTTCAGGCATGGGCACTGGGCCAATGAACACCAGCCCCCACTTTTGCTAGAACTACTGAGAAAGAGGTCTTGCTAAAGGGCACGCCTCAACTGGCAAGACACAGTGTTGGAGCCGCTGGTGGGAGTCTCTCCACCATGAAAGGACTGACTTAGGAAGAAGTCAACATCGAGGAAAATAGAACCAAGAGTCAGAGAAAGACAGATTTATGAAAATAGCATCTGAATATCTGGTCCAGGTATTTCTGAAGCTAGATGCATTTTTATGTTTAAACTAGTTCAGCTGGATTTCAGCAACTGACAACCAAAAGAATCCTAACCACTATACCTCCTCAGGGATCAGAACTTGGGGTGAATAAATAAATGGTCATGTGTATTTGGAAATATCCCCATGGATAATTCTGATACACCCAGTGAGAGCGGACAGGGTTTGGAGACAGGAAGAGGGCTTATGCTTTTCCTCACTGGACCACGAGTAGTGGAGAATGACTTCTCACTAACTGAGGAAACTTGGCCAAAGTCACATAGACTCAATATAATAAACCCCTCTTGAACTTGATTCTGTCTTCCTTCAGAAAAAAAAAAAAACAAACAAACAACATAATATACTTAAAAAATACATATCACTTAATATGACTGCTGACAGAGACGTGGGAGAATTGCTTCATTTTATCATTCAGGAATATCTGGCTTTTTATGAGCACAAAAGCCAGACAGAACTTTGAAGAGCTATTTTTTACACAACATTCTCTCTGCATGTAAGTGCTTAGGTGGACAGGGACTGGCAGTTGTGTGGAAGATAGGTGGGTGGTTGAAGTGGATGCTTTAGTGGAAGGAGAAGCTGGGCCAAATTTGAACTTCACCTTCAGGACTTTGTAGGGCCATTGTAGGTCTTCCTGGGCCTGGATTGCTTTTATTAGAACCGCCTCACAGTTCAGCTGCTCTCTTTGCCAGATTCTAATTCCTTCTCCTCTGCAGGTGTTGATCTCAAAGGTGCTACCTAATAAATGTACTTCCACTTCTAAGAGTCTGGTTCTCAGGTGACCCAACCTGGGACACCATGCTTCCCAGTCATCTTCCCACTCTCCCTCCTCCCCTCCTTTTTACTCTCCCTCTTCCCCTCCCTCTTGGTCCCTTTTCTTACACCTTGTCTCTCTTCTTCCCTCCCTCTCTTTTCTCTCCCTCCCTCTCCCCTTCAGACTATGTAGTTTCTCACCTCTGCTTCTTTTGGAGTTTCTGCTTCACTGTCTTTTGGACCAGACTTCTCTGCTCTCCTGGTATGTGGACCATCATGGCTGTTCCAGAATGCAGCAGCACCTCAGTCACCATCGCTGTAGAGTATGCTTCAGTTGCCCACCCTGATGCCCTTTGCTGGGTTGGTGCATCCATCCTGCAGCGTGGGTGTTGATTAATGACAGCTCATGTTGGTACCCTTCTCTGGAGGATTGCCCTTAGCCATCTGGAACCTTCTCAGCTGGAGATACCTGAGAGGTTATGCCCCATGCTCTTTAGTCAATGACTGATCAGATGAAGCATAGAAGTGTTCACCACCCTTGCTGCAAGCAGGACACACTCTGTGGTACGATTCGTGCCCTAGAGATCCCTGTGGGGTCACGCCAAAGTTGGACTTCTCCTGAAAGGATATCTTTGCACAGCATCTTCCCCTACTCTATGCTGCTCTCTCTCCCTTACCTGAGGGCACTCTTTCAGTAATTCCCACTGCTTTGAGGCAACCTGATTTAGGATCATCACCTTACAAGTATGGTGACTCTGAATAATTGGCCCAGCCTCTGCTGTCCTGATCCCAAATATCCAGGAGGGAGAATGGATTGGCTCAGGCTGAGCCCAGCGCAGCTTCTGGGTTGAACACGTGGATTGGGGGTTCACTTCAGGTCTAATCATTTATAGCTCGAAAGGGGGCTGAGTGGCATAGTGTAGAGTAGATGCAGGGTACAGGGAGAGAGGGCAACTCTCAGAAAAGGCTGGTCAGTTCCCGCAAAAGTGGACCCTATCGTTATGTCCTCTTTTCCAGCCTTTCTTGAATTTACTTTCTTGGTCAGCCTCCTCACTCCTCACCTCTCTCCCCATCTGCAATCCCAGGTTCCAACTGGAGGGTGAGATTTTGAAAGGCAGCACCACGTGATGGAGAAAGGACTGGGCTGAGTGTCAGAAAGCTTGGATTTTATCCCGCCTCATCCAACTCACTTCACATCTCTTGAGTCTCAGGTTCAAAGTAAATTAGATAGTTGGTTTGTTAACTTAAATATTCAATGCCTGCATGAAAACAGGGCAGAATCTACACCCATAATCTCTGCATCCCTGAAGTCAGCAGACTGCCCAGCTGGCACAGAGTAGGAACACTGTTAACCTATTGAAAACAGGCGATATCCTTTAAAAATGAAGTAACAGTGAATTACATTAAGGCAATAAGGTAGAACATGGCCCCAAAACATGTAATTTTCTGGGCGTGGAGCCCATTAGTAACAGCCAGCACTTGGTGAGTGCTAATGTGTGCTAGTTCTGTGTTAAGCACTTCGTATATTATTCTGATCACTGCGTCGGTGTAACAAATCACCCCAAAACTTGGCCTTTTAAGACAATCATTTTATTGTGCTCATAGGTTCTATGGGTCAGGAATTCGGACAGGGCATCATAGGGATGGCTTGTCTCTGCTCCACAGTGTCCGGAGCCTCAGTTGGGAAGATTGATGGCTGGTGGTGGCTTGACTGCCGTGGGCTGGAGTCACCTGGAGGCATCTTCACTCACAGGACTGGTGGTTGATGTGGCTGTTGGCTGGGACCTCAGCTCGGGCTGTTGATCCAAGTTTGGGCTTCCTCTGAGTGGTGGCCTCAGGTTGGTAGGACTTTCTGTGTAGCAGCTCAGGCCTCCAAAAGTGATTGTCCCAGTTTCACAAGGCAGAAGCTTCATCTTGTTTATGACTTAGCCTCAAAAGTCAAACTGCATCATTTCCACCACATTCTATTGTGATTACAAGCCCATCCGGATTGAAGGCTGAGAAATTAAGTGCTTTCTCTTGATGGGGTGAGGACAGGTTCTCATAGAGCACGTAGTGTGGGAGATATTGTGGCCATATTTGGAAAATTCAATCCACCAAAGGTGCATTGTCTCATTTAATCCTTCTACTGTCCTTGGAGTAGACATTACTGTCCCTTTCCTGATGAAGAAACTGAGGCTCAGAGAGGTTATGTAACTTGCCTGTGGACAAAGCCAGTACATGGCAGGGCTGGACTTATATGCAATCTGTACCAAGCAGGTGTTCTCCAACACATATATGCTGCTTATAGGAAAAGGGAACAAAGAAAGTCAGACATTCAAAGGCCAGTTCTCCCCACATGCAGGATCATGAGTGGTCAAGTAGTCTTCTTGTCCCCCATAATCCTGATGTAGGAGTTAATACCTTCCCCATGTGGTAAAGGAATCTGGTTCCTCTGCATAACTCCCCAAGGTGTTGCTTTCCAGAGACCATGAAGCTATTGGGTGTACCTTTGATGCCTCAGGTTCGCCAGATATGTGCTGCCAGTTGGGTTGCTGTCTGTCCCACCTGCTCCCACCCTGTAGTGATTTGGCAAGAGTGTCTTTGGAGCAATGAGCTGGAGGAAGCTCTAATCCCCTCCTTGAAGGCAGCACACAAAACCAAATCGTGCCAAGAATATCTTCTCTACCATGATCCCCTTTTGAAATCACATCTTCCCTTTAAGTTCAAACAAGGACCACTTCTTCCAGGAAGTCATCTTTGATACTCCCATGATACTTAAAATAGGAATGTTCAGGTGATATTTGGCACTCACTGCTTACACTGTTATTTTTTGTGTCCAGTCCCCCCTATTAGACTTCTAAGGCCCCACAGGTCAAGGACCACTCCCTATTCTTTCTTAGTTTTCCTCCCCAAATCAGAGGAACGATACCTCGTTCTTAACAGGTACTCAATAAATAGGACTGATTAGATAATGGACCTCATGAAGTTTATTATTAAGTTTGTAACAGGAGGACACATACGCATCTTCAAAAGCAGTTTTTGAGAGCCTGCTCCATCACAGGCATTGTGCTAAGTGCTAACTACCATGTGATCCAGGGTCAGAGATTTAAGACATCAGATGTGAGCCCGCTGGGCACTCAGCAGCATGTCAGTAACATGTCAGAACTGCTATCTAGAAGCGAAGCATCCTTGATCAGAGAAGAGGCCTTCATCTCAGATACATTTGAGGAAGTGCTTTAAGGTTACAATTTCTATCAGCTGTCAGAGAATTCTAGAGTCAGACATTTAGAAAGTCCCTGAATAGGGTTTTTAAAATCCAAAATCTTGACTTTAGCTTCTTCTACAAGTTGTCTGAATGAAGTTTTCAGCTGAAGCTATCAGATAGGAAGGGATGGGCTTAACTGTTCTTTATTTTAAATTAGCCTTCTTGTAATAGGAAAATTTCTCTTCCCTTCTTTTAATCTGTCACCAGTTCACCTCAAAGTGTTCCTAAAAGCCATGCCCTTTGAATGTTCAAAATCAGCTGATCAACCTGTTAATAAATGATGGGTAATCAATATCAGTGTTCATCTTCACTCATTATTCACACCACACATTCTTGATCCAAATACAACCCTATTATATAAAACTATTTCCTCAACATATCATCACCAAGAATAAAATAACTCCTGTAAATAATTACCTTTGGGATATGAAAGAAAATGTAAACATTTTATTTGGCAGTTGTTTCTGAACACATGAATAAATAAATGGAAAAGTACATATTAATATTTCTTTTTTGGAGTAACAGATACCATTAAACACTTATTTACACGTCTTTACTGCAAAGAACAGTTACACAATTCAATTTTGTCTTATAAAAGGTAACTTCCCACACCACTGGACTGGACGGTTAAGGATGGAGATACTGGTAGTGCTTGGTTCTAGCAGTCTCAATGTTTGAAAGGCATTCCTTTGCAAGTGTGATAAGAAGAGTCATCATGCATTGAGTTCATCCGGATCATGTACTGTAGAAAGTTTCTGATGGCAGCCAGAGAATTTGGTGTGTCATGCGCTTAAGTCAACTATGACATGTTTGTAAATCTGTGTGTTTCCCTTAAAACTGGAAGCAAAAAGAAAATTGCGCTTATTAATGGACACGTGTGTGAATGATCTTGGTGCCTGAACATTTAATTCCTGAAATTTCACAAATTTGGCTTTCTCTGCATCCCAGTTATACACTTGAGTAAAGGAATAATCACTTCCGAGAATTGCATATTGATAGTTATTTATCTGAAGAGGCTGGAACACCATGGATCCTCGCGAAGGCATCCTTTGAATATCCTGAAATGAGGAGCCTCCCCATTTCATTACTTTAGAATCACCAATGAATCTTGTCAAGCAAATGTACACATCACCTTTCACTGAGAAGTGCTTAACGGCATACACATCCTCCATGTTAGGGATGTCAGTTTGGTTAGTGAATAATTGTATTGCTTTGTTCCACTGATAAATTACAGGACGCTGGGAACTACTGGACAGGATTAAATGAGGCGTTCTGAGTGCCTGAGGTGTTCTGGCTATTTCTAAGTATTCCACATCAGTATCCCTGTACCACGCATGTAAGGATTGATGGGAGTAGAATCCATTTCCATTCCATTTATAAATGGTAGTAAAACCAGCTTTTGAACTGTCAGCAACAACAAAGTACCAGTTGTTTTCAATCTTGAATGTTTCAATATCATTAGGTTTTCGGATTTTGAGAATTTCAATGTCCTGGATTTTTATGAATTTATTTGCAAAACTGTCTCGCTTATAGATGTGAGAGCCGCCAAACAGCTGGGCCACAATAACATAGAGCTGAGTTTCAATGACTATAGGCTTGCACACTACAGTGGACGTGCCTGGGAAAAGACAAAGGAGAGATTAGGTGGACAGCCATCCTCTTTTGGAGCATGTAAACCCACAGGCTGAGGCCATGCAACTGCCACCAAAATCAGCCTGGTTAATTAGGCAAGGCCAATTTCCAAGGTCCAATGGCAACAGGATCTTTCTGTGCCTTGTGCCTCATGGCACCTTGTTACCAACAACTGAGTTGTCACGTCACATCCAACCTGCACTAGGTGTTCAGGGCACACGGCCGCAGCCTGAGTTTTCTCTCACTTCGTAAGGAAGGAAAGCATTGCTTTCCCTAACACATAATGAGTTAATCATAGTAATTCCAGTGAGCATTGCCGTTTATTGAGCACTTACTATGTGCTTTGCCAAATCATCTCATAAAACTTCTCAACAACCTTAAGGGCTAAATATTATCACCCTCCCTTTTTCAGTTGAGCAGAATGAAGCTCAAGGAGGTTTGGTGCTGCTGGGAGGAGGCGGGGTTGAGATTCAAACCCAAGCCTACCAGCCTCTCTATGCTCTTAACTCAATCTGGCATGAGGAGTTAGCTGTTCCAGAGCTTCCAGCTTGGATTAGGATTTCACGAAGTTCTAGAACAACCCCATAAAGTCCTGAGTGGTAGCTGGGGCAGTCCAGCCTCGACTTGTTACTGGTTTGCTCTAGGTATGAACTGCTTCTTGCTCTAGAATAAACTGACTTTCCCCTGAGATAGGAAAGAGACACTACTTGTGATTTTTCTGAAGCTTTAGGTCACTGGTGGCAGAAGACAAGGAAGAGGCACCCATGAGAAAAGTGAAAGAGGGGTACCCGTTGTGGGTATTGCTCGTGAAAGTCACTTTGGGAAATCTTGGAAGACAATATGAGGGGGTCTGTCAGTAGCCTAGCTGGGCATCCTTTGGTAAGTGTTCAACATTTACCAATAGATTCTGATCTCCTATAGGGAGCTTGGCTCTAGGAAATGTAGAGAGAGCAGGGCAAATCTGACCCCCTGTCTTCTGACAGCAGCTTTAAAGGCTCCAAGGCAGTGAGTTCTGCATTAACTCCTTCTATTAATTGGCTCTATCCACAGGCATTATCTTATTTGTGACCCTTTTCAGGGCTCAGCTGATTCTGTGACCTTGGGAAAATCATTTAACTTCTTTGGGTTTCAACGTTCTCTTCTGTGCACTGAGGGTTGGTACTAGATCAGAGATGACCACTAGTTATCAGCCAGGAAGCAGTATTGATTGACTGATTGATTGTGACTGCCTAGAGAACTGTGTTGAGGAAGATTCTGTTCTCTGCAAGGAAGAACACCATGATAGATTAGCGATGTCTGTCTGGGGTGAGGGAGGGGATAGTGACTGTCTGTGTAACATATATTTGTCATCCTAGACTAGATGATGCCCTATGAAAGTCTGAAAATATATGATTCATTTTTTCTTTCAAGTACTCATCTAAAGATTCATTCAAAGCAATTGACAGACTGTACACACATAAGAAGAGCCTGGTGTAGATTGCACAAAGCCCTGCTGCAATCCACTGGAAAACTGGTGGGGCTTAGGGAGAAGGGGGAACACAGCCTTCCCCCTGGAAAAGGAAAGAGGATTCTGGGAGGGCCGCAGTTTGTAGGAGATTCCTTCATCTGGGCACCTCTGTCTCCCAAACCTGTCTGGATCCTTTGAACGATGGGGCTGATAACCACCAACTAAATCCAAATTTAACCGTCCCAGCTTTGTCTAATGGGTGACCTTTTATGGGGATGTGTGAGTGCTCTTAGGAGCAGATTTAAAGGTATTTAGAAGCTAAAGATGATATAAAGGTATTTCAGAGGTTATAATTTGTGATTTAAACATTTAAAAGTTGTTGAAATGAGAAGGAACTTAAGATATCACCTAAGTAAAAGTTTTCATGGGAAAAAAAAGAAGATTTCCATGGTAAAATTAAATGCAAAAAATACTAGAAAGTGGTTTGTTTCCTCACGGCAAGATGGCTCAGGGCCTCTAATATGTATTATGATGAATCTCTAAGAGGGAGATATGGTTCACAAGTTTATTGGACCACAAAACCCTTTATGTCACAAGGGATACATTTTGCAAAAGTAATGTTTTTGCAAAAAAGTTTGAGACTCATTGATCTAAAATAACTTTCTTTCTTACTTTATAGTTAAGGAAAGCAGGGGCCCAGTGAGGGTGAGTGGCTTGACCTCTTAGCTTGTAGCTGAACCTAGATTAGAACTCATAGTTCCTAATCCAATACTTCTTCTTCGAAGAAAACCAACCCACCTTCTATTGCATATTTACTAAGCTAGGTCCTATGCTAAGTTTCTTAAATGTGTGATCTCATTATTTACTAATAACCCTGCAAGTTAGGTATTATTATTCCCATTTTACAAGTGAGGAAATTAAGGTTTAGGGAACAATCCCAGGTACTCAGTAAATTGTAGAATTGGGACTCAGATGACTCTGTCTAAAGCATTCCCCAATATTACTCTTCTTTTCCTACTGGAAAAGATTCCTTTTCCCTTGGCCCAAGTAGCTTAACTTTCCACTCAAAATACGATCAGGCTTTTCTTACCTGTAATGTTATCATAATTCCGGAAGGTCTTTTCTACATGGTCCCATTCAAGGAAAATGCACTTTCCAGTAAAAGGCTGAGCGATGACTACATACTCATCATTCATATAAGAAAAAGTGTCTATGGACAGTGATTGATAAGGCAGGTCTTGAGACTTTGCAAATTCTGCAAAAATGGAAAATGATGATAAGTAACTGTGCTCATGCCTCATTCCTTGGCCAGATCTCAAATGTCCATAGGAAATACATTTATTCTAGAGAAACAGTGAAATGGCAATTATACTTTGCTTTTAAACATGAGAAATTTTAATGGTTCATAATATTTTTAAAGTTGAATTGTTCAGTTAGTTTTTAAGATATAAAAAGTATCGGTTCTTGCATGTGCAAAAAAGTAGCCCTTATTTTAATTTTTTGAGGTGGAATGACTTGGAATACGTTACCTGTAATGATGCAATCAAAATCCTTGGGGGAGAGACTGTTGATTTTGCGCTTCTTGTATTCGGGGGGGCCTTCACAATAGATGTCCTCAACGGTTGCATTGGTGTGGCCAAGCCATTCCACTAGCCACTTCAGTTTACAGTCGCAATTAAATGAATTACCTCTCAGGTCCCTGAAAGACAAACTTCAGCTGCTTTTGATATACGAGGATCCTTCCTTCACAGGCATGACTTTTACTTCAGCAATTAACATGGGCAGAATGGCCTCACCTAGCTTTATATCATGCCCCACATTCCACCTTGAACCTGACTGACCGTTCTCTTTGGGCTCAGAGAATTAGCGCAGTGCACTCTTGTTGGCTCCTCCAGTCAATGGAAACTCATAATGGAACCTCATGTGTTTTGGATTCAAACGTACCTCAGTCTAGAGCTGCGCTGCCCACAAAAATATAATGTGAACCACATATATAATTTAAAGTTTCCTACAGACACATTAAACAAGTAAAAAGAAACAGGTGAATTTATTTTTATAGCTTATATTATGTAACCCAATACATAATTTTATCATTTTGACATGTAGCCAATATGAAAATTACTAATCAGATATTTTACATTCTCTTTTTATACTAAGGTCTTTGAAGTCTAAAATGTATTTTATACTTACAATATGTCTCAATTTGGATAATAACATTTCAGCAGAAATTCCTGATTTGTATTTAGATTTGATAAAATTTACAGTTGAAAAAAAAAAGATTCATGTTGTTGTTCCCCAAGTTGTTCCAAACATCCTTAAAAGTTTTCCAATGGTTGAACAGAGAATCAGGTTTTAAATTTAAATTTAGTTTTTCACTTAATGTTTTAAAAAATTAAGTAGGATTTAAAATTCAGTTCCTCAGTTACACTAGGAACACATTTCAAGTGTTCTGTGACCACATGTGTGGCTATTATTATTGGAAAATGCAGGTCTAGAAGTCAGAATGTTGTGATTGTTGTACCATATTTAATTAAACTGAGTGAGCTATTTGCTTTTCTTCTTCCTCACAGACGTAATTAATCCTGATCCTATTCCACGGTCTACAAATTCAGTTTTAATAGGAAGTGACTTCGACACAGCCGAATTAACGCAGACATACAATAGCTCATGTCCCTAATAAACTGTGCAGCATAGTTTAAATTTCCACATATGATCCCAACTCACCAAGTTCTGTTTATTTGCATTGTTTCTGTTCAGAAACTCTCTTTCCTAAAACCGTTCTTGGTCACAGAGAATTCCTAAAATAGGTATTGCCTCCTTTTCACAGAACACATGAATCAGTTTTTAATGTTGAAGCATTTAAAAATGTGTTTTACAGGATACATTCAAGAAGACCAGCAAATCCACTTAGAAGGCAAGTTGGCATGAATCCTTGCACTCAGATAATTCTTGAATTGGGCATGTCAGCCAAAGCCATTGTGGGATTCCCTGGAGAAACTGAGCCAATTTCAAGTGTTTTTCTTTTGCTAGTGTGGGGTACTGGCTGACACAAGGTTGGGCCAGAGGGTCCCCAAATAAGCTGTATCCCCAATATCTACAATGATATAATCTAACTTCCAAGACATTCCCAGGACTGACCTCATATCCCAAGAATACTCTGACCCAGAATAAGGAGTGTCAACTTTTCTGGGCTATGGTGAACCAGAGTGGATAACTGTGGTCTGTCCGAGACTCTTTGGAAGTGTCCTGATTCTGACACTCTCTTGGCAATAAACCATCTTTCAGGAACTGGGGTAATAGGCATGGAGGAAGGGCTGGGGGAATACTACAAGGAACAAAGAAAGTTTTTCATTAGCTTACTGATTTGAAGATAAATACTGGATTTAGGAGAAAATACTTGACTCAATTTTTTTGTTATCAGAGAAAAGTTGTTTTGAATATATATTCTATAGCGAAGTACCTGAATAATAAGAACTCTGTTTTCGTATACCTTTTTGTTGGTTCCTGTATTCTACCTTATGACATTTAAATACTTTTCTAATGTTCTGGAAGGCACTTATTGAAGCTAAATTGCTTTTGAGAGGGTTAGACATATATTAGTTGCTTTGCTTACTGCAAAATAGACAAATTCCTTACAAAGATCTTTCACTCTTAGACTTAAAAGTCAAAGTTTGAAAGCTCGTTTGTTTGAAAAAGGGTCAAAAGTAATTAAGTTCATTCCCTTCCTGGGGCTTAAGCCAAATTCCTGGGGATTAAGCCTAGAGTTTTTGTTCAGTCTAAGGAGAGAAAAGGCAAACTTCTTTCCTTCCCCCACTTCCTGCTCCATTTCTCTGTTGACTGACCAACCCATGAGTGTAACCTTTCATCTTTACTCTGTCAGTTTCCCAGACTTCTTTATGTTTTCCTTTGTAGCCCAATTTCCTGGACCTTATGTGAAAAAAAGGCATCTTGAAATTTCTATCTAGCCCTCCTCTCTCCCCCTTCTCCAAGTCCCTGTCATCACTTTCTCCCATACAGACACACACACACTTTATCAAAGGAAAGCTTGGGACTGTATTTTCAGAATATAGTGGTAGATACCATAGGAGACGCAAACATTAGTCCAACTAAATTTAAAATTTAAAACAATTTAAAATTTAAATTTAAAAATTCTCGTTTAATTTAAAGCCAATTAAACATTTTCATAATCAACACCAGGCTTCTTTGTTAACTACTGCAAGTTAATTAATGAATCAGTGATTGTTTTAGGTCCTCTTACACATTTGTTAAAGAATCCAGGCCTTTGAAAATATCTTTTGGGAGAGTCTGGAGATTGTTGTTTGCAAGGCTCCTGGAAAAAAAAAAAAAAAAGAGTGATGTAAACTGTAGTCATAAACTAAAGAAACGTATTTTATAATAAAGTTTAGTTGTAAGTCTCTTTTGTTCTTCCCAGACTACTAAATTACTTGTAGTACTTTTTTTTTTCCCCTTCTAAGATTTGACTCAGATTCCTGCTATTGTATTTTCAATTCCTGGCCTCTTTGCTTCAACGCCCACTCAGTATTTATGGCCCTTTATTATTATAGTATTAAACAAACAAACTAGCAACCCGCCCCACCCCAGCCCCCAAATACCAGTCACAAAATGATGCCTGGGCATCGGCCTTTCTGTTTAGCCCTGAACATGAGATTCACACTCTCAGATGTTCCATCTAGCAGACGTCTCCCAGTGATGACTAACTAAATTGGTTAGTGTCTGTCTCCGCGTGCTCTCTTCCTTCACACTCAGGCTGCCCTTCTCTTCCCTCTCCCCACAAATTTGCTCCGCAGAGCAGCTCAACCTCTAACTGATGATACCAACAGCTCTCAAATTTGGGGGGCCTGTCTAATGCATCCCGCCTCCAGCACATCTTCTCTCTTTCCAAAGTACACACCTCCTTTTTCTACCTTTTTTCCCTTTTAGCTCTATTCACTTCTCCTTAGAAGACAGCTTCCTCATGAATACCCATGCCTCCATCCGTCCTCTATCATCATCTCCTTTCCCTTTCTTCCAGTTCTCGCCCTATTGTCACAGGAACTGTTTTCCCCTTCTCTTTTACTTGTTCTTCCATGTCTCACTAGAATGATTCTAATCAAGGTTCATGAGTAGGAAACAGTCCTGAAAGTATCAAGGAAAGGGAAATATCCACACTGCAGAAATGTGTACATAATAAGGAGCAGACGCTGTATGCCAGGGAAGGGTACTAGGTACTGATCATTTTCTATTTTTAACCAGTATTATACATATACATATTACATACTTTTCTTAGAAGTGTTTTTAATTTTCACAAAAGCATTAAAAACGAAAACGAAAATGGGAACAAAAGAGCCTTTGCTGTCGGCCGCCAAAGCCCTTGGAAATTCTCTCAAATTCCATTCAAAACACTCTCAAAAGTCTTCTATGTTTTCCACCTCCTCTAATTAACATGCGATTTCTCAAGTGCAAGCATTCGGAAGACTTTTAAAACCTATTTTTAAGTTAATTATGTTGTTTTTCTGAGTTTTAGACATTCCCACTAGATTAGAAAACTTTTTTCAATGAACCTTGGAACGGAAGAAAGGGAACTGAATCAGAAGGTTCCATTCCCAATGACAGTCCATTTTGGGCGAGGGGCGCGGCTTTGGAGCCATTCTGAGCTCGGTTTGAATCCTGACTGCACTATTTACTGGCACTGTGACTTTGGCTGTGTATCTTCTCTGCGACTCAGCTTCTTCATTTTTAAGTGGAGGGAATAATACCTCATTTCATAAGATTGTTAGATAAAGTAAATGAGAGAACTCAGGATAGTAGCTGGCATCTGGACCACTCTCAATAAAGGGCAGCTGGGGGGGGGGGCAGGAAGGAGAAGAGCTTTTGTGTGGCCATGGCCCAAGAAACAGCATTTAGAAAACTGACCACATGAATGAACTGCTGTGACTGTCCACATAGATAGTATTAACAAAGTGCTGCTACTGAAGATTATTCAAGAGAACGTCTCCATAATTCATTTCACCCACTGGTGGTCCAATAGAAATTTCCTTTTATCTTGGACCAGACTGGAGTCACTCTCCAGTTAAGTGTCTCAGTTGATTTGCTGGCCCAACATGACCTAAAGTCCTCATGCTAACTTCTCCAAAGTGGACGTCCCTACCCCAGAAACCAGCACAGAGTGCAACTGGCTAGGGGGTACGAGCTTGGAGGAGGCTGGATCACAGGACAGTGGGAGTGAGATGTTGAAAGAGTCAAGTCCTGAATCACTAGGGCCACTAGGGTTGCACAGAAAGAGCCACCATGTTTTTCTTGCTGCCCCACGTGGTTCTTTTAAGCACCTGGTGAATCTAAGAGTTCCTGCCCAAAGAATAGAATTCTAGGCCTCGGCTACCCGAGGTGTTAAGAGGCGATGAGTTTGACCACAGGTTTTTCTAGGGGGTGGGAATGCGCTGTATCTGAGTATCTGATGAGGAGTAGAGCTGACTGGGAGAGGAGAGAAGACAGGGCAGTGAGAGGGCTGAGAAAAACATTTCATCACTCTTCATTTCTTTTTCTAGTGAGTATGGGAAGGATGTTTTTCTTACCACTGTACACACGGTGCATGGCATATTGTAAGATACTTTTGAATGAATGAAGAAATGAATGGGGCAAGCTGGAGTGGATAAGAGGAAGGGCACCAATCTAGACAAAGAAAGAGCAGCAAATGCTTCTTCTAGGCCCCTTGCACCAAGACACTGGGTTAGGGAGAAAGTGGAAAGGCCCAGGAATTACCATTGCCCCACCCCCACACCACATGCACCCACTGCTCACAAAGTGCCCTTCTCCTCTGAGCCTCAGGGTGGTACTAATCCCCAAACAATAGGAAGGCTCTTGAAAGTGCACCATTCTCTAGGCCCTGATTCAGAGTCTACCTAAGAAACATTCTTTAAAACACCCAGGAAACTGCCCAACTGAAAATCTAGCTGCCTTGAGACTAGCTGAGAAGGGTCCAGCATTCCTTTCCCCGCGGAATTGACGGCCATTCCTTCCGCTTTGGTGTTTTCATGGTTTACCTGAGAAAACCTCAGATTAGGGACTATGGAAGCTACTAGAAAGTCTCCTCTCTAAGGCAGACCAGACTGGTTCAGACAGCACGTTTGTTTCAGTGCCGCTGGACTCTGCTGCTAGGAAAGCATCGCCCACGGCCATCTGGGGCGCCCCCAGCCTCCCCACAGTGCAGATTCCCAGTGTGAGCTGGAGTCTCACTGAATGTGCAGTACTTCAAGTGCAGTTATTTTAATTTCATACAAAATGTTTAAAGGAGATAAATACACTGCAGCATTTGGAATCTGGATCCAGGAGCAGTAGAGGTTAGGCAGTGAAATTTTGTTTATTTCTACATAATGGTGCTTGCTGCATACCAGGCTCTGTTCTAGGCACTCTGCACAGATTAACTCCTTTAATCTCATGACATCCTGAGGATCTAAGTACTCCTAAGTCTCTTATTATCCTCCACCTCCATTTTTCAGATGATTATTATCACTTCCATTCAACACAGAAGAAATCGGAGGCACCAGGAAGCTTAGTGACCTTCCTTATGTCCCACAGCTGTTAACAGGTAAAGCCAGGCTTTGAACCCAGGCAGTCTGGGGCAGAGATCCCCCTCAGCCACATACTGCATGGCCTTTTTACATTCATGTCATTGTGAAGGCTGAAATGAGGACATCCTGCCTGACTGGTGGGGGACACAGAGACACCCTGAGTTTGAGGACTGCTGTATCTGTCTTTTGCACCCCCACAGTGCTGAGCAGACAATAGGTGCTCCACAACATGTATAGATCAACAGCAGTTTTCCCCAAATATTTTTATACACGCATGCAAACAATCATGCCTCCAATGGTCCTTAGCCACAATGACACTTATGTGATGCCCAAGGAAACTTCATGGGTGTTACAGAATACATAGTGTTTAAAGATTTTGTCATCATTGGCCATAAACTATTTTTTAATTCATTCTTCCCTGATTTCAAAGGTAATACATGGTCATCAGAAAATTCAAACCATTCTGAGAAATATAAATTATGTGAACATTTAAATTAATCACCTATAATGCTAGGACACTAATTCAAAATTAAGTAATCAAGGGAGGGTCCTGGGATTTGACAGGTTTTATAAGAACTTAAATATAAGGAACTCTTAAAATCTATATATATATAAAGAACTCTCTTTTGGGGGGTTAGTTTGAGGGGACGGGGGTCTATATAGTAACTTTTAAGTTGCCTGTAAATGTCTCTTTTAGAAGATAAGTCTACTGAGATAGATGTATAAGAAGGTGAGATAAGTTCATTGCTTCTTTAGGAATGAACTGAATTTATACAAATGCTCAGGTGGGTCCCTCAGAGCAGCTTTAACTTTAGGCCAGAGAGGGAACCACCTGGAGCTAAACATATATGTCTCATCCCAACTATTTGCATTTGGAGACTAAGAGTGAGAGTAGGGCTCCTTTCTTCCGCATCTTCTCTTTCTTCCCCAGCCATATATGCTTCTCAAATCACGTCCTGTGGAAGGATCCAGCCAGCTCAATGAAAGCTTCCTGATCCTGCTATAACTGACACATTGAAAGGGCACTAGACATCTCATTAAAGACCTTGGGAAGCTTCTGGCTCTACTGCCGCTAACTGGGGAGCAGCTTAAGCTCAGGGAGTACCTCTGTGTTCTCATTCTTCAGCGGGGTTGGTGCTAGTGCCCTGTCTCTTTCATATGGTCATCAAGAGACTTTAATGAGATCAAGAATATGAAGAGTCTCTGTAAATTCTTCCTGCAGTATGTGCAGGTTAGAGGGCCAGGTGATGGTTCCTTACTGCCTGAATGTTTGCCTTTAATTTGGAAGAATTGGTCTGAGGTGGAGAAAAGTGCACTTTGAAACCTAAAATCTTAAAAAGGAAATTAATGGCTCAGATAAATGCCAGATCTATTTATAAGTGGTAAATAATGGAAAATGAACTTGATGTACTGAACAATCAGAGGGACATTTGGGTTTCAAATCCTTCCTGCCTATCTCTCCTGAGAAGGAAAAAAGGGAAAGAAGAGAAGAAAAAAGAATGGAAGGGAGGAAAGAAAGAAAGAGAGAAATACACCTGGAAGAACAACATAATTAGAAAGTAGAACATAATTTGGGACAAGGCACCCAGGAGAAAATATTTGTTGTCCAGTTCCTCTTGTTGGACTGAGCTCCTCCAGGTTGGAGCTGGATCTTGTTCATCTTTGTGTGGCACCTGCTAGAAACTATTTAGGATGAACCATATGGCATTGCCATTTTTGTAGATCAAACACAGTCTAATATTGGCAATGCCATACGAATCAACCTAAGTGTTCAGTAAAGATGCAAGAGATCTATGGGGCATATTCAGTCACCTTTAACCTGCTCCCTCCTAACACCTCCTTCCCACGTCTAGCGCCCAGATAGAGAGGTGGGACTCTGCTTTCACTGCCTGTTTGTCCCTTAAGATTCACGCCTCTCTCTCTGAAGGCTGCCTTTTGTGTTCCCTCGAGTTTCAAATTTTCTAAGTATTAAGCACCTGCTGTACCAGTGTCCCCCTTTTACGCTTTTCATACTTTTAAAGAAAGGGCCACATTTTGACCCAAATTTAAATTCCTATTTCATTTGATGGACATAATGGGTGCTAGACAAACACAATGAATGTTCTTCACTAGGGTGTTGTATAGGTTTTTTTTCTTTCCTCTCTTCCTCCCTCCCTCCCTTCTATCCTCCCTTCCAGGCGAGGTAGGCCTTTAGCCTGGAGCGAAGATACACTTGAGTGAACTCTGGGTCCCAGAAAGGCTTATATCACAGGTTTCCAGACAGAACACCTGGGTCTTACATCCTTCCTTAGCCCTTATGATGCGGAGCCGTTAGACAGAGCCATGTTGAATGGAATTGATGTGAATCAAGTGAATCTCAAGTTGAAGTCCTGAACTTCCATTTATCCTTCCACATATTCATTTCTTTGTTTTTGTCTGAAAGGTTAGGCTGGAAAGTGTTTAGCTCTGTGATCACACTGCACGGCATTCATACTGTACGGAGCCCATTTTTGTACCACATTATAACATTGACATGAAAAGCAGCATTGTAAATGCTGTTTGTTTTATCAACATGTTTTTTCTTATTATTTTATAGTGATTATATATAGAAGCCTTAAAAGGTATAGTGATTTTGTAAAATACATCAGGCCATCAATTCCCCTTGGCTGCCAATCCAATCAGCAGTAGAGGCAGGACCTAGTAAAAGCAGCATGATGACCACGGACACATGAGAACGCAGGCTCCAAGGGCAGGTGTTTTTGTCTGCCTTGTCACCTGCTGCATCCTAGGGCCTAGAGCAGAGCTGGGAACGAGGTATTGTGAGGCCACAGGTTAAAGCTGACAGCACGACTATGATGCTTGGATCTCTTGCATTTTATCTAACACTGATGAGACACGTATTGGGCCCTTGAGATATAGTTGTTGGATGGATGTGTAGCCATGGTGGTTCAGCTACTGAGCCGATGCTCTTGGAAGTGCATAACTACTCTGTTTACTAGTCATATGTCCACTCCAAGCTTCTGTCTCCTCATTTCTGAAATGGGGTTAGCATGCCTATCTGGCAGGAACTGTTGAGAGGATTAAATGGAAATTCATGTAAAGCATACTGACCAACATAATAATAATAGTAGGCACTTAACAAATGTTAGTGCCTTTTCTTCCCATGCCTTTCTAGTGTCCTTAAAAATACGTGTGTGTGTGCGCAGGCATGCGTGCACATGCATGTGCGCATATGCATGTAGGGGGCGGGGAGGGTAAGGGAAACAAGTTATTTGGTTCATGTTGTTCAGGGTTTCTCAGCCTTGGCACTGTGCCATTTCAGGCTGGATAATTCTTTGTTGTGAGGCTGTTCCGTGTGTTGCAGGGTGTTTAGTTGCATCGCTGCCCTCTACCCACAGATTCCAGTTACATCCTCTAGATTTGACAACCAAACATGCCTCTGGATATTGGCAAATGTTCCCTGTTAAGAACAACCGATATAGCTCCAGTCACCCATTGAATAATCAAATGTTTCATTAAACAAGTTGTTCAGGTACTGTGTAGTCATTGCCTGTGGTTCTAGTATATGTTTAAATGTATTTGAAATCAGGGCTTATACAGACAAAGAAAAGCAGCAAATATCAAATGAAGCTATATAGTCAATTCATGAGGTGAGTAAAGATGTAGATAATAAAAATGTTTTTTCCAGTCACATAATTTCCCTGCTAATATTTGATTGTTTTCTTAATCATTGTTAGTTTGGGCTAATATTACTAGTAATTGGTTTCTTGGACATACACCGGCTGAGGACAGGCAGAGATGGCAAGGGTGCATGAAGAGAAATCATTTGGATTTCTTACATTTTCAAGGATACTTATAAAGTGAGTGCTTTAACAACAGGTTATCAAGCTGCATTGTCCACTGGCAAGTTTAAGAAGTAACAGCAACTTTCATACTTACAGGTGAATTAGAGACTTTAGTCCCCGGAAAGTATGTCTGGAAATGGACTTGATGTTGTTGTTTTCTATGAATCTGCAATAGGTTACAATATTTTTTGTCAGACAGCTGTAGGAACCTGAGAGCCCTTGTCCTGAATTACGTTTTTAAAAGAAAAAAAGCGTTTTTACTTACAAATACTCTAAATGAGGGAGACCAATAAACGCATCATCACTGATCACATCAAAGGAGTTCGATGTGAATAACCTGCCCAGAAAAAGTACACAATGACGGTTAAACTGACAGATTGTTCATCTTTGCTGCTTTTAGCTCTTAGAGAAATGAGTAGGAGTTGTGTATGGAAAAATGTCTGGATGTCTGCCTTCTGCAGTGTTATTTATTCAGGTAATTTTTCTCTTTTTACCCTCAATTATTTCATCAAATGCTCATTGAGGGAGTGCTTCATGCCCCACTGCTCACAGTGATGGATGTCACATGCCCTTGGTAACATTTTGAGGTACAATCGGGCAAGTATGACAGTCAAAGGAGCCAGATCAACGAGTTGCAGGTTTTTATGACAAAGACACTAGTGGAATCTTTCCCTCTTGCTCCCGAAACTTCTGGAACATTCTGGCTAGCCCAAATAGTGGTGTCACGGTTTCAAGCCTAGGAAACCTAGAAAACCAGCTCCATGCCTGGTTGTTCTGTGATATCTCATAGTAGATAAGCCGCTGACACTGGCTCAATAAACACCAACCAACCTCCTTCTTTGAAAATAGAACAGACTGAAGATGGGGAACAAAGAGGCTTAGGAAGAGTCTCAACCCCATTTTGTTACTAAATAGTTGAAAAAGAACACTTTAACTTGGACAAATTTATTTGCAATTTCAAAATCCACAGGGATTTGGTTTCAAAATAACTGATGAAAAGGAACAACTATCAATGGTTTCCACACTCTGTTGAACTCAAAGAACTTTTTTTTTCTGAATAGGAGGTGATTATAGACCAAATAATATGAAGTTATTTTTTGGAGTGAGTATTAATTTATGGAATTCACTGGATGAAGTATGGATATGAACTGAAAATAAAGTTTTACACGTACTGATGACAAATTTATAATGGGTTCAAGTAATATTCAGCCTACATGTTAAGGTTCTTGTTTAAGGGAACCTCATATTTCACTTGTAACTAGTATCCAAAATGTGACCGTGGTCCTGGGTCAGACCAGACGTTTGACATAATTTGACAATTCACGTCTCATATGTACAGTTTAATTGCACTGTGTAACGTCCAATACTCCCTGTTAGTAAACTTTTTGACTTTTATTTTTGAAGTATTAGGGTTAAAAATAACTGCCACTAACCAGCTTAGTGACTTATCCTCTCTGAGCCTGTTAGCTAAGTGGATTAAAACTAGGAGATCTCACTTTCTGAACAGTTTTGAATAACTTATTTGACATCTGTGATTGCTTCAGAATAATCAGGGGAGGGAGTAGCCGTGGGTTAGAGATGAACTGAGCATGAGGTGATAATTTTTGAATCTGGAAGCTGGGTACATGGGAGCGAATTTTACTATTATCTCTAATTTTTTTATACGCTTGAAATTTTCTATAGAAATGGGGGAAGACAAGAACCAAACAAACAAAACCAGGTGATCGCCTGCATTTCTTCCTAAGCTATCAGTCCTGGAATGATGTTGGATTCTTTTCTGTCCTTCCTCCTTCCAACATCATAGCTTTATAATCAAGTGATTCACCAGGCTCTGAAGAGTCAACACTTGGGAATAGTCATACATATTAGCCACCCCTAGTTAATGAAACAAATTCAAAGGTTTATGATTTCAGTCACAACTTTGACAATTGTCTCTTCTTACTTCAGGCTTCTGGGAAACAAGAGGATTGCTCAGCCTTACTCCAAGGTAAGCTACCATCCAAAGTCTTCCTTGGGTTCCAGATTTTCGTTTCATTCTGTATAGGCAGCATCAAGGATGGAGAGAATGAAGTAAGGCAGAAATAGTTACAGAGAAATACCTCCCATGCTCACTGGTTTGCAAACTATCCCGTGGTTGGACCAGTGACTTCATAATCACTCACTCCGAGTCACTGGAAGAAACAGCTTCTGCCACCAGTTCTCCTTATGTTGACTCAGATGCAGTACAGAGTAGGATATGGATATTAGTGGGCAGAACTAGCCCACACATGTCAGAAAATAAAACAGGGTTTCCATCAGAATTTTTATCTGCTTTTTCATTGCTTATCCCTAGCGCCTGTAATAGTGCTTGTCCCATAGTGGACACTGAATAAATATTTGTTAAATAAAGAGGGATTTACTTTACATTAAATTCTGGTCATTGCTACATTACCAGATTGAATATGCCTTACAGCAGGGACTTATCCTTATTGACTTTGTGTCCTCAGCCCTGAGCACAGTTCCTGGCTGAATAATGTTTGCTGAACGAGCTTTTGAGGATTAAAACCTCTGGCTAAAACTACAACTACATGCAAAAATATGGATGAATCTCACAAAGTCTGGGGAAAGAAGCCAGAATGCAATAAAGTGCGTCCTATACGATTGCATCTATATAAAGAACAGAATCTAGCAAAACTAATCTATGCTGGCAGAAGTCAAGATAGTGGTTAACCTTGAAGGCGAGTAGTAACTGAAAGGGGGCACAAAGGGAAGACTTTGGGGTAATGATAATGTTTGGTTTCTTGACCTGGGTGCTGGTTACAAGGGTGTTGACTTTATAAAAAATCATGGTTGAGTCAGGGTGATGAATAGGCAGAGCGTAGGGGGGTTTTAGGGCAGTGAAAATACTCTGTATGATACCATAACAATGGATACGTGTCACTATACATTTGAACAAACCCATAGGAGGTCCAACACTGGAAGTCAACCCTAATGTAGACTATGGACTATGGAGGATAAACTAAGTTCCTCGGTTGTGACAAACATACCACCTTGGCAGAGGAGGTTGGTGATGGAGGAGGCTATGCCTGTGTCAGGGTAGGGAGTCTTTGAGAAATCTCTATGCCTTCTCTTCAATTTTACTGTGAACCTAAAACTGTTCTAAAAAAATAGTCTTAAGCTATCGAGATGCACACTTAGGATAGGTGCACTTTTCTTTAGGTAAATTACATTTCAATAAAAATTTTCTTATAAAAGCTGAAGAATTATCCCTCTGGCTAAGATAATAATGATTATCTTAGTCCTTCAATTCTAAATTCAATTATAGTTTTCTGTGGACAAGGATTCCATGGACAAAGATTTGTAAAATCACACATATATTCTAAATATAGTTGAGCAGACTATCCATTTTATTATCCTATATCTTAAAAAGACTTGAAAAAATCATGTTCTGTAAAGATGGTGAAATGCTGATCTTTAATTTTTATGAGTTCCTTTATAAACGTTTGATTTTAATATCGTGGTTTGTTACTGAGCCAGGCATGTTAAGAATCCCACGGTCCCTGTTAAGGCAAACTGCCACCCCATCTCATGTTCACATACAACAGACCTGGAGCAGACCAGGGTGGCTGTGTTTTGTACCATATGACCTCCATCCCTTTTCATAGATGATTAGAGCAAGAAGGACTCAGTTCTGCATCCAGAGCTGCTGATCCTGAGGTTGGTCAGCATCCATGGCCCAACTACTCTGTTTCAAAAAGTTGAGCCAAAGACCCTTCTTGGAGATTTGGAATCACAAAGAGAGATGGAGCTAGTTGGCAGAGAGGCTGAAGGAGAAAGGATGCCTTAGGGTTGAGTTAGCCCTGTGGCAGGCAACCTGTGCAAGGCACATTTAGGAGAGAGGGGAAAGTGGAGGGGACCTCACAAAGAGCAGTGTGTGTGAAGACTGCAGCGGGGAGATGTCCAGATCTGCATTAGATCCCACACCAGCGCTTCTCAGTCTTGGTTGCACTTGGAATCCCCTGAGGAGCCTTAAAAATACTGGTACCCGGTTCTCATCCTCAAGCATTCTGGTAAAACTCTACACCTGGGCATGGGATATTTAAAAGCTCCCCAGGCATCTCTTACAGGCACCCAGAGCTGCATGTGGTAAGCTTTCCGGTCAGTTACAATAGCCTTCCTTTACCTGTGGTGACCAAGGGGGCCTGTGCTCCTTGCAGCAAGTGTGGCTGGAGCAGCTGCTCTGGTACACAGAGGTGCTGTGGTTTGTCCTGTCTCCAGAATTACATGTAGCAAGAGTCCACAAAAAATATGACTCACATTTGACAACTGTCCTCACTACAGCAGCACATGGAGGGGTTGGGGGGAATTAACGCTGTCTGAATGAACTTGTCACCCAGAGCCACAAATCAGAGATCTCGACCCATAAACTTGCCAAGCAGCCATCCTGTGGGTTTGTGCAGAGATAATGGGAACATTTGAGATCTCTGCCACTTCCTCTATTCTTAGGGAGGGAAAAAGCCAGGCATTGTTTCCTAGAATTTTGGCAGAGGTGGACACAGGGATGTGCCTTGACCTTTCTGTTACCCTCCCTCCAAGGGCTGTGCACTTTTGTCTCTTAGCTGTCAGTCTCATGAATTCAGTAAGAAAACAGAGTGTAGGAGGAGTGGGGAGGATTTTCTTTCCTCTGCAAACAAGGGATTGTATGTTTCTTTACCAAGAAGGAGACTTAGGAAGATCATACATACCAGCTATCAATTCCATGCAGGCAATAGTTCATTCTTTAAATGATGACTGTTGCCTCCATTAGCCTATATTTCATAGACTTCTGCTGTATTAGCTTACTTGGTCTTTGAAACAACTCTGTGAAAGTGGTGAAGTAGATGTCAATATCTGTTTGACAGGAGGAGACTGAGGCCCAGAGGGCTGTTAAAAGTTTTGACCAGGGTCCTAAGGCCCAAGACTCCTGGTCTACTGACCTTTCCACACACTGGGTAGTCTCTTAGTATAAGACCCGGGTCACGTAATGGCACAATATCCACATGCTGGCAGATAACTATAATAGCACTGCTCAACTTATCCAGATTTAAGAAATCCATTAAGTAATAATTCCTTTTTAAGAGAATAAATTAATCAAAATAGGCAATCGTAAAGTCACATTAAGATCATGTCAATGTCAATCTTTTTTGTTTTTTTTAAGCAAAGGATTTAAAAAATTTGAATGCAGTTTGGTGTATTCTGCTTAAGGATACTATATGCTCATTGCAGAAATTCTGGAAAACACTATACTCATACTACCCAAAGACATTGATATGTGTACATATAATATATATGATATGTACATATATATTTATAAAATTGGAATAATGGTTTTTATAGTGTTCTGTGTCCTCCTTTTCATGTACTTATTTTTTCAAGAATAGTATCTCATGACAAGAAACTTTCAATATGTAATTTTAACAGATGAGTACGTTTTGTAGTATAGATACATCAGGATTTAACATTTTTATTGTTGATTCCAATTTTCAGTATTACAAACACTACCATAACCATCCTCACATGCAGGTATTTTTGCATATCCCTAATTCTTTCCTTAGGATAGACTTAGGATAGATTTCTAAAAGTAGCATTATTGGATTATATGGTTTTTAAGTCAAATTCTTTATTACTCAGTTGTATCAAATTACGTGTTCAGTTCTGAATCTAGAAATGCCTATTTTACCACATCCTTACAAACATTTAGTATTATCATTTTTGTTTCTTTTTCTATGAAATCCTGTTCTTTGTCCATTTTTGTTGTTTTCTAAGCACTTCTTATTTACTAAGAACATCACCTATTCTTTGCCTTTCTTATTTGATGCTAAGAGTTTTCCTCTATTGATTATGATTTGCCTTTTCAATCACAATTTTTAACATATAGATGTTTTATATTTGAAACAAAATAAATCAACTTCCATTATATATTCTTTCTTTACTGTAATTCTTAAAATGTTTTTCCTACCTTGAAATCAATGAAATATTACCTACACCTCCTTCCTTAAATTCTTTTTAATGCCTGACTCTAATTTACTTGGGACTTACTTTTATCTATAATGTGAGGTGAGACACTGCCTTGATTCCTTCCTAGATAGTTACCCAAATTTGGCCAAAGCTTGTTGCTGAATAGTTAATGCCACCTCCATTTGTGAGTACATATTACTTCCTTCAAATGTCTGCTATTTTATTGGTTTTTCCAAAAATGAAATCTTGGATTTAGTTATCATTTCCCATGCTTCCTAATTTATTATTTGATGTTTATCTTTATTGTTTATTTTCTCTTGATTTCCTTAGAATATTTATTGCTTCCTGCTCAATTCATATATGTTTATACTCTCTGATTTAAAATAAAAGTATTCAGAAATGTGACTTTACTTCTGTATAAAGCATCCTATAAGTTTTGACACATAATCTCTTAAAATTGCATATTTGATTTCAACAAGTATTTAGAATAACAGTCTTAAAATTCCCTGTTGATGATAGGTTTTTCTTAAAAAAAAAAAAAAAGCTTTCATGATTTTATGATTAATATCACACTGGGATTAGAGGATGAGATCTGTAAAATGTCTGCTAACCTTGAGCTCCAGTTCCTGCCTACATCCAACTGCCTGTAGGGGTGGGTCACATCTCTCCAAATAAATTAACACTCAGGCCAGAAGGTTATTTGAGGGTTCCTAGTTGATCTGAAATCTAGGACCAGCAGCATTTAATTCAAAAGTAACAGAAAAATGGTTGATAGGGTTAGCCAGGAGCTCGGAGTGCTGGGGTCAGCAACAGTGAAGTAAAGGAAAGAGCAGAGGGTCACAGAATGAGGCTCTAGCTACATTAGAAGGAGGTCAAGGCTAAGGCTGCCCAACATCCAGCTGAGGGGCCAGAGCTGGGGGCCCACAAGAGTGAAATAGCTGGACAGGCACATGTGCCCATGCCAAGGCTATGGGCTGCTGAAGCAGCTTCTCGCCTCTTCTAGGGACCAGAGAAGGAGCACACTGAAGAGGGGAATCACAAAGCCTGAGTCCTAATTCCCACTTGGCCATAAATCCTCTGTGTGACCTTGAGCACATCGCTTCTCCTCTCTGTGTTGTCAAATAAGGGGTCTAGACTAGATAATGTTTTAGGTCTAGCTTAAAGACCTGTGAGTCTAGGCTCACTGCAGGCTGCAGGCTTCATTCCTGGAAGAGTAGGCATGGACTCTGCATGAGGAGTGGGGAGCAGTGGGGAGGCAGGTGTGCAGATGGCTGACTGGGAGGATAACCCTACTGGGAAAATCTCCCCTTATCTCAAACCAGACTGCTCGTCTGGTCACACCAGGGCCCCCTGGCTCTAATGACACTTCTTCAGACTCTCTCTAGTCAGTTGTGACATCTTCACTGCCATCAAAATTGTCATTGGCCCACACATGGTCTGCATCTTTCAGCCTGACACAGATTCTCTCAGCTATGGAGGGGAGATGATTTAGGGGGCTCTCCCATACACCCCCACCTCCATAAGGGCTACTCTGGATGAAGAATAGAAGGGTGAGCAGCCAGCATCGGGTTGTCAGTTAGAGGTGGCACTGGTAAGTTATAGAATAGAGAATCTAGTTTCTAAGCCTGTGGCTGCATGTATTATGTACATGATGTATCAAGGGGGTAAATCTATTTCATCATCTGGTAAAATAGAATTATAATCACAAAAAGACTTCCTGGGAGATTCTAAGAATTACATGGGATAATGTGTAAGAACATGTCTCCAATGCTTCTGCCAAAGAACATCTAAGCAAAGAGCATAGACATAAAATATCAGAGCTGGAGGAGCATTAGCTCCAGTTAAGGACCTTAGTTATACAGCGAGGGAAAAGGTCCAGTGAAATTGTCACCTGCCTAAGAGAACTGTTATGGCCGTTGTCCAGGGACTTAGGCAGCCATGGGCAATGTGTGTAAACACGCTTCCAGGTACATATGTGTGTCTGTATGTTTATATATGCATATATATGTATATGAGAGAGTAAGATGTACAAGCTACAGCTGTTGGAAGAATTGCAGGCACAGCTGGAAGGGCTGGCCAACTTGTTTAAAGCTGCCTCTGCGTAAATGATTCAGACCTTCTAGTTGTTACTAATATTCTCCTTTATCCAAAAGAATTGGGCTGGTTGAATGATAATTAATAACAGGCTGATGATTCACTTTAGTTAAATGCACACATTCTAAGTACATGTGCCACGTGAATAATTTACATTTGAATATTTTAAAATATGCTCTTAAGATAAGAAAGCATTCAAATGGGAAACATCACACATGAGCACGTTATGTCACAGTTCTTTTTGACTCTCATCCTTGGAAAACATTTTCAGTGTAATGTTCAATGATCCTTAAGCAGACCAGCACCTCTTCAATTTGGATTGATGCAGAGAATAACCTTAACTTTCGCTCCACATAAATCTGAGGGGCGGGGCACTCTAGAGAGATATGCAGTTCAATTCCTCTTCTTATAGGTGAGGAAACCGAGGCCTGCAGCAGTAAGTGACTTAGCCAAGGTCACATCTTTGGTCAGTAGGAGGACCAGGTTTAGAATGTTGATTCTAGATTTGCAGGGGTTTCCTGGGGAATATTCTTGGCATGCACACTAACAAAGATTTAAGCATGGACCTACTCCTTTGGTTTTATAGTTTATTACCTCTCATCCCAGGATAGTCAAAACTTTTCCTTTCTAGCAGTTGGCATAACTAGCCAACAGCCCACCTTCCCGATGTTTATAAATTCAGTCTGTGTCTCCCTGCTCCTGAAAAACTGAGGAGAAGGGACTTAGATTTTATTTAAAGCCTGTCTGTGCCAAGCCTCATCTTTAGCAGATTGCCATCTATTAACTCATTTTAATCCTCAAATGAACACTATAATGTAGGTTTTATAGTCTCCATGTAGAATACAAAGAAACCTGAGGTGAGAGAGGTAAAGTAATTTAAAGCTTTTAACTGGCAGAGCTGGGATTCTGTGCTCAGGCATGACCTTCCCTCCTTCCCCTGCCCCCCAGGGTTGTTACTGGTCAAAGGCAAGGCCATGCCTCCTCCTGTTAGTCCCATCAGATCTGCCCAGTATCTGCTGGAGATCAAGACTAGCCTTGCCCAGCAGTTCCCCGAGTGTACTCCCTGGAACACAAGGCCTTCATGGGCTTGAGAGGTTTTACAAGAACAAACAACAAAAAAGAAACCGAACAAATAAACTTGGGAAAGGTGAATAAGTGAAGTTAATCAGGGTTCCTAATTACACGAATCTTAAGTAAATTGAGACTCTTCAAAAGGGATTTAAATGTACAGTTTCTCCATTTTATTGATAATGGGGCCCACTGAATTTTACATAAAATGAATGTACCCAGGGAAATGCTGGTTTGCCGTTTGGGAAGTGGCTGTGAGGGAACCCACTCAAAACAAAAATAGTGAGAGTGTGCATTTCAGCTCAAGGAGCTTTTTCCCATTGAACGGGCTGCAAATGATAATCTACTTCCTCCAAAAGATGGAGCATCCCCTGGGAGGTCCCCAAAGAAGCAGTGTGTGCCAAGCTGCTTGCCTGGGTGGAGAGCCTAGCTGTGAGGCGTGCTCGCAGATATCACCCTCAGTGAGTCCACACTAACAAAACTGTCTGAGTCACCCCTTATATGGAGACAGATGGTTTCATATATCCTTTAAGATGGGACTCTTTCTACTTGCCTAAGCACTGCCAGCAAGGCTCTCTAGAACAAGGTGAGATATAAATAATTAAGCTAAGAAATAAAACGAACACCAAAGACATAGATTTCCCATATCCTATTAGAGGTTAAGAAAAGTAAAACAACATAAAATAATTCCAGAGGCTTTGCTAAGCCAAGGTGCATTGTGAACAGCCAAGCAGGGATAGAATGAGCAGTTTCCCAAATTTATTTGAGCACAGAACTCTTTTCAGGACAATGTTCCACAGACCTCATTTAGAAAACATTGTTCTAAGGTGTAACTTTAAAGCGTATAAGTTCTCTTTTATTTGTTCTTTTCTTTTTTCTCTCTCTCCCTAATTTTTTTTAAAGTAGGGAGACCAGAGCGTACACATACAAATGAGAGTCGAATCCTAGGGAAACTCGATGTTCTTGCCAGCAACGCTCCCACTCTTTCAAAGGGCTTTTGAAACTCCTTTTCAATAATTGTCTCCAGGAATCAGGACACATTCCCCTGAATATCCTCATTAATGGCAAAGGTTGACCCTTTGAGAGGGGATTTGATTTGGGGAACAAAACTATGCAAAGTTAAACCCAGTGATTCATGTTCAAGAGGAAGTAGACAGAAGTAGTTAAAAGTGGGGGCTTGGATTTAAACCCCAGCTTTGCCATTTACGAGGAGTGTAACATCGAGGAGGCTACCTAACTCTTCTAGGACTCAGTGCTTCATCTGCAAAATGAACATAATCGAACCTCCTCACAGGTTTATCGTGATGATGAAATAGATCCATAAAGTACCTAGCATCAGGTGATACAAAAATGACAGCTGTCCCCTAACAAAACTTTGCCTGGTTCCATTTTTTGGCTTGCAAACTGGCCGGGAAGGCAATTCTCAAAGATCTAGACATGTTTAGTTATGGGAGCACAGTTAGGAAGACTGTGATCTCCCACAAGGAATTCTCTGCAAGTCAAGAGTTATTTGTACATATGAATTCTAGTCTGTTTATTTTTCAAAGGCTCATTGTTTTTTAATCACATTTTACACAGGCAAGCACCTGTCATCTTGCCATGTAAATTGGCCCCAAAGTTCCTTTCCAGTCCTTGCCCCAAGGGATGGATATTGAAATATTGTTTTATCATCAGCCACCATGGGAAGTCCTGGTAAAGTCTCGATGGACCTGCCTGGGAAATTGGGAGCTACATTATTATTTTAATAATAACTTTATAATTAATAGCCAATTCCATATTATGAGGCTTTTTCATTTAATAATCTAATTTACTGATTTGTTAGAATTGATACAATAAAATGTACCTGCTTTCTTTAACAAGGCTATTTTCTATATTACATTAATTTAAAGTACTCTTCGTAGAATAGAATACAACACAATAGAATTTTTAAGCAGAATGAGACCTTGGTTAATTGAACATGAAGGTCTCAAAAATGCCAATGTATGTTTTGTTTGGTCTTTATCCTGTTTACAAATCTGCCTCCAGGTTTCTGCCTTCCCCTGAAAATTAGAAAAATATGACCCCATATTTGTGTGCCATATTCTTATCAGCAATATAATCAGTTGGAGCTGAAGACGTCATTTTTAGGTAGGACATGTCTTCTCTGGTTTACTCCAGTCACTGCCACTCCCTATTGTCCTATACCCAACTGTTTCCTTCATTTACCTTATCAACCCAACCCCCATCGAGCATTTGAGTTTGAGAACCATAATTTAATCTGTCTCTGGTATTTTATACATAAGATCTGAGGCCCAGGGACACAGCCCATTACTGGCTGAACTGAATTTCAAACCCACGTCTCCTGACTTCTACTTCAGGCTTCTTTCCATCTTACTGCAGACGTACTCATCTGAAGACTGGCTAGTGTTAATTATTTTGAACCAAACTTGCCATGTTTTACAAAATATGGTGCCAGTTGTTTTATCATGAGGAAGAACTGGGAGAATTCTACTTCCGCTCCTACTCCCAGAAAGGTAAATAGTTCACGTCTCCTGTGAGAAGTATTGGAAGAAAGATTTTTTAGTGGGTTTTGATGGAGACCTATTTGTAGAACAATAAAATTTTAAAGCCAGCATCGAGGGCAAACCCAGCCTATACAATCAGATGCTAATCTGATGTTATGGTTGTTCAAATTAAAGTGATTTTCAGAACTACAATAAAAGCTAATGTTTATAGAGTTACAGGAACTGTACCAAGCGCTTTACATGTATTGTTTCATTTAATCCTGCCTGTAATCCTGTGTAACAGGTACTAGAGTTATTGCCTGCTTTGTAGATGCAGATAATGAGGCCTGGTTAAGCTTGCCCCAAATCACAGAACTAGGGAGCAGCAGACTAGGGATTTGAACCCATGTCTATTTGACCACAAAACCTGTGTTCTTTGCTATTTGTCACATGGCCAGCTCACCAGGCTGAGCCATTTTGCAATCACAGCTGTCATTGTGACGCCCTGTGATCACTCTGTAGCCTATCTCAGCCATCGACAATGGGCACGAGTCGCCATCATCACCAGTCAGCTGAATGCCATTTTGAACAAAATGAGAGAGCTTATGAAGACCACCTTCTGATACATTCAAATACAGGCAAAATATAGTTTACCTTTCTAGGGCTCACTTCCACCTTGGAGCTGCCGTGCCAAGGTGGGGAGTGGGAGGCGTCACTCCCCTCTGTGTCTCTCACAGAGCCCAGTGCTGTGTCTGTTGCACAGCAGGGTCCCCAGACATGTCTGCTGACATGGGCGGCTTTGGCTTTCATTCTGTCACTGCCTGCCACTGTGCAGTGAATAGACACTTGTTTTAGCGAAGGCAATATAAAGAAATCAAAAGGCAGACTCTCTTTGTGTTCACAAGTTTGTTTTTCACCTTAATAGTCTTAACCAACATTTTTCTTTGGATGTCCTAGCAAAGTAGATAAAGGGAGAGTGTTCCTCTTCACAGGAGAGAGGCTAATCAAACCTGAGAGAAAACCTAGGTCTCTTGTCAAAGACCTAGAGGAAGTCAGGGGGGGACAAAAGAGACTCAGGCAGTGGGTCTAAGAAAAAATTTTGGATGCTTTCTCTCCCATCCAAGTACTAACCAGGCCCGACCCTGTTTAGCTCCCAAGATCAGATGAGATCGGGTGCCTTCAGGGTGGTATGGGTATAGACTGGATTCTTTTGTCTTTTGAGTTCTGATACACTGGAAACATCTGTTGAAGAAGTCTGACATCATGATGTCATAAGCAAATATCTCTTCACATTTGTTTGATTCAGCCCACTTTCCAGACCTCCACTTTACTAGCTCATGTGAAGTCTGATCGTGTATACCGATCATTAGAAAGAGCATGAATGTGACCAAGACTGTCTACTGATAGGAAAACACGAATCTCTAGTATAAAATTTATAAAAATGTGAACTGAATTCAACAAATATATAGTAAGCAAGATCTCAGCTCACAACATCCAGGCTCTTCTCTAGGACCGTGGCTATTGAGAATCCTCCAGGAGAGACATGGAGCAGATAAAAGCACAGATAGCCCTAAAAATGACAGGAAGAACTAGAGACAACAGTAAAGTCTACAGAGCTTGAGAAAACAGAGGTCAGGGAATGAGGTACTTCAGTCTGGTATGGATGGAGCTTGAATGTGGGGGTGTGTGTGTGCGCGCGTGCACACATGCGCATGTGCACACACACTATCAGTACTGTGAGAGACGACCTTAGACAAATAGCCAAATTCTAGTATTACCAACTCAGATGTTCAGATGTTTCTCTTGTTTCTAGGGAAACATTAAAGGCTTCCAAGCATGAGGGTGACATGATGAGATCTGCGTTTCAGGAAGGTAACACTAAAGGAGGTGAGGAGGATGGGGACTGGCAGCAGGGAGACCAGTGCAGATGCTCCCTGTGCCTGCAGAAGAGTATTTGCAGCCTCAGTGAGGGCTATGGTCCTGGTTGAAGAGGAGGCGGTAGAGTACCATGCTGTTTCAGGGGGGTCTTGTCTGGTTGAAAGTGGACAAGAGAGACAGGTAACTCCTATTCAATCAATTCTATTGCTGGAATAATTGAGAGGATGAAATATGCTTTCAGAGAAAACATTTGTTGTACAAGGCTACTGTGCACAATCATAGCAATTAAGAAGTTAAAAAGCAGATCTATGGGTCATCGAGCAGAACTGTAGACAGAACATCCTAGATGACTGACATTTTCACTTCTTGATCCATTATAGGGCATCAGCTGGGCACAAACCAAAACATGCCCATCCATAAGCAGCCAATCATTCTTCCAGCAACCCTGTTAGTTGATAGGTTTGGCTTGAGTAGTTATTGAAGACTACTACATATTTCTTATTCTTGTCATATATGGAGGGATAGAGAAAGAGGCCAATCACTGAGAAGATGAGAAAGGCTATGGATACTTTTTTCCTGGACAAATAATATTTTGAAGGGCTAAAGGATAAAACCTTAGTAAGGACGGACTTATGATTTATCTTGTTCACACTGTTTGCTTTTCTGGTTTTTAGTTTTTAATTTCTTGTGGACTATATATTTATGTGTTGATTGTGGACTAATAAAATAAATGATATTTTTGCCCCAGAGGGATCAATTCTGTTGTTTCAAATGGGACCAGATCTCATTGGAATAATTAGAATTTTTCTGGTTATACTGAATTCTTATATAAAGATTTTTTTTCCTATGCATGATACTAACTCAACCCTGTAATTTACTCCCTGAAAATAGATCTCTCTTAAGAGTTGGAGAGATTTAGTTTATTAAAAATTTTATCAACAAATGGCCACGTGGCCACATTTTATACTCTTTATTTTGAATTTTACTTCTGTAATGAGCCTACATCATTGGGGATTTCAGTCATCTGTGGAGGACAGGGCTGTCCTGTGTGAAAACACATTTCTATAAACTACATTCACTACAAGCACCACTCCCTATCACTAAAAGCAAACTAAAGTGAATAATCCCACTGGTTATATTTCACAACAGGCCTATGGGAAACATGAATGAAATTACATTCACTTGGAAAAGGTTTTGTTGCTGTTGTTTGAAACCATAAATGAGATTTTTTTTTTTTTGCTAATAGGTTTTGTACAACTAATCTGATGCATTTTTATTGGATAATTTTATTCTTTCTCTCCTCTTTACAGAGTGTGGGCTTTTGTTTTTCTTAGTCTCCAAAACACACTGCCAGCCGCGGCCTACCAGGATCTTCTCCCCCAAAGCACTGAAGCACTGTATGTAACTTAAGGAGGCACTACGTCTATCTCCCTCAGTACCTCAGGCTGACATTTCAAAAAGTACTACGTCTGTCTCCCTCAAAAAGTACTTCTCATCATGCCTTCTGCAGAGGGTCTGAAAAAGCATTTGGGGCCGTAATGAAATGATGAGATTGTTAGGGTGGGTGATGGGAACGGGTCATCTCCTGTCCCTTTCCAACAACTGAGCAAGAAACCAGCTGCCTTTGTACATCAGTCAAGCAGAATTGATTCTGAAGTATATCTCTTCAGAGGACATGACAGGTTAGTTTGGTGATCTGTGGTCCTGAACACTGTTAGAAGTCACTGCAAACCCCAAGCAGTGGCTGGTGTGATCCAGGCCAGGTCTGATGGCAAAAGTCACGCAAAGGCAAAATGGGCCCCCTGGTCTTTATGTTCCAAGGGGAGTTTTCAGGGCACTGGGTGTCCCCGTCCCATAGAAGAACTCTTTTTGTCTGTGAACCATCCATTCCCACCACTGCTATGATTATGGTACTTTTCATATTGGGAGCCTTTTCATTTCCTTCTTCCTCAGTGAAAATGAGCTTATTAGACCCTTTCCTGAGAACAGGAGGAAACGAAAAACACTGGTCAGGAAGAATGGGGAGCAAACTCTTTAGGAAACAGGATCCTGGAGATTTGAGACAAACTTTGACCCCTGACAATCTTGCGTAAGATCAGCCCTGGCACAAATCTGCCGTGTTGAGGTTAGCCAATGTGAGTTAAGTAAGGACATTACAGGGCAAGAATTACTTGTCCTTTTGTTATTTCTGAAGCCCGAACTGCTTTTAGAAATAAGGGCTGGAATGTTCCATAGGAACTCAGAGCATGGAACACAGGGGCATGGCATACACTCGGTGTGGGCTATTTAAAACCCTGTTCCTTGGCTTCCCTCTGTGATTCTAAATACGTGTAATCACATTACCCTGCAGCAGCCGGGAACTATTTCTATAACATTGTCCAGCATCTGTGCTTGCCGAGGCTGGGGCCACCCAGCAAAAACAAAGTGGAGATGTGCTAACTAATGAGGCTGATGCATCCAGGCTTTCTGTGTCACAACTAACGACCATCTAGTGTTGGCATATGAGCAGCATGTATCAACTGACACTTCTTGAATTTTAAGGACTGATCTGTTTAACTATCCTGGGGGGAGAGAGGTGCCTTCGCCCATCAAAAGGATGTTTTTTAAATGAGCCATTTATTTATTTACCAAATAAATAACATAAGCACACTCGATCACTTTCTCACATACAACCAATTTTTATCCTATGGAAGGATGCCAGCATTGGATACTTTGCCCCTTTATGTGGTAAAGACTCTGTCTGTTTTGGATTTGTTTGGTGTGCTAACACTTCCCCTAATCACACCATTAGCCATCAGTCAAACAGATAAATCCCTTCAGAATATTCTACTCAATTGTTAATTGCAAAGGCATTAACTAGTAAAAGGACCTTGGCAAAAATTGTTACATAATGTCAAAACACCTGATCAGGTTTGTGAATTCAATGGAAACAGTCAAATCAGTTTTGGGATTTCATATACACAAAACAATAAGTGATATTTTTTATTTTAGCTTTTTAGCTTTATGTAAAAAGTGAAAATCCTACCGCTGATAAAATGTGTAACCATTTGTCATACCCTCTGCCAAGCATTTTATCTACTTAAATCTTATTTATCTCTGATAACAACCCTTCAATGTGTTATCACTTCCATTTTACAGATGAGGAGACTGAGGTTCAGAGAGATTTAGTCATTTGCACACGATTATATGTCTAGTTTCTAGTGAATAGTGGGGTGAGATTTATATACAAGTGTCTTCCGTTTCAAATTCATGCTTTTGCCTCTGTATATATAACCCCAAACAGACAAAATGGCCAATTAAGGTAAGAAAACAAACACGCAAACAGACTTGGGTCATGCAGTTAAGATAACCACAGTTGGTGGGCAATTGGCTGATTCTCTCCTGGAACCGGTAACTACAACCCAGTCTGTTGCCTGACACCTGAGCACCAGGAGACCTCCTGATCCCCATGTGGTCCTACTCTAAGAACTAGCACTCCAATTGCCAAACGTCACACATCAGAACAAATTATACATGTTACGTTATGCCTGTGGAGAGATCTGATTTCTTAGTCAAATATTATTTTTGACTGTTTTCGGACATAGACTGAATATGTGGTTCCCTCATGGCTAACTCAAAACACACAGCAAAAACTAATCCTTTGCACTATCCTATATTATTATTTTCTTTTTCTCCTTGTAAGGGGACTAGTTATAAATTAGATGAGATTAGAAAACAGTCGCTTGAGAATTAGTATTTTAAGGAATTACCTAGAAAGAACCCAGATTTTTCTTCTCCACACAATAAATCACACAGAGTAGCAGCCTGCCCCAGGTCCCCAAGGACAACATCTTGAGCGCATATGTTATGCTGTGTTCTGTATCGACTAATTCAGAAACTCCAGAGCAAAATAACCAAAGTTCTCAAGTCAAAAATGAAAGTAAAAGAGTGGAATGAAATTAGGATCATTGTTGCAACATTCCAACAACTTCATAAACAGCCACAAAAGTAGACAGCATGACAGGTTAGCAAATTTGCCATTGCAAGAATCAACCTGCACTGTTGGAATCAAGTCGCAAACAAACCCATCTACCTCTCACTTGACTGATAAGCTTTTCCTCTCCAGAAATATAATCACATCTGACAAAATTAATACTGAGATCGTTTCACTAGAAGGCTTATCCAAATATATGCTCTATTAAAAATAGTCATGATATAAATATTTCTCACAAGAGCTGCAGCGATGGTGTGAATAAAAAACTCCCTTCTGAGATTTCAGTAAAACCAGATCTCACAAAGGATCTGAAAGAAAACAAAACAAAACAAAACAACAAACAGACACACACAAAGAGACACACACAGACAGAGAACAAGCCTTATGTTAATCCGGTTTAGCAAAACAGTCCCTATTTTGACCCTATTTTGTGAAGTACAATACTGTTCCTTCCCAGATGGAGCAGGAGAGATGAAACTGCTACAGGTTTCTCATAATAATGCTCAGGAGTGGAAGGTATCTAAGCATGTTCTGTAGCAGCTAATAAAAATCAGAATTTCTAAATGCAGCAAAATGTTAGCCCCGTCAAACGGCCAAGCGTGCAAGAGGAATCTTTCTCTCTATGCCCTTCTACCAATACATACAAAGCCCCAAATACATCGGCTGGAAGGTTTAAATCGTAAATTAGATATCAAAATGCTTACGGGCCTTACAATGAGATAACATCAGGAGGAACGGTGCGTGGAATGGATCTGGCATTCTCACATAAAGCATTATCTTTGGTACAAGTACACACGGCAGGGCATTTTGGCTTCGCTGGTTTCTTCCCCTCAGTCAGCAAAAGCGCAGATAAGAGACATAGGCAGTAAGCAATTCTTTTCAGGGGGATGCAGGCATTTCCCATCCTTTGGCTTCTCTCTGATTCCATGCAGTCAGAAAAATATCCCCAAACATGAACAGGGCTTCTGGAATTCAGATGGTGCTTGTCTTGCTCTAAGACCAGATCACATAAGAGTCCACCCTTTTCCTTTGCTGCCTCTCTCTCTCTGCTTTTCAAAACCGGGACCTGCAGCTGATTCGTGAGCTGCTCCTCGCTCCAGCGATGCGCTGCTCCGGGAAGAGACCTGTGAGGTGCTGCGAGGTGGGAGGGATCCAACTGCTGGAGGAGAGAGCGGACTTGCATCACCAGGAAAACACTGAGCGCAGACCAGCCTTCGAAGGCAAAGCGAAGTGATGTAACAGAAAATAAACAGCTTTCTGCTTGCACCGGGAGGCCCTTTAATTGTTACCAAAAATAGGACGGCATTATGTCTTATTAGTGGGTGGGTGGGCGGGTGGGTGGGAGCAGTCATCTTGCCTGGATCTCGGCAATCTCAGAAACCTCTGGGAATTTGCTTTTCATGTGGCAAACAACCTAGTAAGAAAAACTAGCTTTGGAGCCAGCCCTGGCTGAAAAAAATGAAGTGAAATGAAACTCTCTCCCTCGGCAGCATTTGGCTGAAACCTTGGTATTTCTTTCTGAGTCCACCTGACTGACGCCATCGCTGAAAGACAAACAAGAACACATGGAGAATGTGACTTTCAGGGAGTGAATGTGAGTAAATACTTTTCTGACACTTAATTGTCATAAATTATTGATTTTCATAATCTGCCCCGCCCATGTGTAAACCATCCCCTTCTCCCGTGGTGAGGGAGGGAGACAGAAGCATTGACTGCCTCTGTGTGTAATCTGCCCTCCTCACCTCTCACACTCCCCCTTCTTCAGCCCTAGAACCAGAAGCCTGGAAGGAACTCCCTGGCAGCAGGAGGCAGCCAGCTTTGGCTTCCAGGGCTCTGGAAAAGCTCTGGCTGAACCCAGGAGGCTGAGATAGGCTGAGGAGATGCCAGAGACCTAGTGGCTTTGGAAGGTCCAGTTCTGCCAAGAATTAGCCCAATGTTGTCTCTAGATCTATTCCCCCATCTGTAGAATGGGCACGAGAGCACAGAGGTTCCATAAGTATTATGAACATTAAGTCAAAATGGAAGGCTATGTTACTGTCATATTTGATGGGAAAGAGGATGTCCCTTTGGAGAAGGAAATTCATTTAAACAAGAGGCCCTGGCTTTGGGGGCAGGGCGGTATAGTCTGTGCTTAGGATGGAGGAATGTCTGCTTAGTCCTCTTACCAGGCTGAAGGCGGCCACCCCTCAAGCTGGCACAGCCAGCCTGGGGATGTCAGTCCACACTCTTTCTCTTTCAGCTTCTTAGGCTGAAAATAGTACAAGGACTGTCTAAGCAAATGTGTGATTAGGACAGAAACTCACCCTGCACACACAGAACTGGAGGCATTGACAGTCTACCCTTCCCCTCTCGTCGGTGGCTCCCCCTGCACTCACTCCCACCCCTCATTTACGGGGAGGGCAGGGTGGTGCAGTTGTGGTCCTTCTCGTATCTGACTGCTCTCTGTTTACCCAGAAGACTGCAGGCTCCACAAAAGGAGAGACCCCGGGGCAAATCTGGGGCCTGGACCGCGTCGTGCACGACGTGAGCAGCCAGTGTGTCGTTATGGGCAGCAACAGAGCATAGAGGCTCTCCACGGTCGGTCGGGACACGCTCATCCAAAGAAACCCGACATTGCTTCTCAGAGTTACCCTGAAGGAAGTCAAGGACAATTCACCAAAGAATCGACGATCGAGCTGAGTTCTCAGGTAAGGGGGGAATGAAAGTGCAGGTTGGTGTGAGCCTTCCAGGTGGAGCAAGGAGCACTTGCCAAGGCCTGGCCACCACCTGGAGAACCATGGACACCTCTGCAGAGTTTTAGGCAGAGGAGTGATATGATCTGGTTTGTGTTTCAAAAGGACCAGTAGGTTATTATCCTTAAGCTCCTTTTTGAGGATTTGTGATTATATTAGGCTTTTTATTTGTTTGTTTGTTTAGAGAACAGAAAAGGAAAACTAAGTCCAGGAGAAGCAATGACTTTGAATGCATTCTGCTCTTGCTTCACTGCTTAGGGCTCTATGGAGGGAGGGAGTATATCACAGCGATTTTTAGAAACTGTGACCTACAGGCAAGCCCCACTTGAAACAGTAAAAGTGTCACTTAAAAGTTGGCTGCAAGTCAGATTTTTGTAAACTGAATCCTACTTCAAGTGCACAATGCAAACCTGCTTTGTAACTTAATTACGTGGCGAGAATGTTATAGAAGATGTTTTTTATTCAAACAATCACCCACGCCCTAAGTTATCTGACTTGCAAACGATGTGTTCTGTAACTATAAAGACCCTGAGAACTTTCAGGGACCTCAGAGTTCTCGGATCCAATCCCTGAGTGTTACAGATGGGGAAACTGTAACAGGTACAGGAGGTCGCACAGACAGTGAGTGGCAGAGCCACCACTCTGCATGGGATGACACTCTGGCAGATACTTGGTTAAACTGATCGGTGCAGTCAACAAGATAATTCCCCTACTCTGTTTCACTTTCAAATGTATCAGATTATCACGATGCCGTGATCAGCCCTGGGCTTTGTGCTCTGTAGAAGGGTCAAAGAAAGGGTGAACGGTCTTTCATATTTGACTTGGTTAAGCTCGGAGGGCAAACAAATGAGGGACAGAAATCATACCCATAACTTCACTTTGCAGCTGTATTTATCTAGTGGTTCAGTTTGTCAGTTCAAGTGGAAAAAGGACCATGATGGGGGGTGAAGGGGGGACTCTAAGGACAAATTACAATGGGCATTCTGAAAAGACAGTAACTTTTTCTTTTTCTATGGCATTTAAATGCCCAGACTTGAATTCCCTATTCAATTAAAACACCCACTATGATCAGGCACCATTTTAACCGTGTAGTACAGATTGCTGATGGCCTTTTAGGGAGGAATAACCATTCCAGGCTCCAGAACTGAATGGAGGAGAGGGCTAGTGAAAGGAGGGCAGGTTGCTGCTATGCTGAAGTCCTGAGGGGCCTGGAGAGGGGGCTCTATTACTGACCAGGCTTCCCTGCGCTGCTCTGGGAATCCCTGGAAGGGCGCAGAGAGGATGTGGGAAGCAGGAGGGTGGAAGCTTCGGGGTTCCCACCAGCTTGGAGGCCTTCATATGAGGTTGGGCAACCCACCTGTGCATCACAGCGGGGGCCTTGGGAGAGGGGCCTGGAAAGGATGCAGGCAGAGCTGGAAGGAGGCCCAGAGAGGTAGGGAGGCCTGACTGAAGCAGGCTTACTGTCCAGTCCCAGCTCTGGAGGAGGAGCTGAGGGGTCCAGGGCTGGCTCTGGACTTGGCCGTCCACGTGACCATAGGCTGGCTGTTCAACGTTTCCAGGGCACAGTTTTCTCCTCTGTAAACTGAGGAGTACGTAGAATAGTACATATCACATAAAGTTGCTTAGAGAATGAGAGACGGTAATGTATCTACAGTGCTTAGCATGGGGTCCAATACATGGAAAAGATTTGTCGTCATCATCATCATCATCAGCATTGCAACAGGACTTGAATTCTGAACATGGGACTCCTGATACCTGGGAAGCAAAGCTCTCAGACAAAAATGGATTTATTTTAAGTGTAAGTTCACTCTAGGAAGCAGGCACTTCTGGGCACTATGACAGACTGTGGCCTTGCCAAGAGTCTCTGCACATGGAAGAACCAAGAAGCCTCCAGGGAAAGAAAGAACTCTCTCCCAGTTTGGGTGAGAGTAGGAATACCCAAGCTTGGTCTGGGACAAGGTCCAGAGCTGGAGAAGAAGGTGGTTATGAACAAGGGTGAAGATTTTTTTCTTCAACCCATTGCCCTTGAACCTGTGTAATTTGAGGGGGTAAGAAGAATCTACTTTGGGACGCCTGTAACAAGGGCACCATGCCGTTGCACGTGGGTGCTGTGAGGACCACACAAAGTACTCTGACACCTGAAGCTGTCGTAGAGATGTGACACCAACAGCATCCTCATCCAGGCCCATGGCTCAGGCATCACCAAAGTCACTGGATTTTCCACCAGGTACAACTCAACCTGAGTGTCCCACAGTAGTGACAGCCCCGCAGACATAGGAAGTGACAAATGATCCCAGCAGGGAGCCTGAGCAGAAGAGAGGGGAAATGAAGGCTATTTGGGAACACACGTGTGACATTCCCTGGCGTTCTCAGAAACTGGAAGGGGTCTTTTAGGAGGGACTGGCAATTCTGAGAGAGTTGATGAAAGCAGAGAGAGAAAGAACAGCCTGTGCCGTGGTTCTGATCCCAGTTTTCCCCTCAGGCTGGTGTGACCTAGGAAACACACATTGTGCAAGTAAACAAATCATTATTCTGAGCCTTAAAAGATCCAGCGTGGCGCTGCCTCCTTTTACACTCAGACATGCAAACTGGTGTCAGTTTAAGCAGCTTTCTCAATAGAGCAGGGTTTTTGAAGCAGCGAGTCAGATGCATTAGTGGGTTACAAAATCAATCTAGTAGGTGCAAGCAGAATTTTAAAGAACAAAATAGTTTTGAATCCAAAATTGGACTCTGTTACCTTTAAGAGTAGCTAGTGCCTTGTGAAGACTTTGTTTCCATTCTTTGTGGGGTGTTTGTGTGTGTGTTTGTGTGTGTGTGTGTTTGTGCACGCAGGGTTGTGATATAAAATACGTTTCTTACAATCGGTTTATGATCTTCCCCCCTAAAAAAAGGAAAAGAAAAAGAAAACACTGCATTAGAGGATGCTAAAGATCTTCACCCGCACCAGGAGCCTGTGAAATCGCAGAGAATTGTTGATCTCAATTCCAATAAATTTCACTTACTGATTGAGGGCAACAATTAGCCTGATAAAATATCATTTCTGTTATTTACTGGCTGTGTGACTTTAGGCAAGTTGCTTAGCTTCTCTGTGCCTCATTTTCCACATTGGTAAAGTAGAATACCTTTGCATTGTTGATATTAAACTTAGTGATAGTGCACGTGGAAGGCATGTCACAAAGAAGGCATTCAACTTCTGATACTCTCCCAGAATTAAATGGGGAGTGGGGAGAGGGCAGTGAGCAGAGGGCCAGATCTTAAAGATTAGAAGTAGTATGTCACTAAGGACTCGTTGGTAGAAAGTAATAGACACTGACTCTGCCAATCTAAACATAAAAGAACCTTACTGCCACAGTGATGGAGTGACTCGCGGAATCCAAGGAAGGGCTGTCTAAGCAGGCTTTAGAAATGGAGAAATTTGTGGGAACTTGGGGATCTAGGCAGCAGGAACTAATGGGCAATGTCCTCATGTGACTCCATTCCAACCAGTTATTATCCACATGTTCCTCCCCAAAGGAGAGAGTCCATTGGGCTGAGCTGGAGTCAGATACCCCCCCATTTTCCATGGGAAGCCAGAGCACGTTGTTTGGCAGTCCCACCTGGGGTACACACTATGGGAGAGGGCTGGTCCCCAAAGCAAACTTGGGTGCTACTACCAGAAGCAGAGAGGATGGACGCTAGCCAGGCAAAACCAAGGGACCCTCACTACAGGACATGTGCCAGGATCTGTTAGGTGGGGACAAAGGGCAATGATATCAGCTATCATCCCAAACCCAACCTCATGATTTTAAAGAGCAATGACCAGGGGACAATTTAGATAAACAGTTACAAATAATTTCCCAAAAATCAGCTAAACTCTATGTCCTGACTGTGGAATCGGGGGATTTCAACTCTTGTGCTCCAAGAGAATAGAGGTTTAGCCAAGAGTGGAGTTGAGAAGGCAATAATAACCAAAGCTGACACTCAGAGAAGGAATATCATGTGTGAGCTGCTGGTCTAAGCACTTTATTGTATTAATTCATTTAAGCCTCATAAAAACCTCATGGTCTGGATATTATTATTATTATTATTATTATTATTATTATTATTATTATTATTATTATTATTATTATTTCCTCTATATTTACAGAAAAAATAAAAGGAGGTCCAGGAGGTTAGAGAGCATGCTCAGAGTCCCACAGCTAGTGAGGGGTGTCACTGGAATCAAACCCAGGCAGTGTGACTCTGGTGCCCAAGGTGTTAGTCACTGCTGGACACTGCCTCTCCAAAGGGCAGTGTGGGATGTGGGGTGCTGGGTGCTGCTTTGGAGGCCCCTAGCGCCTCACTGGCTAGGCACTGCTATTGAACTACAGTTCCCAGCATGCAACTGGGCTATCATCTTAACCCCTTCCTCGCCAAAAGTTCCTCATTGACTTGGGTAAAAAGTTTTTTAATGGCAAATGTGGCAAAATCTGGTTTCCCTAAAGGATGATTATGCAATTGAGGCATGAATGCTGATGTAAGTGGGATTAGACAGAGGAGAAGTTAAGATTTTAGGTTAAAATATCCTCTGCAGTTTTTAGTGTTCGAAGGAAGACATTGGAGATGACCATGGGAAGGAGTGTTTTTTAACCTACAAATGTATACTGGGAAAATGTCAGTAAGGGTGCTTTAAAGCACCCATTCTCAAACTTGGCTGCACTTTGGAATCACCTGGGGAGTTTGAAAAAATACTTGAATGCTTAGGTTACATCTCTAGAAGTTCTTATGTAATTTGTGTGGAGTGTGACCTGGACTTCAGGACTTAAAAATTGCTTTAAATTCTAAAGTGCAACAAAATTTGAGAACCCTTGTTTCAAAGAAGAGAAATATTCAGGTGGGATCATAAAGATGAATCAAATTGTGACCAGCTCAAGGAAGCTTTTAAGCGAAAAGAGAGGGAGACAGAATAGACTCTAAAAGCAATGGTTCTCAGCCCTGGCTGTTTGTTCATTAGGATCACTTAGGAAATGTTTGGTTTTTTTTTTTTTTTTTTTAAATACAGATACCTCACCCTAGACCAACTGAATTAAAATCTCTGGGCATGTAGTCTAGGGCTGAAGCGACCCGAGAACAGTGGTTCTCAAAGTGATTCTGATGCACTTTCAAGTTTTGAGAACCCCTGCCCTGGGATGTCGGCTCTAGGGAGGCAGAGACCGAGTCTGACAGGTTCACCAGTGAGCCTAGCAAAGTGTTAGAATGTGCTTTTGATAGTCTGTTATGTTACTGGCCCCCAAGGAACCACACCTCCCTTGGGAGCCAGGCTGGTCCTCCTTAATCAACAAAATGTGGCAGAAGTGATGCTGTGGCAGTTCCAGCCCAGAGCCTTAAGAAGACCCGGCAGCTTCTGCTTTTGCACTTTTGGGAGCCCTGAGGTGCATGTAAAAAGTTAGGCTCCTTGTGAAGAGGCGATATAGAGAGTTAGAAATCCTGAGACTATGTAAAGAGAGACCCAGCCACCCTAGCATCCAGTATGAGTTCATCCCTAAATGGATCTGCCAGATAAATGCAGCCATAAAATGACCACTGGCAAGACCAGCAGAAGAAACTCCCAACTGAGCCCAGACCAGACTGAAAACCTGCGAGCAAATAAAATGATAATTGTGTTAAGCCAGTACGTTTTAGGTGGTTTGTTAATGCAGCAACAGAAAAAAATCAAAATAAAAGAGTGATCAATAAATATTTGTTGAATTAGTGGGTGAAAATGCTATAGGGACATGGAGCTAGAACACAGCCTCTCTCCTTTGTCAAAAGAGGAAAAATAGGAGTTAGAAGGAAAGTAGGGGTATACTATCCAATTGATGAAGACAGTTAGAAGGGAATTTCGACCAGAAGCCAGTAATGCTATACCCACAGCCCAGACTGCAAAGGCTCACGGTGCCCAGTCAAGAATAATTAAAGGTACTAACTCCTGCTACCACATATTATTATATTCTATAATATATTATAAACATTATATTATATAATTATTTGAATTATATATTGATTCTTCTTAGCAAATTTGTATGATAAGTACTATTATTATGCCATCTTACAGATTAAAAAAAATGAAAGTTCAAAGAGGATAAATTATTTGCCCAAAGTCATATAACTACTACTAATTGTTTTGTTTTTGTTTTTGTTTTTGTTTTTGTTTTTGTTTTTGTTTTTGTTTTTTGGAGGGGGCAGGTAATTAGGTTTATATATTTTTAGAGGCGGTACTGGGGATTGAACCCAGGACCTTGTGCATGCCTAGCATGCACTCTACCACTTAAACTATACCCTCCCTACTTATAGCTACTATTAATTGGAACTCAACCCATATTTGTCTGACTCCCAAATTTAAGCTTTTAAGCACACAGTAGGGCCAACCTATTCAGAAAAACTGAATAGTGACCCTGTGGGTAACTCAGTTTTGAAGGGCAGTAACAGAGAAGAGTTGCTATCTGCCATTGGTTGTAAATAAAGTCTGCTGTTTTAGCACTGGAATGCATCCTCCAATTTTAGGAAAGAAGTCAATGGAAAAATAGATTTCACATTACAGCTAAAGTTGGTAGATTACATCTACTTGGTAAAGCAAAGAAAACTAGCAGTTAATCTTAGGTCCAGCCATCTGTGATGAAGAGTAGTTAGACATTTAGGCATTCTGAGAAACTTAAACCAAACTTCTCAATCCCAGACATGAGCTTCCTAAGCAGTCAGAGTTGCTTAAGAAGAAAACAAGGCCAGATGCAAACCAGACCAGAATAGCTTCTTTGGCCTTTAGCTCTCCAAAACTCTGCAGAACACTTTTTTTTGACCATTTCTTTTAAAATTGTCCTGACAGAAGTTTCAGTGTCTTCTATAGGTAGCATCTCAAAATTTCCTTCATCAGTTCAGTATACCAGTGCTTCCTTGGTGTGTCACAGCCAAGGACAAGAGAGGGGAAGTCAGTGGGTTCCTAGGCAGTTTGGAGCTGTTTACCTGCCCCCTTTTGATTTCTCTTCCTTCATTCCTTAGTTCAATGTGTGCTTCTGAATGCCCTATTATGCACAAAGCATTGGGGAAGGTAAGGAAGCACCCAAGTCTCTCATCTATGGGGAGCTTGGTGAGCCCATGAGCTGGAAGCAAATTGAACGAATACTCAGATTATAAGATCACAGACAGCTCCAGGCTCCATTATTCTCTGCTTATTTGGGAGGCAACCATAGGATTGTAGACTCTGATAGCTCTGGGTTCAAATCCCAGCATTGCCACCACTAACTGTAGGATCTTGGTCAAATCACTTAATCTCTCTGGGTCTCAATTGCTTTGTGTAAAATGAGATTAATAATGCTGACCTCACAGGCTTTTGCCAAAAGCTGGGTGACTTTGTGTCTATGAAAGCTTTTGATCATCTCTCACCTTTTATAGGGATGAGGGATTATTATCCTGTTCTTATCTTGTTTACTGAATTGCATTCTATCCTCCCTCCCCAACGAGCTCTTGTCTCTGACTCTTTCTCCTCTGTTTTATTTCCCTTTGTTGTAAGGGTTCCCAAGATTTGTTTTAATCAGGTGTGGTAAGACATGCAGACATGGAAATGACTGTCGTGAAGGAAAAGGTTGTTTACTTAGTTTCCTGGAGTATAAAATAGGAGACATGGCACGCCCTGCAGGTGGGCCCCATGCGGAAGCATGAGGGTCGGTCAGGAGGCAGAGAGAGTGAAGATAAAATGTGGACAAGAACTTTTATTGTACTAGTTTCAATAATCTGAGTGGGCTTTGGGGCATAGTAGCTGTCCCTAACTGTCTGGTACCTGCCCCTGAGATGATTAGGACAGGTGGATGGTGGTTGGAAGTATGACAGCCCAATAGAGGAGGTGATTGGAGAAATTGGTTGGCACTGGTTTGCATATGAAAGATACATTCACAAGGTAAGTCATTTACTATCTCCAGGAATTGGCTAACCCTGGGAGGGGGAGTCCCTCCAAAGTCAGCAAGGCTCCAAATGTCAAACCATCAAAATAAAGAAAATAAAAAGACATGTTTAATATACTCTTCCAGCCACTCCTCAGGAGGAAGCAACTGACTGGGCTCTAAAAGAACTGGGAACAGCATGGAAGCCTGGGGAACCACCCCATTAGGAGTGATGGCCTACAAGGAAGGGAGAGGAGGGTCAGCGAACCTGGTAGACTGTCAGCCCTGGCACTATTGATTTACCAAGATCCCGAGCCCATCACAGAGTGAAACTTAGGTACACAGAATGAAAGGCAGCAAGTTGTACTGCTTAAAAAAGCCTCCTTGAAGGCAAGACCCATAATTTATGTATCTTTCTATTTACTTGACTGGATGATCATTGACTAGGAGAAACAGCTAAAATGGCCCTATAAAAGAGAAAAGATCATTTAGAGGTGTGAGCTGGTGCTTTACTCTTAAAAAATAAACTTCGTTTTGCTTAATTTTTATTCCCAAAGTTAAGTATGTTGAGTTTATACATTTTCATGACTGTCTTCAATTTTGAGTAGGAACTGAATTAGCCCTGGATTGGAGACCATTGCTTATGTCCCCAAAGGGAGAGCCCCTTCTGGTTTATGCTGGTGTGAGAAAGTGAACCAGCCCTGCTTTCTTTCCTTGGTCAGATTTTCAGGGGAAGAAAAGTGGTGTAATTGATGAAGAAGCAGAAGATGATGATGACAAGACTTAACCTGTATTTATAATGTGCCAGGCACTGTTGTGGGTGCTTTAGATCCGTGATTCCATTTAATCATAACATACATAGCTTGGCTATTATTGACTCCCAATTTATAAACGAGGAAACTGAGGCACAGAAGCTAGGCAGCTTGCCCAAAATAAGAGGTCAATCTGGCTTTACACTGAGGAATTCCATGCTCTTAGTCACGCCACAGCACTGACCCTTGCTTCAGAGTGGTTTCCTGAAATGAAGATTATCTACCTTATTCACACAAAAGCGGGCAAGAGCTGTGTGAGTGCAGAATCCCAGTGAGGCGATGTGGATTGAGCCTTTGTGCTAACCTGGGCGTGTAACCAGGGTTGATCCTTGGAAAAGCGGTGGCATGTGGGGAGTTTGTCTCTGGGACATGGAAGGAAGAAAAGGGGCTAAGATCTGGTTCTGTGATGGATGAGCTGTATGACCTTGGGCACAACTCTTGACATCTAGGCTCTGGTTTTCAAAGGAAGCTCTTGGGCTGGCTGATCTCTAAGAATCCCATCCACGTCAACTGTCCCTGCCAGAAATCCTGTTGGAGAGCAGATTATTGGAAAGGCAAGGAGAGTGTTGAGCAGGATCTTGCACGTCCAAAGGCAAGTAGGCAGTAGCTGTTGGATGCCCTGAGGAGCTCTGAAAACACGGGGCTTAGTTGCCTCCTGCTTCACAATGCCCCATATGCCTGAAGCTGGTAAATGGATAAATATCACTCGTGGTTATTCCTGGATGCTTAGAAAACCTTGAAAGGAAGGAAGGAATGATGATTTAGTGAGATGAGTAGTACAGAAGGCACTGGGGAGGGCAAGGTAGCGAGGGAGGACTTTTCATCATTTTGGTCTTAGAATACCCCAGTGGGTATCAACTAAAGGCAGTACTAGGAGGTGTTTGGAAATGCATAAGGCATTTCTGCTCTCACCCTGGCTGTGGTTGTTGGGCTGGAGATGCTAAGATCCTGAAACTCTTGGGACCTCCACACACAATGAAGAATTGTCTTGGCCAGAATGCTCCGAGGGTTCCCACTGAGGAAGAATAAAAGAAGTTCTCATAGTGGGGAACATAAAAAACTTCTTTGTGCATTTTTCTGAACATTAATCAATAATCCATTAACTCGAGGAAGCTGAATGCTCTTCACACAGAATCCAAAACAAACTGACAGATACCCTCCAGCAGGAACTGTGGAGTGACTGTGTGGCCTTGCACAAGGCGTTTCATTTCCTTAGGCCTCAGTTTCTCTGTCTTTATAGCACTAACATTCTATAATCTCCTGATTCCTCTCCTCAGAAAGGAGAAATACCTGGTAAAAAGTCAGGTTTTGGAAAGACTTTGTCTTTCTCATTTTGTATGTTGTAGATACACGCACTGCAGTTAATAACCAAAATGCATATGGCAAAGTTTAAATCAAAAGTATACAGATGCATACTCTGTTGCCTATATTGACGAGAGTTAATAATATCATGTTGCATATTTAAAAGGTGCTAAGAGAGTAGGGCTTGTAGGTCTCATCACAAGAAAAAAAATTTGTAACTGCATAGTGACAGATGCTAACTAGACTTGTCGTGTTGATCATTTTGCAGTATACATAAATATGGAATCATGTTGTACACCTGAAACCATATAATACATCAATTATACCTCAATTTTCAAAAAGGATACAGCAACAAATGATCCCAGAATATTTTTGATAAGTATGATTTTAGCTATTTAGCATTTTCTCTGGAAATATATTCGAATTTTTCAAAGCCAAACACAAAAAATTCAGGCAAGGCCATGGTAAGCCACCATTTCTACTGGCTTAAAAAAATTTTGTTAGGGAATAAAGCAAGCATAATTCTAAATCATGGGCAAGGTAAACATAATTGAGCCAAAAATATAATTTGAGGTGGTCCTAAGGACAAACAGTGGCTCTGAGAGATGTTACCCCAGAGTGGGACTTGTTTATTAGAATATAAAGTTGAAAATATGATTACTGCCCACTTCTTCTACTTTATGCCTGAATTACTCCTAAGATAGTTACTAGCAGTGCCTTTTTTTCTTGAAAGAGACACTCCTTCATCCTTTCAAGGAGACTTTTAGCTGCTTTTTTGTTTGGTTTGGTTTATGATTCTGAAATTAAAAGGGAAATCATGCAACTAGACTGCGCATGCTGGAAACTTGAACTTCATGATGTTGGATTTCAGGCTTGTTGCTTTTGTCTTATCCCTTTAGAAAGGCTCTTGTTTTGTTTGGCTCTCATTCTGGGAGAACTAAGAGCTTTCCATTGCTGCCTGTGACTTGTGGCCTATATTACACCCATTCGTTTCAGCGGAATGATGACCCAAGAAACTTGGAATTTGACCCCAGAAAATGACAAGGGAATGACGGAACTGGTTATGTCCATATGATTAGTACCCTGCTGGTCCAGGCACTGATCTCTGGCAGTGGAGAAGCACTGGAATTCTGCATCAGCCCCCCTCCTGGCCCCACGTTTGGCACTGCCCCTGCTGCTCCCAGTGGCAAAGCGAGGAAAACAGAGAAATCAGTGCTTGTTGGGCCTCCTATGGGCCAGATGCTCAATTGATCACTTACCTGGCTTCCAAGTGAGGCATTATCATCCTCACTCTCCAGATGAGGAATCAGAAGCTCACAGAGATTAAACGACTTGCCCAAGGCCATATAGTTTGGCTTCAAATAGACTTCTGTTTCCAAATGTTATCATGTAATTCCTTATTTTTGATGTATATGAAATTATAGACAGTTCCTGAGGCCTTGTCTGTGTAAGGCAAGTATTATGTAACATGTCTGTACAGCATGGTTTGTTAATATAGTTTGAGGGATGGGAATGACTGAGGCTGACCCAACCCTGGCTCTGGAGGATCTCTAGGGAAAGCTGGGGGGCCCCTTGTTGATCCCAGTCCAGTAGGATGCAGTCTAGTGTGGTAGCTGCAACTCAAGTCCTGACTTTGCCATTTACCAGCTAAATGACCTTGGGAAAGTTCTTATACTTTCTCGTCCTGTTTTCCTCATCTGTAGACTGGAAGTAATACTCACCTCACAGGATTGCTGTGAAGAGGAAAGAGATAATGTAAGAAGTGTTTGGCACATAGAAAGCTATTATCGTTTTGATCTCTCTCCTGCTATCCAACATACCCTTATAAGAGCTGGCCCCTCCTGAAGCTGTCAGAATGCCTGAGGGAGGGGAATGAGAGGAGAAACCAGGCCTGAGAATGGGGCAGAACAGACAGGAATGGCTGCCTGCTTGACCCAAACTATATCCCTCAACCCCAGGCCTGTGTAATAGGTACCTCATTCTCATCCGAGGGTAAATCACAGCCCAGAGATGGCATTCCCTTCTGCCCTGTGTTACAGCAGAACCAGATTTTGGAGGGGCTCTCCAAGGAGAGCATCAGTACTCCGAACTGATTGTTAAAGGCTTTTTTGGTTTTTTTTTTCAAGAAAACAACACTTTTCCCCTTTCATTCCTTTTCTGCACCAATGTTGAAGTGAGTTGTGATGCACACAGGTGTAAGTGGAGAAGTCGGCATCTGACATTTGACTGTAACTATATTGCTTAGATTAGAACTAAGTAAACACGGGATTTTTTTTTTTTTTTTTACTGTGAACAAATGAATCTTAGTTCTTACTCAGCATAGTTGTCTCAGTTCGCTCACTCAATAAATGTGTGTGAAAGTGTGTTCTGCACGTGAGGCACAGCACGACACTGGACATTCAGTAGAAGGCAAGACTCAAAGAGCTCCTGCCCTCGAGCGAGCATCACATGGCCTAGGGGAGATGAGAATTAAACAAGAGGAAACAAGCAAGGGGGAGGCAGTGTTAGGGGACATTTCAGGTGGAGTGGCAATAGCAGCGCAGAATCCTGACTAAGTTGTCAGGAAAGTTTAAACTAAACCAAGAGCCCCAGCTGTGTCTTAATCTATCCTAGAAGCCTCCCCAAGGGCCTCTGCTTCCCTGTGGACATCAGATGGCTGCAGCAGTAGGCAGTGTCTCCCGTAGGCCCTCTGCTCCCAAAGATCTGGGACACCTCCTCTCTCTTTTGCTTCTAAATCCTCATGAAGATGGCCAAAGGTTCTGAGAAATAGTTTCTAGGGAAAGCCAGGGAACAAGAAAAATAATGCCAAGAAAAAAGGACAAAAAGAGAAAGTTTTCATACCTATATAGGGAAGGAAAAACTTCCCTGCTCTCTTAGATTCAGTACCTCGTATCAGCACAAGTTAAACTGACAAAAGACAGCTTAATAAGGGAGAAAAAAAGTAATTACATACCTATGCTCAGGAGTTCACAAAGAAATGTGACTCAAGAAGGTGAAAGAATTTGGGTGTAAGAATTTATCTTCTTAATACAGGGTGATAAAGTATAGGGAAGAGGCTAGACAAAGGAAAAGGGGATGGGCGCCTCTGGGGGCGGGGGGGGGGGTAGTTCTGGGAAGGTGACTGGGAAATGTATGGTAAATGAGAGTTGTTTAGTAAGATTTGTTGTGCAGATAAGGGTCCTTTCAGGTGATAACAGCTGTCTCCCGAATACTTCTTTTTCCAGTACTGGAGATGGAGACAAGTTTAGAAATGGCAATTTATGTTACCTTTACAAAGGGAAATTTATACACTGTTTTTAGATAGGAAGGGAAAGGGTAGAGAGCTAACTGCTCTCAGCTGAAAACAATCCTAAAAAAATGGTGGCATATTTTGGGGATAGATACTCTGATCACCTTCATTGGACCTTGTTTGGGTATTGAGCATTGTGCTAAGAACATTTATATATACACTACATTATATCACTTCTTTTTTCTTTTATTTTCTTTTCCAGTTTTATTGAGATATAATTGATGTACAGTACCATATAAGTTTAAGGTGTACAACATAATGATTTGACTTACACATGTCATGAAACTTTTACCACAATAGGTTTAGTGAGCATCCATTATCTCATACAGATACATCACATATCACTTATTTCTTGTGACTATGAGGTAGGAATCACTGATATGCCCATTTCTCAGGTAAGAAAATTGAGGCTAGAGAGATGAAATAAACAGGTCATAAATCTAGCCAATGGCAGAGGTAGGGTTTAAACCTAGGAAAATGAGAAAATTAATTGATCATTTCTTAGTAAGGGAATTTTTTTTGGCAGAAGTGGGAGTAGGAGACACTATTGTTTCTAAAAAGAGGTCTTTAGGGAGAATCAAGAAAGGGATCCTGGATAGTAATACTGAATAGGACCCTGCAGGCCCCCCCTCCCAACCCCTGCCTCTGGTTTATAGAACAGTTGCTCGCAGACCTTCCTGAGTCATGAAAGAGCAGGCTCAGCAGCAGATGATTGGGACAAGCCTGCACCACAAGTTTGCATGCGGTGGGGGATGGCGACAACCGCCTATCTCAATGATTAACTGAGGTTACTTCCTTGTTTCCCTTTAAAACTTTCATGGCTGAGGGGAATCTTTGGGGATGGTTTCTGAGGAACACTGAGTCCACCAGATTGCCAGTGTTCTGATTAAAAGCAACTTTCTTTTTTGTTACCAAGCCTGTTGTCCCAGGATCATACCCCTGCCCCTCCCTCAGATAGAAACCAATTATTCTTATCAAAGTCTCAGGAGGCAGCTATAAAGAGAAGAAACATGAATTGATTTGAACCAACGAAGCCCAAAATGGCAGAGGATTTGACTTCCATTGGACCTCGAGCCTCATTATACGCTCATTGTAATGCATTAGCATGCTAAATGACACATTCACCAGTGCCAAGAGAGTTCATGATTGTCATGACAACAACCAGAAAAGACCATACAAGGATGGAAAAAACGGCGATTGGCTCCAGCACAGTTTTGTGTCCACTCCAACCACCTTATTCCAACATTCTTTCTCCAATGCCTATATGATTCCAACTCCTCTAACTCTCTCTGGATATAAGACCTTCTTGGATTGTAATTTGCTTTTTTAAGTCTAGATTTTCTCTGTTTCTATATTAGCAGTTTTAAAGCACCAATGCTCAGGAAGCACAATAATCTATTAGTTATAGAAGAGTTTGATTCCCTCAACAGGCAGAGCAAACCTGAAGCCAAATGTAAGGTGGACTGTCATCTTTTAATTACTCCTCTACTTCCCACCTTGCCATATAATGACCGAGCCCTTTAATCAAATTTTGTTAGTCTAGCTCGTTGTCTCAGGTGGTGGGAAATTATCTGATAGGATATAAGGTATGAATGACAGCAAGATATTCCTTCAAGGCCAATTGTATTGAATAGGGGATGGATGCTTTAACCTAGCAGCTTTTTGACTATTTCTTGGGCTTTGCATCTGCTTCCTTAAAGTTTCTCTCTCCCTGTCTCTCCTCCCCATAAATATACTTAGCCAGAACAACTCCATTTATACACTAAGATTCAGTTAAGATTTCATTTGAATGATCAATTTCTTTGTAGATGCATTTAACCCAAAGAATTGAAATTTTAATGATGGCAGAGGCAACTGTGGTGAGGTGGAAAGAATTCTGAAGCCAGCACACTGATAAAGCCTTGCTTTGCTATTTATCACCTGCATAATCTTGTACAGATTATTTGATTTCATAGAGTCTTGAGGTTCATATTGTGTTAAGAGAGATCGTGTAAAGTGACTTGTGATTGTGACTTGTCATTCTCTACTTTTAAGTTGCTATGAACAACTTTTCAGGCATTGCCAACATGCAATGGAGGAGATGTTTGGGGGCTACAGGAGGAACCCCTAGAACTCCTCAAATCATGCTGATTAAGTGACCACCCGGTCATATGGCTATTGATTTTTAACCTTAGTGTATGAGCACTTGCTCCCTCATTGCCTTAAATTTCTTTTGCCACCCATCTGGTTCTCCAGTTTCTAATTAAAATTTGGAAGTTTCATGAAAACTCGGCAGGAACAGTTTTTATGGAATGTTTTCTCCAGTGGAGCAGATTGTGCTGCTCATTCAAGTCAGTTCCCAAAGTAATTTAACTTTCAGTCCTGTAGCCTTCGTACGGAAAGGCAAGGGAAGCTAAAATGGAGCTCTGATGAACAGTGCCAATTGGACTGCCTCTTGCTTCTGACTCATTTCAGAACCATTATCATGTCAATAGAAGCATCCCCTCTAACCCCATATTTTCTGCAAGGAAGTGCTATTAGTAAAGCAAGGTCCAGAGAGAAGCAGCACATTAACATTGAGATCAGGCTTAAAGACAAAGCAGGGACAGATGTCCAGAGATGCCTTGGTCACTGGATGAAAGGGAAGAAATAGCATTGGGAAGAGAAAAGTCTATATACCTAAATCAGGGCAGATATCACATAATAGTAAATAACCATTACTTACTAAACATTTACTATGTTCCTGACACTGTGCTTATAAATAAATTATCTTGTTTGAGCCTCATGATTGCTCTATTAGGATAGGCTAGCTGCCATAACAATCCCTAAATCTCAGTGACGTAATATGGTCAAGGCTAATTGCTTATTCATGTCCCCATCCTCCCCAGGACCTTAGAGTTCTTTCCTGGAGGGAGAGGGAGAGAGTGCACATGGTAAGGATCCCACTGGAGGGTTCTTAAGGTTGGGGCCTGGATGTGGCACACATCACTTCTGCCCAGATTCCATTGGCTGGACCACAGTCATATGGCCCTACCTAACTGCAAGGGAAGCTGGAAAATGTCCACTAGGCATATGACCAGGAGGAAAGGGAAACAAGTTTTGGGGAACACATGGCATGGTCTCTGCTATAACAACTCATCATTACCCCCGTTTTACAGATGAAACTGAGTTTTGGACAGGTGAAGTAACTCACCTAATAGCACATCACAAGTGAGTAGTAGACCCAGGATAATTCTTGCTTTGATATGTTCTTGGTAGAATCCAAGAACATGACTGCAGATTATTAGGCTTTGCAACTAGAAAAGAAACTATCACTTCTGAGCACATTCCCTAAGCCTGAGGATTTCCTGAAATTTTCAAGATAACATGTGGACATAACAGTTTTTAAGACCATTAAAAAAAAAAAAAGAACATAAATACAAAACAGAAACAGACTCATAGATGTAGAATACAAACTTGTGGTTGCCAAAAGGGAGGGGGGTGGGAAGGGACAGACTGGGAGTTCGAAATTTGTAGATACTGACAGGCATATGTAGAACAGATAAACAAGATTATACTGTGTAGCACAGGGATATATATACAAGATCTTGTGGTAGCTCACAGTGAAAAAGAATGTGACAGTGAATATATGTATGTTCATGAATAACTGAAAAATTGTGCTCTACACTGGAAATTGACACAACATTGTAAAATGACTATAACTCAATTTTAAAAATGTTAAAAAAAAAAAAAAAAGACTGTAATGGAAAGACAACAGTGGATGAGGACAAGACAATCTAAGGCTTGTGCCTTCATAATGTACTTGATTACCCCCAGAGGTGCAGATCTGGCCCATGGCTTGGTTTCCAGGTGTTATTGATAGAATTGAGCTCATCTTGTGCTGCTGCAAACTCTGTACCCTTAAGCATTGCACATTTTCTTGAAGATTCCTTTAAGATTCCCTTGTTTAATAGCATCTGCTGTGATATGGCTGCAGGGACATCTATCACATTTTAGACTTGGGGACAGGGAATTAGAACCTAAACTGCCGCTTCCATGTCCCATTGAGTAGTGGTGGCCCCAGTGTCACCTGAGACTTTTACTTTCCTGTTCTGTGTTCCAGGCATGTGGAACCCTAAGTATCTCCATAAGCTCACCCTGTTCTCCATGCCTTCACAGTCATTGTTCCTTCAGCCCAGATGGGTCTAGAATCAGTGGGGTGGGCCTAGACATTGGGATTTTTTTTTTTTTTATGCCCCAGGTTGTCCTATTCTATGGCCAGGGAAGAAGACAAATGAAACAATTGGTCTAAGCTGATCATGACCAATCACATTCTCCTTGGCCAGAGCAACGAATTAATGTACTCTTTATGATTCAAGACAGATCAGATTTTGACGAGTCCATTCTCATGACCACATTATTTCTCTGATTGTCCTAGCCTGGCTTGAGTATCTTTTCAAGGGCTCTTATAATACCTTTAACCTATTCCTGTCATAGAACTAGTTAGTCCATGTTACATGATAGATCAGCCTGGGAGATGCTACCCCAACGATTTGGAAGACTCTTTATTCCCAACGTGCTGTTGTAAGGCAGATGCCTGGGCAGCCCCTTTGCTAGGGAACCATCAGGTATGTAGGACTCACAGATTTCAAGCCTGCGTCCTGAATTGGGGTCCACTATGATGAGCCACTAGGGGAAGTTGATGGCAGTATGAATGGGAAATAATACTTTGAATGCCAGGCCAAGTATGATACCTTTGTCTCCATCAGTTGTGACAGTGGAGGACTTTCCAGTGGAGGACTATGAGCTGGATGAGATGCGATGCCCAAGGAAGGGCATCCTCCTACTCCAGCTCCTGACCCTTTCACTTATTGCCCCTCCCTATGTGTGCCCATAACCCTCTTCCCAGACCCCATTTTATTCACTTTTCCCTTGCCATTGACTTTTGAGACCTGTGCATTCACTTTGCCAGAAATCTAGGGAAATAACCTACTCTGTCTTTAGTGATACAGTTTGCTTTCCTCATATGCCCATCTCCTTTTCTCCTCAACCTTGAGATTCTGTTCAAGTGTTACCTCCTTGAACTTGAGCTCAGAATTTTTTAAGTTCTCCAGGGAAAGGAGAGTTAAGAAAAGGGTTCTGGAAATAGTGTAAGGCTGATGCTGGACCTGCTGATCCAGGGACCAGGTACTGTGGACATGCCTTAGGGACAAGGTGGTTCCATGTGTGTGAGTGTAAACTGAAAGTTCTCTATCACGTGAGCGCTGTTAACTGGAAGCACGGGCCTGTTTGGTGCAGAGGTAGCAAGGGTGAGTGTGATCCCAGAGAAGGAGACACCATCTCCTGACGCTCCCTAAGAATCTCTTAGGACTGTCAGTGGTTGCCTGTCTTGGTACTGTAACAATATCTAAAATGAACAGAGGCTCATTCTAGACAAATGAGCTTTACTTCTTTTGCACGAATGTAAAGCAGTACAAATAGCAAATGGCAGAGCCCCTCGGTAGACTGACCAGACTTTGGGTTCCTTCTTCTGTCAAGCAATATTAACTAACAATTGACAGGGTAACCACTTTGGACTATGTTCTCCTGGCACTCTTGCTCTTATTAACAGAACAAGTACCCTAGTAAGAGTAGGATGGACTCTCCTTATCAAAAAGGTGAAACTTCAGAATCACTGTGGTTTGAGCACTAAAACAAATGTAGCCTTCTTTTGCACCAAAGGCAGATGAAGCAAAACATGCCAATTAAATTGATGAAACAAAGCCCCTTTAGTCTGATCTCTTATTTTCTTTCTCACATCTCCTATGTGCTGAGCTCATTCAATAAATGTAGACTGAGTGCTTGTTACGGGCCAGGCAATCTTGTCATCACTGGAATGTGGCAGGGACCAAGGCAGAGAGGTTCCTGCCCCCAAGGAGCTTCATGTCTGTAGGTGAACGTTCTTACTCCATTCTCAGAATCTCTCCTTTGTGTGTGTCTGGCTCTGTTAGAGGGATTTCACAAGAAGCTTTAACATTTCCCCTTGAACAGAGCAGCGGTCCTCAGTATGGGAAGAAAAGAATTGCTCCTTTGACACCTACCAGTGGAAGGATGGATGTCTTTGTTTCATGTGAGAAGCTGTTGGCTTCACTGATTATGTACCGTTGAGGGTAACCTTTCCGTTTTTCTTTCTTGGAAACATGTAATTTAATGTGAAGCTTCTACGGTGGACTGCAAGTACAAAGAATCCTCAAGATAATGCACTTGATTTTCCCCCTTGGAGTCAATTCCCATTTATTAAGTGTCTTTTATACATGCGGCATGGCACAGGGTGCTCCACATACATTATCTCATCTCGTCTCGTTTAAGCCTCCCAGTCACCTCTGATGTAGGCCTCATTAGCCAGTGTTTTCAGACAACATAAAAGGGGAACAAGGAAACGGGAGCTCAGAGCTCTGAAAAGTGCTTGTTCACTTCCAGGGGATGAATACGCTTACTTGTCTAGCTTCTTGTTAGATGGGTTTCAGTAAACATTTTTAATATTAATACATGCCTCACATTTGCATAGTCCTTTCAACTTTTTGAAGCACTGTCACCTCTTTCATGTCTCATCTGATGCTCCTGCTGGCCCTGTGCTGACGACAGTTGAGAACTATTTAATGGCATCTTTTTTTTTGAGCGTAAATCTCTGCCTAGGAACTTGCTTTGGTTGCCATAGCTAAGGTTCAGGATGAAGCCAATAGAAACCTTGCTTCCAGAAATCGAATCCGCATCTTCATTTGCAGAGTCTCCCTGGGAGGCTGTAGTCGGCTGCTCAGTACAAGCAGCGCCCATCAGTACTCTCCTACCAGAACCGATTGCCACGATTGCCTCTGTCCCCCATGTTCCCTAAAATGCGAAATGTTAGAGATTTAAGTGCCCTTACTACCCTGTCCTTGTCTGGATCTTTCTGCCACTCAGTTTGCCCCAATTAATGATAGCCAAAGGGGGAAAAAGGAAAAGAAAAAGAAGGAAAAAGATAGGTTTGTGCGCTGGTGCAATGAGGTGCATTTATTCTCCAAAACCCCGGAAATTAGCCTAAATGAAGCAGGGAGGGAGTGACAACACATGAAGCATAAAGCAGGTGCTTACTTAATTGCTGCAGCTGGTGCCAAGTGTTTGGCATAATTTTTCTCTTTTCCGATTATTGGCCCTTGTGCTTATTTAACTTTTTAGCTGAAGCATCTGAGAAGAGTCTAGGAACTGCTCTACCCCTCTTACTTTTACAGGAAAGCAAGCAGGCAGTTTTCTTACAAATATTGTAAGGAAACACAATCCTGAGGATTTTTTTTTTTTTTTTTTTTTTTTTGCCTCAAACGACTCATTGATTATGGAAAGGGAAATTGGCTTACAGGCAATCTGACATTTTATTTGATTCTGCCAACCTTGCCATGGGTTGAATTTTTAGTTTGTCTCCCAAGACTTGATTCAGCTGTTCAGGCTCATATGTGTGATCTGGATTTCAGAATTGTCGGTCTGAGCCCCTAGCGTCCTCAGGTCTTTTCTTTTAAAAAGCAGGTTGTTAAATTCACCAGCTGATGTGGCACTTTCACGTTGCTGCTTGACTTTTCTCCTTTAAGTGGTGAAGGGAAACGCTGAAGAAATATCAGGCGCAAGTTCTTTGATGCGCTGTCATTCCACAGATATTTTATGAAGAGTGAACACTGTGCCGAAACCTTATGTAGAACAAACAACTGTGCCAAAAACAATACCAGGAACCGTGAGGCACGCACAGATAAATGAAACAAGGTTTGGTCCCTTTCAGCAGGTTTGATCTCAGAGGAGACTGAGGCAAGAATGAGGAGCAATGTAACTCAGTTCTGAGGGAAGGAACACGGTAAAGAAAAGCCTGCGTAGAACAATCACTTCTGGCAGATACGGCATCAGAGGAAAAGTTCTTCAGTCCTCCCCTTAAGGTAACTCACTTAGAGGATGCCGTTTTTAAGGCAATACTTGAATTTCTATGCATCTACTGTAACTTTATCTCCTTCTAATGGCTCTAATCTGTGTGTGAATATATACCTAGTACAGTTATGTATATATTTATATATGCAAATATGTATGTGTACAGAAAAATATATATATAGCTCAATTTTTTTAATAAATTCTTTTTTTAAAGTTTTTTTTTTTTTTGGTGGGGGGAGATAATTAAGTTTATTTATTTTTTTAGTAGAGGTACTGGGGATTGAACCCAGGACCTTATGCATGCTAAATGTTGTACTCTACCACTGAGCTATACCCTCCTCCACAATGTAGCTCAATTTTGAACTGAAAAAAAAAAAAATTTTTTTTTATTTTGGAACTTTGTTTGCGGTTGCCTATCAGGGAGGGGAAGGAGAGATGAGAGAAGGGCGATAGTTCAGAGGGGGCATTAGGAGACCTGGGTTCTGGTCTTGGGTGACCCCCAAAGCTCCCCTCGGTCTGAACGGTCTGCATGTGATGCCTCCTGTCTTGTGCTGAATGTTTGCAGCGGCTGTCCCACAGGAGCCAAGGACTCTGGAGGCTTGTGGTCATATCAGAGCTGCCAGAAGTGGGACAGACAGAGTGATATTTGGGTGAGACACTTTCAGCCCCTCTGCCTTCTCAGCTTCTTATTTAAATGCTGCATCACGTGTAGAAAGTCATAAATTCAGAGCCACTCATGGCTTACAGTGGGCCTGACTCCTTTTAGTTCCCAGTAGCACTGGATCTGAAAACTGTAGAGCCTGGCCTTGCAAAAACATGCCTAAAAGACCAACAAGCTGAGCTGAGTTGTGTCCACAAACGAGCCTTGAAGGCGATGAAGTGAGTTCTGAGGAACAGACAGAAGGAAATTGGGGAACGTGTGGCGTGAGGGATGCCATGTCTGTCCATGGTTCTTTCCTGTCTAACTTCACAGCCAGTAATCGGGCCCAGGCCCTAATCAGCCACATGCCCAGAGGTTGCTGCTGGTCCCCCAACAGTCCCCTCCCTTCCCACTCTCCCAGTTCACACATCATCATCCTTCCTTAAACACTCCATCACCACGGTGCTTCCCTGGGTAGTGATTTATCATGGGTCCGTTACCTGTCACATCTCATCACAACTCGTCAGCCCAGGATTTGGGGGTCCTTCATCCAGAAGCACAGTGTTGAAACAGGAGATCTCACTTCAGCCTTGGCCTTTGCAGCGTTAAAGCTGTGTGGCTCTGGGCAAGTTGTTAAACTTCTCTTGCCTTCATTTTCCTTATGCATAAAATGACTGGGGACTGAGGTCTCCAAGTGTAAATGATTTCTTGGAACTGCTGATCCAACGTGGCCACCCTGGCTTCACATTGTCTAGGACTGCCCAGATTCATATATGCTGGCCCACAATCCCAGTGGCACCTATAAATTTAGCAGGCCTTGGGTCCCACATTTGGTTTTGGAAATGTCACTGTGCCAGCTTTCCAAGGCCATCTTCTGCTATTCTCCATAGCGTTCCTTTGCTCCAGACAAGTCTGTGGTCTCAAGGGCTCTGAACAAACCTAAATGCTTCCATACTGTCTGCTCTGGCTCTGAGCCACTGCCAGCAAGCAGTTCCTGGTCCCCTATGCTACCCTGCAGCTGCCAACTCCCAGATTAAAGCCTATCTAATCCAGAAGCCCTCACTGGGTACCTCCACCCAACAATGGCCATGCCTTTCCATGGTGGCAAATTCAATAGTCATATCCCTGGTCTCAGCAGCCTTTGGCAATCTGTGTATTTAAAATTTCCAATCATTCCCCCATGAGTGTTTTTTTTAAAAAACAACTGTCGTTGTGCAATAATTCAGCATTGTTCATTCTCTTTGTCTCATAGTCTTCACGCGGTAATGAATGCCTTGGGACTGCTAACTCTTCCCCTGTTAATGTTGGGCAATTAAGTGTTTAGTTTTTCAATATTATAAATATCTCAGTACATGTAGCTTTTTGAATATTTGGCATTATTTTCCTAGTCGACTGAGGTGTTTTGTTACGGTAAGACGTAAACTTTCTTGCGGCATCTCGTAGTTTGGCAATCCTTGCTGGTATCTCTGGCTGACTCTTGTGCATCCACCTTAAACAGGTGTCCCAGACCTCCTTCTCTGTGCCTTCAGCCTCCACTTAACTCCCCCTGCCACCCCAACACTCAGCAGATGGCCTTGTCTAAGGCACTACATAGCTTTGTCTCAAGGATCCCTGCCTCTTCAACTGCCCCCTAATTCAGTGGTTCACAAACTTCAGGTGCATTGGCATCACCTGGAGGGTTTATTAAAACACAGGTTGCTGCCCAACTCCTGGAGTTTCTGACACAGCTGGTCTGGGGTGGAGCGGGAAAGTTGCATTTCTAAAAAGCTCCTGGTGGTACTGATGCTGCTGGGCCAGGCTCCAGCCATGCTTGATGAACTTCTGCTCTGTTTCCTCTGATCTTAGCAGAAATGATTTAGCTTCTCTAACGTGAATCTTCCAGACTCCCTGTCCTCTGAGCCTCCTCCCCATCTTCCCAGGAGTGAGCTCCTACTCCTAATCTGTTTTCTTCCAGTGCTTTCAATATCTGCACCACTGAGACTTCCCTTACTCTATCCTTCAAGCCACCTCCCATCACTGCTATTTTAGTAATAACCTTTCTCCTACCAACATCACCCAATTCTAACTACCAACCCCAATATCTTTACTCCTGCTGCAAATTTTTCTGAACTTGAACTTCTTCTTCACTGGCTGCTTCTAGTCCTTATCCATGTATTTCCTTTATAATTACTAGAAATTTCCCAAGCTGCTCTGCTGAAACTATCTGGAAATTTTAAAATTACCCTTCTTCCCAAATCCAGTGGCCTTTCTCTATTATGTAATAATAGCAGTTAACATTCATTGACTTCTGTGTTCCAGGCGTTGTGCTAAGCACTGCATATATAGTTTATATGTATAAATATAATCTCATATGAAGAGTATCCTTATATCAATCCTATATAGAAGGTATTATTTTACAAATGAAAAAAAATCTAGGGCTCACAGAGGATAGATAATTTGCCCAACAGCTTAAATGAAGGAACCAGAATTAGACCTGGCTCTAATTCCACATCCCACGTGTTTAAACATGACTCTGGAACGCACATCAGATTCCCTGAGCTCCTATTAAAATGCCAATTCCTGGCTCCAGCGCCAGTGGTTCCAAAGCAGGTGTGGCTGAGTCCTAGGACCTGAATTCTCAATAATCCCCTGCGTGGTTCCGAGATGGGTGTTCCCAGAGGCATGCAAATTTTGGGAAACAGTGCCCCTGTATTGACATAATTGGCCACTTCCTTTTCTTAAACACGTCCCTCGGTTGCTATGATACCACCACATCCCGCCCCCCTCCGCCCCACCTGCTCTGTGGGCTCTCTGAGTCTGCTGTTCTCCATCTCCTTCTTCCTCTCCTGCCCGTTTCAATGCCCCGACTCTGCCCTCCGCCTTCTCCTACCTCTCCTGCTGTCTCCACGAGCCCATCCACTTGTCTCACTCCAACTCGAGCAGATGGTTCCCAACCTTGCCCTTCTGTGCCAGCATCCTGGTGAGAGTCATGGAGCAGCGTGACATGATTTTGGAAGTGATGAACTATGGCCCAGACCCTGGACAAAAAGGTGAAGCAGGTGACAATGATTATGGTGCCCCATGGCCCCACACCACCCTTGGCCCTTCTTCCTGCCAGAAGATCCCTGTGCTTTGCAGCTTTCTCATCAGATCAGTTCAGCAAAAGAGCTGATTATTTTACACAGTCCCACTAATGTGCTAATTCTCCCACTCATTTGCATTTTTAAAGCCTTTTCTCTCTTTTTGTGGGTTCAGCTATTGTTTACATGTTGAAGACATTTCAGGCTTCACTTAGCAGATGGGGGCGATTTATAGGGAAACTGGGACTGAAGAGGAAGGAGAGTGAGTTGATTTGGGAGGGACCCTTCTCTTCCCCTCTGAATTTTTTGAACCTTAAAGTCTAAGTCAGCCAGAAACACTGCTGGGAGGGGCTTTCCTGCCTCCTGCACACCTGGGCAGAGATACACGGTAACTGCTGCTGCTGCAGGCCTGTCCCTGGAAGAGCAGAGGGTGACGACAGACTGCAGAGGTGACCACTCAGCTGGCTTTCTGCCACGCTCCACACTCGGAACGGTTGGCTTCTCTTCATCTTCTGAGTCTCAGCTTAATAAATGTTCTCTTTGGAGAAACCAGTTCTGACCACCCTGCTTACGTAGGCCCCTCTTGGTGATTCTCTGTGTTGGCAGCTGTTTTCCTTCATTGCATTTATCACAGGTTGTAACTATTTCATTTGTTTATTTATTTGTTCTTCCTGTCCCCATTTGGACAGGAAAGCTCGAGAAGACAGAGACCAGTCGGCCTTGTTCCCCACTGTGCTCGTAACAGCTCAGGGTAAATATTCAGTATTTGTAGCAGGAATGGCTGCATAGATACACCTCCACTGCCTGGCACTTAATGAACAGTCTTTGAACTGAGCTAACTGCCTCCAGTAGCTATCCCGGTGCTGAAAGACTCAAGGCAATTGGAGAGCAGCTGGTTTACCTCACTGCTGGGATCGTGGTGGGGGTGCCCTCGGGGGTGGCATCAGGAAAAATTATGACAGACTGTGAAATAGGCAAAATGGATTACTGGGTGTCCTGTCTAGCACCCAGTCGAGTTATGAGACTTCTATTGTCTTTGAGCTATTTTACAACTTTTTAAGTTGTATAAAACTGAGAGTAATATGAATGATTCTTGTCAATAGAGATGCAAATGAATTTTGTCTTGTGGAGGTGCCATTGATTATTGCCCTGTGGATATTACACAGTTTTTCATCTGTTTGTAAATTCATTTTAACCTTCCTGATTGCCTGTATATGTGTGTTCTTCGAAGTCTCCTTTCAACTGGGGGTAATAACTTGCTGATTGCTTCATAAGTTAGTTGAGCAGTCTCTGATATGTGTTAATTTTATGTTTGTCCCAGAGTCACGGTTTTAGCCTTTTAAAAAATTATCTTTTTAAATTGGACTTCATCAAAATCAAGAACTTTTGTGCATGAAAGAACACTATCAACCTGTATAATAGTAATATACTATTACTTTCTGGGTATAATAGAAAGTATTTGCAAGCTGTATATCTGATAAGAGATGAATATCTAGAATCTAAAAAGAACTAAAACTCAACAACAGCAAAACAAAGAACTCAGTCTGAAAATAGGCAAAGGGCTTGAACAGACCAAAGAAGATATAAAATGGTCAATAAGGACATAAAAAGATGCTCAATATTGTGACTCATGAGGAAAACCAGATCAAAACCACCACGAGATACCACTTCACACCTACTAGAATGGTTATTTTTTAAAAAGAGAGGGAAAAAACTTACGTATCAAAAGAATTGAAAGCAGGGACTTGAACAGATATCTGTACACCAGTGTTCATAGCATTGTTATTCACAATAGCCTGAAGGCAGAAACAACCCAAGTGTCTGTCAACAGATGAATGGAGAAACAGAATGTGATAGAACTAGATAGCTGGATAGATACAATGTCCATTACTCAGCCACTGAAAGGATAGAAACTGGGGCACATCAGCATGTAGATGGTCCTCTGAGCCATGAGAATGGCTGATAGTGTCGGGAGAGAAGAACTCCCAGCTCCAGCCCTGCAGAACCTCAGAGCCGAGAAGTCATACATTGAGGAAGAGGGAAAACGCTGAGTGTGGTGTCGTGGAAGCTAAGATGGAGCAGTGACCTTACTCTTGACATCCCGCAGCTCACCCTCCAGTGACTTGGGGTCACTTCAGCGGCTGCTTAATTCTGGTCCTGGGAGAGGGCCTTACCCGCTAGGTTAACACTTCTGTTCATAAACAGAACCTTTTCAAAAACACACTTTATTGTCAGAAAATGTGCGGAAGAGTATAGGATGCATAAGGATCTGGTCAAATGAAAAACAAATCAGGACTAATCTGGGAGAGATTTTTATTCCAAAAAATGATTGCAAGGGGGAAAGGAGCTATTGTGATAGGGGAGGAGTAGGATTGCAATAGGGAGAAACTGCAGGGGTCTCAAGGGTCAGGCAAACATAGGCTTTTTTGTTTGTTTGTTTTTGTTTTAATAAAGAGGCATGAACAGAGCTAGAAAGAACCAAATGTGGAAGATTGGAATGAAAGAGCGGCATGATCAGACAGTAGATCAGAGAATATTTTATGTTGAAGTCAGTCTGTTCTTTGGAGGGGCTGTATGCTGGCTCTGGCTGAGGGTGGGCCAAAGGTCAGGGGCTGGGAGAAAGGGAAGAAGCTTAACCAAAGTTTGCTGAGCAAGCATTTTGCTCCAATTGATCGGTGGGGACGAGCAGTTCAGCTCATCATTGATGAGGCAAAGAATGGGTATTTGAGGATCTTTGTGTAGATTTGTCATAGGATGAAGAGGGATGTCTGAGGCTTATCAAGGTCATATGGGAAAGAGTGGGTCTTTGCAGTAAGCTGTTTTCCAGATCACAAAAAGTGATGAATTCCTTTAATTGGCACTGTCTTCCAGGAGCAAAGGGTTCAGGTAAAATTTGGCATTGTCAGTGTGCTCTGGGATGTGAGTTCCATGCTTTCAGTCTGGGTGACACCCTGGACTTCTCAGTCAGCATAGATATTTCTGCCTAGGTACTTACAGACCACCCCTTGCTGTGGCCAGGCTGTGACCCACCCTTTACCCTTAGCCCCCTTTCCTAAATGTTTATTTAAGGGTTTTGATTCCTTCTTTGAAGGAGTCTTCATGCCTGACTTACCAGGAGCCTCTTTTATTCCCAAGAGATGCATGCAAGACAGCCTCATAACCTCTGCTTCCAAACTACCACCTCTGAAGTACAGTCCTGAGGTCAGTGGATTACCCCTTGGAAATTTGCATCCTGAAGGCTGAATTCAGCTCACGGAAGTATTTTGGTCCTAGTGCTGTTTTTGCTTTGATTTTTAAACTTGAATCAGATGCCAATATTAAAAATCAGAATATTGACTAGAAATCCAGATCGCCAGCTTTTCTAGAAAATTAGATTGCTCTAGCAATTCTGGCCTACATTTCTATTGTATGGCTCCTACGCTGTTTAACAGAATTCCTGACAATAAAGTATGTCATTGAAAAAGTTCTGTTCATGGATCCCAGGATCACTTTGGGTGCTGTTGCTTTTATACAGCTGAGGTAAAGTGAGGCATGACCCCTCCATCCCTGTTTACTACTCTTCCTCTGAACCTATTCAGTCATGTCTGGGATCTCTGTGCATTCAAGAATTTCCATTGCCTATAACCAGTTATCACCTTCAGTACCAGGACAACCAGTCAAAGAGGTTTTACTTTCAGAGAATATGTTAATTAAGGCATCATTTAGGAAAATTGCTTACTATTTACATCTAATTGCCTGACCACATAATAAGGATGACATGGATCCTTAAATATGCAACAGACCTACTTCACTGGACATTTCACTTGACTATACAGCACGCTCTCTACACAGCCCACTTGTGTTCACAAATTGGGAAATCATGTGATATGCACTCTTCTGAAACCCCTGTACATATATAATTAAATTTGACTGTCTCTTGGTAGTCTGTCTCATGTCAATTTAATTCTTAGACCAGCGAGAAAACCTAAAAAGGTAGAGGAAAGTTTTCTTTCCTGGCCACGCCTTGATGAGGGAGAAGGGGGAGACTATATCTTTTCCATGATTATAGGGAAAGGCCTTGAGGGAGGATCCAGAGATACAGCACGCATCAGCCTTCATTATTGTAATGAGTCTCCACTTTGCACGGTCCTGAGTGAGGCATGAAATCTTTATATCACAGATATTATATGACAAAAAATAAGCGCATCAGTTTTCCAGTGACATTTAGTGTTCCTGGTTTCTGCTTCTCATCTCATTTGACCTGGTGTCTCCCTATCTCTTAATCACAAGGCTCCTTACCCACCACTGCCTGAGAGAGGGGGTTTCTAGACATCCTGTCTCTGTTCTTGCCTCCTGGGAGCAGGCCTAAAAATGACAATCAATTCATTTGGCTAATTGGTATATTGCTGTCTCTCCACTTTGCTTCCCAGTGTCCATCCAGCCACAGTATTCGTGCTCTGGCAGCCTCCTCCAGGCATTTACACAAGCAAGGGCCTGACCTCTGACCAGATTGCAAAAGATAACTATTGGATTGAGCCTCTGTTCATGGCCTGAGCTGGACTATGGAGGTTGTGGAGCTGCCTTCTGCCAGATCCCGGCTTATAAATGTACGGGAAGTATAGGCTGACCGTGCCAAGTGTTCAAGGCCTGGGTGTTTTCGGTCCTTTGGGTGCTGACTAGAGCCTTTCTCAGCACTTACAGATCCCTCTGTCTGCCTCCGTCTCAGTGCCTACAGGAAATTTGCCTTTGACAACCTAAGCATTTATATGGCATGAATTCTGAAACCCCAGGAAATCCCACCTATCAACTCCCCAACCTCTTCTGCCACACCTGACATCACTTGAATCGCCAGCACTTCCACTTACCAGTTAAAGTTTTAAAAACCTCTAGGGACAGTTAAATTTTTTAAAGGTAAATTTTTAATTGAAGTATAGCATACATACATAAAAGGGCACAAATCATAGTGGAAATAAAACCACTCACGTAGTGAATGCCAGGATCAAGAAGCAGAGTATCACCATTTTCCCAGAAGCCCCCACCAACCACTGCCATGCGCCCCCTTCTAGGTGCCTCCCTTACACCTACCAGGGAAATCACTATCCTGACTTTTGTCCTTTTTTGCTTTTGTCTGTTATATGAATGGGATTGTTTCATGTGTATTCTTTTGCATAACAATGCTTCTTTTGTTCAGCAATGTATTTATGAGATTCATCTATGCTGCTGCATATAGTTGTGGCTTGTTTGTTTTTATTGCTGTGTAGTATTCCATTGTGTGAATAAACCACAATTTACTTAACTATTCTAATGCTGATGAACATTTGGGTTGCTTCCAGTTTTGACTTATAAATACTGCTACTATTTATAACTAGTGCCTTCTAATTCAGGTCTTTTGACGAACATATGTACACCTTTCTATTGAAGATACACTAAGGAGCAGAATATATGAGACGTAGAATATATCTGTTCAGTGTTAGCTAGGTACTATCAAACATCTTTTCCGAGGTGATGGTACTGAAATACACTCCAACAAGCAGCATATAAAAGAATCATACCACCTCTCCATCAGCAATAGATCTGTCTTCTCCATTCAGCGATTCTGGTAGGTGTGTAATGGTGTGTATTGTGTTCTTAATTTCCATTTCTCTGATAAATAGTGAAGTGAGCACTTGTTTTATGTGCATTAGCCATTTAGGCATCTTTTTTGTGGATTGTCTGTTCAAGTCTTTGGCTAAACTTTTTATTGGGTTTCTTCCTTTTACTTAATTTTTAAAATCTTTGTATTGTCTGACAATTTGTTGATTATGTCTACTGCAATATTTTCTCCCCCTTTGTGATTTAACTTTTCATTTTTTACCAAAGTCTTTTAAATGAACAGAAGTCTTTTTACTTTTTTCCTTTATGGGTAGCTCTTTGTGTGTCCTGTCTAAGAACATTTCTCCTGCCCTAAGGAAGGTATCATGGAATACCACAAAGAAATTTTCCTCTGTTTTCTTTGGAACTGACTTTTTGTATATGGTGTGAATCAAGGTAGGAATAAGGTTTTTTTTTTTTTTTTTTTTTTTTTTTACTGTAGCATTCTGTTGACCCAGAACTAATTATTGAAAAGCCCATACTTAAACTGATGCCACTAATCACGGGAATATATCTGTGTGGATCTGTTTCTAGGCCATACTCAAGAAGCAGTTCATTGTTCATTTGTAATCCTGATGACTAGGACAGTGCTCTGTCCAGAGCAGGCATTTAATAAATATTTGTGTTTTTTATAGTTGTTGAGTTGTAATTGCTAACTTGAGACTTCCTGATTAGGTAGGTTTTCAATCCTGTATTTTTAGTTCAGATCATGTGGTCTATCCCTAACATATATTTTGTATTTTCTCTCTTTCAATAACTGCTGCCTCAAAGGGAAAAAACGCAAATCTTTTGCTGAATGGTCTGGTAGTAACAGATCTGAAATTCTTAAAATGTTAGGGACTAGAAGCTACTCTCCCCACAATCAATGAGTTAAAAAGAATGAGAGAGAGAAAGAAAGACAGAATTTGACAGCCACACACACACAGAGACAGAGAGAAAACTGGGTCTTGTAGGGAGACAAGAACTCCCAGTTCTAGACCCTCACCAGGCCTGTGGCCTTAAGTTCTATTTCTTATGTGCAAAATGGGACTAATAACACTGCATGCAGCATAGGCTTGTTGTGAGAGTAAAATGAAGCAACAAACAAAAACATATTAAGAATGGTAGGGACACTTTTACCTCTTCTTTTCCAATTTGGATCCCTTTTATTTCTTTCTCTTGCCTGACTGCTGTGGCTAGGACTTCTAGGACTATGTTGAATAGGAGTGGTGATAGTGGGCATCCTTGTCTTGTCCCAGATTTTAGTGGGAAGCTTTTGAGTTTTTCACCGTTGAGTACTACGCTGGCTGTAGGTTTGTCATATATAGGTTTTATTATGTTGAGATATGTTCCCTCAATACCCACTTTGGCGAGAGTTTTTATCATAAATGGGTGTTGAATTTTATCAAATGCTTTTTCTGCATCGATTGAGATGATCATGTGGTTTTTGTCCTTTCTCTTGTTGATGTGATGTATTACATTGATTGATTTGCGTATGTTGAACCAGCCTTGTGTCCCTGGGATGAACCCCACTTGGTCATGATGTATAATCTTTTTTATGTGTTGTTGGATTCTATTTGCTAAAAGTGTCATTATATGCTGATGACATGTTACTATATATAGAAAACCCTAAAAGGTCCACACAAAAACTACTAGAGCTGATTTAAGAATTCAGCAAGGTAGCAGGTTACAAAATTAACGTTCAAAAATCAGTTGCATTTCTTTACACTAACAATAAATCAACAGAAGAAGAAAGTAAAGAAACAATACCCTTTAAAATAGCACCCAAAGTAATAAAATATCTGGGAATAAATCTAACCAAGGAGGTGAAAGAATTATACACAGAAAACTATAAACCATTGATGAAGGAAATTAAAGAAGACTTTAAAAAATGGAAAGATATTCCATGCTCTTGGATTGGAAGAATCAATATTGTTAAAATGGTCACACTGCCCAAGGCAATCTACAGATTTAATGCAATCCCTATCCAATTACCCAAGACATATTTCACAGAACTAGAACAAATCATAATAAAATTTATATGGAACCATCAAAGACCTAGAATTGCCAAAGCATTACTGAAGAGAAAGAAAGAGGCTGGAGGAATAACTCTCCCAGACTTCAGACAATACTGTAGAGCTACAGTCATCGAGACAGCATGGTATTGGTACCAAAACAGACATATAGACCAATGGAACAGAATAGAGAGCCCAGAAATGAACCCGCAAACTTTTGGTCAACTCATCTTCGACAAAGGAGGCAAGAATATACAATGGAATAAAGACAGTCTCTTCAGGAAATGGCGTTGGGAAAACTGGACAGCAGCATATAAAACAATGAAGCTAGAACACTCCCTTACACCATATACAAAAATAAACTCAAAATGGATTAAAGACTTAAACATAAGACAAGATACAATAAACCTCCTAGAGGAAAACATAGGCAAAACATTATCTGACATACGTTTCAAAAATTTTCTCCTAGAAGAAATAAAAGCAAGAATAAACAAATGGGACCTAATGAAACTTACAAGCTTCTGCACAGCAAAGGAAACCAGAAGTAAAACAAGAAGAAAACCTATGGAATGGGAGAAAATTTTTGCAAGTGAAACCAACAAAGGCTTGATCTCCAGAATATATAAGCAGCTCATACGACTCAATAAGAAAAAAATAAACAACCCAATCCAAAAATGGGCAGAAGACCTAAACAAGCAATTCTCCAAGGAAGACATACAAATGATCAAAAAGCACATGAAAAAATGCTCAATATCACTAATTATCAGAGAAATGCAAGTCAAAACTACAATGAGGTATCACCTCACACCAGTCAGAATGGCCGTCATTCAAAAATCTACAAATGACAAATGCTGGAGAGGCTGTGGAGAAAGGGGAACCCTCCTACACTGCTGGTGGGAATGCAGTTTGGTGCAGCCACTATGGAAAACAGTGTGGAGATTCCTCCAAAGACTAGGAATAGACTTACCATATGACCCAGGAATCCCACTCCTGGGCTTGTATCCAGAAGGAAATCTACTTCAGGATGACACCTGCACCCCAATGTTCATAGCAGCACTATTTACAATAGCCAAAACATGGAAACAGCCTAAATGTCCATCAACAGGTGACTGGATAAAGAAGATGTGGTATATTTATACAATGGAATACTACTCAGCCATAAAAACCGAAAACATAATGCCATTTGCAGCAACATGGATGCTCCTGGAGAATGTCATTCTAAGTGAAGTAAGCCAGAAAGAGAAAGAAAAATACCATATGAGATCGCTCATATGTGGAATCTAAAAAACAAAAACAAAAACAAACAAACAAACAAAAACAAAGCATAAATACAGGACAGAAATAGACTCACAGACAGAGAATACAGACTTGTGGTTACCAGGGGGGTGGAGGGTGGGAAGGGATAGACTGGGATTTCAAAATTGTAGAATAGATAAACAAGATTACACTGTATAGCACAGGGAAATATACACAAAATGTTATGATAACTCACAGAGAAAAAAATGTGACAATGAGTGTGTATATGTCGATGAATGACTGAAAAATTGTGCTGAACACTGGAATTTGACACAACATTGTAAAATGATTATAAATCAATAAAAAATGTTAAAAAAAAAAAAAGAATGGTAGGGAGATGCTATTAAAGGTCAAATATTGGTAGAAGGTAAATTGGATACTGGGTAATGGTGTGTTTGTTTTTATTAATAATAAATAAAGGAACTAAATAGATATTTTAGATATTTACTAAAAAAGGAATTGCTTGGCAAAATAATTCAATATAGTATAATGTTAAATCATGAGGCTTCCTATTGCCTTAAATATTTTCAACAAATGCTCTATTGAAGTATAATTTGATTGCATTTTGAAATAATTGAATTTACAATAATTTAACTTACAGATTTTAAGATCACATTTACTGCATTGGGTAAAGTAGGATGTGTCTGTAATTTACTAACAGGGATAGAAGTGGGGCTTGAACGGATAAGGATATTGTTATGTAGTATTTACTGCAAATGGTGTAAAACGATGAATGTGTACTACGTGCCAAGGTTTTCTCTAAAATGAGCCAGCTGTAAAAGTCAGTGCTGAGCCAGTTGAATTCAAGAAATATTTAATTAGCGCTTGTGAATTCCAAAGAACCCTGTTGGGTACCGAGGAGGAAGCAAAGATGATTAGTATCAGCCAGAGGGAGACAAGACAGGAACTCAGTAACTAGGCACCAAAGGAATAGGGTAGGGCATCTTACTGTAGAAAAGGTAGAACCTGGCGGAGCTTGAAATAATGTAACTTTTCCTGCTTGTATTTTTCCCCTTCTTTTTCTTCTTCTTCTTCTTCTTTTTTTTTTTTTTAAGTAACTACTTTGGATCCCTTTTCACATACACCAAGTCACTTGTCTGCAGAGAATTCGAGACCCTGTGAAATATCCCCTATTCCCTCTTCATCCTTTCCTCGCATATTTGATGAGCTCCTCTGCCACCAGCACTGCATTTGGAATGGCATCTATTGTGTGGGTCGTGAAGCAATGGAAAGTTATTTTTGTTCTAATTATGAGAACTGTTTTGTTGGGAAGGGATAAGGGGGAGGAGAGGCAGATCGGAGACTGAGACGCGCAGCGAGGATGCTCGAGGAGGCGTTACTAAGGTTACTAGAAGGAGGACGGCAGGTGATATTCAGGCAGGGTCTTTTTCTAAAACAAAACATATTTTCAAACGAGGAGCGTGGGCTTAGTATGAGCAGTGCAACACGATATTACATGCTGGGATCCCGGAGGGAAATGGAAGGAGGAGGCCCAGGAAAAAAGCCCGATGCTGTGACTTGAGGAAAGCTGGGAGCCTCCACTTCCCCTCCGGCCCTATTCTCCCGCTGCCTTTGTTTCCCGGGGCTTTTTCGACTGTAGCACAAGGGCGGTGCGTCGGGGGACGGTGTCATTTAAGTGAGACGCGCGGCCGAGCCGGACCGGAAGCAGCGACCAGTCGGGACCCGTAGGCGGGGAGCGGGCTGCGGCGGTAGCGGCAGCGGCGGTGGCGGCAGCGGCGGTGGCGGCAGCGGCGGCGGCGGCAACGGCGGCGGCTGCGGCGGGTCTGCGCGACCTGGGGGACGGGGCCAGTGCTGCACGGCTCGCTCAGGTCGTGAGTCGTCGCTGCAGACGCCGGCAAAGAACGGGGGCACGGACTAACTTGGCAGAGCAGGGAGGAAGGGAGGGGTGTGTGAGAAGAGTCATGAGTGTTTTTGCGGTCGGGAAGGACCTCGAAACTTGTTCGTATGTTACTAGTTAATTTTATGTATGTTTGTATGTATGTATGTGATAGATTCTGGAGACATCCGGCGTCTCCCTTCTCGAATTTTCTCGGGCCTTGTCAGTTGCTTCGTAGTCTGGAGTGAGTGCTTTTTTAGTGCAACGACTAAGTTGAAATGGGTATGAAATGGATGAAGCCGCCAGTGAGAAAAATGAGACAGGGAAGGGGAGCAAGAGTAGGAGGTGGTGGCGCGGGGTGTGGGAACCAGGTGACGACGATAACAGTAATTAACGTTGATAGGGTTTTACTGTACCAGAATCTGTTCTAAAACCCGTTGTATGCGGTAACTCATTTAATGCCCAGTACTGTGAGACTGGTACTCTAGTTAGCCGCACTTTATAGAAGGGGAGACAGGCTTCCAGAGGTTAAGGAACACGGCCAAAGACACGAAAAGTTGCAGAGCCAGGAATTACATTCTGGCGGGCTGATCCCAGAACACATCTCTAAGCTCCACACAAGTGGTTGTCCCCCATCAACATGTGAGGAAAGTGAGGACAAGGAATGAGGCTGGTATGATTTGGAAAGATGTGATAAAACAGCAGGTGCAAGGAGTTAACATGATAAAAAGTGTGAGATCCAGGTGTGTCCGATGTAAATGATGGTTAAGTTGGAACTGTGACATAAACTTTTGCCTTGGACTTTCACTGGAGCCATCCTCTTGAATTCTGTGGGACAAGGAAGAGAGATATATACCCCACACCTGAGTTTGAAATGGAATTATAAAGATCACAGACTCATAGGATTTAAGGATTTTTTGATGTAGCCACTTTATTTAGCTGATGAAACCTAAAGAAATGAAGTAGTTTATTCAAGTAGCCAGCACCAGAAGCATATTTTTCTTAGGTCCAGTGCAGTGAAGCTTAGGGAGTTCTTTCCTCTTTATGCTGTACGTGCTATAGTGAATATTAGAGTTTAAAAAAATGTGATATATATTTGACCAGGCCTGGTTCCAGGTAGCCATATGATTTGGGTATTTATGACATGAAATAGTCAAGTTATCCATCCATCCCCTATTAATGTGTTCCCAGATGCAGTGTAATGCTGAAACCAGGAGCTTGTAACACAACTGAGTGACTGTTGAGATCTTTCAGTGTTTCTAAGAATTTTGATTAAGAAATGAGTTAAAACAAAATAAAGTTAATTAGAACATAGAACAAGGTGTTTTACTTTGAAGAAACTAGGTTTAAAAGAAAAAGGAAATCTCCACATATGAAAAAAGATAGGAAAATTTTCATCAATTGTGTACTGTTCACACTAATGGGAGTATAATAATAAATAATACATAAATAAACATAATAATAAAAATATTAGCATATTCCATAGAAGCAGTTTGTAGTAACTGAGTTCATGGGCTTAAGAATCAGGTGAATCAGCTTGGTCACATATTTGCCGCATATTATTGGTTTATTTTGTTCTAGTTTTTTTTTTAGTTGAAGTATAGTTGATTTACAATCTTGTGTTAGTTTCTGGTATACAGCATAGTGATTCAGCTATACATATAGTATTCTTTTTCATATTCTTTTTCATTATAGTTTATTATAAGTTATTCAATAGAATTCCCTTTGCTATACAGTTGGATCTTGTTGTTTATTCTATGTATAGTAGTTTGTATCTGCTAATCTCAAACTCCCAATTTACTTCTCCTCTTTCCCCGTTGGTAACCGTAAGTTTGTTTTCTATGTCTATGAGTCTTTTTCTGTTCTGTAAATTTTGTTTTGTAAAGTTCATTTGTGTCATTTTTTTTAGATTCCACATATAAGTGATATCATAACATCCTTGAGTTCTTCATCTCTAAAGTGGAGATAATAGTTCCTAGGTAGCAGAATTAGAAACAGTGTTCGGAATAATGCCTGAAACAAAGCTGATGATAAATACACAGCAACTGTTATTACTCTGAGTCAAATAGAAGTAAACTGTTGCTCCACTTGTGGGTATATATCCAAAGAAAACTCTAATTCTAAAAGATACATGCACCAGAGTGTTCATAGCTACACTGTATACAATAGCCAAGACATGGAAGCAACCTAAATGTCCGTTGACAGATGACTGGATAAAGAAGTTGTGGCATAGTTATACAATAGAATACTATTCAGCCATAAAAAAGAATGACATAATGCCATTTGCAGCAACATGGATGGACCTAGAGATCATCATTCTAAGTAAAGTAAGCCAGAAAGAGAAAGACAAATACCATGTGAGATCACTTATATGTGAAATCTAAAAAAGGAAACTGAACTCATCTACGAAACAGAAACAGACTCACAGACATAGTAAACAATCTTATGATTACCATGGGAAGGGATAAATTTGGGAGTTTGAGATTTGCAAATGTTAGACACTGTATATAAAAATATATATAAAAAGGTTTTAAAAATTCTTCTGTATAGCATGGGGAACTGTATTCAATATCTTACAATAACCTTTAATGAAAAAGAATATGAAAATGAATGTCTGTATCTATATGCATGACTAGGACATTGTGCTGTACACCAGAGAGTGATACATTGTAATTGACTGTACTTCAATAAATTTTTTTTTTTCTAAGTAAAGCATTGCTGAAACTTGTAGGCAGTGACATGGCAGCTTCTAGACCTGGTTTCCAATGGAAAGGTCAAAGAATAGTTTCCCTTGTTGGCCTAATGGTAATTAAGGTGAAAATGATTCATTTTCTGAAGGGTAAGTTTGTTACTTTAAAGTGAATGAAAGTTTTAGGTGACTAGATAGCCCATGAACATGATATACCCACCACGATCCTTTAAAACTATTGTGACTTTTAAAGTTAACTCATTTGTGGACTATTCTGTTTCCTTAACAATGAGCAACTTGGGTTCTGAGTAACTGACTATACTTCTTAACAGATGCATGGTCACGGAGGCTATGACTCCGATTTTAGTGATGATGAACACTGTGGAGGATCTAGCAAAAGGAAAAAAAGGTAAGTAATTTTTTGTTGATCTGTGTTTCCTCTATCCTTTCTAGATTGAGATGAGTATAAATAAGTAATATTGAGAGTTTTAGGATGGTGTTTGCATGTGAAGACAATGATGCTCTACTGAGTGAATTTTTGTTCATTAAACTATTAATGAATTGACTCAAAAATTTGAGCCCAGTTGTGTGAAAAATTTAAAAAATAAGGTTTATGCTGTGAAAGGATTTATGGAAAGAGAGTGTGGGGGTAAAAAGGAAATCAGGTAAAGCTCTTAAATTACTCTTGCATTTCTACTTTTCATTTAACTGTCAAGGGCTCTTGTGACTGTAATAGCTAAGAAGGGGCTTGGTTGGTGATCCCTTTGCTTGGCTGCACCTGACTTCGAAAGAGATTAGTGCAGAGGATGAGATTGTAATGCAGCACAATTCTCATGGTTTTATGAATGAGCAGAATAAGTGGCCAGAGGAAGGAGCTTGTGGAAGTTTTTAATTGAACGGGAAGTGATAAGAACTATTAGCAGATAAAGCCTGAGCCTTACAAGGAGGCTACATCTTGGTGGAGTTGCTGTGTTCAAGCATTGTTTTCAGCTTTCAATGCTTAGAAAGTTGATTTTATCCATCAACTTTGGAGTGATTGATTCATATTTAGCAAACTTAAAAATTGGTTTATTCCTTCACACTGAAAGCAATATATTAAGCTTACTAATTGGGACTGAACATTTTTGTTGGGTACTCAGTCTTCATGGATAACCAAAAGAATAGAAATAATTATGTAATAAATTACATTTTATGGTGCTTTACATTGTCAAGATTTTTCATTCCAAAATACTACTTTGTAAGAACAGAATTTGAGCAAATCTAGTTGGGTAATCTACTGTGCTCTAGGGTTATATCTATTTATATAACTAAGGCTAATCGTCTATAGACTATATCATCTATAGTCAGCCTTTCTTTTTCCATGTTATTGATTACTGAGAGCTTCATTATCTCTACTTTATAAACAAGGAAATTGTGGCGCAAAAGATAGTGAATGACAGAGCCAAAATTTGAACCAAAGAACCTAGGTGGTCTGGCACCAGAACCCACATATTTGTTAGTTTCATCTTCTTCCTTTTATAGGTATTAAATAAAGTTAAGATATTAATTAGTCTATTGAAGGGGATGTAAAATTTCTCATTAAAGATCAGCGAGTCTTTTTTAGATAAGAGTTGAAATCTTTAAAACATGTTCCAACCATAATAATATAAGGAAACAGGAAAAGTAAACTCTTGTAATAATCTTTCTTCTTGATAAACCAGGACAGTTGAAGATGACTTACTGCTCAAAAAGCCATTTCAGAAAGAAAAACATGGAAAGGTGGTCCATAAACAAGTTGCAGCAGAATTGCTGGACAGGTATGGTACTTCAATGTAAATTACTTTTTTTTGGTTCAAGATGTTTTTGCAAACCCGGAAACTTGGGGATTTTATTATATGAATTAAATGTAGACATTTGAATTTGCTTAAAATAAAATTTGTCTTAACAGGGAAGAAGCAAGAAATAGAAGGTTTCATCTCATAGCTATGGATGCTGTATCCTTTTTCTATTTCTCAATTTTATAATTAATACAAGTTTTAAAATTATTTCATAAAATCTTGTGAAGTCAGATAGACATATTTCATATTTAAAGATATGGAATTTTTCATTTATACTTTTCAGTGCAGTTCTTATTTACAATGTATATTATGATTTAGAGACAAAAAATAATAAAACATATTAACTAATCTTCTATAAAGAGGTTTACAAAGTCCATGAATTTGCATGTTTTCCCAACCTATTTTTGTCAAACTGTCAACATTTCTCATTTTTATGCTATTATCTTCAGTCTCATTTTAACTTTTTGTCTTCCTACCTCGTTCTTGGCTACTTAAGGTCTTTGTAAAACTTGTACTTAATAATAGATCTCTCTCATGCCTGCTGTGGCTTCAACTTTCAGACATGAGTTGGGGCTATCTTTAAGCTATACCTTAACTTCCCTGTTAAAGCTGTGTCTCAGCTCAATTTTTTGATAAAACTGTAACTTATTACACTAATTGCTACCACTGGCCATCCATATGACTGTTGGGAATATTGAAGAATGAAGAGTTTTCTGGGTATTTATTGCTATGGTGAGGATTGGGAGAAGGAGACAATGTCAGCTGGACACATCTGCTCTCCTGTAAGCACGTCTTTCACTTTATCATTCCTGACTCCTTTCTTTAAGTTATAGAAGTTCTCTTGTCACCAGTTTACTTATTCCTCTTATCTCCTAACCCAGTAGCCTAGCTTTCCATGGATCTCATCTGCCACTTGTTCCTTTAGCATCTCTACATCTGCTCTGCCTTCTGTGATACCACTCAGCTGGGGATGTTGGAGCATCTAGTTACAGCCTGATGAGGGCGAAAGTCTAGGTCCCCTTTTCCGGCATGGTTAGAGGTGGGGCCGTAGGTTTTCTAGAGTGTTTGGCTGGAGTAGAGTAATTATTGTCTAGCTAAATGCTATCTGTCTTCCTAGGCTGCCTCTTTCTCCTAGTTACTTGTTAGAACAGGCTTTTGTTGGGACTTATTTTGTCGGTGCTTGTTGGCTTTTCCACATTGCCAGCTTCTTCACCTCCAAGTCAGGGATTAATGAAGTAAAAAGAAAACCAGGGAAGCTCACCACTGTATCATAAACCATTGGTCTTGAGGTCCCTAGCTGGTCTGCCCTTTTCTCGCTACCTTTCAGAGTCTTCTTATGTTTTATATATAATTTCTAAGGTTTTTAGTTGTTCTTAGTGGAAAGAATAGAGAAAAGTACAGTTGAGCAACACAGGGTTTGAACTGTACAGCTCCACTTATACATGGATTTTTATCAGTAGTAAACACTGTAGTACTAACAATCTGTGGTTGGTTGAATCCGTGGATGCAGAGGGCTGACTATAAGTTATATGCAGATTTTGGACACCATGGAGGATGGAGGCCCCTATCCACCCTGTTGTTCAAAGGTCACCTGTACATCTTTGCTCCATCTTCCAGGAAGCAAAGTCCCACCTCCCACCTGTTTTTGTAAATAAAAGTTTTATTAGAACACAGCCATGCCCATTCATATAGTTATTATCTGTGCCTACTTTCAGGCTAAAATGGCAGAGCTGAGTAGTTTTGCCAAGACCATATGGCCTGCATACTTACTATTTACAGAAAAAGTTTGCTGACCCAAGATTTAAGTGACTTGCCACCATCTCATGACCAGTTAGTGATAGTCCAAGAGATAGAACCCAGATTGCTGGGTATCTGGCTTTTCTTTTCTTTTTTTTGTTTTTTTCTTTTCTGAAATGTTAATTGCTTTGTTGCCAGTTTGGGAATTATGCTTTGATTCGATATTCTATTAGAACACATTGTGATCAATGAAATCACTGTTCAATATAATAGGGTGTAGTCACAGACAGTATTAGAGTTCTATTATACGCATGTTCAGCTCTAGTGGGAGTACCAGTGAGCTTTTTAAAACAAAATGTAAAATGCTTATGTATCTTGTTATATTGCATTGAAAAAACATGACTGTAGCTTCTCTGAACATTAAAAGAAAGTATATGAAATAACATCTGATCTCTTATTTATTTATTTTTAAAAGTCTAATGTTAGGATTTAATATTATAAAAGTTACATCTTCTATTTCAGAGGCTTTATTGTTACTGGAATAGCTAAAATGTGTTTTAAAATAATGAAAGAAAAATTCTACCCCTACCTTTAACTTTAGGAAGTAAAGCTTATTTCTCATATTGTGATAATGAAAATGAGTGGTGGTATGAGGCTGTATGTAGTTCAGCAGTAGGATGGAAGCTCTCTTTCTCCCCAGAGAGTTACTGATAGAAAATGTTCAAAACAATGTAACAGTGTTCAGTAGAAAGTGAAAGCCTCTCTACTGTGTTCACTCTCAACAGTTTAGTATTTACCCTTTTAGGTCTTTTTTGAATATATAGACATGTATAGTATATATTTGCATATTTTTTAAAGCTAAATATACTCACACTGTGCTTTCCCCCTAACTCACTAATATATTATTGACACAGAACAACTTCTGAGCAAATAAAATCCTTAATTTTTTGCATTTCAGTATCAAAGGCATACAAAGTTTGTAAATGACTATATTTTATATTACGGTGGCAAAAAAGAAGACTTCAGGCGATCGGGGTAAGTGTCATGAAATTTACACAATGGGAAGAGGGTATGGATGTCTTTCAAGACTCACAGCTACTGTGTCTTCTGATTCTGTCCTTTTTCTGCTGCTTTCCATTCCAGTTTCTTTGTTACATCGTCGGATGGAGAGGCCATCCATAGCTTCTAGCTAAGTAGCTCATCATGAACCCTGTTTCTCTGGCAACAGGCCTCAGGTAGCCTGCTTAGCCAGAGCTGATCCTGGCAATAAGAGGGTATTTGAGGAATACTCATGTGCCTGACTCTGCAGTAATTTTTTTTTTTTCCACAAGGATCTTTGAAATAATAAACTGTTTAGACTTCAGTGTTTGGGATTGCCTTTTTAGAGGTAGGGCAAACAAGAAACCTCACTAATAGTCCCCACACATGAAATTCCTCCTTACAGCTGAGACTCTTCTGTCAGAGCCTCCTGGTTTTGTGTGGGTTTTTTCCTCTGATTTAACAACTTTCTGAGTTGGTAGAGCCCTAAAAAACTTCATATCATCTCATCTACCCCAAACTTTCCTCTCAGTTTACCCTGTATTCCCCAGCAACCCCTTGTTCTAGCCCCAGACTGTTACCATCTTGACAGATCATCTTCAACTCCTTCCCTCTTTACTCAATCTTCCTAGGAAACTAGTAAAATGAGGTATGGAAAGATTCTTCATATATTTTTAGAATTAGATCGCAATAAGATGGTGTTACTGACTTATTTTAGATTCTGAAACTTATTTTCATTCATTTTTCCTTAACCATTTAGTTTATTCAGATTTCTCATCCTAGCTTTGGTAATTTAGCACCCTTTGTATAATTGAAACCAATGATAGAGATGGGTAGATTCCTTATCCATTTAACTCGCTTTCTTTTTTAATTGAAATATAGTTAATTTACAGTGTTGTGTCAACTTCTGGTGTACAGTGTAATACTTCAATTATACATATACATACTCATTTTCATTTTTTTCATTGTAAGTTACTACAAGATACTGAATATAGTTCCATGTGCTATACAGTATAAACTTGTTAATCTGTTTTATATATATAGTAGTATCTGCAAATCTTGATCTTCCTATTTACTGCTTCCCATGCTCTTCCCCCTCTGGTAGCCATAAGTTTTTTTTTATGTCTGTGAGTCTGTTTCTGTTTTGTAGATAAGTTCATTTGTTTTGATTTTTTTTTTTTTTTTTAGATTCCACATATGACTGATATCATGTGGTATTTTTATTTTTTTTTTCCTTTCTGGCTTACTTCACTTACAATGACAATCTCCGGGTCCATCCATGTTGCTGCAAATGGCATTATTTTACTCTTTTTTTATGGCTGAGTAGTATTCCATTGTATAGATATACCACAACTTCTTTATCCAGTCATCTGTCGATGGACATTTAGGTTGTTTCTATGTCTTGGCTATTGTAAATAATGCTGCTATGAACACTGGGGTGCATGCATCTTTTTGAAATAAGAGTTCTTTCTGGATATATGCCCAGGAGTGAGATTGCTGGATCATGTGGTAAGTCTGTTTTCAGTGTTTTGAAGAATCTCTGCATTGTTTTCCATAATGGCTGCACCAAACTGCATTCCTACCAACAGTGTAGAAGGGTTCCCTTTTCTCCACACCCTCTCCAGCATTTATCATTCATGAACTTTTGAATGATGGCCATTCTGACTGGTGTGGGGTGATATCTCATTGTAGTTCTGATTTTCATTGCTCTGATAATTCGTGATATTGAGCATTTTTTCATGTACCTATTGGCCATTTGTATGTCTTCACTGGAGACTTGTTTGTTTAGGTCCTCTGCCCATTTTTGGACTGGGTTTTTTGTTTGTTTGTTTGTTTTTTTGTTATTAAGTTGTGTGAGCTGTTTATATATTCTGGAGATTAAGACCTTGTTAGTGGCATTATTTGCAAGTATTTTCTCATTCCGTAAGTTGTCATTTTGTTTTGCTGTGGTTTCTTTTGCTATGCAAAAGCTTATAAGTTTAATTAGGTCCCATTTGTTTATTTTTGCTTTTATTTCCATTGCCTGGTTAGACTGCCCTAGGACAACATTGCTAAGATTTATGTCACAGAATGTTTTGCCTATGTTTTCTTCTAGGAGATTTATCATGTCTTGTCTTATATTTAGGTCTTTAAGACATTTTGAGTTAATTTTTGTGTATGGAATGAGGAAGTGTTGTAAATTCATTGATTTACAGGCTGATATCCAGTTTTCCCAACACCACTTGCTGAAGAGACTGTCTTTTCTCCATTGTATATTCTTGCCTCCTTGGTTGAAGATTAGCCGACCATGGGTCTGTGGATTTATTTCTGGGCTCTCTGTTCTGTTCCATTGATCTGTATGTGTTTTTATGCCAATACCATGGTTTTTTGATTACTGTAGCTCTGTAGTATTGTCTGAAGACTGGGAGGGTTATTCTTCCAGCTTCTTTCTTTTTCTTCAGTATTTCTTTGGTAATTCTGGGTCTTTTGTGATTCCATATTAATTTTAGGATTATTTGTTCTAGTTTTGTGAAAAATGTCCTTGGTAATTTGATAGGGATCACGTTAAATCTGTAGATTGCTTTAGGTAGTATGGCCATTTTAACAATATTAACTCTTCCAATCCAATAATATGGGATAAGTTTCCATTTCTTTAGGTCATCTTTAATTTCCTTACTTGATGTTTTGTAGTTCTCTGCATATAAGCCTTTCACTTCCTTGGTCAGATTTATTCCCAAGTATTTTATTTTTTTGGATGCGATTTTAAAAGGGATTGTTTCTTTACTTTCCTTTTCTGATATTTCATTGTTAGTGTAAAGAAATCCAACTGATTCCTCTGTGTTAATCTTGTATCCTCCTACCTTGTTGAATTCTTTTATCAGCTCTCATAGTTTTTCTGTGGAGCCTTTAGGGTTTTCTATATATAGTATCATGTCATCCACATATAGTGACAGTTTTACCTTTTCTCTTCCAATTTGGATTCCTTTTATTTCTTTTTCTTGTCTATTTGCTATGGCTAGGATTTCCAGTACTATATTGAATAGAAGTGATGAGAGTGGGCATCCTTGTCTTGTTCCAGGTTTTAGTGGGAAGGCTTTCAGCTTTTCACCATTGAAAAGTTGTAGGTTTGTCATAAATAGCTTTTATTATGTGGAGATATATTCCATCTATACCCACTTTGGTTAGAGTTTTTACCATAAATGAGTGTTGATAACTTGCTTCTGTAGCAGCATTCTTTGTAAGTGCCATTTGAAAATATACTTAAATACATTTTGTAAATATATATACATACCTACTCACAGATAAAACTGTCTTTATCTTTGTGTATCTTATTTTTACCCAGGTGTGGAAAAAATCTCAGAACTGTTTAACCTCCTAAATTTGACTAATTTTGTGTTCATATTAAATTAAAATTGTTTTATTTTTCCAGGGAAAATGACAAGACAGACATGGATGTTATACGAGAAAATCATAGATTTCTATGGAATGAGGAGGATGAAATGGACATGAATTGGTAATTTTAGCCACGTGAGGAATAATGCATCAAATGCTATAGTCCTCTCTCCTCTGCTCTGAGTGTTTGCTTACCTTGTCAGCTGTCCAAAGCATTCAGCCCCTGCATAGGACAATTGTGAATCAAGAACATAAAACCATGCCTCAGATGATTGAATCTGGTTTGATTCTTTTGGTAATTTTTAGCAATTTGAACTGACTTCTCCTTGCTTGACTTTGTCATTAAAAAATAATTTATAAAATTTTTACACAATTGTTTATTGTCTTGTAATATGTTTCTTTTTAAATTTTAAAAATATTTTGGAAAAGTATAATACCTGAAAATGGTTTTAAAAAGTCAAACATTACAGAAGGTAAAAAGTAAAGAGTAGAGTCTCCTCATCTCTATCAGACTTTGAGTTTCCCTCCCTGAGAGACCCACTATTGATAGTGAATATTCAGATATTCTATACACATGTAAGTAATAGGCCTCTTTTAAAACATTTATATCATATGCGTTATTTATTTGACATTGCTTCCAAGTACCAAGCAGTGATTGAATTTCCATGTTTAAGATTTGTATTTTTTTTTTAATGGAGGGAGAAGAGACTTGCAAAGAAATACTATGATAAATTATTCAAGGAATATTGCATAGCAGATCTCAGCAGATACAAAGAAAATAAGGTATGCCTTCCGAATATTTATAGAAGAAATTTATTATTCATGTACAGTATTACTTTTTAATGTACTCTTGTGCCCCACCTTATTCTTTTAAAGATGCTAATTCAAGTCTAGGTTGTCCTGCATCTGTGAAGTTTCCGTTGGACCATTTAACCTCTTTAGCTATGAAACTTACAAAGGGCCCCTTAGTCAAGGGTGCCTCTTTGTGAGCTGAGGCATGAACAGTCTATAGTTAAATACAAGTAGCTACTGGATCTTGTTTTATCCTGACTCTCGCAGAGCCTCTAGTGATTATAATGACTGGTTTGACACTGCAGCATTGATGTCTTATTTCACAAATGACACTTGAAGTTGATAGGCTTTTTTTTTTTCAAATTACCATTTATAGAGAAACAGATGCACATCTTCTGTTGTATAAATGTCTGTTCTAGTAAAATTAGCTCTTATCAGTGCCAGTTAATAATGGCAAATTTCCCTTCTGTCTCTACATCTTATTTTGATGAATATTAAAGCAATTTTTATTCCTATGTTAAATTTCATATTTGTAGCTAGAGAAGATGACCAAGGAACAGATGATCTCAGTTTGAAATGGGAGGGGAGGGAATGTTGCATAAATCTGTATGTTTTGCATAATGTACATTTGTATTAAGAAAGACAACTATTTAAAAAGTTATCTTAGAGTTGTTTATCATAAGAATTTCTTTTTCACTTAAATAGTTAAATCTCAGACCTTCATTGCTTGAATAATGTTTTCAGTAGTCCCTTTTATATGTGGGTTGCTTCACAATATTCTTAAGGATAATAATAGTGTCCATTTTTATAACCTTGTTTACAAATTCATGCACTTGGTGTATCCCAGAGAGTTCCTCAGTTTCTCGTGAACTGGCTCTCATCTCTGGGATAGTTATTGACCGTATCAAATCCAAAAAGCACCAAAGCAGTTGGAGGTTCTTGAAGTTATTATACTGAAGCTTAAGTCTTTCTAGAAGCATAAAACAAAGCAGCTTTTTCAACCCTGGTTCATTGGTTAATTGTTTTCCAGTATTTATTGAAGACTGGGCTTGGTGAGCTGGGTTAAAACATGGTGTCTGCCCTTCAGAAAAGAACTACAGTTGAGGGAAGAAAGTAGACATAAATAATTAAATATTTGTATTCCCCATTTATAAAAACCCAGTATATTATTGAAACTCACACTCTAACGTGCATAATCGTGAAACAAATTATATTTTCCTATTAGAACATGATAAGTTAGTTAGATACAAAGTAAGTGCAAATGAGAAATCAGATGTGACTTGCCTGTTTTGAGAACAGATACTAGAGAAATAGGAAATACAGCGAGAGGGGGAGTTTTGAAAAAGACTTTTCTAGAGGAGTTTAACATTCACAGCAAAATTGAGGGGAAAGTACAGAGATTTCCCATAGTAGCCCCTGCCCCACATATATGAGAGGGATCATTTTGGGAAAGATAACGACTTTTTTAGCATGCCATGTTTGAGATGTTGGAGAAAAAATAATGTCTTCGACTTTTTTCTAGGATGCATTTTCTCATAGTTCTACATACACAAAGAGTGTTTTATTCATTTTTAGTTAACCAGCTCCTAGCTCAATGCCTAATATAGGTAGTAGATACTTAGGGCATTTTTAGTGAATTTCAGCTTTTGTCCCACACCCCCATTTCCTTCTTTGTTGCTTTTTCCCTTTCATCACTGCAAATTTGGTTGGACCATTGTATCAGTTTGGGTTAGATTCAGCTGCAGGGACCAGCAAGCACTCCCAAGTAACAGTGGCTTGAATGAGCTTCCTTGTTTTCCTTTTACATTAAAGTTCAAATAGATGGCCATGGAACTTTGTTGTGTCAGAAAGTCAGGAGACTTTTCTCTTACTGCTTGTGTGTGTGACCTTTGTGCTAGAGGGTAGAGTAAGAAGAAGAGGAAGCTAAGCCCCAAACCCTGAGTAATTCCAGTGTTTAACCAATCCACAGGAAAATATGTCAGGAAAGAATAGAAAAACATACTGAGACAAAACTTCTATGCAGTCTTTAGTAGGACATATTGTAGTTGTTACATTTCTTATCCCATTATAAGACTGCAACCTTCTTGGTGACAAGCATTTATTTTAATAATCGCTTTATACCTTCAGCTGAGCGCCATGCCCAGTAAATTATTGCTTAATAATTATTTGTTGAATAGATTAATGAATGAAAGAAAAAGTTTGGACACTATTGCTGTACACATTTGACTGCACTTCAGTGGACAGCCCAGCATATGTTGGATGGCAGACAATCCTCACATACATAAGTGAGCTTAAAAATAGAATTAAACACTTATTTTGAATTTTTTATTTCTTTTTTTCCTAGACTGGTGGATTTTATTTTCATTGGGTTTTAATCAGAATATTTTTAAATATTTTGAGCCCTCATTTGCATTTAAAATACAAAATTGACTAATTCAAGTAATAGATGATTTTAAAATAAAATAAAAATAAGCATTGAACACTTAACTGAATTCTGTTAATTACAACAACCTATGAGATTAGGATTTTTATACGTAAAAAGGAAATGGACTAAGAAGTTAAGTAACTTTCCCAAGCTCACAGAACTAGTATGATAGAGCTTGCATTGGGTCAGCATCATTCTAGAGCTGAGCTTTTAACTCTTATGGTAAACTGAATAGAAAACTAAACCATTTACTAAAGTTATAGTAATTTAGCATATGAATATGAATCTTAAAAGGCAGTGGAGGAAAACATTTTATCATTTTAACATTTTATCATTTTTAGTGAGAAAGCAAATACAGTTGACCCTTGAACAAGCGTGGATTTGAACTGAGCAGGTTCACTTATATATGCGTGATTTCTTTCACTGTTACATTCCACCCTACTAAGTGATCTGCAAGCCGTGGATATGAAGGGCTAAGTGTAAAGTTACACTTGGATTTTCAGCTGCGTGGGGGTCAGCACCCCTAGACCCTTTGTTGTTCGAGGGTTAGCTACAAAGTAATGTTTAGGAATCTCAGAAGGAAATTTAAAAACTTTCTACTTGCAGGCTCCAGATTGATGCTATTGTTCTTTCCTATTCATTACAATGCTGTTACTGTGGGAAAAGAGCCATATACAAATGAGTGGGTGTGGTTGTGGTCCAATAAATCTTTATTTATAAAAATAGTCAGCAGGCCCCTGGACCATTGTTTGCTATGCACCAGGTAGTATTTTAAGTACTTTATATCTATTATCCCATTTAAACCTCTTAACCCAAAGAAATAGGTACTCATATTATCTCCACTTTACATAAGAGGAAACCGAGACAGAAATGGAGTAAATAACTTGTTCAATATTATACAGCTGTCAAGTGGTAGAGCTAAGACGTAAACCCAGTCTAACTCCAAAGACTGCACTCTGTTGCACTATAGTATACTGTCTCTTTACTGTACTATAGCTTTTTTTTTTCCTGTGATTGTCATAGAATAGGATTTTTTTTATTAATTTACATATCTTGCATTTGGCGCCTATAACTTTTAATAGGGCATTTAAATGTTGTGAAGATTGTTCCTTAACAAAGAAGTTGGTAATAGTTCAAATGTATTTTTAAGTGTCTAGACTCCTATAAGGACAGAAAAAGATATCATGATGGGATTTAGGTCTACTTTTTAGATTACTGAGTGTCATCATGTCAATTGTTGACTCCATGTTAAGATTTATATACAATTTAAGTAATGTTTAAATTTACCCTGGCATAGATGTAATTTTTTTTTCTCGTCAGTTTGGATTTAGGTGGCGAGTAGAAAAAGAAGTGATTTCAGGAAAAGGTAATTCTTTTTTTAATTTTACTTTTTAATAGGATAAGATTATTTTGTTATATTATTGAATTGAAGTCAATGGGTAATATTATTCCTGATACATACAATAAGTAATTATCTATAAAATACAGAGTAAAATTAGAGAAGGTATATTAATGATATGTTGCTAACAAAGGTCAAAATATAATGTGTTAGTGATTTTTACTTTGAGAATATTCTATTGAGGATAGGTAGAAAATGTTTAAAGAGTTAAAGATTTTACAGCAAGGAAACTATCAACAGATGAATATTGACTTTTTCTTTCTATCATTTTTTGGAATAATGAGTTGGTATTGCTGCATTCCAGTCAAATCCACAGTTTTAGAAATTAAACTACTTGGAACCTAATAGAATTTTTAGAGAGGCTAGTTCTTGTTTTATGGAGTTACTGAGTTTAAGCCCAAATACTTAGATTAGCAGCAAAAGATCAAACATTTGGTAGACAGTCAGTAAATGCTTTTTCTATGCATTGTGATCTCTTCATGAAGTTTTTTTGAAACTTTAATATCTCTGTACTATCTCATGCCATAAAATTAGTTGTTTATCGGTAATTGCATTTTTAAGTGTTAATACTTCTAAACACTACATGGGAGTGTTAAGGAAATAATTTTAAACTGATAACTTAAAAAATCTTCTAAACTGAAAATAAAGGTTTCATTTAAAATGATTAAACATTTATGGTATCAGTGTGGCTTATATACATCTTCCGTAAATTAGATGTCTATGTCAGTTGTGAAATTGGATATGCAGTAAAAAAATTAATAAACAGTAGGATTTTTTTAAGGTAATAAAGGATCAGCCCTGAAGGTACTAGAGGAGAAGGAAAAAGAATAAATTTAAAGCTACTTTTAACATATCGTAGTATAACATTTTAGTTTGTTTTTACCTAAAACAATGAGGAATGTTGAAATGTCTCATAATTTTAAAATTTTGTACTTTTATAGAATGGAATTTTCAAGTGGTGGTAAATAATGCTGCCTTATAATAAAATTGATGGACATTCTCTAAATTTCTATAATTGAAAGAAAGGATTAGTTGGGAAGGGAAGAGAAAGCTATTTGCTGTGATTTATGAAGTATAATCTTATTGCTATTTTAACAATAGAGCCATTACTAAACGTGCACAGATTCAGTAAAGTATTCATTTGGAATGAGTTTAAAAAAAATGCCGATTTAGAAAAGTTACCAGCCTTTGGACTGATAATTTTCAAAATTCGTTTTGATAATCTCTTTTTTATGAAAAGTTCAGGTGTGTTCCTGTTGGTGTAAATTATTGAGATATAATTTTTCTTTTAGTTTGTACAAATAAATTTGATCTCTTTCTGTCGAAGTTACTAATTGTAGAGTAGTTTCTTTTTTCTTTTTTTCTCTTGGATCATCAGTACTCTTGCGGAAGGTTTTGATACACAGTGGATATGGTAATACTTCATTGATTTTAGCGTCAAGTGGTTCTAAAATTTAGAGCATCAGATTTGATTACTTATTCTACATAATCTTAATGGTAGCATTTTTTTAAACTTTTTTTTTTAATTGAAGTGTAGTCAGTTTACAGTGACAAAATGCTAACATTTTAAAATGTACTTTAAGCACCATTTTATGCTGGTACTTAAATTCCATTATGTTAATGCTTAAAAATAGCAATTCTAATCCATTTTAATATTATTAAATAGAAAAGGATTCACCTTGGTATAAGGTATGTACTTTGGAAAATATGTTTATTCTTTTAGCGTATTAGCAAGTACTCTTTTTAAGTACTCTCATTTTCTAAAGTGTAAGATTCTCTAATAGGGAGTCACTGAAACTGTATCTAAATACGAAGTCCATCTATCGAGTAAGAAATCTGGAACCGATTTTTTTTTTAAAACAGTTCATTCAGCAATTTGATTTAATTGTTGAATGTACTATAATTATCGTGTTCAGTTTTTTAATGCTGACTATAGAACTATGTATGTTATGGATGTGATGTACGTATGTTAAGAGTAAATTTCAGAGATAGTTCCAGGTTATATAGATAAATATTGTCACCAACCATCATAGCTAATATTCCTTCCTTTATTTGCAGGCCAGTTTTGCTGTGGAAATAAATGTTGTGAGAAAAAAGAAGGCTTAAAGAGTTGGGAAGTTAATTTTGGTTATATTGAGCATGGTGAAAAAAGAAGTGCACTTGTTAAATTAAGTAAGTTTAACTTTAGATAGGATATGATTGATTTCTTCAAAGTGTAGCTAGTAATTTAGATTTTAAAATAAGTGGGCTAATTTAAGATTAAATTTAAAAATTGTAATGTACCTTCCAAAAAGTGCTCTTTTTTTCTCAGAGCTTCCTAACGTTGCAAAGAACTTACGAGCCTAAAACTTTTATATTTTCAACATTACGGTGACATTTAGGTGAAACAATCATAATGCCAAATGCAAACGAGTAATTTGTAAAGTGAAAACCTCTTTCCATTAACTTCGAGAATGTCACCAATGCAGAGTGAGATGCAGAGTATAAGGAAAAGCAGTGTAAAATCTCACATTACCTATTAGCCATCTTGTTATGATGTGGATAATAAATAAATACACTCTTTGTGTCAATAAAGAAAAAATTTTAGTAAGGCATATTCTTGATATCTGTCTTAAAAGTTTTGGGTTATAACCCAGAATATAACAGTTTCTCTTAATATGCATGTTTTAGAATCTGTTGCTCATTCTGTTTTTTTCCTAAGCTAATGTGTCAGCTTCTCTGCAGCATGTTAACAGCCTTCTCTGATTCCTAAATAAATGTGCCCTTTAAAGTTTTCTGCCCACTCCAGGGAGAAGTCAATTTCCTGGTATGCTACTTAACTCACACCTAATGAGGGCTGGTTTCTCAGTGGCTCCTGGAAGTGCTATTGAGGAATAGTCAGCTGGGGTGAATTGAGATTAAAGTCAAAAAGAGACCTCAATTGTGGGACTTTTATAAAAGCTCTTTTCCATTGGGAAATTCTAGAGTACTTCAGAGGAAATGACTGTACCCACACTATTGTCGTTAGGTATCTTTGATGTGAGATACACATTAACGCTACCTATGAAACAGTATGCTTTTAGAATAAATTGACAGCACCATTTTCTAAAGTAATGTCAGAGTATGTTCAATTCCTCAATCGTTCTAATACAATTTTTACTATATGGATGCATTTTTTGAGGTGGAGAGAATAAGATTGTTTTCTTCAGATTATTTGTTTCCCCTCTTAATGTAAAGGAATGTAAGGAAAAATGACAAATTTATGATATCACAAGTAAAGTAGCAGTACCATTATTCAAATTTAGCAATTCAGTGATGTTACTTTTTTTTTTTTAAGGATTATGTCAAGAATGCTCCTTCAAATTAAATTTCCATCACAGGTAATACTATCTTTTAAAATGCTGTTGTTAATTTGAGTAGTCTTGGGCATAGTCACTTACTTGCACTGGATATCTAAAGTAGACTTGAGTGGTTAATGGTTTAGTTGATAGTATATAAAATCCAGCATGACTGTATGACCACATAAACCAGGGAACTGGACATTTGCCATGCCTAACTTTAGCGAAGCAGTTTTAAATGTGCAGGCCTGTGCAGAGTGGTAGGTGCTAGAATGTTTAGTTTGGAGTCAATGTTCAGATACCATAATATTCTTAGAAACTATTGTGAAGCAGGTTTTCATAAAAAATGATTCCTATGTCTCGTTTAAACAGTGTTCTAATTGGAGTTTGTCATTCTTATGAAAGAATATACCTCTGTCCTCATTTCAGATATTAACAGCAGGCGCCTTTTGAATGAACTAGAATATATCTGCCATACTGAGTGGGGGGGAGGGTATCAATGTTCTGTAGTGTGCAGTATATATAAGATAATGGGCTTAAAAATCAGACCTCTTGTGTATTCATTCCTATCAGTTACTCCACTTACTAGTCATCTTCTTGGGCAAGCTTCTTAACCTCTGTAAGACTCAATTCTTATCTCTAAAAGTGAGGATCCTAGGGTTATTGTAGGGATTAAACAAAAATGTTTATGAAGTGCTCGACACAGTGCCTGACATATGGTAAGTCAGGCATAATGAAGTCCCTGGCATTGAAGATGTACAGACAACCTGTGTGACCTGGCATGATTGTGGTGGTGAAGTTTCATGTCCTGAATAACACTTGAACATCTAATAGTAAGATTCTGCAACTTTGTAAAATGTATATATTAGTATATTAATTTAAAATCAGCAATGTTGTAAATGTGCCTTATCTAGTATTTTAGCTATTAAAAATAAATAATAAATTTTTAATTCTTAAAATTAGCAGAATTTTTTTAGATTACTTGAATAGCCTTTATTTCCCCTCTCCATCAGTAATGCTGAAAGATAGCAGAGATGTTTTTTTTGACCTTGAGTTTTGAGCTTCGTTTCAAAATAGAAATTACTCTCATGAGAGGTAAAAAGTGATTAGTCTAAAATAATATCGTAGTATTTGGTCTAAATATCTTAATTTGAAAGATCTGATAAAACGTTTCTTGAAAGTAATTCTCTCTGTTGTCTCTTCATCCTCTTTCCCAGTTTCAGTTTCAGCATTATCACCTTTTCCTATTTAGAGTTTCTTTTCTTAACCAGTTAAAGTCAATTGCTTGCCAGCTATGGTACTGACAATCTTGTAAACCTGGCCTAGAAGAGATAAAGCTATAGCAGTAAAAGGATAAGTGATCTAGAATAGACATATGAGTTATCAATAAGCCATTCCATTCTCATTCCATTATATCTTTACTGTATTCCTGTATTCTTAAGAGAAGAATTTTCTATTTATTGGTGGTTTAGAATTGTTTCAATGGTTTCTTGTTTTATTTGTTTTTTCGAAGTATAGGTAGATATGAATTATGTGGAGGGAAATGAGATTTGTTTTTGTAATTTTGTAGAAAGGCTAAACAGTAGAATATAAAAAGGAGGAAATGAGTAAAACTATGACTTATATTTACTAAGGTTTATATACAGAATGTATAAAAAATAATTCTTTGTCTCAGAGTGTTCAGGCTTCATAATCTTGTAGATTTATCTTAATATACTAACAATACATTTACAGACTCATTTAAGGGTTCCTCACAATGTATATTACATTTTAAAAATAAGTGATTTGATTAACTGATTTGATTTTTTTGCCCATTGATTTTTATTTTTTGGAAATACCAGTTGAAAAAGTTAACTTTAATTTTATATTGTTCAACATAAAGGAGAAAAGAAGTCAAGTCAAAAAAAAGAAAGGATAAAACCAAAAAAGATTGTGAAGAGTCATCACATAAAAAATCCAGATTATCTTCTACAGAAGAAGCCTCTAAGAAAAAGGATAAAGGTAAAAGGGAACTAAAAATGTAATATTTACTCATATTTCTGGACAAGAAGCATAATCTCCATATATCTCAAATATAGAATTTACTTAGTGAATGCGTTTAGAATTCTGTTTTATAGTAGTTGAAAGGAAACTGATTAGAGAATTTAGATATGAATTTACAGTAACTTACAGGAGTTTAAAGAACAAGGTTGGTTTTGACTCATTTTTGGTAGATAATATAATATTGGAACAGCATTCTAATACCTGGTTTTGTCACTTATAGACTTGCTACCTTGAGCAAGTCACTGAACTTCTTGAGTTTTTCTTTCCTCATATACGTAGTGGTGATGTGAATACCTGGCCTGTGTGCTGCTGGTACTTACTGTGGAGAATTAGATAAGACTGAAAGGCACTTTGAACACTTTATAAATCAGTACATAATCTATAAGTCCGTATAAAATTATAACACTGATTTCAATTATTATGATCCGTGTGATTTTCTCACTAGCTTATGAGCTTTTTGAAATGATAGAGATTGACATATGTGTGTCCTCAGAACCTGACATGGTGCTGTGCACATATAATTAATAAATAATTATTAAATACAAATCCAAGTCAACGACTTACTTCTTTCTCAGCAGTCCTTAAGCTGTCTAAGCCTTAAGTTTGTATGTGTAAACTGGTCATGATAATTGCACCTACCTCGTAGGATTCTTCAGAAGTTGAAATGAGATAATGCATGTAAACAGTTTGCATAGTACTTGGCACATAGTTAGCTGTTGTGAAGGTTACTGCTAATTGCTTATCCAGTCCATAATAGAGTCAAACTGACTTATAACTAGAGTGAACCAGACTTAAATTAGGTAGATAATGGTAGATTGAATTAGGTTCTGGCCAATGTTACCTAATACTTGGACAGGAGAGGGCTCCCTTGCTCCAGCTATAAAGATCATTAGCTATGTTCCATTCTTATGTGTATTTTTTGCTGCTTACATGTCACAGTATATTCAAGTGTATGGTATCACCAAGTTTTAGCCTTGGTAAAATTGATAAGATGGTTAGAGGAAAATACTGATTTTTCGGTATTTGAAGCAGAATGCCTTTTTGTCTCTAAATCATGTTCTAACTCCAAAATAAATTTTAATTAATAAATCTGAAAATCTCATGTAAGATTTTAAAATTTTTTATTTATCCTTGTGTGCCAGTAAAATACTTAATGAATCCTATTTGAGAGTTTTGTAGCATTCAGTTTTGTTGTGTTTATGTCATCGTATGATACCTTGTTAATCATTGCTTATTCAAATTAAAGAAGAACTAATCCCTTTGCTGCAAAAATTCATTCATTACCTTCAAAACAGGTAATTAGGTAGCTGGATACTTGGGATTAGGAATGGAGTTGTCCCCTCAAATTATACGTACATGCGTGTAATCTTCCTTATAGATGTTTTTCCTTTATATTTCAGTAGATGACGCTCTTGTCACCCTAAAAACTAATACCAGAAATCTGGAAATTATCCTTGATGCCTTCTTTTTTCTCATTATTTATGTAAATCCATCAGTTTTACCACCAGGATATATTTCTCTATCCTCTAGTTCAAACAACCATGTCTTCTCATCTAGGCTACTGCTGTATTATCCATACTAATTCCACCACTGTCTTGTCATCCCACCTCCCTCCCCTGAATCCATTCTCCATCTAGCAGTGATTTTCTGTTGTTTTTAGCATATAACCAACTTCTGGACAAAGCCCAAAGGCTCTGTATGATCCAGCATGCAAGGCTTGTTTCTCACTACTCTCCACCTCCCTTTCGCACTCCACCCACATAGCCTTTCTGTTTCTGGAAAATGTCAAATTTGTTTCCATTTAGGGACCCTGTAGATGCTGCTGCCTCTCTCTCTAAAACCCCTGGTCCCATCCTAACTCATCCTTCAGGTCTAAACTTAAATGTTACTTCCTCAGGGATCCTTTCCTGACTCTGAATCTAAGTTAGGACTCCTATTTATAATGCTGTCACAACCCTGGAACTTTCCCTTCATTACACATATGACAATCATATCAAAGCACAGGAGGGCAGGGATTCTATCTGCTGTGTTCATTGCTCTAACCCCAGCATCCCACTGGCACATGTTAGGCATAAATAATAAAGCATGAGAAAATGAAAGACTTTGAAGATTGTTTCAGGGCAACTTTAAAGATAGAAAACCGAAGCCAAGTAGACTAGAGACATCTGTTTCTTATGTATTCTTTATTCAGAGTACCTTTGATTGCAGGGAGTACAGGATATATTTCTTTTTTTTTTCCCTAAGCTTCTCTGGTATAAAGCAGAAAATGACAATATTTTAGCAAACTTCTAGGAAGACCATGTAGAACTCTTTAATGTCTTCTTAAATGGGATCATCTGGAACTAGGTTGATCTTGATGTCATACTTTCTTGCCAGGCCACCTTAATTTGGCCCAGACTTGAATAGTAATTAATAAATGCTTAATATCTCAGCTACGTTTGGACTGTTGACATTCCTCAAAATAATCTGCTTTCTTGATTTTCTATCTTTTTGACCTCTCCTCAGCCTCTTTTGATCATAGTTCCTCCTCAGTCTTACCCTTAAATGTTGGAATTCCTCAGGACTCTTATAGAACTTCTCTTTTTTCTCTCTGTTCTACCTGTATGATCCCATTTATTCCCATAGCCTTGGGTTGCCATCGTACATAATGTTAAATAAGTGGATGGATGGATAATTGGATGGATAGATAATTGGATGGATAACTGTATGTCTAGATAGCTGAACGAATTGGATAGATGCTGTATAGTGATGATTTTTAAAGGTACTCTAACAGATCTTCAGTACTCTTCTCTTTCCATTTCCCTCTCTTGGTAACCATTGTAGAACTGAAAACATTTGTGTTATGACATAGTTTTTTTTTTTTAATTACTGAGAATTCTCACCTGTATATGATCTTCAAAAAAGTATTAAGAAAAACAAATATGTATTTGTAAACTGCTTTCAGAAATTGAACATCTATAGATAAAATATTGGTTATACTGCAGCTGATCTATGAGGTTTTTTCCCCCTGGCAACATGAGAGTTTTTTAATGTGTTCATTATTTTTTAAGTTTTATGCTAGATATTCCAGGCTGTATGAGAGCATAAAATACCCCTGCCTAAAAGAACCTAACATTTTAATTCTGGCAGTAAGTCTAAGGAAAATGAAAGGTTATATGACAGCAAAGCACTTTCCTGTAGGACTGTAAGGTAACCTCTAGACTATTGGAAAGAATTCTGGTTACAGCTATGGCTATTACACCACTGCAGGAGGATTCTTGACAAAACAATGTTGTTGTGTTTTTTCCAGCACATTCATCCTCAATGAAATCAGAAACTTCTATTAACAGTAAGTATCATTTAGTAAAAATATATAGACTCATGGTATTTGCAAATTTGCAAATTGTGACTTGCTCTGATGTAAATTATTTTTTGTTTTTGTACTATGTGAGAAAAATCATAGAAAAAAGACCAAAAGTTTATTTCTTCCCCAAATTAGAACATTGGAAAGTTTCTTATTTTAAGTATAGAAGAGCATAAATTTTTGTTTTCAGTAAAAATACACATTTTAATTTCACATTGTAGAATGTGAAGGAAAACAAACAGGGATGAGGTTGGGGTGCAAAGAGAATTGGGGAAGTGGATTAAAATTTAAGAAATGTTGCTTATATGACCCAAGACTGAGTTATCTCTGTCATTTGGTGACTTTGATAAAATTAAATATGTGGTTTGTATACAGAAAGCAAAATATTAGCAACTGTTTGCTACTGGTCAGTTTTTTGTAAGTCCTGTAGTTTTCACCAGATTGGATTTCATTGAATATTTGCTACAAATTTTATAATTTTTTTCCTGCAGCATTCCAAAAACTATTTACAATGACTTACAAAGATATGTACAATAAAATAAGATTTTTTTAAAGGTAAAACAGAGTAATGGAAAAATAAGAATAGCAAAGTAAAGCTAGAGGTAAAATTAATACAGACAAATGTTTACCAAAAAGTCTTGCATAATTGCAAAGGTAGGTCACAAATTTGTCACTGTTCTTCCTAACAACCAAACCAAACAAAACACTGGTAGAATGATTAATTGTACCCATGCAATATTAAAGAGAACTCGCAGGGTGCTCAGCTTTTTCCAGGCAGAGTTTTGAGAGCAGAATCTCCTGTGGGTTTATAGAAGAGGGCACCATTTGTGATATAACGAACAGTAGCCTTTGAATCTCAATAGTAATACAGTGTTGAATTTCTTGAAGACCTTGCAGTAGATAGACTTAGGGTCTGATGATAAAGTATATTTCAGTAGCATACCTAATTTATAATATCTGGACTTATTTTATAAAAATTCAGAGATTTGAGACTTCTAGGCTTACTTGGAAATTTATAGATTTAAGAATTAAATTGTTTCTCATTTTAAAGTAATACATATTATGGCAAACTTAGAAAAATACTCCAGATCCCACCATTCAAATTAAACATGATTAGCATTTTAGTATAACTCTTCAGGAGAATTTAAGTATTCAGTAATCAGAAATTTCGCACTGAAAAAAAAAATTTAAGGTATTTACTGTTTAAAAATACAGTGAAGAGGGAGATGTCAGTGGAGGTATTCCTCTAGTTTAGGAATACAGCATATTCCTTATAAATTATTTTACTTATACCAATTTTGTTTTCAACACATTTAAAGCGTCCTAAAGCACTGACACTTCCTTTCTACCCATGTGAATCCTAATCTATCAGTAACTTCTTTTTCTAATTTAGGTTTAGTTTTCTGACAGTTTGTAGAACATAGCCAGGCATGAGATGATAGACTTACGCTATCTGGAGATGGGGTAGTAAGTATATATATTTTTAGAAAGCATGCACAGGTTAAAATGGGAAATTTTATTTACCTTTTACCTGTTTCCAGCTATCCATTGCAGTGAGAGGTGTGAAGACCTATTTAATGTGGGGAAAACATTGCCCTTTTCCAGTTCCAGTTTTTCATTGTTTAAAAATCTTTTGGGGAAAGGTCTTGACTTATTTATATTCATTCTTTCATTTCCTCTTCCATCATTCTCCCTCCCACTGTCCTTCCCCCAGCCCTCTCAATCCTCCCCCTTTTCCCAGCAATAGACCCTCCTCAGCCAGGTCAAACTTCTAGTGGTAAGTAGGGGAGAATACTATACCCAACTTGAAGAACCTCTGGCTTAGCTTGGTTCTTGAAGTAGAACCATTTCGGGTAGGAGACATGTACCTTATTATGGTATGCCAAACCCAGGTATCTTCTTAGGTGGTCTTGGCAATTTCAGAACTCAAGTTTTGCTTTTCTGTATTTCTTTTCCATTTGGATAATATCCAGTTACCCTCTTACCCCATCTAACAACATATGGATTATTAAATCCAAATCCATAAAGAAAAACCCAGTTTGTATGGGGAGAAAGAATTTTAACTTGCATTATTTGTCAACCACAATGGCAAGTGGTTTATTTCATTGCCTTACAATGGCAAGTTGTGTACCTCATTTAATCTTAGTAATGGGCATGTAATATCCCATTTTGCAGACAAGAGAACCAAGACCCAGAGAATTTACATAAATTCCTAAGGTCAAATAGTTGGTTAATAGCAGAGCTGGTATAAACACAGGTTTATAACTCCAAAGTCTGTACCTTTTTACCTCTATCATCAGTAACTCTTCATCAGTGGATCAGATTAAGTCCATTCTTTGTACTCTAATTTTGGCAGACTGACTGTACAAATCCACATTAAATGATTTGATCTGTCTGTGTCTCACTTCTGTCTGTAAAATGGGTGTAAAGCGACTATTGGATTATTATCAGAGTCAAATAACATAATGAACATGTAAAGCATGTGTCTGACATAAAGTAACTCCTTGATAACCTTGTAGCTATTATTGTAACAAGAGAAAAAGAAGATTCTGGACATTATAAACAGATTTTGTGTTTGTTTTCTAGAATTGGTCAGATCCAAAGTTAAGTCTTTAGACGTGCCCATTTGTTGGCATAATTGGAGACTTGCCACTTCTTCAGTAGGCCAAGTTACTTAGGTATCCTATAATACCTAGAAAAAAAAATAAGATGATAGACCTGCTTTCATTATTCAAAGCATGCAGGGAAAATGATGTGCAGTTTGCATTACATTCTGAAAGGAACGTTGAAACTTAAAGCAGGTCAAGAATAGAACAAAGTGGTGTCAGAACTTGAAATTTGACAAGAAGGTTGAAGGAACCGTTGATGTTTAGCTTAGAGAAAGGTGAAGAGGGAAGGGGTAAGGAGACAGACATGGAAACTGTAGATATTTGCAAAACTGCTACTATGTAGGAGACTTATTTTTGGTGACTGGTTGGCAGAACTAGAGTCTGGATAAAAATAACTAGAAAACAGATTTTTGCCTTAATTTAGGGAAAATCTTGTCAATTAGGACTATCCAAAGAAAGGAATGAAGGAATGGGCTGCTTCAGGCAGTAGTGAGGTGTTCAAGCATAGATGGACAGCCACTTGTTACAGAGGTGTTGCAGTAAGATAAGGGTCAGACCTCCAAGCTCCCCTTCCAACACAGAATCAGTGTCTTAAATTCTGATCCCCACTTGTCAGTTACTACTGTGTAGATTTGACAAGAGTACTGGTTTGTATTGCACATTCTTATTGTTATTTCCTTAGCGACACCCTTCCCACCTCTGGCAGGTTGTAGCAGTTATCAGAGAAATGATGTGAGATTCTGTCACCATCAGGGAAGTAGGTATTTAGATTTATATTTAGGTATTACAGATTCCTGAGATTGTAAGGAACTTAAAGATCATATAGTCCAATCTTGTAGATTTGATCCTCTTAGAATATTTGGCCACTTTTTCAGCATGTTCTCTTTCAGAGAGAGTTATTTTGTATTGTTATTCTAAACTTGTCTTTTTTAGTAAAACTGGATTGTCTGGTATCAGAAAACTGGTGGAGGAAAGCTGGCATGTGGGAAGTACTCTTGAGAGGGAAGAAGAGAACAAATGGTTATAAGGCCTTTTGAAATTAGCTGCCCACTTTCAAAGGCCTCATAGGTTTCTTCTCTGACATCATTAACAGGATAGTTATAACGCTATAGTGATAACTTTTTTAGGCCTGATTAGTTTTTCTGTGCATTGTTTATCTCCGTGAGTTTTTATAAAAATAAGACTAGAAGACTTTTATTTTCCCTTTTCACATATTCAGTTTGGGACAGTGGCAGTTCCAGTGCTAGTGCTGGCTGTCACTGAGCAGGAATCTTGTTCCCAAAGCTTTATAATTTCATCATCTTTGTGTCTAGATCATTAGAAGTACAACCCCTCACTCCCTCCCCCTTTTTTTGGTGCCATTTTTCTTAGAATTTGAGCTAGAATAGATTCAGTTAGGACCAAAGTTCAGACTCACTGACTTAAGGACCAAAGTTCAACAGGGAAAAGGCTAAAACCGCTGTGGCAAATCAATAGTGTTTTATTTTTGTGTTGTGTTTAGCTAAGGGACATTCTGTGTTGACAGGCCAAATTTGTATCAGTTCTTTTCTAGACTAATGGTCATTATTGCAGAGGAATTATTTGCTAACATAATTACTTTGTAGCATGTAATTTTATTGTCTCATCATAGATGTTTCGGTATTTGATAGTTTTTTTGTTGGCCAATAAATATAGTATGATCCATTTGAAATATGTTTTGTTATATTTTTAAAAATAGAAGTATATTTTTTTTTACTGATCTTTGAAGGTAACACATGATCACTGTTTAAAATACAAAAAAATTGGAAAAACAAATAAGAGTAAAAATATCCGACCTATGGGTAATAAAACTTTTTATATATACACACACACACACACATATATCTATGTGTGTACATACGTATGTATAAATAATACTATATGTATATCTATATGTAGATATAGATAATGTTTTAACTGCAAATTGGATTATACTATGCATGCTTTCTATAACTTAAAATTTTGATATAGCATGGACATTTTTCTATGGTAATGTATATAGATATACTAAAGTTTTTATAACAGCTGTATAGTATTTATTGAACCAATCCTTTATCCCTAGTTGGTGGGGATTTTGGTTGTTTTCTTTTGTTGTTGTTATACAGTGAATATCTCTGTACATATATCTGAGGTGCTCATTTATTCTAAATAAATAATTAAATTTTTAAAAGTATTATTGCTGGTCAAAGGGTATCTACTTTTTCCAACTGATCTGTATTGCTAGACTTTCCTCAAGAAGAAAGATTTATAGAATTTTTACTCCTAACAGTGCATGAGAATACACTGACAAATATTTTTTCATAATTCAACTAGCTGGTCCTACATACTAGTTCAGTTCTTGAGGTCTTGATCCTAATGTAAACATACTCTCTGCAAAAATCTTAACCTGCATGTGTTTTGTACGAACAATAAAAAAGAAACTAAAGACAGCTATATTGCAAGAGATAATTCCTTTATAATACAGAGTTAATATTGGAATTGCTACTTTAACTCAGTGTAACTTATAGAAGTTTCCCATGAGACTTTAAATCCTTGGTATTTTTGCTGAGGCTCTTTGGTATATCTCAGCTTATTTACTTTTAAAAAGAATATATTGATCTGGAAAAGTGAATTAAATTTTCAGAGAGCCATAAAAGTTGAAGCTAAACTGCAGTTAAATCTGACATTAACTTAATTGCCTTGGTGGTTAGTTCAAAATGTGTTTTAAATGTAATATGCACATTTAAAAAAATCTCTTTTGAATGAACAGGAAACTCTGATGAGGAGGAAAGTACTTCAGAATCTGAACTTTGGAAGGGCCCACTACCAGAAACAGATGAAAAATCACAGTAAGTCCTAATATTAATAGATAATGCATACCTTTTACATCAGTTTGGGAAGCTGTGACCATAGCCATTCTTAATAACAGTTAATGAAGAACTTAACATCATGGATGTTTATTTAATGCCAAGGACCACCTAGCCTAGTAAGATCAGATTTTATTCCCATCCATTGTTTGTGGCCATAAATGACCAGCATGTCCAGCTCCCTTTTGATGAATAAATTTTCCTCAGTTCACCTTAACAGATGACCCCCTAGTCTCTGCTTAGATTCTTTTAGACAGTTGCTGTTTACTAGCTTCCAGAGCAGCCTGTTCATGATATTATGATTATCGTAAACCTGTACAGGGGAGCCCCTTGAAGATACATACAAGTGTAAAAGTTTTCTTGCCAACAGCCACCTTAGCCCCCAGAGACAGATAACTCATTGCATGCACTATTCTCTGCTACTGATTGGAAGAGCTGTCTGGATTTAACCGGGAATATTACCAGCTTTTGTTATATACTGCATATATGTTCACCACTTGAACTTTATCTGTTAAAAGAGGACAAAATAATACCTACTACAGAGAGTTTATTGTGAAGATTTAATAGAATAAAGAATATAGAGCACCTGATACAATACCTACCGATAGTAAGTGCTCAATAAATTTTAGTCCCATTTTGTTAGTCTCTAGGTGTATTGGTTCATAATAAGAAACCTGTTGAATCAATTATAATTCCCTAATTTAAAACAATTATAAAACATCTTGCTAATTATATGATATGTTCTCAGTGTAATAGAATTCAGGTGTATTGGAAAGTGTTTTTCTTGAACAAGATTACTTTTTTTCAGTGACCTTAACCTTTTTTTTTTTTTTCAGCCAAATAAAGAATTCCCATATTGAGTGGTCACTATAGATCAGATTATAAAAAAGTCATTGCTACCCTAGTCAAACTATTGACTGAACTTCCAACCATATAACTTGCCCTTTAAGAGCTACATAGCTGAAAATGACAGAGTAGGTCTTAGAGTCACCTTTTTTTGATAGTAAAGATACATGAGTAAATCCTAAGAGGGGTTTCATAATCCAGAACCGTTTGTGACTTTATAAAAACTTCACATCAGTTACTAACATCTAAGTCTACACAGAGATTCAGCTAATTTCATATATTTAAGTTCTTACTATAATTTAACAATTCTACTGCATTTTGCTATCATGTTAGGGAAAAGGGACAGTAGCATGGAGAATACCAAACTGCAGATAATTTTTAAATCAACTTTATCTAATTCTTTAATTTTTTAAAAATTTGAACGGGGTGTGATAGCTTTATGCATTCACAGTTATTTAAAACCAAATGATGGGGTCCCATTGTGAATCTCTGATCTAAAAGAACATTTTCTAAAGAGACTGGTAGACAGAATTTGTCCAACTTGATTTCCAGAGTCAGAAAAGCAACTGCATATACATTCAGTCCTTACAACAGCTCTGTGAGTAAATGTAATGTTCTTCATTTTATAGATGAGGAAACTGAGCACAGAGAAGTTAAATAACTTGCTCACCCAGCTAATAACTGACAGAGCTAGGACTTAAACACTGTCTGACTTGAAAACCTGTGCTATTTCCACTGTATCACTCTGGCTCCTAGCACTAGTATCTATTTAGTACTTTACAATTTTCATATTATTTTAACACATTATAATTTAATTTAATATCTCCTTTCAGAGTTGTGTTCTTTGTTTTAGGTATAATCTTTACTGCTGCAAATACATATTATTCTCAGAGTAATAAAAGCAAATTTTCCCTGTTCCTAAGGAGTAAGTTATATTTTTCCTTAGTTTCTTTTCCATTCACTTTTTGATCAGACTATAATTTGAAATGAGGATGAACAGAGTAAGTTATAAAGTCAACCAAAAAGTAAAGAGAAGCAATGACATTTCACAAAGTACTTTAAAGTAAAATCTTAGGTAAAAAATGTTTAGGGAGAGCTCTCATACTAACATATACAACATTTTAAATTTAATCAGTCTGGGTATAGTTATGATTATTTTAGAAGCCGAGAATTATTAGCTGAATCATGAGATATACTGAGATATAAAAGAATCAGCAAATATGTTAGATTAAACTTTTATTTTTATTAATTTTATTAATCTCATCTAATTTTTTTCTCTGTTGATTTTAATCAATATGTACAATTTTTCTTTTAAATAGGGAAGAAGAATTTGATGAATATTTTCAAGATTTATTTCTGTGAGATAAAGAGAGATGCCTACATTCTTTAATGTGAAAGTATACTTTGAACTTTTCACAAAAGTTTTATCTACAAGTTGCAACTTGAGTGGTTTCTCTTTGGAAATAAAAATCCAGCTACACTCAGGATGTCAGATGGTTTGGAAGTTTCCAGTTCTGTTGGAGACACTTTCCCTGTCCCTTATCTGTTTTCAATTGCTTATCTATGACTGTTCCATCTGCTCCTAGTGGGTGGTGCTAGTACACTATACAGAGATCGACTGTCCCTATATTTTTTACGGGTTTTTTTTTTCCCCTGCTGATTCATGTTTATCTTCCCTTGCCTCAGTTTAAATTATTAGGATTATTGTGGTCTCACAAAATTATAAAGTAGGTTAAGTATGTCTTCAGCTTCTTTCCTTTCCTTTGATACACTAGCAGCCCTCTTTTGAGTACCTATTTAGCTGCCTTTTTTTCCCTTACACTTCTCTTGCTTCCTTCTCGCCTCTGCCACTTAAGGGAGTTTGTTATAATTTGATTCCCCAGTGTATGGGTAACTTATAAAGTAAATTAATACTACAGGAGGCCGAATGAGATCCCAATAGTCTAAAACAGCAGACATGTTCACAAAAGTTCATGCAATAACGTAATGTAACTGAACAATACTGTTTGCATAGTTTCTCAGATTCAAGCATACAGATGTGGATACACTTATATGCAGAAATACATTATAAAATGTAATGTCTTAATTGGGATCTGTAACCCCCTCCAAGAGTCAATTGACGTGCGTCAGGAAATCTAAACACTCCTAGAATCTGTGTGTAAACTTCTGTGATTATTTGTGTTTTGAGGGAAAAGGTCTGTAGTTTTCATCAAATTTTCAAAAGGATTCATTGATTTTTTTTGAAAGGTCAGACCCATTTTTATAAAGAGCAAAGAGATGGCTACAGGAGAAGATACATGATTTGGTGAGTAAGAGAGGACCTGTAGATTCCAATTGTTTTGTTAAAGATATGCTATTTTAAATGACATTTTTAACTTGATTGATGTAAAATTGCAAAATAGGTAACTATAATCTCATGTTTTAAAATAGTATCAGATTTTCCTTTTATTAAACAGTTATTCATTAATTAAACAAATATTTATCAGGCTTCTATTACGTGTGGGGCACTGTCTAGGAAATAGTTACGTAATCATTTCTGAACTGTCAGAAAACAGTAAATCAGTGTTGGTTTATTAACCAACAAATAAGTAAACAATGCTTGTTGTTTTTTTCGGCTCACTACTTTTAGTGGATAAAAAAGAATCTTGATTTCTAAGGAAAAAATGTTGAAATGTCCAACAGCAAAACTGATACTAGTAATAAAATATATGTTGCTAAAACATTTTTATGATAAAAATATATTTACAGTTTAGTGGTCATCAGAAAATTCCTGCAAAATTAAGCAATGGCTAGGAAGAATATTTAAGGATCCTTTTAAAATAGATCCATATATTTGGTATTGCAGGTATGGTTTATGGACTTCAAGTTCATTTATAAATTTAGATCATTTTATCTAATAACATTTAATCCATTCTTACACAGTGGCAGGTAATGGGAGTCATTTTAATGGAGTCTTTAAGGCTTCAAGATGATGACTTTAAAGATTAGCTCTCCAACAGACCTATCTCTGGTTTGGGATATGAAGTCATGCTTTCTTATACTTGCTCTTAAGCAGAGTTCCTACTTTTGCAGACCTTCAGTGCTGGCCCATCTCTACCCCTCAGTTCATTTTCTAATGAATAAGAAGGGGAAGTTGTTTGAGCTGGTATTTTGGGGTCTGGAATTACATAAGGCTAAAGGAACAAAGTTTCTTCATACAGTTTCTAAAATAATCCTAGAAGCGGAGTTTCAGAACTATTTTAAGCAATGGAAATATGATGTACATGTATCACCCAAGTGATGACTTACATAGACAACATTCATTTGGGTGTGTATATTGAGTTTTTTCCTCCCTAAAAATATTTTACTTTCAGGCACTCCTCATTTATGCCTGTTTGTTATGACATTTATTAAAAATATTATTCATTCATGTTTACTGAGTGCCTGCCTTGTGCCAGGCCCTACCCTAAGTGTGAGCATGGAACTGTGAACAAAACATGACAAAAATAGACAAATCTTTCCTCTCATGGCCTTTACATTCTAATGTGAGAGGACCAATCTCATGATTCTAAGTACCTAACTTACTTGTAAAAATATAGCAAATGGTGATTTATTTATCAGCTGCTTAAAATTGAACACTATCTTCCGTATAACAAAACATCTGGGGTGCATAGATTGTCAGTCTATTAAAATTTAGATATATTTTATACAAAAATCTATGGTATTAACATTTGGTCTGTTTTTCTAATTTGGTCTGTCATATAGATAAGTAAAGAAAGAAATTTTAAGTTTCTCTGATGTTCGAATATGTACTGTGTAAGTAGAAGTAGTTGATCATCTTTAGTTTCTCTTGACAAGTCAGTGTTTAGAATGCTTGGTGGATAGTTCTAGTAATCTTTTTTTTAAAGTAATCTCTGTTGAAGTCCTAAACTGCTTTTGATAGTAAAGTTGTCACATACTCAAATCACATGCTTCTTAATATTGCAGAATATTTATTAGCTGAGTTAACTTGCATTAGGATTATCCAGGTACTGTCTTATAAACTGATAATTCTTTCAATGAGAATAATAGTTCTGAATGTAAGAATATATCCTTAGTTACACATAAAATTGATTTCAGACTTGGGGGGAAGTATTGGCCTAGGATGGTGACAGTGTTAAGCTGCAAAAGTTGGTGTGGTCTTCACTGTTTCATTATCAAGGGTAAAAAGTAGAGGAAAGAGATGATAAGCATTTCAGATGGAAAAACATTTAACATCCTTTTCCATTGTTTCTTATATAGTATTTGCTTACATTATACATCATTCTGTACTGTATTTACTCTTACATTAAGACATGTTGAAGAGAGATTTTTAGTTCAGGAAGGGATATGAGGTGTGAATCATGATTATTAATGTTATGGGTTGAATTGTGTCCCATCTAAAATTTGTATGTTGAAATCCTGACCCCAGTACCTCAGAAAGTGGCTGTATTTGGAGATAGGGCATTGAAAGAGGTAATTAAGCTAGAATGAGGTCATGTGAGTGGGTCCTAATCCAGTAGGACTGGTGTCCTTGTAAGAAGAGATTAGGACACAGACACACAGGAGGGAAGACCCAAGGCCGTGTGAAGACAGACACAGGGAGAAGATGGCCATTGACCGGCCAAGGAGAAAGGCCTCATAGGTAACCAGCCCTGCCAAGACCTTCATCTTGGACTACCGGTCTCCAGAACCGTGAGAAAATGTTGAATTCACTCAGTTTGGGGTGTTTTGTTATAGTAGCCCTAATCAATGACTACAGTTACTGAGAACTTTAAAAAAAAAAAAATTGGTGACTAGTTTCAGGACTATATTGTTTTTAATTTAAAACAAATTGACACCAAAAATGCACTTACTTTTGTCTTATTTTGCACTTTTGTTGAACTTTATTTTACCCTCAGGGCTTTCAGGCTAGCAATATATTTTCTCATGATAGTCACAAGGGTAACTTTTCTGAAGAGTCTCTTACTCTGTTGCTTGATGGTTTGCTGAATGAAATTTGCTGAAGTTCTTTTAAATGTTTTTTTCTTCAGACTTGGTAATATTTGAAATTGGGACCAGTTGGATTGTATTACAACATTAGACATGTTTTGGATTTTTTGTCATCACCACCACCTCCTGTATCTTCTGCAGCTAGTAAAAAGGAAAAAAGCAGTATTATTGGGAGCCAGTGGATATAGTGTTTTTGGTTTAATACACTCATGACATTAGTGTAACTTTATAGCCTAATTAATAGTTTTAACCTATAACAAGTACTAAAGGTTTGACCATTTAAAAACTTGAATTGGTCCATTTAAAAAATAAAATCTAATAAATGATTAGCCAGTTAACATCTCAGTTTCTCAAGAGAACCACTGAACTATGGAATCCAGGAATCTGAGTTGTTGCTTTGTGCCAAGCACAAAGCTTGTTGCCTGGAGATAAAATAATGTTCTTAGTTCAGAGAGTCCTCACTGTAGCAAGAAAAAAATTCAGAAGTAATTTTTTATGCAAATAAAATATAGCAGACCCATATCCAATACACTGAATACTAAAGTGCTTGATATCCTGTTTACCATAAAATTGAGATAAAGATTAAATTTAATTACTGAGAAATACCTTGGCTTTTCACTTGCTCAGTAAAAAATGAGCATTTTGTTACCTTTTTGAAGTGCAAATCAGATCTTATTTTCTGTTTAAATCTCTTGAATGACTCCCCAGTGCTCTCTAGGGGCCTTCAAGACAGCACACCTGGCAGAGCCGCCTGCATCACCAGTGTCATTGGTACCTTGCTCTCCTTACTCACTAGACTCCAGCTTCACCAGTTTTTAAGTTCTTCAGTTGCGCCAAGCTTCTGTCCACTTCAAGGCCTTTGTGTATATTCTGTTCTCTCCCTTTCCAACTCCTCCTTTCTTTGCTTAGGCAAAGCTTACTGTCCTCAGAGTTAAGCGAAGCCCCTTCAGGAAAGCCTTCCCTGATGCCCAGGTTCATGCCTCATGCTTCCTCTGATAGTCATAGAAAACCAATGGTTCATTTGTTGGTTTAATGTCTAGCTCCACCAGATGGTAAGCTTTTTGAGATAAGGGCCCCATCTTTCCCGAGGGCCTGCGTAATAGCACAAGGCCTTGTACAGAATACACACCCCAAAATATGTAAGTGGATGGGTGTCAAGGAGCCAGAAGTCCCATTTTCATTCACCCTGTTTTAGGATATCCTTAACCCTTTAAGCAAAATGCTTTCTCCTGAATTCTTTAAAATACCTCCAAACACAATAGAACCAGTTATTTACAAGGCCTTTTCAGAGAGAGACAACCGGTTTGTTAAACAATTTCTTACAAAACCTTTTGAGTGCTGAGCTCTCTCGAAGTCATATTAGCATTCCACTTTCTAGATGACATCTGAGTCATTTGATGAACTAATATGTGATCCTAAGCATCTTAGCAGAGGCTTTCTAAAGATTATGTTAAACCTAGCAGACTGACTTTAGAAGTTTCATCAGGAAAAACAGCGCTGTGTAGAGACATCTGAGGCAAAGGCAAAGTCCTGGAGTACCTGTTAAGTTGCCCCACTCAGCTGGCCAGCTTTACATGGAGGGCTTCCTTAGGTCTGAAAGTGAGACTGGAGATCTGTAAAACCTTCTTATTGTATGGAGAGGAACATTAAGCTCAGAGAGGTTAAGCAAGTTGCCAAAGTCTCACAGCTAATGCATTGTGTCGCGATTAAAATTGTTTTCTCACCTACCCTGATCCCACTGATTCTATGGTTTTCATACTATTTCTAAAAACTCAGTATCCTGCAGTGGTACCTCAGGAATCACCTTCTAGAGCGAATGAGGAAACCTAACCCCTACTTCAACTGGGCCAATCAGTTGCATCTGGAATTATAAGTAAGATCTTGTTTAGGGGGAGGGGGGACCTGAAAAGCACTAATCAACCTGTAATTACCAGTGTGTGTACAGTAAAGTATATTTCCCGTTTGCATTGATTTTTTATGCTTTTGTCATGGGAGATTAAGCTCTGCTTGACTTTGGGTACTTTACAAGAAGCCAGAACAGAGTCCATCTAACCTTTTTCAGTCATATTTCCTTCTTCCTGCTTTTTCGTCTCTTCTTCAAGTACCTTCATCTTTTCGTCATACTCATCAGCTAAGGTTTTCCATTCCACTCTGTTATTCTGAAGACCATTCAGCATAGGTGTGATTTCTTTGTGAAACCGTGAGAACTCCTAGAGAGAATTTTAAGTCAGAAACTACTTAAATCATATCATTGATTTTCAGTACTTTTCATATGCAGAGAAGGAAGTGTTACGGCACTCAGAGCTGCTAGGATGAGATTAACTCCGCCTTGGAAATGGGATAGGTGCTGCCATCTTTCCTGCCCACCTAAGTAAGTCTATTTGATTTGCTCATGTCCAAGTTCTCTCACCTTTCATTCCGCCCCTGAATGAGATTAGGGTAATACCTCACACTTCTTTGCAGAAGCAAGGACACCACTAATGGTTTTCCTTGTGGGTGACTTTGATTTTGGTTACAGTTTGAAAGAAAAATTCCCATCCAGAAGATTATATGTTTCACTTAAATTATCAGTTTGTGTACTTACCTTATATACAAAAGTACAGACAAAATCAATGAATCCAACTTGAAGTTTAGGTAGTTCATCTTTTTTGTTTCTGTCCATCATAGGCTAGAAAGAGAAATAAATTCTTTAAAGATAGTTTTCTAAGATTGAATGAACAAAATAGACTGATTTGTATTGGTAATTCTTAATAAGTAGCATATTTTTATGTCAGGGTCTTTACGATAGGTTGTTGCTGCAGCACTGTTCTCTCCAGATCTCCTTGTTCCCAAAATTCATTTGCAACCAGAAGTGCTACCTGCAGATAAGAAAGACGGGGTTCATGAGGGTGAGTTTTTAGTAGGGAATTTGCATTTTATTAGTATGAGTGACATTTAAGGATGGAGTTTATAATTAATGCCTGAGGTGTTGTCATACCATATGCTCTTTGGTTTTAAAAAGATGTCACTTACAGATTATGTTGAAATGGGAAGGGGGATTTCTCTTCCTACTTCAGTGTGGTAGACTCATTCTGGGAGTGCCTGTCTCCTGTTTGCTGTCGCCACTACCTCTCAACAGTGAAAAGGAGAGATGGGAGCATGTCTCAGTCCACTGCCTTATGCTTCAGCTCAGACTTCCCAAGTCCTCCTCTTGCCCTGCTTACCTCTTAGCGTCTAGTGTGTATCTGCCTGAGCATTTGTGCACACACGTGCATGCACACACATACAGATTAGAACGCAAACTTACCTGATCCTGATTATGGTGTGAGGATATTTGAGTTAATTTATATAGTTTTTTTAAAAAGTATCTGTCAAGGTTATTGAACTAACCTGGCTAGCTGCCTGATGCCAGGCTTGCCAAGAGGAGTAAAATGTGACCTTTTTCTTGGAGATGCTCACAGTCTGGTGAAGACAGTCATGTAAACAATGTAGTAAGTGCTACGACAGTAATAGCATGAACTGCTGTGGATCAGAGGGAAGGGAGTGAAGACAAATGTCTTAAAGGAGGCTGCACTTATGCTGTAGCATCAAGGATGAATAGTAGTTTGCCAGGAAAGAGGAGGGGAAGACTGCAGAGATAAAATGGAAAATCCAGAGCTTATGAGCTTAGAGTGTGAGGCAGTGACATGGGAGTGGAGAGAAGCTGGGAAGTGTGAGTTAAGGCAGATAGTGACAGGCCATGTGAGCTTTGCTGAGAAGTTTGACTTGATTCTCTGGACCAGTGGTTCTATTCCTTGAGCCCTAGGCTCCCTCCAGGGTGCACTAGTGGCACAAAAAGGTGGTGCCAAGAGAGATTTAAACTAAAGCAACTGCTTTTTTCTTTTATACAGAAGTGATTTTATGCAACTTTTTGTGGGGGGAAAATAGACTGCTTCTTTCTTTAAAAAAAGTTGAAAACCTCCGTCAGTGGGGAGTTTAGAAGGCTTTTACGCAATGCAGTGGCCAAACAAATCTATTATAAGCAGTCCCAGCAGCAGCTCAGAGGAAGGTTGGGGGGTGAGTGATGAGAGGACCACTTAGGACGTGCCGCCTGGTTCTGATGAGAGAGGGAAAGTCCGAACTAAGACGGCAGCAAGAGCGACAGACGTGAGTAGTTGTGAAGTGGGGGAGATGGCCTCAAGCGTGAGGACCCTGGGTGACTGTGTAGATGAAGAACAGAGGAGGAAGAGAGGCATGTCAGCAGGGAGGGGCACAAGTATTTTTGGTTTGGACTTGATGGTTCCAATTTACGATACAATCCACATTTATAGTTGAGCCCAGTGAGGTCTGGCCTCTCTTCTGCTTAGAATTTTCCCTACGAATTAACAGGAAAAAAGAGAAGCTTCTTTCATCCATTAGTAGTAAATCATGTGGTAAACTAATGGCTCCCTGCTCTCACTCCCCAGGGTTGGGGAAGAACTTCCTTGGAAGACACCCTTAAACATAAACTCAGTGCCTTCTAATAACTGAGAGCACACAGAAGAAAAGATTGTAGAAGCAAAACCACCCTTGATAGAGGACGGCACAAATGATTCATCCTCATCGTGTGCTCATTTATCCCCTCTATTAAAAATGCAGACACTCTGAATAATTTTATATAAACTTTTCACAGCCTTCCAATGATACAGGAGTTCTTTTCAGAAAGCTTTTTCTTTCCAAGGCTCCCTCTATTTGTCTTGTTCTGGGACCTGCACCGAATGACCTATTGTTTTACTGACATTTGTGAGCTCTTGAAAGCTGTTTGCTTTTCTTCATTAACAGAAACCCAACAGGGAACATTGTACTTTTGTATTAACTTCTTGAGTTCCTTTTTTCTTCTTTGTAAATTATAAACCGATTGTTTCAGAGGACAAGTCCAGGGTAATGGAAGATTAATTCCTTTTAAAATGTAGTCGTATACAGTCATGTAATTGATGGCTATAATAAAATTCTGAGGTTGCCAGATACCTTCATGTTTATTTTCACATGGGACCTACCTAGACAGTGCCTGAGGTGTGATAGAAAAGGAGAAATACTCGCCTGACTTTGTACCTCCCAGGGCTTGGTTATAGCTGACAAGTCACACGCAGTCATCATCATTGCCCTTTGAAAGAAAACAAAAATTGTTACAATAGAAAAAAAACACCAAACAAGTTATTTTTGCCAAAGGAGGAATAAAATTCTGACGACTCACATAATAATCTCCTTTTTGGTTGGATCAATGGTTACGTATTTGATGGCTTCTTCTTCAGTTTCCATTTTTTCACAGGCATCAACAATTTTTTGAAACATGGTTCTCTTCCTAAAAAAGATACAGCTGTGCAACAATTTTAGCATTTAAGACCAGAGACAAAAAGTGTCTTTAATCCATGCTTTTCAGAATTCAATTTCGACTTGGCACTAGATGTCCACCTGGTGGATCTAAGGGGCCAGGGGAGGAGAACAGGGAATGCCTGTGTAACGTTGGTGTAGAAAGGGTTTCAGACAGAAAAAGCACAAGCCATAAAGGGAAAAAAATAAGTTTGAATACAACTAAAAGTTACACGTGACAGAAAAGATCATAGCATAAATGCCACAGGCTGTGATACACTGTAATGTATAAAACCAACCAAAAGTTACAACCCAACATATATGAAAAGATAGGAAATACAAATGTGAACAATAAGATTTCATCTCACTTCAGATTCACAAAGTAGATTTAAACATGCCCAGATCGAGAATAGTCCAGATATGGGTTAACAGGAACTCTTGTACGCTACTGGTGGGAGTTTAAATTGGCATACCTACTCAGGAGTGCAGTTTTCTATGTGATATAATTGAAGATATGCAAGCCTGCAGCAGTCCCATTTCTAGATACGTACTTTACAGAAACTCATAAATAGACAAGGGTATACAATGAGGTAGTATAGACAGTCATGAAAAATTGGAAAGTCTGAATGTCCATGAAGCAAAGATCATGGTATATTCACAGAGCTGAATATACATTTTAAATGAATGAACTGGATCTCCATTTACCACCAAGCTAAATCTTTAAAACAATGTGTGAAAACACTGCAGAAAGGTGTGCACAGTATGATACCATTTATGGGAAGTTTTAAAACACACTTAACAATACCACGTAAAAGCATGGACGAAAAGGATGAGTACACAGCAACATCAAGATAGTGGTATCTGTGAAGGAGCGGGGGGGCTTTCATGATGGCGTGGGGGTGGGATGCCTCAATTGCACCACTTTTTTTCTACTTAGGGGAAAAAAGATCTAAGGCAAAATCTTAGCATTTGTTGAATCTAGGTTATAGCTATTTGGATATCAATTTATATTTCTAAATACCTGTCTTCATGTTTGAACTGTTTAATAATTTTTAATTAAGAAGGATCAGAGGCCGTTTGATACTGCCCACCCAAGTTGTTAAACATGTAGATCCTATAACTAATTCACCTTGTTCTTACGCATTTTAAGCAACTTTATAGTTCACTGACAAGAAAATGCGCAGAAGCTTGGAGTATCTGGTCTCCTTGGTAATTATTACTATAAACAGGCTGGCACTCTGGTGTATAAACTTTGTGAGTTTGTCAATGTGCATCAGTATCACCAAGATGTTTCAGCTCTGAGACTGTGGCAGGATCAAATGTTTGAGTCTGCAGCTGTAAATACCAGACTCTGGACTACGATGAATTCACCAGGACAAGGAGGCACCTCGTAAGGTTTTGTGGCATCGCTCCTCTGGCAATGCACCAACCTTGCTGCATATCCTTCAATTCAGATTTCTTCACATAACTAATACTAGGGGCTTAGCTTCTAAAATATGTGTAGATGTGTCTAGTAAATTCACTGTGAGGCATCTTGAGGGTATTTTATTAATAACCCAAAAGGAAAATGAAGGATTGTGTATGTGAATAAATGCCGTTTAACTTTAAAGCAGTGGATCGTTTACGGAAGGTAGAACCACATAGAGTATAAGAGTTCTGTACTTACTTGAAATATAAAGCCAGGTCAGTTGCTATTATTGCAACTTCAAACAAATGAATAACTGTTTCAAACTGGCGTTTATTTAGGTTCTGGAAGATGTTTAAACTCTGTAAAATGAAAATTCACAATAAAGTATAATCATTAATTTGCCTTTGATTCAATAAACCAACCAACCAAAACAAACTATGCTTAATAAAATATAGATTATCCCATTATAGAAAGAAGAAAAACTGGGTTTTTTACCTTTTTTTGCTTTCAGTTTTCTCTCTTGGATTAGGTTACCTCTCTCTACTGTACTCTGAGTAAGGTAATTTAAACTATAAAAACAGATACTAATAGCAGATATTCATGTAATCAATGTATAAGTTTTTGGAGCAAATAAAAGTGTTTTCTTCCAGGACTATTTAAGCAAAACAATAGATTTAAAATTTGCCATATTAATTGAGCTTTATTAAAGAATATTTGTCTAATTGTTAGACATGTTGAATTATCTACTACATAATTTCAGAATGAATATAGCAACTGTTGGAAAACTTTCAGAAGCTCAAATTACAATAGTACTCACACAGTCACAGGAAAAAATAATGAAATTCTTCCAAGTTCTTAAAATGATTTCTTGCAATTATATTTTACAAAGACTTGACTATACCTTTCTTCAGAGTTTCCCACTAATCTCTTCATACACAGATCAGCTTCATTTTTTAGTGTTCTAGAAAATGAGAGTAAATCTGGGAGTGGGTTTTAAAAGGTGTGATATTCCAAATAGACCATTTTAGGCATACAGGCTAAAGGACAGATGTATAGTGGTTTTGCCAAATGAAGTTAACAGTTATGCAGTACAGAAAAATTCCACAGGAAAGAAGGAAATAGTCTACTAACCCACGTAGAGACAGAGGCAACATAATGTAGAAAATACTGGACCAAGCATCAAATAATCTCAGACACTTACATAATCTCACAGAAAGCATACTACTTCCCAAGCATTGTTCTGAGCACTTTATGAATACCCTTAATCTCACAACAAACTGCAGCACAGAGGTTAAGTAAATTCCTCAAGGTTAAATAGCTAGTAAGTACACAGCAAAGCTGGTATTTAAATCAGCGCAGCGGGGCACTCCACTGACCTCAGCAAGGAGCCCAGGTTCAGCTCCCTGCTTCTCCACTTGGTAGCTGCGTAATCTGGACACCTCACTTAACATCTGTGTGTATTTGTTTTTGCAAATGGAGATAACAACAGCTGCCCTGCTAACTGCCTAGCACTGTCTGTGATTAATAAATATTTATGGAATGTTGATGCAAATGAGACGAGGACTAGGAAATGCATTTCAAAACTAAGTTGCTACAAAATTTAATTACTGTTCTGTCATTACTGCTGTTATATAAAGTTTTGAAGTTATCCCCAGGTTAAAGTAGAATTGCAAACCTGAGACCAAATATGGCTGCCATTCCAGGAGACAAATACTGGAAAGCAAGAAATGGATGAGTAGCTATTACTGTATCCTTAATACAAGCCTTCACTTAAGTCATCCTTTTATAACAGCTTCCATGACAAGAAAATGGCATTTTACACAGCAGATAGAATAGAGAAGGAAGCTGTGATTTTTCTTGTTAAAATAATGAATTTATAATAGCAACTATAGTTAGTCTTTTTAAACTGAAAGAAGAAATGAACACTCCAAACTACAATAAACAAAAAGAAAGCTTGTCTAACTCAAAATCAGTGTCTTACTTGAGATGGCTCACAACAGCCTCTTGGGCATAATCTCTGCACCAAATCTTCTGGATGCAGGTTATTTTTAACCCAGTCTGGATTGGCCAGGAAGATGGAAGAGTAAGTGAGCCACTGGTCATTTTAATCCCACCTAACCAGCCCCTGATTTTGGTGCATGGTGGCCTTTCTTTGGACTGGTGGTGACCCAGTGGCATGTTTATATCAGTGAGTCACTCCTTTATTTGTTCACTGACATATTTATTATGTTCCCAAAGTAATGTGTATTAAGTGATTCCCACACATTCTTGGTAGATCCAGTAATAACTTAAAAGTCATCTTTGTACTAAGGAGAAAAAGTCATCTTTGCACTTTATAGAAATGCCTTTAACTTTCAGACAAATATTAATAGCACATGAAGTCATTTTAATCCTTATTATATACTGAAAAATTTGCTAAGAGAGTGGGTTTCAGGTGTTCTCACCACACACACAGGTAAATATGTGAGAAGATGGATGTTAATCGACTAGTAATCATTTCACTATATATGTATATCAAACATGTACGCCTTAAGTATATGTAATTTTAAAACCCCAAAACATTAGGAAAGAAGCCAAATAAAAACAGAATGGGGGGTACCATACAAAATGGGCTGCTGAATTTAAATGAGTAATCCCTTAGGATAGACCTAGACTACAGAATTTACACACGCAATCTCCAACCACCAACCAAGTAAATCAATATTCATTTTTAATGTGCCAATTACTCTAATAGATGTTGCCTTTATTTGTAAAGCTGGATACCTGTTGCTATTTGCTAAATGTGTGTGTGAGAAAAAGCTATATATAAAGAGATATAAAAATAAATGATTAATGCTGTTGTACTCCATTTAAGTCATACCTTTTTTAATCCAAAATAATAAAGCAAATGCATTAAAGCAGACCGTCAAAAAGGTCTTTCACTTTACAAAGTGAATCAACACTGGATTTTAAAAAAGGATGATTAATGACATACTTTTAAAATTGATATAATTAAAAGCAAATTTTTTTCTGTATAGTATAGGGAACTATATTCAATATCTTGTAACATACTGAAAATATATGAAAATGAATATATGTACATGTATGACTGAAACATGCTGTACACCAGAAATTGATACAACATTGTAAACTGACTGTATACTGCAATAAAAATTAAAATAAATCGGTATAGTTAAGAAAGGAGTGTACATTCAACTTTTCAGTACTGCTTCCTTTGTTGATAGCACGATTTCCTGAATTTCACTCTTACCATATTTTCTCATTTTTACTTTCATCTAAAAACACTGTATAAGTCTCCTAACTGAAAAACCCTTCAAGTCTATATTCTTTTTATTTCTCTTTCCCCTCTTTCACAGCCCTTCTTAAAAGAGCTTCTAAGTGGTTTTTTTTTTCAGTTACAAATATAGATTCATATAAAAGATCCTGCTTCTGTTTTGTATATTAGTTGCTAGAAAGCTCTTGACCAAATTTGTGGCCCATGTCTAATAAATGCTTGTACCTCTCACTGTACACATGTGGGCCTTCACCATGCTTCATCTTATTTTTATTTTCTTATTAGCCCTCATGTCCTTTAATGTATTCTTTTCGGAAGCTCCATTCAAAACTTTTTGGAACAAATTGAGGATTAAACATAGATAAACGCATGCAATGTTTTTTAAGTAAGCAAAGGCAGTGATCTCTTAATTAGAGCAAGAGGTCCAAGGCGGGAACAGCACACCGGAGAAGTAAGGCTGTACCTCGAAAACCCAGTTTGACAATACAGAGCGTCAGCAGAGGAGGAGCTGGTGGGAAGGCTATGCTGACGTACATCTGATTCCTATTCCTTAGTGTCTGTACCAAAGAGAATAACAACCTGTGTAACAAGAAGGGAGGGCAAGCAGGCAGGCAGCAACGGCCAGATCATTGTAAGTGAAGTAAGCCAGAAAGAGAAATACCATATGAGATTGCTCATATGTGGAATCTTAAAAAAAAGAAAGAAAGAAAGAAAAAGACGAACATAAATACAAAACAGAAACAGACTCATAGACATAGAATACAAACTTCTGGTTGCCAGGGGGAGGGGGATGGGAAGGGACAAACTGGGAGTTAGAAATTTGTAGCTACTGACAGGTATATATAGAATAGATAAACAAGATTATACTGTATAGCACAGGGAAATACAAGATCTTGTGGTAGATCATGGTGAAAAAGAATGCAACAATGAATATATGTTTGTTCATGTGTAACTGAAAAATTGTGCTCTACACTGCAAATTGACACAACATTGTAAAATGACTATAACTCAATAAAATAAAATTTAAAAAAAAAGAAGGGAAGGCAAGCAGGCAGGCAACAACAGCCAGATCCCAACAGAGCCAGTGGCTTCACAGGCTTTGCTTAATATGAGCCTCCCCAACTTCTGGAAAGCCCAAATCAAAGAGGTTTTCCCCAGACGACAGAAACAGAACTGGAGAGAGTGTTTGAGACAATAAACAGGAAGCTGAGGCTGTCCTCAGCGCATTCCTGCTCTCCCCTCATAGGATTCTTCAGCAGATAGCTGGTTCCTTCAAGGGGTGAGTGATTTTAAAAAGAAAACAGGCGTGAAACTGCTGCATAAAGATCACAAGAACACAAAATCATCTAGGCTCAATGCAATTCCAACCAAAATACCAACAAGATTGTGCATGTGTGTATGTAAACTGGCAAAATTCAGATGAAAATACAGTGTTAAAAGCCAAGGCAATCTTGAGGGAGAACAAAAGTGGAGAATTTATACTTAAACAAATTAAAATTTATTATAAAGCTATAGTAATTAAGATGGCAAGGTATTGACAAGAAACAAACTCACCAGTGGAACTGAAGAGAGTGCAATCGCAGTCACACCTATTATAATCAGATTTATGACAAAGGTCTCACTGAAGTGTAGTGGGTAAAGGGTAGCCTTTTCAATAAATGGTGCTGGGTCAACTAGATGTCTACAGGAACAGAAAAATTGATCTCTGCATCACAACATATATGAAGATAAGTTGTAAAAAGACTGTGGATCTAAATGAGAAAGGTAGAACAGTAACACTTTTAGAGAAAAATATCTCCATTACCTTGAAAAAAAGTTTTTTAAAATGAGAAAAGAGAGCTAATCTTTCAAAAATTGATCAAATGATTACATTAAAAAATAACTTCTGTTTACCCAGATCCAACATTGAGAGTAAAAAGGCAACTCAGAAGAGGAGAAAATATTTGCAATATGTATTTCTGACAAAAGATATATAAACCAGAATAGATAAGGAATTCCTACAAATCAAGTTGAGAACAAAGTCAAGCAACTGCAACACAGAATTTCAAAAGGCCAATAAATGTAAGAAACTGTAGCTCCTATTGTTAATCAATGAAATTTAATTAGACACAAATTAAATTCAGTGCAATATCACTGCATCCCCATCAGAATGACTGAAAAAATGAGAAAGATGGAAAGTACCAAGTGCTGGGGAGGATGGAGAGCCAGTGGAACTGTTGCTAAGAATATGTATTTGTACAACCGTTTTGGAAAACTGTCAGCATCCACTGAAGTTGAACATACACTCACCCTATGGCCAAGCAACTCTATTCCCAGGTATGTACCGAACAGAAAACCATGTGCGTGTTCATGAAAAGACATGTACTAGATAGATAGTCATAGCACACCGTACATAACAACCCTGAATGAGAAGTCATGTAAATTTCTTTCAATAGTTTACTGAATATATAAATGTAATGTATTCACTCCCACACATACACCCCAAACTAAGAAAATAACAACAGAAGAAAGGAACATAAAAGGCAAATGAAAATATATCAAATTTTTAGATTTGGGTCAACAGAAGTTCTTAATTTTAATGCAGTCCATTTGATCAATTTTTTAAAATACCCAATGGAACATGTGAAAAATTCACACCAGTAGTTTCAATCCATAGTTTCCATAGTTTCAAAAACACAAGAACTCAAAGAGGAGATTGTAAGGCAACAACAGTAAAATTAAAAATAATCTGGCAGACTTCACACTGGTCAGAATAGCCATTATCAAAAAGTCTACAAATAATAAATGCTAGGGAGGGTGTGAAGAAAAGGGAACCTCCCTACATTGTTGGTCAGAATGTAAATTGGAGCAGCCACTATAAAAAAACAATATGGAGTTTCCTTTAAAAACTAAAAATAGAGTTACCATATGATTCAGCAATCCCACTCCTGGGCATATATTTGGAAAAGATGAAAATTCTAATTTGAAAAGATACATGCACTCTAGTGTTCACAGCAGCACTATTTACAACAGCCAAGACATGGAAGCAACCTAAATGTCCATTAACAGATGACAATATACAATGGAATATTATTCGGCCATAAAAAAGAATGACATATGCCATTTGCAGCATGGATGGACCTAGAGATTATCACACTAAGTGAAATCAATCAGACAGAGAAAGACAAATATCATTTATATGTGGAATCTAAAAATAAAAATGATACAAATTCTATTTACAAACCAAAATCAGACTCACAGACATAGAAAACAAACTACAGTCACCAAAAGGGAAGTGGGGAGAGAGAAATTGAGAGTAAGAGATTAACATATGTATACTACCATATACAAAATAGAAAAACAAAAAGGATTTACTGTATAGCACAAGAAACTATATTCAGTATCTTACAATAAATTATAATAGAGTAGAATAAAAAAAGAATATATATACATATATATGTACAACCAAATCACTTTGCTATATACCTGAAACTAACACAATACTGTAAATCAAGTATACTTCAATAAAAAAAAAGTTGCACCAAAAAGTATTTTGGGTCTACATGAAGAGATTGCATACTCTGTGGTTATTTGGTGTCTTGTTATATGTGTGTCAGTTACCTCAAGTTTGTTAATTAGATTATATCTTTTGTGTTTTCTGGTAGTTCATCTAACTTAAATTCTACTTTATCAGATTTTAATATAGGTATAGAGCCACATCAGCTTCGTCTTCATCAATGTTTCTCAGAGAGATTTCTTGACAACCTTTCAGCTTTTAACCATTTTGTGGCCTTAAGAGTTAAGATGGATCTATTGTAGTTGATATAGAAGATCCTGTCTATGCTCCATCCACCTTCCCCTGGACCACTTTGCCATTTCTGTGCATGGCAGCCTACCTTCCAATAGCCAACACTTCCATCTTTTTCAGTTTTTTTAAATTGAAGTATAGTTGATTTACATTGTTGTGTTAGTATGTGGTGTACAGCATAGTGATTCAGTCATACATGTATATATTCTTTTTCATCATAGATTATTACAAGGTATTGAATATAGATCCCCATGCTATACTGTAGGACCTTGTTGTTTATCTATTTTATATATAGGAGTTTGTATCTGCTAATCCCAAACTCCTAATGTATCTCTCCCCCATCCTCTTTCCCCTTGGATAACCACAAGTTGTTTGCTATGTCTGTGAGTCTCTTTCTGTTTTGTAAATAAGTTCACTTGTGTCTTATTTTAGATTTCACATATAAGTGATATATTTATCTTTTTTTGACTTACTTTGCGTAGTATGATAATCTCTAGGTCCATCCATGTTGCTGCAAATGGCATTATTTCATTCTTTTTTATGGCTGAATAGTGTTCCTGTGTATGTGTATACACACACACACACACACACACACACACACTATATCTTTATCCAATCATCTGTCAATGGACACTTAGGTTGCTTCCATGTCTTGGCTACTGTAAATAGTGCTGCTATAAACATTGGGGTGCATGTATCTTTCAAATAAGAGTTTTCTCCAGATACACAGTTGCATCTTTTTGGAGGGTTGTAGCACCCACTTTGCCCATAGACACAGGTGTCAGGAAGTACCAGAGAGTTAACATTCCCCAGAGGCACCCTTCAGTCAATGACTGACAGGTGTGGAAGTAGTGATACCTCAGCTCCCTTGACCTTTGCCATTCTGACTATATTCTAGGATTTCCTCACTGTATTAAGCACCAATTGTGCTCTCTGGTAGCCGGCTCAACAGCATCCACTTCAAAGGCTGCCTTGCCTTCCCTGCATCACATCTTCCTCTCCTACCCATGTTCCTTGCACCTTCCAATAAACTACTTGTAATTGAAAAAAAAAAAAAAAAGAACTAGCAGCACCAGTAGTAGAATGAAACAGATGGAACTGAATATAAAAGCAGTATAATTGATAAAATCCACATTAAACCTACTCAAATAGAATAAGCAGCTGACATACAACAAGGGCAAAGTCCACAGTCTTGAGGAAAATTAAAACAAAATGAAAAAATATATATAAATATATAAAGAACATAACAGCAATAAATGGCAAGAAGACTCAATATATCATCATTGGTATTCCCAATATATTAGAAAAATACTCAAAGATATAATGAAAAAAGAAACTTTCCCAAAATTAAAAAAAAAAAGTTGTATGGATCATAAGTGTAACTGATAGCAAGGAAAAAAATAGATGCAGAATGGTCACCACCTAGACATTCAGACAAAGGTACTAAAATATGAAGAATTAAAGATCATAAGTGTCTAGGCAGAAAAATCAAGTCACATGCAGGGGAGAAAGTCAGATTGGCCGTTTATATCTCTCAGGACAATGTTTAATGCCAGAAGACACAGGAGAAAAAGGAAGTGTGACCCAGAACGTTATATCCTGCCAAACTGACCTTCAAAAATAAATGTAACAAACACATCTTCTTGGGCATGTACTTAGCTTAGACTCTCTGGGGAAAATTACCAGATGACACAAATCTAGCTAATCAAGGTACGAGTCAAAATAACATACACGGGAATGGACAAGCATGGTGAAGGGACTGAGGTTAAGTATCAGGCCCGTTTAAAAGCAGAATTAAGAACAACCAACTGTGCCTCTTTGGTCTCGGCCACAGAAGAGACGACAAAGGAACATTGTCTTTCAGGAAGTATCGCAATGAGACACTCACTGAGGCTCTGAGGCCTCCCCTCTTCAGAAGCCGGCCTGTGGCAAATGCGGTCACCCTGCCAAGCAGAAGAGAAAGTGTAACTGGACAGCCGCGGCCGAAGGCGGCTCCTACAGACTGTACACTGAAGATTCAGGCGTGGATTCCGTGGAGGAACAAAACCTAGACCCAAGAGAGCCGCTGCTGCGGTACCCAGTTCATCTCAGGAATTTCCACAATTAGTCGTGCAACAGGTGTTATGGTTTAAAAAAAAATGGTGTAAATTATACAGCAAAATGTGAATTTTATGAATACTGGTAACAGTAAAGAAGCACTAATGATAGTAAATACCTTACAAAACAGAGGTGGAGATGTGGGAAGCAGTGTAAGTATTCTAACTGTGTCATGTTTCACACAGGGAGTTCAAAGATGCTGTAAAGTTAACACATAGTCTAAAATCAAACATCTAAATGCTTATGGAAAATGTTGTAGTTTTTCATAACTTCCCATAGCCATCTGTTGATTTTAGAGTTCTATTTAAGAACTAATATCTCTTGGGTAAAGACACAATTCTCTGAAGTTCTGCAATTCCTTCTATTAAAAAACTTTCTTCTGTTAAATTTGAGTAAAATTAAATATTTTTACTTCAGGTAAATAGAATACCACTCAGCAACAAAAAGGAATGAATCACTGCTGATTCACTCAATAGCAAGAAGTCACAAAATTATTATTCTGCATGAAAGAAGCTGGCACTAGAGAGTAAATATTGTATGACTGCATTTATATAAAATCTAGAAGAATCAAACTAATTTATAGCAGCTAAAAACATTTCAGTGGCAGCTTAAAGCTGGGAGGGGAGAGGGACATATAGACTGCCAGGGGCACGAGGAATCATTTGGGAAGACAGAAGTGTTCTGTATCTTGAGTGTGGTGGTTTCCCAGCTGTATGAATAGAATTCATAGAATTTTTATGAATTATTCACAGAATTTTTAGGAATTATACATTAAAGGGATGTAGTTTATTGTACCCACATTATACTTCAATAAACTTAATTTAAAAAAACATAATTGACAAAATATGATAACTTGGAGAGTAAGATCTCATTTTTATAAAATTGTTTCTCTCCATCCTGCCTGTATATAGTCACAGGGCGTCTGCAGTGAAGGTCATCAAATGTTAATGAAATGTTTATTTCTGAGCGGTAGGATTTGGAGTGATTTTTTTTTTATATGTATCTTTGGAATATTTCCTATTGCTTGAATTCTTATAGTGGGCATGTGTAATTTCTGCAACCACTACTGTCATCAATTTAAAATATAGATAAGCATGTTAACATCCTATTTGTTCTCCTAAGCTTTGTACTAGAAATGCCATGTACAGACAGGTGCTCAGAACAAGAGAGGAGGCCTCATCCCAGCCCCGCTCCTGCTGGGCCCCCACTGGCTCAGCTGGCTTCACCTGCTCAGAGTCTAGTTTTGCTCTCCCTCTGCCATTAACAGGCCATCTCTGTCCTTCCTTTGCCATTAAAATGGCAATAAAAATATACATTCGGTGTAGCACACCAAAATAGGTAGAAGTGACTCGAATGCATTCTGACAAGGGCTCTCAGGTGAGGCGAGGCCAGAGCCAGCGCCAGCAGCCCTAGTCTCCAACGTGGTTGTGCGACACCCATCAGAGAAGACTGCCGATAGGTTTGTGGCTTGCTGGTGACCCCACATCAGATATTTATTTCTTCTTCATTCCTTCTTTGTATTAAGATGGTGACTATGTTTGTATATGCAAGACTGCAACATTGTGCTGTACACCAGAGATGGACACACTGTAACTGACTGTGCTTCAATTTTTTAAAAAATGGGGTTTGTACAAAAAAGCATAAATAAGATTATCATAGACTTCACAAAGAAGTATTTTGAATAATAAATGCGTTGTTATTGATCTGAGCAATTTTGTCATTTTTACAGCACATTATAGCATTAAAGTTTATACCCTGACAAATTTGGCCAACAATGCTTTTCCACCTATTCATTAGGTTAAAGGGCAGATTTCTGACTAGTTTCAAATATAGATGGTTCTAATCCTCAAAGTAGGGAATCCAACTCTACTGGGACATAAAGATATCTTAGTTCAAAGCCTGTTAATATACAAAATGAGTAATGCCCACAAAAAGAAAATTGCTACTTAAACCCTAAAGATTTCCCTTATTTTTAAAAAAATTTAAGTTTTTAAGTCTAAATATTTTTATTAAATAAATAAATTACTGCATTGTCTCCCCAAAATGTGAAAAGAACATCTGATGGTTAAAATTTCTTCTTTTTCCAGCGTTCAATGTGCCTGCTCATAAAATGCCCTGTGATTGTCTTCCTTGCCTAGTGACTCTATTTACAACCCTTAAAAGTAAGCAATTAGCAGGTCAAATAGCACTGTAGACAGGTCCTCACCGAGGTGGCGTGGATTACTAAGATGCCGTATTCCTTTTTAGAAAGAATAAGCCTTTACATAGCCATCAAAACCAGCTCAGGCTGCAAAGTAAACAGCATTTTTAAAAATTAAGATGGGAAACAACAACTCTATTATAAACTCTCAAATTCCAGAAAGGAAAAATATATATTCTACTAGGAGCCTTTCAAATTTAAGCATTTAAACATTTGGCTCTAGTTTTTAAAACTTACTCTGCTTCAGTAGGTAAATGTAAAACTAAACCATGAATTATGTTTTGATACTACTTGCCTGTAGTGTATGTGATCAGTGGAAATGCATAGAAAATTCATACTCCAAAATAGAGGACTCTCCCAACCAGTAAAACAAAGACTCATAACAAATTGAGTGATAACAATTTACTCGTATCTTCCCGAATTACTTTCCGTTCTACTCTTTGTAATTCTCATAGAACAGATATTATCATCATTTTTATAGTATAAATCCCACTGTACATGAGAATTAGGAAAAAATCTTATTAAAGATGCAGATTCCAGGACCCAAACCCCAAGGAGTTTAAGAATGAAACCCAGAATGTGTTTGTTTTTTGTTTTTTTTTTAAACAGTCTGCTACCCACCTCCACCCCCTGCCCCAAGAAATGGACGATTCTGACCCAGCTGCTCTGGGTTGCCCTGTCTGGACACCGCATCAATCACCGGCTATTAAAAACACTCAAGTCAGGGTTTTTGGTGGTTTTTTTTTTTGGTTCCACTTTCTGCCTGCTCTCTCTGTCTTACAAGTTTTCCCACTTGGCTTTTCATTACCTGGAAGAATGTACTATTATCTCTAAACTTAGACATATTTCTGTGTACTCCCTCCCCTGAGCCTTATAATAAAAGATTATTATCAAAACTGAAAAAAGCTCTCCTCTCCAGAGGGCTTATTTATCCTAATGAGCTTGTGTGATTCCGGACAGGTTCTCCGCTGTGACAACACAGTGTTCTCCTCAATCTAACAATGACTCACTTGAATTGTTTTTGAGTTAGAATTTTCTCAAGAGATTTTTTTTAAAGGTGTAACTATATTCACAACTCTTCCTACAAGCCTATATACCCCTTAAATAAAATCGGTAAAAGGAAGAAAGACCGCCTTCTGTGGGATGTTAGTCGTACATGATACTGTATAAATCAAAGTGAAGACCAAGCTGAAGAATATGAAGAGGAATATATGCATGTATATGTATGACTGAAACATTATGCTGCACACCAGAAACTGACAACACTGTAAACTGACTATACTTCAACTGAAAAAACAAAAAACAAAAAACAAAACCAAGATCAGCCACTTCTTGTGAAAAGCTTCCTGGTCACGCCCCCTTCTCACCTGTGCCCCGCCCACTCAAGGGGACATCTCCCTCTTGAGCTCCCAGGAGCATCACTCAGCGCCTCTCGAATGGCAGATGTCCCATCTGTCTTACATCCTGATTTCACGCCTACCTCCAACTACCAAAGCTTGACTTTCTCATATATGGTCACTGCCTTACAGTGCGTGCCCTACTAATAAGAAAATCTCTGGCTGTGTAACCTCCTTTTCACGCATCATAAACTTTCTTTCTCCACAGACCCACAGAGATTCTGGGACTTTCCATGGCTCTTTTCTCCTCTCTCTCAGCTACTTCCAACTTGGTTGTTCAAAAACTGTTGCAACACAGCAATTTCTATAGTTGACTTCAATAAGAGTTTACACTGTTGACTGCCATCACTCAAGGCCCTCCTCTTTCTTAGCAATCTCTGTGGGTTAGTGCTTTGATCCAGAGCTTGTGAGCTGCCCTGGAGAGAGACTCACATACCTCATCCTGTAGCAGAGTCTTACTGTACTCCAGGTGGTGCCTCTCCAAGATGGAAGATCCGTGAAGCCTTGCTAGTGGAGATGTGGACCTAGGGCAAGGACAAGCCAGCATTTTAGCTATTTAAAGAGTACACCTTAGGTCACACGATACAGAATCTTTACAATCTGAGGATTTTTTTTCCTTTTCCCCTCTCCCCTAATGCCTGTGAAACAGTCAAAAGTAACATATTGGAAAAGAATTTTTAGATTTAGAATATGAGAATATGCTTTTAAAAAAACACCCTAATTTGTTGTATGCATAAAGTGATCGACTTGTTTAAACTAGGAAGTTTGGTTCATCCTATGCTCCTAAAATCTTTTAGTTCCCTGGAGCTTATGGTGGTGACTATGACTCATAGAACATGGAGCAAACTTGTTGAAGCCCATAGATTATTTGCATAGAAAGTATTTAAGAATTATCAGAAGCCAAAATGAAAATGATTATAGAGTTAACATTTCTTTCCTCCTCCAAGACAGTGACATCAATTTAAATTTCCCTATTGTTAATGGTGAGGTCACAGCTTTATATAAGTGGGGTCTTCAGTAACATGTCTTTCTGTAGTTCTTCCTGATTGAGGAAGGGGAAGTGACATTGAAAATAAAAAGGTGAAAAGGTGGAGAGAAGCTGACGTTAAAGGTCTACATGGATAATTTGAAGACTTTCTTATAATTTCAAGCAAGTGAGAAAAATCAGAAATATGGGTAGCAGCCTTGGCAGAGAAGTTTCATTTAATTTCAGAAAGAACAGAGCTTTAAGGAGAGGAGTCATTAACAGGTCACTAACAATCTGGTAAACCAAATACTCAAGTTTGAGAACAATCAGACTGTGATCAGTATTATAATTGATCATAATTCAATTATTAACATGTGTCAGCACTGGAGATTTTTTAAAAATGAATAAAGCTCAATTCCAGTCAGAAATGAGTTGTATCTTTAATTCCTTTAGGTTGAAAAACATCAGTCAAGAAAGGCTGCTGGGGAGCTGGATATTCAACCAGCCTCAGAATGACACCTCACAGATGATGTATTAATATAAAGGAGAAAATGTACCTTTACATAAAGACATCTGCTGGATATTGTCCATAAACAGTTTAACTTAACCTTGTAGCTAATGGAACAAAGTGATAACATGAGCCTCCTGATGCAATGCATTGAAAAGGACACATCATCTACGTAGAATTCCTGCCAAAAACCTGTACCCTGAATCGTCATCAGAAAACTAAACAAATCCACATTGAGGGATGTGATGCAAAACAACTCATCTAGCCTCTTCAGAAATGTCAACATCCTGAAAGATAGCAAAAAGCTGAGGAACAATCCCAGATTGAAGGGGAGTAAAGACACTTGACAACAAAATGCACTGTGATCCTTGATTAGATCCCAAATCAAAGAGAAAAAAGGATAGCTACAAAGGACATTATTGAGAAAACTGGAAAAATTGGAATAAACATTCCATATTGGATAATAGTATTGTACCAATACTAAGTCTCTTGAGGGTGATCATCATATTGTGTTTATATAAGCAAATGTCCCCCTTATCCTTAGGAAATACACACTGAAATACTTTGGGGTGACATGTGATGAGGCTTGCAACTGTCTCACAAATGGTTCTGTTAAAAAAAATGATTATTTTATACACAGACATGCACACACACATCTGTTAACCCAGCGAGTAGCACCCCAGCTCCCTGAAGGAATTTGAGGATGGGGGTGGGGGACCCTTGTCAGCATTCCCAGGGGAATTTTGAGGTGGTAAAGATGACTGAAGATCAGCTACAAGTAAAATTTACCCTAAAATAAAAGAAGTAGAAAACGGTACTATCTGTAGATGCAGAACAGGGAGACTGATGTTAATCTGAAACAGTTTAACTGCTTCAGAATTTGTGAGCACTTACAGAATAATCACTAGGACATTCCAGAGAAGGTTCAGAAAGAGAAAATGATGCTGAATTGCTGTTATGAACCCTTTTATGATAAGGCTTGTGAGAGAGGAAGGCCAGGGACAGCATGTCTCTGGATTTCAGCGAGGCAACAGAGCAGCAGCTTCAAGAAACGTTCTGTGCAAGTTGGAACACTGAGTATGGTCACTCAATATTCAAATACTGGACAGCAGAGCCCAACAGGTGTGGCTTAATCACCTGTCTTCAGCCCCAGGGGTAGGTTTCTAGTCCCTGGCCCCAGAACTCTGCCATGGGTTTTGTCCTGATGCACAATTTTATCAATAACTTGAATGAATATTGATGGAAATCATGACTATTTTATTTTCAGATGACAAAAAATGAAAAAATAACTTACCCATTGGCTCATAGAGTATGTACTTAAATGGCAATTTTTTTTTTGCTTTAAAAAATATTTTATTGTGGTAAGAACACTTAGCGTGAGATCTACCCTCTTAACAAAATCTTTCACGTGTACAGCACAATATTTTTAATATAAGTACAATGTTGCACCAATTTTGAAATATTAAAAAATGCTATTTAAATTTTTTTTAATAAATACAAATAGAATGGCCTGCCTTGTGAACCACTGTGGAGAATCCAGTGCAGATGCTGCCTAGAGGACACAGGAGGGAACACAGCGGGGGGGGGGGGGGAGGGGGGGGCGCAGATTAGCTAAATCCTAAAATTCCTCTGATTTTTTTCCCTGATAACTGCATTTCTTCAGGGACAAGATGGGGGGCAAAGGAAATTAAAAGATGAGAGAATTGAAAAACTAAACAAGAAAAAGGGGTGAAAGAGATCAGAGAAATCTATAAACCTATAAAAGACTGGCTAGAAAAGTGCAGCGAACCAAGAGAAGACAAGTACTTGAAGGAATAACAAAAAATTTGAAAATGGCAAGGTTTTTAGGGCGTTGCCAGAGGGCAGAGTCTAAAGCTGGGAGATAAGGGTGGAAACCAGAACCACGGGGGGTCAGACATTTTGGAGATGAGTAAGCAGACCAGGGCACAAGGTCAAGCCAGATTACACGGCACAGGAGCCTGACCAGTACCATTAGCGTGAGAATGATTCAGTCGGAGTCAGCCTTTTGTTGACTGCTTTTGCCAATGTAAGGTCTCCGTATCTTTGCAGACTCCTGAGCAATTTCTCCAGCACAGTAAGGGTACACATGTTCATTAAGAATCATCTTTGGGGGAGGATATAGCTCAGTGGTAGAGTGCCTGCCTAGCATGCACAAGACCCCGGGTTCAATCCCCAGTACCTCCATTAAATAAAGAAGCCTAATTACCTCCCCTCCCACCACCAAAAAAAGTCATCGTGCAAAAAGACACATTTGATCCCAGCAGCTTATTGGAGCTGCCAGAACCACGTACACTGTGCTCAGGTAACTAGAGTCGGGAGCTGAGAACCTGCACCCTTATAACTGCACTTTCCTTCTCGGGCAAGAGAGAAAGACAGCAATGATGTGAAGATGCCAGGTCAGCTGACAGAAGAACAAGGACCAGGGATGTGAGTGGTAGTGAGCCCAGGAAGAAACGTTCTCCAGCTTGAGCCGGGGGAGTGTCACCCAGGTGTGTACAGGTGTTTAAGTCGAAAATCAGTGCTGAAACAAAGTTGAATAAAGGAGTGAAGGCATTTACAAATAAGGCAGAGGCACCAGGACATGTCCACATGGCCCCATGTGTTCACTTACTTCATCTGATACAAATTATTGGTGCCTCTGTGGTCAATGTCGTGACAGAAGGCAGCAGCAAGCATGGCAAAGGCTTCAAGATCCGTGTAGTATTTCTTTAGTCTTCCTGTCTAAAAAAAAAAAAAAAAAATATATATATATATATATATATATATGTATATGTATGTATATATTTACTTGGATGAATACACCTCCACAGCATGCGCAGTGAGGCCTGCCTGCCAGAGGGGATCTGCTGTGTTTTTAGAGCAAGCTGACTTTAGTTCTTGAGGACTGTAGCTCATTCTGGGAAGTTCCAAAGCCAGCAGATAACTGAACTTTAAGGGTGTAAGTCCATGAACGTCAGAGTGATAATCCACCCACATTCCTTGGGATCATCTCCAGGGGATTTGGGGGTTTATGGGATTGTGTCCATGAATTCCAAAATTACTGATGTAAAAGAATGGACTGAGGGGGGAGGGCATAGCTCAGTGGTAGAGCCCATGATTAGCATGCATGAGGTCCTGGGTTCAGTCCCCAGTATCTCCTCTAAGAATAAAATAAAAAAAACCTAATTACCCCACCCACCCAAAAAATAATACATAATAATAAAAATTTTTTAACTATTCAAAATGAAAAAATAAAAGAATGGACTGGGCCTATTCCCCACCACGCTCAAGAGGAAGACATGCGGGTTTCCGCCGATTCAGGGCGCTGGTACCTACCATCAGCAACGTGAACATGGTCTGCCCCACATTGAACCCGTGTCGCCAGTTGTGGTAAGTGACGGAACGGTACCCCTTTCTCACCGTGTACATCCATCTGGTAAGGACCTGCCACCGAAAGAAGACACCACCTCTCAGACTTTGGAAAAGAATTCTAAAGGTTAGAAGGTCTGTGAGAAGCTTATCTGAAAAGATAGGCTGGGTCTTGTTTACAGGGTTGAAGCCCATATATGGATGAAGTTAATCATACTTTAAAATCCAAACTGAAGTGAATCTTTTGAACCACAGGAAGTTTTAGTGGAGGGCAGCAACAGAATCCCACAGTCTTTTAAATTAGATACCCCCCTGACCTCTACGGGTACTTTGAATTTCTCCACCACATTTATTTCAAAAAACAGCCGAAGTCCGCACTGAATCAGGCCATGCTCTGTGATGGGGAAGTCACTGAAGCGGAATTCATACAGGTCTGCTGCCCGAGGGTCTGGCAGATCCTCCTTCTGTTGAAACAAGCGTGAAGTATTCCAGATTACATTCGTTTTTTTCCCTTTAGTCTCACACATTCAACACTGGGCATAAAACAAAATTACAATAAAAGGATATCAAATGCAATTCACGGAGCCTCTCCATGCCCAGTACTGGGTTATGCATATAATCCTCACAACAAACCTGCACAATTATCCCCAGTTTCCAGATGGTGAAACTGAGGCTCGGCTATATTAAGAAACTTGTGATGGCATTCAATTCCAAATCAGCCCCCAGCGGCTATTTGCCTTCTCTGATGCAAAATAAAATGTCTAGTGGCAGCAGCCTAATCCATTTTCAATACTCAACTTCTCTTATTTCCCTATTCCAGAAATATTCAGTGCACAGTAGATGACAGCTTAATTCAATTCTATTGTGTTTTCTTTACCTGTTCAGTGACACTTTCCTACTAGTCTGTGGGCTCCACACCGATGGGGTCGGGTCTGTTTTACTTGCTGTTGTATCTCAGAACCTGTGGTGCCTGACCCATGGAGATGCTGGGTGAATGTTTCTTGAATGAATGAATGAATGCAAGCATGCATGCATGCCCCCGCAGTGTCCTGGTACACTAGCAGACATCACATTTAACCCGCCGCTTGTTAGGAGTTAGGACTAGGTGAGAAAACAGTAAATGAGGCACATGAGTATTGACATGGCCTGGGAAGTAAAAATATGGGCCTTGTTCTTAAGGAACTTAATCTATTGAAATGTTTATAAAATACAAACCAGTGAAAGGTGAGAGCTTAGAATATTCACAGAGCACAGCTTCAAGTGCCAGGGCTGTGGGAGAAGTTGCAGGCAGGCCGGGGGAAGTAAAGTAGGAGAGGTTCTGGAGGGGTGTATATTCAGCTGATTTGGAGGCAGGCAGGGAGGAGACAGTTCCATGGGAGGAAAGAAGTAGGAAGGGCTGTGTGAGCGTGCACGAGCAATTCAGTTCAGTGAGTATTTATCTACTGAGTCTGTTGTAAATTCTTAATGCTGTGCTAAGGTCACATGCCTTAGTAAGCTCAAGGTTTCCCAGGGGATAATTCATGCTCTATTTGTACAAATTTCCACACCAAATGGTACGTGACTCTTTCGGTACAATTATGGTTTCTGGTTTCCAAACCCTAGAGTCTGGGCTGACCCCTCACACCCTTGCCCTTCTCTCCAGGGGGCTCCTTGGTCCTCCTGTGCCCCCTTCTCACCAAGGCCACTCTCAGACTGGCCAATTTAGGCAGAGATCTTTTTCCTGCAGCGCAATGGTGCCAGGAGACTAGTGATCAGTTCTGGATTGGGGATTAGCTGCATCTCCTAGGCTGAACAAGACTCAATACTCTCATCTGGGAAATGGGAACAACAGTAGCATTTTTGTCTTTGTTGTGTTAATGAAAAAGCAGTAGCAATTTTATTTGTCTGCATCAAAGACAAGTAGATAGGATTCAACTCAGGGCCCCTAGTAACACTCCTCAGAACTCCTTTCTCCAATTCTCACAGAATCTTCCATGTCCTCCACTGCTCTTTCTCGTCACTTTCTCTCTCCCTCCAGGCCCTCTCAGATTCCTTACCCATGAAGGCTTTCCTTTTTCATTTGTTCGTTTAGTATTTACTCATTCCACAAACATTTATCAGTTTCTATCTGTGTTGGGGCATTATGGACAAAGCAACAAAGGAAGCAGACATGTCGCTGCCCTGAAACACACGTTCTCACAGGGAGAGACAGAAAATAAGCACTCCGTTTACAAATCAGACTAAGAGGAGAGTTGCGGGCTGTGGGGTGGGGTACCCCAGGCCACAGAGCCTCCCTGCTGGAGCTCACCTCTGCCCTACTGTTCTGATCAAATGTGGAATCTGAAATATATGCTTGTTTGTTTCTTGGGTTCTTAAGTCTTATGCAGCAAGGATTTGAGACAAGCCTAGGGCATATTTTACATTCAAAACAGGCTGTTGTTTTTTCGTTTTGTTTTTGTAAATCTATTGGTTCTTGGCCCATCTTATTGCTTCTCCAATATAAGGCTCTTCCTCCTCTAAATAGAGAACTAGAAAATGTCCAAACTATCATGGATGCCAATTAAAGTTTTGTTTTACCAGAAGATGAGTGTTGCTGGGAGCAAATGAGGAGATGGAAAGGTCGTCTTCTGGGCCAGGTGTGAGGGGAACGTGCTCAGAGTGGAGCCAAGAAGAGTGAGAGATGGTAGAAGAGCCCCAGGTGACATGAAACTCTGCAGGCTGGGAGCGGGGCCCTCAGATGAGCGTCCAAGGTCCCTGGCTCTGTGGGAGAAGAGTCAAGGGCCAGGACGAGAGGGCAGAGCCCATGACAGATGGGATGGGGAAGGTGAGATACTCAGTATGTCTTAGTTTAGAAAGAACATTTATATAACGGATTAGAAAGGAGCAGAGTAAAACAGTAGGATGAGGTGGTTAATAAGGAAAATAAATGTGGTATTATTCCCATTGTAATCAGATTGTATTAAAACCTCTGAAATTCAAGGTCCAGGGGCCATGGTAAATATCCCAGCCTTTCAGCTGGGATCCCAGAAGGGCCACACTCTTCTGGATATTTCTTGGTAAGGGCTCTACCCTAGTAGTAAAGGCAACATGGAAACTGACCATTCCTAACAGAATCTAAAACCAACTCTATTCACCTATCAGAAGAAAATGTGACCCTCTTAATAGAAAGATCACCCAGAGCCCCTACAAGTTTTTATCAATTTCTGGTTTCAATTAAAAAATGGATGAAGCATGCTTTAAAATGATCAAATGACTGAAACTCAAGAGTAAAAAGAGACAATAGATTTGACATGGAAGCACCTAAATGTCCTTTGACAGATGACTGGATACAGAAGTTGTGTGTGTGTGTGTGTGTGTGTGTGTGTGTGTGTGTGTGTGTGTGTGTGTGTGTACATGTATGGTATGTATACACACACACACTGGAATACTACTCAGCCATAAAAAAGAATGAAATAATGCCATTTGCAGTAACCTGGATGGACCTAGAGATTATCATACTAAATTAAGTCAGAGAAAGACAAATATCACTCCATATCACTTATATGTGGAATCTTAAAAAAATGAGACCAATGAACTTATTTATAAAGCAGAGAAGACTTATAGACATAGAAAACAAACTTATGGTTACCAAAGGGAAAGAGGAGTAAATTAGGAGTTTGAGAGTAGTAGATACAAACTACTATACATAAAATAGATGAACAACAAGGTCCTACGGTATAGCATGGGGATCTATTTTCAATATCTTGTAATAATCTATTATGAAAAAATGTATATATATATATATGACTGAATCACTATGCGTTACACCAGAAACTAACACAGCACTGTAAATCAACCATACTTCAATAAAATAGAAATATAGTGCCAAAAAAATAGACAGGAGAACCAGACCTATAGGTGAGTCAGGTATTGAGATGGAGAATTTAAAATCACAACGAATCAACAAATTCAAGAAAATAGACAAAAAGAGAGATAAAGTAGATAAAACAATGCAAAGTTTCAGCACAGAATTGGAATCTTTGAAAAAAAGAATAGGCATTCCAAAACTGAAAAAGATAATCTCTGAAATTAAAAACTTACTGGATGGGTTTAACAGCAGACTGTAGAAAACGGGTTTGAATGGGGTTAGAAGCAGACACAACAAAACAGGATTAACGACTGAAAGAGAAGTTATTTCATCTAGAAATAACAGGGATGGCCTTACAGCAACAATAGGAAAGAACTGAATTCTTCCAGGCTCCAGAAGGGCCTACGTTCTGCTATAATTCTGTCATGTCTTCTGGGGAGGCCGTGGTGGAATACAAAGCCATTAAAATAAACCAGGCCATGTTCTCCTAGAGTGTGTGCCTGAGTTCCCTTATGCAGTCGTTTGGTAATTTTAAATTACCTCTGTGTATCGGACTTTAGGGGACAAAGAGGAAGAAAGAAGGGAACCAGAAAATCACTCTTTAGAAGAAATCTCTTTTCTTCTTAGCTTTGAAAGGTGCCAGAGAAGAGGAAACTCAGCACTTACTTGAAAAATGAGAATGCAGTTCCTAATCTGTTTTATTTAAAAGGCATTAAGGATAGAAGTAAAACACTTACCAAAATTGTGATAAGTTGTTTTTCTTCACAGTCTTCAATTGCATCTATATTTAACTTTTCTTTAAATTTCTAAAATGTAAGAGAAATGGAGGTGTGAACTTCCTATGAAGTCGATTTCTATCTGCTCTTAAAATCAGTTAAAATAAACTACACTATGGTGAGGCCCATAACAAAGATGCATTCTGGATACAAAGACCTACAGCACTTGATTAGGTAGAATTTTCTCTCAAAAATAATACAAGTAACTTCTCTTTTCCCCCAAAATGTAACAGTAGCTGTCTTAAAAAAAAAAAAAAAAAAAAAAAAGACATGAGTTGTTTGCATGTAGGGGAGAAAAATGAGTGGCTTACATCTGCTTCTCTATTAGTTTATAGCAACTTCCCTTCATTCTCCCCAGACGTTCTCATCTTCAACATCTCAAACTCACAAATCAAATTTCTCTTCTCAAATCACCCAGCAAAACCAAAAACCATCAAAAAGAAAAGAAAAGAAAAAAAACCCAAGGAAGGGAAATAGAAGGAATAGAGATAATGGGGTGTGGTATTTCCTCTTAATTGGGTGGTAATTAGAACACTATTAGCAAATATATTTTTTTAATTTTTTAAATTGAGGGATGGTATTTTTAGGCTTATTTATTTGTTAATTTTTTTTAATAGAGGTACTGGGAATTGAACCCAGGACCTTGTGCCTGCTAGGCATGCACTCTACCACTGGGCTATACCCTCCCCCAGCAAATATCTTTTTGATCCCCCATCATCCATGATATTGATCTGGGCCAACATGAATTTTAGTGAATGAGATGTGAGTAAAGAATTGAAACAAGCTTGCATAGATGGGCTTGATCTTTGTACTTCGGTAGTCACCATAAGAACATCTGTCAGGTAGCTGCTGGGCAAGAAGGACGAGAGATACAGAAAGCAAACCAAACTCACAGCTTGGAGTCCAGCCCAAACAAGATCAGCTGAAGCCTGGTCAACCCACAAATGCAAGAGTGACACATAGATGCTCATTGTTGTATGCCACTGAGAGATTATGGCTGTTATGCAGCATTCATTACATGGCAAGAGCTGACTGATATGTTTCCCTTCCTGGATGTATTTTTTCCCTTGCTAAAAAAACTCAATCTAGACCTCACTACTCTAGCTCCTACAGAGCTATTTTTAACAAAGTGCTATTCCAGCCAAGCAGCCTGGAAATTCAGTAAGGCTCTGTGTACTGTGGGCCACCCAGGTTCTCCCCAACCCTCCTTTTCTTGTCTCCTCCTCCTTAGCCCAGGACTAAACTTATTGTCATTTGTCAGACCTCTGGGTAATTAGGTGAATTCCAGAAGGGCTGGTTAGACACTGTCTAGAACTGAATTCCTCACTTACCAGAATAGACTTGATTTCTTCAGGAGTAGCTTTGGTGTGGTTCATGAGCATCTCCTGAGCTATGTCCTTTCTGTTTTCTAGCTTATTCATTTTCTCATAGGTGTCAGTATTTAAAAGAGACCATCCAAGAAACTGTGTGAGAGTCTGAAATGGATAAATGTGATTCAATTCTCTAAAATTAAAGGAAAATTGATTTGTAGACAGCAATCTACATGCTTTCCTATCAATCTCCCTTTCACCATCAACAACCCATTCCTTGTTTTAATCTAAGAAAAAAAAACACACTAATAATCAGCCCCAGATAATAAAATCGACTAAGCCCTTGCTTTTCAAAATGCTCCATGTATCATGAATACTTTATTAGAGGGGAGGAATTATAAAAAAAAAAACACCAAACAGTAGGATAAAGCATGACCTGAAAATCAGAGAGGGCTGGGGGTGATAGCAAGAAAGAGGGGAAATAGAAGGGGAGTGGGGAGAAGGGAGAGAGAAATTTTCCCCCCAATTTCCTAGTATTGGAAAGAATTTTGATTAAACCAGAAGTTCATAGTTTGGCAAAAAAACAGTGCAGTTTACGGAAGTCAGGAAAAAATGACAACATCTTGACTACAACCCTGTGTGACTCGTGTCTTAATTGCCTTTCAAAAACAGCATTACAGAACAAATTATGCATCCTCTATTATTTCCTGAATTTCATCTATCTCCATTATTTCATAATGGCACTTACCTCAGTAATGTGCTCATCATACTCATCAAAAGGTTTTCCATCCTTCCTGTTGTAAAAGGTGGCTACCCCCACGATGTCTTCTTTCTTGTTGACAATAGGCAGGGACAAGACATTTTTGATGACCCAACCAGTTTCATCTACAGGTCCCTTCTACAAATAATAAAGACCATGAGCTTATTTAAATTATTTTGAAATAATTATAGATTCACAAGATGTTGCAAAAGAAATGTACAGAGAAGTCCCATGTGCCCTTTACCAAGTTTTCTCAATGGTAACATCTTGCATAACCATGGCATACTGTCAAAACCAGGGAACACACACTGGTATGTTCCACGGAGCTTATTCAGATTTCACCAGATTTACATGTATTTATTTGTGCATGTGTGGGGGTGTGTAGGGGTATTTCTATGCAAAGTCATCACATGTGTAGAGACATGCAAACTCTCCTAGAATCGAGTAAGACCTCATCCATCACCATGAGGCTCCCTTGCACTACCCCTTTATAGCCAACTCCACCCCCCAACTTGGCTTATTTTTAATTTAAAGAAAGAATAATCTTTGGGTGTTAAATGCACAATTCCTATGTTGTGTCAGAACATGGCTAGGACTGTACAGACGTAAAAGTGTTCTAGTACATTCGGTTAAGTGTCCTAGAATCAAGCGTCTGTATTGGGACAACCCTACCTTCTTCTCTTTGCCTACCCCCACCCCCACCAGCTCTGTGGATGGAAAGTACTTACCTGTGTGTTACCCAGTGTTCCCTGTTCACTATTTCTGTCCTCCAGCATCTGTTTAGCTAATTGCTTATATTAAATTCTCTCTATTGAAACACCTAGTGTAGTTTCTGTCCTCCTGACTGATCCATCAAGATCGTTTTATGTTCTGTAGTGTGGTTCTATTTAGTAAATATCTGTCAAGCCCCTGTGATGTGCCAGGATCGGGGCTAGTTGCTGGGGGTACAAAGATAAATAAATCACGGGCCCTAACTTCCAGGTAACAGTCTAGTGGGGAATGCAGACACGGAAGTTCAGGAGTGTTTCTCAAAGTGTAGTCCAACGATCAACTGATCAGATTTTTTTTTCTTTTTAGCTTGTTTCATCATCTCTGGGCATGCATCCTAGATAAGCCCCCCAGGTAATTCTGACGCCCTCTGAAGCCCAGGAGCCATGGCTTGGCCCCTGCACAGTGCGCAACAAGGCAACGGCAGCCAAGCACTCACCACACCACACTCCTCCCTCCCACCCCTGCTTATTCACTCATCATTAGAGACTCAAGTGAAGTCTCACCTCTCCCATGAAGCTTTCTCTTTTTTCACCCACGTGGAACTTTTCCCTTTCAGAGTTTCATGATCACTTCTAGCCTGGACCATACAGCTTAGCATTTAGATAATTTCCAAATGCTGCAGAACTGTTGATTTTTGTACTTGGGGCTATTTCTTAATCTTAACCAAAGAGCTGTTTCATAAACAGTTGAATTCCACATACGTGACTGGACAGTGCTGAGTATATGACGGGGGCTCAGTAAACAACTGCCTTATTAACTGAAGAGCTTGTCTTCAGGCTTGGAATGAAAAGCAGAGAAACCAAACCTCAGCACGTAAGTCCTCATGGTCAAAGCTTTGGGAAGAAGACCAGTCAAAGTCTTCATTTTTGGAAAATACTGTGAAGTATTTATATACTTATTTCGTCACATGGACAAGAGACAAAAATCAATAGAAACTGTACTAACTTTGTGCAAAATAACTTCACAACCATAAGCACTCGTGTATGTATTTTTTAAAAGCTTTCAAAATAAGCTTTTCTGACTGCCTCCGTTTTTTTAGTAAATATTCATTTGTTACCTGTTCATGTTCATGTATTTTGGTATTAAGTAGAGCTTATTGACAGAAAAGTGGTAAGATTTAAGAAGATTTAAGAAAAGTTGTAGGACAAAAACTTAAAAATGAGGAAATTCTATGTGCTTTTTCCTGTGAATTAGGATCACCTTAATTGGTGTTAAAGAAAGAGCCCCTCACTCCACTTCAAAGAGCACCCTGAAAATGTCTAGTTCCTAATCCCTGGAAACTGAACAAGTTACTTCACACGGGAAAAAGGCATTAAGCCAGCAGATGGACGTGAGGTTATTAATCAGCTGGTCTTAAAACAGGGAAATTATCCTGGATTTTCCAGGTGGACCTAATGTGATTACAAGGATCCTTAGAGGTAGAAAAGAGTCAGGGTCAAAATCAGAGGAGACATGACAACAGAATCAAGGTCAGGGGGATGCAACTGCTGGCTTTGAAGATGGAAGGGAGCCATGAGCCAAGAAATGCAGGCACCTCCAGAAGCTGAAAAAGATGAGACAGGGTCTCTCCCAGATCCTTTAGAAAGGAACTCAGTCCTGCCAGGACTTTGAATTTAGCCCATTTTGGACTTCTGACGCCAGAACTGTAACTCAGCTGTGCTGCTTTGAAACACTAAGTGGTCATTTGTTACAGCAGCAACAGGAAGCTGATCCACCATGCCCCCAAGGAACGTAGTTTGAGAACCACTGGCTTATCAGGTCTGCTCTGACCGTAGTTCACTATGAATCATTGGTTTGTCCATTAAACTTCTAGGGTGCAAGACTGGTGAGAATAGAGGAGGGTGTGAGCAGGTGGAGAGAGTATGGGAAGGCCTCGAGGGTGGAGGCTGGGTGGGGAAGGGGTCCTTGGGATGATCCACAGGGCTGATGCCCTCAAGGAAAACGGGCCAGGAGCCGAGGAGGCTGACAGCCCATCAAGATGCAGTCCTGGGCCCGGGCTAAGACAGAGGAGGGGAAAGTGTCTTAGACCCCAGTGCAGTCCTAGAAAAGCATGCAGGGCTGTAAGGGATTCCTAGGGCCAACAGCGGGGTCAGAACCATCTGGCGTCTCCCAGGACTAGCCTGTGTTAGTGTCCCGGCCCGTGGGAAGGGTAGCCTTGGAGCTAACAGTTGATTTCTGAACCCAGCCGCCATTGGACGGTCATCTTTCCCACAGGCAGAGGCCTGAGAACGAAGTTTTTATGGGCACCACACTGATGTTTCTTGGGGAGCTGGGAAATTCCTAGGGGCTGGAGGTTTATATGCTGTCAGAGCCCCTGTGGGGCTGCTCCCATGGAAGCCACAGGCCCTTAAACCTCAGAGCACAGCCAGTTCTCCTGCCCTCCCTGTTTAGACATTGACTTTAAGGTTCAGACACTTTAGAGAGTCCTTGTCCCCTTTTTCCTGCCTATGGTCTTTCCTGGCACCCAGCTGCCATAGAGGGGTCAGGATTAAGCCTTTGGCTGCAAGGAGGGAGGAGCTGGAGCAAATGCACAAGGAGTCTGCATGTTTCCATGTCGGTGAGCAGAGGGACGAGCGGGCAGAGCCCGGGGAAACCTGCCCTGTAACTGAGCAAGTGTGCAGGCTTCTTGGGGCTGGGCCTGGGCCATTTCTGCTGAGGGCGCACCCCTCACCCGCATCCCCAGGCTGGCTTCACCACGTGGGCAGGGGTGGGGCCCTGGGGGGTGTCTGTGTGAGGGACTAGAACACAGACGCTAGTGGTCCCCACCGGGAGGGCACTCTCTACTCCTGTCTGGGGCAGGGCTCCAACTGGATATTTGTTAAAACAGGACTCAGTACAGCAAGGGCCAGAAAGCAGAGAAGGAGAAGCTGCCAGGCCAAATGCCAGTTCATCCCCTGCAGTCAGGTAGGTAGGGGGTGGGAGGAGGATCTCTGGATGTTGGAGGAGGAAAGATAAAATCAAGAGTCTGATAGCAAGAGAGGCCCCAAGAACCCAACAAGCAGGGTTTTTTTTTTCCTCCCTGTTAACAGCTTCAATAAACTGCAGGGAAGGACCGGGAAAGGGCTGAATCCAGGTGGGAGGATGTATCCAGCTAATCATTCATACAGAGAACATTTACTTAACACGTCTGATGTGCCAGGCACGTTTTAGGCACTAGATGACAAGGGGTCGGAGAGGATGGAGAAATGGCAGGACCTCCCCCCAATCAAATTCTGGGGTGACCACCCCCACCCCATCCCCTTCACTCACCCCCCTCCTTCCTTCCCTGAAGAACCTGCCCCTTGGTGGCCACCAGCCTAGCTAGCCAGGGTGAGCAGGACAGAAGCCCCGTCCAGTGCCTCCTGGTCACCATTGAGCATAGGCCGACTCTGGGGACGGAGCAGGGGCAGAGCTGGCCTTCCTCCCCTAACTGTCTGGTGAGGCCTGGCAGAGGGCAGTTACCTGAAACGTGAAGTATTCATCAGCAGGGGCATTCAGCATGTTACAGATCTGTAAAGCAAGAGGAGACAAAAGTGCTGAAACATCACCTGGTGGAGCCACAAAGCAGAATGAGAAAGAACGCGGGGGCAAGGGTTTCCTCCTTAGCTCTCCTCTGCTCGCAGGCAAACCACTCACCCCGGGCCCTCAGCAAGGCCAAGTTTGCTAACAGCACACTGAAGCTGAGACAGGCTGGGACCTGGGACCCTTTACCCCCAAGTGCTTGCATCTGAGCAAACGTCTCCTTGAGAAATAGAATACAAAGCAGCTCTAGGGGTCTAAAAATAACTACCTGCATGGTTAGCTGGGGGCAAATTACAGTAAGATACAAAAAAGGCCACTGCCATTCCTGAGGCGTCTGGAGCAAAAGCAGGGTGCTGGCGTGATCCCAGCACAGGGCACCACCTAAGCCACCCCTCCAGCCCCACCCACTGACCCACCCCTCTCCTCACCCCGTTTAAGGAACCAGCTCGCCCCTCCCACCCAACCCCAACCCTGTAGCAAACGAACAAGGGCACCTGTTTCTTGTTTTCCATCCCTCCTGCAGCAGCACGAGTCCCAATAAAGCCTTGCCTGAATTTCTCCTTTGGCCTCTTACCAATTGCTATTGATTAAAGAGACCTGGGTGGGTAACAGAGTTAGCTTCTCTTCTGCTATTAAGTCATTGGATGACATTTAGTCCTATCTCTGACCCTTCCTACTCTCTCAGCCTCTAAGGATTCTTCTTCCAAAGTGAAAGCAACTACCTCTTCAGACCAAGAAGAAGAGGAAGCTAAGAGAAAGGCCTTTCTGCCCAGGGAAAGTGTGGCCGCAATCTTCTTTCTTTCCTTTTGTTTCCTTTCTTTCTTTTTTTTCTAATATGGTATCTGGGTGGAAGAAGATGGCTAAGGTGCAGGAAGCAAAAGGCAGACAGCTGTTTAGGGACACCAAGGTAAATATTCACTATGACCTAACCTAATTATTTAAGAGATGGGGCCTCCAAGAATCTTTCAATGCTATTTTCTGGATAATAAAAATGACCTGCAATTTGAATCTTAATTATTTGTACATTTTTGACACTCCTCTAAACTGCTTGAAACTTTTCCTTTTAGCTTTTTCAAACTTTTCCCTTGATAATTTTCTCACAAACCCTTTTTAACAGAGTAAAGTCAGGCTTTCGGGCGAGCTGGGCCTCGCCGGACTTAGGGGAACACATGCCCACAGTGTTCTCACTAAGCCAGTAAATCCCAGCTCTGAATGCAAAACAGCAGACTTCAGTGACTTTTTAGAGTTGAAAACATTAGACATTAAAAACGAAAATTAGTTTGTAGAACTACATTTGTAGAATTGGAAGCATTCAATACAGGATCAAACCAAGCTGGACTCAATTTGACCTATAAAGAGATGGGAGGGAGAGAGGATTTTTGGATATTGAGTAAAAAGCTTGGTCTCTAGGACCTTGACCCGACTGTAGATGTTCTCTGGAGGCCTGAAAAGTCTGGACTAAAACAGATATTGTCGATGGAAAGGTCAGAAAAAGAGAACTAAACTGCTTCTTGCCTCTTTAAAACACACCTGAAGGATGCTCAGCCAATCAGTTCATGTTACTCAATTTAGATCATAAAATTAATGCATAGCACAAATGAATCCTTCAATTCCTAAGCTATATCTAATAACAAAAACTTTGCAAGATTTTCACACTTGCTTTGTAAGAGTAATACAAAAATAGCTGACATGGCTCAACCACTCTCAGAAAGCACTTCTCTTGTGCCAGAGGGGCCCCAGCGTTAGTGTAGTGGGTGTAGAAGCCTGCTCCTCCCTACTCACCCGATGATTCGATCTTCAGGAATTTGGTGAGCAAGTTGTTAAACTGTTGGAAGCTTGAAATCCCCACGGTGGAGCAACAACATGGCAACTGGCAAATGATACAAATGAGGGCTTTCCCCACCCCTCGCCGGGAGAGGTGATCCACCAGCACCCTCCCCAGACATCCCACATCTAGTTTCAGTCCACGAATTTGAACAACATCACAACCTCTTGGAGCTTCTACTTCTTCATCTTTGAAAGGAAAAGCTTGAACTTACTTGTGAAAATGCCTTCCAACTTTAAAATGCTATGATTCAAAGAATCTTATATAACTTTGGTGGGAAGAAATAGCCTTTTATTAAGACCCATTTGTGGATTTGAGCCAATTTAAGGATAATTCAAAATTACCAAAAACGGAATGATTTCTTCTCCTTATGGTTGTGAGCAATAGCCTCTGAATTTGGTATTAAAGCTATGTCTCATAGTGAATATTTACCTTGGTGACCGTAAAAGGCTGTCTGGCTTTTTCTTCCTGCACCTTAGCCATCTTCTTCCACCCAGATCCCACATAAGAAAGAAAGGAAAGAAGGAAAGGAAAGAAGGAAAGAAAAGAAGGAAAGAAAAGGAAGGAAGGAAGGAAGGAAGAGGAAAGAAAGAAAGAAAGAAAGAAAGAAAGAAAGAAAGAAAGAAAGAAAGAAAGAAAGAAAGAAAGAAAGAAAGAAAGAAAGAGAAAGAAAGAAGAGAGAAGAGAAGAGAAGAGAAGAGAAGAGAAGAGAAGAGAAGAGAAGAGAAGAGAAGAGAAGAGAAGAGAAGAGAAGAGGAGAGAAGAGGAGAGGAGAGAAGAGAAGAGAAGATTGCGGCCACACCTTCCCCGGGCAGAAAGGCCTTTCTCTTAGCTTCCTCCTCTCCTTGGTCTGAACAGCTAGTTGCAAGTATGTATTTTTAATGTTGTCTGTCTTCTGTGCTGTTCCTGTAAGTTTGCTATTAAAATACATTAAAGTATTAAATACATACATACCCAGATTGGTCAAGGGATTTGCCCAAGGCAGGCCTGGGTCATTGCACCTGGGGCTTCTGAGTCACAGCCTCTTGCTCTCTTCCCCAGAACCCACCCCCATATTACAGGAGGCCCCAGGGATGGCACTGGGCTGGCTGGGTCTGCTGAAATGTTTGATATCCTCTAGGCCAGTGGGTTTCAGCCAGGGGTGATTTTACCCTCCAGGGACACTTAGCAAATATCTGAGACATTTTGGATTGCCACAAGCAGGGTGGTGCTACTGGTACCTAATGGGTAGAGGGCAAGGAGGCTGCTAAAAACCCTACAAAGCAGAGGACAGCCCCCCACTACAGTGAATTATCTAGCCCCAAATGTCAGTAGTGGCAAGTGTGAGAAATCCTGTACTACACACAAAAAGTATATTTTTAGTGCATCCTGCCTCTTACAAGTACATAGTATAGGGTGACACATTTGAGAGTGACAAGGAAGACTATTAATAACTCATGAGGACAACAGGCATAAATAGAGGTTGTTCCATTGGGATATATGTTCACCCCATATGCTCCAAATGGGATATATGTTCACCCCAGTTCTGGAGTCCCAGGAAATGGCTCTAGTCTCTGAAAATCACTCAGGGAATGCTAATTTGCCTGATGAGCAATTTGGTGAGAAATACCTTAAACTAGATTTACACCGGTTTGCCATCAGTCTTGGGCTACCAGCAGAAGGGATAAGAGCCAGGGTGGGGCCAAGGGCAGGAGCTGAGATCTGAAAGGCAGCAGTAAAGAAAATGCAGTGAATCTGTGACAGAACCAAAATCGGGGTGGGGGGGTGGGGGGGGTGGAATTCCTCCTCAGCTTTGGGAATTGGCTTTGGCAAATTGGTTAAATGGTAAATTGATGACATGGCAGTGAACCATTCAATGAGTTGGCTTTTGATATGTTAGCTTTCTCCAAATTCATTTTTGGACAATAATATGTTTATCTAGGAAACATCTAGAAGAGAAGAGGTGCTTAAAAAGTGGGGCACACATTCCTTTATACTGGCTGTGGCAGCTTTGGGAGCATCGGACTTGATAAAAGTTCTAAATAGGGGCCTGGGAGATGGGCTGCCAGCAAACTGAGGACTGGGAGCAGTGGTCAAGCTATTTGGCTATTTGGTGAGGCTGAAAATTTTTGTGGTATCTGTGGATTCAGTTAGGAATGAATTGGAATGTTTTGGTCATTACTACCAAGTCGACAATGCTATTTAAAAAGATTTCAATTATTCTGGAGCAATTTTGAAAATATGACATTTGTTAGTACACATTGCTGTTTATTCTTAACAGACGTAAGATTGCTTCTCTCTTCTTTTTCTTTTCTTCCCCTTTGGCATGTCTCTAAACTGAGGAAAGAGATCATGTCAGCTGTGAGGCCAGCTAGTCCTGTCACCAGCCAAGCCCAGGGTTTAGTCACCAACAAGGTCCAGGGTTTAAAAACCCTAGAACGAAACATCCCTATGTATATAGATTACCTTGCAGTCACAACAGAATTTTCCTTACTCTGCTACCATTCTGAACCCAGAAATTTTCACAGTCAACAGAGGCAAATTTGTGACAGTAAAAGAGAAAACTTTTACTAGACCACCTAGATTTCATTTCACTTTCCCTATGGCCCTTGGGTGACTCTTTCAGTCACTGTAACGTACGTGCCCATTTACTCTGTAATGAAGATGCGTGAACACTGACAAAAACATCACGACAACGCCAAAGGAAAACAACTCTGCAAATAAATGCTGTAAAAAAATGGTTTTTTTTAGAAACTTGGGTTTGAAGGGGGAAGAAAGAAAATGGCCAACATAAAAAAATGTTGAAAGCATCGAACGTTCTTCCTGGGAGTAATCTTGCTGCCCCAAATCTGACACAGACAGTGGAGAAACCCAGCTAGGGAGAGAAGCAGCCGTGAGAAAGAAGAAAAGCCAGGTGGAGGCCAAGTGGGAAAGCTCTGGGGACCCTGGTCCTCTGGCCTGGAGGCCTGTGGGACCTACCAGAGACCTCTTGCTTGTTGTCTTCCCACCCCTGACCTCTCTTAGCCAGAGCTGCCCAAATGTGCACCCCATCCCAGCCCCACCTGAGAGCCCAGGGCAAAAATCTTCATTTCTTCTATCAACTCACTACATTTTGCACCGCAATTAGCAAGTTCTTTCTTTATGCATTTTTCTTTTTTGTCAGTAATGTTCCATGTGTCAAAAGTCTTGACCAAGGGAACTGGACTTGATATCAAATTAAACCCAGCATGATTCACAGTCACAAACTGCCAAAGGATGTCTGAACTGTGTGTGGCTGCAGAATAAGAAGTTAGGAGATGGATCAATCCTTCACATGTCGACCAAATATTTTCTTGTAGAGTTGAGGAGTCTCTAGTTCACCTACATTGGACGGCCAGGATGCCTCTCTCCTATGTCCTGTGCCAAAGTGGCCACCTCACCCTTACCTGGGGGATTCTTGCTTTCTACAAGTGTTCCGATCTCTTAGCTAAGAAGTTTCCTCCACCATTATTTAAGATTTAAAGTTGTTCAATAACTTACAAATCCATTTTCAGCAACGTATGTTGGCAACCCACTAACAAGCGTCCAGTGGTCTGCGGGAGGGGTCCTTGAGGAAGATTAGAAGAAAGAAAATCATCGCTAGACAGAGAAATGCACCACGTGCAGAAATAAAAGGGCAACGTCTGCAGCTGTTTCATGACAATACTCACGGAATGACTTTGATCTCTTCTTTTCCATGTAAAATGTAATCGATGATTTTGTAAAAGATGACTTCCTAAGAGCAAAGAGAGAATACGAGAAAAATCTTACTTCCCAAAGAAAACACTTTCCCTTAATGAACTTATACTTTAAAATTTCAATAGTGCTGTATTTCCCAACGACATTTCTCTGCACAATATAAATGACTAAACTACTCATATCCTAATGCAAGCTTGTAATAAGACTAGAAATATTATTGGCCACTTATCAACAAGCCTGTTGAACTGATTTTAGAACATTGAATTCACCCAAACAGCTTCTAGAGGGATCTTGGTTTCTCTTTTAATTTCCTTCCATTAATTTCTTTTAATTTCTTTCTATTGTCCAGAAATCCCTGACTGATCACTTCAGTGGAACAAGTCATGGAATTTCTCAACCTCAGTGTTTTCCCTGCCCAGCTGTGCAGTGAGCACTTACCCCCTTCCAGCACTCGCTTATTTGAACAGGTGTCTCAGAGACAGGATTCGGTGGCTACTTTGTCAAAACTGGAAGAGACTTGAGAACTAGTCTCTCTACTTCTTTGGGCAGATGAAGAGCCCGAATATTCCATCCCATACCTTTCCTTTGCTGTGTGCTGGGGACAAGGTAGTAAACAAGCTTCCTGTGAAGCTTGCAGTCAAAGGAGAAAGTTAATTTAACCCAACCCTTCCCTAGAGACCCCAATCCAGTGTGTAGAAGAGGCCTTGGGCACAGTGTGTTTAAAAAACTATGCAGGAGGCTCTAATTGCATTCCCTCCCTATTGAAAAGCACTGATCCACCAGATCCTGGCTTCACAGGAAAGGAAACTGAGAAGTTAAACAATGAGTTAAGGTGAGGGTCATCCAGCTGGCTTGGGGCAGAGCTGAGACTTGAACCTCAGACTCCCTGTCCAGTGCTCTTTCTACTGCTCCAAGGTCTTCCAGGAAGTTATAGGACTAGAACCCAGTACTTCTTGGGTCAATGCTCTTTCCCCTATGTATGGCCTCCTCTGGTTTTAGCCCCTGGTACCATGCACAGATATCATCAAGGAAGATGTTTGCACTTACTCTGCCATCTGGTGTCTTTGGACCTTTATAAGGCTCGACTTCTCCAAGCTTGACTGGCCATTCATCATAGAATTCCTGGAGGCAATCATATTTAAACATTATTAAGCAAACTGTTCTGTGACTTACCATATCTTACATAAGTGTCATGTATTGGCATGTTTTATGTTAATTTATAATTCTGGAATTTTGAAGCTCTCTTCCAGCAATACTGCTTATGAACTTGTGACTGTCAACAAGTCAGCCTCTTTAATCTATAAAATGGGGATAATAATGGAATGTATACTATAAGGTCATTGTGTGGATTAAATGAATAACACAGAGCACCTACTCTGACACACAGTTAAAAGCCCTCAATAGATAACGGCTCTTTTATAGACAATTAAACTAAATCCAGAAAGGGTAAGAGGTTTGGCCAAGGTCAGCAGAGTGGCCAGCAGTTTGGGTTGCCTTACTCAACATTCATTCTCTGCCTCTTCCCTGCTAACGGAACTTGATTTTATTTAGGTATCAGGTGATAATTTGTTCAGAGAAGCCCGAGAGTGGTCTATACAAGGTGCCGGGATTAGTTTGAGGGCAGGTATGTGGCCCAGTGCTGGACAATGAAGAAAGGGAAGAAGTCTGCCAAGGGGCTTCTGCGGGAAGGTTTTCTTCCGACGAAAAGTAATGACGGGACTGGGTATAGCTTAGTGGTAGAGCGTAAGCTCAACATGCACGAGGTGCTGGGTTCAATCCCAAGTACCTCCATTAATATAAAGGAAAAGTAATAAAAATGGTATTTGTAGGAAATGTCTTCAAATTCTGTCAAGGCTATGCATTTTGAGCTGCAATAGCTATCTTGCCACCATAAGAAGAGACCTCATTAGCTATGCTGAAAGTAGCAAAGATTTTAACAGGAAAAAAACGAAAAGTGCCTAGGACTTTACACTGAGCTCTGAATTAACCAGCCTTAGAACTGCCCTACTTTGGAACACCTTCTTAAATGAGATAATAACCATAATATTATTAAAGATGCTTTTAGCTGGGTCTGATGTTATTTTCAGAAGTAATCAATAATCAATACACGCAGTTAGAAAGTCCCAGAGCCAGGATCAGAACACAGCTCTTCTGACACTTGATCCTATGTTTATCCACTTAGAACAATTACCATGAAAAAATAATTTCCAATCACATGGGGAGTAATAAACATAAATGATATGGTATTCATCAATTATGTTGTACTAGGAGAACTCCAACACAATTAATGAAGTAAGATGAGAAATGAGCATTATATTGTGTGAATAATAGTAAATATTTCATTATTTCTACTTTAAAATAATTTTAACTTTTCAGAATATAAATCCTCAAACTGGTCATGATAATATAGTTTATTATTATGCCTTACTATGTGCTAGATACCACAAAGATACAGATTAGGTAGATATGAATATATAATTTCTAAATAATCTCAAACCCTCACAACTGATGAGAGATGTCTTCATTTTACAGATGAGTAAACCAAGAATCAAGAAGGTTAAAAGAACTTGCTGAAGGTGAGGAGAGTGTGTGCTTAGCATGAACAAGGTCCTGGGTTCAATCCCCAGTACTTCCATATAAACAAACAAACAAATAAACAAACAAACCTAATTACCTCCCCATCACCATCAAAAACAAACAAACAAAAAAGTAAAATAAAAGGATCTTTAAAATTTAAAAAAAGAACTTGCTGAAAAGAAAGAGTCAAAGAACTGACACTACCCGAATTCGAGACTTACTATACAGCTACAGTAATCAAGAGAGTGTGATACTGGTGAAAGAATAGACAAAAAATCAGTGGAACAGAGTAGAGAACCCAGAAATAGACAAAGACAAATATAATCAACTGGTCTTTGGCAAAGGAGCAAAGGCAATGAAGAAAGAATAGTCTTTTCAACAATTGTACTGGAACAACTGGACATCCATATGCAAAAAGATGAGTTTAGACATAGATCTCATGACTTTCACAAAAAATAACTCAAAATGGATCATAGACCTAATTGGAAAATATAAAATTATAAAACTTCTGGAAGATGACATAGGAGAAAATCTAAGTGAACTTGTGTTTGGTGGGATTTTTTAGAAACATCAAGAACTGAAAAAATTAGACTTCATTAAAATGCAAAACTTCTGCTCTGCAAAAGATGCTGAAAAGATAAGCCACATACTAGAAGAGAATATTTGCAAAACACATATCCGGTACAGGATTTGTATTCAAAATATATAACTCTTAAAACTGAAGGATAAAAAAAAAAAAAACCAATTAAAAAGTGGGCAAAAGACCTGAGCAGACATTTCACTAAAGAAGACCTACAGATGGAAAATAAGCATATGAAAAAATACCTACATCACATGTCATGAGAAAATGCAAGTTAAAAAAACAATGAGATACCACTGTACACCTACTAGAATGACCTAAATCTGGAACACTGACAACACCAAATGCTGGCAAGGATGTGGAGCAACAGGAACTTTCAGTTATTGCCAGTGGGAATGCATAATGGCACAGCCACTTTGGAAGACAATCTAGCTGTTTCTTACAAAGCTAAACAGTCTCATCACATTTTCTAGCATTAGCCCTCCTTGGTATTTACCCAAAGGAGGTAAAAACTTATGTCCACACAAAAATCTACACACAATATTAATAGCAGCTTTACTCATAATTGCCAAAATTTGGAAGCAACCAAGATATCCTTCAGTAGGTGAATGGATAAGCAAACTATGGTGTATCCAGACAATGGAATATTATTCAGCATCAAAAAGAAATGAGCTCTCAAGCCATGAAAACACATGGAGGAACTGTAAGTGCATATTGCTAAGGGAGATCGTTTAATCTGAAAAGGCTGTATATTGTATGATTCCAACTATATGGCATTATGGAGAAGACAAAGCTATAGAGGGAGTAAAAATATCAGTAGTTGCCAGGGGCTTGGGGTAGGGAGAGGGAAGGACGAACAGGTGGAGCACAGAGAGTCTGCAGGGTAGGGAAACTGTTCTGTATGCTATTAATGGCAGATATATGACTATGTATTTGTCAAAACCCATAAAACTGTACAATACAAAGAGCTGAACCCCCAAAGTAAACTGTGGAATTTAGTTAGTAATAACATATCAATATTGATTCATCAACTGTAACAAATGTACAACATCAAGGCAAGATGTTAATAATATGGGAAAGGCGGAGTGGTAGGGAAGAAAGAAGACACATATGGAAAAACCTCTGATCTTTCTGCTCATTTTTTCTGTAAACTTAAAATTACCCTAAAAGAATAAAGTCTGTTAATTATTTTTTTAAAGACTTGTTGAAGACATATAGCTAGGAAGTGGAAAAACCAAGCTAGATCTTTTTTACTTCAAAATGCACGTTTTTACCTCGATACAATACTTTCTTGGCACTGGTTCTTACAATCTATGGTAACTGGTAGTTTACATAGTGTATCCATTTTTTAAATGGATCACATTTCATGTGATGTGCATTTTATAGGTGATTTTAGGTGAGATAAAATGTACAGAACAGTGACCTTCTCCTTGGTCATGTCCAGCAGTCCGATAGAGTATCGTTCGCAGTTCAGATATGTCCTAACAGTGTAGAGCGCTTTGTGAAACTGTCGCTCAACATCTGTGAGCTCTTCAAATACTTTGTTGGCTGACCACATAAGGATCTGAAATTAGGTATTAAAAAGAAAACAGTTAGAACAAAACACACTATAAAGAACTAGAGTAGAGTCAGAAGAAAACCAGAGGTGCATCAAATAAAATGAATACGTATCAACAAACATTGCAATTCCATTTTTGAATGTGTACACATCCAACAAACTGCTCAGATTCTCTGAGTGGGATGATGAGCAGACCTCTGCAAGGCTGTGGGTTTATGAAAAGGGAGAGGCCATGCTTGGTCCCCATGTCCCAATGTTTTGTCTCCAAAGGGCAAATGATCTAACAATAACTGCAGGAAGTGCTTCAAGATGGTGGAATAGAAGGGCGCGGAGCTCACCCTCTCCCACAAATAACAGTAAATGCAGAGACGGTCCCTGGGCAGAGGGTCCAGTACTGGTGGCCCACTGGCTCTTTCTGGCCCTCATGGGGAGAAAGCCAGATGCCTCCTTCCGTGCATCTTGAGCTAGTCAAAGGTTACCTGACCTGGACAGTTAGAATGGGATGGGACCTTGGAAGCTCCATCCCAACCACCCTCTCACCATCGTACTAATGAAGAAACTGAGGTCCACAGAGCAATCCAGACTCAGGTAGCCTGGCTACCAGTGGTGTTCTTCAAGGAGGCAACATACTTCAGAGGACTGATACGCTTCTCAAAGTAATACCTTTACTACGTACCAGGATCTGCCAAGAGCTTTATGCGAGCTAATTCATCTAATGACCATTTAATAGTCACAACAACCATGTGGGGTAGATACTATAATTATCATCGCCACCTCACAGAGGAAGGAACCACCGCTACCCAGGATATAGACTGAAGAAAGCAAGTCATCTGTACCTACAGACAGAGGGGCAGGAAGGCCAGGTGGGAGGGCAGGGAGGGGACCATGAGAGGACACTGAGGATGGAAGTTTGGGGATCTGCTCTCTGTGGCTTAAACCTCCACAAGTGATAGGAAGTGTCTGTGCTTGTTGCCTCTGGGTCCCTTTGTCAGCTGGTCCGCATGGAGTGACTAATGTCACCTCCCCTTTACCTGGCTTCTTCGGGATTCAATATTGTACAGGTAGTTGGTATGATGAAGCTTTAGGATGATAGAAACAAAGTTGAGGTATTTGGAAAAGACCTACAGATGGCAGAGAAAAACAAATGAGGGGTGACGTCTTACTTTCAGTTATACAGCAAATAAATTTCCTGAGCCTCTGATGGGATGCCCAGGAATAGCGTTACCTCCTCATCCTGTTTGGAAAATTCAGCTGCTTCAACTTTGTTAACTGCCATAACCACAGCAAGAACTTCCTTGCCCATCGTGATGGGGGTAGCCAGCAGGTTCCTAGTGACATACCCAGTTTGTTTGTCCATGAAGTCAGAAAAATGGTTGTTCTGAAAGATATATTCACACATTTGCCAAAGTAGCACAGAACCATGGAGTGCAGATCTAGGAATGGCAAGAGATCACTCCCTCTAGTCTAAGTCGTACCGACAGATAACCAGGGCCCCAGCACATGGGTCCCAAACAAACATTCCCACCCACCTCCCATCTTCTGATTGTGTGGAATGAAACTGCCCATTTTGGAATGAGCATGTCCCATCTGAGCTACAGCCTCTCCAGGTTAGGCTGAGGTTGGGCCAGGAGAAAAGAGGTGATGCTGTGGCCAAGTGGAAAGTGAGGTTCTCAGAGGAGGGGAGGGCAGGATTATAATAGGCAGAAAGTATGTGCCAGAAAGAGCACAGCTGGGATTCCAGGTCTACTTCATAGAGCTCTTCTTTTTTAATTGAAATATATTTGATTTACAACGTTGTGTTAGTTTCTAGTTTACAGCAGAGTGATTCAGTTATACACACACATATTCTTTTCCATTATAAGTTATCATAAGATACTGAATATAGTTCCCTGTTAGAGCTCTTCTCAATTGCAAAAGTAAAAGTACACTTGAAACCAGTCAACCCATATATCATAATGTAAAGAAAGAAATGATTAATCCCGCAGACTTCTCCTAACCTCACCTACTTAGGAAATCTGTGTTACCTGCTTAGTATGTCTCCTCCCTTGCCTTTCTCTATGCTTGGACAAAGATTTTTCTTTTCCTTTTCCAATAACATTTTCTTTTCAATACTTTCATCACCTAACAATACCTTATGGACTTCTCTCCAGACCAATGCATATGGATGTGAACCCATCTTCTAAATTCTTGCATACTCCTCCACAGTGTGGGGGCTCCAAGATCCACCCAACCAGCCTCTACTGATTCTGTCTGTGTGTAGTTTTCCCCACTGCAAACAATGCTGCACTAATCACTTTTACTTTTATTTTTATGTGGTAGATTCCTCAAAGTGGAAATTCCTTTTGCTGGATCAACAGAGAGATGCAATTTTTATTTACACAAGTTACTTTTAAAGTCTTACTTCCACTGGTCATGTGTGAGAAGACCACCCTTTCACCAGAACCAGACACTTATCAGTTTTTAAATGTTGCATCAAGCTAATGTCTTTCATTCATAATTTATATTTCTTTCTTGGGGGGACAAGAAGTGGATCATCTCAGGTACAAGCCTCCTACAGTAGATGTAAGAGATGATTCTAATACACTACCCACGGAAAGGACAGAGTGATGAGTTGCACACCTCAGGAGAGGTGCACAAATGGAAGGGCTTGAGAAGCAGGTCAAGGACGGCAGTTATCTTATTAGTGGTAACTGAGAGGAACACCCACTCTAGTTGGGTGTAGAGGCGGGTTCTTACTATCACCCCTTTGAACCTGAGACTTCAACTAGAACTGAACTTTCAGCCCGACTTTGAGGCTCAGTGGCCAAAATTCACGTGGTGTTCCTTTTACAAGTTGTATTATGTTCACGTCCCCATGTTGATGGTAGTAAAAAATAAAAGTAAAAATGTGAGAGACCACTGGTGTGTGACTTCTGGGCCAGAATTTCCACCAGGGAACAAGGGCTGCTTGGTCGACAGAACTCACAGCTCAGCTCAGAGCAGTAGACCTGGGCTGAGCCTCAGAATCACGGTAGATGAATGCAGATTCACAGACCCCATAGCAGACCCGCCAAATCCTGATTTCCTACAGTGGAATCTGTACTTTTAGTGGATGATTCAGTTCTGCGGAGGATCCTTAAAAATGGGAGCTGCTAAGGGACTCGGATGACCCCAAATCCCTTCTCCACCTGCCCAAAGTGGAGCCACACAACCCAACTACTTACGTAGGAGGCAGCATTGCACAATGAAGAAGGTTCTGCAGTCAGACTTCTTTGGCTAAAACCAGGCCCCAGTTAACTAGCTGTGAGACGTTGGGCATGCTGCTTACCCTCTGCGTCCTTGCTTTTTAATCTGAAGATGGGAACAACGATCGTAACTACTGTCTCAAGTCTCTGATGTGAAGAGAGAATGACACAGTGCGGGCAGAGCACTTAGAAAAGGATCTGACACATAGTAGGTGCTCAATAAATCCTGGGAAGAGAAACCTGGGACCTTGGAGGCCTCCTTGGATGAGAAGTGCGGTTACATTTTGCTTCTGCTCCTAGCTTTTGGAACCAGTTCTAATCACTAAAGAAATCAGATACTTTTAGCACATTTGATCCTGAGGGCCAGCTCTCCACCCCCACCAACCAGAGCCACCTCTCTTTCCTGACTACTTTATCGGCGACTTCTCTCTGCTTCCTGTAGCAGCTTCACTCTCAGACCAGAATGTCTCCAGACTTTGTGACGTTCATTCTCTTAATCCACTGCGAGGCCAGGCTGGCTTGCTGTCCATTTCCCTCCTAACCTATTACCCACTACAGAGCATGATCACTTTCATTCACACAGAGATACTGGGCCCTAAAGGAATAACCAAAATGCCCAAAATATGCACCCTGGGATGGAGTCAGGCAGCATTTCTTTGCAAACACACTTCATTCTGCAGCTTCAAATGCTGATGCTATTTTATTCTAGATTCTAAGCAGAAGGAAATGTTCTTATGTTCAATTGGCCACTTTGAGAAAATGGCTTATAAGTTTTAAAATGTAATGCTTGCTTATCACTGTATCTGAAAATGCTGGATAAAACCATCTGCCAACCTACCAACACAGGATAGGTGAGGTGAGGTTTTCTGGTTTTTTATTTTCACTCGTTCAAACAACCCTTGGTGAAGTTTTTTTTTTTTTTTTAGTAAATCTTGTATCTTTCAGATTCACAAACTCATTTGATGGTCCTTCCAAGAAGCCAATGAAGACAACTGAGAACATTGGTTCAAGCAGCAGGCCACCTGGATGGTTAAATTCTGATTAAACACCTCGAGATCGGCAGTCAGAAAGAGAAGAGGGAGGAGAGGGAGCTATAAGCACCCTGTTAATTATTGAAAACAGGATTCTCCTGTGGCTTTCTTTTAAACCACAGTGAGGAGAACCACCCATAGAGTTCCTCAGCAGCTTTCCCAATACAGTAAGAAATGATTAACTGGAGAAGATGTCTCAGTTTCCTGTTATTAAGTTTCCTTGCCTTTAACCTGTTTTAAAAACAGGCAATAATCATTGACCCGGTTTTGGCCACCCACACTCCGCCCCCAACTTCTCTTGGCATTAATATAATGTTATCATAGCTGTCATTCATTGAGTACCTACTAGGAGTCAGGCACTTTACAGACATTTCATCTGCACATTTGGTCACCTCTGTTTCTCAGGTGCAGAAACACAATCCATCATGAGGTTACCTAGACTCACACCTGGATCTGTGTCCAGGTTGCCTGATGCCAAAGCGCTCACCCGACACCACGTGGCTCCCCTGTTACCAAGGCTGGGAGTGTCCGGTTCCACCTCCTGGTCCATGTGCGAGAAGTCCTCCCTCCCCCAAGCCCACACTGCCAACCAGAGAGAGATTGTGTGCCGTCAGGGCTGTGACCAAAGAGGGAGGGCTGGGAAGCCCTGGGTTATGATCCCAGAACCACCACATCCTGCCTAATTGACCTGGAAAAGATTCTCACATACAATGGATGGAAATAAAAATATGGTCCTTGCCTTCTGTGCAGGGTCTTTGCCAGAATCAAGCGAGATAAAGAGTGAGAGAAAGGAAAGGAGCAGCGTTAATAGAAATGTCACTCAAAACATTGGTTTCCAACGCCTTTCTCTCCGCAGATTTTACCGAAGTGACTTAAGTGCGGCGAAACTGCAGGGCTGTGGGGTAGGGTGCAGGCAGGAAGAGCCTGGACACAGTGAGGAGGCCTCGTCTTGTCCAGCCCTCTTGACAACAGGCCCTGGACTCTGAAGAGACACAGCCCCCATGACCTCAACCTCCGGTCCACCCAAGGGAAGAGTTAAACTAACAACTCCAGGGGCCCCTTCCATCTAATCGTCCACAGTTGGTTTGAAATCCGCTTCCTCCCTCTTGCATCTGCTCACTCAATAGGCGGGTGGTTTTCAACATTGGCTGCATATTTGAGTCCCTGGGGAGCTTTTAAAACATACTCCTGGCTGCGCCCCAACCTCTGTGAGTCTGGTGTAACTGGTCTACTGGAAGTCTCAGACATCTGTATTTTTAGAAAAGCTCACAGTTTGATTTTAACATGCATCTAGAGTTGAAGAGCACCATTCTCGGAGGAAAAAAAAACGTGCTTAGAAGCAGTAGAAATGGAGAACAAATGAGGCCTTTGTCCCTGAGCTCAGGGGAATGTCTATCTTCACACATCCTCAGGAGAAGGGAATGAGGACCAAAAGAAATGCCCCACTCCCTCCTCCCCCACCATTTACTGCCCTGTCCACGCTGGGCACTCATCACTGCCAGCTGTAGACTCAGGCCACCTAATTTCTTAAGCAGCTCCATTCTATTATTCTGTCCTCAGCATGGGGAACTGGGTACAGCAGAAGTCATTATACTCATTTCTTCTTTTTTTTAATGGAGGTGCTAGGTATTGAACCCAGTACCCTGTGCATGCTCCCACTGAGCTATATCTCTCCCCTTATCCATTTCTTCTTGAAAAAGAAACTCTTTTCAGAAAAAAAAATCTTGTGTATCACTTTCTTAAATTCGCTGTCCTAGTTATTTCGAAGATGGCCTCAGTCGGAGACTGGCAAGACGAATACTCCCGCAAGAAAACCTCAGGGTGTGTGGGCAGAGCCTCGTAGCTGGGATCAGAGAAGTTTGCCTTGAGGGCACGGGTCAGTTTAGCCACCGGAAGCAGCTGCAGTGGGCCTCAGAATCCCACCTAAACCAGCTTAAACTCACTGCAGGGAGGGATGGTAAAGCCTGAGGACTCTCTGGTGACCAACAGCAACCCTTGCCCCTCCGGGCTGTCCTGTGGCTGTTTGCCGAGTGGTATTGCTAATGTTTGACAACTTCTGCACCTTGTGGATCCCTGAGGCCCCCTCCTGTAATCAGCTTCAGGAGGCCTGGAGGGGATTATCCTCTGCTTCCAGCTGCCCCCTCCACCAGCCGAGCCAACAATAAACCTCTACTCAGAAAGCATTTCAGAGGCTGCTCCCAATCAATTCTGTTCCATCACCATCTAAATCTCCTCTTTGTTAACAGCAAATCAAAATGCTGGGACACTTGCGTAGGAAAAGGGCTGGCAGGAGAAACTCCGGGGCTGGGACCTATGGTTATGGCCAAGTGGAGGGATTATGGGTGATTTGCATTTCGTTTTTGTTTATTTGTATTTTCAAATTTTTCAAAACTGAACAAGCATTAAGGTGGTAAGCAGAAAGTTAATTTTTCTGCTTTTAAAAGAGCATAATAAGTTATGCACTGTGTGAGACTGGTCTTCGGGAGGGTCCAAATGTCCCATTTACAGGATTGGAATTCGTTCTTGATAGATCTGAGTTATGAGGGGTTGAGATGGCCAGTTGTATTTAATCATCCCCTAAATTCAAATGTTTAATGATCCAGATCCGAACTTTCTTTTCGCACATTTGGTCTATAGGTGAGAGAATCCATTCATGAGCCAATTCATCCCAAAGAGCTGAGTGTCTTCAAAGGATTGTGGGTGAGAGACGTGGGGAGCCGTTCAGGGGCCTTGGCATCTGACGTCTTGGCTGATCTCACCAGTGGGCGGCCTGCTTTGCCCTGTTGGTCAGGACAGTGCCCAGAGCACAGAGGAGGCGTAAGAGCGCAGGTGTGGACTGCACCAGACCCAGGGAAGGTTGCCTGATAAAATGCCCTAAATCACATGGGACACACTTATACTAAAACATTATGGATTGTTGATCTGAAATTCAGATCTGGGCAGCTTGTCATTTTATTTGCTAAATCTGGCAGCTCTTGGCCTGGGTGTACCTCTTCCCCACCACTGCACTCCCCAGGTTACAGCCAAACCAGTACCACAAGGATGGTCTCTGGACCCCACTCTCTTTCCCAAGACCACCCCCAACCCGCACCCCACCCCCACCCCCACCCCCGCGCCAAGACCTCATCTCCACTCCATTGTCATCAGGCCACTTACCTTTTTCACATCTGGGACATTAAAGGTTTTCTTTGTGTGGGCAACCCAACCCACTATCCCGACATCCAGCGGAAACACAGCTTCTTTGTCGGGGACCACCAGGTTGTCCTCAAACCTGGAGGTGGGAGTGACATCGAGCAGCTTAGAGGCCACCTCGGGGGTGCCGTTGCGGGCCCGGCACAAGAACATGCTGCAGCGGTCGGCCTGCACCAGCCGCACCAGCCTCTGCAGCGCCCTGTGCACCGCCAGCTCGGCGCTGCCCGCCTCCTCCCGCAGGACCCCCAGCAGCTCCAGGCACAGGGCCGCCTCCTCCGCCAGTGTCAGGCCAGGGAAGGATGCACTGATGGGCACATGGGCCCCGCCAGGCTCCGAGATTTCTCCCGGGGCTTCTGCCCGCAGCTTCTTGTCGAAGTACTCCTTGGCAAACTGAGGGTTGTCCTCCAGGTATTTCTCCACCGTCTCTTGGCTGATCTCACCCATGGTGTGGCTTGCTTTTCCGCTATTGTTCAGAAAGGAAGACCCTCAGAGCATCACCAGAGGTAGAGTTCCAAGAAGGGGATACATCCTGGCCCAAGTTACTGGGGAAGCCCTAAGGGGCCCCCTCCCAGGACCCTAAAGGCCAAGCAGAAAGATTTAGCAGAGCTTTCAAACGGCCTGTAACTCTTTGGATGTGACAGAAGGTCCTGGCTTAGGCTGGGATTCAGGAAGCGTGGGATTAAAGAGTTCTTCAGGACACAAAGTCCCTAAGCATTATTAGCTCCTAAGACCTGAGAGAATCCTCAGAGCATCTTAGATCAGCCAGCCAAGTGGCAAGTCCAAGTGACCATGCCAGAAAAATAACTGCATCTTGGCTGCTGTCAGCAGCAAGAAGAATTATTGATACATCCAGTAATTATACTACGTTAGCATCGATGGACAATTCAGCTTGTTCTTTCACTGGTAGCTCTATGAAGTGAAATGACTTAACCCTCGGAAATATCTGTTTATAATACAACTTTAACGGAACATCTAGGGCAGATGGAAGGGTTTAGCATCAACAAAACATAAAATTGAATATTAATCTTCCCTTTTCTTAAAAGTCCTATGATCAGCTGGATAACTTGGCCTACTCTTTCTGTAAAACCCTCACCTCGCAGTTCCCCTCACTTAAAAACCTGACCTCGGAAATGTTTTAAAGGAGCAAACCTTGGACTTATACTAGAGAGGTGGATGTGGCAAAATATTTGTCTGTGATTCAAGCCTAATCAAACCACAAATTATAAATTAATCTTTGTCAAAAGACATGATCATAAAAGACAACCCATGAAGCTGTTAACTGGGTTTTCCTGCTAAGCATGTTAGTTTGGATTTTGTTTTCAACAGTAACAGCCAGACCTCATGCATTTTTGCTCCAAGTACTGTTGGTTAAATCCATTAGATAGTACCTGTTTTGTCTGTTGCCTAGGATCTTAACGTCTCAGGGGCTTCTGGAGTGGAAAGAACACTTATCACTACTTACTTTCGTTTAATGTTCAGGTTATTAAGTTTTTACATTGATTAAGCACATTTTCCCAAATATTTAAACACTATTATGCAATTAAGTCAAACTACACATTTAGTGAACCAATTTCCTTGAATATTTAAAAGCTGATTTCCAGTTTAGTCCAGGTCTTTTCAGCATTTCAATAAAGCTACAAACTTCATATGACAAATTTTCTTGAATGAAAACATATAACATGTTACAGTGCCTCTAAAAGTTATTGTCACGCCCACACATAAGTCCACTTAAAAAACAGCAAGGCTCTGGGTTTCATTTATTTCTCTAAATTTAAATCTTACTTGGCTAGAGTGATAATGGTCTTAGAAAAGAAAAAGTGATTCATTGAGGTTGCAGGTGCCAGGCTCCTGACAACAGGAGGTTAAGTAAATAAATGGCATCATAGTCATATAATAGAAAACTACACATTTATTAATAATCCTGTTGTAAAGGCCTATTCATTGATAGGAACAGATATTTATCATGTGAGATAAATTGCATGATTCCACATACACACACACACATACATGGAGGCATATATACCAAAATGTTGACAGTGATTATTCCAAAGCAGTGGAATTCAATATAATAATTTTTTTCTTCCCTTTTTCTTACCTGATTTTTCTAAAGTATCTAGAGTAAACATATGTAATTTATGTAATAAAGAAATTCATTCATTCACAAACGTAGTTTTTAAGGTTATTCTCCCAGGCTATGGGTGAGGCTGCCTGGGGATGACAAAGGAAGATACAAATGGGAGACACAATTCTAGGCAACAGTTGACAGGATGAGGTGACTGACTTGTTAGAAAAGGCAAGTGAGAAAAAGGGGTCACTGCTGACTACTTTGAGTATTGGATGACATTTTATAAAGATAAAGGCTTTTTTTTTTAAGGGAAATATTGGAAGCCTACCTTTAGGCACGCACACAAATATCCTTCTCCTTCTCTCCTATCCCACCATCTCTGCTACTCTTCTTCCTCGGGGTACGCCTTGCAGAGTCAAGAAGAACGGAGCTGGAGGAATCCCAGTCCCTGACTTCAGACTATACTACAAAGCTATAGGAATCAAGACAGTATGGTACTGGCACTAAAACAGACACTTGGATCAATGGAACAGGATAGAAAGTCCAGAAATAAACCCATGCACTTTGGTCAATTAATCTATGACAAATGAGGCAATAATACACAATGGAGAAAAGACAGTCTCTTCAATAAGTGGTGCTGGGAAAAACTGGACAGCTACATGTAAAAGACTGAAATTATAACATTCTCTAACACCATATACAAAAAGAAACTCAAAATGGATTAAAGCCTAAATGTTAGACTGGGTACTATAAAACTCCCAGAGCAAAACAGGCAGGACACTCTTTGACATAAATTGCAGCAATATTTTTTTGGAGCCATCTCCTAGAGTAATGGAAGTAAAAGCAAAAATAAACAAATGGGACCTAATTAAACCTAAAGGCTTTTGGACAGCAAAGGAAACCATAAACCAAACAAAAAGACAACTTATGGACTAGAAGAAAATATTTGCAAACAATGCAACTGACAAGGGCTTAATATCCAAAATATACAAACAGTTCATACAGCTCAATATCAAGCAAACTACCAAATCAAAAAATGGGCAGATGGCTTAGACATTTCTCCAAAGAAGACACACAGATGGCCAACAAGCACATGAAAAAATGTTCAACATCACTAATTATTAGAGAAATGCAAATCAAAACTACAATGAGGTATCACCCCACACCAGTCAGAATGGCCAATAATAAATGCTGGAGAGCGTGTGGAAAAAAGGGAATCTTCCTATACTGTTGTTGGTGGGAATGTAAATTGATGCAGCCACTATAGAGAACTGTATGGAGGTTCTTCAAAAAACTAAAAATAGAACTACCATATGATCTAGTAATTCCACTTCCAAGTATATATCCAAAGGAAACAAAAACACACTCATTTGAAAATGTACATGTACCCCAATGTTCATACAGCACTATTTGCAAAGCAGACATGGAAGCAACCTAAATGTCCATTGACGGATGACTGGATAAAGAAGATGTAGTATAAATATACAATGGTGTACTACTCAGCCATAAAAAAGAATGAAATAATACCATTTGCAGCAACATGGATGGACCTAGAGATCATTATACTAAATGAAGTAAGTCAGACAAATATGATATCATATGATATCATCATCATATGATATCACCTATATGTGGAATGAAAAAAAAAAAAAGATACAAATGATCTTATTTACAAAACAGCAATAGACTCACACACAGGAAACAAACTTATGGTTACCAAAAGGGAAAGGGGTGGGGCAGGAATAAATTAGGAGTTTGGGATTAGCAGATACACATACTACACATATATATATATATATATGTATAACTGAATCACTTTTCTGTACACCTGAAACTAACACAACATGGTAAATCAACTCTACTTCAATTTTTTAAAAAAAGAAAGAAAAAAATTAGTTGTACTCTTTGTACCTGAAAACATTGGCTGAATGACTAATCTTTTCATTTTCCCACCAATTATTTTGCCATCTTTTTTAATGCAGCCAGAAGATAAACGCTACCCAGTTTCCTTGTTTTTAAGCTTTCTTAGCCTCTCTATCAGGATGTGAGTGTAAATATCAGCTTGGGCAAAATGGAGCTGGTTAAACATGCTTAATTTTTAGGAAGATAAGGACACTAAGATGAATGAAACATGGTCTGTTTCTCCATAAAGTATGACAAGGAAAGGAATTTTTGTATATATTATACACCATCCATAAGATGTAATTTAGAACATAATTTTATATCTAGGAAATAAAAAGAAAAATGCTTGCAAAGAGAATATTTGTTTCCCTTTCTGATTAAACACTTTCACTGTAGGAAAATCCGGAAAATACAAAAAAGTACAAATCAAAAATTAACCTTTAAATGTCCCTATTTTTATCACACAGAGGTAATCACTGTAAACATTTTTCCTGTTGATATTATACATACACATGCATATTTGAAAAATTATTTGGGAGGATAAATTTCAAAGCACCGAAGTTAAAAACATCAGTTAACCTCTACTCATGTATTTGTAATCATGAAGAAATTCAAGAGAGAAAGCCAAAATAAACTGTTTTTCTTTGCTGGTATCTGGGACACTGAAGTTCATGATTTATCATTGAAGGAGAGAGGGGGAGAGCAGGAACAGTTATGTCAACTTTTAAGCATTGAACAAATAAATAAAAACATACCGCTGCAAAAACAATCACCATAAAAATGTACTGAAATCTGCTACATTTATTCAATATTTGGGATGCGCAAGGACCACCAGAATATGTTCTGGGAGAAACAGTTGACAAGGTTAGGGGTATTAGAACTTTCCTAGCAGTCAGAAAGATCCAAAGACAATTGGGCTCAACCAGAAGCTCTCCATCACTGGAGGTGTCTGAGGAGAGGCTGGAAGACCTCTATTTGTCAAAGAGGGGGTCCACACATTGGACAAAAGATGGAGAGTCACCCTAAAATCCTTTCCTACCCGGGGTGCATGGATACTACTATATGTACAATCACACACAGGGTCGCTACAGGAGCAGCTCTGGAGCAGACCTTATTTGAGCTGTTTGGGATTATACACCCTGTGATAAAATGGACCTAACCAGAAGATCTCCCAGTGAGCTGGTAGGCCTGAAACAGGGCTTTCCTAGCAGGAAGGCGGGGATACTAAAGAGTTAACTGCATCATCATTGGCACTCCAGAGACATCCTGAGACTCAGATGAACAACAGGAGTGGAGGGGAAGACGGAAAGTGGAAGCAGAGAACCAGGCAGGGAGATGTCCCAAGAGTTACAGGAAAGTGACAGAAGCCACAGCTATTTTTTTTCAGGAGGCTCAGAAGTAACCCCAATGTTCTGTAAAGACCATCAACTCCTTACTTCTCTGTTTGGTGGCCACCCTTCTCTACCTCCACCCTCTCTTATTTCAGGTCTGGCAGCAGCAAAACAGACCAAATTCATCTCGATCCTCTCCAAGTTGGGCCATGGATACACAACAGATACTGCATGGAAGGAATCTTACAAAAAGATGATATTTCTTTGCCATTTTAAAGTCCAAAGCTGCATCTTCTGACTGCTTTGATCAGATTAGAACACTTTGAATGGAAAGAGAAAAATACGGTCAGGAATTGTACCCTGACTGGGCAAAATCACAAAACTAGTCACAGCATTTCCACTTAATTGACCATTGACGTTAGAGAGGTTTGTTCACCTCCCCCTCTTGTCCACTCCTCAGCCCCATTCACCTTGGCCGCTTCGGAAACAAAACAAAATTCCTCTCTGGCTTTGGAATAAAATTGCACCATAAACAATTGGTAGGTGTGTTTCAAAGCGGTTTGAGCGAAGTGCCACGGAGTAAGTAGGCGACCACCGAGGTTGCTAAAATATTTCCTGTGCTGACCAGGGGTGCGTTTCTGGAGAATATTTAACAGGGAGGGTTTTAATGCTTCTAAAGATGTTGAAACTAAAGAGCAAATATTGATCCAGAGGGCACCACAACTCCTCTGAAAGGGAGTAAAAGACATCCTTTATAAAATGAAAAACTGCTTGGCCGAAATAGTCCCAACCCCCTGCACAACTAGCCCTCAGAGGGCTGAGGGGCCAATTTGGCACCACCAGGGCCCGAGCACTAACGCAGCGGGCAGCATCGCAGATCCCCCTCGCTTTGGGAGGCCACAGTCTTCCCGCCAGGCCGACCTGAGCCTCCAGCCAGAGCAACTGGGCCGCGAGGCCACCCCGGGCCGCAGCTGGCGGCCGCTGGCACCGGTGCCGGGGAACTAGGCCAGGGCTGGTGCCCGCGGCTCGCCGCCGCCGGAGAGTTGGGCTTCGCCGAGGCCACCCCGCGCGGCCGCTCCACAAGCCCCGGGCGGCGCTGGAGGTGAGGCTCTCGCCCAAAGGGACCCTCCCTGCGCCCGGGCGGCGGTGAGTCAGGGCGCGTTATGCAAGTGCTGGCCCGCCGGCCCGGGCGCCTCCCCCTCGGTCTTTCACCCCGCGCCGTTACGAAAGCGCGACCCCCTCCCCCCGGAGCTATAAAGCGGCCTGGCGGCCCCCGCCGCGCGCTCGCCTCCCTGGCTCCCCGCGCGCCCGCACCCCCGGCCAGGCTTACGCGCAGCTCCCGACGGTGAGCTGCGGCCGGGCGAGATCGCGGGCCAGGATGAGCCGGATGGGGGGCCGGGGGACCGGCGGGATCGGGGAGGGGGGAGGCCGGCGCGGGAGGGATGGGGTCTGGGGACCAGCAGTGGCTGGCCGGGTGGTCTAGCCGCCGGGCGCTCACTGCGCGCGGTCCCCGCAGGGCGGACTCCCGAGCAAGATGGAGTGGGTGTGGGCGCTCATGCTACTGGCGGCGCTGGGCAGCGCCCGGGCGGAGCGCGACTGCCGGGTGAGCAGCTTCCGAGTCAAGGAGAACTTCGACAAGGCTCGCGTAGGTATCGGCGTCCCCGATCCCCCGCGTTACCCTTTCCCGGCGGCTGCCGGCAGTGCGCTCCCCGACGCCAAACCCCTCTCTCCTCTCTTCCACAGTTCGCCGGCACCTGGTACGCCATGGCCAAGAAGGACCCCGAGGGCCTCTTTCTGCAGGACAATATCATCGCTGAGTTCTCCGTGGACGAGAATGGCCACATGAGCGCCACGGCCAAGGGCCGAGTCCGTCTTTTAAAGTCAGTGGCCTCTGGGGGCTGTGCTCTTTGCGCTGCAGGGTCCCCTGGACTGAGCGCCAAACCCCGCTGGGGAGGGAAGGGAGCACCCGGGGTGGGATGGAAGGAGAAAGCCCTTTGCCCGCCCTGGCTCAGGATCCCCTTGGCTTTTGCAGTAACTGGGACGTGTGTGCAGACATGGTGGGCACCTTCACAGACACCGAGGACCCTGCCAAGTTCAAGATGAAGTACTGGGGCGTAGCGTCCTTTCTCCAGAAAGGAAGTGAGTAGTCAGCTCAGTGGGACCGTCTTGGGGGTTGGGAGACATACCTAGCCAAATCGCTGGGTTTCTTCTCTAGTGGCACCCTTGGGTCTGTAAGTAGCCAGAAAACCTCAGCACAGCTTGAGGCTGAGGGGTGAGATTGGGAGTAGATAGGCCCCTTCACCTTCCCCACCCTCCCCCACTCCCAACACAAAAACCTAATCCATGCGCAAAAGGACCTTTGGGCTTGTCACGTGACCTCCTCCTGCCATTTACCCATCCAACCACCGTGCTATGATGTGTACTCTTCTCCATGCTTAGACCTCCCACCTCCCCAGTCCCAACCCACATCACCACTCATCCTGGGTTTGCATTTTCTCCATTTCTTTTGTTGGAATCCCTGAGGCAGCTTGACTACTTGGAGCCCACAGAGGAGGCTCGGAGACCTTCATCCAAAGACAGAGGGACCATTTGTGCACAGGGTTAACTCATTCCCCGGTGCCCTACCTACCAATGCTAAGATTCTGAGCCAGGCATAGTGTTCTGAGTGACAGTGACCTCTTCCCTTCCTCCCAAGTCCTGAAACTCATATGCCTAACAGGGTGTTGAGGACTCTCAGAAGAGCACCCTAAAATTTGACCTGATGTGGATGTTGGAGAAAGTACATGTACATACTCTTTCTACTTTTTTCTCCATTTCTCCTGAGTTTCAAAACTGGAGTCAACTTGGTGCCTAGAGAATGCCAGCCAGTGGGGACACGTCATGGGATCTTAGAGATGGAGATTAACCCTATGAAGGGGGTTCAATATACAGATGAATAAACTGAGGCCAAGAGAAGGTAGTGCTTTGCCCAAGGTCATGCAACATGTTTGTGAGAGCCAGTGTCAGAAGCCAGAGGTTCCAACTCTCAGGTCAGGTCAGGATTAGTCGGCCCTGAACAGCAGGGACTCCTGATACAAAATAGCTTTTACAGTATTACAAGATATTGTTGGAGCTCTCCTGGGAAATAGGCCCCAGCAGGCTGTCCAGAAGTCTCTTAGCTCGGTGAGCCAGGACAGAAGTGTAGCCCATCTATACGGGGCATCACTCCTTGACTTCTTTACAGTTGTGTGTCAGATGAGATTTTATTTTTTATCAGATTGTATCTTCAGTATTGATTTACACTGTACAAATGGAGTTGCTATTCCACAAGGGGAAGAAAGCTTTTCTCCTTAGAAATAATAAAAATTATTTCGGGTAACGCAGCAAAACTTCCAAAAGTGATCCATTTAGAGTAAAAGATAAACTTTTCTAATAATGGATTACAAAAATCAATACTAAGAGGCACAAGATTACTAATTTTTTGAATCTGCATTTCATCCAACAGATTATGTTTAAAAGGAGAAAATAACTCAGGAGCAAATACTCATTAAATTTGTGAAATTATTTAAAAATGAAATCTCTAAAGTTGAATATTAAATTTCAGTGTTAACAGACTCAGACATGGCTTTCTGCCCCAGCCTTGGGCCTGCTCTGGGCTGGTCTCCTTCCACCCCAGCTTTGCCAAAGGCAAACAGGATGTCTCAGGGGTTAAGGACACCGCCATCAGCTGGTCTTGGTTGAATATGGGCTTCACATTTGATTAGCCTTTCTGAACTTCAATTTCCTTAGCTGTGAAATGGGGATAAAGAATAATCCCTATTTCGTAAGACTGTTGGAGGTCTAATTAAGGTGATGCATGAAAAAATGCTTAGCTTGATTATAATAAGGGCTCAGTAGACATTAGCTATGGCCGTCATTCCTTTGGGCCCTCCCAGAAAGACCTGGACACAGATGCTCCTTTGTCCATCTTCCAGATAGTCTGTCACTCAGCTGGTATAGGGGCCCTTGTCAGGCTGAATAACAACACAGGCTTGAGTGTCTACATCAGTTTCTCAAAGTCAGGGTCCCTGGACCACCGGCATTCAGATCAGCTGGGGCGCTTGTTAAAAATGCAGATTTGTGGGCTCCAACCTAGGCTTGTTGAATCAGGAACTCTTGGGGCTGAGAGCCCAGCGTCTGCATCTTCCGTGTGCTCCTTAAGTGTGTTCCTTCTACACAGTGAAGCTTGAGAACCACTGTTCAATCCAGGGTTTCCTTGGCTTCCTTGGGTTTCAAGGCCTCAGACCCCACTTCCTTTGCTGGGGTCTGCTTTGGGAGGGCAGTTGGTCAGAAATAGCATTACCCACCATCTGGCTTGGCTGGACTGTTAGACCTGAGAACTTCAGGGAGCCTCTCACCTGATTCTGCCACTTTAGGTGACAGGTATAGGGAGTTGAAGGGACATGTTCCAGGCCCGCCACAATGAGGGGCAGATCTTCAAGGGAACCAGGTTGCCAGAGATAGCTTTTTCTACAAGCAGTTTCTTTGGTTTTGGGACCCTCAATCAAAACTTCTAAATCCATCTATGTGAGTACAGTGTAGACATGGCTGCAGTGTAACCCCACTTCCTGGGATGGTAGAGGCAAGGGGAGCCTCCTGGCCTTACGGCCACTGCCTTGATCACTCTCTCTCCCTAGTTCTACATGCACATAGCTGCTGTCTTGAAATGTATGAGGGTGTCTGGCTCTCCAGAGGGACTCCCTCCCCCCAGCAGCTTCTGGGAGTGAGGAGGTGGGAGGACCAAGCTCATCCTTTCATCCTTCAGACTGTCTGTCTCTTATCTTAGGAGGGAGAGTCTGGTAAAAATGGTTATGATTTAAATTCATCTGTCTTTGAGCTGTTTAGCCAAAAAGAGCCTGGAGAGAAACCAGACCAACTCAGGCCCTCTTTTAAAGTCAGGAATGGTAGTCAGTTTTCCTAAAACCAAGTATTGAATGTTCCTTACTTCCTATGTCAGAATTCACATTCTGGCAACAATTCCGGGAGGAGGAAATTAAACTACAGATTTGCTGGGCTCCTAGCTGCCCTGAGCATAAATCAGGGTGACATTTCAAAGAAGAGTGCTTTTGAGGGGTAGGCTGTGATTGACACGGTGAAGCCCACAATGGGGGAAGAAATGACTTCATTTGGAGAGGAAGCCAGCGCTGCCTAGATGCCCAGGAGCCTGAGAGGGGAGCCCGTGGTCAGGGAGAGTTCCGGCAGGCAGCCCCAGGGCTCTGTTCCTGGCTCTTCTGCTGACTAACTGTATGTCTGGGCACCACCCCCATATCCTGGCCTCTGATGCTCTCCCAGTGGGAAAGCCTGGGAGGTTCAGGGGTGGCTTAGTCCCCCTCTTGGCGGGCCTGCAGTGAGCTGAAGAGAGGGCTCACCACCCGCCTCTGTGCAGCTCTCCTGCAGGGCCTCCATTCGCGCTGAGTCCCTCCTAGGCAGGCACCCACTCCCTGGGGTTATCAGAGCCCAGAGGTGACTTAGGTGAGCACTACAGATCTTCCTTACACCCCTAATGCTAGGGGTCCCGGAGTTCTCTGCATCCCTCCAGCACAAAATATGGCGTAGAGCAGAGATCATCACTTACTTTATGACCTGGGTATGAAGTGGAGACACAGAGGCTTTGTGTTTCTTGGTTCTTGTCCTATGTCCCCACCCCCACTTTACTTACTGCCTGGAGACCGTGTGGTTTGGAGGTTAGGCATGGGGGCTCTGAGTCAGATTAAAGCTCAGTTCTATCCTGCTCTTTGTGATCCTGGGTGAATTATTTAGTTTCTCTGTGCCTCAGTTTCCTCATCTGTAAAATGGGGATGATAGTGTGTACTTTTGGGTCAATGTGAGGAATAATTGAGAAAACACAAAATGTGTCCACAGAGGGACTGACATTTAAGTGCTCAGGAAGTCCTAGTCATTGTTGTATGTCAACAAGAATGTTAAGGAAAGATGTGACACATCTTACCAAATATAAGGTATTTGGGTAAACCTGGGCATTGTTGTTTGTCTGTAGCAAACCTCACATACATTCTTACTAACGTGATTTCCCATCTTGCCTTTGTTGACATTGTTACCACCTTTATTTACACTTCTTCATGGCTTACACCCCAGTCTTAGGAAGAAACTTAATCTGTATTCTTCAAGGGCTCAGCTCTGCCCCTATCAGGGGAGCTCTGAAACATACAAACTCTAAGAAAGAATATCTGATGTCGGAGGGTGGGTGTCTTGTGCCCCCAAGGCAGAATCTACCCTCTTTTGCCTGTCTGGAGAAGTGAGTCAGGCTACTGTGCCGGAATGAGGATGGAGTCAGAAAAGCTGTGAACCAGGTCATCCTGTGGACTGGGAGGCAGGAGGGCAGTGTGGTTAGCGAGATGACCAGGAACCAGCTGATACAGATCAATGCAGAAGACTCACCCTGATGTTGGGGATAAGATATGCTGGTAGCCGTCAGACATCAGCCACAAAGGCACAGATACTGTTGGAGAGTAGATGGAGAAGACAACAGTAGGAAGGTCTATTCTGTGGCTTTGATGGGCCCACGTTCTCGGTTGCTCTTTGGACAGATACTAGCATATTTAATGTTAGGGAGAGAAAGAATCACTGAAATGAATGAGGTTCCTCCCCCTCGCCAAACTCCAGGATTTTTTTTTTCCTGTAAAGGACGACAAGATCCTTTCTCAATTCCTCAATTTTATAAGAGCTGTCAGAATTCTCCTCCTTCCTTACTCATGAAACTAGTTTTCGGAAATCACTGGTTTCTGGGGCCTGGGGGTGAGTTTCCCTGACATCTGAGCCGCTGAGGAAGACACACTGACTCCGTGGCTCTCTGGCTTCCAGATGATGACCACTGGATCATCGACACGGACTACGACACCTATGCGGTGCAGTACTCCTGCCGCCTCCTGAACCTGGACGGCACCTGCGCTGACAGCTACTCCTTCGTGTTCGCCCGTGACCCCTACGGCTTTTCCCCAGAAGTGCAGAAAATCGTGAGGCAGAGGCAGGAGGAGCTGTGCCTGGCCAGGCAGTACCGGCTGATCGTTCACAACGGTGAGTGGTGGGTGGGTGGGCAGGAGCAAGGCGCCGCTACTCTCCCTGAGGGGTCCCTGGGCAGTGAGTTTGGGTCTGCATCCCCGTGAGATGCGTTTCATGAGCATGCAAGAGAAAATAGGGCATCTTGGGAGCCTCCTCTGATCCCAAGTCTTCATCTTTCTTGACCAGAGCTTTCACTGGTCCTATCATGATGCAGAAGGAGAGGGCAAAAGCCTTTTTCCAAACTCTGGCACTTTTAATTAAGTAAAACTACAGGGAACACTCTTCCTTTTTATCTGCTACCCTGTGCCCAGTCTGTGCTCACATGATTTTGTCCTGGGCTGCAATGTCCCAAAAACCATTTTGACTGAATTCATATTGTTTGGGATTGAGTGGCCCCAGTGAAGAGCTGGGCAGCAAATGTGGCCATGGTGTAAAAACTTAAAGAGAGAGATCACCACAGCAAATTCAAAAGAGAGCGATCACCACAAATGCCCTTTTTCTTATCTGGAACTAAGAAACCATGAAGCTGACCAGCTGGTTTTCCTCACTTACACGTTTTTTTGAGATCCTCTGGAACAACCACTGAATCTTTTTATGGATATTACCCTTGTCTGATCTTGATTTAAAAAGCAACAGCATTCTGGAGGAAAGTGCACATTTTAGTTTGAATTGATACTCACTTCTGTGGGAAACCAGGTTTCAAAATCCAAATAGGGTAATGCTAACCTGTAGAAAAAGGAGAATGAAACTGAACTTTTCTGTTGGTCATCTACCTAGCTGATCCACACTACACCGAACAGATATGAACCCAGATGCAACACATATATAAGTAAGATGTTGATGCTTCACCCAGGGACTGCCTAATGTTGGGCAGGTAGAAGAATTCACCCCAGCCAGGTCCACGCCAACTCCTTTCCCTGCATCATCTCACTTAATCCTGGAGGCACCTGATGAAATAGGCATTCTCATTATCCCCATTCTACAGATGAGAAAACAGAGGCTAAGAAAGATGACAAAGGCTGCGCAAGATCTTCAATAGAGGGCTGAGTTGGGTGAAACCAAGGTTGTTTTGTGACTCTGAAGCCCTTTGTGGCACTGCCTGGTGACAAATGACACAGGACATGATGGTAAACATTCTATGAAACTGCTAAGAGTGGCTGAGGTCAGGCTGACCTGGCCGTCACTTCCTGAAACAGGAGGACGTACCTCTATCCCTTTGAAATGCGATGAGGCAAATTTGAAACAAAGGAAAAGAACACTTTCATATAGCAGATGGGGTGCTTCCGGTCCACCCTGCTGCCCCAGAGAAATTCAAAGGGTTTCAGAAAGCCTTGAGGGGGTTTATGAATTACAGCGATGTCTCACTGTAACCTTACAAGAAGCATTTGGACACCGCCGAGCCCTAAGGCCATCCTGCTGTTCACTATCTACATTTAATGCCAGGTCCATCTTTCTATCATTAATATCTTTGTTTTCTATATTTCAGGTTACTGTGATGGCAAATCAGAAAGAAACATTTTGTAGCAACACGGAGGGTGTCAAGGTTCATTAGGAAACTTCCCATTAACTCACTCAGCCTTCGACTGTATCTTAGGAGTTTAGTTTGCCCAGCTCCCCTCCCCTCCCGTCCGTAAACATAAAACCTTTACTACACGTAAAAATATATATGAGGAAAAGTGAATCTGTTTGCACTCAAATGTCTTCCGTGGAGTTTTCTAAGGAATCATTAGAGGCTTAGGATTCCAGACTTTGATTTATTAAAATATGTATGGTTACCCCTTTCCTATGATTTGGGTTTTTATTTGTGTTCACGTCTGTGTGGAAGTGGGAAGCCCTGCAGGTGGCTGGGTAGGCTGCACTTTTATCTTGCCTCCTGGCTCTTCGACCTTTGGCCTGTTCTAGTGCCTAATCTCCACTATTAACGACTGCCTCTTCTCCCAACTTCCTGAAAAAGGGGTTTCCCCATTAACCCAGGAAGGCCTTAGCTACTGAGGCCGAAAGAGGAGGCCTCAGTCAGCCCCAGGCCCCTGAGATGGGCGGGACACAGGCTCACCCACCTGGCCTGAGAGGCTGCAATGCGTGGTCTGGGCGAGCTCTACGAAGCGCCGCCAGCCCTTCATGGTCTCCAGCACCTAACTCACTTCTTATTTCAGGGGTGAGCAGAAGGTTGAGGGAGAGGAGGCCACGGGCTTCCCTGGGGGAAACAGGAGATGGGACCTGGGAAGCCAGGCCTCGTGGAAGATCATGGCGCCCCCACCTGGAGTGTGCAGGCAAGGGGGCGACAGAGTGGGAAGTAGCTGGCCTGGGGCAGAACATCGTGTCCCACACCAGTAGTGGCACTTGTGAACACTAATTAGAACTGTACACAAAGCCATGTGCCTCAGTTTCTCATCTTGAAAAGGCATCAAGGCTTTGGTACCAGAGTCTTGGTTCCATGTCAAAATCAAGCCCAGTTGTACTTAGCTGTATAATCTGGGGCTGAGCCTCACAATTCTCTTGTGAAATATGGGGAAACAGTGTCTGCCTGATGGGCTGCAGGGAGGGCTCAGTTAGCAGAGTTAGGAGCCATGCAAACACTGGCGAGGCCCAGCTGACATCTCTGAGACCTGTCGGGAGGCAGGGAAGGGCGCCCCACTCCTGTGTGTGCGGAGAGCTCTGCGTGGGTGCTGGCCTATCTAGGGGCTGTGGAGGCTCCCGGGTCCCCCACCTCAAGGTGCGTCATCCACTCACCAACGAGGGAGAAGGCAGGGGACCATGTACAAGAAAGGTCTGCCCGTGATTCACACAGAACAGGGGCTGTCAGAGCCAGGCTCTTCAGCTGCAAATGTCACCCCAGAGACCCAAAAGATAGCCACATGTCACTTCAAAAGGTAGCTTTAATTTACCAAATTTATTAACTAAATATGTACAAAAGATCCCTGTCCTCTTGTCCTCAAGCTTGTGATAAGTCTTACTTCGGAAGCAAACTGCTCAAGAAACTCCGTGAGCAATGGCTCTTATTTATTCGGTAACAAAGATTTGTCACACACCTACTTTTTGCCAGGCCCTGAGCTACTGCGCATTCCAGCCATTGGCCCGACCTCTAAATGCTGGCATGTCCCTGGGTTCTCTCTGGCTCTGGTTTCTTCACTCTCTTCTCCCTGGGATATTTCATAAAACCATGGATCTGCAAACACTATCTGATGACTCCCAGCACTGTATCTTTAGCCCACACCCCACGTCCCTGCATCCAGCTGCCTCCTCTCCACTGGAATCTCACTGGGACTTCAAATGTCTATGCCCCCAATGAAACTCTTGGCTCTTCCACTTCTCACTCTCCCAGTCTTCCCCATTTTTGTTGCCTGCCCTACCGTCTAACCACTGTCAGGAGTCACCCTTGAATCTTGTCTTCCCCTCATGTTCTTCATCCTGTCCATCAATAAATTACGTTTGCTCTGCTTTTCCAAAGTATGTACCAAGATCATTTCTCACAACCCTCATTGATGCCACCCACCTCCGGCTTCCCCATCTTTTATATCTACTTCAGCAGCCACCTAACTTGTCTTCATCTTTGTTCTTGCTCCTCAAAGTTCATTTCCTGCACAGCTGCCTGAGTAATATTTAAAAACATATAGCAGGTCACATCAGTCTCCAACTGCATATCTCCAGTGGCTGCCCATTGAACACAGAATAAACTTCTATGTTGGTTTCCCACACCGTGGGAAATCCAGCCCTGGAATTTCCCTGGTCTCAACTGATGGGCTCCAGCAGAGCATCCTTCTGTCTCGGCATCAAGGACAGTGCTTGGCATAGTGGAGGCTCAGTCAATAGTTCACTTTGTCGGAAGGCAGCCAAGACGGCGGAGCAGAAGGAGGTGGAACTCACCTCCTCTCATGGACACACCAAGATCACAACTAATTGCAGAACAACCATCAGTTAAAAAGACTGGAACCTACCAGAACAGATCTTCCACAACTAAAGACATAAAAAAGAGGCCACAATGAGATGGGTAGGGAGGGTCAGACTCGCTATGTAATCAAAGCCCATACCCCCCAGGTGGGCAGCCCACAAACTAGAGAATTGCAGTTCTCCCACTGAAGTGAGAGTTCTGAGCCCCACATCAGACTGTCCAGTCTGGGGGTCCGGCACCAGGAAGAGGAGCCCCTAGAGTATTTGGCTTTGAAGGCCAGTGGGGCTTAATTGCAGGAGCTCCACAGGACTGGGGAAATAGAGATTTCACTCTTAAAGGACACACACAAACGCTCACGCTCACTGGGAACAAGAGCAAAAGCAGTAATTTCATAGGAGCCTGGGCAGCCTTACCTGCTGGTCTTGGAGGGTCTCCTGGGGAGGCGGGGTGGTGGTGGTGCAGCTGTGGCTCGCCCTGGGGACACACTTTACTGAACACAAGTTCATGTGCCTAACGCACAGTGAGGCCAAACAAACCGAAACATCGGAGTTTGGAGCAGAGAGAGGTTTATTGCAGGGCCGAGCAAGGAGAACGAGAGGCTCGTGCCCAAAACCCTGAAGACCCTGAAGGGTTTCAGCTGAGTTGTTTTTTTTTTTTTAAGACCGGCTGAGGGAGGGGCGGCCCAGGGTTTGTGAACAGCTGTGCATGACTGTCTGATTGGTTGATGGTGCTCAATCAGGCACCAGAAGGTCTGGGCGCTACGTGCTCATGATCATCAAGTAGTTAAATTCTTCCAGTGAAAGACTAAGGAAAGACGCATGAGATACTATTATCCAGGTACTTCAGAGAAGAGCAGCAGCAGAGGGTATGGGGGAGAAGTCTACCCGAGAAGGCCCCATAGGGTCCTGCTTGGTTACACGTAGACATGATGGCAGACAGACTGGGGAGTACTCATCTGCACGAATTCTCCTTCCTGGAGGCTGACATCCTGCTTGGGTTATTAGCACCAAGACCTGGCCCCACCCAGCAACCTATAGGTTCCAGAGCTGGGATGCCTCAGGTCAAACAACTAACTAGGTGGGGACACATCACCACCCATCAGCAAACAGACTGCCTAAAGACTTCCTGAGACCATAGCCACCTCTAGACATATCCCCAGATACAGCCCTGCCCTCCACAGGGTCAGGACCCAGCTCCACTCACTAGTGGGCAGGCGCCAGAAGCAAGAAAACTATGATCCCGCAGCTTGCAGAACAAGTCTGCAAACTCACGCCGGACCCTACCCTGGGACCAGCTGGCCCCTGGCTTTTGGGTGATGAGAGGGGATTGCACTGCTGGGACATATAGTGGCCCTACGGAGGGCCACTTCTCCAAGGTCAAGAAACGTACCTCAAAGCTACCACCTACATAAAAATCCAAATAGAGATTTAGACCAAATGAGGTGGCAGAGGAATATGTTCCAGACAAAGGAACAAGATAAAAATCCCAGAAGAAGGACTGAGTGATGTGAAGATAGGCAATCTACCTGAGAAAGAGTTCAGAGTAATGATCATAAAGATGAACAAAGAACTTGGGAGGAGAATGCATGCACAGAGCGAGAAGTTAGAAGTCCTTAACAAAGAGTTACAAAATATAAAGAGCAACCAAACAGAGATGAAGAATACAATAACTGGAAGGAAAAACAGTTCACTTCGTTTCCACCAGTCTTCTTTCTGTCCCACAAGTACACCAGCCTCTTTGTTCCAGCCACAGCATCCACTCCATCTGCAAAGTCCCATTGCCCTGAGTTCACACAGCTGGCTCTTTCTCATGGTTTACCTTTTGGCCCAAACATCATGCTCAGAAAGGTCATCCCAGACCCCTCAACACCCCACCTACATTGCCATCACTGTCCTATTTTCTTCACGATGTTAACTCACTCTGTAATACTGTATTATCTCCTGACTTGTGTTTGGTGTTTCTCTGCTCCCATCTAGAAGGGAAATGAGCTCCATGAGGGCAGAGTCACAGCTGTCCGGTTCACTGCTGCTTTCCCAGCACCAAGAGCACCAGCCACAGCACGCGTTTAAGAGGCATCTGACAAGTGGGTCAATGACAGGACTCTCTCGTGTTCTCACTTTCAAATGTTTCGAGTCATCCTGTCTCCTCTCTGATTTCATGACAAGGCTTCCCCTGAAGGGGTCCATGGCATTTCTTTATAAATGAAAAATAAAGTCACCTTGAAGTGTTCCTTGGAAATTCTTCATGCACTCTTGACATTAATGAATGATCCTGCGGCCTTGCAAGTCTAGGGTGGGGAGCTAGAGGGGCCATGAGGCTTCAGAGGAGAAATCTGGGTCCTGGATCTGTTCCAAGACTCACTTCAGAAACCAGTAAGGTGTGGCTTTTACGTAGGAGATGAGATTGCTGAACAGTTATAAATAAAAATTTATTAAATTCAATCCTATTACTAATACACTGAAAAAGTTCGTATTGGAAAGAATCCCCAGCAAATCCTTTTATGAAGGATAAAATTGTAATTCTGAATGATCACCCCTTAATTTACTGGTGCTGTAAATAAGTATTTGCATAGGTTACATTTTCTTAAAGCAGATACACTGGTGCAATGGTCCGGAAATTAACTCCCTTTGAAAACACACCACGACTTGTCAGAAAGCGACAAATACATGCCTATAGAGAAACAGTAACTAGCTGGAAATAACAGACAGATCATTTCTTCTGACAGACGTGTCTGTAAACATGGCTCCCTTTTCTGGGAAGAAGCAGCAGTGGAAAATTTTCCTCCATTCGTTCCTGAACAGTGACAAGTTGTAGAGAATGGGGTTGACGGCTGAGTTGGCGAACGTGAAGGCCACCACCCAGAAGAAGAGGGATGGCCAGATGACCAGGTTCTGCTGGAAGTTCTGGATGAGGATGAGGAGGATGGTGATGATGATGGGGCTCCACATGATGAAGAAGGAGATCATGAGCAGGAAGAGGGTGCGGAAGAGCCGGAAGTCCTGCTGCGACACGCGGATCTGGTGGCTCTCCGAGTACGCCAGGCTCATCGTCAGCCTCTTCCTCGATGCCTTCGTGATCTGCAGGAACACAAGACAGAGCCGGAGCCACAGTTTACAGTGGGATGTCATGGGGTTGGATCTAGGAGAAGGCGAGAGGGTTTAGCCAAAGTACTTTGAGAATAGGAGCCTTGGAAGTGTTCACTTCAGAGAGCAAGGGCCCCACAGAATGTAAGTCTGTGAGAGAGAAGGTGGGGCTGCCATTTAAGTGTGTCTCCCGGGCGCAGGGCGCAGGGTGGAGGGTCTGCTGGGAGAGCCTGACCTCCCCGGAGGTTCTAAGGAGCCGCAGGCACAGCTCAGGCTGCCCTGGGGATACATGCAGTGTCCTGCACTAGCACCTAATTTTAATTGTCCTCTAAGCACAGCCAGAGGCAGAAGGCCTTCTGTCCCGATCACTTGCTCAGCTATCACGGTGCCAGGAGGTGAGGGGGTGGGCAGGGGCTGTGGGGGGTGGCAGTGGGGGCAGACTGGTGCACAGTTAGTCCAGGAAGTGATGGGGCTGAGTACCTACTAGGCTGACGTGCTCTCTTCCAGCCTGTGACCTCTGTCCCAGGGAAGAGATCCAGTTCCAAATGTCCAGCCCCTTGCGTGGGGCTTGCTAACTCCCCTTGGCTTGGTCTGGCCCTGTGTCCTTCGGCTTTTCCTGCAGGAGCAAACTGCTGGCCACACCGTGGCTGGCAACTTCATGGCCAAAATTCTCCTCGTTAGCTCTGCCCTGGCCTTCCTAGAACCATTCCCCTAAGATTCTTGATATCCCCAGAGGGGAAGTAATTAGACTCATTCACAGTCTGGGCAAGTTTAACTCCAGGATCAGAATGCCTTAAAATATTCTCCTTAGAATACTTCTAACTAGCTAATGAAAGGATAGCCATTTAATTATCTTATGATTAAACTTAATTGCTTCTGTGCAGTAGTTTTGATCAACCTCTTGGTGATGGAGACCAGGGCAACAGACGCTGAGTGAACAGGACCCCTTCCTCCCCACCTTCTCCCTAACAAGAACAGTAAGAATGGGGATCACCGAACTTTATGGGGGACCTCCTGTGTTCCAGGCACAGAACTACACATTTGTTTTATAAAGTATCACATTTAACCTTCACAACGGCTCTTTGGATTTGTGCTATTATTATCCTCCCTTCAGAGATGAGGACACTGAATCTCAGGAAATTTGCATAACTTGTAGAAGATCACTCCACCGAAGATAAATGGTCAAAGCCCCCATCAGTGAAAACCCAGCTCAGTTGAGCAGAAGATTAGTGACATCATAAAAGGCTTCAACAGGATTGCCTTCCTCTTCATCTCTCTCCTGCACTGCCTGCTCTGCAGAGGGATGGTTGCTCCGGAGATCTGACCCCCCATCTCAGACACACACGCTAGAGGTCACATTGGCACAGCCAAGCTGGAAGGTGCTGTGTAGAATCAAAGTTAGAATGTGTGTTCAGGTGAAAGCCGAGATCTCGGATGATAGACCTGAGAGGGTAACAGCTGGCCAGCAGCAGATGGGTAGGCTACAGGGGAAATGGTGCCACTTCTGAGTAGCCTAAGTGCATCCTGGTGGGCATGATTCCAATAGCAGCCTCATCGCTTGCGCTGCCCACAGTGTCCTGGCAAAAAGGATGCAGTCCCTGGATAAGTGTCTTTTAGATATTTTTTGAATAAACAATGTGGATGGCAGTTCATATTTATTGAGCACTTATTATATGCCAGGCTCTCTGCATATCACTTGACTTATCTCTTTAAATTCTCCCAAGTGACATATGGTCTTTGATAATCCCCATTTAACAGAGGAGGAAACTGAGGCTCAAAGAGGTTAAGGAAATTTCCCAGCAGTACCTGGCTAAGCAGATGCAGAGCTGGGCTTCAAACCTTGGCAGTGTGACTCCAGCCCATGCTCTTCATCGTGAACTAATTCCTTCCCACCTTCTAATGTCTCCATCCGAGGACATCCTTCTGCCCAGCCTGTAACTCCAAGCTCTAATGCCAGGAACTCCATCCTGCAGCGCCTGGTTTCAGGTGCTCAAGTGGCACTTGCCGCATAGAGTATGGGAGATGTTGAAGCATTTTTTTTTTTGAGGGGTCCAGGGAAGCAATTAGGTTTGTTTGTTTGTTTGTTTGTTTGTTTGTTTGTTTATTTATTTATTTATTTATTTATTTATTTATTTATTTATTTATTATTTTTTTAACGGATGTACTGGGGATCGAACCCAGGAACTCATACATGCTAAGCTCACATTCTACCACTGAGCTATACCCTCCCCTCTTGAAGCATCATCCTTTCCTCTGACTCCCACCAGATGGCAGCTCTCTGGGGAGCTGGGCAGCCCTGTGGCTTCTGTGGCCCAGGGCTCTGGCAAGTACCTGACAATGACTGTGAGCAGACAAGGAACCGGACTGACTCATGGGCTAAGTGAATATGTGGTTGGCTCTTTTTTTTTAGCACTGACTGATGCTACCATTTTCTTCCACCTGCAGTTCCCACAATTCTCAGGGAGTGAGAGGGAAAATGGGCTCATTATAATTAAACATCCCTTGCTCTCTCCTCCAGTTCAGATGATAGGACTAGTCGACTTTTGTCCAGGGTTTAAAATGTCTCTGCCACTGGCTGAATGCTTGATGTGCTTTTAGATCAAATTAAATGCTTGATTAACTTTTGAGGATGAATTTTAATCCTTCAAAGAAGCCTGTGGGGTCAGATCTATTGTTCTGGGGATGAGAGAGGGGGGCTCTGAGAGGAGAAGTGACTTGCTCAAGGTCTCACAGTCAAGTGGGGGAAGTGGACCATAGGGAGGACACTCTTCATTGCCGGGCACACCACTGCTGCTGCGCGGACAGAATACAGTGCTTCCCAGAATGTGGGCCACGGCCACTCACATCAGGGTCACTGGCTCTCAATAAAATACAAATGATTGGGCCCACCTTCAGAAACTCTGATTCTGAGGGTCCCAGTGGGCCCAGAAATCTTCACTTTCCATAAACTCAAACATACTCGAATCTCAATCATTCAAGAATGAGAACTACTCATCCAGGACAACAGGTTTGGAGCTTTGCCCTCAGTCCTTTGAAGAGTCACTTTTAAACTGAGACTCGCTGCCACATGAGCATCTGAAGGCTATGAGTGAGGCTTTGCTCCACCTCAAACCCCTCTGCCACCCCAGTCACCAGACCACGGCTGCAGACAGGTGGTGGGTACTGGGAGAGGCCACTCTCGCTGACCTGGCTCTGCTGGGGCCTCTTGGGGTGGGTCTCCTCTGGGGCCTGCGTGGTCAATCCACAACGCCCTGATTGGAATCATCAGATAATAGACTCCATCCTTCCAGAGGGTGCACCTCCCTTCCATCACCAACAAGCAGGCCCCAAAGCTGAGGGATGAGGGCCAGGTGTGGAAAAAGGAAAAGTTTTGTGTTCACCTCCTAACATCTTCACGTTTAGCTGAAAGGGATTTCATTTCTTGGTGAAACCCTGAGAGACATGACAGTTTTCCAGCTTCAGGCCATATACTCACTCTCTCATTGAACAAATATTTATTGAGCCCCTGTTACGTGCCCAGCACTCTTACAGGTGCACAACAGGAAACAAAGGAGCCCTGCCTGCCCTGAACTTCCGTTCTAATGTGTATGTGGGGGAACGGGAGGGGGGACCAAGAAACCTACAAGCTGTTGCAAAGCAAAGTGTGGAAGCGTCTCATCTCACCATGGTGTTGGTTGCTGGGTGACAATGTAAACCAAGCCCCACCAGCAAGTGTGGACAGCCTGATCAAAGGCACTAGGGAGTGGCCTGGAGACTATTACCCTGGGAAACCATTGATTGGAAAAAGTCACTGGAGATACACAGTACACCTGAGTCATGAGGAAAGCGGAAGCAGGAGAGGCAGAGGGTGGAAAAGGTCATTGCCTTGAGCAACTGAAGTGGCCCCTGGAAGGGAAGAGCCCCGATGAAACCTGCTCTCCATGCTCACCCAGAGCAGAACCAGCAACCAGGGTGGGGACTTGAGAGCAGCAGCTCCCAAAGAAGAGTCCTGGGAACACCAGCCCCGAGCAACAACGCTCTGTGGGGCAAAGGGGATCTGCAGTCAGATTTAGCAGCTGCCTACTCTATTCCGGAGTTGAAGATTCTCAAAGTACATTAGCATAATAAAGGCTCTGAGAAGGTCTGCAGCAAAGAAATCCATTGAACGTTGATTAACCCAGCATTTCCCAAACTCCTTTGATCATGGAACCCCTTCTAACATCTCAAGTCCCATGCAGTCCTAGAGAGCGCGTTAGGGGAGACTCTGCTTATGAGGAATAAAAGTCAGGGTGATTTGAAAGAGGCACTTCTCAGGCCTAAAGATGGAAACTGAGTTAGAGGCGGTAGCAATAGGTGAGGGGTGGGGCTGGTGGGAAAGGGGTGGGTGCTAGAGTTACCTGTCCAGTGGCTTCAAGTGATTTGCTAATTGTGTCTCTAGGACTATAGCTAATTAACACTGATGATCCTTTGATTTTGCAGAGTTATGCTCTTGACAGAAAAAGCTCGGCAGAAAGTCAGAGTCAGTGTCTGAGTTATCAGGAGCTTCAGTGGGAGACACTTAGGCTCTGGGACCTGCCCAGACTCTGCCTGGCGGCTTTCCTGCTGCCAAGTTGCCCACGGGTGCAAAGTGAGGCCACGTGTCCTAGTCCTCCTGGGGAATGGGCAGTAGTCAGCTTTGCCAGTGGGGTGGAAAGTAATATTTTTTACATCTTATACTGGCATTAATGTTGTGATTTTTCAAAATCACACTAGATGTCTTTCATATGAAAGTCTAGCGGTCTGTTCAAAACATTACCATATCTGCACGCTCATTTTATTGTGTTAAACAAGACCCCGAGGCCCTTTTGGCTAGAGGAAACTCACACGACTCGTTCAGTGACTTGCCTAAGGACACACAGTAATAAAGCTTGGACTAGAATCCGGGTCCTATGACTCTTTGTCCAGTGGTTTTCCCACAGCCCCAAAGGAGAAGGAGCTGTTGGCCCTTTCCATGTGATCCAAGCTTGTGTCTTACTCCTTCAGTGAGTGTCTGTTGAGCACCGACAATGAATAAGCCAGGCTCTGTTCTAGGCATGCGGCTATGGCAGGAAACAAAACAAAGTCTCTGCCCTTGTGGAGGCTGCATTCTACTGGGCAAGACAGATGATAAGCAAGTAAATGCACACAAAGGGAATATGACATGGGTTGGAAGTGCTTTGAAGAGAAGTTGCAGTGAGGGACTGGAGAAAGATGAGGAGTCTCCCTGAAGAAGAGGCTTTTGAGCAGAGACCTAAATGAAGTGCCCATGCAGAAGTCTAGAGGACAGATCTGGGAGAAGAAATGACAGGTGCAAAGGTCCTGAGGCAGCAGTGCATTGGCATGTGTGAGGAATAGCCCCAAGGCCCACTGGACATGAAGGAGGTGGAGAAGAGGAAGTGAGGGGGCAGGCAGGGCCCAGATTACACAGGGCCTTAAGGTGAAGATTTTAGATTTTCCTCCATGTGTGAGGGAAGTGATGGTATCTAAATTATACCTTTGACTCACTACTCAGAGCACTGTTTCATCACTGTGAGTCATGATAGATACTCTGATTCATCCAGGAGCTGTCCTGGGGTCTGGGTTGGGAAGAACTGAAGACCAGCCATGGGTTTCTATGCAGAGTAGCTGGAGCTGCAGTGAGAGGAAGGTGGATAAGGGGACACCTCCCCCAACTCATCAGGACTCAAGGTCCCCTAGGATGTTTCCAGGCAGGCCCTGGCCTGAGGAAAAGATGGAGGGGTTGGGAAAACTTTCCATAGAGTAAGTCAGTGCCCCCTCAGAAGGCAGCTGAGAAGGATGAGGCAAGAGTGAAAACGGGCAGATCAAAGCCCTCAGCCTCCAAGGGACTCAGGAGTGGGACTCAGGAGCTCAACCAGATGTTGGATGCCACTGCCAGCTTCTAACCAGCCCTCCACCAGCACTGGACCCTTGTTCTTGCCATACTCCAAATCTGAGCCCTGCTGTTTATTCTCTCAAAAATCTCAGCTGGACCTTTTCCCTACATGCTCTGGGAGGATTAGAAGAACAGCCTTGCCTAACAGATAACAACAGATATACTTTATTCATTCCCTGCTACAGGAAGGCACAACACTCACCATAGTTCCACCAGTAGTATCTCCTACGTGTCTCACAAAATTCTTAAACTGTTGGAGTTATGATCCTTATTTTGCAGATGAGGAAATGGAGGTTCAGAGAAGGTAAGTAACTTGCCAAAAGCCACACATCAAGTAAGTGGCAGATTCAGGACTGAATGCCAAGTTACTAAAATAACACTTTCATATCTCCGTGTCTGTCTTTCATAGCCTTTTGCTTGACTTTCTTTTCTCCCTATTCATTCTGTACATTTGTGTAGCATTTAACAGCTTGAAAGTCTCAGCATCACTCCTTCCTGTGTCTCAGGGTTTCACTGCATTGAGTAGCAGCACCGTTGTCTGTCTCCCTCTTCCCTTTCTTGTGTTAAAGCTCCTTCTAGATAGAAAATATGACCTGCTCACTTTTGACCACTCTCTACTCCCCTCCAACACTTTGCATAGAGCAGATCCTTAGCAAAAGTCTGAGGAATTAAAGTGTTAGGACTCTGGGGCCAGACTGCCTGGGTTTAAGTCCTGATAGTGCTACTTAAGAGCTGTGTGACTTTTCACAAGTTACTCAACCTCTCTTGCCTGGGTTTCCCCATCTGTAATTCTGGCTAGAATTAAATGAGTTAGTTCCTGACACACTGTAAATATCACATAAATATTTGTTAATTTTTTAAAAATTCATTCTACATTTCTCTTCCTTTCCCTCTCACTTCTTTTCTTTTAACGTAATGATAGTAACTAACACTTACATAGTATTTACATATGCCAGCCCCCCACCGCAAGCACCTGACAGACAAGCACTCAGCTCTAGGCCTGAATCTGCCTCACACCCTTGAACAAGTCCAGGCAGGGAGTCACTTACAGGGGTCACAAGTCAATTGGTGGGGAATAACATGGGGGTCATCTCACACAGGACCGGGGATTAGAAGACCAGGATGGAGGTTGGCCTGGCTTTGGGTCCTAAGCATCGGAGAAGGTGACAGATCCTCAGCTACAAAAGAAGGGCCATAAAAGTGGCCAGACAGGGGGCAGGACCTACAGGGCTCCACTTCAATATGCTTGTTTGCCAAATGACCCATTATATGCTATAAAACCAAGATTCAACAACTGTAAACCTCAGAGAGGTCTTGCAGTGAACCTTCTACAATGAGCAAAAACACACATAGATGCCGTGTGCCTGGGCCAGCGCAGCACATGCAGATGGGCTGCCTCAAGAGGTAAGAAACAGACCGACACTCAGGGGTGGGTATAGCTCAGTGGTAGAGCCTGTGCTTAGCATGTGCGAGGCCCTGGGTTCAATCCCCAGTCCCTGCATTAAATAAACAAATAGACAAACCTAATCACCCCCCCCCAAATTAAACAGACCGACAAGTCTTTCTTACATTTCTGTACATATCGCTTCAAAGGTAGAGGTCATTTCCTGTTTCAGGGCACTTTTGAAAGGTACAGGAGGGGCTTCTGGTAATGGTCTGTTTCTGGGTGCTGCTTCTGGGATTGTGGTCACTTTTTGTGACCTGTGTGCATATTCTGGGTGTGCTTTCCTGTACTTATATTGTACTTCAATAAAAGTTTTTAAAAGTGTACCTTCTTTACCACCACATTGCTGTTCGTGACGGGGAAACAATGGACACAACCCAAAAGCCCATAAAATAAATTATATCACACCTGTATGATGGACGACCATGAAGCCAATAAAAATAATGAGGCAGAGATACAGGAACTGATACAGAGAGATGTTACGCTACAAGCTAATAGAAAAAAAGGAAGTAATAGAGCAGAGAGTATTATCTCAAAAACATTGGGCTGAACCCTGGTAATAGTTGATATTTTGTAGTTGACCATTTAGTGGGACTTATCATGTATATATATATATATATATATATATATATATATACACACACGTGTGTGTTTATATATATACACATACACACGTTGAATAGGAGTATGTATATATATATGTAAATTTATAAGAAAAATAACTTGAAAAATGTACTTTAAGTTGTTAACAATGGGCGTAGATTAGATTTTTAGTATCTGTGTTACACGTTTCTATGTCTTTAATTTTTTTAATGAGTTTGTATCACTTTAGTGTTCAACAAAAATATTATTATTGTTCATTTCAAAAACAAACAATAATAATAACAATCACAAAGATACGACTTTAAGAAATGACTGAACTCTTGTTCCTTCGTGTTGCAGAGGGAGGGATCTGGGCAGTGAACCAGGATTGGACTAGTGTGAATTCTAATGTAACTTCTGACCTAGAAATGCTAAGATTCCACCTGAAATACCCCAAGCCCGAGTGAAGTTCAGCCATGGCTCTTGAAGCAAACTTACCTGTAAAATTTTGGAGTAGCTGATCACAATAAGTAGTCCCGGGACCAGAAAGTTCAAAGTCACAAATGACACATCCCAGGAGATTTCTCCGGCAACGCTGGGCCAAACCAGTGTGCAAATCAGAATCTCCTAGTCACGAGAGGGAAGAGAGGGTCATTTAAACACTGGCTTCTTCCTTGGCCTTTAGCTCAGTCCCAGCTGGGAGCACTGTTACACTGCTGTGTTAATGCGGTTGTGTTATGCTGTTACACAACCAGTATCACAAGAAATCCCAGAACCCCTTTCACTGCCGACACAGCTCCCTTACAAATAATTTGCCTCTGACTCTCAGAATCACCATAATTATAATTCCATTCTCCAGGGGAGGTACACAGGCCACAGGTCCTCGGCTGGGAAGAGCTAGAGTCAGTTTCGGGGCGTGACTTCAGGACTCCAGGTCCAGCGCTCTTGCTACATCCCTGGACTGAGCTACAAAGAGGCTTTGAGCTTTCTCTGCCAAGTCCTTCATGAAGAAAAATCTGACCCCTGAAAGGTTACATAGATTGGAAGTGACATGCTACACACAAGCGTACAGAACCAGGAAGGAAGTTTCAGTGCAGTCACACTGTCTGCTAAAGGCAACAGGGTCTACATTAAGGCATTAAGTGTTCACCTGGGGGATGTTCAAACGTCTGAAATGTGCCAAGCTGCATCAAGGCGGCCCTGGCTTACTCCAGGACAGTGGCTGGTGCCCAGACTCGGGAACTCTGTCCTCATGTGCCTCTCCTCCAGGTAAGCACACGACAGCACCAGAACAAAGGTGCAGCCACAGCCATCAATTCAAGATGGAAAACCACTGAGATGGGGCAGAAGAGTGTGAAGGTTTGTGACCTTGCTGCTATCATGCTGTTGTGCTGAATCCAAATGTTTGACACTAACTACAAACCACGCAACCTGTTGGGACCTCACTAGATAGTCACTAAGAGTGGCTGCAACAATTTCTTCCAATGAGTAAATAAGTCAATGAAAAGAGATCTATCTATCCATCCTCCCAAACACAAATATCCTGTGCCTGCTTGACTATAGGACAAAACTATTTAGAAAACAAGAGCCCTAAGCACTTCTGGGCATGCAGAACAGATTTTTGAGAAGCACCTTCTGTGTAAAAAGACCACATCACTGATTTTTGGTGGGCAAGATATCTTAAACACTGCCCAGAAGAAGTATCATTTTCCATAGCATCATTCATTCATTCATTTGTCCATTTAACCAACATTTATTGAATGCTATACTAAGCAAAGGCAAAGAATTTTTATCATTTCCCAACATGGATCATAATCGCATGGTCAAACTTAAAATACAATCAAATAGTCACTGCTCCTCCTATTCAGTATAACAGAAAATAGTAATATCTGAAATTCACTGAGCATTTATTCTGTGCCAGGAAGCCCTTTACATACCTTATCTCATAGAGTGTTCACTGCAACCTTGTTGAAATTCATATTACTATTTTTCCCATTACACAGAGGAGAAAACTTAGGCTTAGAAACATCCTTCTAAAACACTAAAGATGTAGTCCTTTTTACTCAACTGCAAAGAGCTGAGTGGTTACAAAGGCTATCCAGGGACCCGCCAAGAAAACGCTTAGACAACTGAAGCAGGGAAGGATGCTTTACTTATATTTGTACCTTGAAAGGGGGAATGAGAATGTTGCTTCCTTTTCCTGTTTTGTTTAGATGGCTCACAAATGCACTGGGCATTCTAAAAACTTGCTAGTCCATCCTCATCCCCCCGTGCACACCTGATGGGAGAAAGTTGATTAGAGCTTTCCACATTTGGTGATTGGAAAGAAATCTGTGTCTATCAAGGATCTTCTGAATATTGGCAATGTGGTGATCATGGCTCTTTGGGAAATATATGCAGGCTTTGCTTGTACTCAGACTTCTGCCCATCAGGGACCCTTCATTCCAGTACATTGGTGGGCAACATATATTGGCAGATATGTTGAAGCAGCCATCAGAAGAAAAAGATTCCAGCTCTGAATGTGACTTGGTCTCTAATTCTTATACTTGTGATTGGAAAATGTACTGGGAGGGAGGCCAGAAAAGTAGATGACCCCAGAACCATTTCTTAAAGCCCCCAAGGGTCCACAACTCTTTCTAAAAACCTTCTCCAAACTTTAATTCAAAAAGACATGTGCTCTAATGTTCCCAGCAGCACTATTTACAATAGCCAAGACATAGAACAACTTAAATGTCATCGGCAGATGACTGGATAAAGAAGATGTGATATGTATATATATATATATATCACTATCCATAGCATCATTCATATACATATAATATATATAATAAAATACTACTCAGCCATAAAAAAGAATAAAATAATGTCATTTGCAGCAACATGGATGGACCTAGAGATTATCATACTAAATGACGTAAGTCAGACAGAGAAAGACAAATATCATATGATTAAGATATGCTTATCATATGATTTGCTTATTTATGGTATCTTTAAAAAATGACACGAGTGAACTTATTTACAAAACAGAAACGGACTCACAGGCATAGAAAACAAACTTACGGTTACCAAACGGGAAAGGCAGGGGAGGGATAAATTAGGAATTTGGGATTAGCAGATACAAACTACTATAGACAAAATAAGTCCTACTATATAACAAAGGGAACTATATTCAATAGTGTGTAATAACCTATAATGAAAATGAATATATACATATGTGTATAACTGAATCACTATGCTGTACACCAGAAACTAACACAACAGTGTAAATCAACTACACTTCAATTAAAAACAAAAAAAGCTCCAAATGTCTACCCAGCCCTCTCCAGGCTTAACAAGATTTTGCAGAAGAATGTGTAACAATAGAAGAAGGTATTCCTTCTGCATTTGAGGCAAAAAATATAGATACTGAAATAATATGCCTGTATTAGTCCTGTATTGTTGAAGAAAATGTATCGGTGTGACTGAACAGATATCTGCCCACACAGCCCCCCACCACAGGCATAGGAAAAAGACTAGAAAGACACACTCCAGAACATTCACGGCGTCTATTTCTAGATGGGACTCAGGGTATTTTTTTCCATTTGGCTTATCTGAATTTTCTAAATTTTCTATAATGTGCCTACCTTACTTTTATAAGAGTGAAAAAATGGCAGTAAAAATTAACTTTTAAGAGAAATGATGATCAAATATCAAACACAGATTACTATGAGAGCTTAGCAAACCTAATGGGCTATATTTTCAACAAAAGACAATGAACCCACCCCAGGAAGCCTCCCAAATTTCGTGACACTAATGAACGTGCCCTTTCACCATTTGATTTGTGGCTCTCACTCCAGGCAGGACTATGTGAGGAAGTAACAGAAGAGCTCTGCCCAGCACCCCCATATGTGAGCTAGGAGACAGTGTGGCCAGCTTGTGCAGACTAAATGACTGACCGCATGCTCTTTAGAAAGCTTTGTATGGTATCACTGGTTAAATGCAAGTTTATTCTCATTAAAATTTTTTTAAAAATTAAAAAGCAGGCGCCAAGTCCACAGTCATAGATCTAACTTGGTGTTTTAATTTTGTTTCTGTGGGAAAATCCATTTGACTTAAGTCATTTGGCTTCTAGGTATTCTCATGGGCTGTGACTTGTAGTTTAGCGGTGAGTCAAATTCTGAAGGTTGGGGCATGAGTGTTACAATATTCTCTGTACTGTTTCTGCACATTTGAAATGTTTCCTGATTTTAAAAGGGGAATTTGAAAACCAAAAGTGCTGGGCCTGCTTTGTTCCTAAGCTACAGAAACAGAGCTGGTGGAGCCCACGACAGACGCTTGTGACTCAAGTGATGGTGGCTGAGCCACTGCGAGGCCACAGTGAGGATGGGCAAGGCTTGATCAGGCCCTCAAGGAGGCATAGTGCAGTCAGGGAGGGAGAGAAGCACCAGGAAACTTCAATACAGGGCAGCGAGCCGGAAGTGCCCAGAGAGCTATAGGTGATGGTGCCAGTGGAGTCACCAGGTAGCTGCACCCAGCAGGGGTCATGTCAGCGGTGCCTGGGAGGATGGGCTTCAGCCAGGGGAACAGGAGGCTGAGCTCAGTGTCCGGACCAGAAGGGATGTCAGTGGGAGGCCAGGTACAACGGTGTTAAGTGTGGTTGAGGGTGACTTGTGCCCCCATCCCAATCTCCATCTCTCCGTGGCAATCTCATCCACTTCCATGGCTCCTTTTTTCAGATGCTGCTGCAGTCTACTCTTTCAGCCCCGTCTCCTCCTGAACCCCAGACTGTTCCCCTTCCCCTGAGGGCATCTCTACAGGATGCTTCACAGGCACTTCCAGCCTCCAGTGTCCCACCCCCAAAGATTCCACCACCTGAAATCACCGACTCTGGGCACGGAGCCGCCATTCCCCAAGATACCAGAAACCTGAGCATTGGCCTTGTGCCTTCTTCTTCCTCCCTCTCCACTCAGAGGGAACTTCTGGATTCTGCCTGTTAAGCTATCCAACCACATATCTCGTTCTCACTGACCCACCCCCTTGCAGACCAGGCCATCTCTCCCCTTGTAAGTCCAAATGCTCTAACAGTGTGTACCTGGCCCTTCTCCAGCTGGCTCCTGCCAGCCCTGTCAGCACCATCTCTTGCTGACATGTGGGCTACTTCTTCTTCCTGTCATGTCCCTCCAGTCCCCCACATCCCTGTCTGGCTAACTGCCTCTCATCTTCACACTCAGCTGTGATGTCAGCCATCTTTCTTAAGACTCCCTGTAAATGGGGATATCTACCTACAGGCGCTGCTCAGGGACTGACCCCTCCCCTCACCAGCTGACTCCTTTGCAGATGCCAACAAATTCCAGCTGTTTCCTATCAGCTTCTCTAATGATTCTTTCTGGAGTAACCCCAGGGGCCCCTTTGTAAATAGTTCTTCCTGCCCCACTTCTTCAAACAAAATGGAAGACTTCCAATGTAATTTTAAGGAACTGGGAATCCTTGCTATATATTGCCTCTCCTATCAGCTTCCCAGCAGAAAAGAAAGAACATATCCATGTAAAAGATAAACTTACTTTCCTATATCTTAAAGACATCCTCTAATAGACTACATAGTCTATTAGAGGATACTTTTATATAGTATACCATAACAAAGGTAAGCAAACTCAGTTGTCTTCTCAGACAGCCCACACTCAGTAGAGACATGACGGCATAATGGCCTGGTATGAAATCAGGGCAGGGCAGAGCAGTGGGCCCAAGCACTTTCCTCAAAGCATGAACTCATGGGAGAGGCACCAGGAGGAAAAGACGAATCCGGGCTAACTTCTGGTTTCATCCTTTGCCTGTTCCGTGACTTCAGGCATCTTCTCCTTCAGAAAATAAACTTGAAAACATCTACTTGTGGGGTTACCATGGGGACTAAATTGTGGCAGGATCTGGGACCAGAATCTGCGTGATCAGTACACTTACACTGTCTTCATCATGTGACTCGTGGTGGGGGCTGAAGGGAGAGGTGCTCAGTAAATGTTTGCAGAATAAATGGGCAGCACATTCTGGCCAGGGTGGACAGTCATCCCCACCTGCCAATGAGGGTCACGCCCCACCAGCGCCACAGCACACACAGGCAGGAATTCCATTGGAACAGGCTGAGCTGACCTGGCTGAGATGTCTAAGTTGCTAGGATGGGTCCAGCCTCCTAAAATGGCAGTTTTTTATTTTATAGCAGTTAGAAGAATCATATCATACTGTTTGAAAAGTGTTTAAAATATTTATAACCAAAGAGAAGGAAACTAATCATAGCTGGCAATTCTTCAGCGTTTAACTGTGTATGTGCCAGGTGTTAGCACAGTTACTGAACCCTGGTCCTCACGATAATCCTGTAAGGTCAATATTATTATTGTGTGCATTTTGCAAACTCGGAAAGTGAGGTATAGGGAGATGCAATCCCTTGTCTTTGTTTTGCAGCTCCTAAATGGCAGAGATGGGATTCAAACTCAGAATATTTGACTCCTAATACCAAATTATCTAGCATTTTCTAGAATGTCTATCATTTCATCCTCCCTTCAGCGAAGTTTAAGAGAGTCTGGTCACCTTGGACACTTGGGCACCCACTGCCCAAATGGACAAAGGTAATTATGTTCCTTTTGGGGATGTGGGGAGGTTCAGATAACCAGAAGGCTATGAGAGGCACGGCTTCCCTGGCCAGTGTGCCTTAAGGGGAGGGAGCCAGCATGTGCCTGGGTTTAGTTAGTTCTCTCTCTTTGGGCAGGAAAATGTCCCCCATCCAAAACTTTCATATTTAGTGTCCAAGTAGGAGGGGGCAGGCAGAATCTACAGCCAGGAAGCTGGGAGTAGAGAACTGAGAAAACAAGCTTTTGCTAATTTTAAATGTGAGTCTCAGTTCAGTCTAGACCAGATCCTTCTCTGTCTCTCTCTTTTTTTTTTTAAATGAGTCCCGGTTTGTGCATCTATAAAATAAGATATTTCCTACATGCTCAAGTAACAGCCCTTGAGGAACCAGGAGTTTTGTTTGTTGGCGTACTGGCAGGTGTATATATGTGTGTGTTGGGGGTTGGGGGGCAGATGGGGAAAAGACAGAAGACGGAGAGCTGGGAAGCACTGTCCTGGTTTTTCATTACAAGCTCCCTCGCCTCATTTCTACTAATTTCAAGGTACGGGATTCCTGCAGCCAGCTTACCTAGCCCCCAAACTTCTGAGGTGCCGGACAGACCCATTTTCTCCCAGGGGCTTTGGCCAAATCTCTCTCCAAAGCTCTTAAAATCAAGCAAGTGTTTCTGCAATAAAACAAGAAGGGGGTCTATGTGTGCAGCCCCAAGGAGGGTACCGAGGGAAGGCCACCCCAACACAGATCTCCATGGAAGCACCTTGCATACAACTCTGGTCATTCTGGAAGTGTTGTGGAGGGCTCCAACTACCCAGAGATGCCCTACCTGGTGTAAAACACAGAATGGCAAGGCTCTGAAGGTCTGCATCTGTGTGAAGGCCTTCCCACTCCAACAACCCTGTGTCCATGTCAGCAAGCAGTTGTAGTCTGGGCTTTTGGCTGGCAGGTAACAAGAGCCTCATTTCTTTAGTGTTGTTTGTTAGTTAAGTAGGAGTGTACCTAAAACAATTGTAAAAGGGGGGAGAGACAAAGATACACATCTGGAAACAAAAGATACCCTTAAGAGAAGTTGTATTTGATCTAATTTAATTCCCTGAATGTCATTTTTCTGTAAGAAAAAAATGGGAGGGAGGGGCTGAATCCTTTAAGTTCGGTGAACAATTCAGAAACATTGTAACTCAGTGAGAGAATAACTTACAAAAAATAAAAAGAAGAAGAAGAAGAAGAAGAAGACTGATGGCAGAATCCCAGCTCCCAGCTGATCCAATTAGCCTGGGGTGAGGTCTGGGCTTCTGCTTATTTTAGAAGCACCAAGTGATCCGTTGAGAGTTTAGGTCTATCTGCACTGAGGACAGGCCTGCCCACTAAGCCAGGGTCCTTGGTCTGCCCATGCCAATGGCGCCCCACCAGCTCAGTTAATACCAGCTTTCTTGGTCCCCACTTAAGGGAACCTGGCTACAGGCTTACAAGTTCTTTGACCAAATACCACAGTCCTGACATGCTTCCTGCCTGTTAGTCATTCAAGGCCTTAAAACAAAAACAAACAAACAAACAAACACCTCACAATGTAATCCACATAAGAAATAAACTATTAGGAAAGAGACTTCTAGTTTTGATTTATGTTAAAAAGAGAAAGAAAGAAAAAAAAAACCCCACTGCCCACACAGGATGCAGACTTCACTCCCCAATAAAAGGCCTGTGTGTGAGAGACCCGTCTGGGAAACGCCCAAAGAAGCCCACCTCTGGTCCGTGCTCTGGAGGACACACGCAGGGTCCCCAGCCAGACTGTGTTGCCTCCCTAGTTGGAAGCCTTCTCCCCTTCCTCCCTACCCCGCAGCCCTTCTGGTCACTGCGCCGGCCTCTCTGGGAACTGTGATTTCTGCCGGGCTTGCTCGGGACGCCCCACACTCCCTCCTAGGGTCAGGGTTGAGTTTTCGTGTCCCTTGGCCCGCGGCGGGAAAACCAGCGCCCTCCGTAGGGAAAGGGGTGGGGCGGAGAACCCAGCCTCGGGGAGACCCCGAGCGAGGGGACGCACAGACCTCTGTCTTTTCCTGGCCCTCCCCGCGAGGCGCACAGAACCTAACACCCAATGCCAACCAGGTCCGGTGTCCCGGGTGAACCTCCGCGCTCAAATCCCGCGGCGGCGCGGCAGGGCAGCGATGGAAACAGACCCGAGCCGGCGATTCTCGACCGCCAGGACTGAAGCCGACTCGAGCCAATGTCAGGAACCCTCCTCCACAGAGTCTTTTTCAGATCATGGACCTCCGCTACGATCCTAATGACAACTCTGGGCGCGCTGCCCAGAACAAAGCTCAGGGGCTCAGCCTTTGGAATCCTGGGAATATTTCGGGCCCCCAGGATGCTCTGAAGCCACTCTTTATCCAAAACTCCCAGGGTAAACTGCCGTGGTCTAGTCTAATCCTTCCGTCTTGCAGTTGGAAAAACTGAGGCTCCGGGAAGGGAAGTAACAACTCCCCCAAGAGGCAGCACTGGATCTGGAGTCTCGGTCTCTAAAGCCCTTAAACCACACGCACACGCACACGCACACGCACACGCACACGCACATGCCCGCGACTTCTCAAAGCCGGACCCTTATCCAGCCCATCCTGAATCTGCTGAGCACGATCTCAGCTCCTACTCGCACTAAGGGAGAGATACCCTGAGCTTGTTACTCTCTGTGTGCCTCAGCTTCCTCATCTGTAAATAGGTATGATAATAAGGGTACTGTAGCACCCGGCGAAAAAGCAGAATTCACTAATAATGTGATTAGTCACTCCGGGTCCCCAAAGTTCCTTCTGTATGGCCGCGAAGCCCCAGTTTCCTCACTAACCTCTCAATAGCCAGCGCTTTACAGGCATTTTGGGGACTCCACTCACAAGGTTTTGGAGGGCGTTTTCGGAATTTACATCGTAGGGTCACAGTGAAATTTAAGAGATAAAACTTCACAGAACCGGGCACGGCGACGATTAAACGCAACAAATGGCTTATTATTGCTTCGTTGTTTTTGTTAATAATCATCCCAGGTCACTCTTCCGTCGGATCCCGCCTGCCAGCCCTCCGCCAACACCTGCCCAGCACACACAGCCCGACGCTCACCTGGTCGGCCCCGGTGAACCGCTGAGGGACCACGCGGAAGAAGAGGCAGAGGGGCAGCGCGGCGAGCGCCGAGTAGCCCCAGATGAGCGCGAGCAGCACCGCCCGCGCCCGCCGCCCTGGGCCCCGCACGCCGCGCTGCAGGCGGACGATGCACACCATGCGCTCCAGGCTGACGGCCGCCAGCGTAAGGATGGTGACGCTGCCGCTCAGGGTCATCACGTAGAAGAGCAGGTGGCAGGCGACCGGGCCCAGCAGCCAGGCTTCGGTCCAACGCACCGCCAGCACAGGAGGGATGGCGCTAGTGAAGAGCAAGTCCGCGCAGAAAAGGTTGAGCACCAGGCTGACGGTGGTGCCTCGGCGCCGTCGGCGCGCCACCAGCACCAAGGCGCTCACGTTGCCCAGCAGCGACACCGCAAAGATGAGTGCCAGCACCACGGTCTCCACGGCGCTCAGCACCAGCCGGTGGTCGCCCTTGACATCGGAGAAGAAAGGGAAGCGGGTGCGGTTGGCCCTCTCCAGGCTGCGCGCCGGCCCAGTGCCCGCCGTCTGCGCGCCCTCAGGGGACATGCCCGGCTCCCCACGGCCCCGCAGCCGTCTGCGAGTGCGCTCATCTGGGAGGTGACTGAGCGCCTAGGCGGGGAAAGAGGGAGGGAGGCGGTTGCGACATCTCTCCTCTGGCCCCCTCCCACCTGAGCAGCGCCGGCGCTGGGCGTTTCGAGCTGAGCCTGGGGCGCGCGGGAACGAGGAAGTGCCTGCGACTCTGGCTGGAAACACCCGGGGCTGGGAGGGATGCCGCAGCTCTGGCAGAGGCCTCACGCCCTCTGGCCCATGTGGAGCACCCTCGGGGCCCAGAAACCCTACCTCTTGAACCCTCAGAAATCCTACAAGGCCTCCCCAGCCTCCTTCACCCTCCAGGGGCACCCGGTGTGCCAAGCCCTTAAGTCCACTGATTTTGCTAAAACTGAACTTTGGAGATCGTTTTGGCCTGTGCTGTTCAGGCTTCACCGAGAAGCCCTGTGGGCCTGAGGGTTAATCCCAAGGCCCCTTGCAATGGGCCGAGTTCTCTTTTTTTGAGTGGGAAGGGTTGTTTGTTTTATCATTGCCTATTAACATGTAACTGGGTAGATTGGTTCATCTCTCTGCGCCCTAGTTTTTTCATCTATAAAGGGGATGATAATATCTCATCAGGTAATTGTGAGGATCATATAAAAAGATTCACACTTGGCATGTAGTAATTGTCATGAAATGTCATCAGTAATTAATTATTGTAATTAAAATCCATGTAAATTTTGTATTCTGAGCAACAATGTAAAATGTATTCATGCAAAAAGAGTAGGCTCCCCAAAATCTTGAATAAAATTGGTACCCCAGAAAGACAGACACTCCAAGGTGCACACACAGGCTGTGAATGTGCCCTGGGTACCCCAATTTGAGAAGCACCAGACAATCCAATCCCCTTACAGATGAGGAAGCTGAAGTACAGCAAGAAGTGATTTGTCTAGAGTAGCCCCTGTAATAAAAGCCAGTCCCCTGCCCCGCCCAGATATTTTCACTACACCCCTGCTGCCCAGTTTTCTGTTACAGTAAATTAGGTAGTTAGAAAATGAAAGTGTGCTTGTGACCCTAGACCCAGTGACCACTTCCCTGGCCAGACACCATCCTGCCACCCACACTCTCACCCTCCTCCCCTTTGCCATACTGCCAGGCACATTCTGTCTTGTAATCGTTTCTGTGTATTTATTAAGAAGTTGGTGCACCAGCCTGAAGTGCTGTCTGGCTTAAGGCCAGGGATGCATTTGTATGTTTTCTTATCACTGTGGCATTCGGAGTCTGAGCTGACAATGTGACCTTCTGGCCTGAAGGGCAGGCTGCATGTCAGTGGGAGACCTTCAACTTGAACCTTGACTAAATTCAGGTAGTAAAAGAAAAGCAGTTTGCTTCCTGACACAGTTATAAAGGGCAAGAGACTGAAATAAAGGGAACTCAAGTGGGATTTGAGAACTGTCTAATTGGGGCCAGGGTATATTAGTTTTTGTGTGAGGGAAAGGAGAGCTGCGTGCGTGCGTGCGTGCGCGTGTGTGTGAGCACACATGCACCATAGGGACAGGAAGAGGTTTCCCGAGTGGACGACCAGAGTGGGGTCTCTGGGCTAGAAAGCCTTCTCCATCAGAAGTTCCCTCCAGAGTTCTCCTCATGGCAAAGTGGTGAGGGCAGAGGTTCCCAAACTTTGTCCTTTCACATCAACTTCATGGCACCCCTAGGCCAAAAGAAACACCTGATAGTTCCATTTATTAAGCAGCTGGGTCCAAATGACCTAATGAGACTTTATGGCCTTATAACTTAGTAGTCATCTGGGAAAACAACAAACATGAATTGAAAAATAAAATTTTTGCTTCTTTCTCAAATAATGACTCCCTAAGGGGCTGGATCTACCTATTGAGCTCTACAAAACTGGAAATCCATGGAACACTGCCGCTCTCATCTTCTGCTCCACATTGATCTTCTTGCAGCTGCTTTTCACCACAGTAACACCCGAAAACCCAGTTTTGTAAATGGGTTTAATGTTGAAACTGCAAATGATCCAGAGCTAATAGTCCATGTGGCGTTCGATAGATGTTGAGTAGCCCTGTGTTTCCTAGGACCCCCAAGAACACAGGCTTGGACTATGGAAAACAGTATAGTGGTTCCTTTAAAAACTAAATATAGGGTTGCCATATGAGCCAGCAGTCACACTCCTGGGCATGTATCTGGAGAAAACTCTAATTCAAAAAGATACCTGCACCCCAATGTTCATAGCAGCACTATTTACAATAGTCAAGACATGAAAACAACCTAAATGTCCATTGACAGATGACTGGATAAAGAAAATGTGGTACATATATACACAATGGAATACTACTCAGCCATAAAAAGAATAAAATAATGCCGTTTGCAATAACATGGATGGACGTAGAGATTATCATTCTAAGTGAAGTAAGTCAAAGAAAGACAAATATCATATGATGTTGCTTATATGTGGAATCTAAAATATGACACAAATGAACTTATTTACAAAACAGAAAGAGACTCACAGACATAGCAAACAAACTTATGGTTATCCAAGGGGAAAGAGGAAGGGGGAGAGAGAAATTAGGAGTTTGGGATTCACAGATACAAACTACTATATACAAAATACATAAACAACAATAGATAAAGGTCCTACTGTATAGCACAGGGAACTATACTCAATATCCTGTAATAAACCATAATGGAAAAGAATATAAAAAAGAATATGTGCATATATATGTATAACTGAACTCTTTGCTGTACACCAGAAACTAACACAATATTGTAAATCAACTATACTTCAATAAAAAAATTTTTCAATTTTAAAAAAGAACACAGGCTTGCAAACTCACCCGCTAGGACCAGCATCCTGACTGTACAGCTCACTGGGTGACCTTGGGCAAGTTATTTTAAAGCTTGAAGTGTTTCAGTCTTCCCATATATCAAAAGGGTATAATATTAATACCAATCTCACAGATTGGGGGCGTTAAATGAGGTTCCTGCCTGTAATGCACTTAGCACAGCAGTCATCCAGGGGACACTGGGTCAGTCCACACTGTGTATGGACTTAAGGGCTGACCACACATCCCTGTTTGCTGAGACCGTCTCGGGTTAGGAGATTATTATTAGAACACTCTTCCACTCTCAAATTGCCTGGTTTGGAGGATAAATTATGTGGGCAGCCTACTTTTATGGTTTTTTTTTTTTTATACTCATTCAGTGCTCCTATAAGTCACAGGCACTGGAATTTGAATCTGAGCAGTCTGCCTGCTCTTAACCACTAAAGCAGTGCTTCTTTGCTGGGGGGGGGGGTTACACACACACAGACACCCCAACGCAGAGACATTTGGTAATGTCTGGAGACCTCTTTGGTTGTCACACTAGGGGGTTGCTACTGGTGCCCAGTGGGTAGGGGAGTGGCCAGGGATGTTGCCAAACCTCCTGCAATGCACACGGCAGCCCACAACAAAGAATCGTCCAGCCCCAAATGCCAATGATGAGAAACTCTGTACTAGGGGCTATGCCCTTTGGGGCCTCAGCCAACTTCACCGCTTACTGTTGCTTTCCGTTGTGATGTCCCACCTTATGGCAAAAGCCAGAAATGCAATGGTTTTCTGGGTGGGAGTTCCACCACAAACTCTGTAGCCCCTTGAACCAACCCACGGGGGAGGCACAGCTTTGTGCTATGGCCCACGTGTCCACAGCTGCAAAACCCCCTTGGTGCACAGGGCCAGGTGCAGAGTCATCAGGGTGGATCGACCTCACATGTTCCTCCGAGACAAGACGGCAGGAAACCACAGACTGGGCCTCGCTGAGAGCTATATTCATTGCTTCTGGTCAAGTCCTGTTAGCTTCAGGTTCCTTCGCCCACTCTTAGATAAAGCGGTAGAAATAGGGCCGAGGATCCACCAGGCATACATATGGACGGTCTGGTTTCTGAGCTCAAGGGAAAGCTGCATTGAGGGTTGACTTCTACGCCTGCTTATTTTATATTTTTAACCAGACGGGAGGAGTGGACCTTTTCTGGGTGTGGTTTACCTAATTCTCCTCTGGAAAAACTTTATAAGTTGGTATGAAAATGCTTACCGGCCCGCTGTTTCCTCTCCAAACCGCTCTGTGAGTGATCGACAGGTCACTGATTTACCTATCTATCTATAGTTTGACACATAAGGCCTTGCAGAGATCAGAGCATCTCCTTGCAAAAAGAGGATCTATTCTGGAACAGACAGCAAAGGGCTCTCACCCCTGCGTGAAGATTTTAAGTCTCCCTCCTGCCTCTGCTCCTCCCACCTTATCAAGGCAGGACCAGACGCCAGGCCCAATTGCCCTGAGTGTTCACAGCTGGGCAACCACCTCAACCAGGCCAGTGGGGTGCAGGGAGGACCACCTCGAACTCCTTCTTCAAGGAGGCCCAAGCAGAGTTCCCCAGCAGACAAGGCACTGAATGGCCTTCTGACAGTGCAAAGTGGGAGGCCTGAGAACCAGGCCATTCCCGGGAAACTGCAAGGGCTCGTGGGTCCCTCAGGCCTGTAATCCCCCTGCTGTTCATGTCACACCCATCAGCCAAAAGAGAGAAATTTAAGTAGACAGTGAAAAATGAAAAAGCTAAGCCTGAAAAAAAAAGGAAGGAAGGAAGGGAGGGAGGGAGGGAGAAAGGAAGAAAGGAAGGAAGGAAGGAAAAGCTAAGCCCAAGTGGCGATCAGCACTGGCTATGAAGTATTCACACACTAGGGACGCAGGGCAGGCATGTTTAAATAAAATCCAGTGGCCCGGCCACAGCCAGCACATGCCATGCTTTATACACATTAGAAAAAGGGGCCCGCTCTGAGCAGACACTTAGGAAAAGGCAAGGTGGAGGCAGCCGAGGCTCTGAGTTTGGGGAGAAGAGCCTGGCTGCATTTCAGCCCCTGCAGGTGCCCCTCAGATGGGCGTCCAGCAGGGAACCACCTCATGGTTTGTGGGTTTGTGCAGCAAGGGCCCTGCTCACTGGCTCTTCCTGCCACTTGGTGGTGATTTCTGCTCCAGCCTTCAAACCCAGCCCCATACGTGTCACATCGGGGTCGCTAACTGAGCAAGAATGTGTCCCACCAAACTGACCATTTGCCTGGGGAATGTCCTCAAGCTGACTGTTGAGGGAATCTTGCCTGAGGAGATAGGGGTGCGGGGGGTCGGCCTTGGAGCAACTGTGAGGATGGAGATGTACAAAGAAGAGCTGACGGCCAGGCCTGACTGCTGTTAGTGGAGTCCTGGTGTGACTACATTTGGTCTCCTGAGGCAGACAAAGAGGGTGGGACCCTTTCCTAACCAGGAAGGAGCCAGACTGGCCAGCCTAGTAAGGTAAGCAGTCCACTCGGCAGGCACTGATGGAGCACTTACCGCCTGCTAGGCACCAGGCCCAGCCCTGGAAATATGAAGAGTTGTGGGGGTGGTGACACCAGTACAAGCCCAAAGGAGCCTTCAGCAATACGAGATGCAGATTCACTGGAACTCTGCGTGTCCCAGGAAGACCATCGGCCAAGGTCTTACACAGTATATTGCAAGATTCCTCTTGCATCACTGTTTCTTTTTTTTACTTCTTTATTCGTTCTATGTTTCTTATTATAAAACAGGAAGGTTTGGAAAATACAAGAAATAACTCAGAGAAGATAAATGTCACCATCATTCTTCCAGGCAGAGATAACCCTGTGGGATTTTGTTGTGTAGTGAGTGTTTTCTCTCTGTGCATCTGAGGCTGTCTGTAGACATAACGATTACTTTACAAATTGGGGATCAGGTTGCACCCACTATTTTGTAATAAGCATTTAAAAAAATTTCCTGGAACATTATTATCCTGTTCTGTCCTTCAGCTCCCCCAGTGCACACGGCTGCCTCGTGGTGTATTTAGCACACCTCTCAGTTGCCCAGGGCTTAGCTGTAAAGTGTGAGACACACCCAACCATACACGCTCTCCAGCAGGGACTCCCAGAAGCCTGTCCTTGCTTCGCTTTCCACTGGTCTGAAGTGAAACAAGAAAAATATAGACCACATAGTTTTTCACGAGGCTAAATACATCCACTATTATTGTAAGATTATGTTCTGCAGAATTTTTGGTTAAACTTTTTCTTTTTGGACAGAGTAAAAGAAGAAACAACCCTATGTAAAAAACCCCATTTTTCTGTGTGTAATTTATAAGGGACTAATTGTGATTTATAAGAGAAAAAATATCCTAACCTGTGAGGTCCCAAAGTCCAGGAACTTCTGCTCTAGGCCTCCAGGAGAACTCAGTCCAGGAGCACAAGCCCACACCATGGCAATAACAAGGATGCCAGGATTTACACCAGCAAAGACCTCCAAATTACAAAACCTTTTCACATCCGTGCTCTTCTCTCTTCCTGAGGACAGCTAGCCAGGGCAGGTGGTACAGTCTCCCATTCTGCAGATGAGGCAGCAGAAGCGCTCAGTGGGGCAAAGGGTGAGGGGCCTGCTCCCATGGCTGGTGAGGCCCAATGCGGCAGACTCAGGGTCTGGCGGCAAGAGTCTGCGGAGGCCTCGAAAAGCTGCTCTACGCTGCCCCCTTGTGGCATTTGGCTACAATCACCATTGCCCCTCAAAGCTCAGGTCTCCATCTTACCCATCCGTCTTGCCTTCTTTCCATTCAAAAGCACTGACAGGCACTCTGCCAGTTGTCGAGGACACCACAGAGAATGATATATTGTCTCCGTCCTAAAGGGAAACTCACAAAACAGAGATGAATATGGGACCACCGAGTAAATACTGCAAAGGGGTCTTGGATGAAATGTCATGGATGTGGGTGGGGCTAGTAGCTGACTCTCCTGGAGACCCAAGCAGGATGCACAGAGGAGCTGGTCAGTCATTCAACAGACAAGCACTGAGTCTCGTGCAGAAATGAATTGGGGTGGGTGGTGGGGGCAGTGCACAGACATCACGAGGAGAGGAAGGGTAGACGTGGGGAAGCCAAGGAAGAAGAGAATCAGTCCCCACCCAGTGTGTTACCTCCCCTCCTCCGGGCCTGTGGGGTTCCTGACGGGCACGGTTATCTGGAGTATGGGGCAGGGACTGATCCGGGGCATTGCCCTTAATCTGCTTTCTGGGCTTTTCCAACGGAGAAATCCATTAGAGAATTTTCTCAACTCTCTCCCCACAAACAGGGTTCCATCTGCAATAAGACACAATGCTTTTTAAAAAAAAAAAAAAAACTTCTGTTTTTGCATCTAGGTTTGGTAGCTGAATTCATCTCTGAGGCTGCTTTAATGGGCCTTTGTTTCTGCAGAGGGAAAACCAGAGCTGAGTCCCAAGGGGAGGGGCTGTGACAAATCAGAGCCCAAGTGCTCTGTGGAGTTAGAAGAAAGTGTCTTCCCCAGGGACCTGGCATGTCTGAGGAGTGTGTCAGCTCTTCATTTCAGAGGGTGGAGGAGAAAGAGCCATAAGGAGAAGTGGGGACCAGATGGTATGTGGATCTGCGGCCTGAGCTCAGAGATGCTGAGTGACACCCACATGAGGAGGCTGGGTTCCTGCTGCTGGTGGAGGCTTGACGGATGGTTCTTTGGATTTTCAAGGATGAAAACACCCTGGAAAGGAGACCTTAAGATATATCATATTCCAATTCCATACACGTGCACGTGCACACACGCGTGTGCTACAGACATGCTGCTGGGGGATGTAGACATACTTGATGGCTGTCCTTTTGAATCCCATCCTGTGACTGGGAAATTTCCCACATTATGGGTTTAGCCTCCCCAGGGTCAATGGCTGATACTGGCTTTCCCAGCCCCCTTGCAACAAGGCATGTACCGCAGGCTTAGCCAGTCAGACACCTCACGGCAGACTTGGACTCTGGGAGAGAGGACATGAGGGTTGGGGCGGCACAGAATCCATTTGCGGGCAAAGGTTTCAGGCACTGTTGTGGGGTTTCCAGCACCCAGTGGCCAGCACCAACGGTGTGAGGTGAGCGCGGTGTCTGTGCCCTGAGGGGTGGACGGTCCACTGGAGCAGCCCCCACAGAGAGGACACTTCCAGACTGGAAGCCTCGAAGACCAGTTCCCTGGCCCGCCCCCCAGAGGTCCTGCGAGTTTCTTCACGCCTTTTTCTGTTTAATCCAACAGAGCCGGTTTGCGCGTGAATTTTGCACCTCCTGTGCTAACGTTTTTCTTAACCTCACATCCCTCTGACCTGGTTTCACCAGCGTCTCAATTTCCTAGAAAAACAGCAGCCTGAACTGAGCGCAGGCAGCACGTCCTTCCTTTCTATAACCAACCAGTGCGGGACGCAGGCTGTAAGGCCTGGCGAACTTTCTCCTCCTTCGTTTTCCCTCTCTCTGCTCTGAATTACAAAATCAGCCACTTCCGTCTCGCCAACCACGGCACCTCCCCTTTCTCTTCCGCCCTCGAAATTCCTGTTATTTCGAACAGTTGCCAACACAACGTTTTTCCAGGGCCCAGCATCACCTGGCATTGAAGAGGGACCCTGAGGGAGGGAGTGAGTGTGTGTGTGTAAGGAAGGTGGGGCCGGCAGTCCGGTGCCAAGGAGATGGGGGCGGGGCCTGCTGCCGGGAGTCTCTGCTCCACCGACCATAAATTAAGAAAGAGCAACTTCCCTCTTAAGTTTCACACAGCACTTTCTCTTTTCCTATAACTTAGGACTCGATTCTCTGTATTTTTAAGAGTGAAGTTTTTCTTTTTTTCTTTCTCTCTCCCTCTCTCCCTTCCTCTCTTTCTGGAATGGGGGGGGGGGGGGCGGAGAGGATGAGGTTTTCTGAATTTAGTCTTTCCTAACTCATTAAAAAATCATAGGTGGCATTTCCTGCCCCTCACTGTGTGACTGACAAGCACTTGATAAGCATTGACTCTTGGAGGAGGTGAGCAATGCTTTACTATTAATGTCTCCATTTTACAGATAAGAACACTGAGACTGGAGAGTACATTGTCAGAGGTCTTAGTTACAACAAAGAGGAATTCAACTCAAAATTAAACAAACAAAAGAAGGAGGAGGGGGAAAAGAAAGAAAGAGAAAAAGCCATGTACTGGATCAGGTAAGCAAAAAGCCCAGTAGGTGGATCTAGCTTTACACAGGTAGGATCCAGGTACCCAAAAACCATGTTTGGACATCTGTCTTCACTGCCCTACTCCATTCTCTGAACTGGTTCTGTTTTAGGCGACTCATCCCCCACTGGGAGCACCGAGGCCACAGTAGCTCTTGCCTACTTCCTACAAACTCAGCAAACTTTTTTTCTAACACTTTTGGCAGGGTTCCCAAGGATGGTCTCATTGGCTGGGTTGGGGTCACATGCCCACGCCTGGAATCTGCACCAAGACTGGGAGAAGGCAGGGCCTACAGAGAAGAGTCAGAATGCTGAGACCAAAGATGGGAAGGTGATTCTGGGTAGGTGGAAGCAACCCTAGCTGCCTAACTAGTTGCCTAAAACCTAGTGCTGGTTTTTTTTTCAGTCACTAGCTGGGTTGACTTGCAGACTTAATCACAGACCCTTGCTTTTCCCATCGCAAAACAGAAATAATAATACCCATCCAGTCTCCCTTATTGAATTACAGAAATCAAATTAGACCTTGACCTAAAAAGCATTTGAAGAGTCAAATATAATGTTAAATATACGTTTATATATATATATATCTCCTATGTATACCTTCTACTTGGTTTGTTGAAATTAACTTAAAATCCTCTATATTTCCTAATTCACTTTCCTATTTTCCTTTTCAAAAATTCATTATAAAAGTAATACATGCTATAAACAATTTTAAAATATAGAGAATGAAAAATAAAATAAAGGATAAATAACCTTAATTTTTATAATATAAAATTTTATATATAATTTTATAATAAAATTCCCCCATCCTTAAAAGAACTACTATTAGCATTTTGGTATTCTTTCTTTCTTATCTCTTTTTCTGTGTATGTGGACACATGTATGGTTTTTTATATTACAGATGACATATATAATACTGATTTAAAACCTGCTTTTTCCCATAAATAACATCATGAACATTTTACATGGCATTAAGTAGTTTCCTATAACATCAATTTAATGACAGAATGGTCTTCCATTGTTTAGCACAACCCCTCCTGTTAGACATTGGGATTGTCTCTAATTTTTCTCTGTTAGCAAAAATACTACAGGACACATCATAACAACTATTTGTCCATATTCATGACTATATCCTCAGAAAAATTTCTAGATATGGAGTTTCTGGGTCAAAGGTTTTGCAAAACTCTAAGGCTTTTGACATTTATTGCATATCCAGAAAGTTTGCACCAAATGATACTCCCATGAGCAATAGATCTGTGTCCATTCCTGCATCAGCTGTTTTAGTTGCTATTATGTTTTAAAACTCTTACAACTTTGATATCCTTTTTCTTTTTCAACTTAGACCCACGATTCCTTCCTCTTGATTACTTTTTGCAGGTGGAGCCTCTGTCTACTCCTTCCTGCTTCTAAGGACCAAGAACTCTGAGCCAAGAGCAGCTGAGGAAAAACCTATGAAGTGTGCAGGGCTAGGAATCCAAAGAAGACCAAAGTCCAGAAGACCAAAGTCCACACTCAATGCCCACATTTAGAAGCTGTATGACTTTTGGTAAGTCACTTAATTTCACTCAGTGGCAGTGTCCACGTCCATAAAGCAGAGATCTAGTCCTGCCCCCAGTCTGCCTGCCTGACAGGCTATGAAAGAGCCCAAGAGAAGTGGATGTGAAAGTCCTTTCTAAGAGGTCAGTGCCAACACACGTGCCAGGGACACTTTGCATTCGCTCGCTTAGCTTTGTCCCCCATGGTAACTAGTCTCCAAAATGGCCCCAAGGAAGGATACTTCCTGAGATTCATTCCCTTACATGACGTCCTCTCTCCTTGAATCTAGACTTGTTCTGTGTCCCATTTTTAAGTAGCAGAATGCAAACAAAGTGACACTATGTGACTTTCTAAAGCTAGACCATCTGACTGAAACTATAGGAGACACTCCAGCAGAGAACATCCAGCTGGCCCCGTCCATCCACAAAACCATGACAGGTAGTAATATATCTTTGTTTTAAGGCACCAGGTTTGGGGCTGTATTGCTACACTGCAATGGATGAGTAAAACACCCACCACATTTTCTTCTAGGACCCTGAATCTGGGAGCAAGTCTAAAGCTTAATGGTTAAAATTTCTGTCTTTGCATAGAGATGGCCAATAGGCATATGAGAAAAATGCTCAATATTGCTAATTATCAGAGAAATGCAAACCAAAACTACAGTGAGGTATCACTTCACACCAGTCAGAATGGCGATCATTAAAAAGTCCACAAATGATAAATGCTGGAAAGGCTGTGGAGGAAAGGGACCCCTCCTACACCGCTGGTAGGAATGTAGTTTGGTGCAGCCACTGTGGAAAACAGTACGGAGATTCCTTAAAAAAACAAAAATAGACTTACCATATGATCCAACAGTCCCACTCCTGGGCATTTATCCAGAGGCAACTCTAATTTGAAAAGATACATGCACCCCAATGTTCATAGCAGCACTATTTACAACAGCCAAGACATGGAAACACCGTAAGTGTCCATCAACAGATGATATACATATATATATATATAATGTAATATTACTCAGCCATATAAAGAATGATATAATGCCATTTGCAGCAACATTGGATGGTCCTAGAGATTATCATACTAAGTGAAGTAAATCAGAGAAAGACAAATATCATATGATATCACTTATATGTGTAATCTAAAAAAAAATAATACAAATGAACTTATTTATAAACCTCATAGGAAAGAGACTCATTGGCATAGAAAACGATCTTATGATTACCAAAGGGGAAAATGAGGGGGAGGGATAAATTAGGAGTTTGGGATTAGCAGATACAAACTACTATATATGAAATAGGTAAACAACAAGGTCCTTCTGTGTAGCACAGGGAACTATAGTCTTGTAATAACCTATAATGAAAAAGAATATATGTATAATTGAATCACTATGCTGTACACCAGAAACTAACACAAGATTGTATATCGACTGTGCTTGAATTAAAAAAGAAAGTTGCTGTTTTTGGAACCAGATAGCCTGGTTCTTAATTTTTGCCACCACTCTCTTAGCAGCCCTATGATCTTGGGTAAATTATTAAACTCTCTGAACCTTACTATACCAGGCAGTAAAATGGGCATGAGCATAATACCTGCCCCGGGGCACTGCTGAGAGGATCACATTAGATAATATTAGCACGTAAAGCCCTTAGCACAACATCTGGCACATAGTCCTTGATGCATTTCAACTCTAATGGTGGTGACAATCCCTGCTGATAAAGTGCCTCACTTATTTGGCTCCTTTAATTAAACTTCTTAAAATGTATATATCAAAATACCCTAAGTTTTTTGCCCCCTACCTTGGCCACCATCACTGGGGCACACTCCCAGTCTTAGAGATATACTTTTGGTTAAAATCCCAAGACCAGACAAGATATTCGAAGTGGGTTTCCAAAAGTCATTTTCCTTAATAAAATTTTTTACATACGTTGATGTCACTGATCAAATATTTGCTTGATTTATGACCACACTCAGGAGGTCTGCTGCATAGTCTCTTTTGCACCCATGTTTATTTAAAGGTTGAATCATACTTCTTGTTCCTCAGTGGTGCTATGAAAAATTCTGAAGATAAGAGCCACATATTTCTTAAAGAGAGTCAAATATTTGCAACCATCCTTTCTAAAAGTCCCTCATTTACTTGCTCTAAATACATCTATTGAGCACATACCAGTGTCAGACCCTAGTCTAGACATGAGGGATGGAAAAGGAAGACAACCTCTGAGCTTAAAAGCTTACACTCTGTTGGGGGAGGGGTGGCTGGAGGGAGAGAGTGACAGGCAAGTGAAAAATTATTATAATACTGAGAAAAAAGTACTGTGGAAGAGGGAGGCGTAGGACTCATGGCACGGAAGCCCAGAGAAGGACATTCCCTGCTGTATCTTGAACCAGGCTGCCTGGGCTGGTGAGGGAGCAGGTGGACGAGATGGAGTGGCAGACTCCCGCCCAGCAGCCACTCCTCAGCCCCTTCTTCTTGGACAGCTGAGGGTGGCCACGAGCGGCACATGGTGCAATGTGTTCTTCACACTGTTTCTTTTTCTGGGCAGACTGTCCTTCCCAGCCACCCTGCAGGAGGTGGGGCGGTGGGACCAAGTTCTGACCAACAGGAATGTGAGCAGAGTGCACCACTTCTGGTCTGGCACAGTTTAGAGATAGTACTGCCACCGTCTTCATCTCTCTTCCTTTGCTGCCTTGACCTTGGAGGCCTCAAGTTCCAGGTGGTGTAGCTATTAGATGGAGGGCCTGGGCCCACAAAAATTGTGAGGTGAGCAAGAAAGAAACCTATACCGTATTAAGCCACTGAGATTTCAGGTTTGACTTGGTACCCCTAGCCTGGCCCATCCTAATACACTGTAAGCCATTTCTACTCAATGAGATACAAGGGAAGTGTACTGTGGAGTTTGGGGATGGATATTTCCATTTATAATCAATTTTCTTTTAATGGATAAAAGGAGAGACATATAAGAAGTGCCCATTCATTATCCTGGCTGGCTGTCAGCTTCTTAGTGAAAAAAAAAGAAGTCTTATTAGATTGTGATGTTTGGAACTGCAGCAGCTATTATGTGAGCATGAGTACAGAATCAAGACGACTGTAGAGATGACAGCCCAGAGCCTTTACGTTGTGAAATTGCTGGTCTAAACTAGGATTGTCTGATTTCAGACCTCTTTTCTAACAAACAATAAATGTCCTGAGGGTGTCAGACTTTTATGTTATTTGCAATTGAATGTATCTGGACAGATACTAGCTACAAATGAGAATGAGGACTGGGGTTATAATGGGCGAGTAAAATGAATGGCTGTTCTTGGGGGCAGGTTATGTCACTGTCATCTCTTGTCTTCATCTTCATCCACACTGCAATCATTGTTGAAAAATAATAATCCTGGACAGTATTTACTCATCTGCAGTGTGCCTTCACGTACATTCTCTGGCTCTAAGGTGATAGAACAGCAGATCATGTAGGAGGTAACAGCTCTGTCTCAAGAGGCAGTCACACTCAGGGTCAAACACTGGCTTTCACACTCTCTTTGCTGTGTGACCTTGGACAAGGGACTAAACTCTCTAAACTATAGTTTCCTCATCTATATAATGGAACAGTTAACAGAAGTTCCCAGGTAGTGTCACTGTGAGGATAAAATGACACAACACAGAGGAAGTTTTAAGCACATTGTGTGGGACACTTTCAACGCTTCATACACAGGATTCCCTAAAATAAATTGGATTTTGATTGTCACAATAGCCTAGGAAGATCGTGGGGTCAGGCATTAACATTCTTATCTTAGAGTGGAGGGATTTCAGAGCCTTTTCCATAGTAGAACATGTTTCCTTGAAATCACCAAAGCAGCAAAACAAAATAAAATTTAAATTTTGAGATGCTTCCTTTTTGATCTCCAATAAACAAGAATCACTTCCTTCAGGAGAAAGGATTGATTGTTATAGCATATGTGCAAATGTGAGAGACTGTGAAATCTGTACTAAAAGTAACATACTCCAGAAGTTTTTTCTTAATCCTCTGGTATCAGCCCCCCAGCAACCCCCCACTTACCTCTGCCTTATAAAATCAAGTGAGAATGTACATCTTCTTAATCAACACAAGGTGCCTTGATGCATTCTACAAAATCTGTAAATCAAACAGCAAAGCTGACTTTTTTTCTTTTTTTTCTCCTTCATTGAAATCTTTGCTTATTACTCCTCTGATATTCAACATTCAAAACAGTTTACTTTCTGTATCTTTGCGGTCGCATGCCTGTCAACATCATTAAGTTAAGAGGATATAAAGGAACACCTTTCACTGTGTCACCATCTGGCTCTACACAACTGCCCTTCCTCAACACCCTCATCCTGTCATCAGAAAGTGACTGATAGAACACAGGCCATATTTTCCTGTAAGTTGTTTAATGATTCACTTTCAACTTAAGTCCAGGAACAAACATTGTTAAAACTTGAACATTATTTGTGTTCTTAAACCTAGCTTAGTCATCACCTCCTTCAGAAAGCCTCTCCTCTTTCAACCGTGGACTGACCTCTGATGGGGCATTTACCTCACTGAGCTGTCATTGACCTGCCTTGATGTCCATCTTGCCTTGGCTTGGCTGCTGTACCCTCCTCTCCATCTCTGGTGCCCCGCATTGCACATTGCCCATTGCAGATGGGTTAAATGTTTGCTGAGTCAAGTGATGAGATCAGTGCCTGGTACATCCCCTAAAATGGGTGAGATTCCTTCAGGAGACTTACATGTAATACTTGTTAAAACGTTGTAGTGGAAGATATGCTGGTCCTGGGGTTAAATCGATATAGTGAGTCTAGCAGACAAGAAGATGAAGGTTATTATCAGATGCTAACTAGTTCTCTTTATCAGTGCATGCCATTCCTTCTTTCTCTGGTTGCTTGGTTTGGGAGACCCAACTCATTGTCTGAGTGCTCCTCCCTGCTCATGGACCACAGGATGAGCCCCGGGGCTTACCTTCTTTGTTCCTTTCTTCATCATCTCTCCAGATTCTAGGCAAACCTCTAGCTTGGTCCTGACCATTCACCTTTTTTGGGTGTCACAACTAGACTGGACTCTTCGATATCTGACTCATGTTTCCCACTCAATCATCCAAAGACAAAATATCATTAGATTCAAAGCAGAGAGCACAGCACAGAGGATAAGAAAAAATACAGAGAACCAGACCAACAAACCATTGGATTTGCCTTAGGAAGATAGAGCATTGGGGTTCTTGGAAAGAGTAATTTTGCAGGAATCATGGCACACAAGCCAAAATGGTAGGGGCTCTGACAACCAGTGCCGTTGGGAGTCTGTGCCTCCCTCTCTTTCCTGCTAACCTGCCTACGTGACCTTGGATAAGCCCTTCTCTGGGACTCTTGTTTCATCAGGAAGTCAAGGTTGGACTAGTTCAGCAATACACCAGAATGCCCTAGAGAGCTCGCTAGTAATGCATGTTCCATGCTTTCCGTCCCCAGACACCCTGATTTAGGATATCTGGGGGAGGCCAAGGAATTAACATTTTCAACACACTCCAAGGGTGAGGTGGTTTCCTAGACCAAAAATACTGAAGCAGATGACCTTGTAGTCCCAGCCATAACATTCCCTTCCAGCTGTCAGTCCTAGTTGTCAGATTTGGGGACCATAGGGTAGTGAGGAAATGCTGGCAGCTAAGAAGCTCTGTGTGAGAAGTGTAGCCACAAAAGAAAGTCAGATGGTAGGTTATAGGGACCAGTCTAGGAGGACTGTGTTCATCCTGTGTCCCTCAGTGCCTGTTGGATTGAACTGGACTTGGGGAGACCTCAGTCCTAGCTCAGTGGGCAAAACTGAGAGCCTGCCTTAGCTTCCTGCCCGCATCTCAGGCTGAGCTAGTCACTCCTTTTTTTGCCCCAGACAAAGGCTACAAATTGGAATTGTGCTTGGTCCACATGGTGTTAAAATTTTTTTAATTTTCCAAACTTTAAAAATTGAGAGATTTCACACTGAAAAATTTTAAAATTCCAGATTTCTCTTGGAAAATCTGAAAAGAATAGAGATCAGCGCCACTGGACTTGTATTCACATAGGACATTGGCTGGAGCTGAGCAGCTGCGCCCTCTTTGGGTGAAAACAGGCATTTTCCAGTTTCCACAGTCTGGCTGGCCGGCTCTTTGTTTTCCCAGCTGGTCTTTTAGAGGCAGCTTTTGACTTGGCTCCTGATTCTAAAATTTGCTCTGGGATATGCCGGAGCAGCAGAGACCTACATACCAAGAACGTGGCATTGCTTGCCCTTGATTACGGAATTACCTCTGCACATGACATTTTTCACCTCCTCTCCAGCAGAGTGGAACGCCCTGTTGTTTAAGACAAAGCTGTTGTTAAGGCCATGGACCTCTAGTTACATGGTTTCTTCTCTACAAAGGCACATGAGAGAAATCCTATAATCTCAAAACCAGGATCACTGTCGTGGCGTTCCTCTTGAAGATCAGCTGTGAAGGGGGTGCAGGATTGTTTCTCTGAGCTCGGCCTGCAACTCAGGGCTCACCTCTCAGAAGCACTCCATGAACTGCCGTGGGGCTACCCTTGTGAGCAGCTCCATTTCACTTCTTAGACTTGTTTTACTATTGCTATTTCTGACTTCTTTTAAATTTTATCATAGTATAAGGCTTGTATCTTTGAAAAGTCAGACTTCAATCTTGATTAGAATAAAGCAAGGTTTAAATAAATGAATTCCTGCCCCCAACATACACCTAGTTTACAGCATCGCCTACAACGTATTATACTTACCTGTTCGGATGTTGGTCTCTTCTACTAGACTGTGAAGATAGGGCTGCAACTTATTATCACTGAGTCACTAACACCTAGCCCAGAGCCTTGCATGTAGTTGGCATTTAATAAATGTTTGAAGAATGAAATTGAAGGTGTTGCAGAACTGGTACAGCAGGGATCCATGAAGCAGGTGGAGGGGTTTGACAGGGCAGAACTTCCCAGTTTAGAGGGACGGAAGAGACCGGTTGTGTTTGGCTGTTTTTCTAATTCAAGAAACATCCCGTTACCTAGGCATGTTATCACTTAAGAATACTGAGTTTGGAGAATTCGTTAAGGGTTTTCTGGTGGAGAGAAGATGAGCTTTGGAGAGAACTTGGAACTTGAAATCCAAGAATGTCTTTTTTTTTAAATGATTATGGGCATTTTGCTAAACTTTCTGAGCTTCATGTAGTTTTTGGTTCCAGTGTATCCTCAGCCACCTTACTGTTTTACACTGGATGTTTACCTATAACTCTGTGGCACCTCTCTTGGGGTAGAAATCTCAGAATGCCTGTCTATATACATATATACTACACACAGCAAAATGTATTAAATAATTTTATTCTTTTCTCCTTTATATTACTAACAGTAGCCCAGTGTTAAGCATTTTAGAAAACCTGAAGAAATAAAAAGATTTTGAGTTTACACACACATGTATAAAAATATATATTCAGATAAGCAAAAATCTGCTCATTGCATTGCCTAGCTTTCAAGTGTGCCAAAAATAAATAAATAAAACATCTGCAAATCAAAAGATAGGGCTAGGCAGTTTTGTTAAAATTCATTTTAACAATTTTAGATGACCAACACATGGTAATGAAATTCAAGTTAAAGTTACGGCCAGTTAACATTTGAAAAAAACATTGTGTGCTACTTGGGAGTAGTCCTTAAACAGACTCTGCTTTGTGCTTAAAACAGAGCTAGGTTCATCGTTTCAACAGTAAGCAGCAATGAAGATCAAGAAAATCCTCCACTTTTCTAAGAACCACTCTATCGTAGAAAGGAAAAAAACTGAAAAAAGGTATCGCCATCTTTTCACAATGGACATCAAAGTCAGAATTGTAGATTTACTAAGTGCTTGGATTAAAAAAATACTAACACAATAAGATCCTTGGTTAATTACCTTTGATTTTTAAAAATTTGAATACATAAAATATTTGCTCATTGGTATAACTTGAACTATCTTGCCTCCATCAAGTACTTTAAATGTGCAAAATGTTAGTCGTCTCAGCATTCAATGCTCTTCACATTCTGTCACCGAAGCCTGGAGATGAACCATCTCAGGGAGGTATCATTGCCAAGGAAGATGCAAAGCAGGCAAAGAAACCCAAAAAAACAAAAACCAATAATTCAGTCCTATGCCAGAGTCTCAAAGGTAGGTAGGCTGTTTCTGATCTGAGGTGAAATAAGTAATTCAAAATGTCCATACGCTAATGAAAGATACAGTATTGAATCTTTTGACACAAAAACAAAAGAATAATGATATTGCTACTTGGAACAGTATTCAACGTGGACAAGCAGATCTCGATGCTCGGTGACTGGATACTGGATGTTGCACTTGGGACACCCCACCTGGCTTTCATTGAGTGTGGCAGTGGGACTTTTTGGTGACGCGACTTTTACTTTTTTTTCAGTCTCTCTCTGGAAGGTGACTAATGGCTCTGTGAAACCAAACTCACGAAGCTGCTTCTGAAAAATAAACGTCAAATGAACACGGCTTGTATAGAGGCCTCCTGTTCAGCAGTTCTAATTGCTCTGTTAGATACTCCAGTTGCTTCAGTCTTCTGGACTGATTTTCATTTCAATCTCTGCTCATTGGTATTATGGTGGTAACACACAAGTTGGCTATAAATAACCCAAATTATCCAGGAAGTACTAGGGTTGGGTGTTCATATAGATAGGTTTTATTAAATGCTTAGAGCCAAATGGAAAGGTGGGCTTGTGTGCAGGGCTGAGAAAATCTGCTAAGTTTGTAAAAGAGGGGCAACTTCAGCAATAAAGAACTACATGGAATTAAGTGCAGCAAAGAATTTTAGCAGGTCAAACAGGTGATACACAGAAATGACTAAGATACTGCACCATTCCTTTGTGACTTCCCTTGCTCATGTTCTTTTCCTGAGGAACTTAGAATAGTCAGTAAGGCTTAAAAATGAACATTTTACCACATACTAGGAAGATGATGAACAGTGGGAACACAAAAGAAAAGTACAGGAAAATTATGGACTCTTTTGTATACCCTCTGGCTTCCTAAACTTTGAAAAACAGTCATGAAAAGGAATTAATTCTAAATATCAATTTCAAATATTATAAACGGTCAAAATCCATGGCATACTAGAGAACGGGGTCAAAAATATATTTTCTTTTATTCATAAAGAAGTTACAAATGACTTTTTTTTAACAACTGCTTTTTTCTCTTTTGAAAATTGAGGAATTCGATACGTAACATTCTACCATCTGCAGATATTCGGCAGTGCTAGAGTGATATATAATATATGTGCTAATGGGACATGGACACACACACACACACACACACACAGAGGTTTGGTCCAAAAGCTTATTAGTAGGACAAAAATAGGTAAGTCAAAAACCATTTCCTTATAGAAACAATGTTATTTAAAAGGTAAATGTTTTTATAGATTTTGTTCAGAGTAATCTATAGAATGTGCTTAACTCAATATACCTAAATAGCGTATTGACAGTAATAGTCCATTATCTCTAAAACCAGCATTTTTTTTCTTTCTTTCTTTTTAAATAGAAAAACATAATTTCAGTTTAGGATCTACAACTGCCCTGCCTTGCGCCCTGCATCCCCAGGCCAGGCACTGTTTAGAGCTTCTAGAATCCCAGCGCCTGAGGCAGGTAGGGGATGATCCCAGGCACTGGTAATGTTATCATTACCAAGAGGCACATAATGTCCCTCTGACTGGTGCTCTGAACTGATGCTCAAAGGGCAAATGCTGTAGCCTCCTGCTTTGGGAACTGGTTTGACATATAAATGGAAAGATGGTGAAAAAGATGAAAATAAATCTTAGTTGAATCATGCCAGACTCACCAAGGATTCCAACTGCGTTATCTGATTTCTTGCTTTTTGGAGCTCCTTAAGAATTACATGCAATTGATGCTGCATATTTTGACGGTCAAGTTTTTCATTTTCAAAGTCTAAAGTACATGCCTGCATCTGGAAAAAATTGCCCAGGACAAGACAATTACAGTTAGTGTGTGTGTGTGTGTGTATGTATATATATATATATATAGTCTAGTTTTCTTGACTGGAGGCTTGTATTTCTTTATGATCACAAGAAGCAAAAGTATGTTGTACCATCAGAGCAAGCATTCCTCTGAGCACAGTGAGATGCTGATAAATTGAGAAGATTTGTCCAAGGAGCAAAGCCACAGCTTGGGGTCCCAGTGAGTGAAGAGCAGCTGAAGAAGCTGCTGGTTCGGGTCTGTCCTCCATATCCCCCTTTTTGTGAGGAAGGGAGAGAGGGGAAAGAGATGGCTGTTCACTGGTTTAGAACAGACTAAAAATCTCTGGTCTATATTCAGAGAATAAATGGTACCTCTTTGAGTTCTCAGGTTTTCTGGTAGTCCTATAAAGGAACATCATATCAGACTAGAACTCATTTAGGGAAGAATAAAATTTGCTAAGGCAAGAAAATTACCATCTCACCTCAGCAAATTTGGCTTAGCCAACAGACAGGAACAGGTATACATGGCTGGCACAGATAGTCACTTTAAATATTTTTGTTAAAGGTTTTAAAAAGCATTTTTCATAACTTTCAAATGGTTCTTCATAGAATAGTGTAAACATGAGGAAAATTCCATTTTCTAAAGGGTTACAGTGACTTTAGAAGCAACCCCACTGAGTACCTGTTGTTCCAACAGAGCCATCCTTGTCTGTTCCTCTTGCTGCTTTAACAGAGACGTGTAAAGAAGCTGGACCTGTAGGATGTGAAGAGAGCCAACACTGTCACACGTGACCTTTTAGGGCTTGACCTTGACCCAGACATGAGAGGCTCACAAGTCTCACAGCTCTAACCCGGGTAACACCTACTCTTCTGGGTGAGCCATTTCCACTAGGGTTTGACGGTGACCTATGCAAGCAGCTGGGCTGAGAGTTCCCTGAAGCACACGCTGAAAGTTAATAAAAAGCACTAAACTGCTGTGGACACATCCACTTTCCGGCAGGTTCTGACAGCCACTAATATTTCTGAGTAGGATAACAAAGTTGGCAATGCCTTGCCTCCTTGGCCACAGAGCTGGAGCAAAATTCTCAATCATTTTTGCTTAATCTCTCATAAATATCACTGCTCGTAGCCGCAGGCAGAAGTGAGGGTGGTAAAGACCAAGGAGGCAAATATCACAGAGTAATTTTTTTCTCTCTCAAATTTTGGAGGATTTAAAAAATTACTATTCTAATAGCAGAAATAATTAACATTTACCTCGCCCTTTAATTTACAAAAAGCACTTTCACACTCTCTCAACCTTCACAAAAGCTCCATGAGGCAAGAAGAGGTTATTATTATTACGATTATTAATTTCACACATGTATAACCTGCATATCAGAGAAGTTAGTTGATTTTCTGAAGGCACACATCCAGAACTAGAGACCAGGTATGGACTCCAAATGATGTTTTTTCCATTATTTTGTGCTACTGAGCAAAATTTAAATGAATGAGCTTCTGTTGAAGTAGTATTCAATTCTAATGAGCCTAACTTAGTAGCGCCAGGATTGCTGAGACGGACCTCCTGGATCATGCTGTGAGCATAACGAGAACCCGGGCGGCATCTGCTGAATTAACTTGGGCACAGTGTCATCACGATCACAGCACCAGCCTAGGAATCAGCCTGGATCCCCTCTTGACTTCACCCCTTTTGGCGTCTCACACACCTGCCTCCTTCTCACTCAGAACCTGTGTTTGTGGGTTCCTCGCCAGGAGGGAATTCCCGCCATCACTCACCTCACTGGTTCCCTCTCACCATCAAGTCTTTGTCCAAAATGCCATCTCCTCAGTGATGCCTCACCTGGCCCCCAATTTCTCTTGGTCATAGTACCCTGTTTTATTTTCTTTAGTTTACTTGTTTATTTAGATATGTGTTTATGGTCTCCCTTCTAAATACGAACTGCTTTGGGGGTCGGAGGCAGGAACTTCTGTTGTCCTTGATGGTTCCCAAGCAGTTAAAATAGTGCCTGGCACTTAGTAAGCACAATGTAAAATCTGAATTATGAACCCTAGGAAACCTTGTTGGCTAGACCCACCTGAGATAAGAGCTCTTCGGATCTCTTCTTCTCTTCCTCAAGTTTTTCCCTGGCAAGGTCATTCTCTTCCTTGAGCCTTTGTATTTTCTCTGTTTTATGCCTGTCATCTTCCAGATACTGTACATCTGCCTTTCTTTGTGAACACAGCAGTTGATTTAAATCTTGAACTTCTTTCTGGGTTTCTTCATACTTTCTTCGAAATTCACTAAGTTCAAAATTCAACTGAGTGATGGTTTGTCGCTGCACCTCAAGATCATTTTTTGCATTTGCCAAGAGATGGTTGTAAAATTTCTGCTTTTCTTCTTGAAGACAACCTATGACAAACACATCAGGGCACAACTCACTTTATAAAACAGATCATCTTCCTGAAAAAAAAAATGTCAGTATGTTTCTATAAACAAGATCACATTATTTCCTCACTTTCTAAAATGAAGGGTGAAGAGGTAGGGGCTCTGGTTGATATTTGACAGAACAAGAAACAGAAGTTCAGGTTGAAGTTACAAAATGAATAAAGAGAAGAACTAGAAATGGTAATATAATTATTCTGAGGGAGGGAAAGTCACTAATGTCTAAAGAAAATAAATCAACAAATAAGGACATTAGCTCATCATTTAAAGATACAGAGTAGTTACCAAAATCAAAACCAGAAATGCTAAAAGCAGCTTCCCCGATGGGAGGAAGAAATAGGGATTAGGATGGCATGGGAAAGGTGGGGCAGGGCCTTCTGTACTGTGGTTACATTATTTTAACAAGTGCTTATATTACTTTGATAAAACACAGAGAGAGAGAGAGATAGCAGAAGAGAGGCAGAGAGCAAGAGAGTGAAAGGGAAAAGAAAAACTGTTACCAAAGGAAAAAACTAGACTTCACCCATCATTAAAATTCTACTTTTATGTGCAGTAAACTTATAAAGGCATTACAGTAGTAACTTTGTCCTCTTTAGGGATAAACAGCTTTGAATTATCTCTAGAGATATTCACCCCCCCCCCTTTTTTTAACATTAGCTTCATTTAAAATATTCAAATGTGAAGCTCTGAGATTATGAGTCTTGCTGGGCTTTCTTTAGCCTTGTCTTATGTAATTCAACGTTCCAGTCACACCAGGGCTGTCAGTCATTTAAATGAGTGCTTTGTATGGGGGTTTCTCTTTCCCTGGCTCATCCCCCAGAACGACTGAATCTACTTCCCTATTTGTAACACGAGACAGAGGATCTTTCCTGCCCCACCTCTCAGGGTTCTTGTGAAAGGATCAATGAATGTCAAGGAAGCTGCAAAGTACTTGACAAAAAGATAGCATCACTCATAAGGGACCTCACCTCACTTCTAGGGTGAGATTCAAATGATTGAAGAGTCATCTATAAAATGTAATCCTTCTCTTGGGAGTGATATAAATTCGTGCTAAAGGGAAGCGGAGTAAAAAGACAGTCGGTGATAAGGCCAGTACTAGGGGAAATAAACTGGAGAAGGACTTTGCAGGAGGGGAAGGACATGCACAGGGGAGAAAACAATGCGCCTTCAGAGATGCAAGCTCCCTCTACCCTGTGCCTTATACCCTCTTGTATCAGAAAATAATGAGAAATGAAACAGACTGGCATTTATTTATTTCTCATTTCAGGGCTGGCAGACTTGCTCTTATTCTACTTTCTAACATGTATCTATAAAAAATCTATATTTGATGAATCTCTCCTTTTGGAAAATGTCAGGTAGGCCAACCCCAAAGAATATTTTTATACCAGTACCTTCTGATGCAGTCTTTTTTGTCTGCTGTGAGACTGCATGAGCAGCTGTTTCCGATTTCTGTTCCAACTCAAAGATCTTCGCTAAAAGTCCTTTAACGTAGACCTCTCGCTGCTGATCATACACAAGCCATTGCTGGTTTTTCTCCAGAGCCTGAAAGTGAAAATGAAAGCAAATCAATAACAACAACAAAGAAACCCCAAAATCTTAAAAAGGGAGCCCAAGTGATGCAGTCTTTTCCAGCACATAAAAACTCGAATGGCTCACATGGCATCCCACACAGAGACATGCTAATGCCGCACAGTTTCTGAATTCCTAGTAAGATGGTGAAGTCACGTTGACACAGGGTTAAGTTCATTTGTCTGCTGTCTCCTGTACATTATGCTGTACAACTTGCTTTGTGTCTGTGTCCACATTATTTCCTGTAAACTAGAATGCTTTTATAGCAGAGGTGGAGATGCACCGTCAGACAGATACCCTTTAAGAAAGAGCTATTTCCGCCCAACATAGGGCTCTGCGTGGGAGCCCGCCCCTGGACAGACAGAAGCTCTGCCAGGTTTGCATCCGGGTCTGACGTGACCCTGCCCAGTCCTGCTGCCCTCCTCTTCCTTTCACAGATGCCACTTCCCAGTAAACTGCATGGCTAATTCCATCTTGGTGTCTGCCTCCCGGAGAAGCAAACTTAAATACTACCCCTTCTCTTTATCATCAATTTTTATCCTTTACCTCTTTGAGAACTGAAAATTCCCAAACGGGGACCACTCACCTGGGGTGAGTGTATAGGGGCTTCTGAACGCAGTTGTTTTATACATGTTTTATATGTATGTGTGTCTGTGTGTGTGTATTCATTCATTCATTCATTCATTTATAATTTACGTCACAGGAGGAAAATGTTAAGGGTGAAGGGCCACAGAAGGAGGCACACACGGTGATGCTAACACCCCTTTGCAATGGCCAGGCTCACTGGTGCTGAGCCCTCTGCCCCTGCCGCCCACGCTGATGTCTGTCTCCACAGGAACGCCGTGACGTCAGGTTTAGATGTTCATGCTCTCTTTACACAAATAGTCATTGAGACATTTCCCCAGCCTCTGAGGAACACAGAATGAAAAGGGGGCAGTCCCATCCTCTTGGACTGAAGGCAGTGACTCATCGGGTCTTGGCAAACTCTGATTGGGGATTTAGAAATCCTCAGTTGGAGGGTGATTTCCCCAACGAGAAGTGACAGGAGATGCAGGCCAAAAGCCCAAAAGCTTCAGGTTAGTTAATACAATAATCACTTATTAGAGTGAGGCAAAATAGCTACGGCTAATAAATTCCGTTCAACCTCTTCCCCAGTCCCCCAAAGTGCTAAACTGTTTTAATTATATTAATAACTGAGAACTTTTTAAAGCTTCTAGACACAACTTCCTAAAACTGAAGCTATGTTCCCTTAGGCTGACATTAAAATCGTCCACAATCTGCTGCTTCCCATCGCTTCGGGTCACAGCCTGGCCCTTCCTCTCCTCACTGCTGCCTCGTCTATACAACTGTGCACACCCTCTGGGCCTTGCTTAAATCCCTTCCTTTGTGCAGAGTGCCCTAGAACCCATTCCTGTGCCACCTGCCCCCTTAAATCCCATCTTTTCATCAAGTTCTAGAGAGTCCAGGCTGGTCTGTCAAGCCCCCTCACCGTAACTGTCCTCATCAAGCTTTCTCTCCTTTGTAAGCCAATAGTGATTTTAAGGTCCACTAGATCTATCTGGCATCTTATACTCATGACCTTGATTGCTTATGGATGATACTGTTTATCTTAATTAGATCCCGCGCCCTCTGTTTAGATATTTTTCCCCACAGTTTCATGCACGTGTTCACTGTTTCCGTAGCAAGTGGCTGCCTGATAAATGTCTGTGAATGATGCTGACAGCACGGGGTGGGGAAACAATGGCTGCAAGAACCAGCAAGCACCCGAGCCAGCCGTGTAGCAACACAACAGAGTTCGTGCATGCTCAGGGAAGGGAGGAGAGGGCAGGAAAGGATCTAGCAGTTCCTATGTCTGAGAGTATAGCACAGGGAACCGTATTCAATATCTTGTAATAACCTTTAATGAAAAAGAATATGAAAACGAATACATGTATGTATATGCATGACTGGGACATTATGCTGTACACCAGAGACTAACACACTGTAACTGACTATACTTCAAAAAAGT